>NC_064924.1:371719950-372969950 GCF_023897955.1 Schistocerca gregaria
TCACAACGTGCAAGTGTGCTGTGGACAACATGGTTTATTCCTTAGAACAGAGGATTTTTCTGGTGTTGGAATTCCACCGCCTAGAACACAGTGTTGTTGCAACAAGACGAAGTTTTCAACGGAGGTTTAATGTAACCAAAGGACCGAAAAGCGATACAATAAAGGATCTGTTTGAAAAATTTCAACAGACTGGGAACGTGACGGATGAACGTGCTGGAAAGGTTGGGCGACCGCGTACGGCAACTACAGAGGGCAATGCGCAGCTAGTGCAGCAGGTGATCCAACAGCGGCCTCGGGTTTCCGTTCGCCGTGTTGCAGCTGCGGTCCAAATGACTCCAACGTCCATGTATCGTCTCATGCGCCAGAGTTTACACCTCTATCCATACAAAATTCAAACGCGGCAACCCCTCAGCGCCGCTACCTTTGCTGCACGAGAGACATTCGCTAACGATATAGTGCACAGGATTGATGACGGCGATATGCATGTGGGCAGCATTTGGTTTACTGACGAAGCTTATTTTTACAATAAACAGAATGGCGCATATGGGGAACCGAAAAGCCCCATGTTGCAGTCCCATCGTCCCTGCATCCTCAAAAAGTACTGGTCTGGGCCGCCATTTCTTCCAAAGGAATCATTGGCCCATTTTTCAGATCCGAAACGATTACTGCATCACGCTATCTGGACATTCTTCGTGAATTTGTGGCGGTACAAACTGCCTTAGACGACACTGCGAACACCTCGTGGTTTATGCAAGATGGTGCCCGGCCACATCGCACGACCGACGTCTTTAATTTCCTGAATGAATATTTCGACGATCGTGTGATTGCTTTGGGCTATCCGAAACATACAGGAGGTGGCGTGGATTGGCCTCCCTATTCGCCAGACATGAACCCCTGTGACTTCTTTCTGTGGGGACACTTGAAAGACCAGGTGTACCGCCAGAATCCAGAAACAATTGAACAGCTGAAGCAGTACATCACATCTGCATGTGAAGCCATTCCGCCAGACACGTTGTCAAAGGTTTCGGGTAATTTCATTCAGAGACTACGCCATAGTATTGCTACGCATGGTGAATATGTGGAAAATATCGTACTATAGAGTTTCCCAGACCGCAGCGCCATCTGTTGTTGACAATTGTAACTACTGTAATTTCGAAAGTTTGTCTGCCTGAAAATGTACTGTTGTCCCAAGCATATTGCAACAAACGGTGTATTTCTATCGCTGCTCGTTTAGTTTGTATTGCCGTTTGAAATATACCGGTCATTTTCGAAACACCCTGTATTTTGCATAATGCAAATGATTGTATTCAGTCCTCTAGACAAGTTTCGCCTTTATTAACAACACGTATACATTTCAACGGAAGATGTAGAGGTAATTGCATTTAAATGGTACTTGCAGATTTGGACGAGTGTGACTATATTAACTGTCATTTATGAAAAACTGCTGCTGATTCAATTTCAGGGGAAGATAATTTCGTAGTCGAGAACATATTCTTATTATCTTCGACGTTGACCTTAGAAAACCTGCTTTGTTGTCAACATAAAAGTCCTGTGTTGGTTAACTTCTATAACGAAATGGTGTCTTTCACGGTCGGTATTTATAATATTGCTGATATTTGTATTAATTTTCAGATGTCTTGATCTTTGTACGGTGTCGATAAAAGGATGGTGCTGTCGTGGTGTCTACTTCAGCTCCTCGTAGTATCGACTCACCGCTGATCGTGGATGTACGAGTAAACTACAACTTTACGTCAACTATCCTAACATGACGACATAATCACTTCAATTACGGCTGGCACAATCCGTTGTTTTATATGACTTATTAATCTAATATTTGGACCCATGGAATGCATTTACCCTGTAGACAACTTAGTGTTTAATTGAAATGACACAAAAAGAATAAGAAATGATTCTTTAGTCTGAGAAAACGGGTGAACCCTGTACGTAGTATTTTTAGATCGATATGTTAACGTATTCATTAATGTTAAAGCTTCAAACGAATAACCGTGTTAATAAGTACTTTTGTGTCACGCTGTACATGAGCTTTATACTATTAACGAAAATATACTAAAGATGCTCTTGAAGTACCAGAAAATGCACAAAAAAATTTGTGTAATTGCCGAGTATTAGTGCAGTCGCGCATTGTGCATTCCTCGTCTAGTCCAGAAAGTTAGCGTCTCATATGAAACCCATTAAATGGTCGGCAGACGTGTTAGAAGCGAAAGGAGCGTGAAGCCGCCGGAGAGTGGTGATTACGGTGGCGGCCTCTTACACACACCGCTAATCTTGTTTCGCCTATTATCGCGCAGTAGCGCGGCAGCCTTGGCTCACTCCGGCTGAACTGGGATGACGGGGTGGAATTTCACATAACCTTGCAGTTTTCCTTCGGCGGCGAACAGAGACCCTGTCACTGCCGCGCACCTACCTTCTACAGTAAATACGTTAAACGTAGTTTAATTTAGTAAATCAATCTTCCGGTTAACTACAATACTAGTACATTGTCATTGTTTCTGTAAATTTATATAGGGACGTACGGCGTAAATTACCCAAAACGAAATAGTACAACGTCATTTTCTTTAAAAATAGACGTCCACAATTTTACCGATTGTCGGATGCAAATCTACAATATTTTGCTAGAACAGACTTCACTGTGAATGAATTGCAGAATGAATCTTCAGTGACTTGGCTGCTGTTGTATTTGCCCGATAATCAGAAAGGTACTCTTTATGAACTACATGTACAGCAGTTGTTTAACAAGCTATGAGAAGATCCTGTTAACGGATATCGAAGATTATGCGTTGTCTCGTATGAAGTACTATTCGAAATGGATTAATAACTATAAGGATGTCAATGGGACACCATATATCTAGACACGTTTTATTTGTCCACAAAGGTCTAAATAACATGCTCGAAGCTGTCCTCCTGCTATTTACTCTGTTAAAATATTTGCATATAAAATCCAGCATCAATGCCTTGGATACGTGAAGTAGAAGTTTGCACAAGCCAAAGAATGGTTTGATCATAGTGTTGCGTTATTAGACATAATCATGCTGGACGTTGCTCTTGTCTTGCTCTAAACTTCCAACTGGCTTATCCAGGCAGCTCTAGCAGTCCTACAGTTCACCGGGGACTTCGAAGCAAAGTGGGACTTGTCTATTTTACATTAATAAATGACTTTCAGACGTGAAATAATTGACTAAGACGGTCGGAAGCTTTAAGTCCAGAACTTTGTGTTTGTAGTCTGAGTTTGATCACAGCTTTGCCTTGTTAGGCATAGTCATGTTGGGTGTTGCTCTTGCCTTGCTCTAGCGGACCTAAGTTTAACGTGGATTTCTAAGCATTGTGGAAATTGACTTTTTCACATCAACAAATGACTTTCAGACGTAAAAGAATTGACTAGGACCGTCCGAAGATTTAACTCCAGAAGTTCGTGTTTGCAGCATTAACCACTGTAATATAAAAGATCAAGACCCACACATTGTCGAACACCGTACCTCAGTTTACTAAACAACAAAATATCCCTCAAATTCCATTACTCACGTAAATGTATTTGAACACAGTTTAATTTTTATATACACTAATTGTTGTTCAACATATAATTTAGAAATTTAATAGCATCTTTTTCCAATTTTTATAAAATCAAATATATATGAGTAATTGCTTGTCGCGCATACACATGTCGTAATTTTAATATTTTATGCAAATTGAAGTAAATAATGAAGGAAATGGCGAAATTTAAGGGAACTGTAAGACCAATATAATTATGTATAAAATTACAGCTTGTAATATTGCTGTTAAAAGAGCTCGCGATGAGAGTTTTACTTCGCAGAATACACGAATCCATTAAATCTTACAACAAGGAATGCAACTGTATTTCGTAATGTCGAGCGTTGGTAGACTTACACAATTTTGTAAATACTATTTGTAATTGAAACTAAGAAAAATTTTTATCTGAGATAATGGTTATAGCTGATGACATTCTTAAAGCAACAGATACTTCAGCGGCTGAATCCGCACAGGAGTTGTTGTTTAACTCAGTTCAGGCTAAGATCTGTTACAGTGTGGAAGTGAATTTTGTGGACATACAGTTAAGGGTGCAACTTACTTTACACTTCTTCGAGTGTTATGTAAAGGTTTTACATTAATATTTGCAAATAGGACGACATTATACACCAACAGGAAGGACTTGGAAGTTTATGTAGCAAGCAGATGTGAACGAGAGAATTTCTCAACGATTGAAGGTACAAATCTGGAACGAATGAACTTTACTGTAATTCACTGTCGCGAAAACATTTTTAGCAGGGATGTTAATTCACTGAGATAATCGAAGTACAATTGCCCACTATTTCAGAAAAAGGCTCAATCAACTATTCCTAGGAGCGAGCTTCTCTAAAATGTCTCAACAAGAATCTGCAGTTATGCTCTTATTCTAAATCAATCTTAGTAGCCCTGTCCCGAAAACATCTGAGTGTTGTGGATGTTTTCCAGAGAAACAGTTTGAGTGCGTATGCTCAGTTGCGTAAAACTTGTGCACAGACGTTATAGACCACCAGTTCGGTTCGATAGATTGGCGTTAACAAACTGGACTTTAGTACCGCCCGGTTAGCCACGCAGTCTAGCGTTCATCTTCCCGAGTGGGAAGGCGTGCAGGTCTCCGGCACGAATCCGCCTAGCGGATTAGTGTCGAGGTCTGGTGTGCCGGCCACCATGAAGATGGTTTTTAGGCGAATGCGGGCTGGTTCCCCTTACAACGCCCCAGTTAAACTTCGTCGGCGATTGCTGCCCAAACAGTCTCCACGAACGCGTACACCATAATTACTCTACTAGGCACAAACATTTGTGGTACACTCGTCAGGTATGAGACGTTCCCAGAGCCGAACCGCACAATAACACCGGAGTACTATGGCCTGTTGTGAGGTTGTGAACCACTGAGGGCTATGGCGGGACGAAGCCTCTCCGTCGTTTCTAGGCCCCCGGTTCAATACACAATACACACACAAACTGGACTTCTACTTTTATGGCCGGCCAGGGTGGCCGAGCGGTTCTAGGCGCTACAGTCTGGAACCGCGCGACCGCTACGGTCGCAGGTTCGATTCCTGCCTCGGGCATGGATGTGTGTGATGTCCTTAGGTTAGTTAGGTTTAAGTAGTTCTAAGTTCTAGAGACTGATGACCTCAGAAGTTAAGTCCCATAGTACTCAGAGCCATTTGAATAATTTTTTCTACTTTCATATGCATTTCACAAGTGCAGTTCATGAAACCCCACAGCAGTTAGGGAAGAATGTAGTTGGCTGGGCACATCAAAAGCATCTTCGAGTAAGTCAGTCATTGGTAGACAGGTGTAGGGCATGTCACTACACGATGGAGTTTCGGAAACTTTCTGTAATTCGGTTTATTAATTTTTGAGTAACTACTAGTATTTGTTCAAATACACTGTCCAGTAACGTTAACGTGACCACCTGTCAAAAGCCTGAATAACCGCCTTTTGCAGCGCGGACCACTGCGAGACGTGCAGGCAGAGAGTCAGTAATGTTCTGAAACCTATCCCAAGGGAATTGAAGTCCTGCTGACTGCAGTGCCGTTGCCACTGCGCTGTCTCTCTCGCTTGACGATCCGTGGCACGAACAGTCCGATCGAGGTGGTACCATAGACTCACGGTTGGGTTTAAATCCTGGGAGTCTAGTGGCCAGGAGAGTACGGTAAACTCATCCTGGTACTCTTCGAACCACGCATGTATACTGCGTGCTGTGTGAAATGTTGCATTGCCCTGCTGGTAGATGCCTCCGTCCTGAGGAAAAACAAACTGCATACAGGGATGGACATGGTCCCCAAGTATAGATACAAACTTATGTTGAACCATTGTGCCTTCGTAAATGACGAGATCACCCAGGGAACGCCGCGAAAACATTCCCCGTGGCGTAACGCTCCCTCCTCCAGCCTGGATCCTTCCGGCAGTCTGTCGCCACTTAGGGGACGTCCAGTTGCCTTCGTCGTCAATGAACGGCAGTCAGCATTGGTGCGTGAACCAAGCGCCTGCTGCAGAGGCTCATATGCAGCAGCGTTCGCTGAAAAGCCATTGAGGAGACACCTTGGTTCATCTGTGTAGTCAGTTGCACGTCTTTTTAGCTGTAAAGATTTACGCAGAGGTGGTTCAGCACTGTTATCTACAACTCTTCGTGCAACACTGTTGTCTCGGCGCCATTTAAAATGGTTCAAATGGCTCTGATCACTATGGGACTTAACATCTGAGGTCATCAGTCCCCTAGACTTAGAAGTACTTAAACCTGACTAACCTAAGGGCATCACACACACCCATGCCCGAAGCAGGATTCGAACCTGCGATCGTAGCAGCAGCGCGGTTCCGGACTGAAGCGCAAGAACCACTCGATCACAGCGGCCGACGGTGCCATTTCGGACAGCACGTTTTTGCCGTGCACTGTTTACTTTAACTACAGTGGCACGCGAACGGTATACGAACATTTCGGAAATGCTTCCTGCCTTGGCCCGAAAGCCAGTGATCTTGCCCTTTTGGACGTCATATAAATCGCTCAGTTTCAGCATTACAACGACTGCACTGTTTTTCGTGTCCCCTCCGTACGTTTTATATACCCTCCACTGTGCTTCCACCTGCTGTCTGTGAATGGTTATTGCACGTGACGCTGAACACATGCGGCAGTCACACTGATATTACTGGAACGTATATATTGTGTGAATTTTTTGACTTAAGCTTTTTTTCTGTCGTGCAGAATCTCCTGGTTACATCCAAGGTTTAGTTTTCTTTTTCTTTTTTGGGGTGAAGTGAGTGGACTGGGACCCATCCACATTAACAAGTCAGCGCACGCTATCAGACCAAAAGAATCCGGACACCACTATGTAATGCGAAAATCACTAGATGTCACGAGAGACGGACTAGACATTATCAAAGAGGCGCGGAGCCCTGCGTTGTCGATAGAAGAGCATTAACGCCAGAATGGATCTGTCAGGAGAGAGAGCTCAGTGACGTCGGACGTGGAACACTCATTGGACGTCACCAGAGTAACAAATCCATCAGGAGCATTTCAACCATTCTAAAGCTACCTAGTCGACTGTTGAACTAGTGATTGTGGAATGGGAGCGCGAAGGAACAACCACAGCTAAACCACGAACAGACAGACATCATGTACTAACGGGGCCGGCGAGAATTGCTAAAGGCATTGTAAAAAATCGCTTGCAATCAGTGGAAGGTGTCACTCGCAAAGTGCTTCCAGTAGTCCAGTCAGAACAATCATTGTACATAAAGAGCTAAATGCGGAAGAATATGAACACATTTTGCAGTATGTGTACTGCTACAGTAGAGGAGGAGTTAGGAAATGGTGAACACCTTTGAAATGAGTTACAGTATCGACATCGTTGCAGCCCCAGCGTTGGACATCACTATCTTCTATGGTTTCGCCCCTTGAGGAGGGTTGGCGTGCCATTTCTACAGACATTCAGACACGTAATTAAAAGCGATCCGAGGAGAGTTCAAACTTTCTGGATACTTATCATCACATAGCTTATAAATAAAGGGTTTTCTGCTTTTTTCTGACAACCGAAACATTACTGAAGCATTTGTTTCCTAATTTTCTTTTCGTTGTCATCTAAGTATTGGTGCAACCATTTTGTACAAAGAATTATCGTAGTTCTGTATTCGTGTTGATTAAAAAAAATCTTCTGATATGGTAAAGGCGTAATACACTCCTGGAAATTGAAATAAGAACACCGTGAATTCATTGTCCCAGGAAGGGGAAACTTTATTGACACATTCCTGGGGTCAGATACATCACATGATCACACTGACAGAACCACAGGCACATAGACACAGGCAACAGAGCATGCACAATGTCGGCACTAGTACAGTGTATATCCACCTTTCGCAGCAATGCAGGCTGCTATTCTCCCACGGAGACGATCGTAGAGATGCTGGATGTAGTCCTGTGGAACGGCTTGCCATGCCATTTCCACCTGGCGCCTCAGTTGGACCAGCGTTCGCGCTGGACGTGCAGACCGCGTGAGACGACGCTTCATCCAGTCCCAAACATGCTCAATGGGGGACAGATCCGGAGATCTTGCTGGCCAGGGTAGTTGACTTACACCTTCTAGAGCACGTTGGGTGGCACGGGATACATGCGGACGTGCATTGTCCTGTTGGAACAGCAAGATCCCTTGCCGGTCTAGGAATGGTAGAACGATGGGTTCGATGACGGTTTGGATGTACCGTGCACTATTCAGTGTCCCCTCGACGATCGCCAGAGGTGTACGGCCAGTGTAGGAGATAGCTCCCCACACCATGATGCCGGGTGTTGGCCCTTTGTGCCTTGGTCGTATGCAGTCCTGATTGTGGCGCTCACCTGCACGGCACCAAACACGCATACGTCCATCATTGGCACCAAGGCAGAAGCGACTCTCATCGCTGAAGACGACACGTCTCCATTCGTCCCTCCATTCACGCCTGTCGCGACACCACTGGAGGCGGGCTGCACGATGTTGGGGCGTGAGCGGAAGACGGCCTATCGGTGTGCGGGACCGTAGCCCAGCTTCATGGAGACGGTAGCGAATGGTCCTCGCCGATACCCCAGGAGCAACAGTGTCCCTAATTTGCTGGGAAGTGGCGGTGCAGTCCCCTACAGCACTGCGTAGGATCCTACGGTCTTGGCGTGCATCCGTGCGTCGCTGCGGTGCGGTCCCATGTCGACGGGCACGTGCACCTTCCGCCGACCACTGGCGACAACATCGATGTACTGTGGAGACCTCACTCCCCACGTGTTGAGCAATTCGGCGGTACGTCCACCCGGCCTCCCGCATGCCCACTATACGCCCTCGCTCAAAGTCCGTCAACTGCACATACGGTTCACGTCCACGCTGTCGCGGCATGCTACCAGTGTTAAAGACTGCGATGGAGCTCCGTATGCCACGGCAAACTGGCTGACACTGACGGCGGCGGTGCACAAATGCTGCGCAGCTAGTGCCATTCGACGGCCAACACCGCGGTTCCTGGTGTGTCCGCTGTGCCGTGTGTGTGATCATTGCTTGTACAGCCCTCTCGCAGTGTCCGGAGCAAGCATGGTGGGTCTGACACACCGGTGTCAATGTGTTCTTTTTTTCATTTCCAGGAGTGTATATTTGACACTTCTCTTATTACTCGGCATGCAGCACCATTTTTCTGGATGCTTTTCACGTGAACATTCTTAGAGAACGGAACGCACACCATTGAATTAAACCATCTACTTATTTACTGAGAATATAAAGGAATTGACTCCTTAAACATCTTCAGTATCTTTGGATGATTTTGAGTTAATGACACGGTACCTAGTTCAGCAGAGGCTGTTGTAATTTATACATTGGAACGCAAACATAAAGCACGACTATTTTAAAAATCCTCGTAAGTAAATTTTCAGCAGGTCAAACACAAGTTCCAGTCACATGTTTGTGCAATGTGAAACAAATAAATAAAAAGGTCATTAATGGTAGTGCCATATCCTTACCAAGCTGCTTTCAGTATTTCCTCATACACCGTTCATCTAAAAAGTTCCGAGAGTGATTTTATTTCTGGCGTTAAGCGACATCAGTGTAATAATTACGATGGCAGCTTGAACGAAGAACTGTAACAACAGATTTGCATTCGACTAGTCAGTCCTGAGCAGGCGATGTTAAGTAGTGGATGTGCGGCCGTGGTGTGTCAACGTTATTGTGACACAAATCCTAATGGAGCAACATTATCCAATCAAGTGCGGTTTGACATGGTTGTACGAACTTTCGTGCGTTGTCCTTATCTAGGGAGAGACGATGTAGAATACCTGAAGCATAAAAACCACCATATCATTTCTTCTCTGCCTTTTATTAATGTTGTGTCGTGAGTTTTTGGACTGACAGGATATATCCACAGCTCTCCAGTACGTATGTCTTGGCATTCTTTCTGGAAGTTGATCTGTTAGTTATGTAATATCTTTTAAGTGTGTCGTGATATTATAGCTACCTGCCTCTTCAGTGTAAGATAGGGACACTAAAGTGCGCGTCATTTATGACGGCGGCCGAGTTTAGGTTCGTTCTGCGCATCTGACGTCACAAAACACAGTCAGCCAATGAACAGAGAACGACGTTGCCAGAGCTCGACTACAGTGCAGAGCACGGACGAGTGTCTTCAGTTTTAGAAACGTTCAGTCATAAATAAAGTAACTGAGCAAAAGCAGTGTCTTGATAGCAGACTTTCTTTTATAGAATGTTTGAAAAAAGCATTCTTTATACCAATTGCTTCTATCAATTAATTAAACCAAACAAGCAATAAGCCTCCTAATTCAGGCGATGGCAAGGAAAGGTGTTTGTATCATTCTCACTAACCGCTTTTTCGCAATGAAGAACAGCGGTAATTGTTTATTTCCCAATGTACTTCGACGAAACGTAAGTAATTCATAATCATACCAACAGCGTTTGTCGGTATTTTGCGTGATATTTTAAAGTCCTCAGAGAGACATATTGAATGATGAGTTGCGTTAGCACAATGGTTAAAGTGTGTAGCTGCTAAGTGAAAGTTTCGGAGTTCAATCGTAGGTCGGTGCTTAATATTTTCGAAGTCTCTTACTTCATAAATTTTATTCGTTTGAATGTAATTTTTTGAAATTTCTAGTGGCAACCAAAATCGACCATATGAAAAGTATATGCTATGGACTTCCAAAAAAAAAAAAAAAAAAAAAAAAAGGTTCAAATGGCTCTGAGCACTATGGGACTTAACATCTATGGTCATCAGTGTATGGACTTTCACCTCTGCAAACTCTTCAAAATTTCGTGCAATGGTTTACTACGTCTAAGGCTGCACAATAACTGCGTTGAACATCGAAAAAAAATTAAGTCATTTATGGGGGAAGGTATCAGTCAAGAAGTTGTGTAAAAATCAAATTTTTGGGCCACATAGTTTTTGTGAAATCGAATGATGAAGTGTGTCAAGGCAGTCGAAACACGATGTGTCTGCACAGGCGAGCAGTGCAATGATGACAAAATCGCGCACATCCCGGAATGCGGGGAGCACGTCTCTGTAGCAGGGTTAATGCGGCCGTGGTGGCTTTACTTCATAAACTGCGCGCTCCCCCCTAAACGAACTATACTATACTATGGCGCTCCATCTCTTGGCGCGTACAACTGGCAACGCAGCATTCTCCCGCGCCTGGGCGGGCATGCGTGAACCGCCAAAATAAAAGAATTGAACTGTAATCAAAAAGCCGGAGGTTTGTGTAGTTTCAGTATCGTGGCGGGTAACTGCTTTCAGAAGACTAGGATAGGCCTGTATTTCGGAGGCGTCACAAATGTTCCGTTGTGATCGATTTTGTTCTGTTTGCTCTGCCAACTGTTATAGGTTCTGGCCACCTGCATGTGAGGCGTTACGAGTGGGCGGAGCGCCGAGAGGCACGCAACCCGCGGCACACCGGGTCCCCAGTAGCGAGTAGCGGCCACCGGGACCGCGGCAGCGCGCGCTCCTCCGCGGCTACACGAGGCGTAACAAGCGAGAAGGCGGCCTCCCGCGGCTCGCCATCATTCGCGGGCTGAGTGACGGACGCTACCCCGCGCCGGGCTGTTGCCCCCGACGAGCAGCGCGTTCGCAGGAAGTCCCCGTTGTAAATGCAAATGTGGCAAATCGGATTCATTAGGGCGGCAAGTGGCAGACACGTGTGAGTCTTGTCAGACAGCACGACAAGCGGCCGCTGCAGGCACAGCTGGGGTCGGTGTGAAGCGCGCGTAGTTAACCTTTAGCTCGCGGCAGGCAGCTACATTCATTTCGGATCCCACCGAGAGCCAGCGTGCAAAACGAACACTATGTGTTCTTCTTGATTCGTGAAGAGGATATCGCAGATAAATGGGAATTTAACGATAGACGTCTTCCGATGGCGCCAGTGCATTGATCTGGGCGCAATCTGGCTACTGATGCAGTAGGACCTAAAGTTAATTCAGCAGCGACTTTTGATTAGCCATTAGTCTTCTTTCAACACCTATAGATACCGTTCATTATGATGGCATTTATTTTCTATTTGAAATGCATGTCTCACAGCCTCCCGCCGGTATGAAAGCTCCACTCAGGAGTTGTCTATTACAGAAATCTGCGAAGAGAGGGTGGGAAAAAAATTGACAGTATCCACATCTTAGCTGCCTACGTAAGAATGTAATTTCCAGGTTTCCGGCTCCTATGACACGTTACGAGTGGGCGGTACGCCGAGAGGCAAGAAAAGCGTTTCTGAAGAAGAGAAATTTGTTAACATCGAGTATAGATTTAAATGTCAGGAAGTTGTTTTTGAAAGTATTTGTGTGGAGTGTAGCCATGTATGGAAGTGAAACATGGACGATAAATAGTTTGGACAAGAAGAGAATATAAGCTTTCGAAATGTGGTGCTACAGAGAATGCTGAAGATTAGATGGGTAGATCACATAACTAATGAGGAGGCATTGAACAGAATTGGGGAGAAGAGGAGTTTGTGGCACAACTTGACAAGAAGAAGGGATCGGTTGGTAGGACATGTTCTGAGGCATCAAGGGATCACAAATTTAGCATTGGAGGGCAGTGTGGAGGGTAAAAGTCATAGAGGGAGGCCGAGAGATGAATACACTAAGCAGATTCAGAAGGACGTAGGTTTCAGTAAGTACTGGTAGATGAAGAAGCTTGCACAGGATAGAGTAGCATGCAGAGCTGCATCAAACCAGTCTCGGGACTGAAGACCGCAACAACAACAACAGCAACAACATGACACGTGGGATTCACTTGGAACTTTATTAAGTCACCAAGAATCGGCACGCTACTTAAATTAGAGTTTAATTTTGCTAATACGTTGCTTTCGATCCTCATGTGTTACAGACCAGTACATCACCTGCTGTGGATAACTTCAGTAATGAAGTTCCTACTTCTTTATAAAAATATCACCATACTGCGATTCTGTATGCGATCAAGGGAGGGATAACATCCATACTTATTTAGCAGACAAAACAGCAGATATTATCATTGCCTGCCCTATCTGGTGGCACACCGCGAACAGAAAACAAAATTCGTTCGTTAGCTGTAGAAAAATAATCTCTTAGTTGAATACTAACGCTGCAGAATCGTGTTTTTACTATGATCAATTTGAGCATATATCGTCTCAGGCAACTATAGTTCCTGATAAGATTCAATACACAGCACTCTATAATCTGTTTAAAAATCTTTTGCCGTTCTTTGGTATTTAATCTGGTTTCCTTTGTATGATAACTATAAGGGGTGAGAGTCAGTATGCCTATGTAACTTCACACAGCTGCAATTTATTACATTAAAAATACATGTACCATTTAGCATCAATGATTACCATCAGCTACCAATAAAAGAAGGAAAATGGGAATTTATAACGGCCGTTATGATTTTATAATGTTTCTCAGTGATCAGCGAATTACGACCGAAGATAACAGAGACTCACATTTCGATCTTCAAGTTCATATAAACGTTTACGTTATCTTTAACAAAGATTAGAGGCGACTCTAATTACTAATATTTCGCTGCTTATATTACAACGACACCGTGATTCGGATGCGGATCGGAGGACCGACTCAATAGCAATAGAGTTTAAGGTTTGGCTGCCTCACCCTAAAACCGATCACCCTGGTGGCCTCGTTCGCGAAATATCGTCATCGGAGAGTGGACAAGATGAATTTGCAGTCCATTACAATGAATTCAGGTTTCGTATCGGCAAGACAGGCGGCGTTTATAATTTCATGTAATACATTAATATTTATTTTTTCTCTGCGTCGATAGAAGGTAAGGAAGGAAAACGCAGGTTTTTCCTTAGGCGCTAGTTGGTGACTAGAAAATGGACAGATGAAAGATCATTATTTTATAATCTTAATTAAATACGTTACCCCATAGAGTTACAAAAAATAAATTCTAATGGTAAGCCTCCTTCATTTGCTATTGGTGGTGCAAAAAATTGTGTATCACTGTTTCTACGGCGATTATGGGCCTACAGTCCGCGCCTGCTAGCTGAGTGGCCAGTGCGACGGAATGTCATACCCAACGACTTGGGTTCGATTCCCGGCTGGGTCGGAGATTTTTTCCGCTCAGGTTCTGAGTGTTGTCCTTATCATCATCATTTCATCCCCATCCACACGCAAGTCGCCGAAGTGGCGTCAACTCGAAAGACTTGCACCAGGCGAACGGTCTACCCGACGGGAGTCCTTAACCGCACGGCATTTCCATTATGAGCCTACAGTTTTTTTTAAATAATATCATAATAAATTAAGCTGTATTTGCCTATGGCGTGTCACATGTGAAATCAACTATATTTTATCTCTTGTCAACCGTTTTGTGACCAATATCCTCAAGTCAAAAAAATGGCTCAAATGGCTCTGAGCACTATGAGACTCAACTGCTGTGGTCATCAGTCCCCTAGAACTTAGAACTACTTAAACCTAACTAACCTAAGGACATCACACACATCCATGCGCGAGGCAGGATTCGAACCTGCGTCCGTAGCAGTCGCACGGCTCCGGACTGCACGCCTAGAGCCGCGAGACCACCGCGGCCGGCGGAAATACTAAAGTCGGTTATCAGTTCTTATCAACAGTAAAAACAGAGAAAAATTAAGGCGAATAACAAAACTCACTTTTGTCCAGGATCAAAAAGCCCGCTACATCGTAACCCGATATTATTTCAACTGTTCAGAATATTCTTGTTGTCCTCCTTCTGAGGCCATCTCTTGAGACGAAGTTCAAAATGGTTCAAATGGCTGTGAGCACTATGGGACTCAACAGATGTGGTCATAAGTCCCCTAGAACTTAGAACTACTTAAACCTAAGTAACCTAAGGACATCACACACATCCATGCCCGAGGCAGGATTCGAGCCTGCTACCGTAGCAGTCACGCGGTTCCATACTGAGCGCCTTAACCGCGGGACCACCGCGGCGGCCCTGAGACGAAGGTCCGGCACCTTAAACTACATCAGTACTCAGACTGTTCTCCGACAGTTTTTCTTATTACGATGAATGAACACTACACTAGTGTGCAAAACTTAAGGATGAAAGTAACTTTCGCATGCTTTGTCACTGCTCGGTGAAACGTGGACCATAAATATAAAACATCTAAAACACTATAGTACAGAAGGTAATGAGACGAACAGAAGCAACACTTTTATTGAAAGACAATAATTACAGTGAAGTCAACGCAATTCTTAATGGTTGCTGGGCCACTACAAATGGCGGGACGTGGTTGTTAACAGGGTATTTGATTACCACGGACGGCATTGCATGCTCTGCAATGTTCATGTTCTCCCATGTTGGCCAGAAGGTTGGTACAACGGTTGACAACTGATGCACGGTCGTTGGTCTCGGTGGGCGCGATGCAGTATGTCGCCCCAGCGCAACCTGCACGTACTGCATGGGATTTAAATCAGGGGACGGGGAGGTTAGTCATTTTGCCGAATATCCTCGTTTTCTAAATGCTCCTTCACCTGCGATGACGGATGCGGCTCGCACTGTCATCGATGAAAATGAAGTCTTCCGAATGCACCCCTGAATACACCGTGGGAAGGAGAATCGTGTTACAATACTCTTGACTGGTGACTGTACCGAGTTAAAAGATTTGAAAGTCGATAATCTCACGAAACATTATGCCGCGCCAAATCATCTGGCTCACCAAAACGATCATATTCGACAATGCCGGATATACTTTCGTACCGTGAGAGGTGGAAATACGTAACACATGGAAACACGTAATGCGCCCAGGAGCATTGCCGAACATGATCCTTTTGGTGGACCAGAGGTTATGTTGAGACGTTCATCAAACAGCGCAGCTGGAAGAGCTCTTCGAACGAGAGGATATTGGACGAATGGACCGGCCTGCACGTACCCCCGACTTAAATCCAATGGATCACGTGAGGGATGCGTTAGGGAGATGTATTGCAGCATGTCCACATGCGCCACCGACCGTCCAGCAGGTGTAAACCGCTATGCTAGAGGGATGAAACGCCCCAACACTTGAACTACTTATCAAACTTGTCGCCAGCATGCGAGCACGTTGCAAAGCATGTGCTGCTGTCCGAAGTGATGACACACCGCTACTAAGAACCATGTCCCGCCAATTCTAATGTCCAGGGGACCATCATGAATCGCTGTGATTTCAGTGCAGTTATTGTCTTTGAATAAAAGTGTCATTTTTGTTCGTCTGTTTGAGTATGTCTTCCAGCTACCTTCTGTGCTACACCTTGTGAGGTTTTTCTGTGCATGGTCCAAGTTTCAGCGAGATATGTTACTTGGCAGACACACTTCATGTAAAGTTTCGGTCAGCCTTAAGTTATGCACACAGGTGTATTTATTCTCTTTTGTGGTCATTTTTGTATCCAAACATCTGCATTTATTGATTACGGCTTTTTGCGATTGCTTTCAGTCCACAAAGGCGCATAGGTTTCAGACTACAAAGGCGCATAGATTTCAGACCACCAAAGGTGTCTTGATTAGTAATCTATACATCACACATCCAGTAGAGTATCAGGTAGAAAAGTGGAGGTGGTCCTAAATGTAACGTGAGGTACACTTTTATGGACGCTTTTCTGGACTCTTGCTCTATGTCATAATATAAAGCACCATCAGTTTTTCGTTTACTAAGGCACATGGCCTCCTTTTCACACCTCATCAAGTATTACATGATCACTCACAGCTGTAATGCAGCTGTTTTTTTTTTGGAGCCCACAACATCTTCATATGCCACGCACAAGATTTTCATATTTTCTCGCTCGCTGCTTGCAAATTATTAGTCCTACAGAAAAAATGAACAGCACCTTTTTGGATGAAATTTGTTGTAGTTAAGTTTTGTACTGGGATATGTTTTTGCTGGAGGCCACAGGTTTCTAGTTATTCAACAAAACACGAGTTTGAAAGTCACTTTTGTACGTTATTCTTGAAAAACAGAAAAACGCAGCACAAAATTTAACTACATTAAATTTCCTACAAATATGACCTGTTGATTTTTTCTGTAGGACTAATGATTTGTGAGTAGTGAGTGAGAGAATATGAATATGTTGGCATGGTCTTTGAAAGTGCTGCAGGTTGCATGAAACCCAGCGGTAGGAGCAGATGAAACACACTGCACTGATTATCAAAATATGTTCCTGAAGATGATGAATATTTTGCTTTGAAACTGATCTCAAATGGTCACAATTAAGAGTAGAGTTGGTTGGAGATAAAACTAATAATAAACAGTAACAAAAGATTTTACCTGCAACTTTTACGGATGGAACTTTAAACCCACTTTCAGTATTCGTCGAACACTCGAACGATGCCACTGTACAGACTACGCGCGACGTCGAACAGAGTGCTGTGGGATTCTTACCAAAGCAGTTCGCACAGCCTTGATATTCTCTCCCATACGAGGGGTTTGGTGTCTCCCTGCAGATTGCTTTTTCAGTGCCGGCCGCGGTGGTCTCGCGGTTCTAGGCGCGCAGTCCGGAACCGTGCGACTGCTACGGTCGCAGGTTCGAATCCTGCCTCGGGCATGGATGTGTGTGATGTCCTTAGGTTAGTTAGGTTTAAGTAGTTCTAAGTTCTAGGGGACTAATGACCACAGCAGTTGAGTCCCATAGTGCTCAGAGCCATTTGAACCATTTTTTGCTTTTTCAGTGCAGAATCCGTTGCTTCAGAATTGACTGTATGCGCTGGGGGAACACGACAGGGTCGTCTGATTTTGAAATGACGCCGAAATTCTCGACGCGCGGTCTCCACACGTCCACTTTTGTAACAGAGGCTTTTATCATAAAGGTACGCTGGACGGTGTTCCATTGCTCCATGTTTGCAGGACAGTGAGAGCCTCATTCGATATGTCATTCGGTGGCACCTATCCCGCAGCGTTGACACAACGCGTTCCAAAATTTCGTATTTTTTGAGACACCCTGTGTATACCACCTAGAGGATCATTAAGCTAAACATTAATATCCCAGAACAGATGACCATTAGCCTTGTCACATGCTACCATACAACGAGGGACGTGAAGCGGGATCTTAGAGAATTACCTTAAGATGTTGGCAAACGATCTGATGATCGTAAACTGTACGCCATGACTTCATGACTCCTTGTATGTCTAATGATTACGTTAATTTTTTCCGTTCACGACCGACTACCTGCCAGAATAGCGAGCGTCAGCGACCACGGCTGCGGAGGTGCATCCACTGGCGCATGCACTCCTCAAAGCTGTTCATCGTATGGCGTCTGAAGCTAAGCTCAGCTTTTAAGAGGCAAAACAGCTTCGTTTGCAAACGACAGCTAGGTATTGTGTGACTGCGTGCGCGTAAACGTAAATCGTGTGAATCCAGTGAGAAACGGAATTATGCTGTTTATTATTCGCAGCATAATGGGCTATTGAGGAAGCGGCGCGCGCAGAATGAGGAGCGGACGCGGCAGCCGTGCGTGGAGGCAGCGGCCCGCGACGCCTGTTAAGCGGCCGTTTGTAGTCCCGCCTGCACAAAAACACGCGGCCGCTTCGCGAGGCGAATCGAACCAGAACAGAGCAGGGCAGAGCAGAGCAAAGCAGGCCGCCGGGGCAGCGCCTCAGGGCTCCGGGAGAAGCTGCAGGCACGAGACTCCAGTGGCAGCTCCAGAATCGAATGTTACGAGCTGTTCTCATCGCCAACAAACAGGAAACGACCCTAAATGTGGTATCAAATGGCGGAGGTGTGAAGGGGAGTTTTGTTGCTGATCTACAGCTTAGGCTAGATTTTGCATTCTGATGTACCCGTTTTTTTTCCACGCCCAAGTTTGTCAGTAAAATGTATTATTATATCATCATTAAGAATGAAATGTAAGTCGGTTTTCACATTACTCTTAATCCGCTGGAATGAGACGAAATGACATCATATTCAGAATTTCAGTTGAGAAGACACTACAAAATTAGA
The DNA here is from genome assembly GCF_023897955.1 of Schistocerca gregaria. Lineage (NCBI taxonomy): Eukaryota > Metazoa > Arthropoda > Insecta > Orthoptera > Acrididae > Schistocerca > Schistocerca gregaria. Next base: position 371,738,850 of record NC_064924.1, read on the forward strand.
ATAATTCTGTAGAGTTTTCGACATTCTAACGTTTTTAGGCATCTTCCACTTTTTTACTGCATCCCTTTCGTCCACTTACCAGCAGATCCTAGACAGTGTTATCTCCACGGTTAAATGAGTTTTTGTAGGTTCACGTAAAACGCAGTTTTCCAGATGAAATGCAGCCGCTAAAGTTTAGGAGGAAAATAGATCTGGAATATTCTGTAAATTAAGATCCGACCCAAAAAATTAATGGCAAAGAAAAAAGTTTTGTTAATGGTTCAAAAGGCTATAAGCACTATGGAACTTAAAATCTGAGGTCATCAGGCCCCTAGACTTAGAACTACTTAAACCTAACTAACCTAAGGACATCACACACATCCATGCCCGAGGCAGGATTCGAACCTGCGACCATAGCGGTTGCGCGGTTCCAGACTCAAGCGCCTAGAACCGCTCGGTCACATCGGCCGGCGTAGCAGCAGCGCGGTTCCGGACTGAAGCGCCTAGAACCACTCGGTCACAGCGGCCGGCTTTTGTTAACACATCTGGCATTGTTGAGTATGTGGTTATAAGAAAAGAGACAAAAATTGTGTACTTTAACACATGCGTTATCCGGAATAGAAGGAACTACATCTACATTCATACTCCGCAAGCCACCAAACGGTGTGTGGCGGAGGGCACTTTACGTGCCACTGTCATTACCTCCCTTTTCTGTTCCAGTCGCGTATGGTTCGCGGGAAGAACGACTGTCTGAAAGCCTCCGTGCACGCTCGAATCTCTCTAATCTTACATTCGTGATATCCACGGGAGGTATAAGTAGGGGGAAGCAGTATATTCGATACCTCATCCAGAAACGCACCCTCTCGAAACCTGGCGAGCAAGCTACACCGCGATGCAGAGCGCCTCTCTTGCAGAGTCTGCCACTTGAATTTCTAAACATCTCCGTAACGCTATCACGGTTACCAAATAACCCTTGTTCCAATAAGCATCGAATATATAGGTAGGAGAAACATCAAAACAACAACACATTACCTTGCCTAATACGCTATAGAAAAACCATTGACGTTCAAATAAGCTTCCAGTCGCTTCGGAATGGGCAATTACAGGTCCTGTATGGTTTCCAATTCCTGCTTATATCATTCTTCCTGCAAAAGAGTGGGAAGTTCAGGTAACGGTGATGGAGGCTGTTAGCGATCATGTAGCCTTGTGTCCAAAGTAGACCATGAAGGCTGAATAATGTTCAGATCTGTCGCCTGGGGTGGCCAGGGGTGATGCGACAGTTGATCGTCGCGCTCGCAAAACGAGTCCTGGTGGATGCGAGCTTCGTGAACTGGGTCCCCGTCGCCTTGGGACGCAGCACCACCATTGGGGAACAAACATTGTACTATGAAACGGACCTGATCAGCCAGAATGGTCAGATAATCCTTGACAGTAAAGCGACCTTGCAGGTTGACCGCGGCAGCCCAAATCATCACCGAACCCCGTTGTGTTTCGCTCTTGGGTCGTGAACTCGGCCAGAAGTTGGAAACAGTCTGAAACAAGACTCATCCGATGGAATTACTTTCTGTCATTGCTCCATAGTCCAGATTTTATGGCTTTGCTCAAAAGTTCAAAATGTTCAAATGTGTGTGAAATCTTAAGGGACTTAACTCCTAAGGTCATCAGTTCCTAAGCTTATACACTACTTAACCTCAATTATCCTAAGGACCAACACACACACCCCCATGCCCTAAGGAGGACTCGAGCCTCCGCCGGGACCAGCCGCACAGTCCATGACTGCAGCACCTTAGACCGCTCGGTATGGCTTTGTCAACACGCTTTCCTGTTACCGCCATTTGAATCACTGATGTGTGGTTTTGGAATTCCAGTTCGCCATGCAGTTCCCAGCTTATCCCTGTGTGTTGTTTCGATGCTGACAGGGTTGGCATATGCAACAAATTGTTCTGCAGTGTCGTTTGCACCTTTAGTCTTCTTATTTTGTGTCACAATCCTCTTAAATGACCGTCTGTCACGGTAACTCAAAACGCACTTTAGTCTGCATTGTGACTTGGCTGATGATGTTTGACTGCTTTCTCTGTACACTTAGTAAATTGTCGACACGGTGCCTCTTTAAACACTAAATAATTCGGCTCCCTTGGCTACGGAAGTATCCACCATACGACAACCAACATTTTGACAACCTTCAAATTCATTTAACTCTGACATAATGTTCTCACAACTACACAGAACGCTGTTGTGAGCACGACTTATGCTTGCAGCGCATTGAGGCAACTGTACAGACGCATTTCCTGATCAAATAGAAGAGCACCACCTGGAACCTTGGCTACCATCTCATTTATATTCAGGCACACATTTCTCGTAGAGCTTCCATGTTTTTGTCCAACCCCGGTACCGTTGTCGCCTCTCGTTTAAGATACAAAGATTTTTTAAGAAATCGTTAATATATATATATATATATATATATATATAGTCTACTGACTGGTTTGATGCGGCCCGCCACGAATTCCTTTCCTGTGCCAACCTCTTCATCTCAGAGTAGTACTTGCAACCCACGTCCTCAATTATTTGCTTGACGTATTCCAATCACTGTCTTCCTCTACAGTTTTTGCCCTCTACAGCTCCCTCTAGTACCATGGAAGTCATTCCCTCAGGTCTTAGCAGATGTCCTATCATCCTGTCCCTTCTCCTTATCAGTGTTTTCCACATATTCCTTTCCTCTCCGATTCTGCGTAGAACCTCCTCATTCCTTACCTTATCAGTCCATCTAATTTTCAACATTCGTCTATAGCACCACATCTCAAATGCTTCGATTCTCTTCTGTTCCGGTTTTCCCACAGTCCATGTTTCACTACCATACAATGCTGTACTCCAGACGTACATCCTCAGAAATTTCTTCCTCAAATTAAGGCCGGTATTTGATATTAGTAGACTTCTGTTGGCCAGAAATGCCTTTTTAGCCATAGCGAGTCTGCTTTTGATGTCCTCCTTGCTCCGTCCGTCATTGGTTACTTTACTGACTAGGTAGCAGAATTCCTCAACTTCATTGACTTCGTGACCAACAATCCTGATGTTAAGTTTCTCGCTGTTCTCATTTCTACTACTTCTCATTATCTTCGTCTTTCTCCGATTTACTCTCAAACCGAAATGTGTACTCATTAGACTGTTCATTCCGTTTAGCAGATCATTTAATTCTTCTTCACTTTCACTCAGGATAGCAATGTCATCAGCGAATCGTATCATTGATATCATTTCACCTTGTATTTTAATTCCACTCCTGAACCTTTCTTTTATTTCCATCATTGCTTCCTCGATGTACAGATTGAAGAGTAGGGGCGAAAGGCTACAGCCTTGTCTTACTCCGTTCTTAATACGAGCACTTCGTTCTTGATCGTCCACTCTTATTATTCCCTCTTGGTTGTTGTACATATTGTATATGACCCGTCTCTCCCTATAGCTTACACCTACTTTTTCCAGGTCGACAAATCCTATGAACGTGTCTTGATTTTTCTTTAGCCTTGCTTCCATTATTAGCCGTAACGTCAGAATTGCCTCTCTCGTGCCTTTACTTTTCCTAAAGCCAAACTGATCGTCACCTAGCGCATTCTCAATTTTCTTTTCGATTCTTCTGTATATTATTCTTGTAAGCAGCTTCGATGCATGAGCTGTTAAGCTGATTGTGCGATAATTCTCGCACTTGTCAGCTCTTGCCGTCTTCGGATTTGTGTGGATGATGCTTTTCCGAAAGTTAGATGGTATGTCGCCAGACTCATATATTCTACACACCAACGTGAATAGTCGTTTTGTTGCCACTTCCCCTAATGATTTTAGAAATTCTGATGGAATGTTATCTATCCCTTTTGCCTTATTTGACCGTAAGTCCTCCAAAGCTCTTTTAAATTCCGATTCTAATACTGGATCCCCTATCTCTTCTGAAGCGACTCCTGTTTCTTCTTCTATCACATCAGACAAATCTTCACCCTCATAGAGGCTTTCAATGTATTCTTTCCACCTATCTGCTCTCTCCTCTGCATTTAAAGTGGAATTCCCGTTGCACTCTTAATATTACCACCGTTGCTTTTAATGTCACCAAAGGTTGTTTTGACTTTCCTGTATGCTGAGTCTGTCCTTCCGACAATCATATCTTTTTCGTTGTCTTTACATTTTTCCTGCAGCCATTTCGTCTTAGCTTCCCTGCACTTCCTATTTATTTCATTCCTCAGCGACTTGTATTTCTGTATTCCTGATTTTCCCGGAACATGTTTGTACTTCCTCCTTTCATCAATCAACTGAAGTATTTCTCCTGTTACCCATGGTTTCTTCACAGCTACCTTCTTTGTATCTATGTTTTCCTTCCCAACTTCTGTGATGGCCCTTTTTAGAGATGCCCATTCCTCTTCAACTGTACTGCCTACTGCGCTATTCCTTATTGCTGTATCCATAGAGTTAGAGAACTTCAAACGTATCTCGTCATTCCTTAGAACTTCCGTATCCCACTTCTTTGCGTATTGATTCTTCCTGACTAATGTCTTGAACTTCAGCCTACTCTTCATCACTACTATATTGTGATCGAGTCTTTATCTGGTCCTGGGTACGCCTTACAATCCAGTATCTGATTTCGGGATCTCTGTCTGACCATGATGTAATCTAATTGAAATCTTCCCGTATCTCCCTGCCTTTTCCAAGTATACCTCCTCCTCTAGTGATTCTTGAACAGGGTATTCGCTATTACTAGCTGAAACTTGTTACAGAACTCAATTAGCCTTTCTCCTCTTTCATTCCTTGTCCCAAGCCCATATTATCCTGTAACCTTTTCTTCTACTCCTTACCCTACAACTGCATTCCAGTCGCCCATGACTATTAGATTTTCGTTCCCCTTTACATACTGCATTACCCTTTCAATATCCGCATACACTTTCTCTATCTGTTCATCTTCAGCTTGCGACGTCCGCATGTCACTGAACTGTTCACAGTAACACACCCTCTGCACTACCTTCCTATTCATAACGAATCCTAGAACTGTTATACCATTTTCTGCTGCTGTTGATATTACCCGATAATCATCTGACCAGAAATACTTGTCTTCCTTCCACTTAACTTCACTGACTCCTACTATATCTAGATTGAGCCTTTGTATTTCCCTTTTCAGATTTTCTAGTTTCCCTACCACGTTTAAGCTTCTGCCATTCCACGCCCCGACTCGTAGAACGTTATCCTTTCGTTGATTTTTCAATCTTTTTCTCATGGTAACCTCCCCCTTGGCAGTCCCCTCCCGGAGATCCCAATGGGGGACTATTCCGGAATCTTTTGCCAATGGAGAGATCATCATGACACTTCTTCAACTACAGGCCACATGTCCTGTGGATACACGTTACGTGTCTTTAATGCAGTGGTTTCCATTGCCTTATGCATCCTCATGTCGTTGATCATTGCTGATTCTTCCGCCTTTAGGGGCAATTTCCCACCCCTAGGACAAGAGAGTATCCTGAACCTCTATCCGCTCCTCCGCCCTCTTTGACAAGGCCGTTGGTAGAATGAGGCTGACTTCTTATGCCGGAAGTCTTCGGCCGCCAATGCTGATTATTTATCAAAATTTAGGCAACGGCGGGGATCGAACCCGGGACCGAAGACGTTTTTCATTACGAATCAAAGACGCTACCTTTTTTTTTAGTCTCATTTTGTTCTCTTATGTTCGTTGCATCTGCTCGGGGCGGACGTCGTAAGACATCCTTTTATGTTCGTTTTTGATCGATTGACTCAGTTTTTTTTTATTACAGAGGGCGCGTAACCCTCTGACCAAACATGCTGAGCTACCGTGCCGGCTGCCGTTAGACCACGGGTGCTGTCCTGTTAAAAGATTACGAAATAAGTAATGTCGATTAAAATAAAATTAAAAACAGATGCAGAGCTGGATCGTACCACTCTGAATTTTATACAGAAACTGTGTACTGTTTTCTCCACTGGCCCTGGTTGTTTGCCTTGAAACTTTGTGGCAGATTAGAACTGTAAGCCTCAAGGGTAGTCAAGCTAAGACCTTTCGGTACGTGGACAAGTGCTCTGACGACGAAGCTACTCACACACGACACACGACCCACAACTCGTTCTCACAGTTGTGGATACGCCAATACCGCTTTTCCTATGTACCAAGCTACAGAAGTTGTCTTCTATAACCTCTGGGCGTGGCACTCCTGGAAGCACGGTAGCGTCGAAAGCACAGTCAGTAGAGCAATCGCTCACGAAAGCAAGGAGCCCAGATTCGAGTCCCGGTGTGACACAAAGTTTTAACCTCCCAAAAAGTTGCAAATCAGTAAAATCTCGGCAGCAGAGTGAAAGTCATTCTGGAATATTGTATGTTGCTCGCTTTCATCTGCTACGTGCCATGGTATTCAGAAGTGAAACATCAGTGATCACATCACACATATCCATGCTCGAGGCAGGATTCGAACCTGCGACCGTAGCGGTCGCGCGGTTCCAAACTGAAGCGCATATAACCGCTCATCCACGCAGGTCAGCTGTTAGTTCTAAGTTCTAGGGGACTGATGACCTCAGCAGTTAAGTCCCATAGTGCTCAGAGTCATTTAAACCATTTGATGTACAATTTTTGTGGGCAGGATGAGTGGGATAACCACGAGAGAGATCCTGCTGTTATACGAAATAGTACCCCAGACTATAGCTCGAGGTATAAATCCAGTGTGTCTGGCACGCAGACAGGTTTGTTGCATGTCCTCAACTGGCCTCCTCCTAGCCAACACGCGGCCGTCATTGGCACCGAGGCAGAACCAGCTTTCATTATAAAACACAAGAGACCTCCATCCTGCCCATAAATGAGCTGTTGCTTGACACCACTGAAGTCGCAAATGGCGGTGATGTGGGATAAGTGGTACGCAAGCGACGCTACGCTTAGGTATTTAATCGATGTGGCAGTGTCGAGGAGTATTCCATTAATACTTCATTCGAACATTACGTGATTGTTTTTCTTGCTCATCCGCATTAACTTCATATTTCCTAGATTTAGAGCTAGAACAGAAATTCTTTTTACCATCCTGTACCCTCCTACAGTCACTCAATGACCACTCTTTGGCGTACACTACAGCGTTATATGTAAAGAGTCGCAGATTGCTGCTCACCCTATCCGTCAGATCGTTTACGTACGTGGAGGACAAGAGCAGTCCTATCACATTTCCTGGGCCAGCCATCACGATATCCTTGCCTCTGATAACCACTCACCGTCCCGGATAACGTACTGTGTTCTATTATTTAAGATTTCTTCAAGCCACAAACAATCTGAGAACCTATTCCTACCCTCGGACCTCCGTTAACAGTCTGCAGTGCGGCACTGTATCAAACGCATTCCAGTAAATCTAGGAATACGGAATCTGCCTGATGCCTTTCGTCCATGGCGCAGGACATTGTACGAGGAAAGGGCAAGCTGTGTTGAATAATCCGAAGGGTCTGTTTGTCAATGCGACAGCGCCTTTGAAATGTCTGTAAGACGGTAGAAAAAAAAGTGAACCGCGGATAGGTGTCTTCTTAGGTTTCGGAGAGTGAGGCTTTCAGACGAGTTAAGAAACAGCTCCCGCCCCACAGACGTATTAACAATAGTGACAGAGAGAGTTAAATTAGTTATATTCTGGCTTTGACAGAGAAATACCGACTATAGATTTTTCGTTCATCATTTACGAGTGAGAATGGATGATGCGATTGTTGAAGGACACAACATACATTCCGCTACACAGTTAGTGGAGAGCTGTTATAACCGTTGACCTGGAAGGCGGTTCTCAGCAACGTAGCGAGAACAGATGAACCTGATTGGTACTGTAGTGGTGCCACAAGTGATACACGCGATTAACGCCACTCACCATTGACCTCCTCAGCGCAACCCAGTGTAAAGACATGAAACTTCTTGGGAAATTAAAACTGGGAGCCTGACCGTGACTCCAACCAACCTGTAATTTGGCCTTTAGAAGTTTTCCAGACACGACATGATCCGCCCTCACAGTTTCAGTTCTGAAGTTAAAATCTTCTGGGTTATTAGACCGCGTCATGTTTCTTCTAAAATGTTCGAAGTTTCGACCCCTCAGCTCACTTTCTAGCAGTAGTGAACACCAAAAGATCCTGAGGAAGATCCCAGCTGAGGGGTCGAAACGTCGAACATTTTAGAAGAAACATGACGTGGCCTAATAACCCAGACTGTGCGGCTGATCTCGGCGGAGGTTGGAATCCTCCCTCGGGCTTGGGTGTGTGTGTTTGTCCTTAAGATAATTTAGGTTAAGTAGTGTGTAAGCTTAGGGACTGATGACCTTAGCAGTTAGGTCCCTTAAGATTTCACACACATTTGAACATTTTTAATAACCCAGAAGATTTTAACTTCAGTGACAACGTCCACGAAAGCCTGTAGACTTACAGTTTCAGTTCTATGTGAACTTCTCTGATACTTCCCAAACTTCACAGAAGTGTTTTCCTTTGTACTTCTTGATTAGCATGGCCGAGAGAAAGGTCATTCGAGAAGATGGTTTAGCCACTATCTACGAGTTGTTTCGAGAATGCCTTGTTTTGCATATTACTGTCAAATTAAGGTTGGGTTCTGGACCAGTACTCTAACATGGAACCCTGCCTTTTGAGTTTCTTTCTGAGACAGAGCTTTAATCCTCAAGAAAATGTCAATGTCACGCGCGTTCTGCTGCAGACTGAGAAATTCATTATGGAAGAGTGTAGTGAATTTTGAGGTTTTCTCTGGTGGGGTAGGTAAGCGGAATGTTTTTGGGTATCAAGCAGAGCTATTCATTGTACTTCGATAACTGGCCCAAGTGTCTTCCATCAGGTGCCGCCAGAGATCATCTTATGAGTGTGCTCGTAGTATCTGTCGAGGACGACAAGGTCAGTCAAAATATTGTCCGCAAAAAAGGAACTGTCAGTCGGGGTGCATTCTGTAAAGAACACAGTGTCCATGAAATGACGTCAGCCAGGGCGGCCTAGCGGTTCTAGGCGCTACAGTCTGGAACCTAGCGATCGCTACGGTCGCTGGTTCGAATCCAGCCACGGGCATGGATGTGTGTGATGTCCTTAGGTTAGTTAGGTTTAAGTAGTTCTAAGTTCTAGGGGACTGATGACCTCAGCAGTTAAGTCCCATAGTACTCAGAGCCATTTTTGAATGAAATGATTCGACAAACTGGGAAGTTGGTGGGAACAAGCCATGCAGGTAAAGACAACATTAATGACGATTTACTCAAGAACCTGTAATCTGGTATGCGTCTGAAAATTTCATTCCCACGGTCCTAAGCACTCAGTAGCGATTAATCAACTCAGAACACGGTCTTAATACACGCCTGCTGTGATGCATTATCCTTCCCTCTCGGTCATGTTACTTTAAAGCGTGGCACTTGCGGTTTCTGTACGATTCAGACATGGGCTCCTTGCAAACACTCGCAATTAACTGGCGGTCAGTCTACGTGTGAATCGAGAATAAACTAATAACATCGCGTCAAACCTACTGCCGTTGTAAACGGGCTAACGCGCAATAGCTCAAGTGCGAAAGGGCCATACGTCTTGGAGATTGTGTCTTGTCGGCGTGCGAGGCGCCAACAAGTACGCTGGGAAGGATTGCGGGCGCGAGATGGAGGCCGGGCAGAGTAATGGCGTCCTGGCCGCGCAAAGCGGCCGTTATCTGCTGCGTGCTTTCAGCGCCTTCCGGGCCTCGCCGCTGCCTGCGGGAACATCTTCCACCGGAGACGCAAGACCACGAGCGTGCGAAAGATCCAACACCTACTCTGAGCCTTTATACCTTACTTCAAGTTTACTTTTCATCTGCCAGCGATAAATAAGCGAGGGAGGAACCCCTGGTTTTGGCAGAATCCCTTACATTCACTTTCAATTGGGAGACGTACCGTCTCTTGATTTCAATGCAATGTTGATTATGGTGAATAAAAACCAAGAGAGAACTGCAAGACTTGATAGTGAATTACTGCCTTTGATTAGATTTTAAGAGTAATGGTTATATTTTGCTTTATTAAAATTGATTATCGATTGCGGATTTGCAGCCATTATCATACCTAAAAGTTACTGCAGCTACACGTGTACTGATGACGCGCCTGTGTGTCACTGAGCCGGTCGGAGTAGCCGAGCGGTTGTAGGCGCTACAGTCTGGACCGCGTGACCGCTACGGTCGCATGTTCGAATCCTGCCTCGGGCATGGATCTTTGTGATGCCCTTAGGTTAGTTGGGTTTAAGAAAGGAAAAGAACATATATAAGTTAAGTAAGGGAAAGTTACTCAAACAGCCAAAGAAATCATTAAATTAAAAACAAGAGAATTAGAAATAATAGGAATTGGCTGCTCCTTACAAATCAACTTAATAGCATCACTAATGGGTTGTGGGGACTGATGACCTCAGATGTTAAGTACCATGCTGCTCAGAGCCATTTGAACCAATTGTGTCACTGATGTATTTTTCGGAACTGATGTACGCAGTCCTATTTTGTCAAGCCTTCAAGAATAGCACTTCAGGGATGAAAACAACTTGCAGGAAATGCGGAACTCATTTTCCACAAGGCTTTCTCATGATTAATTCTTCACGTAACATGCACGATATGTCTCCTCTTTTTTGATTTCGGTAGAGCTCTTGGGTATTAGTATTTGCGCAAAATGATGCAAAAAAATTTGAAATCTAACTGTGTAAGTTTCTTGGTGTATTTCAGCACGGAACTGTAACTGCTGATATTTGATCGAACACTGATTCTGATTAATTTACACTACTTCAGCTTAAAAAAAATTGACATGTTCCACATCCACGAGGATCTCCTCAGCACGAATCTATGGAACGAGAAACTAATCTAATCTAACCTAATCTAATCTACCTACAAACCTGTTAACTATCATTCTCAGCACATTGTCTATAATTTTGCAGCTCTCACACTTATTTTAAATAACTATTTGACAGTGTGGACTGTAATTGCTCAGGTTTGTAGAACAGTAGTTCTTGCAGATATCTTCTTCAGTCTGAATTTATGACATTTACTGAAGTTTTTCGTAACTGGGATTTTAATTTCTCTCCTGCGGTGACAGAATTTCAGATCGATGCCTCCGTGCAGGCAATCCCCTTCCGCACGTTAGGATATCAAACAGGTTCCCCACATAATCCACAGCTGCGAATGTGTTATCTGCATAATCCAAGTCCGCCCATGCCGGTATTAGGTTACAAATGATCGTAATGTATTCTCGGAGTGTCTGGTCAGTACTAGGAACCAGAGGCTTAAGGAGACTATATACATGTGATTCAGTATTATAACAGTCTTTAGACAGCTGCCATTTAATCAAAGTGCGTTAATCACCACGCCGACATCAAAGGGAAAAATGTGTAATGAAGCTACTAAATAAGAGGACGGGAGGAGTTATGTTTAATTAGCATTCCTTCCGCACGGACCGCCGGGACAAAGAAATATAGCCGGCCAGTCGTTTCTCAGGGGCCGTCATAGCCTGAGTAATATAAAACCATGACAGTTACTCGGGACACTCATACTCTGAGAGTTATTCTCGACGGCGTTTGAGTTGCTGCATTAAGATCAACGCGGCGTCAGTCGGTAACATCTGAGACGCTATTCGTCCTACGCAAAGTAAATAAATTACTCGCTAACTACGGGGTTTATAAACTGATTGAAGTATCCTGTAATTTCATAGAATGATTTCCATTATACAGACAATAACTGTTTTTTTACTGACAGTGAGTTCTTTTTACGATACTGCTGCCTCTGTGCACGATGTGTTTTCTGAGCCACGAACGTTGCTAGTGAGCCACGAACGTTGTCTAACGTTGGGGTAAATGCGGTGTTCCGAGACCATTGCTTCCAGACATCAAAAGGACACTTGGTAGCATTGTAATGTGTAAGCTGAACTGATAGGTAGTGTCAAACCTTGCAATTCCAGGCAAGAAATTTAAAACCAACATGGGTCATTAGGTGGGCCTACATAACTATGCAAATTCGTTACTGATACACCTTGATAACCCAAGAGTATTTCCTCTAGCGTTGTCGTTTCGCTGCAGTTTAAAAGCGGAACGGAGTGTAAATGGACTTGCTCCTGTAGCGACGGCTTAGACGAGATCGTTAACGTATCTTAATGGTCAATCGTGTTGATGGGAACGAATTTTATCCGAGTTGTTGACTCGGAGAAGATGAGGGAAACAAGTTCTGTACCTCTCCTAACGACATAATGTGGAGAAACACTTGCATCCGTGATAATCCCCTGCTTCATGACTGCTGCGCCAGTTAAATATTTCAGCAATATCTTCCATATGCTGCTGTCTTGTCTTTTATCACACGTAGAAAACAGAGCCAAAATGGCCTAAACACCCTCATGTTGTTAGCTTTCCCAACACTGAAAAACGTGAAACAGAATGACGTACTAAAAGTTTTTTCTTTCCTTGAAAACGTGTATTACGTCAGTTATTTAAGAATCAACTACTGCAATAAAGACTCCCTGGCAAAAAACGTGATGCATCCAGAAAATATCGTCGGATTTCAATGTAATTTCCTACACATGCGTCCCACCGGCGTTTATGTAAATGATTAGATTTGTAATTCTCTGTCACAGGTACAGCGGCCACGAGAGTGCATTAATGTTGTTCGTGTTTATCGTTGTTACCAGGCGTGGTAGGATACATAAGAGGAGTAAAAAGCGTCATTGTGAACGATAAGCAGATGCCACGTACTCATGTGAGCAGCCTTTCCAGCGCCTGCTGGGGTTTGAAAGAGGACTCAGCATGAGTCTCCGGCGAGTGAAATCGCGCAAATATCCAGATTGATGGGGTATTTGCAGGTGACAGTGGCTTGATGATGGACTGCATAGGAACGTGAGGGCAGGCATAACTGTCGTCAAGCAACCGGTCTACCACATCTGACCACCCTAAGGGAGGATCGCCGTGTTCCGCGTCAAACACATCGTAATCACTTCACATCTGCGCCTGCCATCCGAGAACAAGTAACGAACTTCTTGCTACAATCTACACTCGTGCTCGTAAATTAACAATAATGCTGATACATGGTGAAACAACCCTGTGGTGGGTGGTTTGTGGGTTTAAATCATCTCAGGGTATGACCATGCGGTGCATTTGACATGCAGTTGTCGCTCGGTGGCGCTGGCAGCAGCCCACATACGCAGCGGTGTGTTGGTGCATGTTAGACTACGGTGCAGGGAGCAAGTGTGCAGACGTTTTTAGACGTGCTAATGGTGACTGTGTGTTGAAAATGGCTCAAAGAACACATGTTGATGACGTTATGAGGGGTAGAATACTTGGGCGACTGGAGGCTGGTCAAACACAGCAGGTCGTAGCACGGGCCCTCCGCGCGCCACAAAATGTGGCAACGATTCCAGCACACAGTAACGTTTCCAGGCACTACAGTACGGGACGCCCACAGTGTACAACACCACAAGAAGAGCGATATCTCACCATCATTGCCCGCAGACGGCAACGGAGTGCTGCAGGTAGCCTTGTTCGGGACCTTACCGCAGCCACTGGAACAGTTGTCTCCAGACACACAGTCTACAGACGACTGAACAGACATGGTTCATTCGCCCGGAGACCTTCAAGGTGCATTCCACTGATCCCTGGTCACAGGAGAGCCCGTAAAGCCTGGTGTCAAGAACACAGTACATGGTCATTGAAACAGTGGTCCCAGGTTATGTTCACGGACGAGTCCAGGAATAGTCTGAATAGTGATTCTCGCCGCGTTTTTATCTGGTGTGAACCAGGAACCAGGTACCAATTGCTGAATGTCCTTCAAAGGGACCAGTATGGAGGTCGTGATTTGATGGCGTGGGTTGGGATTATGATTGGTGCACGTACACCCCTGCATGTCTTTGACAGAGGAACTGTAACAGGTCAGGTGTATCGGGACGTTATTTTGCCCCAGTATGTCCGCCTTTTCAGGGGTGCAGTGGGTCCCACCTTACTCCTGATGGATGATAACGCACGGCTCCACCAGCTGCCATCTTGGAGGAGTACCTTGAAACAGAAGATATCAGGCGAATGGAGTGACCTGCCCGTTCTCCAGACCTAAACCGCATCAAGTACGTATGGGATGCTCTCGGTTGATGTATCGCTGCAAGTCTTCAAACCCCTACGACACTTCAGGAGCTCCGACTGATCCATAGTATGCCAACCCGTTGTGCGACCTGTGTACGTGTGCATGGTGATCATATACCACATTGATGTCGGGGTACATGAGCAGGAAACAGTGGCGTTTTATAGCACCACATTCTGCAATTATCCGTAATCTATGGGGAGTTTATATCATCCAGCATCACTGAATCAATTTGAACAGCAGTCGTACCAGGGAAATTCCGTCCCACGCATAAGCTGCAAACAAAGGGATTTCTTGATCGGTAGTGTGGTCGGGTAGCATGGACTGTTGATGAATAGCGTCCTATCGTGTTCAGCGATGAAGCGCTGTTCTGCGCTACCCCCAACGACCATCGTCGGCAAGTATGACGGCGATATAGGGACGGGTTCCATTCTTCCAATGTCTGGGAGAGACAGCGTTCTTACTCTTGGCGTCATGGTGTGGGGAGCCATCGGGTATGACTTCAGATCACGGTTGGCAGCATTTGGGGGAACTCTGACGGCACGTTACGGACATCGTGCGTCCTCCTGTGATACCTCTCAAGCGAAAGTATCGTGTTGCGATTTTTCAACGGGACAATGCAATTCCACTCATAGCACCTGCCTTTATGATCTCTTTGCGTGGTGTTAAGGTATTCTCATGTGTGGAACCAGCTCGTTCGTATCCATGATACCATATACCATCTTACCTCAGGAAAAGGGGGGCCTATGCTACAAAGTTCTTAGTGAAATTGAGTCGATTTTGTGATCACCATAATAACATCACATACCCTCCTAACCAATGACGTTTCATTTCGTTTCCTCCTCGCCTTCTGGGCGCTTGACTTTTTTTCAGGTCGTATATTTCAGTGAATAGTAGCAGGTCACCTAAATAACACAGGATACAATGTTTCATTCTCTCGATCGATACGCGAGTTCATCACGTTCACAATATGTACCTGAACAATAGTTTTGTTTAAAAAATTAATTTTGCTGCTGCCAATCACGATATTCTTTTATTTATTTCTTGCAAGATGCGTGAAATGAGTCTCATTTTCAAGTTCGTTTTTCGTCTACAGTGGTCTGTACGCATTGGAAATAACAAACAATTCCAAAGATGTCTGCGACTTTTTATCATTGTATGTTGCTATTTTCAGGGTCTGCTGTGCTCTGTAAATTGTGTGAGTGATGTTTAATATGATTAAGTTTCTGCATAAAACATAAAGCAACAGAATGATTCAGCACCTCACACATTGAAAAATCATCACGAATGAATGCCAAAATGCACAAAAAGCTAATTTGAAAATGACTATCATTTCCCGAAACGAGTAATGCGCGAAATATATAAAAGAAACTCGTGACTGGCAACAGAAAAAGTTATTTTATAAACAAAACCATTATATTTATAGTCGTAGTATTTCCCCATCAATTTGTAATGGATGAAATGAAAAAAAAGTACCTGAACAAGACAATGGGTACTGTTATTGTCACTACATACATCAAATACAACAACCTCAGTAAAATACATCGCCAAAGCACTCTCATGCATATTTACATTTATTCAGAACTGCTCTAGCCCCGTTTTTAGTACACAGCTTTTATATAAACATGATCATAAGTGATAATTCAGAGCCTTTAGAAGTAAAGTTCGATGTGATGCTCAGCGACTGAGGAAAAGAAAACTATCACAATATAATTATTTTCAGCTTACGAGAAACTGCTTGAAAAAATAGCATAATGTAAGCAGGATTTGCAAGACATGTGTAAGTGATAGAAAAATAAATTCCTGCAAGAATGAGAACTGCTTAAATGTGACTAGGTGTGAAACTATCAAATTACTGAAATATTAGGTTGGGATAGCAATTTAAAGAACATACAAAATCAAATAACCGCTGCATTCTGAATGCTCTACGCTCTGTTTCTAGAGTGGACACATGAACTAGATGAGATCTGATTCAAAGATACGATTGTAGGTTCGAACCACAACTCTAGCCGAAAGTAATATTAAGGTGAAAAAATACAGTGGACAGCTTATATTTGGATTAAGGATTAAAGACGCATAAAAGAGAAAGATATAAAGGTGGAGAAACGAGAACAATGATTTGCTAATCATTAATATATGGAAAGTGCAAGAATACTGCTGCCTAACTATATACGAACATATAGAACAAGATGCCTAAAGCAACGGAGAAACCAAAAGGCCTTATTTTTTACTTTGGGAACAGAAAAAGAGGTGAGCAACAGTTGAAGATTTCCATTGAAAGATAACGCTTCTGAAACTGTGCCTCTGGCACAAAACGTGGTTTTAAAGTGGAACGAGGGCGTTGAAAAATAACAAGGGAATAGCCTGCAAATATTTGAAAGGGGACGCCATATATGAACCATAAAATTATGTGGACAGGTATTTTGAATGGACGGGTTATTAGAGAGAACAAGCGAGGAAAGTTGCAGTTTCCCACATGCGGCAAAGTGAATACGCGCTGATACCCACGTCCCACCTTAGTTACAAGGTTCTTAATCATTTAGAAGAACGTTCGCACACTTTCATGTGGGACACAACTGGAAGCAGACAGTCCCGGTGCACAGATTTCGTATCGAGATAGGAGCGAGGGAGGGGTGAGGGGTGAATGGCGGTGACAGGAAGGGCATCCGGTCAACCTCTACCACTAATATTCCCAAATCCAGATCAACATGTCGATCCAGTGAAGACAAGGAATAAAGGCTATGAGAAACAAGACAGAAAGAGAGGATTGTCAATGAAAGACCTATACCAGTATTACGGACAGCTTAATGTGAGAGGAATTCAGGTGCAGTTTACTTGGCACTAGAAAGAGAAATAAAGCGCAAAAATAGTATTAGCTGACAAATATAAGGGCACCTAAATAAGGTGAAAGAGTGTGTTCACTGCAGAAGTTATTTTAAGATAAAAGGACTCACACAAAACAAGACAGAGAACGGTAGAAAACTGTACAGCAGACTCATTACTTAATAATTGAAGGTCGACAGGGAGAACACTGCTGGTTAAGATTGCGACAATTTCCTACAGAATAATAGTTATTTAAAGAAGAGCATGAATGTCACTTGTAAGCAGACGCTATAGTACATCATAAAAAAGATTCGCCATGCATTCAACTGCAGAGGACTCATGATTCATAGGAAGATCACAGCACTCTTTCTTCGGTTGCAGAACAAACATTACACCACTTTTTGTATACTGCTGAAATATAATCACTCACCAAGACTGGGAAACTATTCTTAGAACGCTCTCCTTCCCGGTGGATCTGTTAAAGCATGTGATGTAAACATCTGAACGTACTTTCTGTCGTGCCGTTGTCATGACATCAAAATAGCTACACTGGAACGCTTCCCTGTCTTAATGTATGCCGGTCTGTGTTCGTATAAATAGAGAAACTTGACGAAACAATGGGGAGGAAATTCGTGCTCTACAACGTGACGGCACGTGCAGCATTCGTGACGGCCGACGTCTTGGGATGCAATGAGCAGCTCGGCGAGTCTGGAATTCTTACTCGATACTCAACAGCTTCACCAGCCAAGTGAAGCGAACGCTGACACCGCCAGATTTAATGCCATATTTTTTCA
Source organism: Schistocerca gregaria (assembly GCF_023897955.1). NCBI lineage: Eukaryota > Metazoa > Arthropoda > Insecta > Orthoptera > Acrididae > Schistocerca > Schistocerca gregaria. Next base: position 371,756,517 of record NC_064924.1, read on the forward strand.
CAGTGGACTGTGCAATTCGAGTTAATTGTAGACGAATGTATACGGTTTCAGAATGACTATTCATTCGCGAAGAGAACAGGGTGACTGCTGTAACTCGATTTATCGGGAACTTCGCTCAGTGGAACAGGGGTCAAAATAAGCCAACGCGTGTCTCGTGTTATAGGTAGATGCTCGACTTTTTAGAGAAAACGACGGTCAAAGTTTATGATAATCCATCTGAAGCGATGGTGCAATGGCTGACTATGTAGATTCACACTTTTGCACCCCGTGTTCGAAATCCGATAATAGGTTTTGTTTCTCATTTTACTTTTCAAATTGTTCACTTCTCATGACCGCAAAAGATTAGTACACGAATGCTTTCCAGAGTATACTGAAATTACGTTGTCATTATTCGCCTACTAATTGCATGCCTGGTGAATGAATTTAAAAAAAAATTGAAAAATTATTTGAAACTGTTTTCATTGAATAATCAATTGCTAGCGCCAGTTTTCGGAAAAGTGATCCATTGCGCGTAGTTTTCCGCGACATTATTGCCAACACGTGAAAACTTCAGCAATATTAACGACGTTTCTTCCCCGAGTAAGATTCATACGAAGAAATGTCGTTGCGGCAAACCTGCCTTCATACGAAGCTCGTGATTATCGGAATTTCTACGTTTCGAATGTTTCTACGATCGGTATCATTCAAATCTTCCTGAAGAATAAACGTAAGGATAAAATATAAGAATTAATAGTTTATGTCAGAATGAAATATAGTATTATGACAATTTAAAATGCTTGTAAGCACTGAAAATACCATACACACATTTATTATGGAGTAAATGTGTGACACTTATTCTGACATCCAGCTGTAATTTTACAATTAACATAATGCCCTCGTATCCTTAATTGCTAAGAAACATTACTGAGTAGTAACCTTCTATGGGAATGGGTATATAATTGATAAAGAAAACCAGAATAAAATAAAATAAATAGAAGCAACAATCGGGTTTCGAATACGAGACACGGACGTGAGACGTCGTGACGCTAGCCACTATGCCACCAGTTTACGCTGGGTTGATAGCAGGGCAATGACATCTAAATTTCGTCGGAAACTATGACGGCCGTTTTCTCAGAAAGGATCGAGTACCTGCGGATAAGCCGAGAGACGTATTTTGGTTTCCCTTCCACAGAGCGAAGGTTCTGGGAAATTGGGTGAGTGGCGAAACGGAACCTGAAAGCGGTGTTCCGCGAGTAATATTCTCATCAGCTGAGCTATGAAGGTGAAATATACAAGGTGAGCAGAAAGCGTCTGGAACGCTTATAGGGATGTTGCAGGGCAGGTTGTACTGAGACATCAACGTTATGAAAAATTTCGATACGCTGCGCAGTTTCTGAGGTATGTAGGTTTGAAATTAACCAATCGTGGCGTCGCGCATTCACTTTCAAGCGACCTAGCAGGGCCGATGTTGCCCAACGAGTACTTTGTTTGGTTAGCTTAAACTTGAACTTGCGTGCACGACCACCTGTTTGGCTAACTTCAGTGTTAAATATCTCGGAAACTGCGCAACGTCTCAAAATTTTTGTTAACGTTCATGTCTCAGTAAATGTGCCGTGCAACATCCCTACAAGCGTTTCAGACATTTTCTGATCATGTAGATGCACATTATTGGTAACGAACACATTTCGACGTCACAGTTATACACATAATCGGTTCTGAAAATAAAGAGAGAAAGATGAAAATTTAACTCCCCATTGGTGTTTAACGGGCAGTAGAGGTAACTAATTAACAGAAGTAGCCCATCTTTTTCATGATTCCTTCAATAGCAAATATACGTTCGACGATAGCCCTTGAATATGTCCTCCATTACCAGCTTGTAGGGCTTCTCAAATAAATGTGTCAAGAACATTATCCCTTCATATCACTGCACAAACATCTTTGCGATGATTCATCTGACTATAGTGTTCCGTCAATTGTTACATGGTTAATGCACTTTGATCTTATGTCCAATGAAGTCGGCACTAAGGATGTCTACAACTGGATACGCAGAGGGAGCCATTTGAGAAATCACAATTGCAATGACGTGTGGTTAAGTTCACGCTCTGAATCACATGCACTTACCTCACTATCTTTTCTAATGCCGCCTTAGACTGCCACCTGTTTTATAAATTAGCGTCCACGGTCTTTCAAATTTACATCTTCATTATTCAAACCACTTTACGGGATGTGGCGAATGAGAAATATACATCCAACTCTTTGACTACTAGTAGACAACTTGCATATCAGCGGCTTTAGATATTCCCAAGACAGTGACCTGACGAAATGACTTTTCTACAACCCTATGTCCAGTTGTACAATTTTCGTATATAATCGTATTTTAATGTTATTTTCTTGCTGTCCAGTGTTATTTCTGATGCAGTAATATCAACTTACAGCCACAATGTGGCCATCCGTATCCATGTTAATAGTCATCACCAAATTTCACGTCTGTGGTGAGAAATTGAAGAGCAAATGAAGGAAGAATAAGGTTTAGTGTCCTGTTGAAACCGTTCTTTGGGAGGGGGGGGGGGGGCGTCACGAGGGAAATCGCGGAAAGCTTCAGTCAGGATACTGAAAGGGGATTTGAGTTTCATGTCTCCCGAAAGCGAGTACCTCCACCACAACACCACCTCTCTCGGAAGATGTGAATTCCTCATGACTTTGATTGTACTGAGGTAACTAATAATTTTTTTTATTAATAATAATCTCGGTGTGCTAGTACTTCTTTTTCTTGTGCCTTCGTCCCGCATCAGCGGAGGGCCGGCATGGTTATTAAAGAACTTGGCATGATTAATGTAGATGTGGTTAGAGGCCCTTCCTCTTGCCACTCCATTACCCTCTACTACAACTGTCTGCGTGTAATGTTATTCATATGAAAGCGAGCAAAGGTTTTCTAAATCTTTGCGAATCGTGCAACTGAGGCCGGACTTGGATATCAGGCTGGTATTCACATAGTGGGATGTCGGAAACTGCCTGAAAACCACATCCGGCTGGCCAGTTCATCGACCCCGGTCGCTAATTCGACAGACGAATTCGATCCAGTGCTAGGGCATCTCCCTGTCTCTAAAGCGGCACTTTAACACACATGGCTATCCAAGCGAGTCTGGAGTGCTAGTACCGGATGGAGATTATTGTTATCTCTCTTCAACAGTTTTGTATGACAGTAGTCTCGGCGCTGCAAATGCTGGCGTTGCCGATTCAAGTTTCAAAGTAGTTAATTCACCGGATTCGAATTCACGAGGAACGTTGAAAGACAATCCTGCAATTCACCTCAGCGACTTCCTTTCAAAACGACAGCGGCGTTAACTTTTCACGTTATACCAGCTCTCCAAACACACAAAATCTAGGATCGAACTGTACAGATAACATAACCTTTCTCTATCACAACGTAATTATATTCCATCGAAAACAGTCTACTGAGATTTCGGTATTAAATACTTGCATAAAATACTCATATCGAATTTTTCAGGGCTAACGAATGCTACTTGGCTCAATCGTTTCAGGTAGTGACAGGGTGAGGATCGCGTTTCACCAGTAGCGTTCTTTTGTGTCGCGTCGAGATTCAAGATGCAGCTGTTATTCGAGCAGTGATATGCAATCAATTTTTGCATTAAACTAAAAAAATCGGGCTCTGCGACGGTGGTCCTGATTCGGGAAGCCTTCGGAGAGGAAACTACGCCCCAGTTAAGAATTTACGAGTAGCACAAGACGTTCCAGAAACGACAAAAAGCGCTTCCTGCGTCTTTTACGACACCAAAGGTACGAAAATGTGGAGAAAGTACCAAAATTTTTGAACAGCGGTAGACACCTGAGACTAAGAATGATAGCAGAGGATTTTAATATGTCAAAATCGAATGTTTATCTCATTTTGAGAGGCGAAGTGGCGATGAGAAAGGTGTGCGCAAACACGGTCCCAAAAATTGAGACCGATGAACAAGAGGAAATCCGTGAAGTGATACGAGAAGTGAACGTCGCGAAAGTTACTCTAATTTTTGTAACAGAGTAGTGACAGGCAACGTGACATGGATTTTCTAGTACGACCCTGAAACACAGGTCGTTGGAGTGGGTAAGAGGCTTCGGTGCGCTACCTTATGGAGGTGCGGGTGACGCACTCCAAGAAGCCTATGGCGACTGGTCTAAGTGGTGAGAGAGATGCATGGATTCGGAAGGAATGTACTTTCAATATTTTTAAGGTTTTGTACATTAAAAACCAATAAATTCCTTTAAAATGTTATTGTTACAGCTTTTGGGACAGAACCTGTATAGAAGGAGGAAATAGACAGTCATTGGTTCGGAAACTCTTTAGTTACATATTAGAACCATTTTTCTACACCTCCTCACGCAGCATTTATCATAGTAAGCGTACAGGAACAGAAGGTACCAGCTACGGCAAGAACTTATTTGTTACATGAAATGTTCAAAACGCGCTATCAGTTACACACACGAACACAACATACAACAATACGACATGAAACTAAGTTCACGATGCCCTCCCGGTTACGTCTGGTTGAGTTTATGTAGATTCACCGCCAGCGTTTTGTAGTTCATTTCATGAAAGTGATGTTGACATGCGACACATCGTATCACGTTACTTATAGCAAGCATCAACTATTTAAGTGGTCTCTACGAATTTGACGAACACAGCACTGTTTACTAATGTTCATATTGGATTCCGTGGCAGATGTATAGGAAGAACTGGATAAAGTTCCCTTTGGACATAAATCCTCTAGACTATTAGTGGAAATATTTATAAGTTTCTGTGTATCAAATCCGACTATCAGCAACAGTGTCCTCGATTTCATATTTTGGAAGTCATCGAAACCATACGTAATAGTGCAGCGGTATATCAACGCATCCATGATTTAATGCGACTGCTGGTTGATACACGTAACATTGTTAACATAGCGCATTTTGACATTTCACATAAGAATGACTTTCTTGTCGTATGCCGGTACCTTCCGTTCCTCTATGTTTTCTGTTACTGACATACAATGAACATATGTATCAAATAATTTCTGACATTGTAATAAAGTTTTTTCGGACCGCACACCATACAACATACTTTTTCTGTCTGACGAACATGTCCTGAAACTTTTACTGTGTCCTTAAACACTGACGAACGTGCTAAATTGATTATTCCCCATGAAGATCAATAACAATGAATGCTTTTACCTGATTTGAATGTTTTAATATGTTATTCAGTTTTTTCGGCATATGTTTATGGTCGTGGTTACTGAAACATCTTAGTACGGAGAAGCTCGACCCGGAAATATCTAGCACGAAATCCAGTTGCAAAAGACAGTTATTGTGATTTCGCCAACCCAGAGGAGACGTGGTGTTGGCATATGCATCTTAATAATCATATTGCACTCTCGTATCCTAGGCTGAATTCCAAACTTTCCCGTAGTGTCTCATGCAGTATTGGTATGTGACGCTATAGTTGGTAATCCGTTCGAACGGATTAGGTCGTTAATTTCGGCGGCCCTCCAACGCTATGCGAGAAAAGTAGTCTGTATGCCAGTATCGTGTTCCACCTTGTACTTTAAAACTCAACATCACACGCACTCATTACGTTAATGTTCACTGAAACATAGACTTAAGAGATATATCACAAGGGAAACCAGTGTGGGCTAAGGATGGAACCTTTTCCAGTTAGGTAGGCGAAGAACCCTCTGTGTCCCTCAGCCAAAAATGACGACTTTTTCTTTAGTTTCTTCGAATGGAAAAGATGAGCTCTTAGACAATAATACAGCATCACGAAGTTGCAAGAATTGTAAACAAATATTGGTACTCACGTCAATCGCTCTTTCAGAAATTCTATCCAGTCGTCCTGCCGAAGGACTCCATCTCTGTCCAGATCGAACAGCTTGAATACTCGCTCCAGCAACTCCTGCAACCAAAAAAACAGTTGTATTGGTATCTGATTACAAAACATCGACAGTCAACATGTAGAGGTAAAGTTATTGCTAAACTGTAAATTTAAAATTAAATGGACACGTAGCATCTTCGCAATCATTCAGCCCAAGGAACGTCAGAAAACAGCAAAGGTTATAATGAAAAGAACAAGAAAACGTCAGATGCCACTGGAAGCCTTATGAGTAGCATTCCGTTGCAATCACTACATTTTTTAGAAAAGGTAAAAAAATAAAGCTTTAGCGGCTCTATGCATGTATATTAGCTCAAAAATTGACATTACGTGGAAACATCGTCATGAAAAATGCAAGAAGACTGTAATTTATTAGCTGCTTTAGTGAAACATCCTTCTGAGTCTAAAAAATGACATCAAACGAGGGGGCGCAATGATTACCAAACTTACTTCGTACTCGGCAGGGCGCCGTATTATATCTCCGACCGGATATCCTGATTTAAGTTTTCCGTCGTTTCCGTAAAACGCATAAGATAACAGTTGGGATATTTCTTTCCGCCAATTCAGCTTGTATTCCGTCTCCAGTGATATCGTCAACAGAACATTACAACTTTAAACTCATTCTGTTTTCTTAAAAAAAAATCACCCAGATATGTCGGCTTTTCCGCATAGTATCGTTTTAAGTATTGCAAATTTTAATTACGGAGTTTGTAGAAACTAACGCATGCGTATCATCACTCACAGAATTCACTGTCCCGCGTGTTTGCTTTTCAGTGAAATTGCCCAAATGCTGTACGATTTAGAAGACATCAAGCATATCATTTAAATTTTCAAATGTAATGGAAAGTAAAAACAATAACTTGACATTCATAATAATTACCGAAGTGCTCCGTGTGCTGCCTGAATTAAGCAAATGGAAACGTGACTGCTAGAAAGAAATGTTTTGATAGTAAAAACGGACCCTTTTTCTTTACCATCGCAGACATTTTCAACTATTCTAAAAGAAGAAAATAAAAGGTAATACAATGATCCGTGAGATGAGGACATATGAATGTAATGTGAGTGATAATAGAATATATGTATATGTACCTGACGTGTGTCTGACTTCCTTGGTATTTGAGACGTGGGAACAAAATCTTCAGGTTGATCGAAGCCACCACAAACTATTTCTTACGTAAACAGGTACCTTCATTATGCTGGTTTTAGCATTCATTGCCTGACAAAGAGATCGTAACATAAACGTGAACGAGTTTTGAGTTTCGGCAGGCATTCCTTTTGCATTGGACTCAGCTACTGTTTATAATATCACTCACAAATGCCCCATACTCTACCCACTCGTTCGCTATTGTTTATGACACAGAACAAGAAACCAGTTCTTAATTCCGAGTTGGTGCCCCGCACGCAACCTTATTTACATATTAAACTAGCAATACGTGACGTATGAAATCAGATTCTCTTTGATCAGTCGAACTGTCTGCTCTCAATAACTTGTAAGCTGTTACAATCCTTTAGAATATGGTAATATAATGGAACTGAGAAGTAAAACAAAAATCTAACTTATCTCTTAAGGATAGAGTACATCTAATACCCTCAATTACTGATCATTCAATAAAGCAAAAGTACATCTACATCTACATACATACTCCGCAAGCCAAAGTACATAATAATAACAATAAGAAATAAGAGCAATATTCAGAAGTGTAAATTTCATTAAAATAAGCTGTTACTGAAGGAAAGAACTCCATATAGTAGTCCGCAGTTATTATGTAAGCCTATTGTATTATTAAGTTATGCGTGGTCTCTCATTTGAATCTCAGCTCAGTATGTTTGTGAGCAAAGACTTCCTTCAATAGATGGCATCAGCCACAACATGTAACGAACAGTAATAAATTTATTTTGTAATCGAGGCCTGAAGTTCAATCTAAAAGGAGCCTAGGATGTAAGTTTGGCTCACGGTAGTGTACGGATAGTGGGAAATCCGTAAAGAAGAGAATCGAAGTTTTTGAGATGTGGTGCTACAGGAGGATGTTGGAAATTAGAGGAATAATAAGGTAAGGAAAGAGGAGGTTCTTAACGGAATCGGCGAAGGGAGGAACGTACGAAAAACAGAGACAGGTAGGAGGAACAGGATGAGAAGAAATACGTTAAAGCATCAGAGTATGGGAGAGAGCTGTAAAGGGTGAAAGCTGTAGGGGAATACAGAGACTGGAATATATTCAACAAATAACTGAGAACGTAGAGTGGAAGTGCTACTTTGCGATGAAAAGGTTATCACAAGGGAAGAACTCATACTGGCCGGTGTGGTCGAGTGGTTCTAGGCGCTTCGATCTGGGACCGCCCGACCGTTACGGTCGCAGGTTCGAATCCTGCCTCGGGCATGGACGTGTGTGATGTCCTTAGGTTAGTTAGGTTTGAGTATAACTACGTTCTAGGGGACTGATGACCTCAGATTATAGTCCCATAGTGCTCAGAACCATTTGAACCATTTTAGGAATTCATGGCGGGCCGCAACAGGATAGTTAGAAGACGGACAACCAATACCTCTTCAGTAGAATCGAAGACAAAAGTTTATGACAGTAAATACGCTGATATCTGGACAATTGTTTAAACTTTAAGACTAGAATCAGCTATCTATAAATACACTACTGGCCATCAAAACTGCTACACCAAGAAGAAAAACAGATGACAAACGGGTATTCATTGGACGTATATATTATACTAGAACTGACATCTGATTAGATTTTCACGCAGTTTGGGTGCATAGATCCTGAGAAATCAGTACCCACAACAACCACCTCTGGCCGTAATAATGGCCTTGATACGTCTGGGCATTGAGTCAAACAGAGCTTGGATAGCGTGTACAGGTACAACTGCCCATGTAGCTTCAACACGATACCATAGTTCATCAAGAGTAGTGACTGGCGTATTGTGACGAGCCAGTTGCTCGGCCACCATTGACCAGACGTTTTCTTTTGGTGAGAGATCTGGAGAATGTGCTGGCCAGGGAAGCAGTCGAACATTTTCTGTATCCAGAAACGCCTGTACTGGACCTGCAACATGCGGTCGTGCATTATCCTGCTGAAATGTAGGGTTTCGCAGGTATCGAATGAAGGATAGAGCCACGGGTCGTAACACATCTGAAATGTAACGTCCACTGTTCAAAGTTCCGCCAATGCGAACGAGAGGTGACCGAGACGTGTAACCAATGGCACCCCATACCATCATGCCGGGTGTTACGCCAGTATGGCGATGACGAATACACGCTCCCAATGTGCGTTCACCGCGATGTCGCCAAACACGGATGCGATCATCATGATGCTGTAAACAGAACCTGGATTCATCTGAAAAAATGACGTTATGCCATTCATGCACCCAGGTTCGTCGTTGAGTACACCATCGCAGGCGCTCCTGTCTGTGATGCAGCGTCAGGGGTAACCGCAGCCATGGTCTCCGAGCTGATAGTCCATGCTACTGCAAATGTCGTCGAACTGTTCGTGAAGATGGGGTTGTTGTCTTGCAAACGTCCCCATCTGTTGACTCAGGGATCGAGACGTGGATGCACAATCCGTTACAGCCATACGGATAAGATGCCTATCATCTCGACTGCTATTGATACGAGGTCGTTGGGATCCAGCTCGGCGTTCCGTATTATCCTCCTGAACCCACCGATTGCATATTCTGCTAACAGTCATTGGATCTCGACCAACGCGAGCAGCAATGTCGCGATACGATAAACCGCAATCGCGATAGGCTACAATCCGACCTTTATGAAAGTCGGAAACGTGATGGTACGCATTTCTCCACCTTAAACGAGGCATCTCAACAACGTTTCACCAGGCAACGCCGGTCTACTTCTGTTTGTGTATGAGAAATCGGTTGGAAACTTTCCTCATGTCAGCACGTTGTAGGTTTCGCCACCGGCGACAACCTTGTGTGAATGCTCTGAAAAGCTAATCATTTGCATTTGACAGCATCTCCTTCCTGACTGGTAAATTTCGCGTCTCTAGCACGTCATATTCGTGGTGTAGTAATTTTAATGGCCAGTAGTGTATTAGGGGTGTTGGTTACTAGACCACTGTTGTATTGTTACATGTTTCCGAGCATATAATCGTGGTTGTAATTAATGGAAAAAAATCAGCTTCAAATGAGACTTGTTGCGCTTGTCGCGTTAATTCGTATTTAATTGTCAATATTTTAATCTTTTCTCTGTAGTACTTGTCGTTTTGTTCACAGTACTTAACGACAGACACTATGAAGCTGTAATCGATGTATGTGTATCCAAGTAGAGAAAACATAATCTGACCGCTATAGAAACTCTCGCCTAAATGGAAATTTCGGATAGACTCTCAGACAAACAGCAATTGAGTGCAATTATTGCAGAGGGATCGTGCAAACAGAAATTAGATTTGCTGTCTTACTATCGCGACTACCAGAAAGACACGTAAAAATAATACTCAAGAAAAACTCATCTGTAGTCTGCTAAAAAACCCACAAGATATGACATAACCGTAGAGACCTTACGCTACCACTCTTCTATCTTTCTCCACGTCAATTTCCCACGTAAACAAATTATCTTACAAGGGATTTACTAATTGATCATTAGTAACAGGAAATTAGCGACGTAATGTAACAAGTTAATGACAACACTGAATTATGGAAACATTCGTATTGACTAGCTTCATCACCAAATAGGACGAGAAGTAGCAACGCGGCGGGAGCCACCCGACGTCCTCTGTCGGATAAAAGGCCTCTTCCACACTTTCGCATGCATTGCGGTCAGTAGCACCTATCCTTGCTGCTGCTGAATGTTTTATAATGCTATCCCATCAATCGCCTATTAGATATACTCGGTCTTTTTATTATCTCTAGGAATTCAGTCAATGTCATCTTTTGGCTGTTTACTATCCATTCATTTGGATCTGTGGTTCCCAAACGTTTCCTCGGACGGAACACTTCGAGAATCCAGGCACTTTGACGGAACACCTCGTTTATTTTGAAGGTTAATAAAACGTAAATAAATGAGAAAAATTGTTTTATTTGCTGGTTACTTCAGGTATAATGTAATTATAAGAAAGTAATTTTTATAACGTTTTAAAAAATTATTATCGTCAAAATGTCGAAAAACAAAATGCCATATTGTTAATAGCTTTTTTGCGAGGCACTGATTCACTTTTCGCGGAACACTGGTGTTCCGCGGAACACATTGTGGAAAACTCTGGTATAGATGCAAGGTGTGCCGCCCATCTTCATTTTCGTAGGTTAAACCTACTTTTTTGACGTCCTTCAGTTCGTTTATCCAACTGTTTATTTCAGTAGCTGTCCTAGCATAAAGACATAAGAGACTGATTATTGTCTGACTGTACTATTTAAATGAAGCACTGGAAATAGTAGGAGCCTAAAAGCCCTAGGAGGAACAGTAGGAATGGCCATGTCAAAATAGCGTAGGAAAATCAGATTGCAAGACTGAGTTTCAAATGGTTCAAATGGCTCTGAGCACTATGGGACTCAACTTCTGGGGTCATTAGTACCCTAGAACTTAAAACTACTTAAACTTAACTAACCTAAGGACATCACACACATCCATGCCCGAGGCAGTATTCGAACCTGCGACCTTAGTGGTCTGAGTTTCATTAGAGGAATCTTGAGGAAACGTAATTCATTCGCGAAAGAAACACTCGTTGGACCGATTATAAATCAGTCTGTCGTTCGACAGATTCTTAAGTATTGTTAGTCTAGATTCTATACCAGACTGGATTAATAACCCTTACTTGGTTGGCTTAGTAGAAGAGATAGGGAAATTCCAACGAAGAGCAGCACGATTCATCACGGCTTCGTTCAGCGACGAATTTCATACCGATACTTGCCGACAATCATTCATCCCACACACCATTCGCGACTTGAACAGGGAAATAGGAACGATGGAACTCTCCACCACACATAGTAAGGTGATTTGCGTGCTGTAGATTTAGATGTAGCTGTGATGTTACGAAAGTGACGTGTTTGATTGCGAAACCAGTGTATGGAAGATGGTAGCACACAGATGGTTTAGACCAGCAGCAGCGAATATATTCACATGACCGTAACGGTAAGTACAACTTCGTCCTTGCTGTTAGTTTGGCGGACGCTCAGTACAGTGGGAATGGATCTGAATGCGCCAACAATTCGACTCCGACTATTTTCTGCTCTACTTGGGGCATCCTTACCATTGAGTCGACTTCCACTGCACATAAAGCACAAATACCTCATACCGTAGCAAACTTGTCCTTCATTAATGGCAGTATACAAGCTATAATCATGACGAAAATCAAGCTGTTTATATTATTGAGCAGCATAGTGAACAAAGACAGACTGTAGATATTTGTGTCAGCGTGGGGTATACAACGTGAATCTTGATTTCTACTTATTCAGGCCACGCAGAACAAAACACTAATTCAAAGGAAGTTTGAAAAATCTAGATACTGTCGGCGAAGAGTTCTCGGCCTTTCAGCCGGTTGGCGGTGTCTTCAAACTGCAACGTTTCGACGAGTGACATAATCATCATCTTCTGGCGAAGTGATAATGCTAGCTTTCTTGTAACGGTGAGCATGCATACCGCACTTTTTCTGACTTACGAGTGCATAATATGTCGTACATCGCATAGTGGGGGACACTGCAGGAGCCTCCACGAAGATTGCGTTCACCATTCGAACAACAAGCAATCGGGTGTCCCCTGGAAACGACCTAGTCGGCCAATCCTGCAAACACCGGAGCACCAAAACCAAAGATGCCAAAACAGCTCTCCGAAGAGACTCAAAAAAGGGCTTTATCAAGACCATCACTGGCGATAACTTCCTGCAATATTGAAGGCTTATCTGTAAATAAGAAAATTTTATTATCTGACATGTGCAAACGAAACAACTGTGATGTTTTAGTGTTACAAGAAACGCACAGGGCACCAACTAGCCATAGACCAAAAATACAGGGCATGAAATTAGTTCTTGAGAGACCACACGAAAGGTACGGAAGTGCTATATTTGTGAAACCGAACTTAGACGTATTCTCCTGTGCTCTGACCTGCGAAGAAAATATAGAAATTTTAACTACTGAGCTACATTCATGTACTGTAACATCCGTGTACATACCACCCAGTGCGAGGTTCAAATTTACGGAGCCTGGAAATTTCCATTCAAAAACCATTAAAGTTGTTCTAGGAGATTTTAACTGTCACGGTCTCGCATGGGGTTATAAAGAGACAAATGACGATGGCGAAATGCTGGAGATCTGGGCAGACCAGGCTAAACTGAAATTGATACATGACTCAAAGTTGCCTGCATCATTTAACAGCAGAAGATGGAAACGAGTATATAATCCAGATAACACCTTTGTCTCCGGAAAGGTATCCCTGCAAACTGTAAAGCAAATCGAGGACCCAATTCCAAGATCGCAACACAGAGCAATAACTTGCTGCATTACTGCAGTAATCAAATCAGATGTAATGCCCTTCAAGAGACGCTTCAATTTCAAAAAAGCTCATTGGGAACTTTTCACAGAGGACCTTGATAAGGAGATCTTGGAAATTAAACCAGAGATACAATCTTATGAAACTTTTATAGACCTTGTCAAGAAAATCTCTCGACGGCGCGTACCTAGAGGGTGCCGCACCCAGTATATCTCTGGGCTCAATGGTAGCAGCAAGGAAGCTCTGAAAAAGTATGAAGAACTGTACAATAAGGACCCCTTCTCAGAGGAAACGATCCAGGCAGGTGAGGTACTGATGTCTGGTATCTCCGAAGCGAGAAAGGAAAAGTGGTGCAACCTCCTACAAGAGACGGACATGAAGCACAGCAGTAGGAAGGGGTGGAAACTGGTCAAAAGTCTCAACAACGACCCAACAGAACCACAACCAAATTACAGTGAAGTTACACCTGATCAGGTAGCTCACCAACTACTGATGAACGGAAAAAACTAAAACGAAGATCAGGAATGGCAAAATTAAAAGAAAACTGAACGAGGAGATTAGCTTCCTAGCTCGCCCGTTCTTCATTCAGGAGCTACAAGATGCCATCAACGATCTGAAAAACAATAAGGCCGCTGGCCTCGATGATCTGAGATCTGAGAAAATTAAACATTTTGGACCGGAAGTACAAGCACAGATCCCAGAGCTAATGAATAACTGTATTACAACAATGCAAATTCCTAAACTGTGGAGAAAAGCTCGGGTTATTGCGTTACTAAAACCAGGAAAAGACCCAGCTGAAGCTCAAAATTTCGGCCTGTCTGACTGCTTTGTCATTTATTTAAAGTGCTGGAGCGAATGATCCTCAAATGCATAGCTGATTATGTGGACAAAGCCCTCATTAACAAACAAGCTGGATTTTGACCAGGAAAATCATGCTGTGGCCAAATCCTTAACCTCACACAGTGCATCGAAGACGGCTATCAGAGAGGAGAAGTAACTGGAGTCGCATTCCCGGATGTCAGTGCTGGATATGACACAGTTAACCATAAGTTGCTTACCCATAAAGTGTATAATGTCACTAAGGACTACACCCTTTCTATGTTCGTGAAATGCATGCTACAGAACAGACGCTACTATGTAACCATACAATCTAAAAACAGCCGATTGAGGACACAGAAAAATGGACTTGCACAGGGTAGTGTCTTGGCTCCAATATTATTTAAAATCTATACCAATGATCTTCCCATCAGCCACCAGACACGAATGTTCATATATGCTGATGATGCAGCAGTGGCCACTCAGGAGAAAACATTTGAACAAGTGGAGGAGAATCTCACAGGAGCCTTAACAGAACTTGCTACCTATCACGACGGCAATAATATCAAACCAAACCCTAGTAAATCTCAAGTATCCGCCTTCCATCTTAGGAACAAACAAGCCAAACGGAAACTCCGAGTCATGTAGCAAGGGGAAGAGCTGAAACATACAAACAGCCCAAAATACCTGGGAGTAACATTGGACAGAGCACTTACTTTTAAGCAGGACTGTCACAACACTAAAAAAAAAAGGTCTGTGCCAGGAACAACATACTGCAGAAGCTAACAGGTTCATCGAGGGGAGTTCAACCACATGTTTTGCGCACCACGGGTCTGGTGCTGAGTATCTCAGCAGCGGAATTTGCGGCGCCAGTTTGGAGGAACTCTGCTCACACTAAGCAAGTTGACGTCGCCGTAAACGAAACTGTAAGTATTGCCACAGGATGCCTCAAACCAACTCCCACAGACATCATTTATCCTATCATAGGCATAGCACCACCCACTATTCGCAGACAAGTAGCCGCCGAGATCGAAAGATCAAAACAAATGAATGATCCTCGACACCCGATGCATATGCACCAAAAACAACGTGTCCGGCTGAAATCCCGCAGGAGTTTCATTGAAACTACTGAAGAGCTCGCCACCAAGCCCGTCGCAAGGCGGCTGTCTCTTTGGGAAGAAATGGTGCCACACTCCACAATGGAACTACTTGAGGAGGGACCTGCAGGGTTTCAGCTACGTTTTACAAATTGGAGGTCATTAAACCGACTGCGTACTGGAGTAACTGGGTGCAAATCAAACCTATTTAAATGGGGTTACAGTGATAGCGATAGGTGTGAATGCGGAGCAATACAGGACTTGGACCACCTACTGATTTGTCCAGATATGTCTATAACATGCACTAAAGATGATATTTTGAAAGTCAATGACAAAGCAAACTATGTTGCTAATTACTGGGAAGGGAAGATATAATTGGTGCATCCGGATGCGGAAGAAGAAGAATCGCATAGGTCTACCCATTGTTTGTTGTGGTCCGTTGGTAACCACTGTTGATACTGTATAGACTGCACAGTATTGAGTGGAGCTCCTTTTTGAGGAACATGTAATAAACCTCGTAGATTTTATATCACGACGAGGCTCTGACAGCAATCGAGTCGATTTTACACCATCCTGTTCCTGAAATACGTGTGTCGTCATTTGAATTTCGATTGGAGGAGCGGTTCATATGTGTTGATTTTTTGGCATACACTGCAACCCAAGAAAGGAGATGTAAGTTGGGACGCAAAGTGTAACGGAAACCCACAAACAAGGACTTTTACTTAGGTCGGGATTCAAATCATCAACCCCTGCAATAGTGTGGTGCTATAAAATGTATCTATAAAGCTAATTTTTAACAAATATTTTAATAATCAAGATCGCAATTGCGTAACTTTAACTTATTCCTCGTGTCAGCTGATTGCACTAGTCAACAACCATTTAGCATCTGGGATGGAATACATCAACTAGTATGTATTTTGGTGTGCAGAATCCGAATATACCTATCAAAATGTTCTACGACGTACCATTATTGACATTTTAAAGGCTTTTTTTATTTTTAGTATTCAGTATTTCACTTTTTTCTGTTCTTCTGTTGTGATGTTTTATTGTTTGTTTTTGATTTGCAGAGGAGAGTTAGAAGGTCTACAAATCGTCAGTAATTGGTTGGTGTGGTAATCCAGTGGTGTGAAAAAGATCCTTTTTGAGTGTCTCCTACGAAAGATAGTGCAAATTTTTTGTGTTTAAAACTTACACTAACAAAAATGGCAACTAGTAAATCTCGTTGCTGTGTAAACCAACCCCACAACGTTTGTTATGTGTGTGGGAAATTCACTTCAAAAGCCCAAAGAAAATTTGGTTAAGAAGGCATTTAAATTGTATTTTGATTGTCCTGTTGGTGATCAATATAAAAATTTTGCACCTTATATTGCCTGCATAACCTGTACTACAACCTTAACCGAGTGGTTGAAAGGAAAACGCCGAGTCATGTCATTCGCTCTTCCGATGGTGTGGTGGGAGCCTAATGATCAGTATTCAGACTGTTACTTCTGTCTTGCAAATATTTCGGGACATTGAAGCAAACCTAGACATAAAATAAAGTATCCAAATGTATCTTCAGTGCATTTGCCTGTGCCCCATGATGAGCGGTTGCCTGTTGCTGTCTGTAACTTGAAAGCCACGGAACCAGACACCATGTCAAGTCAATCAGAAATTACTGAACATACAGAAGAGTACTGCCCTCAGTATCATGACACTTCGCCTGAGCTCTTTAATCAAAAGGAACTGAATGATTTGGTTCGCGATCTAAAACTTTCGAAACAGCAAGCTGAACTCTTGGGGTCGAGACTGCAACAACGGAACCTTCTACCCCAGTGACAAAAATTTCCTGTTTCACATCAAGAGGTGCTTCCTTCTCTCAATATTTCGGTATGAAGAATTCAATGTATGTAGAGATGTCAATGGTCTGATGATGCAGCTAGGTGTAGAACGTAATCCGCAGAAGTGGCGACTATTTATTGACTCCAGTAAAACCAGCTTGAAAGCAGTGCTACTGCATAATGGCAATGCGTTTCCATCGGTACCTTTGGCTTACGCAGTAGACATGAAAGAAACTTATGAAACCACGGCTTTGCTGCTAGAGGCAATAAAATATAAGGATAATGAATGGCAGCTCTGCTGTGATTGAAAAGTTGTTGCTCTCCTTACAGGTTGGATTCACGAAGTACTGCTGCTTTTTGTGCCTTTGGTACAGCCGTGACACCAAGAACCACTACAGAGTCAAGGAATGGCCTATAAGCAAGTCATATGTTCCTGGAAACGTAAATGTGAACAATACCCCATTGGCTGAGCCCGATAAAACCATTTTGCCTCCCCTTCACATCTAGTTGGGCCTTATCAAGAACTTTGTAAAAGCTCTGGATAAACAAGGTGAGACCTTCAATCACTTAAAAGAAAAGTTTCCCACTTAAAGTGAGGCAAAGCTGAAAGAGGGTATATTTGTTGGACCACAAATAAGAAAATTGCTGAAAGATCCAACCTTTGGTACCAAACTCACAGATATCCAATTAGCTGCTTGGTCTTCTTTTAAAGCAATTGTGAAGGGCTTTTTGTTTAACAGAAAAGATAAAAACTATGTTACCATTGTGAATGATCGGTTGGACAACTATGAGAAAATGGGGTATAAAATGTCGCTTAAAATTCACTTTTTACATTCTCACTTTGATTTCTTCCCGGAAAACTGTGGAGCCGTAAGCGATGAGCATGGTGAGCGCTATCACCAAGAAATTCTGACCACGGAACACCATTACCAAGGCCATTGGAACCCTTCGATGATGGATGACTACTGTTGGGGTCCTGTTAGCGAGCGTGATGAAACACCAAACAAAAGAAGAGCTCCGTCGTCGCATTTTTCAGAAACCAATGACGATTAAAGGTAAAAATATCTTTTGAACTAATTTGGACCTTTTATTGGATCACGGCCATATATAGATACAAAATGGTACTGATTTGATACGTTCTGAATGTGTATTTTTGTTTGACTTAATTGTGCCAAATTTCGCAATAACCTTCTTTTATTTTGCTGTGTATCAAAGAATAGTGACATCATAGAAAAAAACCGATTTTACCAGTGTATTAAGCACCCCAAAATTAGGAAAATTCGCCCATTTACAAACCAGACGCAGAGAAAAGTTTAAATTTGTTAACTAGAGTTTTCCAACCATATTCAGATCGAGCATGTGTAGTGTTTGTCCGTAACGTAAGACAAAGCAACACCTTTCACGTAACAGTAATCCTTCGTACAAGAGACAGAAAACAATAAGGCAAAACATTGAGTGTCACAAGGCCATTCTTACTAGACCACACTGATATACAATTTTAGGCGTGCAATCTCCATTACACATGTAACTTGTCAACAACATACGGTATATGGCCATTCAGACACAACTACATGCATCTCTGACGCTAGAGATGGTGCAAAGAGCGACGCAACTGTGTAGTGGATGACTAGAAAGGAATGAACCACTCTATACCCGTTATCAATCCAGTGGAAGGGTTTGGGTTTGGCGATGAGGGTGGAACGTTACCTGCAATCAAGTGCACTGCCAACAGTGAAGCTCAGAGGGGCAATGTTATAGTACGGGGGATGCTTTTTCTCGTAAGGGTGTAGTCCCCTCATTAGGCTTCAGAAAATGCCAAAGGCGGGAGGATGTGAACAAATTTTACAGGATTGTGTATTGCACACAGTAGAGGAAGAGCTCGGAGACGGTGACTGATTATGTCAGCAGGACAATGCACCGTGCCATAAAATAGCATTTGTGAGGTAACGGTTAGTGGACAATAACATTCCTCAAGCGGCCTGACATGGTCGGAGTCCGACCTGAATGCAATGGAGCAACTCTGGCATGAGTTAGAACGTCGACTTCTCTCAAAACCCTAGCGTCCATCACTACCCTATCTGTTTTCGGTGCTTGAGAAAAAAAAAAAAAAAAAAAAAAAAAACGAGCCGCCATTCCCTCACATTCAGACAACTCTTAAAATTTTCCGCGGTAGAGTTCAAGTCGCCATGAAGGACACACCGGATGTTAATGTCCACTAACGAGAGTCCGGAAACTTTTGGTCACATAGTGCAGATTCTGAAAACCGCTATAGACGCATTGTAAACGGCACGCCATACGAATATTAGCGATTTTCTGTCTTATTACATTCCCATATACAGCTAATGGAGAAAAAATGACTGTGTACGCACAAAATCTCTCAGGCAAGATATACAGTGGTGGGCGCCCAGTTTTTAAATTTACGCTAGACATTTTCACTACAACTATTTCGACATTTTTCAAATTATCGGCATTTTAGTTCCCCGAGCACTTCTGTTACACTTTCGTATGGACTACAATGACCTGTCACTAGCCTAGCACCGTTCCGTTTTCGTTGTTAGACCTACTTCAAAAAGACTCCATACCCTGGTGCAACACAGTAGAATTGAGCGAACTACATCCTGCATGCGATTTCCTTTACGGATGCACTTCACTTTCCTAAGAACTCTTCCAACAAATCTAAGTCTTCCATATGACTTCCTCAATACTGTTGTAACAAATCGTCCCCTTTCATATTGCTTCTTATTAGTACCCATAGTTATTAACACGTTGTAATGTTCGCCTTAAGCTCACCACTTAACTTGTAATATAATACCACCAAATTGTTTTATTTTCTTATAAACATTATCTCGCATGCTTACACATTTAAAGAGAGCTGTCATTTATTACACGAAGTTGAAAATACTGACCAAGTCTTTCTGCCTTTAGTTACGATCGTCTAACGACGGTATGTTTCTGAAGACAACAGCATCGGTATCGAATCTTACGTGCCCCTGATCGTGTTTGAGTAGTCTTTGAAACACATTGAGATCATCTGGTCCTATTACGCATCCGTTGGTCTCACTCAATGTTACTTTCCTTCCTGCTTGACATTTGTCTTCCTTTCCTTTTAGAACTCTTCTGGATGACCTCATATTACGGGAATAGCTTATTCATCGATTCAGTCGCATGGGTATGAAGACACTCCTCCAGTGGCGAAAAACAGTTCGATTTTACAAAAGGTGAACTAAGAAAAATTGAACAGGTTATAAGCAGAGGGAGTACATACCGTGAGTGCAGAATAATGCGACAGTCCAAATTACCGGAAAAATTGTTATTATTGACAGCATCTGAGCATATCTGTTGACGCATGACGTAACCTGTGTAGTTAATTGTGCAGTAAAGCAGACGCGTCCAAATAACCTGATGGTAGATTCAGGGCATAGACCAAAACACTTACGGCTGGTTTATGCCTGAGAAACACGAACCTGTCTGGCATACACGCCGGTGTATTTATGCCGGTGGCTAGCTGTTGAAAGGACACGACTCTACATCATGACGAAGAGAACTGGTTCAAGACAGTTTTCGACTTTCCCAACGTCATGATAGCACACATATCTAACTTAATTTAAGAAATAAGAGAAAAGGACTGACTTGGGACGGCTGAATCCTTTTCATTTAGTTATTAATACTTAAAGAAACTCCTCCATAAAATGGTTTAAATGGATCTGAGCACTATGGAACTCAATATCTGAGGTCATCGGTGCCCTAGAACTTATAACTACTTAAACCTAACTAACCAAAGGACATCACACACATCCATGCTCGAGGCAGGATTCGAACCTGCGACAGTAGCAGTCACGCGGTTCCGGACTGAAGTGCCTAGAACCGCACGGCCACCGCGGCCGGCAAACTCTTCCATAACATAAGAGTGATTTAATAGGTCACACCATCCACACTGGGTGTTAGTACCTGTTGAACAGTTCTGTGACTATAAATAATGGAAAATGTTAGGTCATCCAAATGAACACTAAAAGGAATCCATTCAGTTGCGGTTACACGATAAGTCGCACAAATCTAAAGGCTGTCAGTTCTACTAAATAGCTAGGGATTACCATTATGAACAACTAAAATAGCAACTATCGTCTAGAAAACGTTGTGGTGAGGGCGAACTAAAGAGTGCGTTTATTGGCAGAACACTTACTAGATGCAACAGGTCTACTAAAGAGACAGCGTACACTACGCTTGTGCATCCTCTTTTGGACTATTGTTTCACAGTATCAGATCGTTATCAGATAGCATTGACAGAGAACATTGAAAAAGTTCGAAGAAGGGCGGCTCGTTTTGTATTATTTCGAAATAGGGGAGAGATTTTAACAGATATATTATACCCGAGCTGGGGTGACTGTTTTTCGTTGAGGTGAGATCGTCTCACGAAATTTCAATCACCAACTCTCCTCCGAATGCAAAAATTTCTGTTGACTCCCTCCTACAAAGGAATAAAAGATCATTGTAACAAAAGAATAGGAATCAGAGCTCGCACGGAAAAATGTAAGTATTCGCTTTTCCAGCATGCTTTTTAGGGGGCGGAACTGTAGGGAAAGAGTCTGAAGGTGGTTCGAAAAACCCTCTGCCAGGAACTTAAGTGTGAATTATAGAGTATACATGTAGATCTAGATATATATCTGTGAAGGTGATTAAGCAGAACACAGGTACAGTATTCTCTTTGCACTAAACGTAGAGTCACGCAAATCATTCTCTTTACTAGAGTCCCGATTTCTTACTTTTGCATGTATGGATTGCAACATTCTTCTACTTCAGCAGTGATGCCTACCCTTCTAGGATCTGCCACACAATGATTTTGAGAAAATGTCAAAGATACGAACTGTAAAATTAATACAAACATTTTCTCAACAAAACTCTCTTAAGATGATTAGCTAAGAAAAACATCAACAATCAAGTCAAGGTGCTTTATTAAAATGAAGGTATTATGCAACTGACCCGCTCCTTTCGTAGTGATCTGCTTTCTACGAAGCTTTACACGGTGAAAGCTACACTTACGAACACCTGAAGTAGAGGTAACTACATGTTGGATAGAGAGTTCTTCTATCGCGACAACGAAGTTCAGTTTTGTGAACTGGGTGACTGGGATGACATTTGAGCGCAGGGAGATCAAGAGAATATATCAACACGAGCGATGACGACGACGATGATGATGGTGATGATGAGGCTCAACTGCGCGGTCATCAGCGCCCGTACAAATTCCCAATCTGTAGACAGGCCAATCCTGCCAATTTCAGAAATGATGGAATGATGAGGACAACACAAACATCCAGTTCCCCGGGCAGTGAAGCTCCTCAACCCGGCATCAATACGAGCGATGGCGGACAAATCGTGTGCGCCCGACGCATGGGGCTCTCCAAGCCCGTAGGGCGCTAGGTTCTTCCTGAGCACTGTGTCAAGGGTGCCCAATGACTCCCTGTAGTCGGAATTAACCTTGGCCACCGATCTCCTGGACGACGACGTCCTGATGAGAAAGATTACCGCCGGTTACCGACAGATAGGCGGACAACAGAGCAGCAAGTCACTCGAAAATTCAGTAGTGAACAACTGCCCAGAATCTTCTCCTTATTATGCCTTACACAAACCACTGCTTCTACAAGTGCTTTTCTCATTGCAGGTCCAACAGCACAGACTTTATCTTGAGTGCAGGACACCGCCTCTCGATGCTCTAAGCACAAGAGACAAGCGCAGCGACAGTTAGTTACACGCCGACATCAGAGTACAAGTGCGCAGGAAATCAGATGGCATTATGTCATCATTCATTCTAACAGTGGAGATATTATCCTACGGGAGATGTTTACATGAGATGAAACAGAGCCACTGGATGTTCGTTACCGTCTCCCGTGGGTGAACGGTAGAGGGACGTAATGTCAGACTATGCATATCATAGGAAGGAAGGAAAATCAGCATTTACTTCCCGTCGAAATGCTTATCAGTAATGCTTACAGCATTCCCCATATGCCTATACTTTCGATAAGTCACTTCGTAATCTCATTGCTTCCTAATTGCGTCAGAGCGGTTTACTGATCCACTTCGACAATCCTGTTCACCACGACGATAAATTAGCATCCCTTTTACCCAGATTCGATCAATTTAAGAGATCTGTGGGAACTTTTGAGAGGATCTTGAATTCGAATGGCTTCTCATGTCTCCTGAAGTCCATGCCATGTTGAATCACCGCCATAAATACTTACGAAAAATCAAGAAAATTTTATAAGTTTTCTTGACCAGGAAAAAGCGTCCAACAACGTAAAATGGTACCAAAAAAATGGTTCAAATGGCTCTGAGCACTATGGGACTTAACATCTATGGTCATCAGTCCCCTAGAACTTAGAACTACTTAAACCTAACTAACCTAAGGACAGCACACAACACCCAGCCATCACGAGGCAGAGAAAATCCCTGACCCCGCCGGGAATCGAACCCGGGAACCCGGGCGTGGGAAGCGAGAACGCTACCGCACGGCCACGAGATGCGGGCTGAAATGGTACAAGTTGCTCGAAATTCTCACAAAATTACGTATAATCTGAAGATCGGTGATACACAAGATGTACAAAAATCAAAACGAAACAATAAGCATGGTAGGTCAAGAGAGAAGTGCTCGGATTAATAAGGGCGTAAAGTACAGATACCGTCTTTCTCTCTTACTGTTCAACCTGTACGTCGAAGAAACAATGAGATACATGAAAGAAAGGTTCAGGAGTGGGATTAAAATTCATTGCAACAGGGTATCAAGAATATTCGTTGATTATATTTCTATACTCATGGAAAGCGAGGGATAATTACAAGACCTGACGGAAAGAAGTCTAATGAACACAGTCTGTGAACGAAGAGTAGAGAAAGACGTAAGTACTGCGTACCAGCAGTAATAAGATTAGCGGTAAAAGTTGTTGTTGTTGTTAACTTCCAAATCAGAGACATCGAAGTAAACGAAGATGAGAAATTCTTTCACCTTGGAAGTAAAATTGCGACAGACGAAGCAAGGAGGATATAGAAGTTACAGGTAAAGAGGAAATTTCTCTCTAAAAACTCAGATATGAAATGATGAGGTCCTCCACTGAATTGGCGAGGAAAGAAGTTTGTGGTAAACTCTGACTCGAGGAAGGAACAGGATGACTGGACGCGTGTTAAAACGTCATCAGCCGTAGAGAGCAAAAACTGTAAGAGAAGCAGGAACATACCCAACAAATAACGTAGGGCATTTCGTGTAAGTGCTACTATGAAACAAAGAGATTAGCGTAGGACTGGAAGTCGTGGTGGGCTACAGCAAACCAATCAAGTAACTGGGAACTGGAATACCTCTAATTCATTTGCTTGCGAATACATATCGCGATGGACATAATGCTTTTCCTCGGTGTCGAGCGTGAAGCACATGGCGAATGCAATCAGGTCACCTTTCCTTCTTGTTAAGGTGGCTTGCAGGTCACCACAGTACGTAAAATAAGACGCAAAACTAAACACTGGTAAAGTTCTGCTGACACAAGTACAAATTTACACACGACACTGACACAGGCACACACATACTTATAAAATTCTCTTATGTCACTTACGCTATGTTATTTCTGAGGCTGAAATATAAACGGATATTGAAAAAGAAGTTTTGTTAGCATATACAGCAACGAAAAAAATGGTGCTTATTGAAACTATGGATGTAAGTAAAACATAAGTGACAACAGTCATTCCTGAAGTGTGACACTGTTTTACGCTGTAAATGAAGAATTATGGCGTAGACGCGAGAGCGCAGGTTATGGTATAACAGAAACCTGTTCAAGTCGTACTGCCGTGTGTGCAACCAAGTGAAAGATGCGGCCTTAAAGTTTAGAACGATGTGCATGCGGCTGCACTAAGTTCTCGTGGACACGATACTCGTTTGTTAGTACTCGTCTGTTAGCTATGTCTGTGCAAGAACTTAGAAAATATATGTCGTGAGCAAAAGGCGTTTCTGATTTAACTTACGTGTGGAGTACATTAGTAGATTTATCTAATGCGCTTTCAGTGTCTGGCTTCCTTTCACTGGAAGTTTCGCTAACGAGACCATAGAAACTGCATAATATATTGGTGCTGTTACGGTTCATAATAACTTTGTATCTCACACTCCGCCGTAAGCTGAGTACATGCAAAAGCAGTTCCAGTCACTAGCATATCCGAATTTATTATCTTATTCGGTCATCTATGCGAGCTGTATTCTCCGCTCAAGTTTAAAGATAAGGATGAAAAGTGTGTTCCTGCGTTTTCCTCTGGCTTAGATAATGCTACTTTCGAAGTTCCTTTTCAATCAAATTAGCCTTTCTTAAAACTTATAAATTTGTTTCGACCAGTTTCGTGTCATTTGAAGTGGTATCCTGTCATGCTATCTATGACCAAATATGAGGCAGTAGTGAAAAGGTATTATTATTTTTGCCCAATGATTGGAATTATTTTGTAGGTTATTGTCTTCATGTTCTTCCTGTCTCCTGAAATATTGTCTGCAGTGTTCGTGGAAGTCACTCATGAAGTGAATGCGAGTTGCAAGGAAGCGACATTTATTGTCCTGTAGCAATTGGAGTGACGTTCATTACAAGGTCACGGACACTAGCTTCTTACGCCAGATGGTTCACCACGTCTTTGTGTCGATGGGTCGTTAAACACTTATCTTCCTTCCTTCCTTGGTGATTGTGAAACAAATCTAAGTGAGAAACAATCACAGTATGGAAACATCTATATATCTTCTTTTGCTCTCTAGTGCGTCTTTATAAAATTTCTAGAATTTTTATGTGCATTTCAGTGTCCCACTTCAAGTTTTCGAAAAATGGGTCAGTAAAGATTAACATAATTGCATTTAAATCATTTTCTTAAAACTGTGATGTTCAATGTCGAGGTTCCCCATCTGTTTTTCAATAGAATCCCAAGCTGGGATGTGGCTATCCGACTGATTCCAACGGCTGTTGGTACTCACGGATTTCAGTTTGAGGTTAGCAGAGGGCAAAATTTGCACATTTCTGATGTGGATCTTATGAACAGAAAATTGTTTCTCATCTCCCGCAGAATGATGCTTGATGTACTGATAGTCTGCTGAATTTTGCGGTAATTACATGTTGGCTCCGAACACTACCGTCGACCATTCAACGGTTGTTCTAGTGAGATGTTCGCCACGGTTGCTTGTAATATCGAACGATCAAATCGATGACCAAGTTCAGTGGTTATGGCTAAGTCGGTACGCCGTTCGCAACTACGACTGGAACAGCAGCAGACTGTTATTGGCGTAAGTGAGGAGCATTTGGCAGACTGGGCGCTAACCGAAGGGATTGGCGATTGACTAATCGCTCATCCTAATGAACTTGTCCACTGTGAGCCAGTCAAGTACTTTGTCTATCGATGTATCGCAAAGTAATTTCAAGACGAGAATACCAGAAGTTTTGTCCATAAGTTTGAGAAAACAATGCAATAGCTCCGGAACACATTACGAAGTTAATACGAAAGCAGAGTATGTTGCTTTAGAAGTAATGTTGCCGATAGACGCTTGTGTCGTCTGTACAATGCAGAAATTGTACTTTTGGAAGTAGGGCAACGGTTGGTGCCGTGAGAACGAGGGAAGGCAACACAGACAGCCAGTTTGCTCGTAAGGCGTCGAGGCGTAATAGATAAACTACGACGGAGGGTCATTTACAGTTTGGAATCAGATGAGGCTCAACAGACTTATTCAGGTGGTTAGTCACGGAGTAGTCTCGGCTTATCTTACCGGTTCACACCCAGCTTATCAAGAAGCCGGGACGCATTTTTACCCGTTATATAACCGTCTTCGACGGCCTCGGTGGCCGAGCGGTTCTATGCGCTTCAGTCCGGAACCGCGCGACTGCTACCGTAGCATGTTCGAATCCTGCTTCGGGCATGGATGTGTGTGATGTCCTTACGTTAGTTAGGTTTAAGTAGTTCAAAGTTTTAGAGGACTGATGACCTCGGAAGTTAAGTCCCATAGTGTTCAGAGCCATTTGAACCATAACCGCCTTCCAGTGAGCTAGTGTCTATATAGCGGATGCACAGATTTCAGTGCGTTTCCACATGGGACTGTAACTGTGGCGGTTTATCGAGGCGACGTCCTTTATGCTTAAGAACGGTCTTGTATGGATGTATTACATCAAATTTCATCCTATAACGCGATATGACATGGTAGAAAGTGGCTTATCTTGTGGACGAATTATATTCGTCAGCAAACTGACACTGACGAAGTCCCAGCTTAGCGCGTGTTTTGCAATGTTTTTGGGAAGCGAGTTGCTGCTGTTAGTCCTCTTGAGGGGCGGCGGGTAATACTCAAATGGTCGTTACTTCGTTATGTCATTATGAAAAGACCCTTAAATTGTCTGTCCCTGCTTTACACCAACCTTCACAGTCTACAAGAGCCTGAAAATTATTTTCCGGTCAGCCAGAAAGCGATGGAGAACATACTGACCATTTTGTGCTCACTAAAAGAAAATGTTCGTACTTGCTATTGACTCAACCAGATCATGAACTGCGACTATAATCAAAAGTATTGAGTTTTAACTATTTGATATATCTGTAAAATCTCAGACGCAGAAAATGTAAGTCTTAGTATTGTAACTAATATCCATATAGGAACCAGGATTGTCAACAGTTCACAGGCAACTTCCACAGGAATTGCAGATAAAATGGTTTAACGTCTTGGATTCTCATTACCAAAAGTTAAATGCTCGCCTTAAAAGTGGAAAATAACCTCGCCACCTTTCAGGTGGTTTTGTCAACTTTACGGACAGACACAACCATTTACTTCCGTGAAATATAAGCGAATCATGAACGGTGTACAGTCCTCGCGAACTCTCTCTCTACTTTTACCGAAAACGCATTCAAGTCGGCCCAGGTCTGATGTCATCCGTGGCAAACTCAAGCAGGTGAATGAGTGACGTGGACAGTTTGATATTTCGATAGTGCAATGCCCGCGTCACTCTGATTACGTTGCAAAGTTCCTTTGGATACGCATTCCTGTTCAAAGGAGCTGGCACGGCGGCGACCACAGCCGATACAAAACACATCAGGTAAATTCACAGTTGCAGATAAGGACTACCATCAGCTGTAGGATGGACTGACAGCAATGAAAATTTGTGCCGAATCGGTACTCAAACCCAGATTTCGCGCTTATCGCGAGCGTGCACAACTCGCGGCAAGACCCAAACTTCCATATATCGTTGGCCATGTATCTACGACATGTGCCCGTACATCCGTTATGTATATTCCATAATACGCACCAGACGTTGTACTTGAAAGTCACTTGCACGGTATCGGCAGATCGCCAGATGATAAGGCGACCGCTCGCGATAAGCGGGATACCCGGGTTCGTGCCCAGGTCCGGCACAAATTTTCATTGCCATCATTCGATTCTACAGCCGATGGTAGTCCTTATTCGCAATTGCAAATTCATTTGATGTGTTTCATATCTCGGTGCAAAGTGTCTTCTAAAGCTGATTCTCTGACTATATTTATAAGGGGCGCAGCGGGCTGCCAAACGGAACAACTACTATCAACCGCCCTAGGCAAAGGAAGCAGTGTCTAAATGGCCGCTTTCTCGGATACGTACTAATTAATTGCTTTGTCGTTTAACGATTTGTAATTTCTTACGTATTATAGAAACAGAATTAAGTTTGCTTTAGGTTTGTCGGCTAACCTTTTTGGAGTGGAACCGACAGAAGAATATGATCTCGAAACTGCCTCTTTAAGATACCTTGCAACCATTTTTATTTACAATGAAGCCGTATTATTTGAGGGCTGTAATCGAGTGCTGTGAGTAGAACTTTCTATTACAAATACAAATGATAGTTAATCTGCCACGAGTTAGGACGTTTTCGTTCCAATTTTGGTTTTTAGTGAATAACTTGAGGTATTTAATGTTTTCACACGAAACTGAGGCTACATACGAATTTTCAGCTTTCTGAGTCTAATATTTAGCGGCTTCAATTTTTCGTAAACACGACGGTTTTAAACATAATATTACTCTGATCAAGTTGAGACTTTTAACTTTTAATTGTGACATACATTTGCATATTCTGATGAATTTTTAGCTTTCTAGTTATGTTATTCAGCGTCTCTTCCTTTCTTTAAGTTCGTATATTTTGTCTAACATATTCATTTGATCATTCTGAGATTTTTCAGTGTCCGCGTTAATATACTTAAGTACACACTGTCGAAATTTGGAAAAGTTATTTTAATTTTTAATTTCCATATTAAATTATCCTTTGAATGCTTGAGCAATTAGATGACGTGACACTGGTAGTAGTGAACAGGGATAATTCGTGGCCATTCGCTCCACTCTGTACTTCTAACAATGACACAGCGCGTGTTTCGCATCACTCTCCACACGCTTGCCATCATTAGAGCACACATGAAGAAGAATTACGTTTATGTTTTATGGAGATAAGCGTCATAGTTGATGGTATCCCATTTTACTACATTGGTGTTAGGGAAATGACAGTTCGTATTGATATTACTAAACTGATATATTTCCTCTGACTTTTGAAACATATTTGTACCAGGAATATAAGTTACTCATTAGTATTTTCAGATTTTGATCTTTCCTTCATCTGAAAAGCATTGCTACTGACGGAACGGTATAGAAAATCGACAGGGTGCCGATTCGGGAATAGTATTTTTAAAAGAGCCACTCTAGAATTCGACTGAAATACTATTGGGACGCCAGGGGCTACCTTAATGGAAATAGCAAGCAAGTTTATCAGCCCCAGGGCTCCCTAGTGTGTGTGTGCTCCATAGTAAGTGTTTAGAGTGTAATACAAGCTCAGTCGAACGAAAATAAAATAATTTGTGAGCGTCGCATCTCGTGGGACAGTGTTAAATTGAGAGGAAGGCTATAAAAAGATATTATTCCATGGAATAGGGAAAAGCAAAATCCCCTGACGTTTAAAAGCATATGTACACTTCTATAGATGGGTTTATACTTGGAAATATAGAGACTGACGAGGGCTCGCTTTGATTACAGCAATGTAGGGCTTGTTGGGGAATTATTCTTCATTTAGACTTAAAGCGGACGACAATGTAGTTGGTGTATTCGATTCTTTACGCGCTGATGCTCACAGAAACTCGTATAAATTTTGTAATAAAGAACTATGGTCTTAGTCGACCTACAAAATTTGTCCACATTATATTTCATAACCAAAAGAAACGATTTAGTTTTGCTCCACAAGTAAGGACATTCTGTTTGCGTTAGTCCTCTCTTAGTCATGTAAGCATCGTGATGAAAAGTTTTCTTGGTGTGATACATGAAGCAGGGACAACAATTAGTTCATCATGTGACCACTGCTACATCGATTCGTTGTTTTATTAGTGGCTGTGATAAAAGTCACGAATTATTGGAACAGCATATTCCTCTGGCCATCAGATTCCTCGGATTTAAACCCAATGATGAACGTGTGTTACACACTGATCTGCCCGTCCGCGCCACGGATCTTCAAGCGAGAAACCTACCGCAGCTGGCGCGGCACTGCAATCGCCATGGCTGGCATTCCTGTCGGTACTATCCAGAACCTCGCTGACTCTCTTCCTGCCTGTCTCGGGGCGGTTCGAACAGCAAAAGGTAGTTATTCAGGTTTTTGGCAGGTTTTCACATTACGTGACTGGCCAGTGTATATGTCACAAGTAGTGAAGTGATTCGAAAATTTGAAAATATGAAGACAGAGTGCGTTGGAGTGCATGCTGTTGTTAAACTCCGTGGCAGGATGAAACCTTGTACCGAATCGAGGTTCGAAATTCGATCCTTGTCCTTCTTGATTTTCTAAAAAAGTTTATAGAGTGGCTGGCATAACTGAAGCTGTGATATACACCGGGTTTGAGTCCCTGTAAGGCATAGAGTTTTGAATGTAGAGTACATTTATCGCTAAGCAGACAATTGCGTAAGGGATTAAGAAAACAGTATGAGTGTTCCTGCATAGAACATAGATTTTAGTCTCTTTCCCAGCTCAATATATTTTCTCTGCTTCACGTACAAGTCTAGTTAAAGCTACATAAACATGGTCGTGAAGATTGGGATTGAATTCTTCTAAATATACATACGAATTATTTCTTGGTAGAACAGACGACGTCAGTCATTTGAAAGGACTGAAATAAATTACAATAATGGGTATCTGAACACAATTTTAAGTGCAAAGCGCGCTGGAAAAAAGGAGTATAAACCAAACAATCTTTAGACTAACACAGAAGCTTATTAATAATACTTAAATTTATGTCGCTCATTAATCGTGCGAACTTACAGTTTGTTAACCGAGCGCTACGGTTCCCTGAACAAACTGGGACGAACGAATTTTACAGTACTAATCGTGCTGTTAATTATCAAAATTATGTGTGCCACGTCGTAAAAAAGTCAGGTAACGGCCGTCGTTTGCGGCGACCGGCCGCACTTAGCGCGGCGCCGCGGCGCGCACAGAAGGCGCCGTCCTGTAATTACGGCCCGCCTGCGGTGAGTTCTCCATTTCGGGAAGAACGGCCAGCGTCTCCTCGCCGGCGCGTTAATTGAAATGGCAGGTCGCCAGCGCCGGCCCCGCAACAGTGCGGTCACTAATGGCTGCCCCAGCGACAGGGTCGCTACTGCACGGCCCCTCCTGGCAGTCCTCTGCAAGGGGGTATGCAATCCGCAAAGCATGTGTGCGACCTCCGTTTTATATTGCACTTCGGATGGTGATAGGAAAGTTCGTTTCACTGCTGTGGGCTACACCACCTACCTGAAGCTCTACCATAAGCTACTGCTTCCTCTGTTGTACTGTCGTTTATAGGAACGCTTCAGTGCTGTACGGAAGTTCGACGCGGAGGGAATGGGTTCTATTATGCCAATTACACTAAGGTGACAAAAGTCATGGGATACCTGATAATATTGTGTCGGAACTCTTTAGTGCAGTAACTCGACGTGGCACGTACTCAAAAAGTCGTTAGAAGTCCCCTGCAGAAATACTGAGCCACGCTGCCTCTATAGCCGCCATAACTGCGAATTGTTGCCGTTGCGGATTTTATGCACGAACCGACCTCTCGATTATGATCCATAAATATTCGATGGGATAGTTGGTGGGCGATCTGGGTGGGCAGATCATTCACTCGAATTGTCCATAATGTTCTTCAAACCAGTCGCGAACTATTGTGGCCTGGTTACATGGAGCATTGTCATCTATAAAAGTTCCACCGTCATTTGGGAACATTAAGTCCATGAATGGTTACAAATGCTTTCCAATCAGCCGAACTTAAATATGTTCACTCAATGATCAGTTGAGTTGCACCAGAGGACACAGTCCTTTCCGTGTAAATACAGCCCACACTTACGGAGTCACTACCAGCTTGCACAGTGCCTTGTTGACAACTTAGATCCGTAACTCGTGGGGTCTGCGCCACCATGGAATCCCACCATCAACTCTTACCAACTGAAATCGGGACTCATCAGACCAGGCCACGGTTTTCCAGTCCCGAAGGGTCCCACTGATATGGTAACGAGCCCAGGAGAGGCACTGCAGGCGATATCGTGCTGTTAGAAAATGCAGTCGCGTCGGTCGTTTGCTGCCGTATCGCACAAGCGCCACATTTCGTCGCACTGTCGAACCGGATACGTTCCTCGTGCGTCCCAAATTGATTTCTACTGTTACTTCACGCAGCGTTGCTTGTTTGTTAACACTGACAACACTACACCTCCGTCGTTGCTCTCGGTCGTTAGATGAAGGCCGTGGACCACAGCTTTCTCTATGGTGAGAGATAATGTCTGAAATTTGGTATTCTCGGCTCACTATTGAGACTGTGGATATCAGAGTACTGAATTCCCTAACAATTTCCGAAATGTAATATCCCATGGTTCTAATGGCTCTGAGCACTATGGGACTTAACATCTGAGGTCATCAGTCCCCTAGAACTTCTTAAACCTAACTAACCTAAGGACAGCACACACATCCATTCCCGAGGCAGGATTCGAACCTGCGACCGTAGCGGTCGCGCGGTTCCATACTGAAGCGCCTAGAACCGCTCGGCCACACTGGCCGGCGGAATCTCTCATGCGTCCAGCTCGCCGGCCGAAGTGGCCGTGCGGTTCTGAGCGCTACAGTCTGGAACCGAGTGACCGCTACGGTCGCAGGTTCGAATCCTGCCTCGGGCATGGATGTGTGTGATGTCCTTAGGTTAGTTAGGTTTAAGGAGTTCTACGTTCTAGGCGACTGATGCCCTCAGACGTTAAGTCGCATAGTGCTCAGAGCCATTTGAACCAGCGTCCAGCTCCAGTTTGCATTTCGGATTCAGAATCTGTTATTACAGTCGGAAACCTCTTGATGTGAATCATCTGTGTACATATGGCAGCTCCGCCAACGCACTCCCCTTTTATGCCTTGTGGTAATTTTAATGTTTGGTAAGTTTCTATGGGACCAAACTGCTGAGGTCATCGGTCCCTAGGCTTACGCACTACTTAATCTAACTTAAACTAACTTACGCTAAGGACAACACACACACCCATGCCTGAGGGAGGACTCGAACCTCCGACGGGGGTAGCCGCGCGGACCGTGGCAACGTGCCTGAGACTGCGCGGCTACACCGCGCGGCAATTATACCTTGTCTACGCTGTACTACCGCCATCTGTGTATGCGCATATCGGTATCCCACGACTTTTGTCACCTCAATGTAAGGTAACACAATTCTGGTAAAATGAGCTGCTTCCTTAAAGATACGATTTTCAGGTCCAGTCAACACGGCGCGACAGATATATACGAGTTTGTTGTGCACTGAACGTATCGTTTGCATGAATACGTTGGTCACTCCTAAATGAACCACTGTACAATTGCGTTTTACCACACAAATAGACGTTATAACTTCAGGTGCCGCTCTGTGCTCCAACGAGCGAGTCACGCTTTCATTATGTATAGCATGTTTCAAAATAACATCGACAAACTTCGACGGGATGTAGAAGATATCTTGAGCAACAAAATCATGAAAGGACCCGTTTCTGGAGGCATCATTCAATGACGCTACAGAGCGTCGAAATTATAAGTGCCGCCGCCTGCGATAGGGCTCCCCTCCGTCAGCAGGCGTCATTTCGAACGCGGACTCACCGCAGGCCGAACGTCTCGCTGTATACCTGACAACAGTGTAGACGTTAGGTGGCGCTGAACGCGGCCACGCCTTTCACTTGAAAAAAATCAGAGACCGCTAACGGCGGTAGTGGCAGAGGGGAACGACAAATATATGTAGCACCCACCAAATTGCTGATTGGAAGCACTGCGTAGCGCGGATGCTTGCGGATGGGTCTGCATCTAACCTCTCTAGTACGTCATCCGCAGATTGTGCCGTGCATACACTTCGCCCGCCTTCTGTCGTGTTCACGCCCTGTGAAGCCATCCTTTTCACCCAGTGATACCACCCGTTTCACCCACACGTCGATGGACAGCTGCAAACGTGGTGAGTGCGGCTGAAGCCTATTGGTATATCATTGCCCATACATGCGCAACACTGTGTGGCTATTGCGTCTCGTCGCACCACACGCGAAATAAATGTCGCGCTGCTCGGCCCAGGTGAACGTCTCCATGATGTGACACACCCGCTCGCGACAAACTGCGGCTGTGCGCTGTGTTCGTGCTCTCTACGTTCGCCCTTCCCCCCTGCCGCTACAGTTTTCGTGTGACAGGCATGGAAGCGTCCAGCGCCATCTAACGTCCAGACTGCAGTCAGGTACATTGGGAGACGTTCTGTCCGCGGTCTGTTCACGTAAAAAGTCACACCTGCTGCCAGAAGGAAGGCTAGCAGCAGGCGCCGGCGCCTATAACTTCGACGCTCTGTAGCGTCGTTAGATGACGTTTCCAGACGTGGGTCCCTATCCTAATTTTGTCCCTCTAGATACCTTCTATGTACGTTCGGAGTATTTTTGAGACACCCTACTTGAGGGGACCACAGCACTTCCTCTTTTCACTGCAACTGGTAGTTATTGCACGCCGACGAAACAAATGCGACGCTAACGGCGGACTGTCGATACTTGTGATATGCAGCTACAAAGCACAACAGAGATAAATTCGTACCCCATGAGACATTGCGCTAATGCCTTGTAACACTGTCTCTAGTTCTGAATATAGCAATTTGAGGAGGAAGCGAATCCGCAAGTATCTTATGTATGCCATATTCTGCTGAAGGTGCCGAGTTGTGCGGATGTCGATTGCTACGTTTCAGCTGCTGTTCCAAATAGTCTCAGAGACTTTCTATGGAATTGAGGTCGGGTGGGTTAACGAGGAACAGGATTTGCAATGCCTGAGTGTTCGTTAAACCGGGATAATATGCATAGTGTCCTGTGAACACGACTGTTGTCATCCTGAATTACGGTACTGTCCATACGAAGATGTAGAAGTAAGGGTAACACTTGGTCACGGGGAGTGCTGAAATAAGCATCCTGGTTCACTCTCCCCGTAATCTGAGTGAGTGGACCCAAGTCATGGTACGAAAAACACCCGCAACCCACCACAGGATCATCTCCACCGTGAAATATGTTGTCCACATACCTTAATGGTCTGTCAGTACACTCATCGCTTTGCATCATTTGCAGAGGGAATAAATCACAATTCGCTGGACCACACAACACGCCTCCAGTCAGTTGATGTCGAGTTTGTGTGTTGTGTGGCCCACTGAAGACGTGCAGCTTTGTGTCGCTGTAAAAAATACCTAATTCAAAATCTTCTTTACATGCCGCTACCTCCGTAATATTCGCTCGGAAAGAGGTTTATATTGCCCTACATTGACTGATAGCAGCAAGGTGTGACACTTGTCTCCGATCCCTATCGGTTAGGATATTTCTATCACTGTTGCCTGGCTGCGAGTGGTACACCGTTCCTTGTAGACGCACTGGACAGTCCATATTGATACACCAACGAATCAGGCATCTCATTCGCTGTGTGGCTACTGTCTTGTTCAATCACGACAGCTCTTCTCTGCCGTTGTGTCACATTTACGCGTCGGCCCAACTTATTGTGGTGTTGTGGTGACTCCACACAACAGACTGGCACTTAAGCACTACTTGACCTCCTTGACTTAGATCAACAATGGAGAGTCAGATGACCTATAGACCAGTTCTACACTGTCTGCAACGTGCCAGAGAGACCAGAATCTGATTGTTGGCGTGACGTACTCTAATTTGCTGCAAGTGCTCATTAGCGAAGTTATATACTAGAGGAAGTAATATGTTGCTTGACGTATACTTCGACGTAGGAGGTCATAAATTACGTTTAGTGTCTTCCACTGCAATTTCTTAAGGATTACTTTCACACTGTGTAAACGTAGCCGTACTGAATCACGCCGCTGTTCTCTGACTTTTCCGTATCTCTTCCGTCTATGGAGCTTGGTGATGAGGATCCCATACTAGTGACTAAAACTCAAGAATAGATCAAAGGAAGGTTGCATAAGTGACCTCATTCATGAGGGAATGACACTTCCTTATGATTTTTCCGATAAATCTCTGTCTGGAAACACTCTTCGCAACTATGTTAATTTAGTATTTCCCGTCGTAGATCGTCCCGAACAGATACACATAAAAATGGCGCTTGTCACTCGTCACTAAACAACAGTAGTCAAACGATAAAGGGGCTTTTCGTCTGTTTATTGTGCAGCCATTACTTTACATTATTTGTGTTTGCCGAGGGCTACCTACACGTATTTGCATATTACATTTATTGTGACTCTTTTTGCGTGTCGGAACAAGATTCCTGACATCAGTATCTTCCACGAAAAGCCCCAAGAGCTACGGAAGTTATGTGGCATAACATTAGCAGCGGAAAAATGCTTCGATCTGAACAAAAAAAGACAATTATGCTCCTGTTTATTAAAAGTGGAGTACCAGCTGTTTCATTCTACATTTCTCAGCACCTTTAATAATTTTCACAAAAATTTTCGCATCCGAAATGTAACGTTACGCATGTGTAGGCGAGTGATGTGGGCGCCTCAAAGCGGTCTGAGGGGAGGTGAAATTGTGCAGATCCGGCTAGGTGACCGGTACAGGCAAGTTCAGGTACAAAGATGAGCAAAGTCGCGGGATTCTGAATGCCTGCTGCTCACATGGCCTTTGTGCAGGAGACGATGCTTCAAGAAACGCCGGTGGTCAGACAAGTTCAAAGAGGTCTTCTTACACTTCCTCATAATAATTCACAATTAAGTATTAAAATGAAATCTGGACAAATCTGCAATCGCAGAAAAAATGAGGCGCACCCAATGACACAACTTTTTTTTCCACATCTTTAAAACCACAGACGTTAATATTTCGCACTGAGTACACATTTTCACAACGAACCTCTGAATTAACAACTTTTGAACGCTTCATGCGATTTCAACATATGATATCTCAGATGATAACATTGCACTATAAGTATCATCTATGAAAGCTAAGCATCCGCGTCTCTTTTATTTCTTGATTTATTAAGTGTTTCATGATTTCCATTCCGTAAATGTTTGTCAGAATATAGTAGTCTCCACAATTACAGAACAAATGAATACATTATGTTTTGTCATATTTGTGTATTTATGCAATGAACAGTTCACTGTTTTGCCGGTAACTTTATTTAAATATTAATTACAATTGATAATACAAAATCATGGTAATTAAAGAAGTAGCCAAAGCATGTATTAGCTGTCACCACCTGCATAAAAAAACGCTTCTGTCAAGTAGGTCCAAATAACTGAATAACAATATTCAGTGATAAAAAAGTCTGTCTTATTTATTTGTCAAACCTTTATTTATATTTATTGTGAATGGTCTTATGG
This sequence comes from Schistocerca gregaria, assembly GCF_023897955.1. NCBI lineage: Eukaryota > Metazoa > Arthropoda > Insecta > Orthoptera > Acrididae > Schistocerca > Schistocerca gregaria. The sequence goes on from NC_064924.1 coordinate 371,794,353, forward strand.
TCTTTGTAACATTTATTTATTTAAATATTGTTGTAATATATTGGTTTAGTCCACGAAATGGTTAAGTCGACTCACATCAAGTCTGTAGACCTTAAGAACGATGTATTGTTGTTGGGGACAGCCTTCAGCCAAAGGAAATGCAAACAGTACGTAATACTACAGGAGCCAAGTGAGGACTGGGACTTCTCGAGTGAAGAGTTCATGGGAGCAATTTCGGACATATTTACGTTTGTGCTTGAAAAAGGCAGACCTGCCTGTGATGTAGTCCTTTATTCGGTCTTGTGGGTGGTAGGTTCTGGACCATGAACGGCAGCTACGAAACTTTTAATTACTCAAGGGACTTTATATTTCGAGAAGTCTGACTGTACTCCAGATTAGGACAAACTTTTTCCGTTACTATTATGTAAGAGAGGATAAACAGAGTGTGAGTTTCTACTCGTCATCTCGCGTGTCTCAATTTGTATCTTGTAAACGCAGAAAGATATCCAGACAATTTACAAGGTTGTTCGACATTGCATCTTAGGAATGTATCGTAAAAATTCGAGGCATCTGCTGTCCACAGCCGTCTTGTGACCCCCGGATCGGTTTTTATTCCCAAAACCCATGTTTTTTGTGTTCTGTCCTGCCTACTCTTGGAATGTGGGGTGCCTTGGAAACCTGCTTTCTCTGATCGCTTGGCAACAATTCAAACAAATCGTATTAATGAATTTTGAGTACAGTAAGATAAATGACAGTGCTTAACTTTGAGAATTTACGGTAACGGGTCGCAAGCAATGGGCGACAGACAAAATAAGAAATCTCATCAGTACAGACAATGCATAATTCAAGTGAAATTTCTAGAATGAAATTTTCACTCAACAGCGGAGTGTGCGCTGATATGAAACTTTCTGACAGATCAAAACTGTGTGCCGGACCGAGACTCGAACTCGGGACCTTTGCCTTTCGCGGGCAAGTGCTCTACCAACTGAGCTACCCAAGCACTACTCACGCCCCGTCCTCACAGCTTTACTTCTGCCAGTACCTCGTCTCCTACCTTCCAAACTTTACTGAAGCTCTCCTGCGAACCTTGCAGAACACAGTTTTGATCTGCCAGGAAGTTTCACAAGTGAAATTATACAGTTCCTAAATCTCTGCTGTAAAACTCGTAGAACGAGTTAGTCTTAAACGGGTCCGTGGCCAGGCGGCGCGGCGCTTATGTCCTCTTCGCCTGGAGGCCGCTGCTGCCTCGGTGTCGTCCTAGAGAGGGGTACTATTGGGTGACGTCTTCCTCGCAGCCCTCTCTGCTTTAACGTTCCGTCCGGCGAGCCGTTGCTTGACATTACGTCGGAACATTTTCTTTTTCTCGGGGACCGCTCATGAATTAAATAGTACCTCCATTAGCCCCTTAAAGGCGCCCCGAGGACCACATCTAATGCCAACCGATTTGCTCCATTTGCTTAAGCTGGAGGAATTGTATAACATTCTAACTTTTATCCAGTTCTGTAGGATAGTTACTGTAAGACAATCCTTCTGTTGGGTGTATGAATAGACCCTAGCTGTCGGAAACAATCGGGTCTACTTTTCGGTCACCAGTAGGATCGGAGGCATTTTTATGCGCGGCATTTTGGAACATATTATATTATGCATGCTCTCCCATGGGTATCGATAACGTAATGGTTGTACCGAGCGAAGTGGCGCAATGGTTAGCGCAATGAAATCGCGTTCGGGAGGACGATCTAATTCTCGTCTTGTCGTACAGATTTACCCTAAATCGCTTAAGGCAAATGCCATTATGGTTCCTTTGAAAGGGCACGCCCGATTTCCTTACCCCATCCTTCGATAATCCGAGCTTGAGCTCCATCTGTAAGACGTTGATGTTGATGGGACTTTTTCTTATAGAGTGGAACAACGTATGTTTTTTCCCACCCACGTGAGTCGTTATAGTTTTGAACATCCTACGAAAGACTGTGTTTCAGAACAGCCAGTTCTTCCACGTGTTCTGTATGGAATGTAACGATTACGCTAGCAGGTCCAAGGAAGATGTTAAAGTTCTGTGTAACCACAGTTACAAATTAACAATGAAATTCTAAATGACTATAATAAATGAATACCCATGAAAATAGGTAAAGAAAATAAGCGTCGTGGACGGTTTGTATGAGCAAAATCAAGTTTTCAGATCGAAGACTGTAATGTTTCTGTAACAGTCAGTATATCTCACGTCTCAACTGATCTAAATGTAAACGACGCTCTCCTGAACAGAAATCTCAATACACTGTTTCATTATTTTTGACAATGTTCTTCCCGGTCTTTTAACTATCCCTTACTACAGGAATTTATGTAGATGATAATAATAATAGATAATAATGACAATAATAATGATGTTTAGTCAACGTTGGACTATGTATTTGTAGTGCCACACCAGAGCCGGCAACGTGTGTGGATACCACAAATAACAGCGACGGCGCGCTTCAGTACCCAACAAATGATTGGCGGGGGGGGGGGGGGGGGGGGGGGCGGACTCGAGAAGACCTCGCACCCTCTTAGCATAGCAGCATAGCAGTGTCCTCTTGTACTGTCGTATATGTTGTACCTCGAGAGATCAGTTTCTTACTTTATGAGTCAAGTGATGCTTTCTTACTCAATGATAATTGTAAATTACCCAGTACTCTTGTAGCAAAGAAGTGTGCCAAAGTTAAGTAAACCTTTTATTCATTTATGTAACAAAGTGAACTAATATTTCTAGTTTGATGAGCCTTCTCCTAGAGCAACCAAAGAACCCACAATTATGGCCGGATGAAAGCAGTTTCGTCTGATCACAAGACATTATCCGACAGCCGTCTCTGAATTTCAAAATGGCACATTCTCCCCCGTGAAGTATATCTTGCAATTTGCTTTTATTCGTTTAGTCCTAACCGCTGTAGAGTTGTCGATAATATTAAACGAGATATATACTGCCGCTGTCGACCTGTCCGGGATTTGGTCATCAGATTCGTATGCGCTATGCAGTTTCCGAGAATAAATCGGGGGCCAAATATTTTGCTGATGTGACGAGGGCGCCACAGTGTGTGGTGCTCAGTTCACACACCTCTCACCTCTCATATTAAACGAGATTTATACTGCCGCTGTCGACCTGTCCGGGATTTGGTCATCAGATTCGTATGCGCTATGCAGTTTCCGAGAATAAATCGGGGGCCAAATATTTTGCTGATGTGACGAGGGCGCCACAGTGTGTGGTGCTCAGTTCACACACCTCTCACCTCTCATATTAAACGAGATTTATACTGCCGCTGTCGACCTGTCCGGGATTTGGTCATCAGATTCGTATGCGCTATGCAGTTTCCGAGAATAAATCGGGGGCCAAATATTTTGCTGATGTGACGAGGGCGCCACAGTGTGTGGTGCTCAGTTCACACACCTCTCACCTCTCATATTAAACGAGATTTATACTGCCGCTGTCGACCTGTCCGGGATTTGGTCATCAGATTCGTATGCGCTATGCAGTTTCCGAGAATAAATCGGGGGCCAAATATTTTGCTGATGTGACGAGGGCGCCACAGTGTGTGGTGCTCAGTTCACACACCTCTCATCTCTGCCGAGGCGGGTCTTCTCGCGGTTGCCGCAGTTTCGGAAGCCGGCTGATGCGTTATCTGTGGCGCGCTGCCCGGAGCACGCGCTGGCGCCTATCTGAGGGCTCAATCACTCCGCCGCTGGCTAACGGCCGCAACGCGCCGCCCGCCGAGGCTTTCCCTCGGCCCTCCACTTTGTATCGCCCTGCGCATCGCAGCTGCGGCGGAGGGCCGCTTCTGTTCTGACGGTGCCGGCCACCGTGGCCTGTGGAGCCGCAGGCTGCAGTCGGTGGAGGCCGAAAACATGCGACGATGCGGAAGACTACAACTTTCTATCAGAAATCTATTTATTTTAGAGGCTGGAGCTACTACAAGGGACACATGCAAAAGGAAGCGAGTTAAGACATTCAAGATGTGCTTCTGACGGACAGGATAGTCATAAGACCGTGAGACTACTATGATTTAGAAAGACGACGGAAACGCAGTTAATTCGCCTGGAGCCTAGAATATAAGACTGTCATGCAACAAGCCGCAGTTTGCATTCCGTTTTATTTCTTGTTTTAGCTATCAGCTGCCTGACTGGAGACACACCAATATGCCAGTTTTGACATGGTTGTGGCAAATGATCTGGATCATTGTTGCTCAAGAAATCTTCGTGGACTTGACTCGCATGATGTGGAAGCCCTTAACCAAAATAAAGATATCGAAATATCGATATGACTGCATCTTGACCCGAGTCTAAACGTTTCTAACAATTATAAACGTTTGATGTCGGTGTCGAGGAAGCTTCTCAAAATTTCAACAGTGATTTGAAAATTTCCAGATGAAATGGTTTTGAGATGGCCTGAGCAGTAAACAAATCTTATAGGAAAATATTTTCCGAGAGCAAAGAAGATGCCTCTGTAGGAGCTAGTGAGAAGAAAGAGAGAGTGGGAGAGGCATTGGCGTTAGCCTAAATTGATTTACCAACACCGAGGAAAATTCATATGGATAGCCCGACGGATACTTGAAGCATACCTTTCTCCATTGCGGATCCAGTTCCTTTCTCCATTGCTCAGCTCAATCAATGCTGTCGGTGATAAGATCAGTTACAGTTGTAATTTTTTTTAAGGAAAGTGAACCCTATTTCGGAGCTTCTATCTCATCTTCAGGTGCATATAAAATGGGACTCCATAAAAGTCGAATTGCAGAGGTTGATAGTTTTTTGAATATCAACAGTTGTGGATGTACCGTCAAGAGAAGCATATGTTTTCCTCAGTGATACGGTCCGCAGCCGGCCAGGGTGGCCGAGCGGTTCTAGGCGCTTCAGTCTGGAACCGCGCGGCCGCTACGGTCGCAGGTTCGAATCCTGCCTCTGACATGGATGTGTGTGATGTCCTTAGGTTGGTTAGGTTTAAGTAGTTCTATGTTCTAGGGGACTGATGACCTCAGAAGTTAAGTCCCATAGTGCTCAGAACCATTTGATACGGTCCGCTACAGTGGATCTAGCTGTAAATTAAATGCAACGGTTGCACTGGCGTGAAGATAGCACGGAATGATTTAACACGTCTGTTTGCCATTCCACGCGTGATGTTTGTACCAATCTGCAACCAAGTTGACTGTTAAGATCAATGTTCGCCATGTAATGGGACTACGTCGAACGCTATAAAACAGGTCCCTCAATTATGAGTGCGGCATGATATGGCGGCACAAAGCTTTGATTCTCAGCCTTTTTCAAAAGAACAGTCGACGTTAAAGACTCACGTCTTGTGGTACCTTTATCATTCGGGGATGTTATTGACGATTAAGTAGAAAGAAAAGGTGCAGAAAGGGCAGGAACGACTTTAATTATCTAGATATAGATCCAGAATTTATTCACCCTCCCTCTCCCGGGACAGCATGAGAATTAGCAAAGAAAGAACAAAAAATTGTAAAATTGTAAAAGTACTAAGAAGATCCATTTCCAGGCATCCAGTAAGTTGGCAGTTCTCTTCAGACTAGACAGTTGTCAATGTCTTGTGCAGGAGAATAAAGTCGACTAATTCAAACACAAATAACCAGGAAAATAAAGTTCAAAATAAACATTAACAAATCATAAAGTATGAATACTATTTGTAGAAAAAATCTACATAAATGAATTTTAAAATCAACACATTAATCTGTCAAAATAGTAAATTAATTGATACTAATCAATAACATAAAAATATTGGGATGCTCAGAAATATATCTTGTACTTCCCAGCACACTTGGAAATTCTTATAAGTCATAATTCTATGCTTAAATAATTTCCATACAGTGTATGTGGGTCGTTGGACCAAATGTATTTGAGTTGTTTGCAGGTACGAACTGTATTGTGGTCGACACATTGCAAAGAGCCTCCCTGGCCTACGAAATTGACGATGACGACACTGGCGTCAAGTGGCTGAAGTGAGCGTCAGCTGCGTTACCTGCCACTTTTTTTTCCCTCTGGGATTCGCGAGCCGCTAATATTAATTGGACACACGTGTGAGAAGATGGCTCCGTGTTGGCTGTTAACAGCGACAAGACTCCCAGTCCTCTCCCAGCCCCGAGGAAAAGAAAACAGATTACGTTCGCTTAGAAAGACATACATCCTGGAAAGGTTCTGGTCTTGGACGCTACGTCAGCTTCGAGCACACCGGAGAGCCGTACATGCCTTTTTCGTTACTGAGAAAAATAAGAAAGCAGGAACAACAAAGTGAAAAGAGTTACGGCAGGGCATTTCCGCTGGATTTTGCAATGGAGATGAGCTGGGAGCCGGTGGCCGCAGAGGCGGACGCCGTTGGACTTCACAAATCCCGTCCGTCTCTCCGAAGAGTCGGACGTCTGCCCAAGATCGGACTGCAACCACAGGCAGCCTGAAAGTTGCCGCACCACTGCATCCACTGGAAACTTAGCGGAAGACATTTTTTGATGTTATAGACAGGGAAGCAGAAAACCGGAACACTTGTTAGTACAGTGTCTCGATCTAATGGCTACAGACTGCTATGTAAGTGATATGCACAGTCAAGTCACATTAATGTGACCATCGTCTTCGTTCGACGGCAACGTGCAATAACCACTCACAGACTGCAGGTGACAGCACTATCAGTGGAGGATAAATGAGCGGTGTCGAGGGTGGGGGAGAGGGGAGTGACGTGGAGGACAGTACAGTTTTTGTTGTATTGTGGAAACGGAGAGATTTATCTGACGTCTAAAGGGGCATGATCATTGGCTTTCGGGCCAAGGGTGGAACAATTTGAGAAATGGATAAGTCTATAAACTATTCACGAGCCGCTGTGGTTAAAGTACACCGCGCATGGCAAAATGACGATATCCGGTAAGCTGCGAGGCAATTGTGGCGCACCACGATCTACATGCGACAGGGCGAACAACGCCTGCGGATATGTGTACTGGCGAAGAGACGTGCAAGTGTTGAGAAACCGACCACCCAGATGAACCAAGGGGCTATCAACAGTGTCTCCTCAATGACCGTTCAGCGAACGTTGCTCTGTATGGGCTTCCGCAGCAGGTGTCGGGTCCATGCACCCGTGCTGACTGCTGTTCATCGACGACAAAGATTGGAATTTCCACGCCAGCACTGAGTGAGGACAGCTGGCCTATTTAGAAGAATCATGTTTTATGCTCCATCGCACATATGGATTTCGGCATGTACGGCATGAAACGTCTGGATGAAAATGGTCGAGGCCGGACGAGGGAGCGATAAGGTTTGTGAAGTGTTTTCGTGGTATTCCCTGTGTCTCTCTTCATTCAGGAAGGCAGAATGGATCGCCGCAGGTATGCGTCTATTGTTGGGGACCATGCAGTTGGTTTCTCCTCGGAACTACAGCGGGACAATGCAACGTGTCACACAGGTCGCAGTTTACGTTGGTATGGATTAGTCTACCGACCTCCACTGGCCACCAAACACCCCCGGATTTAGACCGAATTGAGAATTGCGGGGCCACCTCAATCAGGCTGTTCGTGCCATGAATCCTCGACCAAAAAACCTAGCGCATCTGGCCACAGCACTGGCGTCTGGATGGTTCCACGTCCCTCTTGGTACCTTCCAGAAACTTCTGCACCTCTCGTAGTGGTCCGTGATGCAAAATGTAGTCAACCTTTTGACAGGGGGTCGCATTAATGTGACTGGACATTCTAATACGTGACGTAAAACGAATGCGATGCCGGATAGGGTAGAGGATACATTCTACAAGGAGGGAAAACTATTACAGTTTTTCGTAAATATGAACATGACTCTAGACAATGGATAAAAGAACTACGGTACTGAAGATCTAAGTCTTGCGTTCGGAATGTAAGATATCTTCAAGACGTACCAAGAAACTATTACGACTCTCGATTTTCTCAAGACTGAAAGTGCTTCCGAAGAATTTTGGTGAGCAAAGCGACGAATTATCCACAACAATCCGTGGCTCTGTTTACATAATGTTTTCCATAAGCGAAGGAAGAGACAGCAGCACCTAATAACGGGGAGAAGCGGCGAGCAATGTGGTCCAGCGGTAGAAACGCTGACCTCATCACATCTGATACTTGGTCAGCACGTGACAAATAGCAGTCATTCTAAATAACGGTGCAGATGACGATTTCAGGGACAGAGTAATATTGGAGATGATGTAGCTCAGAGTCTCGAAGAATTTAATCAACAGAGGCGAAGGCTTTAGCGTGAGAAAATCATGCTATTTAGCGTTCAATTTTCTCATAATTCTTCGCAGGTCGTGCCAATCCCATACAAGAAACGTTTCCTAGGCAACGTGCAACGGATTACTATTGCCGTTGGTAACAAGCAACTAATATTGATAAAACTCGCAGTTCACGATTTGACCGCACTGCCAATAGCGAGCTATGAAGATCTGATGAGAACATACCTGAAAACGTCTACGGAAGTATAAACTGGCACCAGTAGCTCGGCTACAAAGTCGGGAAAAGTGGTGTTCAAATATCCGTGTGGTCGTCCTCATCCGGGATTACCGTGATTCCGGTGAATCAGTCGGGGGTACGTCCTTTGAAGAAACGAGGCCACAGTATTAGCAGTGGGACTCAACGTGATCTGGATGCTGCAGCATTACAGACATGGAGAAACGTAATGCGATTCATGGATCACTCTAGGTATTGAGCATGTATGTTTAGAGTTTTTTTTTATTATTAAGGCAAAGTAATCAACAACTGTGCCCAAAAAAATCATCTCTGTTTTCTTCTTCTCCTTCGTCCCGCCTTTTCTCCATTTTATTCTCAATCTGCGAGGTAGCTGAGCATTAATTAACCTTGCTGTGTAACACACGTCTCAGAAAATCATGGCGTTAAGTTTAGAGAGGTGAGCTGGCTGTATTGACATGACATCATCCGCTTAAATGTCGTTTTCATTACCAGCAGCTTAACCCCATAGATTACTCCGGAACAGAGCGAATTTCGATAATATTTATTTCTGGCAGCGGTATAAGACCACGAGAAGTTCCTAGACAAGCAATAGTTTTCTGTGTGTTACTCAGTAAAAGCTAACAGTATCTCGTTATAATCAAGGATGCATATATCAAGTTGAAGCAACAATGAAAACATAATCCCGGTCTATCCATGAGTACGTAAAATCTGATTTGGAAAAACACGGTTATATTTTTGTCTTAGCCAAATTTGTTTCATTATCGTTTAGTACAATTACACTACTGGAAATCAAAGTTGCTACACCAAGAAGAAATGCAGATGATAAACGGATAATCATTGCACAAATATATTTTACTAGCACTGACATGTGATTACATTTTCACGCAATTTGGGAGCATAGATCCTGAGAAATCAGTACCCAGAACAACCACCTCTGGCCGTAATAACGGCCTTGATACGCCTGGGCATTGAGTCAAACAAAGCTTGAATGGCGTGTACAGGCGCCGCTGCCCATGCAGCTTCAACATGATACCACAGTTCACCAAGAGTAATGACTGGCATAATGTGACGAGCCAGCTGCTCGCCCACCATTGACCAGACGTTTTCAGTTGGTCAGAGATCTGGGGAATGTGCTGGCCAGGGCAGCAGTCGAACATTTTCTGTGTCCACAAAGGCCCGAATAGGACCTGCCACATGTGGTCGTGCATTATCCTGCTGAAATTTAGGGTTCCGCAGGGATCGAATGAAGGGTAGAGCCACGGGTCGTAATACATCTGAAATGTAACATCCACTGTTCAGAGTGCCGTAAATGCAAACAAGAGGCGACAGAAACGTGTAACCAATGGCACCCCATACCATCATGCCGGGTGATACGCCAGTATGGCGATGACGAATACACGCTTCCAATGTGTGTTCACCGCGATGCCACCAAACACGGATGCGATCATCATGATGGTGTAAACAGAACCTGGATTCATCCGAAAAAATTACGGTTTGCCATTGATGCACCCAGGTTCGTCGTTGAGTACACCATCGCAGGCGCTCCTGCCTGTGATGCAGCGTCAAGGGTAACCGCAGCCATGGCCTCCGAGCTATGCTGCTGCAAACGTCGTCGAACTGTTCGTGCAGATGGTTGTTGTCTTGCAAACGTCCCCATCTGTTGACTCTGGGATCTGGACGTGGCTGCACGATCCGTTACAGCCATGCGGATAATATGCCTGTCATCTCGACTGCTAGTCATAAGAGGCCGTTGCGATCCAGCGCGGCGTTCCGTATTACCCTCCTGAACCCACCGATTGCATATTCTGCTAACAGTCATTGGATCTCGACCAACGCGAGCAGCAATGTCGCGATACGATAAACCGCAATCGCGATAGGCTACAATAAGACTTTTATCAAAGTCGCAAACGTGATGGTACGCATTTCTCCTCCTCACACGAGGCATCACAACAACATTTCACCAGACAACGCCGGCCAACTGCTGTTTGTGTATGAGAAATCGGTTGGAAACTTTCCTCATGTCAGTACGTTGTAAGTGTCGCCACCGGTGCCAACCTTGTGTGAATGCTCTGAAAAGCTAATCATTTGCATACCACAGCATCTTCTTCCTGTCGGTTAAATTTAGCGTCTGTAGGACTTCACCTTCGTGGTGTAGCAGTTTTAATGGCCAGTACTGTAGCAGATATATTTTTTTTAATTACATTTTGTGTTTTCTACATCTGTTATACATTTCAGTCACATATCTGTAATAAATGCAGCAAACCGTTGTTGTTGTGGAGAACCCACACTGCGCCTTGTGAGATGCCGTCTGATTTTCATTTCTGCTCATATAAGCTGCTGCCTATGAAGACAACGTTTTGGCACAGATAACGAGCGTTAGTCAAGCGTAGAAAATTGTCGGAAAGTACAGGAGGATGCCTTCTGTGACGTGGGTACTGGAAAGGTGGTACAACTTTACGACAGATATCTAAATCGGGGAGGCGAGTATGTAGAGAAGCGGTTGGAAGGTGTAGTTAGCTGTTGTAAATAAAACAGTTTTGATTTTCGCTGTGGTTTCCATTTCGCGACCGATCGTGCCTTTCTTTTCAATTAATCGTCGTACATCATAAATCTCTGAGGCTTGAAGAGGTTTCTGGAACCACATAGTTTTATGTGATTAGAAATTTGTAATAACGGTTCCTAAAAAACAGTAGTAAACTTTATGTACGTTTTTAATGTTCTCTGGAGGAAGCGACTTATAGTATGTTAGCGGAGGAAGTAGCCCCTGATTACCAAGAGGGCGCGCACCTGCAGAGATCCAATTTTCCCGTCACAAGTGGCTGGGAAACTAATTATCAACTAAGACCGATATTGCTTGTTACATTGCATTCGGAATGATTCACGGAACTATTAGGGGTAGACAGCTTCAATAAGCTCCCTCGAATATGGATGAAGTTCTTACTGCAAGAACGTAACGTGCAACAAGAAATGAAATGAGACGACCAAGTTGTGGCTGCATTTCATAGCTGTATGTAGAGTGACAAATGCAATTTAAATTCATTGGCTTGTATCTAATCGGCAAAAGATTGGGTAAGGTCGACTGTTAACATGACTCGTACGCGATGCAAGCGACATTAGCGCTACTGAATCGTGGGCACTAGATTTGAATGCTGTTTAATAGGATTCTTCACATGAATTTTAGCACAGTAAATCAACTACAGTAAGTTTGACAGATGGACTCTCTGAATTAATTAGCCGGCCGGAGTTGCCGAATGGTTCTAGGCGCTACAGTCTGGAACCGCGCTACCGTTACGGTCGCATGTTCGAACCCCGCCTCGGGCATGGATGTGTGTGATGTCCTTAGGTTAGTTAGGTATAAGTAGTTATAAGTTCTAGGGGACTGAAGACCTCAGCAGTTAAGTCCCATAGTGCTCAGATCCATTTGAACTTTGAATTAATTACTCCATCATACGAATGTAATGGATAACGGAAACATTCCAAAACCTAAATCAAGATGTCAGGACACATGAAACAGTGATATGTCTGCATATGCCATAATACTTACAGTTTATTGCACTGCCTGTTGTGTTACGACAATCATATTTACATGGAAAGTGACGGGATGTGAGGGCGAGGCGGAGAGTAGGAGAGTAATTTGCTAAGATGGTTGTGACATTTGTATTCTACGGCTTAAGTGCGGCATTTGGATACGACACCTCAAGGACAGCAAAGATTGAGTCTCCAAACCTACCCATTTAACAATCTTCCTGGTGTAACGCAAGTCACTGGATCGTGAAAGAAGAGGTCGTGCGTAAGCTACGCGTATATCGATCCTATCTGGTGTTGTTCGCCTGCTTGCTGCAAGTCTTTTTATTTGACGTCACGCCGTCGACTTTCGCGTCTCTGTGATGAGGATGAGGGAATGAGTATGACTACACAAAGATGCAGCTCCCAGTCGAAGAATGTCTTCCACACAACCAGGAATTTTGGAGACAAGCTACCCGCCAACTCTCACCGGATCCTGCAATGGCAAGCGTAAACTATGAATGTACACGCGTCATCAGTCGAGTCTTTTATCAACGTATAAGAATCACTTTTGGTCAGATGGAGTATTCTTGAAACCGTTCTGACATAATTCAGGATTGATGGGTACAGTAGGTAGATTCTCGTATCGTTACATTAGGCAGTGAGAAACGGTGGCAGTGTAAACATACACCCCCCCCCCCCCCACACACACACGAGAATACTTCAATCACATTGAAAGGTGCCTGTATGATGAAAAGTAACTGTAGTTTTTGTGATATTTGCCGCAGCGAGTCTGGTACCTTTGCGCGTGGCTGAAGTAGATCTCTTTGTCATTGAAGTTCCTAGTAGATGAGGGCACTTGCTTCTTGCTGGACAAGGTCGTTACATTGTACTGTTGACGGTTTCAGTGAGTAGAAAATGATTTTCAGGACGCGTTTTTTACATGTCTGTATATGCTCAGAGAGGTAACGTGCACCATATCTTTTGCATTTACTGCGATCGATAATATTAGCGTGACATGATTAGGGCTGATCATTTGTGTGAAGACTACATTCATGAATAGCAAAAATTTATCTTGGAAAACATTTACATGCTCAAGAAATTGTATCCGAATTTAAATGGATTTTGTGTGGGGATTTGTTTAACTGACAGTGCGTAGCAGCGCATCGCACAGACGACGTAATTTATTTCAGGTACACTTGTAGCTACGTGATTTATTTCAGGTGTTGTTGCAGAGCATTGTATATCTTCGTTGGTCAGGCAAAGTTTAAGTTTGGGGCCATGCCGAATCATTCTTAAGTATATTTGGGGAGCAGAGAACATTGATCAGTTTCTGTGTAATTTGAAAGCAACATCAGTAACTGCACGCCATTGTTGCATACGACAGTTTACATTGCAAAGTCTTGATTACTGAAGGCCAAGTTGGTGAATAATGTGTTTTACAGGTCATTCATTACTTCCGATGATTAAATTCTTAATTATTAAACCCATTGCAGGTATTGCAAATTAAGTTTTTCAGTACCACGTGATAAGTAGAGAGTTAGTAAGTCATGCTATACTAGTTTCAGTATATGAATTTCACATTACAGCAAATGAGTAGCAATCGTTAGTAAGGTTTCGCACGAACGAGTTACAGCTACTAGCTTTCCTTTCACAGTTGCTGTCACATTTCACATTCCATTCAGAGCACTGCGTTTAGAAAATTCAGTACCATTCCAGAACATTACATAGGAAATTAGAATCTAGAAATTATATGCACCTAAACGTACAAAAAAATGGTTCAAATGGCTCTGAGCACTATGGGACTTAACTTCTGAGGCCAGCAGTCCCCTAGAACATTGAACTACTTAAGCCTAACTAACCTAAGGACATCACACACATCCATGCCCGAAACAGGATTCGAACCTGCGTAAACGTAACACATTTGGAAGATTAAGCACAAACATAGTTACACAAAAACGTTACAACCTGCATGCTTGTTGGTGAGCTATCATTTTCTATATACTCGGGGAGGTGTCCTCTCCGTCCGTCCCTCTCTCTCTCTCTCTCTCTCTCTCTCTCTCTCTCTCTCTCTCTATTTCTCTTTCACACATACATGCGCACGGACACACGGACTCACACACACACACACACACACACACACACACACACACACACACACACACGGAGATATCGTACATCTTACCGATTTGTGCTTGATTGTCTCCCTGATGACCAGTACGCTCTCTGACCATAGCACAAACACTTGCCGCACGTAACCTTTTCATTCACAGTGGCAAAGTGTGTACTCTCTCCCCAATGAAACAGATAGCTTTGGTTCAATTACTCATAGGTTTATTAGTTGCGTTTTTGCGTTAGCCAAGTACTTTTCGAAATAGCTGAATGCCGTCCTCACATCACCCAGACGCCCCCCCACCTCAAACTACTGTTTCACTGTGTTAGTCTTGTGCATTTAGATGTCTGTGTTGTTTGAAACTGGAGATTCCGCATGTTTGATTAAACAGTTGCTACAAACGATATGAGTGTGATTAAATTTATCAAGTGTTTGCGTCTTCCGTAGAGGACTATTCCTGAACTAGCACACCCTGTTGTACTCATGTCTCACATGAAAGAGGATGTCATCGCTAACTGGAAAAAATAACAGATAACATTACTGATGTTGTGTGTAGTTTCCTTACTATTACCATGCAAAGAATATTCACAAATGGCATTGTGCTCTGAACATGTTATATTCGTAACAAAAGATATGTTCATTTCAATCGCCCAAAATATTTGCAGAAATCCAGACGTTTAGTCTTTTGGCGCTGGCCTCTACGCAATCACCATTTCATCGTGGCGAGTTCTTCAGCGACAGAGATGCGTTACTCTTAATGGAAAACATTACGTGTGCCTCGATGAATTGGTGCAAATCAAGTGACGTCACGTTCGCAATCTGCGTGCTCCAAACCTACCCTGGTTGTCCAATCGGGAAAAGGAAACCTGCATTTTAACGTGCCAACTGAACCACATTTCGTTTCTAGCGATTCCCCATATCGCTGACAGGTGAAGGCGTGTTTCCAGGCACGCATTGTACCAATAGACCACCTTTTCTTCCTTCTTTTCTCTATCTGTTTTTTCGTCGACTTTCTTCATAGAAGAGATCGCTTTTCTGTGGACATCGCATGACGTCTTCTCAACCCCTATCGGTGATTTTTTATTACAGACAGTCGTCAGCCCCTGACTGAACGCGCTGATGTACTGCTCCGGCTCTCCATCAGTCTGTAATGCGATATCATAAATTACGTATACCAGGTCCTTTTACGTTTGACGATCTTGCGTATGTACAAGTAATTGAACTGCGAATGACATGACATGGTGTTAATTATACTTTAGTTGTTTTCCTGAGGTTGAAGTTCAAAGGTCATCGTCATTTATGTTTACCATGGTTCCCCTTAGTTCGGAATAATCCCAGGATATATGAATGCATGATTTCGCGGAGGTATTACTGAATAAAATCTCTGGCTTCCAGCCGTGTCAAGCTTTCTTTCCTGTACTCCTCAGCTATCGTCTAGCGGTAACTGCCGGATTGTTGTTAGTCTCGTCCTTAAATAGGTATGGAACTGGCTGTGACTTCACTGGTACTTAGTTCATTGCCGTATAAGGCCATGTTTTGATCGTCTGGGGCACCGCTTGACCTCGTGATGGCTGGGTTGTGCTCTGTGTTCAGCTCCACACCACCGTCATCAGTGATGGTGTTATCAGATACTTTGATCTGTGTAGATTCTTTTATTACATTATCTCATAAACTGATAGCCTTAATGATGAGGGACGTATCGTTGAATGCAATTATGTGTACACTTCCGAAACATACTCAGCTACAGCCGATTTCACTGGATAGCCTAAATACAGAAACATGTTCAGTCCAGAGTTATTCTGTCGTTTTAAGTAGGCTGTTTAGGTTTTTATGTTGGTAACGCCACGTAGCGCTCTGTATGAAAATCACTCGCTGTGCCGTGTGCAGTCTCTGTCTGGTTTGCTTTGTTGTTGGCTATTGTAGTGTTCTGAGGATGTAAGGATGTAGAGGCTTATCTCGCTAGGGGTAAGATAGATACTGCCTACAGGAAAATTAGAGAGACCTTTGGAGAAAAGAGAACCACTTCTATGAATATCAAGAGCTCAGATGGAAACCCAGTCGTAACCAAAGAAGGGAAAGCAGACAGGTGGAAGGAATATATGGAGGGTCTATACAAGAGTGATGTTCTTGAGGACAGTATTATAGAAATGGAAGAGAATGTAGATGAAGATGAAATGGGAGGTACAATACTGCGTGAAGAGTTTGAAAGAGCACTGAAAGACCTGAGCCGAAACAAGGCCCCCGGAGAAGACAAAATTCCATTAGAACTACTGACGCCCTTGGGAGAGCCAGTCCTGACAAAACTCTACCATCTCGTGGGCAAGATGTATGAGACAGGCGAAGTACCCTCTGACTTCAAGAAGAATATAATAATTCCAATCCCAAAGAAAACAGGTGTTGACAGATGTGAAAATTACCGAACTATCAGTTTAATAAGTCAGAGCTGCTAAATACTAAGGCGAATTCTTTACAGACGAATGGAAAAACTGGTAGAAGCTGACCTCGGGGAAGATCAGTTTTAGATTCCGTAGAAATATTGGAACACGTGAGGCAATACTGACCTTGCGACTTATCTTAGAAGAAAGATTAAGGAAAGGCAAACCTACGTTTCTAGCATTTGTAGACACAGAGTAAGCTTTTGACAATGTTGATTGGAATACTCTCTTTCAAATTCTAAAAGTGGCAGGGGTAAAATACATGGAGCGAAAGGCTATTTACAATTTGTACAGAAACCAGATGGTAGTTATAAGAGTCGAGGGGCATGAAAGGGAAGCAGTGGTTGGGAAGGGAGTGAGACAGGGTTGTAGCCTCTCCCCAATGTTATTCAATCTGTACAATGAGCGAGCAGTAAAGGAACGAAAAGAACAATTCGGAGTAGGTATTAAAATCCACGGAAAAGAAATAAAAACTTTGAGGTTCGCCGATGACATTGTAATTCTGTCAGAGACAGCAAAGGACTTGGAAGAGCAGTTGAAGGGAATGGACAGTGTCTTGAAAGGAGGATGTAAGATGAACATCAACAAAACCAAAACGAGGATAATGGAATGTAGTCGAATTAAATCGGGTGATGCTGAGGGAATTAGATTAGGAAATTAGACGCTTAAAGTAGTAAAGGGGTTTTGCTATTTGGGGAGCAAAATAACTGATGATGGTCGAAGTAGAGAGGATATAAAATGTAGACTGGCAATGGCAAGGAAAGCGTTTCCGGAGAAATTTGTTAACATCGAGTATAGATTTAAGTGTCAGGAAGTCGTTTCCGAAAGTATTTGTAAGGAGTCTAGTGAAACATGGACAATAAATAGTTTGGACAGGAAGAGAATAGAAGCTTTCGAAATGTGGTGCTACAGAAGAATGCTGAAGATTAGATGGGTAGATCACATAACTAATGAGGAGGTGCTGAATAGAATAGGGGAGAACAGGAGTTTCTGGCACAACTTCACGAGAAGAAGGGATCGGTTGGTAGGACATGTTCTTAGGCATCAAGGGATCACAAATTTAGCATTGGAGGGCAGCGTGGAGGGTAAAAAATCGTAGAGGGAGACCAAGAGTTGAATACACTAAGCAGATTCAGAAGGATGTAGGTTGCAGTAGGTACTGGGAGATGAAGAAACTTGCACAGGATAGGTTAGCATGGAGAGCTGCATCAAACCACTCTCAGTACTGAAGACCACAACAACAACAACATTGTAGCGTTGGGCAGTTGGCTGTTAACAGGGCGTAGCGTTGCGCAGTTGGAGGTGAGCCGCCAGCAGTGGTGGATGTGGGGAAGTGAGATGCCGGATTTTTGAGAGCGGATGATCTAGACGTGTGTCCATCAGAA
This sequence comes from Schistocerca gregaria, assembly GCF_023897955.1. Taxonomy (NCBI): domain Eukaryota; kingdom Metazoa; phylum Arthropoda; class Insecta; order Orthoptera; family Acrididae; genus Schistocerca; species Schistocerca gregaria. Next base: position 371,812,207 of record NC_064924.1, read on the forward strand.
ACAGTACATTTGTAAGAATGGATGTCATGAACTGCTATATGTATTATGACTTTTGAACACTATTATGGTAAAAACATTGTTTGTTCTCTATCAAAATCTTTCATTTGCCTATCAGTAGTTAGTTCCTTCAGTAGTATGGATCTTTTATTTAGGTGACAGTAGTGGCGCTCGCTGTATTGCAGTAGTTCGTGTAGTAGTTCGAGTAGCGAAGATTTTTGTGAGGTAAGTGATTAGTGAAGGGTATAGGTTAATGTTAGTCAGGGCCATTCTTTTGTAGGGATTGTTGAAAGTCAGATTGCATTGCGCTCAAAATATTGTGTCTCAGTTTAAGCACAGTCCTGTATAATTGTTCTAAGGGGACGTTTCAGTCGTGCCCCCAGCCTGCCGACGTCATATTGTCCGTACTCACTCGGTATTTTGCAAATGCCATTAGTTCTGAGACCTACATTCTCCTTCACAGACCTAGGAATTGACGTTTTATAGCTGCAGGGCTGTAGAGGGTCTTGACGTTATGTCTCTTCAGGAGCATAGTTAACACTCCCTGTAACTTTAATACAGAACGGAAAGGACGCAAGTTCTTTCTTTTCTGTGGTATTCTGCCTGCAGATACCTTCGCAAATAACTTGCGATTTTTATTTGTGGTTACAGTCATTCCCACTGAAGACCTTTCATAGGTAGTTCTTGTATCAAATTTTCGACATCAGAGTCGGCTTTCGCTCAATGAATCCAGCTCCTCCACTATTGGGGCGCAAGGTGAGGCATTCGCAAATATAATTTTCTGATATACAATTCGACTCACAGACTAACAAAAGTCGTACTTCAGTGTTGTTTTCCTGATTCTGTACTTAACTGCAACAGTCAAATTCAAAATTTTTTAATTTAGTACTGATTGATTAGTATTTAACTTGTTCATTCACCAGTGAACGCTGGGGAAACCACTACATAATTACTTCGCTGCGTTGAACTGCGACGTTTAAAAATTCTATCGCTACACGGTTAGCTTCTCTACGTGAAGCTAAATGCATATAACGACATTAATTATGCCTAGATCTGTAACGATACACAAAGAATATAACTTCATAGCATACGTGGGCTTTATGCACAGGCATCTATATCTTTAGCTATACAATGTCAACTGCACAAAATTCATGTCTTTATTAGGCAAGAAATTTCTGGGAATTTCATAAATGACTTACATAACGGCATTTACCACCACTCATAATGAAGAATTTGACGGCGAAATTATTAAAACCCTTATGCTAGCATTATTACTACCACACTGGTTACTTGATAGCTACGATCTTAAAAAGTCGTGGGAAACGGAGTATTCATACATAGGATGTTAACTACATTCCGTAATATAAGCTATCAGTTATATTGTGCTGCAGTGGGTACCAACTTTGTGACCTTTGTAACGAACCAATCAAACACGAACCGTCGAAGATCTTGAGAATTTGTATTCTGATTGTCGAAAAGAAAATGTGCCTTGAGTTCTTTTTCCTCTCAGTTATTGTGGGTCAACTTGTACTACAATTTATTTAATAACATTCGGCAGTATCTCTAAAAATCATACTCTTAAAGTGAATAGCACAAGAAAACATATATGCATTTCTGAAGGGCAGAGGGCTCTATTCCATCTCTCTCACTAGAAAGAAAGGGATCATGATGAGTGTGGCGAAATTTTTCGAAAGTGTAAAATAATGAAGTGTGTGTTTTAATTTCGTATATACTAAAGGAAAATGAGACAGAAAACTTCACGAAACAGTGGCCTACATCTATGACATTTGTTGACATAAAATGCTCAAAAATTTTGGATAACCTCTTTACTCGCATAATTTCTTTTTTTCATCACCAGCCTCTTCGGTCAATTCTCTTTTGAACGAAAAATAGCTATGTACAGGAACGTGAGTAATGGAGATAAAAAGAAATCTGCGTTCTGAGTTCTATTGAGTAGAGCACGGAGTGATTACAATCGTGAACGGGATGGTGCGGCTCTTGCACGCGATTTGCCTGCGAATATGCCTCGAGATATCATTTCAAGCGTAAAGCGTGCGCGCAATCTCGCTTTATGGTAAGAATGGTCGCAAGCGCGAGAAGCTGCTTCTCAATTCGTCGTACAGCTCAGCGACATCATTCTAACATTCGGCCACTATTGTGAGTCACGGAACTCTATATCGCAGTTTCGGAGTAGCCGCGCACTGTCAATAACAACAGCCGATAACCTCTACTTGCTAAGCATGGGTCAGGTTCCTGGAACAGAACTGCGTGATGACAGGATCGGAATCTTAATCAATGGTGAAAAGTTCTCTTCGATTAACAGAGTCGGACTTGTCCATTCTCCTACGACCGCCGTAGAGCTGTGTAGCGTCGGGACCGTGTCAGGCATGTTTTCCTACTGGTTAAGATTCTAGGAATATATGCTCATGGTGCTGCTCATGGTGCTGCAACACGCCCCCCCCCCCCCCCCCCCCCCCAACGCATACCACACGTAGCAGAAGGGATTTATGTCGGGGAGACGGGCAAACCAGCCTATTCGCCGAGTATGAGAAGATTATATTTGCGAATGCCTCACCTTCCGACACAAAAGTTGAGGAGCTGGGTTCATATAGCGAAAGCCGCCTCTGATGTCGAAAATTTTATACAAGAACTGATCTACCTATGAAAAGTCGTCAGTAATAATGACTGTAACCACAAATAAGGCATATTTTATTTTCGATAATCAGGACACAAATTCTCAAGATCTTCGATGGTTGCTCTTTGGTTCGTTACAAAGGTCACAAAGCTAGTTCCCACTGGAGCACAGTCTGTTAGTTCTATATCAGCTTATTTTACGGCATGTAGTTAACATCCTATGAATACTGCATTTCCCACGAATTTTTAATAAGATCGTAACTATCAGGTAACCAGTGCAGTAGTAATAATGCTAGCATAAAGGTTTTAATAATATTGCTGTCCAATTCTTCATTATGAGTGGTTGTAAATGCTGTTATGTAAGTCATTTATGTAATTCCCAGAAATTTCTTACCTAAAGACACGAATTTTGTCCAGTTAACATTGTATAGCTAAAGACATCGATGCCTGTGCATAAAGCGCACGTATGCTAGGAAGTCACATTCCAAGAGCTGCTCCATCTCCGCTGTTTGATGCGGTCGCGCAGGCTTGTGTCCCTACGAGTATCTGCAACCCGCAATCCCAGTGCGGAGAAAGTGACCAGAGGCTAGCCACCGGGCAGACTATACAGTACATTTATCAACTCTGAGACTGTCAATATAGGCTATGCTATGATTACTGAACTTCCTGCCAGAGGTTGTACTGTGTCTGCATCGCTTTTGTGTTTTAACGAATTCTGTACTATTTTTTCTTTAGTGGTATTGGTGGTTCAAATGGCTCTGAGCACTATGAGACTTAACTTCCGAGGTCATCAGTCCTCTAGAACTTTGAACTACTTAAACCTAACTAACCTAAGGACATCACACACATCCATACCCTAAGCAGGATTCGAACCTGCGACCGTAGCGGTCGCGCGGTTCCAGACTAAAGCACCTAGAAGGCTCGGCCACTCCGGTCGGCGGTATTGGTAGTTTTTTGACACAAGTGTAACGTACCTAATGTCTGATTACGCAATAATTTGCCCTAAATTAGACGAGTCCACGAATGGAAGCTGCACATTTTCTTTAGGAAACATTTGCCTCCCAGGTACGGCGCTGTATGCTACGCAATGACACAATTAACATAGTCACTCATCTAGATGTACGTACCCACAGGAAGCATGCGAGTGACAATACTACCAGACGACCTCTCACTGGTGCACTGTGAGATGGAAGCAGATCACTCCCGCGTCCGTGATCGACGGAGGCGACGCATAGACTGCGCTACTGGAGAGAGGTACGCAGCGACTCGACTAAAAAAAGCTGCCGGCGTTGCTAACCCGGTCGGCTGGAGGACAACGAGGGGTCATGAATTACAAAGTTCCGCGGCCTCCGCCCGGGCAACAGGTGGCCGACGGCACTCAGTCCGTGCCGGAGGCGGAAATCGAAGGCTGGGCGACGACGGAGAGTTGCCGTGCAGCGCGGGCTCCGAGATTTGTGGTAATTGCCAGGGCGCGGTAGAGCACAGCGCACGCTCGCTGCATCACGCGCCCCTGATTACAGTAATTGTCCCGTCGCGCGTGTGTCAGGGCCGTCCTAGATACCGCCGTCAGCGCGGCTCCCGAGGACGGCCGCCCCGACACGAAAACACGACGCGGAGGCGCTGCTCGCTATGACCACATTAATTACTCCTCCGGCTAATCGAGTCACGACCTGTCAGGGGCTTCGGCCACTCTCATAATTAAAACGTCTGCCGGCTGCGGGAAACGCCTCTTATTCCACACGCTAAGCGTGTTATTCTCCCACGCGTTGTGCAGCAAATTCAAGGTGTACGAGATGCGGGGGCCGATCACCTAGAACGATCACGGAGGATGCAGGTCAGTAATTTAACATGAAATTAAAATTGCAGCACCAGAAAAAAAATACCAAATACGAAAGCTTAGTGTGCGTTTACAGTAATCAACACTACTGGCCATTAAAATTGCTTCATCATGATGATGTCATGATATAGACGCGAAATTTAACCGACAGGAAGAAGACGCTGTGATATGCAAATGATTAGCTTATCAGAGCATTCACACAAGGTTGGCGCCGGTGGAGATACCTACAACATGCTGACATGAGGAAAGTTTCCATCCGATATCTCATACACAAACAGCAGTTGACCGGCGTTGCCTGGTGAAACGTTCTTGCGATGCTTCGTGTAAGGGGGAGAAATCCGCACCATCACGTTTCCGACTTGGAAAATGGTCGGATTGTAGCCTATCGCGTTTGCGGTTTTTCGTACCGCGACATTGCTGCTCGCGTTGGTCGAGATCCAATGACTGTTAGCAGAATATGGAATCGGTGAGTTCAGGAGGGCAATACAGAACGCCGTTCTGGATCTCAACGGCCTCTTATGACTAGCAGTCGAGATGACAGGCATATTATCCGCATGGCTGTAACGGATCGTGCAGCCACGTCCAGATCCCAGAGTCAACAGATGGGGACGTTTGCAAGACAACAACCATCTGCACGAACAGTTCGACGACGTTTGCAGCAGCATAGCTCGGAGGCCATGGCTGCGGTTACCCTTGACGCTGCATCACAGGCAGGAGCGCCTGCGATGGTGTACTCAACGACGAACCTGGGTGCATGAATGGCAAACCGTAATTTTTTCGGATGAATCCAGGTTCTGTTTACACCATCATGATGATCGCATCCGTGTTTGGTGGCATCGCGGTGAACACACATTGGAAGCGTGTATTCGTCATCGCCATACTGGCGTATCACCCGGCATGATGGTATAGGGTGCCATTGGTTACACGTTTCGGTCGCCTCTTGTTCGCATTGACGGCACTTTGAACAGTGGACGTTACATTTCAGATGTGTTACGACCCGTGGCTCTACCCTTCATTCGATCCCTGCGAAACCCTACATTTCAGCAGGATAATGTACGACCGCATGTTGCAGGTCCTCTACGGGCCTTTCTGGATACATAAAATTTTCGACTTCTGCCCTGGCCAGCATATTATCCAAATCTCTCACCAATTGAAAATGTCTGGTCAATGGTGGCCAAGCAATTGGCTCGTCACAATACGCCAGTCACTACTCTTGATGAACTGTGGCATCATGTTGAAGCTGCATGGGTAGCTGTACCTGTACACGCCATCCAAGCTCTGTTTGACTCAGTGCCCAGGCGTATGAAGGTCGTTATTGCGGCCAGAGGTGGTTGTTCTGGGTACTGATTTCTCAGGATCTATGCACCCAAACTGCATAAAAATGTAAACACATGTCAGTTCTAGTATAATACATTTGTCCAATGAATGCCCGTTTATCATCTGCATTTCTTCTTGGTTTAGCAATTTTAATGGCCAGTAGTGTAAAAAGGATATGTGATTATATTTGTAGCTTGAGCGTCCGCAGAAAATCATACAATACGGGGCAAGGTTCTAAAATTGTCGTTTTCAATACATCAGTAACTCATGCAATCGGTCTGAAAACGCGTCCAGCGTTAAGAACTAAATATGGCAGGAAATATACAAAACTTACTGCATCTAAACCACTTAGTACTTTGAAGGTAAATTACTATGGTCTTGAAACGATGAGTATGCTTCAATGATAGACACAAAGAAGAAATTTTTGTGTTAGTAATATGAATATGGATGCCATGTTTCTGATTCAACAATCTGAAATTTTATACTATTATGGTTAAATTCAGGATATTCATCGAGTTATGAAATACGACGAGACAATATTCACAAAAAATTAATATTGTTAATTAAAACGGTTGGGTCAATAGTAACTCGGCGCCAGTATGCGACAAAGTGAATGTGAGAAACCTTTAAATTTGCTAGTAGAATGTAATTGCAGCGCCATAGGACTAAACCAAGCCAACATTTTTCTCTTATTATTCTGTAACCATGCCAACGGGACTGCAGAATTTGTAGCTCTGAGACTGCATGTGGCCCCGTGTTACATCACATAGAGACTGAGGAAGTCCCAATTCCTAGAGAGGACATCTTTCCGATTTTGAATATTTACACTCTTTCTTCTCTTCTAGGACAGAAAATGGTGGTTTCTTTTTTTCTGTTGAGGGAAAGGAAAAGAATTTATTTAATTTCTGTAATAATGGGTAAGGTCACTGACGAGTTTAATTTATTTGCAATTGTCAGCACCTTTAACCCACTGACACAGATTCGGATTCATTTATTTTACGATGAGTCCTCGTTCATTAAGTTCAGATGTACAGCTCTGCAGGACAGTATTCTATAAAAATCGTTCAAATGGCTCTGAGCACTATGGCACTTAACCTGAGGTCGTCAGTCCCCTAGAACTTACAACTACTTTAACCTAACTAAACTAAGGACATCACACACATCCATGCCGGAGGCAGGATTCGAACCTGCCACCGTAGCGGTCGCGCGGTTCCAGACTGAAGCGACTAGAAGCGCTCGGCCACACAGGCCGACCAGTATTTTTTTTAAAGTCTACTACAATAATTTTTACGTGAAAAACTGAGTGTATGGTCAACAAACCGTAAGGGATCTTCTTCCTCCACAGATAAACGTTGCAGAGAAAACGAGAAAACGCAGATGGGAATCGGTGACATATAACGGGCACCTCCACTGATGCGAAATTTATATTGTGCTAAGGATTATCGTCGGAATCTGTGAACCAGGGTGTTCGATCGGCCCCTTTCGAAATCTCTATCTGGACTACAAGAGGAACTGACAGAAAAAAACGATTGAGGACACTTTTTCGGCATAGTTCTGGAAAGTTCACATCATTCATTACTGCGGAATAGCGCCGAAACCTCCAAGGAATCGCCATAATTTCCAATGAACAGCGTGACAGTCAAAAAGTCCAAGACGTGTAAGGAATTTCTATGGTAACAATATTTCCCGTGACGTCCGGCAGTTTTCGGCTCTGCAGGCTGTAAGTTCGCTGACAATGATTGATAGAAATGGAGGAGATTTGCCTAATGATTTAAAAGGCTGTACCCAGGTTTCAGGAAATGGCGAATGTCCCTTGCTGCGTCCTGCTGGCTGGCAATCCCCACCCAATTATGAACGCTTATAGATAGGGGCAAAATTAAGTGCGGAATCCAGTACTTGGAGCAGCCACGTCTGGCAGCAACAATGTATCTAATACGCTTGGACATCGAGTCGTTCTGAGCTTGGATGACAGGCACGGGTACGTCGCTCAGTGATACTTCAACTGTCTGCCAAAGTCCAACAAACGTAATGGTCTCTCGGTAACCCCTACCAATGTGTTATCAATGACTCAGTGATATGGAGGCCGTGCTCATCAGGGAAACAGTCGATCACGCTCTGTATCTGTGAATAATTGGGGTCGAAGGAATGGAAAGGAAACTGGATGGGAAAGGGTTAGGAAGGAAATAATAATTTCCAGCAGCACAGGGCGCTGCGGCGAAGCAACGGCCAGACTTGTAGAGTTGTGCTTCTCCGGGACTCGAACCCAGATGCTCCGCTTCTCTGGAGGGATTCACTTAATCGCCTCGGCCGTCCGGATACGATTTCTTCAGACCCAAAGTTTCCACTTCCCGCTCGCCGCACCGCCGCGACCCCCGCTCATTAATCTCGCACTCTCAGATTTCTGATTCCCATAGGTGTTGAGACGTTGGCTGTGCATCCGCACTGAAACTTTTCATCGGACAGCCGTCGAGCCCATATAATTAAATATATGAGTAGTGTCTGTTCAGTCAGACAAGTTCTACAGAAAAGACACCACTTATATATATACCACTCCGTATCGAGATATCTCTGGAAAGCCGGGGAACGTGCGGTCTCAAGTCATGGTATCAGTTGAAACTTGAGTTTCTTCCGCGGTGTGAAAAATTTAAACAACTAATGAGGTGCCTTTGACAATCACCGATATTTCCACTGCTGGGCACTCTTACACTCTGTCATTTTCATGGAACGAAAGAGCGCTATGCAAGTAAATTTAAAACCTCACATGTGAGGCATATGCTGAGATATAAAATACACACACAGAGGCAAAACACTAGCTCCTCCAGACAACTAAAGATGACCAGTGCATACCGTATCGATTAATTTAAAATTGTCATTTTTCATCAGAATAAAGCAGCTACCCATCTAGGTACTATGGTAAAGAAAATCCTGGGGAATCTGAGGTATCAGTTTTTGTAATTCAGATATATTACACCGGTCTCCACATCTAAAGAAATTTGTGGCTGAAAAATGTGCAATCAGTGAAGATATTACAGCATGTTGAAGTTCTTCAGATCTCTGAGTCACGCTTCAGTGGCAGAACTACTCTCTGGAGGACGTAAGACAAGGTGCATTGACTGGCAGGCAAAATGTGTCGAAAAAGAGGTGCATTTTCCTAAAAATCACATTTCTACCTGTGCAGTCCTAGTGGAGAAAGATCCCACACCGGCTCATTTCTATCTTGGAAGGACCGTGGACACAAACCCATAGAAATACTTATAATTATATACATTTATTCAACAATAAATTTCCAACAGATAACAGTCTGAATAGTTTACGAAATTTTCAAATGGCACGCAACGAATTGGATGAGCTCCAAAAAAAAATAGCCCCTACGGCCTTTCTGAAAGCTGCCTTCAAAGTGTACATACATAAATGTCGGGTACAGGCGAAAATCTAAAACGTACATGTATCAAAATACTGCAAATAGTACACTAGCAGATAAGCATTCAACATAATTGAAAGGAAATCTGCTTGACTCTTATTCAGCCAATCTTGGACTGGAAATCAATTTGAATTAGGTGAGCTGAAGAACCAGTAACAAAACCTAATGTTAACTAAAGAGCAGAGATTGAAAATACCGCCTCAGATGTAAATTACTTTATTTTCACACGACCGGTTTCCGACTGTTATATGTCCGTCCTCAGGTATCGTAACTGTGCTGAGGTCCCAGAGCGCCGCGTGTACCAGGCAGCACACCGCGCCTGATACATGCGGCGCTCTGGGACCTCAGCACAGCTACAACACCTGAAGACGGGCATATAACAATCCGAAACCGGTCATGTGAAAATAAAGTAATTTACAACTGAAGCGGTATTTTCAACCTCTGCTCCAATGCTTAGTTGCGGATGTTCTGTCAACAGGATTGTTTTACTAAAGAGATTATGCACTAGAGCGCCAAACGAAAATTTTTAATAGACGGTTTTAACTATTGCAGTTTATGTAATCTCCGTTTCGCATCAGTACAATCAGCTGACAAGGCATTACAAGCTAGCTGTAATCTTTTGTAAGCACCATTACCGCTTAAATTCAAAATGAACTACAGAAAGGCCGGCGGCGGTGGTCTCGCGGTTCTAGGCGCGCAGTCCGGAACCGTGCGACTGCTACGGTCGCAGGTTCGAATCCTGCCTCGGGCATGGATGTGTGTGATGTCCTTAGGTTAGTTAGGTTTAAGTAGTTCTAAGTTCTAGGGGACTGATGACCACAGCAGTTGAGTCCCATAGTGCTCAGAGCTATTTTTTTTTTTTGAACTACAGAAAGTTTAACGGCACTAAGTAAGAGGACCAGTACAATAAGAACGTTTAAAGGGTATTGTCTCAACAAACACGTAATGAATTTTAAACAGTTTAACCATTATTTTTAAAACAACAATTTCTCGACAGCCACTGGAGGGCGGGGCTCGACACAGTCTCGGTCGCTAGGAACCCCTGTGTCCGATCCCGACAGTGACGGTGGCTGGGCGCCCACGACGCTGCGGTGGGCAGAGGCTGTAGGAACCTCTACACCGTTGGGATGCGTCGTCGTCGACGGCATTGACTCTCCAACGGAGCTGGCAGCGGCTTGAGGAGGTAGCAGGTTTTGATCATCCATCACATCATGTCGTGCCGCCTCCACATACGTTAGCGGGAGAGAGGTCATAGTGGATCGTTGGGGAAGCTCATTGCGGGGCACCTGAACGAGGCGTCGCTGCAGACACTCAGTTCTAACATGGCCCTCCTGGCCGCAGCCCGAGCAGGTCCTCGGTTGTCCATCATATATAACAATTGCGCGGCAGCCACCAACGAAAACAAATGATGGAACGTGCTTCTTAAGTTCTATGCGCACTTGTCGTACCCCGTTAAGGACAGGGTACGTTTCGAATGTGCTCCATTTCTCCTCTGTGTGACTCAGAACTGTGCCGTATGGCCGCAGCGCATCAACGACTAGGTTGGCAGGAACTTCGAACGGTAGTTCAAAGACGCGCACGGTACGCACCCCCAGACCAGCGTGGTCAGCTCCTACCACGCTCACGTTACCGTCTGCGTCACAGAAGCGAAAGCCGTTCGCAGATCGTTGGAGTAATCTGTCGCAGGCCGCTTCGTCAATCAGTTTGAGGTACACTGTGCTGGTTACAATAGACAGATGAATTCCTATCAGTTCTTGTGGTTCTATGTGCATGATGTCTCGTAGAAATCGTTCAATTTCATGGGCCTTCGGTCTCGTGTACGATGCGTTGAACGTTAGCTTGATTGTAGCTTTTCGATATGAGAACGCCATGTCGGGTCGGTACAGGTACTATACGGCAAGAGAACGACGCGACCGCGCGCTAGCGGGTAAACAACAACACCTGCGGAGCACTGCCCGGCGCGCAGAGCCCGTCCGCACGGTATCACGGCTGAAAGCCGACTGCGAACACGCTGAGCTACCGTGCCGGATAGTCTAAACCAACAACTTGACGTTAATTGCCATTCCTAGGATCTTACCAAACTTAGGACTTGCTGAAAGCTTTAATGGTAACTATATTACTAACTGAAATTTAATTATAACAAATTGTACCAGAGCAATGCGTTTTGGGTGCATCCTCAGTGTATTGCTGCCTTAAAATAGCATACTCTCACAATACGCAAGTTACAATTATTCTTTTGCCACGAATATGATGGCCGGCCGCGGTTGTCTCGCGGTTCTAGGCGCGCAATCGGGAACCGTGCGACTGCTACGGTCGCAGGTTCGAATCCTGCCTCGGGCATGGATGTGGGTGATGTCCTTAGTTAGGTTTAAGTAGTTCTAAGTTCTAGGGCACTAATGACCACAGCAGTTGAGTCCCATAGTGCTCAGAGCCACGAATATGATGTTTCTCATTATTTTATTGCAACGGATCACACAGCTGACAACCGGTTTTCCAGTGATTCTCTGTTTGCTGGTGCTCAGAAACGGCACATATACATGTTGGCTTGAAATGAAAGCCAATATGGCGCCTCACAACTTTGTGCTGAACGACGTAGGTGTCGTTGTGCCGTCTCGTTGGCCAACGCTCAGACGCACGTTCAGAATATCTGCACGTTCGGAAAGACTCCCGAACGTACTATTCCACGCTTTGACGTCAGAAACTCGGCACGCTCAACGGTCGGATGCACGGTCCTTGTGCCGACGGCTTAACCCTCCTCTAGCTCAGTGTGAGAACTTTAACAGTCGATCACTACCAAACCGAGAGGTTTTCTCCTTTAACTGCTGCTCCCGATTCTCTTATTTTCCTTAAAGAAGTTTCTTCTCTCACACTTGGCGTCGCACGGGAGCCGCAGCTCAATGGCAACGGCTCGTCTCGCCGCTCCTCCGCCTGCTCCACCCCCACTCGCCCGCAGTTGCGAGCGCGGGGCCATAAAGTAGGCGGGCTATACTTAGAGCCGGCATTACGGCCGCCCGACAGGCGCGGGTTCAGACCCCGGCGCGACCCCGGCACTGGAGGGCGCCATCCCGCTGCCGTAAAGAGCCGCTGCCGGTACTCCCGCGTGCAGTTAAGACAGAGCGCATTTTACAGCCTGCTGTAGCGCTACTAAACCACCTGTGAACGTCGTACATACGAAGCAATGAGCCGCGAACTCGCTCACAATCGAGTTCTATCGTCGCCGACTGAGCGGTACATGTTTTTATTCGTCGTCGAGGTGTTCTTTTGTCAGGCTGGCTAGAGGTTCTTACACATAATGGACACATGGTTACTCCAACACTAGGGAATCTGGTTTCTGTCTTGCATTTGTGATCCGTGGAACTCTTTGTTCATAAGGAATAATATTTTTACTTTACTGTATTAACATAAGCCAAATGCCCAAACTTCCTACGATATAACATTGTTTAATGCCCAGACGGTAGAAATCTACTGCACGGTCACGGAGCCATTAGAGAACAACTGTGTGAACGAGATCATAGTTGAAAAGTCTGTATCCCTCTGATATCCTTTCAGTTTCCAGAAAAGACACAAATCACATGGTGCAAGATGTAAATCACATGGTGTAAGATCTCGACTCCCGTTAAGCATCTGTGCGACCATAGTCAAATTACTGGCACCATTTCGCCACGGTTGGACGCGACGTTGGATACGGCCCATATACCTCCAGAATCCCAATGTGAATGTTCATGTAATTTAGAAATTTCGCCCAAAAGGCTCTTTCTATCCCGCGAACGTGCCATTTCAGTGGCACGGAAATGAGATTGCAGGGAACTCAGAACATGTGCTCTACTCAGATAATGCGTCACTGTTGTTGCGCGATGGTGTTGGCGTGGGGAGACATGTGGAACTTACTTTCTGAAGTCTGAACTTGTAAATAGCGTCACTGAATGATCAAACGTATAGCCCATAAGGAAATAGTAACCTTCGTTAAATACCAGTTTTCATCTGATTTTTACGGTTTTTATGGATTTAACCAGTCAGTAGTTGCAAATTTAACGATGAAGCGTGCACATTTTGAGTGTCTCTCTTTGTCTGTTCACGTGTACTTTGACCAGTTACTATGCAACGTATTCAAGTGCGTGTAGTTTGATTTTGTAATTAGCTTTCTTAGTATTTTACTGCAACCATTTCTTACTTTTTAAGCGCATCTACTGATGATGATTTGCTAAGCAGTAGAAACCAGCAATTATATCATTTGTGTGGCTGAAGAATTTACACTGCCTGACAGAAAAAAGGAAGCATCCAGAAAACAAGGTCGGCTGTCAGTGTAAAGTCGTATACGCACACCGCATCAGCAGGCATATATATGATGTAGAGTTGTAATTCTCTGCGACAGGTAGAACGGCTACCAAAGTGTATTACTAGTGCTCGTATTTAGTGTTGTTATCAGGCGAGGTAGGGTATATAAAGGACGTGAAAAGTGTCAGGCGTTATCATCGTGAAGGACGCGCGTACGTGGGAGACAACTAGAGACGGGTCGTTCGCGAACTAACGGGTCCAAAGGAACGGTTCATCTAGATGAACGGAACGAGCGCTGAACGAATTCTAAGGAACGGTCTTTCACAGTTCAACTCGGTCGCGGCTTTCCACTTGTTGCTTCCGGGAACGGGAAACGGTCGGTCTCGTTCCCACAGCGGCACGTCGCCCGGTCTCGTTCCAGCCTCGGTTCCGTTCCCATCTGAATCGGTCTCACTCAGTTGGACTCGTCCTTCTTCTAGTAGCCACTCGTCATAGTTCCACTGCCGACTGCTCATAGTTAGTTCAGTACAGAGTTGTTCGTTTCGTTCGTTGCGCTTGCCCATTCCAAATATATTTCAAATCATTTTTGAATTCTGGTCTTCTGGTTATTTTCATATTCTATTCAGCGTCCATGACTGTAAATTACATAAATCACGTGGTATGTAATACATACACCTTGTCAGCTAACAAAACGGCATATCAGCTTACTTCACTATTTCGATAAACAGCAGAAGAAATATTTGTATAAAGGCAAGATTTTTTGTTATTACACATGCAAATGAATTCGGCACGGCACACACGAGTGGCCATTTTCCGTCTTTTTTGGATCCAAGGTAAAAGAGCATGTTCATTGTTATGGAAGGCAGACCGACTTACAACCGAATGTGTCCGCGTTCCATAATCGGGTGTCTGGTGACACATTTTGCAAAGACAATTTGATAACTCGTACAATATTATTTCAGTGGTACAGGGTGGCTTACGAAAAATCGGTTCCGAGTAATAGACTCCTCATTGTCGCCTACCAATCGTCATCTATTGTTTCGAAGTTGTTATTTGCATTAGCTTATTTGTTATTTCTTTACTGCCTAATTGTTACATGTTTATGTATTCTGCTCGTAGCGGCCAACAAATCCTGCGTAACTGACGAGCAGCCTGTACTCGGGGCCGGTTTTTCGTGCGCCACCTTATATTATTTCACTGCGATCAGCCGCAAAACACTACAGTTGGCTAAACGAGAGGTTTTGCAGAATCACGAAAATTACAAGTATGTAAAAACTCTGTTATGAATAAAAACTCTCTACTCCAGGAGGAGAGGCAAGTGCCCCCTCTTGCCGCCTTCCATCTTCAGTCAACTATGCTACTAATTTTCAATTTTTCATAAGAACCGTATACCAAGCACAAATGAAAGGTGAACGAGTAAAAGTGAAGGTTCCCAAAAAAGAGCGATCACCAGTGAACTAGTTCCCAAGGATGGACCAGTTTGCCCATCTACAGAGACAACGATATCAGCACCTGACAGAGGACGTCATTGCGGTTCTCCATTTGGCCGAATGTTTGACTCGTGCAATATGCAGATTTGTGGAGCATTCGTAAGTCGCAACTGACTACATGGGAACTTGACGGTATGCACACCTGTCGTTTAGGTTCCAGCTGACCATCTCTGACCACCACGAGGGAACGTCGCCATACTGTGCACCAAGCACATTGTAACCCCTTCACATTTGCGACTGCCATACGAGAATAAGTAATAGACTCCCTGAAAGATGCTGAAAATTTGGTCGGAGACGCAGCACCCAGGTTAAGGAATTACCGTCCAATGCGTAGGTTGCCGTTTAACAACAAAACACAAACGTTTCGGCTTGGAGTGGCGCCGCGACCGGGAAGCATGGACTGTTGATGAATGGCGTCGCATTTTTAGCGATAAATTGCGGTTCTGCGGTGGCTGAAATGACAATAGTGAGCATGTATGGTAGCGATCTGGGGAGAGGTCCTATTCTTCCAATATTCTGAAGAGGCACAGCAGTGTTACTCCTGGCGCCGTGGTATGGGGAGCCATTGGGTATGTCTTCAGCTCACGGCTGGCAGTCATTGAGAGAACTCTGACGGCACAACGCTACGTCACGGACATCCTGCACCCTCATGTCTTATCTTTCAATGGACAGTATCGAGGTCCAACAGGACAATGCTCATTCGTTCATGAGACGTGCCTGTGTTAACTACCTGCCCGATGCTCACATACACCCGCGGCCAGCAAGATCCCGAGGTCTGTCCCCGATTGAACATATATACGGGACCAGCTTGACCTTCAACTCCGTCCCAGAGTCAATATTCAGGATATGAAGTGGCAGTTACAACAGTTGTGGGCAACCTTGACTCAGGAGAGGCACTTTTCCCAACCGCATCCGTGCGTACACCCAGTCCAGAGAGCGTGCAACGTCGTATTGATACCTGGGCTTATTCTGTCAAGTTATTTTAAATTTTAGTCGATCGTGAGTAATCAGTGAAATTACATCACATACCCTCTCAAGCAGTGGCGTTCCATCTGTTTTCTTCCACTTCTTCTGGTTGATTCTCTTTTCCTGTCACGCGGTGTAATACACAAATCAAAAAAAAGTTTTGCATCACCTCAGTTCCGAGGGTTGCGGAACTTGTACAGAAAATTAGAATAGAGATTAGAATAAACATCATTTCCGCCATTTTTATTGCTCATGAAAACCACACATTGCATGTTGTACCACCATACAGCGAGACATTCAGAGGTGCTGGACCAGATTGCTGAACACATCGATACCTCTAAAACCTAGTAGCACATCCGCTTGCACTGATGAATGCCTGAATTCGTCGTGGCCTACTATCCAGAAGTTCATCAAGGTACAGTTGGTCTAGATTGTCCCACTCCTCAACGGCTATTTGGCGTAGATCCCTCAGAGTGGTTGGTGGGTCACGTCGTCCATAAACAGTCCTTTTTATTGTATCCCAGGTGTTGTGTACATAGTTCCGCGTAGTCAGCGCGTACACAACTTTCCCACTAGAGCGCGCCCCGCTACGCAAAACAGCACAGGAGCAGCGCTCGTCCGTCTCCGCACTGAGTTGGCGCTGTCTTGGAGACGGACCAAATTCTGCTTCCACCGATCCGCGTATTAATATGTAACGCAGCCAATGGGATTGCTGCTAACGTAGAACCTTTTCTCCTCGCGGATCACACTCACGCAGTGATACCTGAACGCGTGAGGTATTATAACGAGTGTACAGACCTCCGATTAGTCAGTCTGCAGCAGTCTGCATTTGTCTGTACCAGTCTATAGTCAAGTTCCGGGCCGGCCGCGGTGGTCTCGCGGTTCTGGGCGCGCAGTCCGGAACCGTGCGACTGCTACGGTCGCAGGTTCGAATCCTGCCCTGGGCATGGATGTGTGTGATGTCCTTAGGTTAGTTAGGTTTAAGTAGTTCTAAGTTCTAGGGGACTGATGACCACAGCAGTTTAGTCCCATAGTGCTCAGAGCCATTTGAACCATTTGAACCATCAAGTTTCAGTCTACGCCTAATAAGATTATCATATTGCTGTACATAGCCATGAAGATAAATGTATAGACACTTTGTCAAGTATCAGAGATATGTGAGAATAAGATTAACGTACCAAGACCAAAGGAACTTCAGATTGTCAATTGTAAATAGCATCCAGAATCAAGTTAAGTAAAGTCTATGCTTTTTATTATTTTAATAAATGTGTGTGAAAATTAATCAAGTTCTGTTTAAAGTTGGTCACCGTCAATCTTCTACTCTAAGCGTTCAAGTGGCATTTCTATCGTCTGACCTAACGGTAGAAGATAAACACGCCACGATAAGACCACGAGACATATTGCTGACACTCGCCTACTTCGTTAGAGTGACAATTCAAATAATCTGATGGTGTGTGTACCGAATGTCTTACAGTACACACACCACACCAGGCATGTTCGATAAGGTTCATACCTGGAGAACATGCTGGCAACTCTAGTCGTGCGATTTCACTATCCTGAAGGAAGTCGTTCACAAGATGTGCACGATGGGGTCTCCAAATGTCGTCCATGAAGACGAATGCTTCGCCAATATGCTGCTGATATGATTGCATTATCGGTCGGAGGATGGTATTTACGTATCGTAGAGTCGTTACGGCGCCTTCCATGACCACCAGCGGCATACGTCGGCCCCACATAACGCCACCCCAAAACATCAGGGACCTCCACCTTGCTGCACTCACTTGGCAACGTGTCTAAGGCGTTCAGCCTGACCGGGTTGCCTCCAAACAAGTCCCCGACGATTGTCTGGTTGAAGGCATATGCGACACGCATTGTTGAAGAGAACGTGATGCCAATCCTAAGCGGTCCATTCGGCATGTAGTTGGGCCCACTGTACCGCGTTGCATGGCGTCGTGGTAGCAAACATGAACCTCGCCTTGGACGTTGGGAGTGAAGTTGCGCATCATGCAGCCTACTGCGCACAGTTTGAGTCCAAACACGACGTCCTGTGGCTGCACGAAAAGCATTATTCAACATGGTGGCGTTGCTGTCAGGGTTCCCCCGAGCAATAATCCGTAGGTAGCGGTCATCCACTGCAGTAGTGGCCCTTGGACGGCCTGAGAGAGGTTCAAATGGTTCTGAGCACTATGGGACTTAACTTCTAAAGTCATCAGTCCCCTAGAACTTAGAACTACTTAAAGCTAACTAACATAACGGTCGCGCGGTTCCAGACTGTAGCGCCTAGAACCGCTCGGCCACCATGGCCGGCCCTGAGCGAGGCATGTGATTGATAGTTCCTGTCTCTCTGTATCTCCTCCATGCCCGAAAAACACTCCAAGACACC
This sequence comes from Schistocerca gregaria, assembly GCF_023897955.1. Classification (NCBI taxonomy): domain Eukaryota; kingdom Metazoa; phylum Arthropoda; class Insecta; order Orthoptera; family Acrididae; genus Schistocerca; species Schistocerca gregaria. The sequence goes on from NC_064924.1 coordinate 371,830,527, forward strand.
TGGACACTTCCCTTCTTGAGAGCCCTTCGTAGCACAAATTAATAATGCGGACGCGATCGAACCGCGGTATCGATCGTCTAGTCATGGCTGAACTACAGACAACACAATCCGTGTACCTCCTTCCTGGTGGAATGACTGGAACTGATCGGCTGTCGGACCCCCTCCGTCTAATAGGCGCTGCTCATGCATGGTTGTTTACATCTTTCGGCGGGTTTAGTGACTTGTCTGAACAGTCAAAGGGACTGTGTCTGTGACACAATATCCACAGTCAACGTCTATCTTCCGGAGTTCTGGGAACCGGGGTGATGGAAAACATTTTTTTATGTGGGTAAAAAAACTTGTTGACAGGAAGCTCAATACGTACCCAAAGGAAGTATGCGTGGTCTATGCAAATAAATTCACGTTTCGTTGCGACCAACAATAAGTCCAGGAATGTTACTACCATTAAAATGTAGTTGTCAGTCAGGGAAACATTATGTTTATTCTACATTAAGAGACTAATTCAGGCTACCTTTTGAACACTCACATGGAATAGAACTTCCCGACCTTTTAAATAATGGTCAGCTGTTCCCTTCATAAGGTCCAAAAAGGTACATTATAATGTATCAAGTTTCTTTGTCGTGATTGGAGTGGCTGTAGTCCAGGCAGCGAGAACACGTATCAGCACACTCTCTTCAAATATTGTGCATAAAATCGAAACGTTAATTCGATTGAACTTCCGGAATTGCACCATTAGGTATACTGGGCTTCGAAGCTGGCTTTACAGACGCCTGTAAAAAACATGCATTGCTTTTTGCCGCTAAATGGAGTGCCCGTACAGCGAACTGCAGGGCGTCCTAGTCATCTGGATGCTGGGCAGAATACCCGTCTTCAATTAAAGCGAATCGCATTTTACGGCTGTCCTCTGAAGCGTGCTATCAGCAGGCATTACTCATCTGAAATGGCCGGCCGCACAGCGGAGAGCGGTCAAGCGTTACGGTCGCCAACCAAGCGATCTGACCTCACGTAGACTTAATGGTGCTGATCAGAGCGTGTTCGTGCCGTCATACCGTAGTAATGGTTTTGTAATACTTACTAGTGCGAGGATCTACGAAGCTAAACCCGTTTCCGAGAATTTATAAGTAAAAAGCCATAACCTATATAAAGTATTACGCATTCACACCAGATGCTGTACTAACAGAAAGGGCAGTTAAAGGTCTTCTCTTATTAGACAGACATTAACCTCTTAGCAAAATAATGGTAATGTACTCACTGGAAAGAAGCTGATTATACACATTTTAACGTATTCGGTGGTACATAAGATTGGACGTAAAAATTAATTCCGAAAAATGAGAGGTTTCGAATTTTACACAGGGTATAACACATTTTTCTGCACCATCAATTAAGATATCTATAAGATATAAACATATATCTGTTGGATTTGAGCGTTCGCAACATTACAGTACTGAAAGGGATTAGTATTCCGCATTGTGACTAATGGTCTTGAAGATATTTGTCTACCTATACAGCGAAGTAATAGCTTTTGGAAAGAGCATTATAGTTACATTATGATCATCATCATCATCATCAATCCTTCTCCAGACTTCTTCATTCTTTACGGTTTTGGTATAAATGGGTCCACGTTACTCCTTTTTGTTTTCGTTATCTACTCACTTTCGATGTATAGAGATATTGTTTCTTATCTCTCATAATCCATAAAGAGACCATTAAAGAACTTTTCTTTGAAGCTCTGACACAAATTAATCTGCTAACATGAGCTATCCATTTGCACACTCGTGATTATGCGTGTAATGAAAATGAAATGGAGGGGCTTTGTATATTTAGCCAGGGAAATCTCTTCTTCGCTGTCAGCATTATCACGTTTATCTGATTCCCACCTTTCTTGCAGCATGTGTTATTGCAATACCTACCTGGCGCTATATCGCTATACTTACTTTTCCGAGATCTCTAAAATAAAGGGTATTCTGCGACTAAAGGAACATAGTTTAACATGTTGACGTATAAAATTGTAATAACACCAATAACAATAATATTGAAAATTATTGATATTTGGCGCACCTTGTTGAAAATCTCTTTTCGGTATCCAGGTTTTTCCTAGGGTATGTAGAGAATCAAATGTACGTTAGAGTCCATGCGCATCGTGATATTCCTTTTCATTTTCGTGTTTTTTATTTGAAATGGTAATAATAGGTCTCAGGCTTAAAAGTTGCACCCATGTGGTGTTAACGTATAAGCGTCAGCGTTTGTTTGCATCTGCAGCAACTGGTGGAGTAGTACATGTGATTTTATCTCAAATCTGGTCATGGACGTAGTGGTAAAGCCTTCAGTTTCCTACAGAAATAGCTTTACACTGATGTTAAAAGTATTAAATTTTAATAAGACTGTAATGAAGGAATGACGAGTATTGTTACTTATTTCGCTAGATTTTAACAGTATTTAGGAACAAAAAAGTTCGTTCCGACCTGCTGCCAAAATAATGACGTTGTGAATGCCAATAATCTACAAAGCATATTACAGTGAATTGAAAATTTTCATGGATCTGTGTTCATAAGTGCACATCTTTTGTTATAAACTTCTGGAACAATTTAATTGATTTTATTTTCGAAACACACAGACTCAAATCGCTTGAATGTGTACACCTTAGCGCTCGATAATACATGTGATTTCGTATATTTGCGCACCAACTACGTTTTTAACGAATTATTGATCATTGGTTTTATCAGAGTGTTCTAATACATTAGACAGTAGATGGAGGCACTATTTTCTGAAAAGCATGTCGCCATATTTAATAATTTTACAAATGAGGGTTATCTTACACTGGTGTAGAAGTAATTAAATGCACTTGGCATGACTGCTGATCGCCTGTGACGTCAGTCAAATAACTTCTGGTTACCTGAACCAATCCAATCCAAGTGCGCGCTCTCTCGCCATTTAACGAAGATACCGTGGATGTTCCATAGTTTGGCCGAACACCATTGTCAAATACTCCTACAATGTTATTAAGACAATTTACCTTAAGAGTTTTTCAGTAACCGTTAATTTGTTAATTTTTTAAAGGATTTCCAGGATATCTCGGTTACCAAAGCGTTTCGCCTTCTGCCTGAGTACCGTCATCGTATACCTCTGCACGTTCTTAGCAACAACAAATTGGTGTGAGCCTACCAGCACATAAACAGAAATGTCACTTCATACGGAAGGTTGGCTAGGAGGAATATATCCAACGTTAGCTTAACAAGTGCTCTCCCAAAACGATCAAGACATGCTGGGGGAGCCTAGCAATACGAAACGCATTTTATGCATACTCGTATAAGCACACTCACGCCACGAAGCGAACACTGCGCAGCGTTTTAATTAGAATGCAAAATGAACGAACTGATTAACTGACAAAAAAAGTGTTATACATCACGTGGTATAGAGACTGGTCGTTCAGACTGAAGACAGGTGTCCTAACGAACAATCTACTAGAGAAACCTTGATACTGATATTCTTCTTCCACCAACAGTCATGAATAATTGAGATAGCTGAGCTGCAAAGTTATCTATTGCTTTGTGAGCGTATCACAATCATGTCATCCTTAAAAGATAACGTATAGAAATCGTATTGCTAACAGGATGCTAGCAGTACTATTTGTACTAGTGAAGAGATGGGCGCTGTTGTGTATGATAACCATGTGGCACAATAAGGGGTCTGACGATCTCATTCCTGAACTTCTATTACGACAAAGGCCTCTTGAGAATAACATGGATACTTTATTGTGTCTCGCCCATAGCATCACTCTGCCACAGTATTTTGAGACATCTCGCGCACAAACTCCAGTCGGTTTAGCATCTCGCGTCTCTTGACATTTAATTTCGTTCATTGTCAGATGAGACTCTAAATAGTTGCTAGTCGGAAAGAAAAACTGCTCCATCGATACGCCTTCATCAACAGTGGGCACCTACACGAAGATGCTTATAGACATTCTGGATTCATACTTCGAATCCTCTTGCTGTTTGCAGGGCTCTCTGTGACTTAGGGAATTTTGCGACGGCGGCCAATGTGGCCGAGCGGTTCTAGGCGCTTCAGTCTGGAATCGCGAGACCGCTACGGTCGCAGGTTCGAATCCTGCCTCGGACATGGATGTGTGTGATGTCCTTAGGTTAGTTAGGTTTAAGTAGTTCTAAGTTCTAGGGGACTGATGACCTCAGATGTTAAGTCCTACAGTGCTCAGAGCCATTTGAACCATTTGTACCATTTTGTGACGTATTTCAGAGGATCTAGAATAACACGTGACGACATAAGTGTCTTTCCTATGTCTCCAGTTCCCATAAAGCTACACGATCTCTACGTTTTTGAAAGCTCACAGTCTTAAATTGGACTTTTTTCTGAGTTACCAGTTATCTAATGGTTTTCTGCGGCCCGCCACGAGCTTCTCTCTTGTGCCAAACTCTTTGTTTCAAATAGCCACAGTCCTCAGTTACTTTCCGGGTATATTCCTCTCTCGACTTCCCCTGCAGTTTTTACCCCAACAACTTTCTCTAGTAGCATAAAAGCTATTCCCTGATGTCTTAGCAGATGTTCTATCATCCTATTCCTTCTTCTTGTTTATGTTTTCCACACACTTCTATCCACGTCGATTCTGCGGAGAATCTCTAATTTCTTATTAGTCTGCTTGATTTTAAGCACTCTTTTATAGCACCACGATTTTATTCTCTTCGATTTCCGCCACAGTACACTAGACCTAGGTGAAGTTAATATGGCGTTTACTGCATCATGTTGAGAAGGATTCAGTTTTCCCAAACCACTCCGCTCATTCAGGTCAACCATTCCACTGATATAGTGCTGGACATTACTCCTGCGGAAGTGGACTCGGTTACCTGACACCGAAGAGTTCTGGAGTTCCGGTAATTGAACAGTGCGCCACATATCAGTAACGTTCCCTAGTTGTCATGTATATGTGAGTGGGGCGGCCGCTTTTCTTTCCTTGTGTCAACATACATTTCATTGGGTGCCAGTTACCGGTGTTCATGAATGGTAACTAAGGCGGATGTAGATGTTTATTGAACTCATTAAAATAAGCATATTACCAATTTTCCTAACGCTTTAAAACGGAGCAACTTTTATAAAAAATGCAAGATTCCTTTAACTTTGCCAAGCATTCGGCAACCTCAGACACCATTGATACACTAGTCTACATCTAATTGTTTTTACTTTTACAACTTTATTAAGAGATCTCGTATTAAAATGTAATTTTTTTATAAAGGATTAATTCAGAATCATTATCTGTGTGTTTCTGCGTTGTGTTATTTTTAGTATGTTCAAGTCTTGCACACGTACGATAAACCTCCACTCTTCCCGATGACATGTTTCGAATTTACCCCTTCTCACACTAAACGCGACGACACGTTCACTGAATTTGCCTATGATCTAAGCTCAGAACTGGTTTGCAAAATGTTCATTGTGTGTGAAATCTCTTCCACCGAACCTCGTTCTGCTCAGGCAGCACCTATTAAGATCTAAAACTGTCTTCAGTGCAAAGATGTAACAATCAGACAGAATGAAAATGCGACGATTAATAAATAAATGGAAAGAATCGTATCAATTAACTGTCGTATACTTAGTCCAGCATCCAAATGACACCCTGTTGTCTAAATAACAACTACAAGTCAATGAATATCTGTAACATAATATACAGGCTGTATCCTACTTAATGGCGTAAACGCATACAGCTGAGAGTACATGATACTGGGAACAAAAACGTCTCAATAAACATGGACACTGAAATGCATACCTTAGGAGCTAGTAGCACCTTTTGACTAGCAGAAATGTTTCACAGTAACGAAAATGAAGCAGTGCTCATATTTTTTTAAAGTAAGCGTTTTAGGAGCCCATGTTTATTGAGACTTTCTTGCTTTTGCTATCGTATACTTTCAACTTTATGCGTTTACGTCATTTATTATGATGCACCCTGTAGACCAGAAAAACAGGAGCTCTGGTTCATGAAAACGAGCTTTTTTCAAACCGAAACTCTGTTTTTTAACTTTTATTGTGTAAATGCAACAAATATAAGGCATTCAGTTACTGTTAGGTGGATACAGGGTTAGTCAGGAGAAAAGGTACGTGTTTTGACGGGTGATAGCATTACTGATTCTGAACAAAAAACTTGATGTGGACATGTACCCTAATCGGAATGGTTTTCGAAATAGAACACTTTTAATGTACATTTCTATTTATTTTCTGTATTATTCATTGTCATTGTTTACAACGTACCACGTACATACAGAGGAAGTTGGGACGAACATTTTGATACAGGACGCTTACGGTCCATCAAGTCGGAAAACTACCTGAAACTGGCCTACAAAAAATGCCTAAGTTACAGCATACGCGCGTCGCGCGAGATTATCAATATTCCTGCGACGTCTCTGCGTAAACTGTTAGTCCTAGACAAAAAAATAAATAGGACCTTTTTTGTAGCAAAATTTAATTTAGTTTAATTGTGTACTGAGCCACGTTTTCGTTGGAGTGTGCGGTCGGTTTTCGAGTTATTGTTGAAAAACATGCAAAAGTGCTATTAAAGTGTTCTATCTCGGAAACCATTCGCTAATGCCCATATGAAGTTTTTTTGTTGAGAAAGACGAATACTATCGCGTCTCAAAGCATGTACCTTTCCTCTCGAGTCGCCCTTTATATCACTCCTTAACGAAGAGGGAACTATGACTGGAAGGTTAGATGGCAGCTCCATGACCAATCCCACTTGCTCTGGGTTAGTAGCTCAATCAGATGCAGTAGAACCCACAGTATCCAAAATAATCCATGTTCCTTGTAGCAAAGGTGCCTCAAAATTTTTTTGTGTGTCAAGCTATTCACACCAGGAGAGTTTCAGAGGGGAGCATTTTACACCATGAGAGCTTCAGGGTAGAGCATTTTACACTTTTTTCTTTCATTCGCTACCTACAGCAGTTCCATGACTTAACACAAATCTTCCAAAAACGTTATTTTTAAGGTAATAAGAAGTTTTCTTAACAGTTGGTATGCTTATATACTGCATGACGGCTTCGAAGATGTGTCAGCAGAACGAAAGAAGATTGTGATTTAGAGAGAAAGTGTAAATATCTTCCCAAACAGCACGATAAACGTAACGGAACGCTTTACGCACCAGGCCCAGGGCGGGTGGATTCGACCACGGCTCACGAAAGCCGCTTATTTATTCCACGCTTTAGTGCCGAGCGATGTATCACGAAGAAGTTTACTACCTTTTAGGGGTCCTGACGGTGCAAGAAGTTACGGTTTCTGTAAAGGCAACGGACGTTCCCAATTCGTGACCTTTAACCACGAAGACATAAAAAGAAAGAGGTAGTAAAGCCGAAAAGGCAGTAAGTCTTACACCAAATGCGGCACCACTGGCAAAGAACTGCAGACACGCAGCGAGTGTCTTCGCTCAGATTCTTTATGAGACTAGTTCGGTGGGCGTGAGCTACAGCCGAATACATAATACCTTAACAGCTCGGACATTGCATCTTAAACCCACTCTTTATTGGACTGCTTATGGTAGAAAGGTCCCAGCGATTGTAACTTCATTAAACCTAGGGTCCTCCGGCTCTCGACGGTCTGATAATCCGGCACACGTATAGCGGGGAATGCACGACGCTCCATGGTAAAAACCCGATCAACACTCAACGACGGCCGTATGTTAAAATATATCACTTACATGCAGAGTCGTTTATATGCAGAGCCGTAGCTGACAAGGGGGCCTCGCATACTCGTCATCAACGATTTCGTCCATATTAATGGTAGGTGCAAGGTGCAAGGCTTGGCGAGAAATGAAAGCGGTAGAAACGGGTGCTCAATATGGGAAACGTTAAGAGAAAAAACTTTCATTTTGGTGCCGGTCGGGTAAGGCATGTTTGCGTATTTTCCAGGCAGCAACTGGCGCAGCGGAAGGAATACTGAATGCTAATCAGAGTGGAGCTGGGTCGAGTCCCTTCGTGGAAACTCTTTCCTTTATTTTCTGTTTTTACGGTGCACTGCAAACAAACCGAAATAATGCTCAATGTATAGTATTTATTAATACTTGCATATAAGGCATGAAAAGGAAAAGCCAAGGAAAATTTAGAATTGCAAATACATTTCCTGCAAGAGACTGTACGGCGTACACGAGAGCTTCGTAAATAAAATTAGATGTTTTTATTATTTTACAGTGGATGGTATACACATGATGGGGTGATATTCATCGTAAAACCAGGAGAAGCAGTAATTTTGGTTCAAAATGGATCAAATGGTTCTGAGCACTACGGGACTTAACCTCTATGGTCATCAGTCCCTTAGAACTTAGAACTACTTAAACCTAACTAGCCTAAGGACATCACACAACACCCAGTCATCACACAGTAATTTTCTCGGCATCTGGCATACATTATAAACGCCACATTTTTACATTTACAGTGTTGTTTTAAAGTTTCCTTAGGGAACCAAATTGGGTCTACAGCTATAAGAAGTTCTCGTAGATCGCACAGTTTGACAGCAAACCATGTGAAACGCATCATTTAGACAAATATTGCCGAGGAGTGTGCCAGCCGAGGTGGCCGTGCGGTTCTAGGCGCTTCAGTCCGGAGCCGCGCGACTGCTATGGTCGCAGGTTCGAATCCTGCCTCGGGCATGGATGTGTGTGATGCCCTTACGTTAGTTAGGTTTAAGTAGTTCTAAGTTTTAGGGGACTGATGACCTCAAATGTTAAGTCCCATAGTGCTCAGAGCCATTTGAACTATTTGAACAGAGGAGTGTATTTTGATGCAGTCTTCTCCGAAGGTGATTTCTTTTTTTCTGTCTATGAGATAAGAGTAGCTTTTTGGTCGTAGTTCTTAAGGTATGCGTTTTAGAAGCACATGTTTACTGATACTTGTTTGCTTCCATTGTTTTGTGCTTTCAGCTGTATGCGTTTATGCCACTAATTGTGATACACACTGTAGAACAGAAATACAAGCTGTTTTGGTTAAATACTTTACCTTATGATAAAAATAGACGTGGCAAGGTTGCCCTAGCGAACACCATTTGGGGAGAGTCACTTTAATATTGCACGACGGCAACTCTCCTTCAACTTGAAAAAATTTCTCGTATAATTGTGGACTTGCTTGTCCTTCCCACAAGTCAGTAAACAGAATAAATTCGTTTTCCTGCACGTAGGGCTCCATCACAACAGTCAAAAAAATTTTTCTGCGAGGGTGTTGTAAGTTTCCCAGGTTTTGATGAAGTAACGAAGAAATTCCTATATTTTTGAACCATCGGTTCGGTTGTCCACGGACAATACGAGACTGGAATAGAAGGGAAAACCGATAGAGGTACTCAAAGTACCCTTCGCCACACACCGTCCGGTGGCTTCTGGAGTACGGATGTAGATGCAGATGTAGAACTTTTCCTTTGCGCATCACTTGCATGCCTTCTACGAAAATATTAATAAATACAATACATTGAAATTTATTTTGGTTTCTTTCCAGTGTAAGTAACGTAAAATACAAAATAAAAACATGTTTCACTCAGGGGTTCGACCCACTACCGTCGCATTAGTGTTCTGTACTCTCCGCGGCAAAAGATTTCATTTTTTCTAAACGTCTGGCCATCTGCAGCTACGATTTCTCTCGCTTTAAATTCTGGCCAAGCCCAGTACATGCCACAAATTTCCTCGAAATTGATGATGACAGACGGGAGCTGTCCCCTTGTGAGCTGACATGTTGGCTTCGTAGTGTTGCGTCAAGTGTGGTAGAAATGAAACGTCAGACGCACTTCTTACTCTAACTTAACATTAATATTTAAGTGATACTAAGATACATCGAAATTTATGGAATATTTTTCCTTGGGAACGACCAGCGTCTAAAACGACGAGCGTCTAAAAGAATAAAAAAATACAGAGCCTTTCAAATCCAGAAAACTGTCATTGGCTGTTCCAACTTTACACAACTTCACTGTTAACTGACACCAGCTGCAGCGGGGAACATCATCAACTATTAACGTAAGGACTACTTACACCTTTTTTATGGAGGAGTAAAACTGTTGCACTCTTCTTAGTGTGAAGTACTAACTCAGACTATGGGTCACTAAACAGAGAACTGTGAACGGACACGCTGGTAGCATTGATGTCGACCTGAGAAATTACACTCACTACGTCTTGAAGCAAACATTTTTGTCAGAGGCGTCGATCAAATCAAGGTGGCAGTCAGACACATTGATGGCGCTTTACGAAGCTGGGAAGTGAAGCCAATGAAAAACAAAAAAAGACGTTGTCTCGTTTATGAAATTTTTGGGTAAGACATAGTGTTTTTCTAGCCATGAAGTCATACTGGCCGTAACCTGAAATGGTTTAAAGAAAGTACGAAAAGTTCAAGCAAGAAGAAGGAAATTGAGCTGTTCGCTCTTGCTAATCACATACGTAGTGTTTTATCACTTTTCCCTTCAGTTAGCTACGTCCTTGTGTATTTTTCTTTCCTTTTATCATTCCGCTCATCTTCACAGAATGCGTGTATTGATGCTTAATGGATTTTTTAAATCACTAAATGACGTATCAAGTAAATGAGGTATACGTTAAAAGTAATTAAATTGGTGTCATGTGACTTCTTTGACTTGTGAGTCATGTCGGCATTCTTAGGAAGCGTATTTCAGGCCGCGGCTATATATGCATGCGAGGCACTTCACCGTTTATAGTGTTGAAGGGCCTGCTTGGATTCACGTCGCCCCACATGCAGAGCAGCAGATTGCTTCAGAGTTGCAAGTATCGAGAGCAGAGCTCATTTCCTTATTTCCCTTTGTTATTTCCAATTGATGATAAGAGCAATTTACGTCTATTCACTTGTCTTTTCTCTAAATTAATTTAAAGTGAACTATTGGCCATTACATGTATGTTAAATCTGGAATGTTCAGGGCCAGAGAGGGAGAAGAGATCGAGAAATCCACATGTGTCGACTTTTTCAGAGCTTAAGCTTACTCTTATTTAACCTGTATGATTAATGTCCTATCAAGACAGGCGCTACATGATACCTTGGTAAGGTTGTCCTGTCAAGTCTAAGCTTGGGCGAGTCGTTTTCTACTTTTTTAAAGTTATTGTTCCAACTGGTGTAACCCGGATTCTCTGATGCATGTCTGTGTTACAGGCAATACTAGTGGCTTAAGCCTTTTTCGCGTGACAGCTTTAACGCACAGATAATAAATTTGCTCCTAGACTGCTGGGAATTCTGAATTTCAACCACACAATATACGTTACATTGCATTTATCTAACTATTGTTTATATATGTATCATCCAACCTCTGAGCTTGTCCACGTGGGTTATGACTAAAACAATGCTAGCAAGTACATCAGGGCTCCAATGACTTCAAAACAGCGTAACATGAAATGTCTAAGATAATTACTTTCGACGTAGACGACTTTTTATGTTACATGCACCTCACATGAAATATCTCTTAGAATAGTAAAAACACCATGGAGATTTTCGAAATATATGAGAGGCGTTCAACAAGAAATGCAACACATTTTTTTCTGAAAGCAAACTGGTTTCATTCAGGATTCCAGTACACCATTTTTCCCCAGTCTATTCACTACAAAACTTTATTTTTAAACAAAACCTCAGCCACTATTCAATGTTACGCTCTTATGCCACCTTACTGGAAGGGCCTGTATGCCCGCGTGGCGCAGAGCCAACTTCTTGCTGCACCAATAACCTCCCAATAATTCACGTATTGTTTCCCGCGGAGAGCATCGTCCGTTGCTCTTTATGATTTTAGGCAAGGAGGAACCCAATGGGCACCTTTGAGTACAACACCTGATGAACCAGTGTGTCAGAACTGCCAACAGAGAGACGCCCAGTTGTGGAGAGACGGTTTCATGGTGATAAGTTGATCAGCTCGAATGAGACTGACTTCACTTTCCAACACTGCACACACACACTACACACGCACGCACTTCGTTACCGTCGCTCTCGTACGCCACTAACCCAACGCCATTGCCAGCCGTAGGAAAGGAGGAAGAGGCTAGATTGCTGCCTCCGCCGAGCTTCTGCTAAAGGCAGTCGGGAGCAACGTTAGCGGCAACAAGAAAAAGAAGCGGAAGCTCCTGGCACAATTCCAGTGCTATAAGTGTCAGAATATGGGACACACAGCGAGGACCTGCGACGGTGCAGTGGCGTGTGTGAAGTGCGGGAAACGGCAAACAAAGAGGTACCGCGACCACGTGCGTAAATTGCGGCGGCGCGCACGAAGCAAATTCGCGCAGCTGCGGCTACCTGAAGTCATGGTAAGAAAGGGGTCACCACACATGGAGAGGTGGCCCAAGGAGGGAAGGTGGACACCCCGCCCTCATACTCAAGCAGGGGAAGCGGGCCGCACCACAGCATAGACGACGAGGGCGTGTTCCACGAAATGTAGCGGAAAGCCAGCGAGGACGCCATCGCCGTCTGCTAGGGAGGAGTCGGGGACACCCGTCGACAGCAAGAAGACGGCCCCCTTGGAAACGGCCGCCCCTTCTGCCTCTGTAGACGGCAGAGGAGATGCCCAAGGAGACCGAGGGAGAAAAAAAATGGTGCAAATGGCTCTGAACACTATTGGACTTAACATCTGAGGTCATCTGACCCATAGAACTTAGAACTTTTTAAACCTGACTAACCTAAGGACATCACACGCATCCATTCCCCCGAGGGAGAAGAAGAGCCGGAATTTGGATGCCTGCCCCTCCCCAACACGAACTGTGTGAGGGAGGTAGCAGACTCCCTGCGCGACGGCAGCTATCCCCACTACGGTAATTCCTATCCCTTCACGGTAACCAATATCTCTCCCCTACCCCACAAACTGTATTCTTCCCACTGGGGACTGTGAACCCCTATAACAGAAGGTCAACTGGAGTGAACTCGTCCGGCGTGCAGATCTGGAGTTGATAAACTGCTACCCGGTCTTCACCGATGACGACTGGATGTAGATGACGGAACAAACCGTCCTGTACATCAAACAGCAGACGCCACCAGTGGGCATCTCCCGTCTGAACAAAATCTAGTTCAGACAACCTAGAAACCATAAGATGAAGAAGAATAAGAAGCCAGCAGACACATCTGGCCGATAATTCTTTCTTTTACAAATAACCACAGGCTCATCCAGAACCAGAGGAGAAACACCCCACAGAGCGAGGGATTGAGGAGGAACAGTTTAGTCTAAACTCCTATAACTCGGGCCAAGGGCAAGGCCCGTCATTTTAGCGACAGTCCAACACTGCAAGAGTGTGCGGCTGACCGGCGAACGGGAGATTGGACAGGTTTATGCAACCTTGTTGCGACGATGATAACCTTCGCCCAACGACTCACCGTGCTTTTTTTCACTGCCAGATCTCAGTCGACATTCTGCAAGCGCCTATGAATATCTGCGATGCTTTGGTTTTCAGACAAAGGAAAAAAAAAGACTCGATAACTCGGAATGCACCTCCGTTACGGGCTCCATCAGTCAGGACTTCATGAAGGTACAGGTGCTGAAGCGGGAATAATTTTTTGAACCGAAATTAAAAAAAAATGTGTTGCATTACTTATTGAACGTCCCTCGCAGGCATTCAGGTGTGAATGCTGAAACTTGCAACGAGGTAGTTTTCTTGGCAGAGGAAATATACATACCCATCAGCTTAAACCAATTTCACGCCTTCTTTCTTTTGAAGAATCACTTGTTCGCGATGGAAGAACACGCGAGCACCAGAGAAGGTAGCTGCTTTATAGCTTACATCTGCGCTCAGACTCCGGTAGCTATTAGCCCCGCGCTTGTGTACCTTGCGGGATTTAATCTTCCAGTAATGTGGCTATAACCTGCTTCTAGCGTAACAGACTGTATCTGTCCAGTACTTCTGTAGCTAACATTCTGCATTAGCATGTCGATGACACAACGTTGACCCATGAGCAGCATTAAACACATCAGTTACCTATACGATACTGAAAAAAATCGTACATGAAGGACTGTGTATTCTTATTTATTGAGACTCTCAGTAACATTTAACAAGGATAACAAAACTTGAAGGAAAATCAACTTCAAGTTCTGTGTCACTTTCAGAATGATACATTTCTTTGATTCACACAACAGCTTAGAACCAATTGTCCGATATCTTGCGGTTCTTTTACTTTACAGTTCTATGTTCTTGTATTCATAAGACTTCAACTGTTTGACATATTATCTCGTTGCAGCATGTCTTGATGAAAGGAACTTTACTCTCTTTACACAGTTTCAGCGTCCTCGTGCTCGGCGTCGCTTCAAACAACAAGGTGTCCATACATGCGAAGAAAAGGCCACAGCTCAGACGTTCATGTGAAGTGCGAGGTAGGTTACTGATGTCACATTGGCACCAAATTTCAGCATCCCTCTACTAATGTCCTCGTGGACTAGTCACTCCCTCTTGCCCATATGCCTTCTTACACCTCTGCGACGGAGGTAAGAGGGGTGTGACAATCTTCCTAGCATATGATGCGTTCGCGATGCTCTTGTGCAGAAGTTTGGTAGATATCACATGAAGTTCTGAACTGTGGCCTTCTCTTCGCGTGTGTCGACACCTTGATGTTTGAGTCTGAAAATGACTTCGCAGGACGCCTCACTTTTGCGGAAGCCTGTAGGCACCTTTGAGTCAAATTTCAAACTTATGCATCGCTTTTTTTGCACCATGTATATTTCTTCGCCTTGATAATTTATATTTTATGGTATTGCGCTTATTGATTTTAAGTTAGGCAGTGTTAAGTTTCATATGAAACACGACTTATGTAATATGTGCTATATTCACGAACAGCTAATTGGGGACAGAAAAAAGAAGCAATAGGCCAATTGGCAATCTGAGAAAATGATCAAACAATTACAGATTTTCGAGGAACGGGGTGTCATATGCCTCTTTAAGCGAAGATTAAATGACTGGCGGAGGGAAAAATGGAGAACGAGATAAATCAGTGGAAGGATTTATTTTTAACAAAGAAGACTGTTTTATTAACAGTCCTTCATCAGTATTTCTGCAGAGGAAAGAAATAGCAAACAAAATTTACTGTGTAATCATCCATCGACGCGAAAGTTGAGTGGAAGTAGCTGAACCTCTTCCTCCCTCCCCCCCCCCCCTCTCTCTCTCTCTCTCTCTCTCTCTCTCTCTCTCTCTGTTTGTGTGTGTGTGTGTGTATGTGTGTGTGTGTGTGTGTGTGTGTGTGTGTGTAACGAGCGTGGAAAGAACTGTGCCTAGTTTTGGTGGAAGCGCTTGTCTTGGAAAATGGGTAGGAGAGTAATTTTTTGTAGCAGCGTGTATTTAGGGTGCAAGATCATTATAAACCTCTACAAATGTGGACATGGAGATGAGCCACAGTTTTGTTTTGTTTTAAAATCCAAGTCTTTTGTGAAATCTAATCAGGATTAGAAGGATGATATCTGGTTCCCCATCTCCTTGGATACAGCAGCGGCATAACGCTTCATCAGATCAGCTGAACAAGGACGGAAGAATAGACTCACTACAGTTTTGAATAAGTCTTTCACCCTTCAGTAGAGTGTCCCGTATTATGAAACTCTCTGAAGGATTAAAACTGTCACTCGAATGTAGATTCCCTTTGCTTTCCACAGGCAATGCCGTTACCGAAATAGCTACCCAGACATGCTTACATCTACGCGGTTACAGACTGCCGTCATCCATTTCCTGTGTTCTCAATTCTGCAGGTCTCCGCCACACTTTACTCCACTGTCACTGTTACGAGACGGAATACTGACCAGAGGTGACTTTCTACTGCACAGTGTGCGCTGTTATAGAATTTCCTGGCTGACTGAACGGCAAGCTTCCAGACTTGGATTCCCGGTTAGTTTAGTGCAAGGACCTCGTTTCTGGAGCCACCCTGAAAAATCTTTGGATGATTTTGGAAACCGACGGTAACTAGAATCATCTGGATATTTTTTTCTGAAAATGTGATGCATGCTTATCAAGTATGTACACTGAGAATCAGAACATTTTGAGCGCCGCCTTAACAGCGTGTTGGTCTACTTTTGGTAAGCAACACAACAGCGATTCTGCATGTAATGGTTTCAACAACAGTTGTTTGCGCAGAGGACACGCGGTTCCCGTAAATCGCTGGCCGATGGTTCAAATGGCTCTGAGCACTATGGGACTCAACTGCTGTGGTCATTAGTCCCCTAGAACTTAGAACTACTTAAACCTAACTAACCTAAGGACATCACACACATCCATGCCCGAGGCAGGATTTGAACCTGCGACCGTAGTGCTGGCCGATGGTTTGCGGGTGAGTACCTGCCATGCGATTGTGTCACTGAGTTCAGAAAAAGTGAATTTGGTAGACAAGACTGAAATGGATTGGATTGATGAGTTATAGGGACCTAACTACGCGGCCATTTGTCCCTTCATCCTGTCCTTGTCAATCAGGAAAGAGTCCTCAGTGAAGAAACACATAGAAGGCAAATCCTGATGAACCGGATTGTAAACGAGAAGTCAATAAAACCAAGAGACAGAGGCAAGTAGGCAAGTAGCACTGAGGGAAGAGTGAGAAGATGAACGTGGGTGAGTTTTCTCGCCCCAAAAGCAACTGGAAGCCCATGGGACTCGTTATTTGATTAACGCGCACTCTGCACCCGGCTAGTATTTCCTCAAACTCCGTTATCACAAGAAAATTAGCAGCGTGGACAAGTTTATAAAATCTCAGGAAAGAGACGAATGCCAACGAGACAGTAAAGCAACGGCAGAGGTAAAAGAAGAAGAAGAATTAAAATGGTGGGAAGGGCAGGAACCAGGACGGACCAACGAGCAAGGGCAGCCATTGGCCACTGGAGCACAACTCCATTCTCTCAAGCGACCGACGACCCCAATCTACCTTACTTCACAGAGAGAAGTAGAAAGAATAATCCACTATGGCGTCGTCCGGTAACTCCACAGGTAGCATGCCAGCGAGTTTAAGATTTTGCTGTAAACTGTCCAGTAGGATGTGGGCCACCATCAGATGGACATCACACTGTCAATTGAAACCTATCCTCAAGTCGTAAAATGTTTCCATGTGACAGCCAAGTGTGGCTAATGTGAAGCTGACACGAAACTGTAGACTTCTTGCAAGAAGCTCGAAGCATAGACTGCTAAATGGTCGTGGCCCCTTTCGGATATACCAGGACACACCAATCCATGTTGCAAGCCGCTAAAAACTGACGGCATAGAGTCGACTGACGATCTGGTTCCGGTAGCCCTATCTCCAGTGTCGGAATCCTGGTAGCCAATTTGGCCAATCAGTCTTCATGTTCATGCTTTGGCATCCCAATTAACTTGGAGCCTAGACAAAGACGACCGACCATTTGTCTTGATGGAGGAGGAGCAGGAGATTAGTGTCTAATGTCTCGTCAACAGTGAGGTCATTAAAGATGGAGCACATGCTCGGATAAGGGAAGGAAATAGGTCATGCCCTTTCAAAGGAACCATCCAGTGTGCAGCCACTGCGCCACCTCCTAGTCCATCTTGACAGAGGTCGGAAATGAGATTCTGGATAGTCAGAACCAATGGCTGTTGAGGGTAGCAGTGGTCGATACCTGAACGCTACCGAGAGCTCAAAACTGCCCATTAATAACGTCTCACTAGTGCCAGAACGAGCGTGAATGAGGAATCGAGCAATAGCCAACAATTCTGCATCGAATACACTGCATCCATTCATCAGGGACCGTAGTTCATTGCAGCTTGCATGTGTGTAGGCAAAACCACTTGCTCCATCGATTGTAAAACTGTCAGTATATACCATTTTTGAACCCAGAAATGCGTCTGTAACGGTCAGAAGCAGGTGGCGACAAACTATGGGGTCAACAGCATCTACCAGTCCGAAGGATAGGTCTGGGAAGGTCTGAGGAGGGTTACAAACCACTGGGGCGTAGGTTCAAAATGGCTATGAGCACTATGGGACATCGGAGGTCATCAGTCCCCTAGAACGTAGAACTACTGAAACCTAACTAACCTAAGGACATCACATACATCCATGCCCGAGGAAGGATTCGAACCTGCGACAGCAGACGTCGCGCAGTTCCAGATTGAAGCGCCTAGAACCGCTCGGTCACAAGGGGCGGGCTGGGGCGTAGGTCGTTGCTCCCTGACAAGAGGAGACAGCGGAGGAAAGTGGAGCTCAGTGCAGATACACCGTATGCGAACTGTAATCATAATGCCAGCCAGGGACTGCTGTTGTGGGAGGTGAATTTTTCTACCAAGAAAATAGATATGGAAGTTTCGATGCTCAGCGGAACAGCGAAGGTGTACTGCATAGTTGAGCAGCAGTCGTCGATTCCTTATATGAAATGAAGGGATCCCAACCTCTGGGAGCAGACTGGCCATAGGGCTGGTCCAAAAGGCACACGTCACAAGTCGGGCCCCACAATGATATATTGACTCTAGCATTCACAACGCTGAATGCGACGCTAAGCCATATGCGAGATTCCCATACTTAAGATGGCACAAGATCAGAGCTTTTTAAAGCTGCAAAAGTGTAGAGCGGTCTGATCCCCAGCTTTTATTACTGAGGCAGCGAAAAATGTTAAGGTGTGACCAGCATGTTCTCTTCATTTGGCGGAAATGGGGAAGCCACGTCAACTGGGCGTCGAAGACCACTCTCGAAAAGCGATAGGACTGCATCACTTTGAGCAACTGGTCAGCGCGGTAGAGTTCTGGTTGTGGATTCAGTATGACGGCAACAGAAGGGCGTGACGCATGTCTTAACGATGGATGACCCGAAGCCATGGATGGCACCTTCTGCATGGCACCCAGCAGTTCGGCGTTCACCAACACCCACAGTGAAGAAGCAATAGTAAATACAAAAGTTCTCAGCAGGAAACCAAGCATGAAGGAATGCAGGAGGTCCACAATAATGTTCACATAGTCGATAGCTGTCATGGTGTCTTCGGTGAGTACCACATCTCGTTTGGAAACCCAGGTGAATGTCCCCCACAGCATAACAGTGCCACTACCGGCTTGTGTCCCTTGAGCGGTGCAGATTTCTGCAGCTGTTCGCCTGGATGACGGTGTGTTGGATCACAACCATCAGACTTGTGTGACAAGAAATGTGACTCTTCCTACCAAGTGACACGTTTCCATTGATCCGTGGTGCGAGCTCGACGATCCCGTCAACTATCCTCACATGTCCGCTACGTCGCTGACAAGGAGACCACATGACAACAGGATTTTTATAATTATGTATGTTCAAGGTACGTGAACGTCAGAACTCAAATATTAATCTCAAAAATACGTTCGATGCAACTCTCAGAAACTATCGAGAAAATCAACTTCAAAGTTATCGAAGAGTCTTTAATACACTAAACCTAGAAAAACTTTTCCATGGGCGTTGTGGCTCTGTGGTAGAATGTTTGACTGCTATTCGGGAGTTTCGGCTTTGATTCCTGGCCGATGCAATTTGTTTTAAAAAAGGTCTATGTTCTATGAGCATTTTCGCGAAGAATCGGTAGCTCACAAGATGGTAATCGCTGGAGTGAGTCACAATTCCCTCATTATTTTGTCCGTTCAGTTACAATATCCACGTAATATAAATATGAAATCAATCGAATGCATGTTAATTGATACATATATAGTGATAATTTTTATGAAAACACCATGTAAGGTGAGGGGGAACACTTTCTAGAGCGCCTCTATACGGAAGGATTTAACAATACTTACCATCTGCGTACGTTTACAAACTTCACATTACGCACTTTACTATTAGTTGCTGACACTGACGATGGCTGCCTTAGCAAATGACAATTAGATATTTGTTCATCAGCTTATACTTGATGAATTTTATATTCAAATCATCGAGACTCAAACCAGCAATCCAGTGACTACCAGTCTAGAGAGATACCTGTTTCTGTTCATGTTTATGTATTTTATCCTTCAGGAATATGCGCGTAGAACATCCATCTTTCTTTAAATGTTTGTATTAGCTGCCAATCATCCGTCCCCCCCCCCCCTCCCCGCCCCTCCCCACCGTTTCCCATCACCCTACATGCCAGCTTGGCACTCAAGTCGAAGCCCCAATGCCCACGGAAAATTGTTCTAGCTAAAGTGAATTAAAGTCACTCGGAAAACTACAAAGTCGATTCTGCCGAGAATTTTTGCGTTTTTCATTAAACTGCTATGATATTATTCATATTTGATGATTTAAATGGCTCTGATCACTATGGGACTTAACATCTATGGTCATCAGTCCCCTAGAACTGAGAACTACTTAAACCTAACTAACCTAAGGACATCACACAACACCCAGTCATGACGAGGCAGAGAAAATCCCTGACCCCGCCGGGAATCGAATCCGGGAACCCGGGCGCGGGACGCGAGAACGCTACCGCACGACCATGAGCTGCGGACCCATTGATTCAGGTTACCATGAAAATCAACGAAGACGTTCATTTCAACATTTTCGTTCATCAACAGTTGCTCCTTCTTGCATTTCTTGATGGTGAATTCATGAAGGACAATATCATTTTCGAAGGTGGTAATAGCGAGTTTCAGGCAACCCGGGAACCCCGGCGCGGGAAGCGAGAACGGATTCATATCTGAGTCTGAACTTTAACATTAATATAAAAAATTACATAAACCATTTTGCTGTGTGGCCTCCTTGTGAGCGGAATTCTCTCTCGCGGTGGGCAGTGGTCGTAACGTTCCTGCTCATCAGTGTTTTTCGAAACGTATGTTGCTTTAGAAGAGCAGTTCAGAGCAAGCAGCATAGTAGCTTCTAGTATAAAATAGTTGAGCAGTACAAGACATTATCAATCAGGTATAATTTTAACATGTACTGAAGGGTGATAACATTGTTATCAAATGGGAGTAGTAGCGTAAAATATTCTGCGCGCATGTTAGAAACGCGTGAAAAGTAAGTATTAATCCGTATTGACTCTAGTTGCACGATAATCGTAATGTCGATATTCAGAAAACCATGAAAGTAGAACAGTTTTTGAAATAGTGAGTGAGTGTAGGCGACACTGGAAGCAGGCTAGTGTAGATAAAGAATTCCAGTACAA
This sequence comes from Schistocerca gregaria, assembly GCF_023897955.1. Classification (NCBI taxonomy): domain Eukaryota; kingdom Metazoa; phylum Arthropoda; class Insecta; order Orthoptera; family Acrididae; genus Schistocerca; species Schistocerca gregaria. Next base: position 371,851,506 of record NC_064924.1, read on the forward strand.
AAATAAATAAATTAATCAATTAATTAACTAAAATACTTATGTTTTAGAATGACAAAGTGTTAAAGAGCAAGTTTCTGAAGTTCTTTGTGTGAATGGTAACACAGTAAGGGCATATGCGGAAGACAGTGCGAAAGACAAGAGAAGCTGGACGCATGTGAAATACATTGCTATAGAACAATGTCAAAAATTAAATAATGAGATTACAAGTGAAATGAAACGGTGGTTGATACAGTAAGATAAGAAGGATAGACAGAAATACAAGGACTAAAAGCAGGTTATGTGACTTATGAGGCTATAAGTTCGTGATGAAAAGGAAGATTAGAAAATGCCGCAAAACTTTTGACGAAGGTGGGGTAGTAGGCATGATTAAGATAAAGAGAAATCAGTGCTGACATATAAAAATGTATTAGAAATGTATTGTATCTCATCAGTATAGCTGCTTCGTCCATCATCGGAAGCTAGTAATTAACTAATTATGTTTTATCTTCTCTCCTTTCAGCATCGCTGACATCTTACCGTCATGCATTAATTTAAAAGCGATACTTTTCTTCCTAACTTCAAGACAACGTGATTCATGGTGAGCTGACATACTATGATATCTGAGTCGAGAGTCTCTCGCAGTCGCGTCCACTGTTCATGGAAAGAATGGTGTTCTGGCATTTGGCTTTTGGTGTCTCATTAAGTTCTCATCTCGCGATTGCCGAACTGCAGAGGACTCTGGAGTTGCAAGTACCGCTGCGAGAGCTGACGGACTTTGCTTATTTTGTTTTTTATAAAGGCCAATTCTTATGGAATGAGGGATAAGAGATCCCAATAACGATGAAACGAGGATTTTTTTCGCATTACATCCGCTCGTTGCCGTGTACGTGTCGATGCTCCTAGCCCTGGAAGGTGATCAAGGCTGCATCATGTAATGGAAAGACAGGGATACCCCAATTGTGGGGTGGGGTCGAGAAAGATGAAATGAAGATATCCTGGAAATGTTCGTCGGTAATGAGGCAACCGATTGAGCGTACTGTGCGCGATCGCAATCTGAACCGCTTGTGGACCATTGTGAAAGAGATGTTATAAAGCCTGTCCTCGAAACCAGATGAGTGCGTGGTATTTTCGCAAGATGACAGTGTGAACTTTGGGACAACAATAAAATAGTCCGGGTTAACCGTCGTTTATGGGGCGTGGAGGTAACAGCCCACGTTGCGTCCGATAAGGAGTCAACCGTTCCGTTTCAGGAGGCACATAAGAACGATGCTCGTCGGTGTCGTCGAGTTGGCAGTCAGAGCAAAGTGACGAAGTGGCCAGTGCTATATGGTGAAGTCGGCTTTTGGTACATACTAGAGTGCAGACACGTTCGATACTAGGAAGTGTACGAGTTACCGTCTGCGCTCTGTATCTCCATGGGGTTGTGAGGGTTGGACAATGTAAATATAGGATAAAAATCTCTCACACGGGGAGGATGGTGACAGGGAGATTGTCCCGAATGTAGCTGAATTTCACGACATTACGATATGGTTCAATAAAGGTGAGAGATGAGTCATGTCGATCGGTGGTTGGAGAGAAGCTGATCAGAGGATACCCAAGAGACTGAATTTTAAATATGGGGAGGATCCGCGCCAGTGCTGCCGCCTGGTATGCACAAAGTGTGCGGTGGATCAAGCTTGCACGTTGCCTTTTAGAAGGGACAGTGTTAGAGCGTTGTAGGACGATGAAAAGGGCCTCTGCTGACAGCAAGTATACACAGCCTCATTGAAGTTGGCAATCAAGGAGTAAAGGAATCGAGAGAATCTGGGAAACATATACCATTTTAGGGCCCACATATGTGTTGACATAGGAAACATGTTGCAGTTGGTTCAAGCTACGGTGGCAGCCAACATGGTGCCATATGGACTGTAGAAGTCGGCGGTAAGCCAATGCTGGGGTTCAGAGTGTGGAGGCCGTAGAGTAGATACCTAAGCAACGAAGGGTGGCACCGACGGGGAGCAGATCCGGCGCTATGACCTGGAGCCGACGCCCGATGGGCATCATCGATTTGCGGACGTTAAAGATGCTACCTGAAATACGCCCTTACAGCTGGATCCAATGGCTGGTGTCACTGAGTTCCGCTGAGGAGCGGGTGAGAATTATATCATCCGCGTAGGCCCTGCATCGATAAGTATGTTTGCAGGCTGTAGGCGAGTTGTAAGACCGGCGACCAGGAGCTACAGTGCAATGGCACGCTGTAGCTTGGACATGGGTCACCCTTGACGCACGGAGCGGCTCGGTCCAACAAGCCTCCCGTTAACCTGAACAGTGGAGACAGCAGGAAGCAGTAACCGGCGAATGGTGTCCACAAAAAGAGAGGCCCAAGCCTTATACGCATCACGACCGCGAGAAGAAATGTGTGTCGATCGCAATCGAAGCCACTTGTAAAATCAATGGAGACTAGCACCGGAGCCGACAGACAGCGGTTATCGCCATAATATCACGGCATTTCCCCCAAAAGCGTTAAAGGGTAGCCCCGGACCCGCGTACGGTCAGTTCTGGTGAAGGACCGAACGCAAGACTGTGCGTAGGCGCGGTGGTAAGAGGCGCGCCGTGGATTTTATAACCCACGTTCGTTAACGAAAGGGGGCGGGATACGAGGACAGTTAGAATGTTCGTATTGTTAAAAGACGGTAGCTGCAGTAAAAATAGTTTTAATGAACGTGGCAGCCTTGGTCGCAGTCGGCTGGGGAGCGCGCCCGCTGTCAGAGCCCGGACACGGCCGGCGTGGCGTGACCGGCAATCTGCGGCCATTACGCGCGCACAGCGCCGAACGCGCCGAAATCAATTGGCAGTCCTCCGTGCCGAGTCATCCGTCCCGTCGCCGGCATTCTGCCGAACGCCCATTTAAAAGCTGTTCGCTCCGCGCTCAGTATTTATTGTCCGAACCGTCGTCGCCGCGACTGTAATTTCCGAGTGGTGGAATTGAGAATTTATGACCCGACGTAAAACGGCACGCTACACTACGTCAGCGACTGACGTTCTACATTTAACTTTGTATAAAGGCACGTGAAGCTGTGGCCATTACGAAAGCCATAAAACATGTCAGCCTTACAAATTAACGCATTTCCAATAATAATGTTTCCCTTGGAAACACTGAAAGTTATTTATTACGTCTGGCCTTTAAAACCATTCACTTGTTTCCTTACACAAAAATACCGGTGACTGTTGGTGTATACCTTAAAAGAAACGAACATTATGTTTCTCAAATGGTTCTTCGACGATTTCGTAGAAACTCGGTCGAATAACGACGTTCTGGTGCTCACTCAGTCTCTACAGCCATAGATAAACCGCGAAAAGGGTAGAATACTTGCTAACGGTAATACCTCAAACTTACTGTCTAATTCGATGTACGGGTATCCGAAAAGTCTTTCCCTGATTACATAAATTGATAACTCACGCTAGAAGTAAGATACAAATATGAAACTGGTGTCTAATTGTTTACAAACTATCAAAGTTGTTTCTTTTTTTTTTCACGCGTCAGTAAAGTCCCACATGAGCACCTTTGGTAGCACGTCCAAAAGTGAAAGTTTGGTGCGCGCTATTGCACGATCGAATTATCCGGCCATTCTTCTTCGCTGAGGCTACTATCACCTCTGCAGTGTATTTTGACATGTTGCAACTGTATGCTGTTGCTCAGCTGCTTCAGTATCACCCGATGTCTTGTTTCAGCAAGACGGTGCACCGCCTCATCGGGGTTTGGATGTCCATGCCTATCTCGATATGACCTTTCCTGGGCGATGGTTTGGTCGTGATGGGCCCACGGTTTGGCCTCCACATTCTCCTGACATAACCCCATTAGACTTCTTTTTATGGGGTTATGTCAAGGGCGAGGTCTACCGAACACGTGTACCAAATCTTGAAACCCTGCGGCAACGGATAAACACAGTCGCTGAATCGATCCCTCCAGTGATGGTAGCTAACGTGTGGACTGAAATTGAATATCGCCTAGATGTGCTACGTGCTACCAAGGATACTCATGTGGAAGTTTACTGATGTGCGAAAAAAACTTTGATAGTTTGTAAACAATTAGACACCACTTTCATATTTGTATCTTACTTCTAGCCTGAGTTATCAATTTATGTAATCAAGGAAAGACTTTTCGGACACCCTGTATTACTCTTTTCTTCCAGTTCTGTTTAAGGTGAACGCTACCACTGAGCTACCTGGAGCAGAAATAAAATTAAAACAACTCAAAATATATTCGAACTGTACCATGAATGTATATTTTCAGTACTTACTACGTAATAGCTCTTGAGAAATACGTGTTAATTCGACTATGTTAGAGCAGTGAAGGATACTTACGTTAGTGCTGTAGCACCCTTAGACGTCACCAAGGTGACGGGACAAGCAGACGAGTCAGGCAAGGAGTTTTCATACTACCAACATTATGTGTTAATGGAAAAGACATCAAGCATTTCGTTTTGCCGATGTCATGTGCTGATAGCCACTAGAACAGATACACTTAAACGACGAATGGCAAAAATCAATACAGCAAGTTCGAACGTAAGCCGGATCTCAGTTATAATAAGAGTAAAATGTAGTATAACGCTAGAACGAAATTTTCACTCTACAGCCGAGTGTGCGCTGATATGAAACCTCCTAGCAGATTAAAACTGTGTGCCGGACCGAGACTCGAACTCGGGACCTTTGCCTTTCGTGGGCAAGTGCTCTACCAACTGAGCTACCCAAGCACGACTCACGCTCCGTCCTCACAGCTTTAATTCCGCCATTACCTCGTCTCCTACGTTCCAAACTTCACAGAAGCTCTCCTGCGAAGCTTGCAGAACTAGCACTCCTGGAAGAAAGGATATTGCGGAGACATGGCTTAGCTACAGTTTTAATCTGCCAGGAAGTTTCAAGTATAACGATCTTGGTAAAATAAACAGATTTTCTGCCAAATAAACGAAGTGTGCTTGGGAAAATGAAATTAAAGTGATAGTATAAAATCAGTATTCAGAGATGAGGACTTTGAAAGTCATCGAACAATCCATGATAACAATTATTCTACTAGACAGGACGACAAATCAATCGAGAGACAAGTACAGTTGAAGACGTAATGATGGTGATGGGCAGCATATGCAGCCGAATGAATGAAATTCTGGATGGAACAAGAGACGACGTTCGTGAATTCCACGACGAGACAAGAGCTCGAGAAGACGATTTTAGAGAGAGAAGAAAGAATAGGTGCAAAGTGTATGAGGCGAGCTGAAGCCCATCATGCAGGCACATGTCTCAAGGATGCCATATATTGATGGATGCCAAATGACTGATGATAAGGATACAACGTTCTACTGGTCATTTCCTATAATTTTTTCCTTTTATATATTAATGATATTCTTCCGTCTGCAATTTAGAAAATGTTTATATTCATTTACACTCTCTACGTAACTCTCGGTCTTATAGCGATTATAAAACATACCACAACCAGACAAAATTATGATGTACATAAACAACTGAATAATTCTCAAGCTATCGGAAATAAAATAAACTCAATTTACTATGGTAGTCGGATCGTTACGTAGTTGACCAGAAAGATAGAAACAAAAAGAAGTCACCAATGTTAACTCGCCTGTGTCACCTTAAACTAACAGTGACTGGATTCCCAAATGAACTATTTCTTTAAGTATTACATTTATTACTCCATAATTTTCCTTACCGATCAACGGACAAAGCACATTAATTATTCGTAACCGTGTTTTAGACATGAATATGTAGCATTCTTTTAAACCATTCGCTTGGTACCGTTTTATGTACTCTGTTCTGCAGTTACTTGTACATTAGTAAAATCCAAACTGAACATTGTGATTGATTTTTTAAATCCAAGGCCATTTGGTGACACTGGCGACAGGTGCACAGCACCGTAGTATAACCTGCGTACTTTGCAGGATTCAAAACCCTATCTAGCCATCCAGATGACATCTTCGCGTGTGGGACATTAAATCTTAATCTCCCTTATTCTACGCAGTAACCGATTAACTGAAGATCAGGTTTATGGCAACTGCGCAAACTTGCGCGAGAGATTCCAAAAGAAACAGTTTTGACACCATGATGGGAGAATGCTGTTTTTACAGGAAAGAGAACTGAGAACGTTAAAAGAAAACACTATTCTGTGAAGATACAAATAAATTTTAGATATGAGATAAAATAAAAAGATAAGTTATAGTTTAACATTCCTTCAGTGTCAATATCTGTAGAAAGGAAGGGAAAATAGTTGCGGAGGGATCCTCTAGATTTACCTGTTACCACTTCCAATGATAGTTAATACTTTTTTGTAACGTATAGGTCGACTAATGTAACACACAATGGCAACAGAATATGACCGGGAATATCAGTTTTATTAGCACACTTTTACTGTTACGGGGTGAACGATTCATTATGTGCTCGTACCGTTCGAGGTGGTGCAGTGGTTAGTTAGCACACTGGATTCGTATTCGGAAGGATGACGCTTCAAACCCGACTCCGGCCATACTGATTTAAGGTTTCCGTGATTTCTCTAAATCGCTTCAGGCTACTTCCGAGATGGTTCCTTTGAAAGGGCACGGCCGATTTCCTTCCCCATCCTTTCCTAATCCAAGCTTGTGATCGTCTCTAATGATCTCGTTGTCGACGGGACGTCACACACTAATCTCCTCCTCCTCTTTGCGTACGCGTGATTGGGTCATTTCTTCTAGCACTGGTAGCGTGCACGATTGTAAGCGCTGTGTGTGTGTGTGTGTGTGTGTGTGTGTGTGTGTGTGTGTGTGTGTTTTGCTTGAGACAGAAAGAGACAGAGGGCGAGAGCGAGAGAGAGAGAGATAGTAGACAGGTAAGTGAGAAATGACGTTGTGACGTCATTTCCCACGATCTATGTTCGGCGTGAGCTCGTGCTCGTGAGTCGTGACCGCAAGCCAGAGTATGCACACTTGAATAATGTGCAGGTGAGCAGCCACTGAGGCGCTACCTGCCATGGCACGCACACCTCAATAGCTGAACGTGAGAAAGCTCCAAGGAGTCGCTGCTTCATTAGAATATGAAATAACGGGAAAGGCGCTCAGCTGAAAATTTCTGAGGAGTTACTCTTCTCCATATCAATGCTTCGGTTACAAAAGAACTTCTCAACCCTTCGCTACAAGTAGTAAGTAAACGAATATGCACCACTGATTACGACGTGACAATGTACTTGCGACTGAACCGTATGTCTGAGTGTAACACTGGAAAGATATGGCTTTATTCGAAAGAAACTGGGTTATCTTGGCAGAAAACACCAATTGGGGTATACATAAAGACCACATTTCAGCCAAATTTCAAAGTAAACGCTCAGAACGATATATTTATACTACAAATCACAGAAAAAGAGGCCTATTAAGTTGGAACTGGGTATGAAATAAATGGTGACGATGAAAACATGTAAATGAATCGACATTTATGTGTACAGTATCATTAATTCCTATTGGCGTGTTAACAGAAAAACTTGTTTATTGACTAGAACGTGATGACTGAAGCAATAATAAAACACAGTCTTTGACTGACAACGGCGCTACGTTGTTCTTCAAAAAAACAGTTTCTTAGAGTTTCGCCGTGCTTTAGTTAATAAAAGAAATCTTTCCTCCGTTTATGCACAGAAACAAAGTTTATGGCGAAATGTGTGAAGAGGTCGAGTTTTCAATTAGAGAGTAATCGAGCTCGACCCCTTGATGATTCCCATACTGCTTCAAACTGCAGCGATGTCGATTGTTATCTTCATTCTATGATACAAATAGTCCAACACATTTTTAAGGGGATAAAAAGGAAACATCAACAAGTCGACCTCATACTTTGAGGAGGAAAAAGTACACATACAAGATATTAGCCCCAGCAATCGGTCCCACGCGAAAATTTGGGCCATAGTTCTGATACTACGCAAATATCGCATTCCGAATTCAGAGGTTTTAAATTGCTCGTGCACCGATTGTTTGTCACTTTATTTGCAACCGTTGCAACCACTTAATGTCCGAGCGCGAAATACCGTTCAGTGGAGTGAATAAGAGCTTTGTGAAATACTGCTTTGACACTGATAACATGGTTTGTCCATACATTGCAAGTATGCTCTTTTCTCCTTAAAATACGATATCGAGATGGTGATGTTTCCTTGTAAGATGAGGTGCTTTAGCTGTCCACTGGAGATGCGACAGGCATCTGAGAGTTCGTCAAACCGAGAACGTATGCGTGAAACTCGCTCTTACCACCTTCGAAGATGATATTGTCCTTCGTGGATTCACTATCAAGAAATGCAAGAAAGAGCAACTGTTGATGAACGAAAATGTTGAAATGAACGTCTTCGTTGATTTTCATGGTAACCTGAACCAATGGGTCCGCAGCTCGTGGTCGTGCGGTAGCGTTCTCGCGTCCCGCGTCCGGGTTCCCGGGTTCGATTCCCGGCGTGGTCAGGGATTTTCTCTGCCTCGTGATGGCTGGGTGTTGTGTGCTGTCCTTAGGTTAGTTAGGTTTAAGTAGTTCTAAGTTCTAGGGGACTGATGACCATAGCTGTTAAGTCCCATAGTGCTCAGAGCCATTTTTTTTTGAACCAATGGTTTTAAGATAGTGTGAAAAACACACTCAAAATATCACAGAGCTACGACGAGCTTGTGGAATGTCTAATTGGTCCTTTGATGCTCTCGACACCCTGCCTCATTTGAAAATAATAAAAATCGCTACTCTTTAGACCACACCACACACTCTTCCAGTCAGCCATTGTTGAGTTTGTATTGTTAAGCCTATTGACGAAGTGCAGACTTATATGTCACTTTGTTCAGGGCTATCTCACGAAGTACTCAACTCTGAATGGCCGTTGCAGTGTCCGCTCGGAAAATAGTTAAGATCGATCTACATTCACTGATTGCAACAATTCCTGTTGGATTTGAAACTGATTGTATTTGACACTCATTTCCAGTACCTGTTGTATAGTATCCTTTTTTGCCGTTGGTCTTAAGCCGTATTTCAAGGTTATGAATGGTCTCCGCTCCTTGTAGATACGTTGGACAGCACCCCACTGATTCCACAAAACTGATCTGCAAATATGGATCACACTGCTGTCATACCTTAAGTCAGTAGTGGAGGGTCATATGACTACCGGCTACCAGTTATACAACAGGTACAGAACCCCAAAGGCACCAGTATACTCTTTTGAAGTGCGCATACTATTCGATCCTGTGACACCAATACGGCTGCCATGCCATCTTATCGGCTAAAGATAGAGGTGTAAAGTGTTCGGTCATGTACGGTTGGGGACAAAATCGGAGATATACCTCGTCTTTTCGTTATGCTGAAAGTGTTCGAACTGTACTTTACAGGAAATAAAATGTGATATTCCAACTGAAGTGAAGTTAACAGTTATCAAAAAAACAGGACAAGTGCAGTAGGACTCGCGCTCTTGGGTTTCTGTACGATCTTCATTATGTACATAATGTAAGATGGTAAGATGGTAATAATTATTTCGTGTGGCTCAATGATTTGTTACAAGTCTTTCTACTGGATGCCACTTCCGCGACTTGCGGATCCATGAACTCATAACCTACTCCGGCCATCCAATCGGGGAAAGGGGCCCTGCAGTTTAACTTGGAATCCGAACCAAGTGTTGTTTCTGAAAGGTGAAGGCTAAGTCAAAACGAAGACTGAAAAATCCGATCTCACGACCGCTCGATTTCCAGGCACACGTTTTACCTCCACCTCCCCCCCCCCTCTCTCTCTCACTCTCTCTGTCACACACACACACACACACACACACACACACAACACACACACACACAATCTCTCATTCTTTCCCTTCCTCCTTACATTCGCTCACCTTTAGTTGCCTTCTCGGTCTGGCTTCTGTGCCTTTTATCCTGTTTGTTAAAACAATTATTTTCCTGGAAATATCAGTAGACGACGATGCCCGTCATAGATAGTACATCTGTAGGATTTGATGAATGTGTTTGCGAGTATCAAAATGTGTGACATACATGGAAATATATTTTGATTGCACTGACTTAGAAGCTTAAATTATTTACTCCGCGTAGGGATCGTAGACCTAAGCATTTGACATAAATTTCTTTTTACCTGTACCCTCCCCTTAGAAAGTGATCCTATATGGGTTCCGTTTTTACCGACTGAGATCCGAAACCCTAAAAGAGATCTCCTTCTATGATTAAACGAGGAAGAAAAACAGTCATTCAGAAGCATCACAGCCAGTAATGACAATAATCTCCACCATGCCCACTGTCTTGTATGACGTGATGTGGTGATGGTAAACAGATTTGGTAACTGATCAGCACTTTAATTTTTCCAACGGTGTCTTAGCTCTTCACCTGACACATGCTTCTCTATATCCTTGTCCTCATAGTATTAGTGAATGGAAGTAGGAGAAAAACAGGAAATCTCGACCTCCATCCCTTTCGTCACTCCTCTCCAGCTTCTTCTCGCCCCTAGGCCACACCACTTGCTCTTCTTTTGCACAGCCACGTACCTTTTCCGAAAATATTTCAATCTGAGAACTTCCAAACCAAATTATTACACGTATTTATCTCGCCCAATAATAGCTCAGTATTTTGCATTTTTCTAAGCCAGCTTGTTACACATATTTCGTCCTCCCATTGTACCTTTCTTACGGCGAAGAAGATACCTTCTTACGACAAGAACGGGCAAGGAGCCATGACATCTTTCGCATCCTTTGATGATGATAAGTGTGCAACTGTCCTCGTGTGAGACGATGCAACTTTGCGTGTCTCTAAATATGATAAGATCGCGGTGCATCCTGCCTGAGATCCCTACTGGCCTCCAATCATAACCAACAAATAACTGCTGTGCGTTGACGGCTCAGCTCTGCGGTTGTCTCGAGGGAGCGACTGTTGCAACGGCCCTTCTCTACTTCGTTATTCTCTGCTATCTGCCCCAATGGCCTACTCTCCCTCTTTTGCATCTCCGTTACGGAATCACAGTAAAGAAGACGCAAAACTGTGTCACCACTGCTATAGCCGACCTTACGATTCTGTATGCAATTACTACATCCTACCTGTCACGTCCTTACCCAACGGTGAGATGTGGTTAGCCGAACAGGTTAGTCACCTCTCACGCCTTGCAGATTGGAACAGGCGTATGCTTCATCTGTCTGAGTTGCATGCAGATTCAGACAGACATGACAGGTCGAGATCACAAGAAAAATACTAATACTGTGATATATAGCTCATAATATACTATGGAAGTGTTTCGTTACATATGCATAGGCATAATAGCTAATCATGATAAATAGCAGCGAATACAGTTCGCAACATTTGTGCAGCTTCAAGTAGCACCGTTATGAAGTGAATCATTCAGTGGGCAAGGTTGAAAAGTTGATGAAAAAAGAAAGATATGAAGCTTCGGATATAGCATACCATGTACAATGAGGTCATTAGATATGAAGCAGGAGGATGGGAAGGGAAACTGGCAATGTCTTTTCAAAGGTACCATTCCGGCATTTGCCTAAAGCAGCTTAGAGAAATCTTGATAAATGTAAATCAGGATACCAAGATAGTGGGTTGCTCCACTGCATTCCTGAATACACTGAAAAGTTCCTACAACTGTGAGATCACGCAACTGAGGGCTGTCGGGCTGTTTCAGCAATGCGGGAGATTTTACTGCTCGTGATTAACCTATCTGTTATGTTCGTCTCTTATGTTCAGTAAACCAACGAAAAAACTCTATAAAGCATGAATTACAATTTATCGTAATATCCTTATGACGAAAGTCTTGGTTAACATAACAAATGTTCCTGAGATAATCGTGTCCAAATGGTTATAAATTAGCAAGATGTTCTGCACTTTTGGCTTCAAACCAGTCTACATCTACATTCTGCCCACAATCACACTGAGTAACATTTCAGGACAATCATAAAAGTTAGGAAACGTAGCAGAGGGAGTAGGTGCACAACGAAACCCGGTAAAGAAATTATTCAGTGCCACAATTAGGTCAAAATAATTATGTGAACCGAAAAACCTTAAAATTATTTCAGTAGAAGAAGAAAGATGCAGGTACTAACAAGTATGGACATCTGCAAGTTTTACAATCTTATCTACGGGTTACTGAATCAAGGTAACGAGAAGACTTATCAGAGAGAAGTTTTCTTGAGATTTATTACTGACTATCGATCAGGCTGTTTGTAACTCTATCAGAGGAGAGGTAAAATTCGCGTTCCAGCGTGTTTAGAAACGCCAATGAATACGGGCTTCAATTTGAAGTTCAGGAGCATTACCAATGCACTAGCTAGCAACTGCCCCAGTGATGGCTGCGATTCTTAGTTTGCAACGTAAAAGAAGAGATGTAGTCTCTGCTTGGAAGAAGATTTCTGGATGCACATACACAAATTTACTAGCTTGATGCCACCACTTACGTGATAATCATTCAGAATATTTAATCGAAATAAGAATAAAATGTCACGTGATACTTCTCAGCCCCTTCAGTAACTATGTTGACAGTAACAGAGTTGCCAAACATGTTCTAGGATGTTGCCGTCTCAAGCTAGTGGCAGGAAGCATTCGTTTCCACAGCTCAGCTGTTTCTTAAGCGTCTCATACTTGAGTTTCAAAGACATGAAGTATCTAGCCATCAATTTGGTAAATAACTAGACCAATGAGTTTTATTCGCATTTCTATAACTAGAAGTTCGAGCTAAAGTGAAGGTACAAATCATATTTAGATTCAGTGACTGCAAATATAAAACCATAAATTAAGAGCAGGGAGAATTATTTGGTCGGTCCTACTCTTCATTATCTGTCATAATTACTTTCAATGTTCTTTCTTAATAGTACAGCAAACCGAAAAGCTCATTCATGAGATGAATTCGCTTCTTTTTCAGTATCGCCAGTGGTTATATTGTAAACTGAAGAGTTACAATAAACAATTTCGGTGCCAGATGGAATACTATGATCTCCGCGGAAAAACAGTATATACGGTATGTTAAGGTTGATCTTTTTTTGTCGCATTCTGGCTTCTTTACATCTTTAACTGAGAATAGATTGAGCAGATGGGAATATATTCGTCCACCATTTAATAATGATCATTCAATTGAAGAAATCGGGGTACAAAATTGTTATTGTCGTGTGATAGCTTTTACTGTAGAGAAGGAGAAGGAGTTTAGCGGTTCTTCGAGGTTGTAGAAGGAGGCAAGTGAAAACAGATTAATTCCTGGATAGCTTGGACTGTGTCAAAACGGCTGCTTGAGCGATAGGTAAAAATTAAGGGAGTTTAATTCTCACTCTTTTCAAGAGGTTGAAGTCCTTAACTTTCCGATTTCACGGTCAAAACGTAAAAGAAATAGTTTTCCCCAGATCACATCATAAGAGAAGCCCTAAGTCTCCTGCAAGTCGATCTGAAGCGAGCCTTTTTTTTCCTAGGTCATAAAAGTAACGATAATCATGAAATATGGCACTACAAATAACCCTTTCGTATCTCTCTCGCTAATGTAAATCCCTTTTGTTCTCTTCGACTAAGGATTTCTTCGAGAAATATCCTCAAATTTCGGGCGTATCTGGTTTTGAAAATAATTAGTTTTCTCTCCCTAAGCAACCAACAATAGTTCTGTCACCGTAAATATGCGCAAGTCACACAGAAAGAGATTTTACAAAACATTATTAGTAGATAACAATTTTTGCTATTCTGACCATGATAAAGTTAAAAGCAATATTTTAAAGAACGTGTACATTGCACTCCTACAAGTCGCCTGTGTCTTCAGGGTCGATGGTGGTGTGACACAGTTCGTGACAGGTTTCTGTAATTCAATTACTCATCAGTGAAGATTTACTGGTATACACTCAGTCTTGAACCCCAGCAGAGAGCCTACTGATAAGACCCACTTGTTTAAAATTGTGTCCAATTGGAACGCAAACTCACATCTCAGGTGTCACCGCCAGAGTTCCATCAATTAATCCGTTTCACAAATTCGCCTTTTTTTGCGTTTCTTCGGTGTGACTATGGTGCCACCACGCAACATAATTCATTAGTGAAGACTTTCCTCCTAAGGAACTGAGCGCAGGTGCCGCACCAGATATTATGATTTAGATTTTTAAGCACGGCAAGAACAATCCTCCAGCAATAATGGCCAAATATCTGTGACAATTAAACATTTGTTGACATCCTGAATAACGATATAAATATTTCCGAATGAATCTGCATATCGAAATTATTTGCGCTTCCTCTCTTGCATGCCCCCCCCCACCCCCACACGGACAGACGGGTACACAAAAACACGCGCGCGTGATCCGTTAGCGTAAGTGCCCGAAATGAATTTAATTTAGTTCCTCTTCTCTGTTTTTCACGTACATCTCGACACTGAAATAACTCATCTGCTATTCGTGGTAAACTTTAACTACACTGTTTCCGATTCTGTTCTTATATTTTCTGAGTATTTTGGTACAGGGGACATGCAGTCTCCGATATCTCATTGCAGAATAATTTCATTATAGGATTTAATTTGATTTCTTACGTCCGTTTATTTTTGTATCTGTATATGTACTGAAAGTATCTGCACAAATCACAATGATACGCGCCGCGTGTCTTGTGTGCAAGCAAACTTGTTCCACCGACAACAGCTATGTGCACTTCAGTGTTCGACCTCAAGACTGCATTGAGTACTGCTCGGTTTGTTGTTTACTTCTTCTCACTTAACGGTAAGGTGATATGGGCTACAGAGTGGTGTAACAGCTGCCGTCGTAGAAAAGCTGGACAAGAACAGCAAAGAAGCAAATACAGTAAATAAAGCTTTACTTAACTGGTAGGTTTCTCCAAGTGTGTGATGAGTCATTACAAATAGAGCTGCAAGAAATAGAGTCGAACTCATACATTAGCTCTCTAAACTGCTGGGGCTGGGTGGGTGCCGCCTGCCCTCTTACACTGCAGCGCTATTGGAGTCTGACGGAAACTTACAGTTCTGTTGCCAACCCATGAGACGCCAGCAGGGATGATATCGATTTGTGAAGCCACATGGTTCTTTCTCGAGTTGTTTTTCTAAAAGTAGTGAGGATAGTTTCACTGGTGAAAACTGGTTGATATGCACTTCGTGTTCGGGCTCAATGAATGTGATGGAAGAACGGCACAACGACGCTATAACGAGCTTTTCAAGAGGCGACGGCAGCCACATCACAGTCCCCTACATCTGTCTGAGTGTTGATCGGTTACTTCGTGTTTTGTGTTGTACTTTTTGATCAGTGTTGTGGGGGTATATCCAAAGGAAGAAAGTTACGAGGCCTAAGGAAACGAATTAACGAGTCCTTGGGCCCGTTACCCAAAAATTCACAGAAAATATCGTTGAAGAATCTTCGAAATTTTGTAGGTGAAGTTCCGGCTTGGCGATTGTTGTCTCAGTCATAATGCTGACAGTTGGTTAGAATCTTACGGAACAGATGCTCGTACAAAATTCCAAAGGAACACACTGATGGCCGCCCGGGGTTGCCGAGCGGTTCTAGGCGCTTCAGTCTGGAACCGTGTGACCGCTTCCGTCGCAGGTTCGAATCCTACCTCGGGCATGGATGTGTGTGATGTCCTTAGGTTAGTCAGGTTTAAGTAGTTCTAAGTTCTAGGGGGCTGATGACCTCAGATGTTAAGTCGCATAATGCTCAGAGCCATTTGAACGATTTTTGACACATTGATGTGTTGTGTAGTTGTGTATGCTTCATGACACTTTCTCATCAAAGAAAACTGCTAGTCGTTCATATTGAAAATTTCGTGCTCAGAAATAACTTCAGAAAATATAACATGTGGCTAATAAAGAGCAGCCCAAGAAAAAATAAACGTCTCGTCTAGCGACGACAGTGCATGCCTAGGCTGGTTCACTGAAGGAGTACTCGTTTGCTTTTCCTTCCTTAGGTGATCGCAGCATGACTCCACAGATTGCGTACTGTGGCACCAGGTAAAGGATTTGTGAGGGCAGACAGCTTTACCGACTCCGACTTATCTGCGTTAGCGGTGCGCGCCCACAGTGACAGCCAAAGACAGACAAAAGTCCGCTATCGTGATGAGGTCCGCCTGGATTTTCGGCCGGCCGGAGGACCCAGGAACGTAGGAGCAGCCCTGAAGTAATTGCCGCCATTCGCATTCCTGAATTAATGCGGCTCTCTCAGGCTCAGTTTTATTATTTGTGAGTGCTATTGTCTCGTTCGTCGGCCGAATCTTGATAAGCGCGGCGAGGGCGGCCACAACAATTTGTCTCGGGGAGCACCGGACAACTTCACTGCGCGGCTACCGGGCCCCAGCAGTAAGGTCCTCCCTGTGATTTATAATTATTATCTGCGGCCGGTAGGGGTGCAGCGGTGTCCCGCAGGCTGCCGCTGCGGTCGGCTATAAATCACGCCAGTGTCTCCTCCGTGCACGCGGCTGACGAGTGCGGGCCCTGCGCGGTCGCAGTTAATACCCTGCGTCGAGGGATTACGAGCCGCCGTATGCAATAGCCCGGGGAACGTGCTGTCGCCCGCAATCACTCATCTTCGCAACACGCGACGCTGTAATGTACTACACTGACAGAAATGTGAGGCAGATAAAGCTACTTGCACGTTTGAAATTATGTCGAGATGCATCTGACACCGAGAAAAAATAAGCGCGAGATCATCGGCTTTCTCTGCACCACGATTTTTCATTTCTCATTGTTAATGACTATAGTTGCAACACTGTGATGTCATCTGATACATAGTTTTATTTCAAGAGCGAAGACGTGACGACCTGCTCGTAGAGTGTACCGTGCGGAAGGCTAGCGGTGCGCCAATCGATCTAGTAACTGCTCAGTGGCTCATAGACAGATCTTCAAAACCGTCTAAGCAATTGCCGAAATCTTTCCCGTCTCCTCCTCAGTGTTACAATAATTGTACTGAAAACACGGTGACCACTGTGCGCTTCGACATGAAATAGAAACCATGATATAATATATTTGCCTGTTATATAAGAAACCGCCTCCTTCGCATGCCGCCGTGGGACACATGCGATATCTATCGCGCTGAATTAACGGTGATGTGCTTGAGTTGACTCTCAGTCGTTTACTACCGATAACTTCAGAATTCTCATCCATGGGTAAGTGCTGTCATTTACGCGGGGCATGGACGCTGTCAGCTTAATACCACCTTGAGCGGATGTGTGTGTCATTCTTGATTTTTAGCGAGTTACATGGCCGAAAAGCTTGTTGTTTCATTTTGGTGGAAAACGGCCTGGGAACTTGGCTACTATTTGGTGTATACAGAATACACGGGTAAAAGTGGATTAATGAGCCGTAGTTGTCGGCGCTTGTTATAGTTATTCCGTGAGCACTTTAGTGAGCAGACAATACGAACAGTTGTTCAGAGCTAACCACAGTGCCGTAAGGTTCTTCATACTATGTTTTTCGGTTTGAGTTAACTTCCATTTTATTTGAAGAGGTTCTAGCTCCAATTTGGGCCACTGACACTGATAATGTTGTTTACTTGGTTGATAATTTGGCAGTATTATTTTTGTTGGTTTTCTGTAACTTATTTCGTACTTATTTTGTTTAGTTGACGTCATGTGGACGTTGTCGTTTACATTTTATTTATACGGTCTCCTATAGAGCTAGGTTGAGTTATTTCCATTACACTTAAAGAGCTCACATAATACCAGGTGATCAAAAAGTCAGTATAAATTTGAAAACTGAATAAATAATGGAATAATGTAGATAGAGAGGTACAAATTGACACACATGCTTGGAATGACATGGGATTTTATTAGAACCAAAAAAATACAAAAGTTCAAAAAATGTCCGACAGATGGAGCTTCATCTGTTCAGAATAGCAATAATTAGCATAACAAAGTAAGACAAAGCAAAGGTGATATTCTTTACAGGAAATCCTCAATATGTCCACCATCAGTCCTCAACAATAGCTGTAGTCGTGGAATAATATTGTGAACAGCACTGTAAAGCATGTTTGGAGTTATGGTGAGGCATTGGCGCCGGATGCTGTCTTTCAGCATCCCTAGAGATGTCGGTCGATCACGATACGCTTGCGACTTCAGGTAACCCCAAAGCCAATAATCGCACGGACTGAGGTCTGCGGACCTGGGAGGCCAAGCATGGCGAAAGTGGCGGCTGAGCACACGATCATCACCAAACGACGCGCGCAAGAGATCTTTGACGCGTCTAGCAATATGGGGTTCTGATAAAACCCCATGTCATTCCAAGCATGTGTGTCAATTTTTACCTCTCTATCAGCATTATTCTGTGGTTTATTAAGTTTTCAAATTTATACTGAGTTTTTGATCACCCGGTATTTCTCTGATCACTTAAAGGGTGTAGTTTAAATTGGTTTATAGCTGCTCGGTGATTGTTCTGATTTGCTGTGCCTGTAAGTGTTAACTGATGGGTTAACTAATTTTTTAGTGACGCTTGATGTATTCTTTGGGTCGTGTGTTAACTGAACTGAAATCTTTCCTACGTGTTCTTGCAGTGCCTGAATTCATACCGTTTCTTACTGAAATTATCTTGAGACGGAAGGTCTTCGCAAGGTCATGCTGTCGAACCTCAACTAAAAATTTCTCTAATTTCAAATACTAATTATTTATTACTCGTTTTCTTAAGTTCATTTGAGCAAGTTACATTTCATAACTTCTTAAATAAATTAGTCTTTTGTGGGTGAACCTTTTTTGTGGGGGGGATTGTGGGGAGGGGTGCTTGTACCTCACCACTACCACCTCTAGAGGCTGCAGCAAGTCGTTCAGCGATATCGCCGATTGCGTCGATCGGGATCCCGAGAATATCACATTAATATTGGATCCGTGCATGCAGTAGTGCTATACTTAACGCCACACACGTTCTCATCTGCCTGAAGCGACAACTGATAGATGGGACAGAAACAGTGTTCGCTCTGCTGTGCAGGATCGTACAGCCAGGCCACGTACCTCGAGTCAAGGAAAGATCTTGTTAGCAGCAAAAGAGTGTCCACATAGACGGTGACAAGGCGTCTGAAGCACCACTATCTGTCACCGCAGTGACCACTGTTGCTGCTTCTCATGACGCGGCAGCACACGAGGCGAGCTGGCACGGTTGCACCGAACGACAGCTCCGGACACAGGAGTGGCAAAACACGCCTTTTCAGACTATGCCCACTGTAGCGTGCAATCTGTCCACAAGAATTCTCCAATGTCCAATTAACCTACCACGAAATAATTCAGTTTCCGAACAACTCATACACAGCGACAGGTGGAAAGAAACAGGCTGCATAGACCTGATAACAGTAGATTAACTAACGTTTGTTATCGATTCCTGCGATTCCAAAAAGTCCCCAGAGAGCCGAGAGGCTTAGTTGGAACTATACTCTCTGCGCAAATGAAAAGTCTGGTCCTCAAAACCTCAAAGTGCAGACAGCAGCCAGAGGAAAAAAGGTATATGAAAACTGATAAAGGGCGAAATTATTGCAGCTGCGTAGTTCGTGCGTGGTCTGTCGATAAACTGATTCTCCAAAAACCAACTAACCTGCTAGAAACGTGATTTAAATTGTGAACACCTCACAATGAATGACTGCTGGCAAAATGTGCTGCACCTTATTGTTTTATACTGATACCTGTAGGACATTATCAGTAACCAGCAACTGTAGGGAGTATACGACTGGAGCAGCTTACGACAATAGAGCCCCAAGGAGAACGAGAAATTCCATTAATCATCATCATATGGACCCAGCATCTGACATGAGGGTATGTGGTACACATAACCAGTAATTTGCACAGCAGGTACTACAATAATAAAAAGTGTTAAGTCTGGTGGCTGTGTCCTATTTTCGAGATTACCATGACGTTATTTTTCAACAATACAACTCAAAATTGATTTTTCCCATGCTGTCCTAACGTACGTCGAAACTGTTTTTGTTCGACTGTTGCCCTGGCCATCATCGCCTCCATAACATCCACCCACTGAAAACACCTCGTTATGGCTTGCCTAGAAACTATCACTAGAAACAACGATTGTACAGTTTTGACAGAGAGGTGACGCAGCAAGGAATGACGTACTTATAAGTCCTCAAAGCTCTGTTCGACTCATTGACTCATTACCCAGCAGTGTCAGAGCTCCTGCTGTTGCCAGATGAGGCATCTCTTTATGTTAAATTTCGAATCGTTTATATATCCTCAAAACACATGCAAATTTAATAATGCAGTAGGTTATCTCTGGCTGAGGACATCAAAAATGGTTCAAATGGCTCTGAGCACTATGGGACTTAACATCTGAGGTCATCAGTCGCCTAGAACATTTTTTTTCTTTTTTTTTTTTTCAGCAGTCTACTGACTGGTTTGATGCGGCCCGCCACGAATTCCTTTCCTGTGCTAACCTCTTCATCTCAGAGTAGCACTTGCAACCTACGTCCTCAATTATTTGCTTGACGTATTCCAATCTCTCTCTTCCTCTACAGTTTTTGCCCTCTACAGTTCCCTCTAGTACCGTGGAAATCATTCCCTCATGTCTTAGCCGATGTCCTATCATCCTGTCCCGTCTCCTTATCAGTGTTTTCCACACATTCCTGTCCTCTCCGATTCTGCGTAGAACCTCCTCATTCCTTACCTTATCAGTCCACCTAATTTTCAACATTCGTCTATAGCACCACAACTCAAATGCTTCGATTCTCTTCTGTTCCGGTTTTCCCACAGTCCATGTTTCACTACCATACAATGCTGTACTCCAGACGTACATCCTCAGGAATTTCTTCCTCAAATTAAGGCCGGTATTTGATATTAGTAGACTTCTCTTGGCCAGAAATTCCTTTTTTGCCATGGCGAGTCTGCTTTTGATGTCTTCCTTGTTCCGTCCGTCATTGGTTATTTTACTGCCTAGGTTGCAGAATTCCTCAACTTCATTGACTTCGTGACCAACAATCCTGATGTTAAGTTTCTCGCTGTTCTCATTTCTACTACTTCTCATTATCTTCGTCTTTCTCAGATTTACTCTCAAACCATACTGTGCACTCATTAGACTGTTCATTCCGTTCAGCAGATCATTTAATTCTTCTTCACTTTCACTCAGGATAGCAATGTCATCAGCGAATCGTATCATTGATATCCTTTCACCTTGTATTTTATTTCCACTCCTGAACCTTTCTTTTATTTCCATCATTGCTTCCTCGATGTACAGATTGAAGAGTAGGGACGAAAGGCTACAGCCTAGTCTTACACCCTTTTTAATACGAGCACTTCGTTCTTGATCGTCCACTCTTATTATTCCCTCTTGGTTGTAGTACATATTGTATATGACCCGTCTCTCCCTATAGCTTACTCCTACTTTTTTCAGTATCTCGAACAGCTTGCACCATTTTATATTGTCGAACGCTTTTTCCAGGTCGACAAATCCTATGAACGTGTCTTGATTTTTCTTTAGCCTTGCTTCCATTATTAGCCGTAACGTCAGAATTGCCTCTCTCGTGCCTTTACTTTTCCTAAAGCCAAACTGATCGTCACCTAGCGCATTCTCAATTTTCTTTTCCATTCTTCTGTATATTATTCTTGTAAGCAGCTTCGATGCATGAGCTGTTAAGCTGATTGTGCGATAATTCTCGCACTTGTCAGCTCTTGCTGTCTTCGGAATTGTGTGGATGATGCTTTTCCGAAAGTCAGATGGTATGTCGCCAGACTCATATATTCTACACACCAACGTGAATAGTCGATTTGTTGCCACTTCCCCTAATGATTTTAGAAATTCTGATGGAATGTTATCTATCCCTTCTGCCTTATTTGACCGTAAGTCCTCCAAAGCTCTTTTAAATTCCGATTCTAATACTGGATCCCCTATCTCTTCTGAAGCGACTCCTGTTTCTTCTTCTATCACATCAGACAAATCTTCACCCTCATAGAGGCTTTCAATGTATTCTTTCCACCTATCTGCTCTCTCCTCCTCATTTGACAGTGGAATTCCCGTTGCACTCTTAATGTTACCATCGTTGCTTTTAATGTCACCAAAGGTTGTTTTGACTTCCCTGTATGCTGAGTCTATCCTTCCGACAATCATATCTTTTTCGATGTCTTCACATTTTTCCTGCAGCCATTTCGTCTTAGCTTCCCTGCACTTCCTATTTATTTCATTCCTCAGCGACTTGTATTTCTGTATTCCTGATTTTCCCGGAACATGTTTGTACTTCCTCCTTTCATCAATCAATTGAAGTATTTCTTCTGTTACCCATGGTTTCTACCCAGCTACCTTCTTTGTACCTATGTTTTCCTTCCCAACTTCTGTGATGGCCCTTTTTAGAGATGTCCATACCTCTTCAACTGTACTGCCTACTGCGCTATTCCTTATTGCTGTATCTATAGCGTTAGAGAACTTCAAACGTATCTCGCCATTCCTTAGAACTTCCGTATCCCACTTCTTTGCGTATTGATTCTTCCTGACTAATGTCTTGAACTTCAGCCTACTCTTCATCACTATTATATTGTGATCTGAGTCTCTATCTGCTCCTGGGTACGCCTTACAATCCAGTATCTGATTTCGGAATCTCTGTCTGACAATGACGTAATCTAATTGAAATCTTCCCGTATCTCCCGGCCTTTTCCAAGTATACCTCCTCCTCTTCTGATTCTTGAACAGGGTATTCGCTATTACTAGCTGAAACTTGTTACAGAACTCAATTAGCCTTTCTCCTCTTTCATTCCTTGTCCCAAGCCCATATTCTCCTGTAACCTTTTCTTCTACCTCTTCCCCTACAACTGCATTCCAGTCGCCCATGACTATTATATTTTCGTCCCCCTTTACATACTGCATTACCCTTTCAATATCCTCATACACTTTCTCTATTTGTTCATCTTCAGCTTGCGACGTCGGCATGTATACCTGAACTATCGTTGTCGGTGTTGGTCTGCTGTCGATTCTGATTAGAACAACCCGGTCACTGAACTGTTCACAGTAACACACCCTCTGCCCTACCTTCCTATTCATAACGAATCCTACACCTGTTATACCATTTTCTGCTGCTGTTGATACTACCCGATACTCATCTGACCAGAAATCCTTGTCTTCCTTCCACTTCACTTCACTGACCCCTACTATATCTAGATTGAGCCTTTGCATTTCCCTTTTCAGATTTTCTAGTTTCCCTACCACGTTCAAGCTTCTGACATTCCACGTCCCGACTCGTTGAACGTTATCCTTTCGTTGATTATTCAATCTTTTTCTCATGGTAACCTCATGGTAACTTAGAACTACTTAAACCTAACTAACCTAAGGACATTACACATATCCATGCCCGAGGCAGGATTCGAGTCATCGACCGTAGCGGTCGCGCGGTTCCAGACTGAAGCGCCTAGAACCGCTTGACCACAGCGGCCGGCGCTGAGGACATCACGTGCAAGTACACAGTCAAGATAGGCATTAGGCATCGGGTACGGGAGTATCAGCAACATGTGAACAAGTACTAGGTAATATAGGAAATGATCCACACAGTGTTTGTAATCCACACATACAAAAGTTATATGTAAATGTGTGTGTGTGTGTGTGTGTGAGAGAGAGAGAGAGAGAGAGAGAGACAGAGAGAGAGAGAGAGAGAGAGAGTGTGTGTGTGTGAGTGAGTGAGTGAGTGGATGATTATGTTACACATCTCCTCCTAAACCACTAGACCAATTTCAACCAAACTTTTTACAAATATACCTTACTGCCAGGCGACAATCGTTGTGGTGATAAGAACTACCCACTTATCAAAGGGGTAGCGGCAGAGATACTGGTAGGAAAGAATGCTAGTCCGTGATGCATGAATTCCCAGACTTTATTCATACAGCAGTTGTTAATGAGAGCACTTAGTCACTTGCATCAAACTTTACACATAATTTCAGTCCTTAACGAAAGCTATTTTCGCTGACAACCCCATAAAATGATGAGAGGAAAACTTTATTGCTTAGTAATTATCCGCTGTTCACGCAGCAAAAGTACGACTTCTTTACTGCTAATGGTATCCGCGACATGTTTTACAGCCAATATGCGCGTATACCAGTAAATGTAAGTCTGAAATTATATCATTGTAAGACTCATAGTTCAAGAAATATGAAGTCATAAACAAGGAGATGCGTGAGAAACTGCCGCATCATTCATCACATTTAAATTTATCACTTCGTTGCTACAAACTCCATTCGCAACACATTTTTCAGATGGTATCAAATATTCCACTGAATATACCTTCAAAACTTCCCATAGTTCAGGAGATATGATGTCATAAACATTAAACGCAAGGCCAGACGCTGCGTGGTAAGGTGGTGGACGCACAGCTATGAATACGACATGGGTCAATTATGCAGCGTCCTTTAGCTGATAGTACAATGTGGCATTTTCGCTTTTTTTTTTTTGAGAGTGCGGGAAAGTGGGGCTTCCGGTCGACATAGAGACGAAGGTATTTGACAATTTGTTTGACTGAGATACGAAAAAGACCATTTATATCACGTGTAAGAGCAAGCTGCGGTTTTGGCTGGCGATATTTCCAAGGAATTCCGATGCAACAAAAATGGCTCTGAGCACTGTGGAACTTAACTTCTGAGGTCATCAGTTCCTTACAACTACTTAAACCTAACTAACCTAAGGACTTCACACACTTCCATGCCCGAGTCAGGATTCTAACCTGCGACCGTAGCGGCCGCGTGGTTCTAGACAGTAGCGCCTAGAACCGATCGGCCACCCCGGCCAGCTCCGATGAAACAAATTCTGAAACTTCCCATGGCGCGGGACACCTGAGTTGACATTCCATGAGACTATCGCTATTGGTGTAAGAGCAAAGGTCGTTTTGGTCTTGTATTACCTTGACTCTCTTGCAGAAGCAAATGTAGATCCACAGTGTACAGATTAAACAGTAGCGGCGATACGGGGCAACCTTGCGGCAAACCTCTGCTCGGATGTCAGGGACCTGTGGAATAAAATTTCGCTCCTCTGACTAGCCACCGAGCGAGGGGACGCACTTATTCAGACACTGAACGCATATTTGGGACGACCTCAGTCAGATTTAGGATTTATGCCGTTACCCTAACCTGTTGACGTTTTTTAGAAGTTATACGCCAGATTTCTGCTCCTGTTATTCTCCAGTACATGCTTGCGTTCCGTGTCTAATGATATCGTCGGCAAATTTTTTTGTTTTGTATTTTACGGCGTTGATATCCCTATAATTGGCCCATCCTTTGAACGGATGACCGGTATTCTTGAAATGAGCAGTCAGAAAAAACTGATGAGTCACAGTTAGTGAATTATCCTTGTCTCATGGGGTCAACATTTTTAGTGAGACCGGGGACCCAACTACTTGCAGCTGTTGGTGTTAGAAGGGTCGGTATTAATCACAACCGAAAGCGATCACCTTTACTGAAGTAACTAAATACTTTTCGTACCCAACGTATTTGTTTTAAATCGTACAGTTTGTCGACAACGAGCGGTCAGACAGCGAGGTGTGACGCCACTGATTATGACGTCAGTGAGCGCCTTGTGACGCGGCCGGCCCCACGCGCCCCCATTGTCGGAGGGCGCGCCCCGGAGCAGCCCCGCCCGCATCTGCGGCGCATGCGCGCCGGCTATCGCCAGATCTCTGCTATCTGGCCTTTAAAGGCGCGCTTAATGGGAACTTCCGACCTCATTACGGCGCGCAGCACAAAGACGGAGGCAGCTGAATGGAAAGCAACAACCGACCTGTTTATTTACTGCCATCTTGTCCCCGCGAAGTTTGAACAGTCCTGTCTGCGCAGCTGTGTCTTGAAAACGTAGGCAGAGGTGGTGTACTGCATGTACAAGGCTGTTTGTATCCAGGCTATGTACGTGACACATTGAGTTCCACAAGCGAAGACTATGTTCCATAAGACTTAATCGTCAATCACACTCAACGCTCTGTTATCCGCACCAACAAGGAAAGCTGTTAATTTAAATGGCAATAAAACTGGAAGCTTTAGTTATTGTTTTAGCTTCCCCCCCCCCCCCCCCCCCCCCTGTTTGCCCGTTGACATATGACTGTGCTTGTTACATTTCGTGGCAAATAAAAATAGTAAACTTGTTATTTTCATATATTGTATACTGAAATCAGATGTGTTTGCCTTTTATATTAGTTTGTCATCCTCATAAATTGCTATGAAATGAAATGATCACAAGACAATACTGGTCAGGGGACCCCATATGGGTTTTTTCGGCTGCCTAGTGCAAGTCTTCTTATTTGACGCCACTTCAGCGACTTGTGTTTCGATGATGATGAGTAGGAAGACAACACAACACCCAGTACCCAAACGGATACAGCTCCAACCCGGCCAAGAATCGAACCCACTACAGCCAGGAACGCTAACTTTTCCCACTCCTTTTTTTTTTTTAATTAGAAATGAAACTCTTCCAGCTGTTCTTAAGAGTTTATATTTACTTGATAACTAGTTTCGACGTTGCATCAACGCCAAAACTAGTAGCCAAGTAAATATAAAATCGTAAGTACAGCTGAAGGAGTTCCATTTTTAATAAAAAAAGACATATACCAACTGTGTCCCACTTTCATCCAATTTAAATACGGATATACGAAGATTTCCTTTCTATCGATCATGTGCTTCGTCGTCTTTCGTCAGACGTTCTGTGCGAATGTTGCATGAAATTGTTGAAATATGATCGAAAAGGACGTCGTTCGTTATTTATTTATTTATATTTGTTTATTTTTTATTGCAAAGGGTGTTTGGTCCCCTGATCCAACACCACGAGCTACCCTGCCAATAGACGGCGAGTTGGGTACAATTAAATAGCTATAGGAGAAAGGAACGAATTCTCATAATAATGAAAGATAAGCTCGAGTTAAAAATCGCGTTTACATTTGCGGCTCTGAGAACTACAACTGCCTACAGAACAACATCGTCGAGTTTGTGTTTGTAGCATGTATGCATGTTCCTGGCATCTGTTGATCTTGTAGTGGCCCAGCTTGACCTGATCTGTAGTCACACACTGTATATGTGAAATTTCACAAAAAAGTTGTCTCGCCGATTTCTCTGATATTTTCTTCCAAGTGGGCCCAAAACACAAAAATTAATTTTCTTGCTGTGCACAGCACAGTTGTTATACAGGGTTACCGACTCATTTGGTGGTTGTTGTCAAGATATAGCTTACAGAATGCAAGGATAAATAAACCTTCTGTGCTGTAAAATTTACACCTAAGGCTTCAGAACACTTAAGTGTGCCGGCCGGCGTAGCCGAGCGGTTCTAGGCGCTTCAGTCTGGAACCGCGCGACCGCTATGTTCGGAGATTCGAATCCTGCCTCGGGCATGGATTTGTGTGATGTCCTTAGGTTAGTTAGGTTTAAGTAGTTCTAAGTCTAGGGAACTTATGACCTCACATGTGGAGTCCCATAGTGCTTAGAGCCATTTGAACCATCTTGAGTGAAGGAATATTCCGGCTTAAGTCCAAAATGATTTAGAGAAATTATGGAAACGAATAAATAAGCATACGGATACGATACCAGCTTCCCCTGACTGCGTGTTTAGTTGTAACATATGACTTTCCCGCCACGACTTCGTGCTCGTCATTTGGCTACTGTCTCCGCTGTCCCTGCGCAGTAAGGTGTGCTCCAGCAATCTTTCCCTAATCCTCTTAAATGGGTGGTTGCTGGAGCCTATATGGCTGCTTTACTGGTTTTCGGTTTCCCAAGATGGTCCGTTTTCTTCCGACACCCGAGAAACTCGTAAAATTTCTACGAGGAAGCACTGTACATTAGCCTTTTTAGGGGGAATAGGAAACCGGCAATGTAATGCCTACACTCTGCCCCTGATTCTAATTGGGTGGAGTGTAAATAATTTCATGGAGAGTTTTGTGAATTCCCAAATTCGAGGAGTAGGTTAGCAGCTCTCGTGGAGTGTAGAAGTGGTGTGCCCTCTGGTGAAAAGGTGGTTTTTTTCGTAGTTTACTTCAGTAGTCGGGAGTTCGTAATCCTGGATAAGTACATTTCCCTGCGCGAACTTGGACTTCAGATTGAGTCATTCCAGTGTTTTAGGCGGGTGCTGTCTTTAAATGGGTGTGCAAGTGCCCGTTAGGTGGAGCACTTCCTGGGTGACGCTGTTCTAGTGAGTCAGTAGCTGGCTGGGTGGTGGTGTTCTAGTGAGCGAGAAAACAAGGTGAATAGCAGCCAATAAATTATATTTGTTTCTACGGAATGTGGGACATTTTTTTGTTCTCTTACCCTTACGGTCGTTGATGTATTTTTTTATTTTATTTTTCACCTGCTATGTGGAAATTGTGGCAACGGCCTTGCCGCAGTGGCTACACCGGTTTGCACGAGATCACCGAAGTTCCAATGACTGAAACACGGAATCTTTATCAAAGTGGTTGCACTGGTACGGTATTTTTTTCAGGTATTGACTTTGTTGTCGCGAGAAGTGTAGCCCTGTTTCGCGACCCAAAGTGGGACTCGCGACCCATATTTACACTGATTAGCCAGAACATTATGATCACTGTCTACCGGAACGCTGGATGCCGTCTGGTGGCTTTTCGGCCACGTGACGCCGTAACAAAAGTATGTTATGTGGAGGGAGGTCACCGTAGCAAAGATATGGGCTGTAAATGAGGAAATCCATTGAGATAAGCGAATTTTACAAAATGTAGATTATTATTACGCAGAGTCTTTGAACGAGTATCTCGAAAATGGTGAAGCTGGTAGAATGTTGACGTCATACTGTGGTGAGTATCTGCGAAAAGAGGTTGAATTACAATGAAACTACCACTAGGCGCTAAATGGTTGGACGTCCACGACTGTTCACAGAACGTGGGGTTCGGAGACTTACCTGCTATGTAAAGTAGGGCAAATGGTGATATGTGGCATCTCTGCCGATAGAGCGCAATGCTGGTTCACGCACAAATGTTTCGGATCACACCGTTCATCGAACATTATTGAACATGGAGCTCCGCAGCAGATCACCCCTACGTGTTCACCTGTTGATCCAGCGACATCGTCAATTACGAGTGCACTGGGCATAGAGGACCATAGCAATAAACCGTCATCAATGAAAACGTGTCGCCTCTTCGGATGAGTCACACTTTTGCTACATTAGGTTATTGGGTCGTTTCCATAAATGCCGCCACCTGAGTGAACATCGGTTCGAAACGTGCACCGCGCCACGGACGCAGGCTGGTGGGAGCAGCATTATGCTGTGGGAGACATTCTCCTGCTCTTGCATCGAACCTGTGGTAGTAATGGAAAACATGCTGACAGCTGCGAACCATACGCATCTGTTCATGCTTGAGGTCTTCCCTGACGGTGGTGTTATCTTTCAGCATTATAATAGTCCATGTCTCGGAGCTGGAACCATGCTACAGTGAAACTTTCTGGCAGATTAAAACTGTGTGCCGGACCGAGACTCGAACTAGGGACCTTTGCCTTTCACGGGCAAGTGCTCTACCAACTGAGCTACCCAAGGACGACTCACGCCCCGTCCTCACAGCTTTACTTCTGCCAGTATCTCGTCTCCTACCTTCCAAACTTCTGCAGGGTTCGCAGGAGAGCTTCTGCAAACTTTGGAAGATAGGAGACGAGATACTAGCAGAAGTAAAGCTTTGAGGACGGGGCGTGAGTCGTCCTTGGGTAGCTCAGATGGTAGAGCACTTGCCCGCGAAAGGCAAAGGTCCCTAGTTCGAGTCTCAGTCCGGCACACATTTTTAATCTGCCAGGAAGTTTCATATCAGCGCACACTCCGCTGCAGAGTGAATATCTCACTCGTGCTACAGTGATTGAGGAGCATTATAGTAAATTCACATTGACGTTTAGGCGACAAAATTTGTCTCCTGTAAATCCTATGGAAGCCATCTGGCTCGCTATCGGGCGCCATCACCGCATACGCAAATCAGCGGCGCTTTAACTGTGCGAATTATGTGACCTGTCTGTAGACATGTCATGCCACATACCTCTAGAAACCTTCCAATAAAACCTCGGATCCCTGATACGCAGAATCAGTGGCGTATTTCCTTTCAAAGACGGACAAACAAGCTGTTTGAAACAAGCTAGAAAAGACCTGCAGTTACATCCAACAGAGTTTTTAGCAGAGGTCAGTCTGATCGCGGACCTAGCTGGCCAGCCAGGTCACCTCACCTGTCAGTGTGCGATCACTTTGTATGGGGAGCTCCCAAGTGTACGATGTATCGCTACAACCCTCATAGTCTTCAAGAACAGCAGCAGAACATTTCGGATGAAACTACAGCAATTCGAGCAGTCCATCTTCGATCCGCCTTCAGCAATTTGACCTCCAGGGCCCAAAAGTGTCAAGAGGTGAATGGTGGTACTTTCGGCATCTGCTATAGACAGATTAGTACTGATTCTTTTTTCTTCTGCTGTGTTTCTTTGTAACCTGGAACTCTGTTATCCGAGGCACTTTTATTTGCCCTATTTTGTATTTTTAGGTCGTTTAGAACGCTATTAGACTCAGCTTTCTTCGTTCTTCTATCGTTCACTTTCGACATTCACACATTGCGTCTTTCGAAAAGTGTATTTTCAGAATCGATGATGGAATGCATTTGAGAGTACTGGAAAAACACTAATAACGTACCTTCTAATAGACGAGGCCTCGACGTAAAGCGGACGCACTTAATATTTAATAAACGGTACGACACGACAGGCGATAGCACGCGAAAGTGTGGAAATAATTTGCTGACAGTTTTATACTCTTAATTATTTGTGAGAGAACGAAACAATTGACTTAAAATAACGTAGAGATGTACTTTCGGGAAGTCATTGGAGATTGAATGGATGATTGGTTTTATGCGTAGGGCGCTTAAAATCGAGGTCATCTGCGCCCATAATAAAATAATTTGAGACGAATAAGGCTGAAAGTGTAAAAAAATACTTTTGGAAACATAAAAAATAAAATAGAAGGTTGATCTAATGTGTTCCGTCCTCACTCATTTTCTCTTTCACTTTTAAACAGGAGCACAACATACATACTCGTAAGACTCAGTCCAGAGAAATATTGCAAAATTCGTTATAAAAAATACATGTACTAAACCACACAGTGCCTGAAATAGTGTAACAGAGAACTGTGACTGGCTGATCGCTGGGGAAAAATAAGATGAGCCAGCCATCCTGCAAACACATCAGAATTTTCTGTCTAATCTATGTAGAAAGTCAGTTGCTACACCGAATGTTAAAGCACAGACCACTTATCTCCCAAATTTGCCGGCCACGGTGGCCGACCGGTTTTAGGCATTTCAGTACGGAACCGCGTGACTGCTACGGTCGCAGGTTCGAATCCTGTCTCGGGCATGGATGTGTGTGATGTCCTTAGGTTAGTCAGGTTTAAGTAGTTCTAAGTTATAGGGGACTGATGACCTCAGATGTTAAGTCCCATAGTGCTCAGAGCCATCTCCCAAATTTGAAGCAGTATCTTAAAACAGGAACATATTTATATAACAGTCGTTAACATTTAAAACAAAGTTGGAATTTTTTGAAAGAAGGTTCCATGTCTACAAGGTTGAAATCATGATTGTGTAAAATCAGTGAACAATTAACAGTCAAATGGCGGAAACTTCTTTCAAAATAATCTATGTGATTGTGGTCCGCCAGGAAGGAATGTTCACTAGAAATTGGAATTGTGGGAACAAAGCTGGCCATACACTGAGGTTTCACCGTCATTGCAATTCAGCGGCTCGTAGCAGGGTGAATACGTACGCCTTGAATCTTTTATTAAAAAATTTTGGTGCTGTTTTTTCAAAACGTTTATCTGCATCACAGTAAGTGTTATATTATTGTATTCATATTTTCAGAGGTTTTGAATACCTTTGGAGGAAAGAACACGCCTGACAAATAGAAAAGCTAGGCGCATTCTCCACACAGAAAAAGACTAGACTCATAGCGTTCTAAAATGAGTAGGTGTGAATAGAAGCCTCTGGTTTGTAGAACGTCTTTTAAGGCACCGAAGAAAAAACTTACATGTCACTGTGAACAGTAGTAAAGGGACGGAAATTACAGGATTGCCCTAAGTTCCTCCATTTGTAGATCCACGGGTGGTAGTGGAGTTAGTGTCAAGTATAAAGCTTTTTCCAGTAAGTAATAAAGTTTATAGTGGCGGGATTGCCAGCCTTAGTGCGGGGTCGATGGCCACTACCGCTAGACGACAAACAACAGGCGTTAATGAATGGCTTCTTCCTCTGCCGAGAATGGGAGCAGACGGCAGCCTGCAGCCTGCGGGCAGCTCCCCTGCGACCTGCGCAGCTCTCTCATCTGCCGCTGCCGCCTCGTGAATCGACCTCCATCTTCCTTTTTCCCACCTGCTCGTAACACGCGGCGGCCCTTGCGCAACTTTCGTCGTATAACCCAGTGGTCGAAGGTGCCCACTCGTGGCGCAGTTAAAACGTATTGGGGACAAGGTGAAGCTGCGTGCGAAATGTTAATTTAGTGAAGATTACCCAAGGACCGTGCGAACAGGGCACGGCGAGGGCGCGCTGCGGACACCTGTAGAAATGTGGACGTCGAAGGCCCCTCATTCAGCTGGTGGTAACAGACCGCTGTCCACTGCTACACCTCACTTATTCGTTCTCTAATTTCAGGAAATAACCGAGAAATGACATGTCTATTCGCCAGAAATTCAGACTCGAGCGTCTTGTATAAATAATAAGTTTTCGCGATTATCACGGTGAGATTTCGCCATCAGAAACCGGTACAGAATTGAAATCGGATCTATGGAGGGCCCAAACCGTTAGAGTAAAAATTATACCCATGTAACATAATTGACGCAAGGGAAAATCATAACATGCCTTGCATCACACAAAGGCCACCTGGTTTTTTGACCTACGACGCAAAACGTGGTCCACTCTACATAGGATTCGAACTCGTTATGGCAGATGTGCTTACTCCCTCTATAAATGGGGTAAAATACCATCCCCTCAGTTTGACTGCAGAGAAAATCATACCATCAGCCACATTGTTAAAGACTGTTCCAGAAGAGCCTATAATGGGAGCCCCGTCGACTTCCTGCTCGCAACTCCAGAGTCGATAGATTATATTAATAGACTTGATGTTTGTTTGTAGTCCTTAAACTTTGTTATATTAATGATATTTGTTTGCAGTTATTAAAGTTTGTTATGTTAGTGATTTGTCTGTTTCTTTCTTATGTCTCTGTATTGCCATACGATAAAAATACAAATGGTTGAAATGAAATATTAATTTTTTTATCGAAATAAGCATCTTACACCTTATGGCACCGTCTTAGGCTCCTACTCATTGCTGACTGTAGCGATCGCACATGTTTAGCTTCACATGAACTTTTGCTGCGCTGCACGCATCTCGTGGTCGTGCGGTAGCGTTCTCGCTTCCCACACCCAGGTTCCCGGGTTCGATTCCCGGCGGGTTCAGGGATTTTCTCTGCTCGTGATGACTGGGTGTTGTGTGATGTCCTTAAATTAGTTAGGTTTAAGTAGTTCTAGGGGACTGATGACCTAAGATGTTAAGTCCCATAGTTCTCCGAGCCATTTGAACCATTTTTTTTTTTTCTGTGGTCTCTCAATTGCCGCTGTTGACTGCTATTCGTCTTCTATTTCCATGGGGACTCCACGAGCCAAAGACTTCAAGCAACCCTAAAAGATAAAATCCATGTGAGTGAGATCCATCAGTTGCGTTGGCTCTGAGAGAGTCCTACAACAATGTTATCACTTGTTAAGGTGCTCACGATCACTAATTTCGAAGTGTTCCGTCGTGCTGAAACGGCGTGCTTCCGTGGACAAGAAGCAGTGCGTCCAGTAAACATCGCAACACACCTGCAGTGAACACCAGCTAGTGTGCACCATCCAAATGGGGTGCCATCGAGTCTGTATTACTAAACGGCTAACTAATCCAGGGCGCGGTCCTAGTTGCAAGGTGCCTATCTGAAGGCTTCCAGGGGCAACAAAAAGTTTATTTTCAATATTTCATACAGTTGCTGATCGAATTTAAACATTTAAAATCTTTCCATTAAGAGCTACGTTATATTAAATGCTTAACACAATAAGTCAAGTATTACACTTAAAACTGCCTATATGACTACAGGCAACATACGGCGCGCAAATTACGCAGAATATACTCGTATTCAAGCAGTGCTTGAAATCAAAAGCACTTAGCGACTTCCAAAAAAAATTACACGTAATTTAAAACATTTGCGAAACTTTTTCTCGCTGACACCCCCACAAAGTGAAGAAAGAAGAACAAGCTAACTAAATTTTGGCTGTTCGTGCAGTAGAACTGCAGCACCAGGCACGATGTTTTAATCTATTACTTCCTCATTACTAATTCTGTTCGCACCGCATTTTTCGAACAGTATCCACAAACACGTCTGAAAGTTTCTGTAAAATTATGTATTGTACGACACATAGTTCGGCAAATGTGACGTTTTATACCTGGAGGTTAGATTCTTTCAAGAAAAGGTGTTGGTTTACTGGCAAGGTAATGTTGGTTGATCTTGCACAGCTCCAGAACAGAAGTTGTCAGAGAATCGTTTCTGGTGATCACGGAGGTATGGGGGTAGTAGATTTTAATTAGTTGAAACATAGATATTACGGCAGTAGAAAAGTTGATCACGGTCTGCTAGAGTTTCTCGTTGAAACCGTCGTGCCACCTGAAATGTTCAGTTCTTACCGTTGGTGCCTCATATTAAAATACACAGCTTAGACTCTTCAACCATCTGTATAATCTGTACACGCCACATTTGTTTCGTAGGCAGTGCTCATAAAGGCAGAGACAGTCTAAACGTTCATGGTGGTGTCTGATTGTACTATATCGTGTCTCCCTACCACTTTCGCGCAACGACGCTCTGAGCGTGTTTTTTAGGGAATTAACTAGTTTGAACCTAGGACCTGTTGCTGGTAAGGAGACGCCAGACCACACATGACATGTAGAATTCAGAAGAGTTCAATGAGACTAGCGATGATATAACCAAATACTAAATGATCTCAGCGTCAGCTCCACGGCACTCCCTGTAAAAGAATCTTAATACTAACTAAATTTAGTGGAAAGGGTTCAAGGCTTTCCTATTTTTAGTTAGCTGGTAAAATAACGTCGAAAAAGCAGTTAAGTTTACCATTGGAAATTTTATTCTACTCACAAAACATCGTTTATAAATTGCTCTATTGATAAAAGGAAATGTTTTAATACAGGATGGTAAAAACCAACTGCGTTCAACAAAAATGTGAACGAATATTCCCTGAATGGGTTTCCAAGTTCTACAATCGATCGAAGGATGACCTATGCCATATCACATCTATAATCTAGGTTTAAATTAAGTTTCACAAAAGAGAAAACTATCAAAATGGTCTACAGTGACCCTCAATTATCTTTAATTACTTATCTAACCTGTCGTAAATTACAGTGGCTGATGTGGCTTCTCAGTAACTATAAAATAGAAAAATCATCGCGTTTCAGATCTTTACTTCAAGTGGCAAATGTGAACACCATGAGTTTTAATTACCGATCGACACTAGTATTACGCAAAAAGGGGGTGTAACAGATGAGACTTCTGCAGTTCTGAGTGAAGCCTTAGGCGCTCAAAAATGCGGCATCGCGTGCGTTCATTACCTTGTCGGTGTTTAGGCAGCGTCAGGGCGACAGCGGTCGGCGCACCAGCCGTCCAGCTCGCCGTCTCGGAACCAGCTCTGCTCTAACTTCTCCTTACTACAATTTACCGAAGTTGGTTTAAAAAAACTATCTGGCTATGTTTTCATCTGACCAATCAGGGTCTCAATGTTAACCTTAAGCTCCGCCTATAAAAATTCTGTCTATCCAATGAGAAACGTTATACTTTTCGTGGTGGGGCAATGTTTTTAAAGTTTGCAACGTAACAGAGACGCTAAAAAGTCTCACGCTAAAACCTGCAGCTAGTGTGGTCCTTTTAGCGTTATCGTAAGATGTATACTGCTCTTCTGGAGGGCTCTATCTTTTAACATGGGCTGGGGAGTGATCCTAATGTAACAGACACGCGAAAAAGTCTCACGCTAAAACTTGCGGGTGGTAGTGGCCCTTTTTGTGTTATCGTAAGATCTATACTGCTTTTCTGGAGGGCTCTAGCTTTCAAAATGGGCTGGGGGTGATCCTTGAAGTACCTGAGACGCGAAAAAGCCTCACGCTAAAACGTGTGGGTTGTATAGTCGTACAGGTAGGCTCGCGGCGTGGGTGCCCAGCCCCTCCCTTATCTAGCTTAACACGGTTCTGCTCTCGGCTTCTGTCCTCGTTTCTCCCCTCGGAACTGCGTCTGCCTCATGGTGGGAAGGTACGACATGCATTTAGGCATTCTTGTGTTAGTCTGTGGTATTCCATTTGCTCACTCGTTACTCGTATTACTTTGGTTAATTTAATGTCACGATTTATTCCGAGCTATGTGACATACTACTGGATTTGCTTATCATGTCAGGGTTTTCATGTAAGGTGTTGGATTTGCCTGACACCTTACAACAGTGAGTAGGAAAGGCATCACGGTAGCTTTCTTTAGATTGATATTCGGTCCATAGACTGCGTCTAAGTCACTAATGATTACACAAAGAAATTGTCAAAGCCAAATATATTTTTTAAAATTGTTCCTTACGTCGGGTTTTCGGCATAGCCATCATCACGTCTATCTAAAGAAGAAAAGAAGAATTTATTCAGTGATTTGTTAAGACGGTTCTCCGTGCGATCTGCTGCGCTGTGAGCCTTGTTCATAGTGCCTGCACGCTAAGCGCTACACACCTGAAGACGGAGAGGGCGGCAAGCCAACACATTTCACCGAGTTTCGTACACCAGATGAAGCTGTATGTTGGTACTACTACTACCCTTTTCTCTTATTTTGCCTTTTCACTTGTTCTTTGGCAAATGAATTCTGATGCTAGTTGTCTTATCTGTGCACTGTCCCGTGAAAGTTGTTAGTATTTTACAATGTTCTTGTAAGGATTATATTATTTACCTCGGGTTGTAGGCATAAGGGCTCCATACTTTTTGGTAAGTAAATTTAAATAAGGATTTTTAACAGCTGTGATTTTCCCTCATTCCTCCTCTTTGCCCGTAGACGTCTGATTATGCCTGTTAAAACTGAGCAAAGAAAACTATGGAACACATTATATACATGGAGAACGGATGTTCTTCCTTTTATATCAGTCTGTTTACCAATCCATATTTGAGTGAAACATACTGAAGTCCAGTTTACTTTTTGGCGTCACGCAGACATGATTGTCTTTGGCCTATGAATTTTGATGTAACGATCTTTCTGTGAAAAATACCAAGTTTTTCCGTACATGCGGTTCTACTCTGTAAGCAGCTGCCGATCTGGTCTGTGCTACTTGTCTCAATTAATACTTCGCTTTAGTGGTTTCGCTTAATGAGCATTTGACGTTATCTGTTGACATCGGGGACAGAATTATCTTACAGTAAAGCTGGTAGCAATTCATACGAGCAAATATAATGTCCACATTGTTTCAAATGACGCGTGAGCTCTTGTTCTCCCTACCTGAGACTAGTTTGAGTAGATGTGCATCAGGCTACATCGGAGTGGTCAAAATCGTATTTTAATTTCTTTAGGTCTTAATTCACAGTGAAACATTTAGTTTATTCCGAGAGAAAAGAGTACTTGTCCGTTGATTCTGTCAAAACTACAATGTCTTTGTACAAGACAAAATGAAGAGAAATTATGAAGCACGTTATTTAGGTGTCATGAAGCACACACATTTGCTTTTTAACTCCACAAAATGGTAAGCTAAAGTAAAATTTATTGCTTGAGATTGAAATGGGAAACGGAAATTTGTACAAAGCGTTTTCTAATTTTCATTTAGAGATTCATAAATATTACTAAATGAAAAAAATTGGCGTTTCAGTTCATTTCTTAATTCCTCGTAATTTTGCGTGCCAGATAGCTAAAAGTTTCTTAATTCAGACACATATTATTTGCAAAACTCATTTCACGCTGTGCAATTATTACCAAATTATTCTAACTGCAGGTATTAAACTAATAGTTTTGGATTAGTCTTAACGTAGTAGCTGATCTACCACTCTCGCCTGCCGCAAGATATAACTTTGTCTCCCTATAAAGAGGGGTCGCGGTCAGTAGAGATCTAAGTATTCTCCGTGTTAATATGAAGAAGCACGAAAAACGATAAAGAGTATAACCATCCTGCTGGTATCTAGGTAATCAGAAATGGATCACAAGCTTAGTTAGTAATGATGTAGGTATAAATCAGCTGCGACCGTATTGAAGAGCGCACTGATTTAAACAACTGGAATAATCAGGGTTAATTAATAAAAATGGCTCTGAGCACTATGGGACTTAACATCTGAGGTCATCAGTCCCCTAGAACTTAGAACTATTTAACCTAACTAACCTAAGGACACCACACACATCCATGCCCGAGGCAGGATTCGAACCTGCGACCGTAGCAGTCACGCGCTTACGGACTGAAGCGCCTAGAACCGCTCGGCCACCGCGGCCGGCGTTA
Organism: Schistocerca gregaria; assembly: GCF_023897955.1. NCBI lineage: Eukaryota > Metazoa > Arthropoda > Insecta > Orthoptera > Acrididae > Schistocerca > Schistocerca gregaria. Next base: position 371,889,847 of record NC_064924.1, read on the forward strand.
ATTAACATCCGGCTGTTATAACGTAACTTTCTTATGTTTCTCTAAGCGCTTTTGTAGAATACCGACATGTTTTGTTTCAAACGGTCGATGCCTAGCTTCTACTTCGTCTTCACTAAGTTAGTGTTTCAGGACATCAATATTCATTGTATGGTATATGACATGTTAAAACGAATATTCGTCAGGAAAAAATATCCTCCGAGTGTTGCTCAAAGGTAGTGGGCAAGTTTCCGAAACATCATGTGTCAGAAGGTTTTTGTTTGGTGTAGTAACTGATGTACACACTCTACGCCTTCTTCCTATAACATTACGAAGGTAGGGGTTCCTCGCCATGCCATGAAGGGCCGCCGTGTTATCGACTACCTTGTGGCGTCATATAGTTGCGGCCTCGATGTAGGTATGGCGGTTATCATTGAAACAATCGGTTTTCGGCTGTATCAGTTTTCTTTCCCACGCCGGTTGAACCTGAGTGTTGAAGGTGCTCAGAATAACTGGTTTGTGAAATAAGCGATTTTTGGTTTACATCCTCATTACTTCCTATAATAAATATAGAATCAAACAAAGACTGAAAAATGTTGACTCTCAGTTTTAAGATACACAGGATGAAAACATTAAAACAGCCAAATAAAAGGAAATCCATACACTGTTCACAGCTTTTCTCGAAAAGTGATAAGTGGTTGAACACTGCAAGAAATCATCAGTATTTCCTACTGATTCTTCGTTTTTGAAACTCTGCTCAAAAATCATGTTGTAATCATACCAGCATTTGGGCACTACCAATAATCAGTGCTTAAGTGTGAAAACGTAGGTTGGGGAACTTTTTTTCTTCGCCTTAATTTGTCATTTTTCATGGGATGTTGTTGTTGTTGTTGTTGTCTTCAGTCCTGAGACTGGTTTGATGCAGGTCTCCATGCTACTCTATTCTGTGCAAGATTCTTCATCTCCCTGTACCTACTGCAACCTACATCCTTCAGAATCTGTTTAGTGTATTCATCTCTTGGTCTCCCACTACGATTTTTACCCTCCACGCTGCCTCCAATACTAAATTGGTGATCCCTTGATGCCTCAGAACATGTCCTACCAACCGATCCCTTCTTCTAGTCAAGTTTTGCCACAAACTCCTCTTCTCCCCAATTCTATTCAATACTTCCTCATTAGTTATGTCATCTACGCATCTGATCTTCAGCATTCTTCTGTAGCACCACATTTCGAAAGCTTCTATTCTCTTCTTGTCCAAACTATTGATCGTCCATGTTTCACTTCCATACATGGCTACATTCCATACAAATACTTTCAGAAATGACTTCCTGACACTTAAATCAATAGTGGATGTTAACAAATTTCTCTTCTTCAGAAACGCTTTCCTTGCTATTGTCAGTCTACATTTTATATCCTCTCTACTTCGACCATCATCAATTATTTTGTTCCCCAAATAGCAAAACTCCTTTATTACTTTAAGCGTCTCATTTCCTAATCTAATTCCCTCAGCATCACCCGACTTAATTCGACTACATTCCATTATCTTTGTTTTGTTGAGATGTTCATCTTATACCCTCCTTTGAAGGCACTGTCCATTCCGTTCAACTGCTCTTCCAGGTCCTTTGCTGTCTCTGCAGGAAAAGGTATATTAAGTAGACACAGACAGAAGATCAGCTAGTTTCTACTTTTGTTTACTGTGACTGGTGTGTTGTTAAGTTTTTCATTTATTACTGTAAATTAAGCATTGAATTTCATTGCTACGTCACTTCGTAAAAATATTTCCAGACTAGGGCTGGTGCCATTCTACAATACAACGGATGCCAGTCGACGACAACGTGAAACCACCTTACAGACCAGGTAGGGGCAAGTCTTGCACAATGCACGTACACGCATACATTAAGTCGCTGCACACAGCGATAGGGACAATACTGTGTCTGCAATGGTGTACCAGTTCGTAAGATATGCGTTTGCTGCTCGTTTGTGTGGCCGTTATTATCAGAATAACACTGATCGTGTTTCCCGTTTTCTACTGTAGCGCAATATTTCGCACCAATGCAAATTTTACGAATAAAAATTACACTCTCTTGAAAAAAAACTAAAAATTTTAGCACTGCTGTTGTGGCGATTTGATAGATTGTTAGTAGTAAATAAAAAACACCTGTCATAACTGAGACCAAATAAATACCGAAAAATACTGTTTATTCACGACTGAAATACCATTATCGTTTTAACAAGTCGCTTTTCCCTTCTCTATATGGAGGGGCATGTGGTCAGAAAACCGCTCTCTCTGCCGTTTTGGCGACTGTGGATCCGCTACTACTCGGTCTCCAGTTCAATATTATGAAAAGGAAAGTTGCCACTTACCACGTAGCGGAGATGCCGAGTCGCAGACAGCCACAACAAAAAGACTGTTGTGCCTATGTGCGACTCAGCATCTCCGCTATATGGTGAGTGGCAACTTTCCTTTTCACAATACTGTTACATTCCATCCTGGATTTTCCATTGTTTAACTCTTCAGTTGGCATCACGAGGCTTAGTTTACCCCGTACCGGTCCTCACACCGAGGAAAAAGTCCCTGGCCGTACCGGCAAACGAATCCAGGTCCTGCGCAAGGTAGCCATCTACGCTAACCATTGTTTTTTCTCTTTTGACTTTGATTTGGTCCGCGCGGACGTCACATGTCACCTGATCGAGGTGATCGCTGAATATTTCTCTCAGGTTTTCTTCCCTCTTATCGAGTACGATGAGGTACCGTGCCGGCACCAATCAGCTACGTAGGCGGGCATTTCGAAGTTAATTGTTCACAAATATAGCGAAACTTGTCAATAGAGTTTACGTGTTTATCAGGCACGTTGCATTGCAGTTCACTTCAGACTTTGTACACACAAATGCCTGTTACATACACGTTAATTATAATGAATCACTATTACGGAACTGTTTTATCACATCTTCAATAGCATGCGCAACAAACGCTGTAAAGTAACAGCCAAAACCGTTTCATACGACAACCAATATAGCCCTTGCAGGACAAATAGTACGTCCGTATATGAAAAAGTTCAAATGGTTCAAATGGCTCTGAGCACTATGGGACTGAACATCTATGGTCATCAGTCCCCTAGAACGTAAAACTACTTAAACCTAACTAACCTAAGGACAACACACAACACCCAGCCATCACGAGGCAGAGAAAATCCCTGACCCCGCCGGGAATCGAACCCGGGAACCCGGGCGCAGGAAGCGAGAACGCTACCGAACGACCACGAGATGCGGGCTATGAAAAAGTACTCTCAACAACAACAAAATACTTTTTTCCCGAAAGTGACCTTAATCTGTTGTCCACACGATCGAGTTCGAATACAATTTCAGAAAATAAACATGTCTACCATTAGCTGATATTATGTCGCTTTCTCTACAACGGCTTCTGTAATAAATGTGACCGATTCAGTAGAGAAGAAACATCTGTCGCACCAAATAAACTTTTACTGTGGTCTTTCTTTATTGTGATTTGTACTACATTACGCACATATAACCACTATACAATCTGTTATGTCATGCAGACAGTAATCGCTTACTTGAAACTCAACCTTACAGAAGTGAGAGTCGAACCTGCTTTACGAGGCAGTGACTCAGTTCTAAGACTATGGATGCCTGCGTTGCCCCGTCTGCGTATGTTATTTCCACTTCTGATACCGGAGGGTAACGGCCCCCAACGAACTCACTGGTGTTTTTTTAACGTGTACTAGGAGCAGACTGACCTACTGAACGCAGCTGGAGTTATTTATTTCGGGAACCGCATGCACTAGCCTCGCAGAATTGGGCAACAGGTGATCCGAACCCATCAGCAGCAGTGGGGCACTCGTTCGAATGGCATTCGGTAATGCTGATTAATGGAGCCAGCGACAGTGACGGATGGCGGCAGCCGCGGCGCATGCGCAGTAACGCGATGCTCGCCGCCGGCCTACAAGCCACGGCCGCGCAACCAAACGCGGCGGCCGACCGACCGCAGCGCACAGTAGTCGACACACTCTGACCGCGTAATGGCGCGCTGTCTCGTGCTCGCCGCACCGCCAACGCGCATGTCATTAGCGTCGGAGCTAATTGGTCGCGCAATCCGCCGTAATAGCCTGGCCGCTGCACCGAGCAGAGAGGAAACGGGCATCGCAGTAACTCCTTATACGCCACTGTGGCGTTCAAACGTACCGTGCTTCTGTTCTTATTGTTTTCTGAGTCATTTAAAATACGCGAGAAAGACAAAAAAGATCAAGAGGTTCAGTCTCCGAACATAACATCTCTTTGGCGACTTGCTACTCATTTATTAGTTCATTTACACAGTCGACCTTCGTGGAAATTGAAACAACTAGGGGAAGCAAACCCCACACCTTCGAAATAACTACTCAACCAATACGCTGTCCATACCATCACTCGAAGTATATTACTGTTCTACTCATTATTATGTTCTAGGCACTGAGGTGACAAAAGACCCGGGTTACGTCTTAATGTCACGGTTCTAGACGCTTCAGACCGGAACCGCGGTACCGGCCGAAGTGGCCGAGCAGTTCTAGGCGCTACAGTCTGGAACCGCGCGACCGCTATGGTAGCAGGTTCGAATCCTGCCTCGGGCATAGATGTGTGTGATGTCCTTATGTTAGTTAGGTATTATGTAGTTCTAAGTTCTAGGGGACTGATGATCACAGCAGTTAAGTCCCATAGTGCTCAGAGACATTTGAACCATTTTGAACCGGAACCGCACTGCTGTTACAGTCGAGGGTTCGAATCCTGCCTCCGTCATGGATGCATATGTTGTCCTTATGTTAGTTAAGTTTAACTAGCTCCAAGTCTAAGAGACTGATGACCTCACATGTTTAGTCCAACACTCCTGAGAGCCATTTGAACCATCTTAATGTCATGTTAGACCTCCTTTTGTCCGGCAAAGTACAGCAGCTTGACGTGTCTTGAACTCAAAAAGTCATTGGAAGTCCCCTGCAGAAACAGTGAGCCATACTGCCTCTGTAGCCGTCCATATTTGCGAAAGAGGTACCGGTGCAGGACTGTGTACGAACTGACCTCTCGATTATGTCCCATAAACGTTTGATGGGGTTCACATCGGGCGATCTGGCTTGCCAGATCCTTTGCTCGAATTGTCCACAATGTTCTTCAAACCGATTTCAAACAATTATGGCCCAGTGACATGTTTGGGAAGATGAAATCTATGAATGGCTGCAAATGGTCTCCAACTACCGAACATAGTTATTTCTAGTCAATGATCGGTTCAATTGGGCCAGAGGATCCAAAGCCCATTCCATGTAAAAATGGCCCACACCGTTATGAAGCCACCACCAACTAACACAGTGCCCAACCAATTGTGGTAGCACAGTGACTAGCACACTGGACTTGCATTTGGAAGGAAGGCAGTTCAAAACCCTTGCATCATCCTGATGTAGGTTCTCTGCGATTTCCCAAAATCGCTTAAGGCAAATGCCGGGATTGTTCCTTCGAAAGGATATGGCTGGTTTCCTTCTCCGTCCTTCTCTAATCCGAGCTTGTGCTCTAATAACCTCGTTGTCGATGGGACGTTATACATTAATCTTCTACTGCACACATGCACAGTACCTTCCTGACAACTTGGGCCCGTAGCTTCGTGGGATCTGTGCCACACTCAGACCCTGCCTTCAGCTCCCAATAACTGACATAGGGTTTCATCTGACCAGGCCATGGTTTACCAGTCGTCTAGGGTCCAATCGATGTGCTCACAAGAACAGGAGAGCCGCTGCACAGATGTCATGCTGTTAGCTAAAGCACTCAAGTCGATTGTGTGCTGCCAGAGCCCATTTACACTAAATTGCGTCGCAGTGTTGTTACGTCTGCCACAGACGGCCCCTGCCAGGCAGACTACATTCAAGACACCCATGTGTACCAAATAACATACACAAGCACTTGCAGTCGCAGCGAAAAGGAAAACAATCCTTCAAAACAAACAGAACCTGGTAGAGACTAATGCGAACCTTTTTCTGCAGAGGTCGCCTCACAGGTAGAGGGAAAGTTGGAGTACTCCACTGGCCTCCGCTGGCTTTATAAAGCCAGCGCAGCAGCAGTACAGCCAGTTACTTGCTGTGCAAGGACCAGCTCTGTCGGACCTCACCAACGCTCTTGATGGATGGTCGTCTATAAGTTATTTGTTTTTATGTGTTTATAGTAATTGTTCGAGAAGTGTAGTTCAGTTTCAATAAACGACATTATACCGAGTGTTCTACTATACTGAGTATACTCAAAGTGTCCTAACAGATACGTTCATCATACGAGCCGCACTGGTTTCTGCGGTTATTTTAAGCAGTGTTGCTTTCCTGTTAGCTCTGGCAACTCTCTCGGTCACTAAGCGAACGCCGGCCGCGGTGGCCAAGCGGATCTAGGCGCTTCAGTCTGGAACCACGCGGCTGTTACGGTTGCAGGTTCGAATCCTGCTTTGGGCATGGATGAGTGTGCTGTCCTTAGGTCAGTTAGGTTTACTTAGATATAAGTCTAGGGGACTGATGACCTCAGGTGTTAAGTCCCATAGTGCTCAGAGCCATTTGAACTATTTTTCGTTAAGTGAATGCCGTCGGCCATTGCGTTGTCCGCCGTGAGAGGTAATGCCTGAAATCTGGTTCACTCTAAACGTTCGTAACACTGTGGATCTTTGAATGTTGAATTCCCTACGATTTCTGAAATATGATGCCACATGCATGTAGCTCCAACTACCCTTCCACGTTCAGACTTTGTTAATTTCCGTTGGGCGGCCATAATCACGTCGTAAATCTTTTCATATGAATCATTTGAGTACACATAACAGCTCTGACAGTGCACTGCCCTTTTATACTTTGTGTACGCGATGATACCACCATCTGTCTATGGGCACATCACTGTCCCATGACTTTTGTCACATAGTGTAGTTCTACGGCCGAGTAGGAGTCTTCATTTACATTTTTTGCTAGTAAAGTACCTATCCCATTGGCGATATCGGAAGAATCAAGTCCCAAGCTGCTAATTAGCTAACTTTTTGAAGTCTCAACTATTACAAGAGCGATCTTTTATCGTAATTTACCAAAAACAACTGGTCTAGATTGCAAATGGCATTTATTTTACTAGCTACCGGTTTCAGGCGTAGAAACATCTGCAGGTCAGTGCTTAGGTGCATTGGACAGGCGTGAAGCCGACACGCGAAACCGTTGGTACGTGCTAAGAGACACCTGTCGTCGAGTGCAGTTGATTGATCTGAAGATGGTCTTTCTATGACCGAAACAAGTTGCCAGAAAAATAAGCACCATTTGTTTAAACAGTTCGGTGAATAGGGGTGGGGGATGCGGGTCTTCAAAAGGTAAGTTATACGTTATCACTTTATTGAATGCTGCACTACATTTTAGAGTGATACAGATACATGACACTATTTTTCATCAGTCACCAAGGCTCTGTAAGCAACGGTCGAAACGCTCTCCCAATCGTTAAATGCATCGACAACTGAAACCCTTTCCTTTGTGGGAGCCTTTCGACAACTGCTGTGTGAACGCGCTTATCGTTCGAGAATCTCTTCCGTCCTTTCCCCACTAGGTGTTCTGTCAGATTCCCGAAATCAGGAAAATCGTATGGTGCAACTTGTTCATTTCCCGATGAGCCAAACTGCTCGCAAAATTTCACTACGACTAGACGTTTAGTTCATACACCGCCAGAATTTTACGATGAATCGGTGTGCAGCTTAGACGTCTTGCCCACAAGAATCGTACTGTCCCGTATATTTCAACTTTAGAGAACGTTTCCAGTCAACGCACCATTTCAGTCGCACACTATGACTCACCTATTATATGTACCGCGGCAGAAATGTGGTCTGCAGCTAAACCGGGACATTTACTCTCTACTGACAATGCACCAGTCTTGTTGCGCGGTCGTCTTTTCGTTGGACGACATGTTACTTACTTTCTGAACTCCCTACGTAATAGGACTATCCCCTCGAATCCAAACATTCGTGTGATTCGTCATGGCGCCTCATATCGGACATCATAAGGCTACCGAGTCGAGATGTTGGTGAACGCATTGTACAAGTTAGCAAGATGAACGAGGACCAAATCCTGATCTCATCGTGATTTACGTTTTTCTTAATGTATTGAGCGAAGTAGCGAAGGGAGTAATGTAAGTTGGCAGTAGACATTCGCAAGATTTTGGTAATAAATGAGAACACCTTCTCGCGCAATAAATCCATGGTGTTTTACAGATAAATTTTGAACTCTGAGGAAGCCTGGATAGATCGACGAGGACGCGTCGCGAGACCAGTACGGTCGTTCAAGAGACGAGGTCGTTTGAGACGGACTACAGACTCGGAAGGGGGAGGTTACGACAGGCAATCGGCTGAGTTCTTTTCAGAGCTTCATCATTCCCTTGAAGAGATTTAGCGAAAGGAATGAAAACGTGAGTCTGCATGATTGGGTGGGATTTGAACCACCGTCTTCCCGAATGCAAGTCGAATGTCTTGCCACTGCAGCAATTTGCCAGGTCGTTTGATCCAACACCATAAGATTTTTTGTCTCCTTTGGAGCATGTCAACACTGCTGTGTACATCACTCGAATTACCATCGCGTTTGAGATACTTTCTTGACTTCCTGAACTTCAATCGAACGTGCCTTAATTAATACATAATTAGTGTACAACTGTTACTATTGATTCTTAGAACACTACAGAAGATATAGCATGTGTTTAACTCACACACTACGGGTTAAAATAATACTTTGATTAAAAAACAAGTCTAAGGTTTTCGAGCCAGATTGAATTATTTACGATTATCACTTGAGTTTTGCTGCTGCTATGGTCTGAAAAAAAAAAGACAGATGGAACGATCATACGGGAGACCCCATCTGGTGTTGTTCGGCTTCTTGGTGAAGTCTTTTTATTTGGCGCCACTTGGCGACCTGCGCGTCGATGACGATGACGATGACATGATGATGAGGACAACACAACACCCAGTCTCCAAGTAGATAAAAGCCTCGCACCGGTCGGGAAACAAACCCTCGTCCTCCTGTCAGTGAGCCGCGCTGTCCACTGAGTTACAGAGGCGGAACAATAGCCTGGAAAGAACCATCGAATCAAGTAAACATCTTCATGTGAAAGTGTATTGATATCACTTTCTAAGACAGTTAGTCCACATGAGCTACTTTCTTTGCTGATCCAGAGTCCACACGTGCGTCGATGCGTGCGTGATGATCACCTTACCTGGGAGGAAGGAATCTTTAAGTACTCCAGGCCCATGACTACAAGAACGGCAAGGTCGGAAAAGCACTTACAATCTGGTAATTCAAAGAGAATCTCCAAAATTCTCTGTATCTTACACCATATGCAATTACGCCGAAACACCTTTCCCGTCGTGAGAGTCCTTTGGTAAAACCCATCCAGCACTTCTGTAGGTAGCTTTGCTCCTGACAGCTATGGAGATTTCTGAGCACCTGAAGTGGGTTGCAGCTCGTGCAGCCACAGTAATAACCACAATTTCGTGTGACCCAATGGCCAGGTGCAAGTCTTCGAACCCACTTCGGCGACTCGAGTGCCCCTAATCTACCACAATTATCTCATTGGGGAAATGAGAAACAGAGTTAGAATCCGAACCATGTGTTGTCCCAGACGACTTCTCACATCGCTGAAAGGTGACTGAAAATTTCCGTTCTCCGATTGGAATTAGATCCCGCAACCCTTAGGTTTCGAGGCGCATACTTTACCTCTAGACCACCAGGTTGAAAAGTAAGTACTCGTGATGCTAGCTGTTGTCTATTATGGTGTATTATTTTCAGGATTATAAATTATTACAAAAACGACAGAGGTTATCGGATAACTGATACGAGATGGCACTCGAACTTCAAGTAACGCAATCAAATCCCGATGGTAACAGAAATTTCCAACGTTAGGAAATTGCGATCCACGATGTAAATATCAAACAATTAAACTGCGACCACAATAGATCTAACAATCTGCATCTGGATAGTTTGTTTGTAATGAGGGGTGTACAAAAGAAAAGGTACGAAACAACGCTGTGGATAAACACTGAAGCTCCACAGAGACTGGTATAGGCTTGAGTAATTAAATACAGAGATAAGTAACCAGGCAGAATACGGCGCTGCCATCGGCAGCGCCTATATAACGCAACAAGTGTCGTACGCAGTTGTTAGACCGGTTACTGCAGCTACAATGGCAGGTTATCAAGATTTAAGTGAGTTTGAACGTGATATTGTAGTCGGCACACGAGCGGTGGGACACAGCATCTCCGAGGTAGTGATGAAGTGGCGATTTTCCGGTATGACCATTTGGTGAGTGTACCTTGAATATCATGAAAACGGGAAAACATCAAATATCCAACATCGTTGCCGCCGGAAGAAGATCCTGCAAGAACGGGACCAACGACGACTGAACAGAATCGTTCAACGTGACAGCCGGCCGGGGTGGCCGAGAGGTTCTAGACGCTACAGTCTGGAACCGCGCGACCGCTACGGTCGCAGGTTCGAATCCTGCCTCGAACATGGATGTCCTTAGGTTAGTTAGTTCTAAGTTCTAGGGGACTGATGACCTCAAAAGTTAAGTCCCGTAATCCTCAGAGCCATTTGAACCATTTTTCAACGTGACAGAAGTGCAGTACTTCCGCAAAGTGCTGCATCAACGAAACATCATCGAATGGGCTTTCGAAACGGAAGGTCCACTCATGTACGCTTGATGAGTGCACGACCCAAATCTTCACCCCTCACGTGGGCCCGTCAACACCGACATTGGACTGTCGATGACTGGAAACGTGTTGCCTGGTAGGACGAGTCTCGTTTCAATTTGTATCGAGCGGATGGATGCATACGGTTCTGGAGACAACCTCACGAATCCACGGACTGTGCATGTCAGCAGGGGACTGCTGAAGCTGGTGGAGGCTCTGGTAATGGTGTGGGGCGTATGCAGTGGTATGGGACCCCTGATACGTCTAGATACGACTCTGACAGGTGACACGTACGTAAACATCCTGTCTGATCTACATCTACATCTACATCCATACGCCGCAAGCCACCTGACGGTGTGTGGCGTAGGGTACCCTGAGTACCTCTATCGGTTCTCCCTTCTATTCCAGTCTCGTATTGTACGTGGAAAGAAGGATTGTCGGTATGCTTCTGTGTGGGCTCTAATCTCTCTGATTTTATCTTCATGGTCTCTTCGCGAGATATACGTAGGAGGGAGCAATATACTGCTTGACTCTTCGGTGAAGGTATGTTCTCGAAACTTTAACAAAAGCCCGTACCGAGCTACTGAGCGTCTCTCCTGCAGAGTCTTCCACTGGAGTTTATCTATCATCTCCGTAACGCTTTCGCAATTACTAAATGATCCTGTAACGAAGCGCTCTGCTCTCCGTTGGATCTTCTCTATCTCTTCTATCAACCCTACCTGGTGCGGATCCCACACTGCTGAGCAGTATTCAAGCATTGGGCGAACAAGCGTACTGTAACCTACTTCCTTTGTTGTCGGATTGCATTTCCTTAGGATTCTTCCAATGAATCTCAGTCTGGCATCTGCTTTACCGACGATCAACTTTATATGATCATTCCATTTTAAATCACTCCTAATGCGTACTCCCAGATAATTTATGGAATTAACTGCTTCTGGTTGCTAACCTGCTATTTTGTAGCTAAATGATAAGGGACCTATCTTTCTATGTATTCGCATCACATTACACTTGTCTACATTGAGATTCAATTGCCATTCCGTGCACCATGCGTCAATTCGCTGCAGATCCTCCTGCATTTCAGTACAATTTTCCATTGTTGCAACCTCTCGATACACCACAGCATCATCTGCAAAAAGCCTGAGTGAACTTCGGATGTCATCCACCAGGTCATTTATGTATATTGTGAATAGCAACGGTCCTATGACACTCCCCTGCGGCACACCTGATATCACTCTTACTTCGGAAGACTTCTCTCCATTGAGAATGACATGCTGCGTTCTGTTATCTAGGAACTCCTCAATCCAATCACACAATTGATCTGATAGTCCGTATGCTCTTACTTTGTTCATTAAACGACTGTGGGGAACTGTGTCAAACGCCTTGCGGAAGTCAAGAAACACGGCATCTACCTGTGAACCTGTGTCTAAGGCCCTCTTAGTCTCGTGGACGAATAGCGCGAGCTGGGTTTCACACGACCGTCTTTTTCGAAACCCATGCTGATTCCTACAGAGTAGATTTCTAGTCTCCAGAAAAGACATTATACTCGAACATAATACGTGTTCCAAAATTCTACAACTGATCGACGTTACAGATATAGGTCTATAGTTCTGCACATGTGTTCGACGTCCCTTCTTGAAAACGGGGATGACCTGTGCCCTTTTCCAATCCTTTGGAACGCTTCGCTCTTCTAGAGACCTACGGTACACCGCTGCAAGAAGGGGGGGCAAGTTCCTTCGCGTACTCTGTGTAAAATCGAACTGGTATCCCATCAGGACCAGCGGCCTTTCCTCTTTTGAGCGATTTTAATTGTTTCTTTATCCCTCTGTCGTCTACTTCGATATCTACCATTTTGTCAACTGTGCGACAATTTAGAGAAGAAAGCATCCATTCACGTCCATGTGCATTCCGACGGACTTGGACAGTACCAGTAGGACAATGCGACAACCCACACGCCCAGTATTGCTACAGAGAGACTCCAGGAACACTCTTCTGAGTTTAAACACTTTCGCTAGCGACAAAAATCCCCAGACATGGACATCGTTGAGGGTATCTGGAATGCCTTGCAACGTGCTGTGCAGAAGAGGTCTCCACCCCCTCGTACTCTTACGGATGTGTGGACAGCCCAGCAGGATTCATGGCGTCAGTTCCCTCCAGTACTACTTCAGACATTAGTCGAGTCCATGCTAAGTCGAGTTGCGCACTTCTGCTTGCTCGCGGTGGCCTCACCCAATATTAGGTAGGTGTACCAGTTTCTTTGGCTCTTCAGTGTAATTGGAATCTTGATTCAAAAGTAATGCAAAGGCCTGACCACAAGTATCCCACTGTTTCAAGGCCAGCCAGCCCTCCACTGTGTCCAGTTCGTCGTCCGAGTCGAGGCGCTTCCCTTTGATACGTTTTCTTAGCGGACAAAAAACATGGAAGACGTGAAATGTATTCGCAATTGCGAATACGTACTAGCGTCAGCTGTACAATGGAATGCCAACAATGGAAATTTCTGCAGGACCGGGACTCGAACCCGGATTTCCCGTTTATCAGCCCCAAACATCCATATGTCGTCAATCATGTGTCTACAACCTGTATTCGCAAATTAATTGTGTATAGTCCCGTACAGGGGAGACATTTTACTTGAAAGCAGCTTGTCCGGTGTCGGCGGATAAATATGCGCCTGAGTTATTTAGAATCCGATGCAAAGTTCCTTCAGACGCGTATGCATCGAATTTCGGAATAACACATGCACCGCAATATCGTATCGTAAAAACGTGGAAGTCACAGGACGACATGTCGTGGCTGTGGGGCGAATGCTCAGGCTGTCTCACTACGTTATCGCAAAGCTGCATGCGGAAATTTTAAACTGTTTGGTTGTTACCATATTTCATATCTTTTCATTTAAACACTACTTACAAATAAAACCCTAGACTGCATCGCAGAGTATTCATATTGACATTTGTGATAGGACAGTAATCTAAAATGGTCCAGATGAATTAATTATTAATGCTGTTGCCAAATAACATGTGATAGTTTTTGCCTCTTATATCAACTATAACATTATATCTGGGTATTTCTGAAGTTATATTCAGTTATACAATGATTATACTTCTCAGCACGGCACATTGTCAGTTAAAATTTCGAAAATATTACTCGTTGTGTCCCGTAGGTCATTTATATAGGTTGAGCGGTATGACACTTTTCCAGGAGCGACGCTGTTCAAAATGTTCAAATGTGTGTGAAATCTTATAGGACTTAACTGCTGAGATCATCAGTCCCTAAGCTTACACACTACTTAACCTAAATTATCCTATGGACAAACAGACACAACCATGCGCGAAGGAGGACTCAAACCTCCACCGGGACCAGCCGCTCAGTCCATCACTGCAGCGACGCTGTTCTCCATGAGGTAATCCCGAGTTTGATTTGCCATGGTCTCCTTATGAGACCTCTTAGTAAAGGCAGCAGAACGAATATTGAAATAAATGTCCGTTCAGCTGCGGCAGCAGACAGAACACTTTACAGTTGTATCAATATATGAGGAAAAGGCGGCTTAGCACTAACTTCATAGTTTGCCTATACCACTCAACTATCTTATCAGTAACATCATACGAATGCGACGCTCTAATGTATGTACAGAAAAAAGAAGAGAAACTGGTAATATTTTATAGAAAAATATTAAGAAAACATTTTTGACTTATAATCGGTAAAAATAACGTGAAAAGAAGTGTAAGAAAAATATGAAGTACAAGAGTTGCAGAAACAATGTAACATCGTCGAAGTGTTAAAGAAGAGAAGGCCTAACTGGCCTGGTGGTACAAGAAAAATGTCGGAGAACAGACTGCCTACAATAGCATTGTGTAGAACAGTAGATGGAATCCCCAGTAAGACCCATCTGGTACGACACAGCCATGGTGAATTCCGAATGGACGACGAATGCACTCGACAGATAAAAATGCATGCGGCTGATGGTGCAGGTGTATTCTCGATAAGGCTCTTGACACATGTAAAGTGAAAATGGTAGTGATCTGCCTTCATCGTGTCAGTCAACATAGGAAAACTTTTTTTTTTCCAGAAAGACCACGGTGTGTTTAAGAGCTGACATAGTATCAAATTGATGATTCTACGTTATAAATGTGTTCACAGGAATTCATTACGCGAAGATAATTTTAGTAACTACAGTGTTCATATTGCCAATCTCGGCAACACACTACTCTGAACATCGCGAAGTGGAAAATAAAAGTGCAGAATGTATAGTTCATTGACAATGTGTACCACTTAGTGATGTTCAGATTGCATAACCTGAATGTTTATGTGTCATGGTGAACCTGTTAGTGGATTAATTGCATTTGATTTGGCGAACATTGTAGTGTTTGAGCAATCCTGACGTAATAAATTACTGTACAAACTGAAAATATTCCTTCTCCAATGCTTGTGTGTTTCGAACCTGTATACTTCGTCTCTAATGATGTAAATGTTAATGGAAAGTTTCATTCGAACTAAGTATACACAAATACAAGACATTTGATTAGGAATAAGTGCAGCGGTAGCATGTGATCTACAAGTTTTACAAGTAGTATCCTCCAGATCGATTAATGTTTTTTTCAGTTTATCGCTTTCCTGTTTTTATCTAACGTAAACTAGTGTAAGAAATGGCAAACCACTATGTGAACCGGACGGTATTATTGGTGAAGTTCTTAATGATCACCGGCTCATACCTGGAATTTATTTCCTTCATTAGTAAGTTTGCTGATGGGTACAGTAAATAAGACTCGATCACCTCCTGACAAGACACTGTTTCTTTTCCTCGCTAACAAACAGGAGAAAACGCTTTTATTGAATGAAACGAACTCCACGACGGACTGTGAGAGAGGACTTATTACCGGGCCGTGCCGTTTATCTCCGCTAGAACGTAACTCCTGCCAGTGCCGCGTGCAGCTTTTTAACCCCAAGTCACCTACGCGGCTATAAAATTATGCCGCCGTCCGTATTGCTGCAACTAATCAAGCACCGTTGGTGGCGAATTTTCCGCTGTCGCATGCGCTCGGCCGGCCTTACACAATGGCCCAGCGGCGCCTAGCTCCTAGCCGGCAGTCACGCGACCGACCTGCCATCTGGCGGCGGCGCAGACGCCTGCGGGTTCGCGGCCCCGGCCTCCGCGGCGCGGTGAGTTATTGACTTGTACCGCGCCGGCCGCAGTCGTAAAGATGCCTGCGGCCGTGCCGTACGCGCGGGATGCGCCGCTCCTCGCCCATCAATGGGCGGCTACCAGCGCGAATGGCTCACGCCCTTTATGAAGCACGGTACTCTTATAGCTCGCTCAAAACATCTGCAAAAGCTCTAACTTCCACCTAGCTAGAGCCTACATGAGATGTTATTTATCCAGGAATAGAGATTTATGATGATACAGGCAAGATTCTTAGCAAGAAATGTGCAAAAAGATGTAAGGAGGGTAGGACGTCAAACGGATCGACTTGGAGTTGGAGAGGCACCACACGACATTTTAATTTCCACTATCTATACTTTTACAGATAAATGCATAAAACTTTGTCAGCATTAGAGGAAGAATCCAGGCTCCACACTCATAGCAATGGTAGTTCAAAAACATAACAAAATAATTTTTTGTTACATGTGGAACTTAATCATTTTTTCACTTACTATTATTGGCTGCATTTGTTGCTATAGATACACTTTTCTTCATAAGTAAGAGATTCTTAGATGAATTTTCCACACCATACAAACCAAACTCACAAGTGTATGAAACTCTAGAATTTTCCAAATTTATTAAAAACTGTTGTACAATTCGAGATAATTTGAATTTTTTGTTAACATGGAGTTTAAAATGTAACAGCTCATTCATTTTTTTCGTGATTTAAGCAAATTCTAGAGTTTTATTCACCTGTAGGTATGGTACGTATGCTGTGCAAAATTCATCTTAGCATCTCTCTAACTTATGAAGAAAGGTGTTCCTACAACAGCAAATGCAGACAATAATAACTGAAAAAATGACGAAATTTCACAGTAAAAAAAATTTTGTTTTGTTTTTCAATTTCTACAGCTATGAGTGTGAATCCTGAATCCTCCTTGGTCATGCTGACAAAATTTTATGAATTTATTTGTAAAATTATAGGCAGTGGAAATTAAAACGTCCTGTGGTGCCTTTCTTGCTCCAAGTCGGCCCATTTGACGTCCTACCCCTCTTAATATAGTGACACCAAAAAAGTTGGAATACCTTACAGATTTAATAAAAATCGTTGTATTGATAAAATGAAGCAATTCAACTTGTCTTTTAAGAGACAGTAATGTGAATTACGTCACATCTGCTGGATCACTTAAGCATTCACCTTATATGTCATTTAGGTCCGTAATAGCACCTTTACGGCGACTCTTCTTAAATTAGTTGTTTCACTTCGCCCAGTGCCCTCGGCCAGGTCGTGTGTAGAGTGTTAAGAAACAATGTATGCAGCGTGGTCGGAAATTCGTGTTACAAACTTCTAGGTGTTGTACAGGGGAGTGGGTACATAATGTTTTGAATAGGACCCTGTTTCCGTATTACAACCATTTGTAAACATGTTGGTAACGCGACCACTTTTACAATTAATTTGTTAGGCGAGACCCAGTAAATCAGTTGCTTTACATTTCTACTGACGGCGAAAGTATGCTTTCTCGAAGCTGTTGCGTAATTTTCGTGAAAAGAGTATGCGATAGAGTCGAATGTCGAGGATCGCGATCTTGATAAAGGCGACGAGGAGCTCCAACCCCTCCATTACCGTGAGCTTTGCCATACCGAAGAGAAGGATCACGTTAGTGTATTCTGTAAACGTGTAGTCGGCCATGTTGCTCTAACACTCCTAGATACGTGAGTGAGACTCGAACCAAGTCAGAGAGGTAGTATAGACGTCAAACGATACCAGCCGATCCGACATGAGCACCTACCCCCCTCCCCCGCCATGATTACCCTGTTGCATACCTACCTAGCAAACATGCTTTCAAACGGCTGCAGCACGTTTCCGAACGAGTGTTCCTATTCAAAATATTACGTACTCACTCCCCTCTACACGTCCTTTATGTTCGTAATCGGGATTTCCGAACAGCCTGTATGTTCATCGAAGCATTAATAGCCCGTTTCAGTGTCACTACCAAAACGTTGAGACTCTTCCCGAAGAAGACACACTAGAACTGCTGTACAGTTTAACGTACAAGAATTTTTTTTTAACAGGAATTACATTCCAGCTCAACCAGTTCCATCTGCAGATATGCAGGGCCACATTCAACTCAAATGGTAAACAGTCTCGGAAACAGTTCAAAAACAGATCTGTGATTGTCTGTGACCTCACACATTTAGACAGCTGTTCCTGGAATTCTCTCAGCACCACAATGGATTCTTCAAAATTCGCGTTGTCCCTAGTCAGTGAGCTTAGGGAAATGGACGGTGTTCCGTGTCAGAATTTCTCTCTTCCACAACGCGATTTGCTTTTCCAATGCACTCACTTTCGTCACGAAATCAAAAAAATGGCTCTGAGCACTATGGGACTTAACATCTGTGGTCATCAGTCCCCTAGAACGTAGAACTACGTAAACCTAACTAACGTAAGGGCATCACACACATCCATGCCCGAGGCAGGATTCGAACCTGCGACCGTAGCAGTCCCGCGGTTCCGGACTGAGCGCCTGAACCGCTAGACCACCGCGGCCGGCACGAAATGAGAAATAAGTTGTTCCTCATCTTGCAGTGTCTGACTGAGGGAAGTCTGCAATCATCTCCATTTAAAATGCAATGTCTGCAATCGATTCTGGACCTCCTAATTTTCGTTCTTTCTTTCCTAATACCTTAAGAAATTCAACAATAGCGGGCCTGGGTCTGGGCAAGTCTTTTGACTTAATCAACGTACTTGCATTAAAACATGACTTCTCCAAACTCTTCGTTCAATTCCGTCAAAAACTATTGCAACTGGAGATGTAATAATATGTACGACTTCAGAAAATGTCACACCATCAAGTCCATCTAGTGTTCCATGCCTGCACGTTTAACACAAAGCGTTCCTTGATGTAGATAATAATGAATCCCTTACAGCTCATCTGTCCATCGTTATAAATTTTACTTCTTTCATCGTCAACTAAATCTTCAGATTACTTCCGTACGGTGTTGTAATGCCAATATCCGTTACCCGTTCATTACACGACTCCCCTAATCGATATTCAGAGTTCTCGTCGTTCTCCTCTGTGGTTCCTGTTCATCTGCGACTATACATAGCTAGACTGACTCTTTTTTGCACAAAGAGCCTTTGGACCTGTGAACTTCCTTCATATCACCATCAAATTCAAAGGATAAACAGTGCTTAGACCAAGATTCTGCCGAAATGAAGAAAGTCGTGCCGACGTAAACATGACACACCAAATGCTGTTAGAAAATGTATCGCACTGCTAAATGAAATGCCGCACTATCCCAAGAAAGACCGAGCACAGCCGAGACAGATCGATCTTCGGACCGCATGCGGACAGCACATTGTACACGTATGAAGTTTCGCACGCCATGATTCATCCTGCTGTAGTAGGTTTAACTGAGATGCATCTCATGTATGCGGATTCACTATGTGACAGTCGATCAGTAAGGCGCCTGTATGCACAAATATTTACAGGGAGGAGGTTACCGAGCGATATCACGTTTAAAAGACTCGATGGTAGTCTTCTTGCAACACTCCTATGGGCTTCTTTTGGATTTCTTTTTGTAGGGCATATGTAGTGCTTGGTGTACGAGGCTCCAACAGCCTCTGCAGAAGAGCCGGTTGCCCATATGGCTGATGGGGCAGCCATTTTTCGTGCAACCCCCGGTTGTTTCGAGCGTATTAACCGTTAGCTGTCAGATAGCAGTTGTGCATTTAATGTAAACAGAAGCCAGATTCAACAACATCTTTAAAGCCACCGTCTCTGAACGTCACTAGCCACAAACTTTCATAGACCGCCAATGAGGAAACGGGGCACCTATGAAATTTTTGTCACTTAAGACAATGTTTGTTATTATCTCTTGTAAACATTCTCAAAATTTGGATACATAGTCTTTTATTCCTCATACAAGGGAACCACTAAACAGCTACAGTTTTTTTCCAAATTTTATTTTAAGACCGGTTTTGAAAGTTTCATTTCATTCTCAGGGCGTAAAAGAAGAATAAAAGGTAAGAAATTTTGTAAATAAGAAATACGGTAGAAATATTTGAAAATTTTAACTCTAATGTATTCAAAATTTTATAATGTATCATGACGTGCTGTTGTGATTTACTTTACGACATGAAGTAACACGATATCCGCATGCTTGTCTATACAAATAAAAATGTAAATGTTCGTTTGCTCAAATTCGTATACCTCAGAAAATTCTTCAATCATTTCTTTGAAATTTTGTCACAATATTGCATTGAAATACTCGCGGTTTTACATTTAATATATAATATGTATCTAACACCGCGCAGCAATACTCCGAAAAGGAGGGACAAGTATAGTGCAAGGCAGTCTCTGTAGTAGATCTGCTTTATTTTATAAGTGTTCTGCCAATAAAACACAGTCTTTGGTTTGCCTTCCCCACATCATTTTCCATGTGTTCTTACCAATTTAAGTTGTTCGTTATTGTAATTCCTATGTATTTAGCTGAATTTACGGCCTGTAGATTAAACTGATTTATCGTGTAACCCAAGTTTAACTGATTCATTTTAGCATGCATGTGGATGACCTCACACTTTATAATTTCCCACTGATATCCTTTCTAAATCGTTTTGCTCTTCTGATGACTTTACAAGTAGATGAACGACAGAGTCGTCTGCAAACAACCTAAGACGGCTACTAAAATTATCTCCTAAATCATTTATATAGATAAGGAACAGCACATGACCTATAACTACCTTCGGGAACGCCATAAACCACTTCTGTTGTACTCTTTGACTTGCCGTCAATTACTACCAACTGCGACCTCTCTGACAGAAAACCACGAATCCTGTCTCATAACTGAGACGATATTTCATAAGCACGCAATTTCATGTCAAAAGCCTTCCGGAAATCTAGAAATACGGGATCAATTTCAAATCCCTTATCAATAGCACTCAACATTTCGTATGTGTAAAGAGTTAGTCATGTTTTACAAGAACGATGTTTCTTAAATCCGTGTTGACTATGTGTGAATAGACTGTTCTGTTCGAGGTAATTCATAATGTTTGAACACAATATATGCTCCAAAATGCTGCTCCATATCGACGTTAATGATATGGGCCTGTTATTTAGTGGATTACACCTACTACCTTTCTTCAATATTGGAGTGACTAGTGTAACTTTCCAGTCTTTGGGTACGGATCTTTCGTCGAGCGTGCGGTTGTGCGTGATTTTTAAGTATAAAACTATTGCATCACTATATTCTGAAAGGAACGTAATTGGTATGCAGGCTGGATCGGAAGAATTGCTTTTACTAACTGACTTAAGTTGCTTCATTACTCCCAGGAGATTTACTTCTAAACTCAACTAGACAACTATATTTCTTTCGAATTCTAGAATATTTAGTTCATCTTGTTTGGTGAAGGAATTGCGGAAGGCTGTGTAAAGTAATTCTGCTGTGGCAGAACTATCGTCGAAAGTACTTGCTTTGCTATCGTTCAGAGAAGGCACTGATCGTGTCTTGCCGCTAACATACTTTACATACCACCAGAATCTCTTTGGATTTTCTGCCAGGTTTCGAGACAAAGTTTCGCTGTGGAAACTATTGTAAGCATCTCGCACTGAAGTCCGCGCTAAATATCGAGCTTTTATAAAAGATCGCCAATCTTGGAGAATTTGCGTTCGTTTAAATTTAGCATGCTTTTTTCGTTGTTTCTGCAACATTGTTCTGACCCGTCTTTTGTACCATGAGGGATCAGTTCCGTCGTTTGTTAATTTATTTCATATAAATTTCTCAGTTGTTATCGATACTATTTCTTTGAATTCAAGCCACATCTGGTCTGCACTTACACTGTTAATTTGAAAGGAGTGGAGATTGTCTCTCAGGAGGGCGTCAAGTAAATTTCTAACCGCTTATTTGAATAGGTATATTTTTCGTTTATTTTTGCAGGATGATACATCAACTGTAGGTATGGATATATTATATAGAATTGAGTATGTTAGGTTTTCTCAAAATTTAAGAAGAGTCCATTTCCAGAGACACACTTAATAATTTTTTTAGAAACATTATTGACAATTGAGAGGTACCATGCCCTATTTTGCATGTCGCCTTTCATTTTCATCAATTTCATTACTGTTTTATGTCATTGCGCGGTGGTAACAGGCCAGATAAGGTTGTTGTAATGAGATTATTTGTACTGAGAGCTCAAAATACTTCACTTGATTCCTATGCACGCTGGGTTACCTCCTTGGGTGGCCTGTGCGAGACGAGCAACGGAGGACGCGGTACACTGCGTTTCCGGTTGGGGGCTGCACTTCTGTGAATACTGAGAGGGTCGTACATCAATGGGCTTAAGCACCTGGCGGAACGACTGACGTCGGTTGAGTTTCGCCTATTGTATGCAGGGCGAAACGACCAGCGAGACGTCTGAATGTCGCAGCAGTTTATGTGTTTGTCGTTCTGGCGCGTCCGGAACGAAGACTCCTGGCATCGACTGACTGCGTTGTCCTCATGATTCTGAGAATACGTGTGGACCGTGGCCTGCTGGGCGCGACTGTCTGGCGCCAGATGGCCGGTGGTCTAGGCATGTTGTTTTCGTAGTCGGTCAAAGGGCAAGTTCAGTGCCCTCAGCTCAATAGCAGAGGCATGATTGGTCAACTTAAACTGAGGCTAGTTGACATCATAAAGCCCTGCTCGAACTGTCGCTATGGCACGAATGGTGTTCTGAGACAGTGTGGGGGAATTTTGGAATCAGCACTGAACGCTGATTCGCGGTTTTCGAGGATGGTAGGGAGGTGAGCAACGTTGGCTTCGCTCTTGTGTTGTGCGGGCGCAGGGGATTCGGGACCTGATCTTCATCGGAGTCGGAAGGTCTCGCGACTTAGTCGCACTTTTTCGGCAGAGCTTAGAATTCTCGGACAGCCTTCGAGGCCAGGGGTTGACACAGTGTTGCTGCACAGCAGAAGTCGGCGCCTACAACATCAGAACGCTGCCTACCGACGACCTGCTACAGATTTCAGGATTGGTGAAATGCTCCGGCATTGTAGGACCTCTCAGTTTTATACTGAAGCCCACAACAGCACGCGCGCTCACTTTGCTACAAGTCCACTTTGCTTGTTTCTCCATGTGATCGCATTTGAGCTCTCACTACTAATCGCGATACTGCAATATAGTCGGGAAAGTAATATTTGATTCATTAGGACATCCAGTCATTATCGTCAGTCTATTGTATCGCAGAGAGTGGGAGGAGCCCCTTGTTATCAAGCCAACTATTATTCTGTTCTCATGTATAATAAATCTTATTGTAATATTTAATCCGCATATCATTTCGTAGATATATGCAGAATTCCATTTCCTATGGGTTATTATGATAAAGTTCTCTTTCCTTTCTCTGAGTAGATTACGACTTTTATTAACTTACTGTGAGTGTGCACTCCTTATTTTACCAACTACCAGGGTCAACCATCGTTTCCTTTCTTTACCGTTGTGCGCATAATTAATTAGGTGGTATGTAAGGAGAGGGTCAAGTTTACGTCTCTTTCTCATGCAAAATTCATCAGAACTTAAGAGGTACAAACTCTTCTTCACTCCGGCACCTCGCACAATCTCACATATTGCTTTATCTCTAGTGAAATTTGTTGTAACACTATAAAAGTCCTACATGACTAGGTTGAAAAATGGGCTGGATGGCATATAAACTATTATCATTTCATGTCTCGGGCACTTTCTAAAGAACCACAGATGGCGGGTTACCTTGTAATTCCGTTAAACGTACCCCGGAAGATGGAATCGATTCAGACCAGTATTCGCAGGACAATAAACTCAAAAAGAAACTAGCAAAATCGCATTCGTTTCGAAAATGGGTTAAACGAATGGAACGCTCGGCAAGCGAGTCATGTTAAATGCTGTAAGCGTATCCTGAAAGTTGCTCCTACAAGAACGCACGTTGGCGCTTCTCGTTTTATTGGCGACGATTATTTTAATCTGTTACAGAGAAAAATTGAAACGAATTCCGAGGAACCTGTTGAGGTAACGGACTGCAGGAATGGCGTCGAACTGTTGCGGTTCTTGCTTCATCTCTCAGCCGCAAGGACGCCCCGCGGAGCTGCGAAACCCGAGGTTCTTGCCCGTAATCCAGGCCGGCCGAACGGAGGCGCGGAACTAGTCCACATTATCTGGCACCCGGCTCCTTCCAAGCTGTGCGGTTTCCTCAGAAGAGCACGCAGACCGTTCCAGTTTATTACCTGCGATCTACTATCAAGTCTGTCGATGGTCAAATATGGCGTAGTAAGTGCGCTACCACATTCGCTTCCTGTTCCATTAACAAATTGAGTGTTGAGTAAGAGTTCTCTTTGTGTCTCTACTGCAGCTGAAAGTGTCTTATCTTCAAGATTTTAGTGTAGGCGGCTACAGGAGCTACAGACAAGCCCATATACATTTAGGTGATGTGAGATAAGTCACCCCCTACTGCTAACCTATGTTGCTCCAGTCACAATCTCTCTAATTTTACCTTCCTGTTATTTTCGCAAAATTTATGTTGGAGAATGCGAAGTATTGGGTGGCTGACAGGGAAAGTACGCTCTCGGAATTTTAACAGTAACAGGTATTTAACGCTCGTAGTAGTTTTATTTTTTAAAAAACTCTTTTGTTTATTGTATTAGAAAAGTGAAGTTATACAGTTAATGTTTCGAGATATTTTAAAATATCTCTTTCACACGTCTCTCTACATGCAAATTTTGCAAACAGTTACATTATGTGTTTCTGAAGTGCTGAAGAAATACCTTATATTAATACGACTGCAGAAGACCATCTCTGATATGAACCAGCTATCTTTCCTATGGGAGTCGGCAAAAAAAAAAAGTCAGTAAAGAGCTATAGAGTAGATGTTGATAATAGTCTCCATCACGTGTTGTACTCGGCAGTTCCACCATTATCGCCGTTCGCTTTTAAATATGACAAGTGATAATCTACAAAACTGTAAGTTATTGAGGCTGTAGCCAAAGTCCGAACACATATTCCCGCATAAGGCAAGAAATGTTCGTTGAAGTAATTCGGACACATCGACCTGAATCATTGTGGAAGAAACTTCATAACAGGGCGGAGGAAGAACCGCTCATCCATCTCCGTCAACACCCACCCACATTGTTCGCACGTTCTCTCATATCCACTTATACATTGCTTTGTCTAATCGCTTGGCCACTTCCCCATCCTAAAAGTCTTGGACCAGTGCATACCACAAATTCATGATGCAGTCACTAACCCGGTGACGAAATTGTGCCAATTGTGATGTAGCCTTCCTATTAAGAATTTGGAAAAGATCACTTCTGATAGTAAGAATGGATTAGACCGATATATGCATTCTTACAGTGTTCTCCCGAAGTCAGGTTGAAAGGTCTCTGTTGGATTCCTTTCATGTTAATTTCTTAAATCCGTTGCAATTTACGGCATAAATTCCTCTTCTAAATTTACTGTGGTGTTTCTGACTATCTGGAAGGAGACTGAGCAGTGTTACTTTTACACATAAAAAAGAACGATCTGTCACACTACTACACTTTAAAACACAGTTTATATCTAATTCATATATGTAATTCATGTCACACAGTCTCATACGGAACCTACATCCGCTTTCTTTTTGTACTGTATATGATAAGATACTGTCATCCCCCTTCCCTTCTGTGTGAGAGGATGAATGAGCAAATGTATTTCTAGTTGCATGCTTGAGACTGTCTGATAGAGAACAGTAGGACCAACGTCGGAACAGGTAGCTACGCTTTCTAAAAGCAAAGAGGTTTCTATCCTTAGTATGGTTCTGTCCGTCCCTTGTCATGTTGGTATAGGAAGCTGCCTCTCTGGTCACTTCCGTTTTGTATCGGGAAGCACGCTCGGTAGGAGCGCAGGTCAGTCTGTCCATGGCGAGCGTCTGAAGTGTAAGATCTCCGGTTAAGCGACTGTCTGCTAAGTCCGTAGGACAATGGATTTCTTAAGTTCAGCCTAACTGAAAATTTAATCACCTTTATTTCAGGTTTAGCTCTAAAATATCTAATGTTATCTTAAATTGCAACGCAATGTATTTCGAGTGTGAAATTCAGAATATTTTCCAGTAGTTGTTTTTTGTCACTACTTTGTGAGTAAAGTGGAACCACGTGTTGATCAGTAACTCTAACTAAGATCATCAATCTTAAATGCGAATGTGCGTGAGATTATAACGTCTCGCCTCAACAATATTTTTCAATATAGCAACTTTTCTTTATGTTCAACCCACGTGGGGTGTACTTTGTGAGACCAGTACCACGTGCTTATACAATTGTTTGACCCCTCAGGTTAATAGTAAGACGATAGTAACCAGTTCGAGTTTCTTGTTTTGTAAATTGCTTTTCGATCTAATTTATTTTAATTATCAAGATTATTGTGGAGTACACTCTTTGTGTAAGCCAAGTTGACCACGTGAAGCATGTGGTTTAATCATCAAAGTAGCCCTCGGCTATTCTTTTCGGGAAGATTTCACAGAGAGTTAGTATGAATTTAGTATATCAGTGTGTGGTAATTACATGACGGACAGGATTGCGCTACGAATGTAACTTCTTTAGGTGAAAATTGAATCGGTTGGTTGTGGTTAACTTCCTCTTGCATATGTTTCTATGTTCTTCGTGTGTTATTTTATGAATGTAGTGTTATATGCAGTCTCCCAATCTTGGCTCCCTATTTGATGTGTTCCGTAAGATTACAAACTCACATTTTCACAATCCTAAATAAGGCACCAGCTTAGTTATGACTCAAGTTTAATATGCTGAAATTTCAATGATCAATGTTAAAATAAATTTCCAAATACAAACTGATTTATTTCTTTTTATTTAAATTATCTTTTTTTTATATATGTATCACCGGTTTTCGTATGACTATTAAAAGATTATAATTAATGTTAGTCTGATTGGAAATTTGGTAAGCTAGACTGGATACCTGGTGAAACAGTTTCTCAGTAATGCAACGTTAATTTCCTCAGACAGCTCACAGCTTTTAACCCACGTGTATGGTCTTGAATATCAGCACCGCTTTCATAGCAAATTAAGGCAACAATGGTACAAGGTGTGTTATGTGCCAATACTGATATATGGTCCGTGTTTAACTCATCGTGCTTAATGAAATCTTTTTGATGCAGAAGTCGAAGGGCAAATTTTTCACTGTCTAATCAGTGACTACGCTATCACGATATTATTACTATGTTGAACCTCAACTGAAATACGGCAAGTTATTTCACATGCCTTTTTCATTCTATGTGACGTCGATTAAAGCAGGAGAGAAAGATAACGATGAGTTGACGTGGGCAATATTTATTAACATACATCGAATCCCAGACGCTGGACAAATTTCGTCTTTCTAGTCTCATTTCCTTTTTTCATTTCAACGTGATGCTGGAACGGCCTGTTTTATTGGTGAAATTCGTGAGTGTGGAAAGGCACAGCACCTTGGATTTGGTACAGGACGGACACATTGTTACGGAAAAACAGTGGCTTTCTACCGTTTGCGGAGTTGCCTGTCTTCGCGGAATTGTGGTCGCCAGCTCAGCGCAGGTTATGTAATTTACGACCGAGGCCTGCCTCGTGGCAGAACTGTGGCCGAGTCGCTATGCAAACAGCGAGAGACAGCCGCTTTCGTACGTTTCGAAAAAGTCTTTTGCAAATAACCATCGCTCACAGTGCCGAAATAATGAGCCTAGCCTTGTGTACAGCTCTCTAAGTTCAGAGGACCTCTGATGTGAGGCTAGTGTTCGGGTGCGAAAATGTACCGTTGGTAAATTAGTCAGTCTTGTCATGGAGATGAAACGACTGTTTTTTAGTAATGAGAAGGCGGTTTGCGGCATGTTTTGATTGGTATCGTGATGCATTGCCTTGGTAGCATCCTATGTGCTACTGGGAATCCGAGCTAATTGGCTGCTATGCATGCACTTCTTGGTATTGACGGACATGTACTGCTTGATGGGAATATATTGCTGGGTGTAGGAAGACGGTAGAAAAATAAAGGGATGGTCGTAAGAGTTTCCAGTGGATGGAGTGCAGAGCGCGCGGTTGGGACGCTGAAGTCGTGATCTGGAGAGCGCATGTTAGTGGGGGACCCACGGCCGACTAAAGGTACTCTAGTCGGTAGTGTGGACGACCGCGTTTACAACATCACCGCACCCACGTCCTCTACAGCAGTGACATCCGCACGTCAGTGGCGTTCTTGCACAGCTGTCCGAGAACAATTACGGTGAACATAAGTCGCGAATACAAAGAGTAATGCAGGTACTGTCAAATGTGGTCATTACTGACTGAAACCTGTCATCGTCGAAGGACTTGATATGGTGATCAAAGACTGAAATAGAAAACATTTGACAATAGGGCATTCTTGGTCCGCACTTGCAGATTTCCGTACAATAACCTGTCTCAGATTCACAGCTGCTGCATTGAGTCCATGAATCTCTTGATTAACAAATGGGTGACCGCTCACTGTGCTCGGTTGGGGTTAGCGAATCTTCGGCACAAATTACTGTTTGCTATTTTCCTTTAGAAGGGCTTAGTTTTCTTGCTGAGGAAAGTAATTCCACAAATCATTCAAAATCCAGCACTACAGTTATATGTATTGACTTTATAAACTATTCAGCAATCTTGAATAATCGGTTCATTTTTTTAATGTTTTATTGAACAGATTATTGTGTTTACTGAAAAATTATTTCTGTTAGACACCTACACTCAAATTAAAATAAATTTTGTGTAAATCTCCACTTTACGATCTACAGTCAGGGGTTCATAAATCGAATTATCCATTAACATTTTGCATATTAAAATTGTTAACTTAGATCCATTAAAATACGTATATCATGATTGTTAACTTAGATCTTAAACAAATGCCCGCACACTGTTTTCTGGGACCGGATAGCTTTCCATGTGCAGGGGGTTTCGCACAATGTCTGTATTCTCCATTCGATCCGTACACGCTTCGGTAATCTCACTAACAGCGAAAATATTCAGTGAACCGAACTGCGAAGAATACCAGCGACGTACTTTACACCGTTTAATTTCAAAGAGAGCGTCTGGGAGCAAGAATGCTTTCTACTCTGCAGTATGTGCATTCCACACTCCACATTGCATTCTGCACGAGAGTTGCTTCAATAACCATCACCAATAACTCCAGGCACTCAGAAAATAACAGCTACTCGTCTCTAAATCGTGGTTTCGTCATACTGATTTGCCGGTTATTACTAAGTCTTTGACAACCAAAGGGGGAGTAGAGGACAATCGAACACGAAAGTAATTCTTACAACGCACATCTGGAAACCAGTGGTTTCCCCGAAACGAAGTATTCCGACTGAGTACATGAACACCTCATAACAGAGTTCCCTAGGCTTCAAACAGCAGATACGCACTTGAGGACATAAACTACACAACCCCGCCCGAACAGCCGGCCGGAGTGGACGAGCGGTTCTAGGCGCTTCAGTCTGGAACCGCGCGACCGCTACGCTCGCAGGTTCGAATCATGCCTCGGGCATGGATGTGTGTGATGTCCTTATGTTACTTAGGTTTAATTAGTTCTAGGGGACTGATGACCTCAGATGTTAAGTCCCATAGTGCTCAGAGCCATTTTTGAACACCGCCCGCACAGGCCATGAAGTCCAACGGTACCGACCGGCCGCCATGTGATTCCAGCTCACAGGCGTCACTGCATGCGGATATGGAGGGGCATGTTGTCAGCACACCGCACTCCTGGCCGCATGTCAGTTTACGAGACCAGAGTCACTACTTCTCAATCAGGTAGCCCCACTTAAGAATAAACACATTATAATAATCTTTCCGTCTTTTATGTGAAAGCACGCTTCAACGTATCTTGTAATCGATGTTCGTACGCTTTCTACATCCCAGGCATGTTCTGAACGCATTTACAACCATCCACAAGGCGTCATAGAGTTCTTCGACGCCTACAACTGGGCTGGAGTACGTCAAAACTTGTAAATAAACCGACACAAAAAAGTCCAAGGGGCTCAAGTCCGGGGATCTTGGAAACCATTGTATTGGCGAGCCATGATAGATGCATTTGCTACGTATTTCCGAATACGTGTTCCGAATACGTGTTCCGAATAGCTGCATTAAAATGTACCGATGCACCATCACGCGTTTACCACATACGCATCCCGTCACTACATCTTCCAAACAGTTGACTAAGTTGTCACAGGAAATGAAAGTAAATAGAACAAATAACTCGACTAGGTAGGAAATGTGTCCCTATTAACCAATCGCCAACAACACCTGCCCAAACTTTAACGAAAAATATTTGCTGACGTGCCGCCTCTACGGTACCACGTGTGTGCCCATAAGCGGGAAAGAGTCTATTGTGGATGTTCATAATGTCTTCTCGGGGTAAACCATGCTTCGTCTGTAAATAACAGAAACTTGGGGAACTGTGGATCCTTCCAACATTGCGTAAGGATCCATTCGCAGACGGCAGGTGCGACCAGGTCTTGCTCACTTTTTATATGCTGTGGGTACAATAGTCACTTAATGTAACATCACATGGAGGAAGGAGCTGCTGAGGTCATCGGTCCCTAACATTACCCATTAGTTAATCTAACTTAAACTAACTTACGCTAAGGACAACACACACCCACAATGCCCGAGGGAGGACTCGAACCCCCGACGGGGAGAGCCGCGCGGACCGTGACAAGGCGCCCGAGACCGCGCGGCTACCACGCGCTGCTTCTCGGAAGAGAAGCTTCGTGATTCAGTTATGGTGCCTCCCGTGTATCGCCATTAACACGTTCGTACTTGATGTAGATGTTAGTCATTTCATAATTTAAAAAAGTGTGTGGAACCATGGCAACCACTTTAAGAAGCGCACACTGCGTTTGCTGTTCACTCTGGGAACTGGGAGGCTATTCAGAACATAATACATTAACAGTGTTAAAACAATGGCGGGACTGCACTTGTACATACGTTGCACGTGGAAACTGCCGATTGGCGGGTCTGTGTTTATCAGGATTATATGCTTGTTTCATTCTTCTCTGCTCATCCCTTTCGTTTCTACCAACAACAGTAAGGGTAAGGAAACGGTTCAAAATGGTTCAAATGGCTCAGAGCAATATGGGACTTAACTTCTGAGGTCATCAGTCCGCTAGAACATAGAACTACTTAGAACTAACTAACCTAAGGACATCCATTCCCGAGGCAGGATTCGAACCTGCGACCGTAGCAATCGCGTGGTTCCGGACTGAAGCTCCTAGAACCCTCGGCCACCGCGGCCGGCTAAGGAAACGGAAATCGGAATGGTCCGTCAGAAATTTGAATCGTGACTGTGTCCAATATGTGTCGAATGTGTTATTCACTGTGGCTTACTACTCGGTAAATATCAAAGCGAAATGCTTCCAAATGAGGAAAGTAAGGAAGAGTACGCTTTAGTATCCCGTCAAAAACGGAACTGGTAGAGATGGGGCCGATGACGAATTGGAAACGGGTAGGAAAGTAAATCATATGTGTCTTTTTCACAGGAATCGTCCCGATCCCTGTACTAATTATCGGAAACCGTAGAAAACTAAGTTTTTGATTTAAACGTTGTGTTTCCAAATAGGAACAACCGGTCCACTGTGATCCTGGTCTTTTTCGACTCCAGTTCAGTCTGACTGCTAAAACCACTCAAAATATCCAGTTTCTGTAATAGCCGATTTTCGGTATTTTATTGCTATGTGACAGAAATAGGTCTCAGTGCCTCCAGTAAAGATGGCGAAGACGATGGAGTTGGGCATGTTGTCAGCGAGAACGATCATAAGTGGATACTTCCCTGCATAGTCGATTCTGTATGCTATCAATTTTTCACCCTGAGAACCACAAAATTAAAGGTTCAGTTACTATCCCAAGTTTACAGCACGTCAGTAAGATTGTGGGTACATCAATCAAATTTACCTTCTCTTCCGAGAAACTTTTCTCCATGTATGGTGTCCTAAATTTGTTGTGCCTACTCCCATTTTTAATCTCCTAAAGAAACTGCATCATTGTACTTCACAGTCACCCACTTCACAAAATACATCCAAGCAAGGGATGTCGGAGGGCAACGGTGAGATACTACCATATAGACCAGAAGAATCAAGTCTTACATACCTTAAGTACAGACATAGCGTTTAGAAGACTACACCGCCTGTGTTATTGTGACTACGGTGAAAAGTTCCTTGGAAACGCATGCAAGTCCATAGGAACAGGCACTGCGGCGAATACTACCGTTATGAAATAAGTGAAATGAATTCCCAGTTGCGAATGAGGACAACTATCAGCTGTGGAATGGAATGACCACAATGAAAATTTGTGTGGGTCGGGACTCGAATCCGGATATCCCTCTTACCGATAGCGGCCGCGTTACCGTTTGACTAACTGCCGATACCGGCCATCTGACTGTCAAGTACAACGTCTGACCTGTACGGGAATATACACTATGATCAAAAGTATCCGGACAACTGGCCGAACATGACTTACAAGTTCGTGGTGTCCTCCACCGGTAATGCTGGAATTCAATATGGATTGGGCCTATCCTTAGCCTTAATGACAGCTTCCACTCACGGAGATATACGTTCAATCAGGTGCTGGAAGGTTTCTTGGGAATAGCAGCCCATTCTTCACGGAGTGCTGCACTGATTAGAGGTATAGACGTCGGTCCCTGAGGCCTGGCACGAAGTTGGCGTTCCAAAACATACCAAAGGTGTTCTATAGGATTCAGGACAGGACTCTGTGCAGGCCAGTCCATTTCAAGGATGTTATTGTAGTGTAACCACTCCGCCACAGGCGGAGCATCATGAACAGGTGTTCGATCGTGTTAAAAGATGCTATCGCCATCCCCGAATTGCTCTTCAACAGTGGAAAGCAAGGTGCTTAAAACATCAATGTAGGCCTCTGCTGTGATAGCGCTACGCAAAACAACAAGAGGTGCAAGCCCCTCCATGAAAAACACGACCACACCATAAGACTACCGCCTCCGAATTTTACTATTGGCACAACACCCGCTGGCAGATGATGTTCACCGGGCATTCGCCATAGCCACACCCTGCCATCGGATCGTCAGTCCACACAACGGTTTTCACTTGTCAATCGTCCAATGTTTACGCTCCTTATACCAAGCGAGGCGTAGTTTGGCATTTATCGGGTGATGTGTGGCTTATGAGCAGCCGCTCGACCATGAAGTTTTCTCACGTCCTGCCTATCTACCACAGTACTTGCAGTGGATCCTGATGCAGTTTGGAATTCCTGTGTGATGCCTGGATTGATGTCTGCCTATTACACATTACGACCTTCTTCAACTGTCGGCGGTCTCTGGTCGGTCAACGGACGAGGTGCTCTACGTGTCCCTTTGTCCCTTCATGATTCCACTTCACTATCGCCTTGGAAACAGTGGACCTAGGGATGCTTAGGAGTGTGGAAATCTCGCGTACAGACGCACGACACAAGTGACACCCAATCACCCGACCACGTTCGAAGTCCATGAATTTCACGGAGCACCCCATTCTGCTCTCTCACGATGTCTAATGACTATTTAGGGCACTGACATGCAGTACCTGACAGTAGGTGGCAGCACAGTGCACCTAATATGAAGAACGTATGTTTTTAGGAGTGACTGCATACTTTTGATCACATACTGTACATAATGGATGTACGATACTGGTCGTAGACGCGTGGTTAACGACCAATGAGCGTTTGGGTCTGACCGTGAATTGTGCACGGACAGCGAAATGGTAAGGTGCCCGCTCGCGATAAGTCGGAAATCTGAGTTCGAGTTCCGGACCGGCACAAATTTTCATTGTCGTCATTCCATTATACAGCTGATAGTTTTCCTCAATCGCAATTGCGAATTCTTTTAATGAACAGGTACATTGTTGTCTCAGGAATTATGTTCTCATTCTTCTGTCATGTATTTATTAATAGTTTCTGCCAGCGTTGTTATTAAAATAGTGTAACCAAGTATTTCAAAGTAATAACATTTTTACGAATAAACTTTACATATCCGTAAAAAAAGTTTTTGAAAATAAAAAAATTAGTAGTGCCGCTGTGGCAAACTGATGTACCGCTTTTGCACACAGTTATTCTTAAAAAAAAATAAAAAAAACAGCTGTTGCAACGGAGCCATTTAAATACCGAAATTTACCGGTTATTCATAACTAAAATAGCATTACTACTTCCAAGGCAACGAGAGATAAAAATTCAACTGCGCTGAACTGGGTGCGTATTTTTTGGGTGACTGACTATCCCTGTTAATTAAGAATGTCTTCAAATAATTCGAGGAGACTGTCTTGTCATGTTTATGAAGAACCCCGTCAGGTGAGAGAGATGCGATCAGAAAGTAGATGAGCGGTGCGACGCAAGTAAACACTTTCGAGATCTGTGTCTGTGCGCGCTTGTCGATGTGTGTGTGTGTGTGTCCCTCGGAACTGACGACTAGGTATTCCAATACTAATAAGCAATTAAGGGCGAGGCATCCCGGAGCGGCGGGATTCCTGCGCGCCAACTAATTGGGAGCGTAGCGCGACGGAAGAAGTGGCTGCCCGTTCTGCCGGCACCGGCTGCTGCTGCAGCGGGCGTGGCGAGGCGAGGCACGGAGCGGCTGCCGCGGAACCGGTGGCGGCTGTGTCGGCGCTAACGAGGGACCAGCCGACTGAGGAGCGCTGCGCTGCTCTGCTCTGCTCTACTGCGCTCGCGCAGGCGCCGTGTAACCCGCGACGTGTCAGGCGCGGCCTGCGCAGGCGCTGCAATGGCGCGTAATGCAGTCCTCGACCCGCATCGGCTGTCCCGTAATGTGGCGGAGGGACGGCGGCGCGCCGCATCTCAATGCCGGCGCCGGCCGGGAATGTCTCCCGCCAAGGAAACAACGGCCGCACGAGCAGCTCTCACTCGGAACGGACTAAAGTTGACCGGGTGTCGACATTGTATCCACCTAGTGCACTATGTAACCAACACTCTAATGAGAATACTATCATTCCAGTCCTGTTTTCAAACTGTAGACGTACGCACTACGTCTGTCTCATTGTGTCCTTCATACCTCATTATCCATCTTTTGCCACTATTGACAATACCAATTTCCATATCTTCCAGTCATCTGTCTTCTTCCATCCCCTTCATATCCTCTACCCCACTGCAAACAACATCCACGTATTCACCTCCTTCAGTATGCTGAATGAGGACATAACTTTCCTAGCCCTCTACCCTACAATCCACTAATGCAATCGATCCAGTCCAATTCTGGTGTTACTATAGTTCATCAAGGTTAGCGCCATGACATTTACCTAACCTTTTTTGACGATCGTATCCTACTACTGAGTCCGTTGTCAGATACGGTAAATAGCTACGTTGATCAGCCAGAGCATTCCGACCACCTACCTAATAGCCGTTATATCCGTCTTTGGCACGGATAACTGTGGCAACGTCATGGGATGAAAGCAGTGAGACCATGGTAGGTCGCTCGAGGTTGTTGGTACCGCATCTACACACACAAGTCACCCCTCGTAAATTCTGGGGAGGGGTCGATGAACTATGACACCACGTTCAATCACATACCAGATGTGCTCGAACTGGCTCAGATGTGGTAACTGTGGGGGGCCAGCACATTAACTGGAATCGCCATAGTGTTCCCCCAACAACTCTATCACACACCTGGCCTTATGACATGACCCATTGTCTGGATGAAAAATGCCGCTGCTGTCGGGAAACATGATCGTCATGAAGGGGTGTACGTGCTCTGTACGAAACTCCTTGGCCATCATGGTGCCTTGCATGAGCTCCTCTGGACCAAAGAATGCCCACGTGAGAGTTCTCCAGAACATATTGGAGCCGCCGCAACCTTGTCTCCGTCCCACAGTACAGGTATCAAGGACCTGTTCCCCTGGAAGACTACGGATTCGCGCCCTCCCATCGGCATAATGAAGAAGGTATCGGAATTCATAGGACCATGCAATTCTCTGCCACTGCTCAATGTCTAGTGCCAATGTTGTGGCATTAACATTGGCACATACACGGGTCGTCGGCTGTGCAGGCCCATCGTTAGAAATGTTCGGTGCCCTGTGCGTTCAGACATAGTTTGTCCGGCATTAAAGTCTGATGTAAGTTCCACCACAGTTCGCCGCCTGTCTTGTTTTATCAGTCTTCCAGCCCACAACGTCAGACATCTGTAATGATGGGTGGCTGCTCAACCCCATGACGCCTGGACATGGTTTCACCTTGATTTGCCACGTGCTAAAGACACTGACCACAGCACTCCTCGAACACCCGACAAGTCATGTAGTTTCCGAAGTGCTGAGCCTCCAGGCCACCATAACCTGCCCTCGGCCAAACTCAGATAGATCGCGCGCTTTCCCCGTTCTGCGTCGACATCTACTTAGATACTCCAAAAGCCACCGTAAGGTGCTTGGCGGAGGGTATACTGTAACACTCATAGTTATTTCCTCACTGTTCCACCTGAAAATAGAGTGAGGGAAAAATGACTATCTATATGCCTCTGGTCCGCCCCAATAGCTGAGTCGTCAGCGCGGCGGTTTGTCACGCCAAAGGTCCTGGGTTTGCTTACCGGCTGGGACGGAGATTTTCTCCGCTCAGTGACCGGGTGTTTTGTTGTCCTCATTACCCTTTCATCATCATCAGTGGAAGGCAACGGGAAACCATCACTGGAATCACTTCCCTAGAAGCTCATATGGTGGACCTCTCTGACGAGGCTTGCCCCGTGACAAGACCTGCCGTACGGTAGATCACAAAGTTAAGTATATGCCTCTGTATGAGCCCTAATTTCTCGTATCTTATCGTCGTGGTCCTTACGTGCAATGTACGTGCAATGTACGTTGGCATGTACTCGGCAATCAGCTGAAAATACCTGTTCTCTAAATTTTTCTTCCCTCCAGGTATTCCCGTTTTAGTTCCGAAAGCATCTCGGTAACACTTACTTGTTGTTCAAACCCACTGGTAGCAAATCTAGCAGTACGCTCTGAATTGCTTCGATGTGCTCCTTTAATCCGATCTGGTACGGATCCCAAGCACTCGAGTGGTATTCAAGAACAGGTTGCACGAGCGCCCTTTGTGCGGTCACGTTACAGATGAACCACTCTCTCCTAAAATTATCCCAATAAACCGAAACCGACTATTCGCTTTCCCTACTACAGTCCTCATATGTTCGTTCCATTTCATGTCACTTTGCAACTTTACGGCCAGATATTTAAACGGCGTCTTCATATGGACAGCACGGTCACTGACACTGCATGCACTATGCTTGTGTCTGGCTAGCACACTTTCCTCGCCAGGTGAAGCGGCTGTTGCATGGATGCGCTTATATTGAAAGTCGGTGGTCATAATGTCATTGCTGATCAATGTATATCCACACGCCACACTGCAGGGCCAGTCTCCAACGGGGTGCCTCGCAGTTATGGTTCGTCACCACAGAGGGCACACCTAACAGGGACCGTATTATGATTCCACCATAAGTCATTCAAATACAGGACGGTTATAATTTCACTATTCGAACCATTGTAGATGGAAAACTATTCACCGTAATAGGTATGCAACTCTTTAGGAGTGGTGTTCAGACCCCACCCCTCAGGACTTACGTTGTATGTAATGTGAGTGTTATGACTTACTGGTAGGTACCGGTACTGGTGCCGGTACTGACTTTGAGGAGCTCGGACTTAGTAATGACTGCTCTACAGGAGGGACTCAGCTTTGGACTCAGCTGTTTTGACACATGGTGGGGTTCCTCCACACATTGCTAGTGAGGTGACTTGGTTACTCCGTAACACATTTCGAGGAAACTAAATCATTGGATGATCATTCCGAACTGCGTGGCCACCTACATCACCAGATTTGAACTCTAATCATTTCTGGCTGTGGGGTTACCTGAAAGACGTGGTTTGTTAGAGGAACACTAAGACACATTGGAGGTTAAAATGAAGATAATAAGGGACGTAACCAACCTCCAACACGAGATGTTTTAGGCAGCAGTAGAGCAATTTCTGGTGCTGTTTCAGGCTCAATTGGATGCAGATGGTCGTTACATTGAGCAACATATATAACCTAGAAGGCAAACATGGCACGCAGTTAATAAAATTTACGACCCCATGTGGAAATTAAAACGTGTTTCCTTCAATACTTTATTTATTATTTCCCTGCCATTTTTCCTTGTAATTGTTTACACATAGTGTCACTGTCCTGCGACCACACTTTTATCACGTAAGGCCGTCGCAAGAGCGAAAGTTTAATTGTAACCACCCTGTTGTCCAAGCCAAC
Organism: Schistocerca gregaria; assembly: GCF_023897955.1. Lineage (NCBI taxonomy): Eukaryota > Metazoa > Arthropoda > Insecta > Orthoptera > Acrididae > Schistocerca > Schistocerca gregaria. The sequence goes on from NC_064924.1 coordinate 371,927,909, forward strand.
CACCATAGTGATGCTCTGAGGTCACAGGCAGTGCTGACAACTCTTGTCTAGTTTCACCTAATGTCGGACAAATAGTTTGGAAATAAACATTCATCCTTCGACCATTTGCAACAGTTGCCATCATTCATTGCACCAGCAGTAGTCATCAAACAGTAGTCACGTTGCCACAGTCATTACGCAGCGTGGCAATAACCGCCAAGTGTCACAGTGTGCATGTATTGACAGCTCCGCTGTAGACAACAGGCGCCAGCGACACCGCGCGCAAGACCTGCGTCGTGCACGTTGCGGCAGGTTCAGCAGTCCCTACAATTCAGAAGACGCGGGACCTCGCAGTGACGGAACTCAATGCCCAGGCAAGCAGAGGCCATCGATAGCGCCCCGGTCAGGCCACCAGCCATCGTACACGACGGCGACAGAGGTCGTTGACAAAACGCACGTCCTCATGCATTCGTCATATCACGTGCCGACAATAGGTGCACAGAATATCACGCGCATGGCGACTATTTAGGCAGGCGCACGAACTCCGGACAACTGTCCCGCTGCAGCCAGCAGTCAGAGGACCTGCACCTACGCTGTGCCAAGAACTCAGCCGCCGCTCTGGACAGTACGCCACCTCCACGACGCGAGGAGTCGCAAGCGTTCGGTGATGTCCCAGCCAGGACTTGGTGACATTTCTGCCATTGTTCTGCTGACCGGCAAGACAGTGTCTGCCTTATAGTTTTCTGTCGTTTTCGGACTTACGAATTTTCGTTAGTGTTGAACATTGTATACTCCAGCAAGTGCCTATATAAGATGTCATCGAGTTTTGCTCTTTCTATAAGCAGAAGTTGGCTGCGGACTTTATAATGAGTCACCTACTCTAACATCACCCTTTTTTTAAATAGAGATAATCGGTACAATCTACACTCCTGGAAATGGAAAAAAGAACACATTGACACCGGTGTGTCAGACCCACCATACTTGCTCCGGACACTGCGAGAGGGCTGTACAAGCAATGATCACACGCACGGCACAGCGGACACACCAGGAACCGCGGTGTTGGCCGTCGAATGGCGCTAGCTGCGCAGCATTTGTGCACCGCCGCCGTCAGTGTCAGCCAGTTTGCCGTGGCATACGGAGCTCCATCGCAGTCTTTAACACTGGTAGCATGCCGCGACAGCGTGGACGTGAACCGTATGTGCAGTTGACGGACTTTGAGCGAGGGCGTATAGTGGGCATGCGGGAGGCCGGGTGGACGTACCGCCGAATTGCTCAACACGTGGGGCGTGAGGTCTCCACAGTACATCGATGTTGTCGCCAGTGGTCGGCGGAAGGTGCACGTGCCCGTCGACCTGGGACCGGACCGCAGCGACGCACGGTTGCACGCCAAGACCGTAGGATCGTACGCAGTGCCGTAGGGGACCGCACCGCCACTTCCCAGCAAATTAGGGACACTGTTGCTCCTGGGGTATCGGCGAGGACCATTCGCAACCGTCTCCATGAAGCTGGGCTACGGTCTCGCACACCGTTACGCCGTCTTCCGCTCACGCCCCAACATCGTGCAGCCCGCCTCCAGTGGTGTCGCGATAGGCGTGAATGGAGGGACGAATGGAGACGTGTCGTCTTCAGCGATGAGAGTCGCTTGTGCCTTGGTGCCAATGATGGTCGTATGCGTGTTTGGCGCCGTGCAGGTGAGCGCCACAATCAGGACTGCATACGACCGAGGCACACAGGGCCAACACCCGGCATCATGGTGTGGGGAGCGATCTCCTACACTGGCCGTACACCTCTGATGATCGTCGAGGGGACACTGAATAGCTCACGGTACATCCAAACCGTCATCGAACCCATCGTTCTACCATTCCTAGACCGGCAAGGGAACTTGATGTTCCAACAGGACAATGCACGTCCACATGTATCCCGTGCCACCCAACGTGCTCTAGAAGGTGTAAGTCAACTACCCTGGCCAGCAAGATCTCCGGATCTGTCCCCCATTGAGCATGTTTGGGACTGGATGAAGCGTCGTGTCACGCGGTCTGCAGGTCCAGCTCGAACGCTGGTCCAACTGAGGCCCCAGGTGGAAATGGCATGGCAAGCCGTTCCACAGGACTACATCCAGCATCTCTACGATCGTCTCCATGGGAGAATAGCAGCCTGCATTGCTGCGAAAGGTGGATATACACTGTACTAGTGCCGACATTGTGCATGCTCTGTTGCCTGTGTCTATGTGCCTGTGCTTCTGTCAGTGTGATCATGTGATGTATCTGACCCCAGGAATGTGTCAATAAAGTTTCCCCTTCCTGGGACAATGAATTCACGGTGTTCTTATTTCAATTTCCAGGAGTGTATACTCGTACATAGAGATTCTTGCATATCTCATCTGTTTCATTAAAAGAATTCATATGATGCTGTATACGATGTATTATATTTCAGGCCAAAATGTAAAAAAAGAAAATAATGTGTTACAATCGATATGTACTAACAAAATTACTCTTCTTTTAAAAATAATCGAAATTACGATATTTCTGGTGTACTTAAAATTCATATTATTAATTGCACAATCTAACATTTCAAATTAAATTTATTTTTAGATTGATTTACAAAATAATAATATTTTAAGCGAAGGTTCTTCTTTGGTAAAGAAAATTTCTAAACTCTTTTTCTTTGTAAACTCTCTGGAAATTGCGAGTACGGCAGAATGTACGGAGTGGTGGGCATGCCTCTTGTGGGCGTAGAAGTTTTCAAAGTTTGTCACCAACTATGTAGTTATTGGTATTTTTGAATGAGGAAAATGTAAAAACCGTGTGATACTGAAAGATGTGACGAAGAATAAAATTCAAGAATAATACAGGCAAACCTTATCAGTTATTTAGTCATCAAGCACCGACAAAATTGAAATTTCAGCTGCAAGAATGTAACCTTAGACAAGATTTTGAGCCATCGACAATAACAACGAGATAATGAAGATAAGTAAAAAGTTATTGTTTTATATGTCTTATGCCTAAGTAAAAAGTTATTGTTTTATATGTCTTATGCCTCTCGATGGTTTCAAAATTTGTGCAAAGACATGAACTTTAATAGTGATGTGTGGGAGGTTCAAATGGCTCTGAGCACTATGGGACTCAACATCTATGGTCATCAGTCCCCTAGAACTTAGAACTACTTAAACCTAACTAACCTAAGGACAGCACACAACACCCAGCCATCACGAGGCAGAGAAAATCCCTGACTTTGCCGGGAATCGAACTCGGGAACCCGGACGTGGGAAGCGAGAACGCTACAGCGCGACCACGAGCTGCGGACTGATGTGTGGGAGGGTGAGGTTAGAACTTGCTTAATAAAACCAAGCCGAGAAAATTTTTTTCCTATCCAAATTAAAATACTGAATGTTGCTTTATTTGGTTACTTAAAGTGATTGACTACTTCAAGCATTGTTAAACGTATTAATTTTGTGACATTGCAACTCCAAACTGATTTCATTGGTAAAGTACTTCCACTTATTTTGTGAGTGGAGACTTCTGTTCTATTCAGACTCACAGGAACTTGAGAGACTTTGGAACTGTGTTTATGAAAACAATTGTGTGGTTGTGATTACTTTCCGGCCGGAGTGGCCGTGCGGTTCTAGGCGCTACAGTCTGGAACCCAGCGACTGCTACGTTCGCAGGTTCAAATCCTGCTTCGGGCATGGATGTGTGTGATGTCCTTAGGTTAGTTAGGTTTAATTAGTTCTAAGTTCTAGGCGACTGATTACCTCAGAAGTTAAGTCGCATAGTGCTCAGAGCCATTTGAAGCATTTGTTATGATTACTTGCCTTCTTTGTGGATGTTTCCATAGTACGGGGCACGTCATGGTGCCTCCCAATAATTCTTCGTAACAAGTTCGGTAGGTTTCCGAATCTGTGGGGCACCAGATGTCTAGGCACAGGTCACGAAATTCCACTTCGCACTGGGTTGGGTCTCGAGTTCGCATACGTCGTTTATCGGTGACATCGTACCACAGGTACATGCATTGTGTACAGCTAGAGTCAACTAGGACACTGATTGGCATTCCATTGTCTTCTGACAAGTCCGGTTCCTGTTCATAGCGACCTGCAGAAACGGCGCTAGAAGCAATGATTCTTGAGTACACATACCTCTCTAATGTCATTTCCAGGAGGATAACGCTAAATCACCACAGACGCCTTGAGAAACACACAGATCCTTAACTGGTTTGTCCAATCCCCTCATTTATCACTCATGGAGCGTGTGTGACATGCACTGGAAAGATTTAGGCTTTCATGCTAGCTGTCAGACAACAGTTTTCATGGACTGACACAGTATGTATTTCAGGCACGATAAGAAATTCGTCAAGGTGACGTCTCGAGGATGTTTGCTTGGTAGTCAGTTTCAGATGGAATAACATTTTTCTCATTTAATAACTACTGTGTGTTTAACAGCTGCAAATCGTTTGATAAATATCGGACTAGTGCTTTATGTGTAACACTTCCCATTTCCGCCCGTGGAAGTGAGAAAATACATGGATTTCATGTTATGGTCTTTGCGTATTTAGTTTATGCTTACACAGAGAATTTCGAGGCGTTCGTTTAATGATGAATGGCAGAAAGTCTCGGTTGCTCGTGCAGAGAGTGACTTCACAGAGGTTTCTGCCGTAGTAACTGTTTAGTATCCTGTTTGTTGAATGTGGTTCAGAGACCGGGGAGGCTCCTCTGGGCCTCGTAAGCGAGAGCGCTACACGGCGGCGGCCGGCGGCGTGGCGAATACGCGGCGAGGTGAGTCGGCGACGGCGTCTTGGCTGTGCGCGGTGCCTTATAGGGCCAGCCGCCATGACGCGCGCGTCACCCGCGACAAATGAAGTCGCCCGCCGGTGCTAATGGAGGCGACGTTTTAATCTCCGCTCTCTGATTCGCGCCTTTGTTCTCAAAACTAATTAAAGTGCCCTCCCAGAAAAATGAGGTCGCGTTTGCTGCCAGCCCGTTGTCAGCCTGGCGCTGCGCGAATGCTGTCGTTCGCGATTGCAGGATGGCCATTTATTAGCCTGTCGCCATCGGAGAAATAGGTTTTTTGGTGCCATCATTGGTAGCAGGAAGTCATCTGCACTCCATTTTTATGTACCATGTGGAGATGCTGTCTCCGATAACATTAATTGTAGTAAACATTATAAGAGAGCTCATGCGAAGGGAAGGAGAACATTTCTCCGTCTATCTAAGACATTCTATGTTTTTAAGTTTCTGTACCTCAATCGGTAAAAAACAGAAACCTTATACGATCATTTCGTTGTCCTTCTGTCCGACTGTTAAGAACCCCTTTTTCTTAACAACGTATACGAGTAACAAGTTGCAATATATATCACGTACTAAGGTCCATGGTATCTTGGGGACGTAAAATATTGAAGCTTCTAAGTATTTGCAGCCAAAGGATAGGGCCATTTTTGTCACATATTTGGATAGGTACATCCCGTTAAACTAGAATAATCCAATTTGGAAGAAGCGACATTACAACACAGCTAAAGGAGAAACTCTGAAAATCGTTAATTTCTAATTACATCGTACGTAAAAAGTATTTCTTGTCATGTTGTAAAACTGTCTTCCCATCTGTTAAAGCTCCTATTTTCTCAGGAAAGAATAGACGTATCAAACTGAAATTTATGTCACATACTAAAGTCTGCGATCCCTTGGTAGTGTAAAATAATTTAAGCTTTTCCGACAGTTCCATAAAAAGATACGGCCATTTATGTCACATATCTTGATATATTGCCAGGATCGAAATCACCGAAAGTCGCTATTACCGGGATGGATGGACTATCTATGCACCAAGATGTGCGAGTCCCACTCTCAGTTGTCTGTTTTTTTTTTTTTTTTTTTTTTAAGCAGAAAATTAACTTATCTTTGAAAGTAGTCCAAAGCTTTCGTAATCGACTGATTCCTGTCTTGAGGTGCGATTCTGATACTTCTGCAAAATGTCTACTTTTGGTTATCATCATCCCTTCAGTGGATCTACACGACACTTCACAATACATGGGAATAGATGGAAGTCAAGAAGCGCCAAAAAGCAGAATAGGATGAATGTCGCAATAACCTGTGCTGCAAATCCGTATAACTGACCTCTCCGGAAACGTCTTTATGGACATTTCATTGGCTTGATGAATGACTTTCTTCTTTAAATTTTGTCTTGCTATTCTGGTGACTTGTCCGATAAATTTCCCCTCAGTCGGTCCTGGGCAACTGCATAATATTCGGCATTACTTGTTTTGCCTTCGAGAAATAAATAACAAAAACCATCTTGAAAATGAGGGCATGACCGTCTTGAATCCTGCAATTTGATTTTGCGATATTCATCGACTAGTTTAGATTACGTGATCGAACATAAAACCATATGAATTAGGTAGGTAAATATGTCTATAACGCCCAGTAAAATATCACGGCACTCCTTGAAAGGGCAGGCAGGTCTACTTGCGTCGCTGCAGGTAGTGTAGAACTTGTACGAGACGGTCAGAGACCGTGCACTGCCGATGTAAGTCATGGCTGTGGAGTAGTGTGTATGTGTTAGATGGTTTTATGGAATTACGGCATTAAGGTGAGGCTAACTGAAAACGTCACACCATTGCAGAAATGAGCGATTGTGTTTGAAACTGCCCCTGACCACACAGTCATTGAAATGCCTGGTTTGTTGGTGTATCAATGCGGATTGTACAACGTTTCTATTACGAATGGTGTTCCACTCACAGCACATTTAATATGCCATAAGAACACTTGTCGTTAAATTACTGTAACCAACAGAGATCGAAAGCGAGTGTCACGCTTTGTCAACGACAATCGGTTTCAAACCTGACAAGAATTGCTGTTGTCAGTGAATGAAGGTCCGTATCAACCAATTTCGAGTGAACATTGCGAAAGCAACTGCACGCAGTACACATTTACAGCTGGGTACTTCGGAAAAGACCATTGCTCACAGGCATACATAAAGCTGTACGTCTTCTGTGGCACAAAGAACACAGAAGCTGGACGTCAGCTAACTGGCGCTGTCAGATGCGTCCCGATTTTGCCGCTTTTCAAATGCAAGGCGTGAAGTGTACGGAACGTCCAACGTGGAGATTAATGCATAGTGTGTGGATGGTTTAGTCTAGGTCGGACATGGTTCTATAATGTTTTGACAGTGGTGACCTGGCTGCAGTCATCGAGGTTACCGTAAATGTGAAATATGACGTTTTTGTCAACATTCTCCGTGAGCAAGTACGGCTTGCTATATTTTCTCAGTATGACTCAGTTATTTCGCACTGGTAGCCCCCGATAATTATATGGAAACCAGTCACTGTATGAAGTGAAGCGATACTGCAGCGCATAGCTGTCACATTATTTTCCTAACTACTTGACTCGAAGTATGACTTCTGTCTAAAATTGTCTCTACAAATAATCCACCTCTTAAGGACATAGATAACATTCACATAGCTAATGTTATACATAACTAAGCTGCTGCCAAATGAGGGCTTTCTCCTGGCAAACGGATCTGACTTTTTTGTATAGGTCCCGCATACTCTGGGATCGTCCACTAAAATGACTGGTCAGTGTATTTCGTAAATAATAAGCAAAGCAGTCATAAATTGGAAGATTGCTTTGAACACATTAGTGTTTTACAAGGCATGGTCCTGTTGGAGCTAGTTTATCGTTGTCTTCTTCTGACCTTTGAAATTAGTTACCCAGCCAGTTATAGGGGACCCGGGTGCAACTCGGCATTTTTCACATCAATACTCGTTGGATTAATTCTTTGTTTCGATATGTTCCTTCGTCGTTTTTTTGTCAGTGGTTCTCTGCCGAAGTCGCACTTGACATCTTCCAGATACGATCAGAGCGTTTTTATTTATTTATTTTAAAGCGTGCGGCCAATGCGACTTGGTGGATTAACTACTGGGAACGTGAATGTTCAGTATGGCAAAAACATCACATAGCGGTGAGACAAAGCCACAAAGGTTTTACCAGAATTCATGATATGCTTTCATGGTTGAACACATTCCCGGAATTTGAGACATGTTTTCATGCTTCAGTGTACAGAAGAAACAGTAGTGTCTTCTCAGAATCAACGACACGTCAACACATTCCTTAATATTTATTGTTAGCAAGATGGTAAGTATGTGAGTATATGCAACCATCAGGAGGTGAGTAAAACAGACCACCGAGACACGATCGGATAGCGTTAAGTATAGTATTCTTCAAAATACATCTGCCCCCTCCCCAAACATCCAACTCTCTCCCTGCCCCCCACCCTCTCTCTCTCTCTCTCTCTCTCTCTCTCTCTCTCTCTCTCTCTCTCTCAGTTGGCAACACTGCATACCGAAAGCATACACAAGTTGAACACAAAATATAAAGAGTATAAAGAGTAAGTTATGTATGCGATGTGTTGAATCAAATGTAGGTGAAATAATTCCGGAAATCGGCTAACTGGAGCATGGAGACTAATGAACACATCTTCAGCACCGCACATATGGACTAATAGCACTGTGAATCGTCTTAATGATGCCTCACAAATAAAAGAAGCGAAACGTTTATGGCAATAAACAAACTGCCTTCAATTAGTCGCATTGATGGAACATACCTCCACGAATCTTTTATAAAAGATCAAGTGTATACTTGCAATGAAAACTGGATTTTTTTATGTATGGTACGTAATTAGAAATAAGAAGACGTGCATTTTTCATAAAAAAGGCAATTGTGGTGTCACCGCCAGACACCACACTTTCTAGGTGGTAGCCTTTAAATCGACCGCGGTCGGTTAGTATACGTCGGACCCGCGTGTCGCCACTATCAGTGATTGCAGACCGAGCGCCGCCACACGGCAGGTCTAGAGAGACTTCCTAGCACTCGCCCGAGTTGTACAGCTGACTTTGCTAGCGTTGGTTCACTGACTTCTACGCTCTCATTTGCCGAGACGATAGTTAGCATAGCCTTCAGCTACGTTATTTGCTACGACCTAGCAAGGCGCCAGTATTCGTACTATTGACATTGTGAATCATGTACCATAAAGAGCGACGTTCTCCGTTAATGGATTAAAGTTAAGTATTCCACCAGCTACGTCCGTTTTTCTCGATTCTAATTCCCTTTTCATGTTCCAGACCTCACGCCAGCCTGCGTGAGCTAAAACGCGTGCATTTTGGCCTCCTGTAGTAACCCTGGTTGGCTCTCCTGGCAACCACAACAGCAATAATATGCGAACATATGTTATTAAATGTTTATGTGACGTAGGTATTTGAACTGAACGGAAAAAACGAGAAAAGTAATTATTGGAACGAGCCTCGAACTAGCGACTACCAGTCTCGAGAGCGACTAGTTTTTTTTTCCGTCTTCATGCATTTTCCACTCAACGGAAATGTTAGTAGAACACACGCCTCCGTTACAAAATTTGCAGCAGCCAGAAATTAGACTTAAGATTCCCACGTGACAAGCGTGCTTTCTACCATGACACCTTGGCTTTCGTGGAAACTGTTCTTACTTCAGTACACTAAATACAACCGGAAAACTTCAAGATAGATTTTCTCGAAAATTTTCGAGTGCTGTATCGAACTGCTTCAGTTTATTATAGTTCGATTAAAATTAGTTGATAGCTGACACTTCACTGGCTGGAGCTTGTTTTCTCCAGTCAGAGCCTCAGTTCGTCACCCGAACCTTTCACCGCTGCCAAATTGATTCAACAGTTGGCCAGTTCACTTCGTCAGGCTTTCGTAATGTTCTATTATGATCCCGAATCCTGAATCTGGCCCATTAATTTAGTGTTTCCTAACACAACCACAAAACGCACACACACACAACGATATTTATTTTGTGGTTGCACTCTACCAGTGCTATGGTCCACCATACAACGTTCCTTGTGATGCTGGACTCCTGTTTGATTAGCGGAGCGGAGCCAGTCACCCTGAATCCCACCAATGTTCGCAGCTGTTTATTTCAACAATGAAATGTGTGGCCTGGAGTGTTGCGCTCATACAACCCACGAACAGTAGCTCTTGGTTATCGTCAGTCATCTGTCAGACTACCTACCGAACCGATGTTATTTATTAGAAGTTTAAAAGTTGGCCGGTACATTAAAACTTTCAACATTCAAATTGTTAAATATAAACGTAGGATTCCGCAGCCATTGTCATATTCAATACAAAATTTTTGGAGAGTTTTATGGCCAGCGGAAATGTTTAAGCTCAGGATAGTGTTCCTGGAGGCACTCTGTATCAATTCTGGACGGGTGGTGTGTCGCATTGTCCTACTGGAACAGCCCAAGTCCGTCGGAGTGCACGGTGGACATGGATGGATATCGGAGACCAGGCAGGCTTCTTACGTAGGTGTCACTTGGCAAGAGTCGTATCTAGACTTATCAGCGGTCCCATATAACTCCAACTGCACACTCCTCGCAACATTACAGAGCCTCCACTATACTGAACAGTTCCCTGCCGACATGCATGGACCATGGATGCATGAGATTGTCTCCATACCCGTACACCTCCATCCGCTCGATACGATTTGAAACGAGACTCGTCCTACCAGGCAACATTTTTCCAGTCATCAACAGTCCAATGCCGGTGTTGACCGGCTCAAGCGAGGCGTAAGGCTTTTTGTCGTGGCTCCGAAAGCCTATATCGAAGACATTTCCTTGTATGGTTCGCATGCTGACACTTGTTGATGGCCCAGCATTGAAATACGCAGCAATTTTCGGAAGCGTAGCACTTCTGTCACGTTCAGCGATTCTCTTTATTCGTCATTGGTCCCTTTATTGCAGGATCTTTTACCGGCCACAGCGATGTGAGGTTTTACCAGATTCCTGATATTCCAGGTACACTCGTGAAATTGTCGTATGGGAAAATCTCCAGTTCATCGCTACCTCGAATATGCTGTGTCCCGTAGCTCGTGCGCAGACTATTAACATTACGTTCAAACTCATTAAAGTCTTGATAATCTGCCATTGTAGTAGCAGTAATCGATCCAACAAGTGCGCCAAACACTTGTCTTATACAGGGTGAGTCACTAACTGTTGCCGCCATGAATAACTCAGAAAGTATGTTAGGAACTGAAAAGTTTGTGGGACAAAAGTTGCACTGGACAACGGGGGCCATAATATGAAGTCAGTTTTTTGTTGCTTGGTGGGATCTTTCGGAGATATGGTCAACTTTATTTTTTAAAATGGAATGCTATAGTTTGGTACTTATTTTGTGATAGCGGCCATCGAGACTAATGTAATGATGTGTAACAGTAAGGTCTTTGAAGGTCAACGAATGTCACGAAGGTAGCATGAACGTCCATTTAGAGAAGGTTTTCGAAGTGATGACCATTGGTATCAATGCAGTGTTGCAATCTTCTTATCATAGATTGTTATTCCTTATCACTTCGACACGTATCGAAGCACATGTTCTGATAATTCTCTCTCGCATATCTTCAGGTGTAGTTGGAACGTCTTTATAAACAATGTCTTTTACGAATCAGCACATGAAAAAATCCAGAGGAGTCAAGTCTGGCGAACGAGCCGGCCACATCTCCACCGCGTCCAGTCCACTGATTTGTGAACTGTCTCTGCAAATCATATCTAGCCATCATCGAAAAATGTGCCGGACACCCATCGTGTTGATACCACATTCTGTTCCTTGTTCCTCAAGGTATTTCTTCCAGTAACAGACCTAATGTTTCTTTTAGGAATGTGGTGTATTTCCTACCATTAAGATTTCCTTCGATGGAATAAGGGCTTATAATTATGTCCTTGAGAATCCCACACTATACATACACCGATCACGGTTTTTTGTGCGCAACTTACCGCAGCCGACATGGATTTTCAGGTGCCCAATAATGCATGTTATGCAAATTAACATTTCCATGGTTATTGAATGTAGCTTCGTCAGTAAATAAAATCAAATTAATAAATGTGCCATCCCTCTGGATCTGAAGTTGAGTCCATCGGCAGAATTCAATGCGACGCATACAATCCGTACCAGTTAATTCTTGGTGAAGACTGATATGGTAAGGATGATATTTATAGCGATGAAAAACACGAACAACACTACTCTGGCCCATGCCTGATTCCCTTGCGATTTGACACGAACTAACACAAGGATCTCGAATCACAGTGGCAAGAGTACGGTACCAGTTTCCGTTTCCTCGTTAATAACTTTCCTTTTCCGGATATGTTTCCAATGCGCTATAGATTCTCAATTTATCATACACATATTTAAATATATGACACTTAGGGTGAGTACGTTGAGGATATCTTTCAGCGTATAAGTCTCTAATTCTCACTGAATTTCGTTGGCATTCTCCGTAAATGAGAAGCATATCGACTTGTTCTTCGAAGGAATACATCATTCGCATTCGCTTGATTCGACGATACTGGTCTTACCGTTCATATTAGTGTTGTATTGCGAAACCGTCGAATGGTGTTTACATGTCAATGGCACGTTAGATCGATACGTCGTATTTGGCGAATATTTACTATCTGCATGATACACGAGAATTGTCGGAGCATGTGCTTCGATAAGTGCGGTCTGAGGCGTCTTGTCACGGTCCGCGGGGCTCCCCCCGCCGGAGGTTCGAATACTCCCTAGGGCATGGGTGTGTCTGTCGTCCTTACAGTAAGTTAGTTTAAGTTAGATTAAATGGTGTGTAAGCTTAGGGACCAATGACCTCAGCAGTTTTGTCCCGTAAGACCTTACCACAAATTACCAAATTAAAAAAAAAAATATTGTGTGGAGTTGTGAGGTTTGGCGATTGGAGCAAATGAGTGCGAGTGCTACTGCTGAATAGTGGAAATGGGCGCGGCAGGGAACAAAGTGGCAGCGCAAGAACCTAAAAGGCACTTTCTGATGCTGCTTTTTGCTTCCTTGCTCAAGATTTTTGCCTTCTGAGAGGATGGCCCTTTCGGCTCAACTACTGGACGACAAAACAGCTCCCATATCCTATCACCTGTTTTACAGTTGTCCGAAATTCTTTTCTTGTCGGTCGGGGGTACTGATGTTCAGCAAATGAAATAGTGTTCTGGTTGGGGTGTACAATGGAAAATTCGATTCCAACGTCTTTTCGAAAACAAGTCCTTTCGATACGAGAACAAGATCCGATTGAACAAGGGTGTAGGAGCAAGTCGGCTGTGGCGTTTTCAGAGGCGTCATCCCCACTGTTGGCCTTAAATGATTGAGAAAAACAGTTGAAATATCAAAATCTGTGTTTCTGAATGGAGATAAGAATCCTTCTCATCCTGAATGTGAGTGTAGTATCTTAATTGAAACGCCACCTCATTAGGTTTAAAGATCGTGATCTGACGCGATTAGAAAACTGATGAATATACACTCATAAATTCGGTACAGATTAAGTCTTCTCTACAGCTGTATACTGCAAGATATATACCATTTACGATTTTTATGTGTTATCATGATGTCTACATTGCGAAAAAATTGTGTGTCCTAAAGCATAGCCCAGAGTACGAGTAGGTATAATGTTGGCGACACAGTGGGCGACGATATAATCGATCGTTAAAACTGGCTGTTAAACGACCTTATACGGCGTTGGAAGCGCCGTTTTACTAATAAGGAAGTAAAAACAAGAAATGGCTGTGTATTAATGAATGGTAGCGCTTTAAGAATCCAGCGATGAAAGCGGGTATTTATTGACGTACATAAATAGTCAGGAAAGCAAACTGGAAGGAATTCGAGGAGCGGTCATAACCAGCTCTTGGCAACGCTGGTCCGTGACGCATTCGTGAAGTGCAACGTAAAAACCTGTGCAGCAATCATTCATCATTTGCACTAAGCAGAAACGGTCGCGAAGACGCTAAGTTATGCACTCTTAGCGGCGGCACACCTGTGTAAATCTGGTGCACAGGTGGCCGCTTTTTAAATGACCGGCCACGTAGCGGCGAGTTTACAGTCTGCACGCAACACTAGAGCACGGCATGTCCTTGCGTTTTCCAGAACGGTGACAAAACATACGTCAAACACCAATTATTTTCATCTCCGCTCAGCAATTAAAATTCTAGCCTCCTATTTAGCAGGATCTACACCCTGCTAGCAACAAGCACGAAGCGGACGGGTTTTCGGCAGAGAGCGATGGCGAAGGTCCTTAGCCTCTGCAGAATATCCGTCACTGTAACAGGAAAATTCTGTTCGAGGTAGCCGAGCGGTCTTAGGCGCTGCAGTCATGGACTGTGCGGCTGGTTACGGCGGAGGTTCGAGACCTCCCTCGGGCATGGCTGTGTGTGTTTGTCCTTAGGATAATTTAGGTTAAGTAGTGTGTAAGCCTAGGGACCGATGACTTAGCAGTTAAGTCCCATAAGATTTCACATAAATTTGAACATTTTTTCTCTTCGAGGCGCCGTTGGGACGGGAAACGGGTTCTCAAGAAAATGAACAGTCTCTCTCTCTCTCCCTCTCCCTCTTTCTCTCTCTCTCTCTCTCTCTCTCTCTCTCTCTCTCTCTCTCTCTCCCCTCTCCCTTTCACTTAAGTAAAACCCGCAGAACATTCACACAACTATGCCAATGTCAATGTGATGTGCGAGTTGAGATTGAGAAGAAGTCCTTCTTCTCAACTCGCCCATCTCATTGACTTGACTCTCAGCCGTCAAATTGTTGTCAATTCATGTGAATTTCTGCACTTTGTCGTTTCGTGGTAGGTTTGTATTGTAACACCAAATCTTGTCACCCATGTTACTTTTTCCCAGCAGAGAGTTGAGTGTGTTCAGCATTTCAGCCAGGTCTTGACCAGAGTCCAAGCGCCCGTTGATTTTGTTCGGGAGTGAAAGTGCACGGACACAACTTTGCACTCACCTTTATTTCTTCAAAATATCCTGTAGAATATCTTGAACACTTGATTTAGAGACGTTGCTCCACTGCGATCTGTGACACAATAACATTGACACTCTACGGCCAAACGTCCGCTTCGTGACACTGCCTGCTCAAGACCGACTGTTCGAATTCACAAAGTTCTTGATATTTCTTAGTTAAAGCTGCTACCGTAATTACTGCACTGTTGTTGCTATACGCCAGGAATAAGTTCATTCTTGGTAGTTTTTGGACCGATCGTGTATGTATACAGGATGACACAGTGAGCGAGTGTGTCTCAAAGGATTATCAATGGTACATACATATGGACAACAGAAGCAGGAGCAAATGCGCGAGAAAAGTAATGGTTTTGTTCCTTGTTGCAGCTGTCTGAGTTCCATGCTAAACGAGAAAACGAGATCTCAGCATATCATCGGCGCAGTAGTCGTGGGATACCTCATACCCATTTCGCACAGATACTGAGTTTGTAATGAGGAATGGCCGGCCGTTGTGACCGAGTGGCTCTAGGCGCTTCAGTCTGCAATCGCGCTGCTGCTACGGTCTCAGGTTGGAATCCTGCGCCGGCCGCTGTGGGCGAGCGGTTCTAGAAGCTTCAGTCTAGAACTGCTCGACCGCTATGGTCGCAGGTTCGAATCCTGCCTCAAGCCTGGATGTGTGTGAAGTTCTTACGTAAGTTAGGTTTAAGTAGTTCTAAGTCTAGATGACTGATGACCTCAGATGTTAAGTTCTATATTGCTTAGAGCTATTTGAACCATTTGTAGTGACAAATGATGTCAAGCATCATTTCATCTCGACTCGGGTAAAATCACCGTTGTCAGAGTCAGCAGTCACACGAACAACTGTATTTGTGGGAAGGGTCCTAGTTGGCTAATACAGATTGTAAGAACGAATTTGTCCGAGGGCAGCAGTCCATTCACTACAACACTGCTGAAGAGTAGCACAGTGTGAAGAACTGTACTCCATCAAAGAAATATACTAATGAGCCAAAACATTATCATCGCTGCCCGTTGCGAGATGGAATGCTTCCTGGTAGTGTCTCGGGCACTTGACGCGACAAGTGGAGCAGAGACGAATGGGAATCTTACAGTAGAATACAATATTGCAGTACCTGTGTTGTTCAGAATTACGACGCAATGTTGCTTCATATTCGCATACAGGAACAGGCACTGCAGCGACTGCAGCCATTGTGAAATACATGAAATGCATCCGTAATTGCGAATATGGACAGCCATAATCTGGAATGGACAACTGCGAACACGTTTCCTGTATTTCATAACGGCACTCGTCGCACCGAAGCAACGTTGCATCGTAATTCTGACCAACACAGACTCCTCCGAACGGGAATTGTTGACGACATATGGAAGTCTGGGTCTAGCCCTGCAGCGTACACGGGTAGCTTAATGGTCAGTCGCCTTCCGGCCGTGGTCGCGTGCGCCGGCTCTGCGCACCAGACGGCGCAGCGTAGTTTTCTACTTCCGCGTCGCGGTATTTCGTGTTGTGTAGCGTCCACTACTACTGCACCTCACGGCGCACTGTTACCGCGGAGCGACACTTAAGGAGACAAGTATGCACTACCCCGCGCTTACGAAATTGAACAATTCATGTGCGAAGAGCTACTCCTGGACCCCCAGGAAGTGATAGTGATAGTGATACTGGCAGTATCGTATATATTAAAATGACAACTGAGGAAGCAACACACACACACACACACACACACACACACACACACACATACACGAACACACGTACACACAAGCATTCTGACTGGAATACTGGAAAGGTAACGGTAGATCGCGCTAGTTTAGGTCTTCAAAATTCGGTTTTTTGAGCTCCCTTTCAAAAAATGGTTCAAATGGCTCTGAGCAATATGGGACTTAACATCGATGGTCATCAGTCCCCTAGAACTACTTAAACCTAACTAACCTAAGGACATCACACAACACCCAGCCATCACGAGGCAGAGAAAATCCCTGACCCCACCCCGAATCGAACCCGGGAACCCAGGCGTGGGAAGCGAGAACGCTACCGCACGACCACGAGATGCTGGCTGCTCCCTTTCGAAGTGCCACAAGACGTGGTCGTCGAAGCTCTCCGACCTTACGGCACGTTGTGGGGCACATAGCGGAAAAATGGCAGACGTTCACGACATACCAAGTGTTGAATGATGTCCACCAAATCAAAATCGAACTCTCCAAACATGTACCGTCCTATCTGCTGATAGGTGGCGTGTGAGCCATCGTTATGTATGATGGCCTGCAGCGGGCGTGTGCCGGTTGCGGACAAGACGGCCATGTTCGGTTAGACTGTCCCGCCGACGTTTGATTCAGGTCCCGACCAGTGCCTCAGTTCCCGAAACGTCGATCACTTCCTTACCACTCAGCTACGTCACGGCTGTACATAGCCTTGATGTGTCACTTCAGGAATCACCTGTTCTCCCCCGGCACTCCCCACTGGAAATGACGGTGCTGCCACGGCCTCACTGGTACCATCTTCCGACGGCTATGAGGCCACCAACTCTTCAGAGCTCGATGATTAGCTCGACCACTGCGATGATCATCGATGCGAGTGCGGTGCCTACCTCCGTTTTCCTTCAGACGGGCGCGATCTTGGACATTGAACACATTCTGATACAGTAAAGCACCTACGGTATTAGCGCTCGCCCCGAAAACGGAAGAAGAGAAGTCAAACGCCATCCGACGACACACTTCTTCATGTGGCATTACAGGCAGTGGGGCGGATGCAAGACAGTGATTTCCTTTCGAGCACTCTGACGACATGAGTGGCCGCTCCTCATGTCCCATCTGAGTAAAGATCCAACCCAACAACGATGGATCCCATGGAGGGAGAGTCCTTGGACTCCACTACAACAGTGTCACTACAACTCGCCCTCGATGAGTGCGACAGTTGCTTTCCACCTGTTCCAGTCTCTTGGGCTCATGATGTCCGACGATGGAGAAGATCGAGATGGTGGCCCTCCCATTAGTAAGTTCCCCTCGCAGGTGCCTGACCCACTTTCCTCCCAGTGACTGCGGCTAAAGTGACTGCACCAGATGTGACCCGCCGGGCGGACATCTCCGCTGGAACATCTGTCCAATGGTGGGAGCACACCCACAACACTACCGCATCGCGACGATTAATCTGTCCACTATTCGGGGTTCCCACAAACTGGCAATATTCCGAGGGACCATTTATGCTGCAGATGTCGACATTTCTCTCCTCCAAGACGTCATCGTCGCTGATTTCTACGCCCCCACTGGCTACACTGCACACATCCTCCTCTGTTCTGGACTCCCAGCTGAGTATGTAGTGTACCTTCCTAATGCTAGCGGTATGGCTCTCGTGCTGTCCGCATCCTCAATGCATAAGTTCCGTCCAGAGACACACCTTCTTTGCTGACGAGGTAGCGCCACTTTTTGAGGACCCCTAGATGAAATGGTCCTCGGTAGCGATTTCAACTCCACACAAGGGCATTATGACCAACCCCCATGTCACCCCCGTGAGCGGCCCTCTCCGGCATCATCGACAGACTACAGCTTGTTGACACATGGACATAGGTTTATACTATACGGCGCATTCGTCCAGTCGCCTCGACGTGTATACATCAGACGTTCCTTTGCTACTGACACTCGATATGCCGCAGTATGGCCTCTGGTTTTCTTTGACCACAACGACTACATATGCAATGTCGTCGTCGCCCGCGAACAGTTGTGGCACAGCCGCGTTCTGTGGAAATTAAACGTTTCCCTCCTGACTGTCCCCGACTGCGGACCAATCGTTGAGGATGTGTGGACCCTCTGTCGTCGACGTCACCCCACATACACATACACCTTATCCTGGTGGCTATCCTGTGTGAAACCAGCTCTACGCAGGGCACTAATGGGATATGGCAAAATCTTCACAGTTTGGGAAGCGAGCACCATGGACTTTTATTATGTTGTGCTTAGTGACTGCACTTCTATGGCATTCTCTCCTCGGCTAATCCCGCGCGGCAACTTCAAGAACAAGTGACCTCTTATGAAGTCCTATATGCTATCAAGGTGGGAGCTGGCAACAAGTCCCCTGGACCTGGAGGCATCCCCCTCGAATTTTACAAGTGTTTTAGCTATCTTTTTGTACCTACTTGGACGCCAATCTATCGTGATGTCACCCACAACAACGCTCCAAGCCACCTTCCTTCATAAACACATCATCCTGGTCCCTAAGCAACATGGACATTTACGGATCTGTGATTACCGGACAATCATTCTACTCAACAGTGACATGAAAATTTTATCCGTTTGTTGACCTCACGACTCAAGAAGGCAGCAAGATATTTCATCTCCCTTGATCGGACTTCGCTCGGCGGTGACAACAACATCCATACGGCCCTTTGTCGCTACACGGACAAGATGCTCGCGCGGTCGCAACGTTTACCTGGTCTTGACTTCAGTGAGACATTCGACCATGTCGACCTTACCTTTCTGAAAGCGGTCCTCCAACACATGGGTTCACCGGCGCTTATAGTAACAGTGGTAATACGGCTCCTGAGCGGCGCGACTTCAAGAATGTGACGGTCGCCTCACGGCGCCTCTGGTGATCGAGCCCTGTGTCCGATAGGATTGCCCACTTTCCACGATACTGTATGCTTTCGCATTAGAGCCTCTAATTCAGGGGCTTCTCCAACGCCTGGTGGGCCTGACACTGCATGGGCACTGCTTCTGTTGTATAGCCTATGCTGACGATATAGTCCTCTACCTCTGGAATGAAGACGATGTCCACGCGGCTCTCACTTGGATGGCGACATATAGGGAGGACACGGGAAGTTCTCTTAACATATCCAAATCGAAGGTTCTGCTGATTCGTGAGGGTCTACCTGAGAGATATGTCACTCCTCTAAGTGTGTCCACCTGCTTCCGCTGTTCGGGCATTGATTTAATGAATGACCTCCGTCGTTCAGCGGCTACCAACAGTAGACGTGTGCTCCAAACGATCAGGACTGGCTTTGTGGACCACCGGCTTAGATCCCTCGACACTGTACAGCGTGAGCAATACGTGAATGTCTATCACGGCTCACGTATTCGCCATGTGGTCCAAGTTTTCCCGGTCCCGATTAACCTCGCACGTCGTATGTTGATGCCGATGGGATCCTTTGCCTATACAGGGATGTTATTTAAAGCTCAGTATTCCTGTCTTGACCCCCCCCCCCCCCCCCTCCGCGAGAGCATGGTGTAGTGGGCTTATTAAATGTGCCAGATGGAGTTACGGCACTTTTTGTTAGCTCCCAACTGAAAGTCTGGCGTCGCTGCCCGACCAGCCTGACCGGACTGTTTTTGCACGAATATGCGCCAGTCCATGTCAGCCCCAGTCATGTTATCAGATATGCTACCAATGTGTCGAACCCCCAACCCCATCGAACACGTTTCCCCAGATCATATGGCGTAGAGTGTGGAAAGCGGTGCATGCTGGTTATCTCGACACCAGCGACCAGTCCACATGGTATAGCATCGTCAATCGCTAACAGCTCAACCAGTTTCGTTCGCACCGCTTCCGTCTAGCTGACACAACCCTCTGTTTTCACTGTGGTGTTGATGACACAGACGCTCATCGATTCTCATGTGGTTCGTCGTCTGATGTCTGGAGGCTCACGCAGCGTATCTTGGCCTTTCTTACCCGACAGAAACCTGCTCGGATCACTTTCCTGACGCTTTTATTCCCGGATTGATTCATTACCCCTCAACAAAAACTAACGTCGTGAGTTGAATACGCGGTTCGCTACTTTTTTGCCCGACAAGAAATCAGAACTAGGTTATTGGACTACCTTAACAATCGACATTTGCACTTGTTCGCAACCTTAGATACAAGCAATTCTTTTCCAATTTTCTACGGAGCGCCTTTCATGACCCGCCTTCTAGCTGGAACGTCCAAGCCATGAGATTCTCATGCTTTTTTGCCGTACTGAACGCACTACAAACGGAATCTCCATTAAAATTTCGAGAAGACACGTTTGGATGTTTCGCCAGTCGGAAGGCAATAGCGACTCATGGAATTCTGGTGCATAGACTAATTTAATAAAAAATAAAAAAATAATAAATAAATAAATAAAAGAAATTAAAAAGATACATACAAAAAACGCAAAAAACAAAAACAAAAATGTCCAATAAAAAACTAAAAAAAAACAAAAAAAGCCTGTCCACAGCTACTTTCATTTTCATCGTTACTCTCTATATTCTTCCCCCCTACTTTCTTCCTTACCTACACCCTTGTCAGTTAGTTGTTTTGGGATAGGCGTAGACTCCCGGTCCGGCATAAATTTTAACTGTCGTCATTCCATTACACAGCTGTTGGTTGCCCATAATCGTAACTGTGAATACATTTCATGAATGGGAAAGACAATGTTGGGAATGGTGAAGCTGGTTTGCTGTTGCTGTGCTTCGGGCGTGAGCGTCTGTGAAAAGTGGCTGAAGGGCGGTGAACCCGAGAGAGGTGACAATGATTCGACGTCCACGTCCCATCACAGAACGCGAAGGTCAGAGGCTTGTCCACTCTGTAAAACAGGGTAGACCGCTATCTGAGTACAATGCTGGTGCATGCACGAAAGTTTCGGAGTACATTGTTTAACTTTTGTTATTGGAATGGGGCTCCGCTTATTGTGGACCACCTGCATCCTTCACGTTTGGTGTATTCCCCGACACCAATAGCATCTTCCAACAGGATGTCTTACCGTGGTCCAAGGCCAGAGTTGTGCTAAAGTGGTTTAATTAGCATGATAATGAACTCAAATTGATGACTCTGAACCAGATGAAGCATGTATTAAACTCTGTCAGGCTCCAGATCCTCGCCTGCAAAACTAATTTAACTCATGCACGTTAATGTAATGTTACAAAAGCGTAAGGTAACCAAGCTAACGAGTTCATACCCCATTTGTAGACATATCAGTCCTCTCCTTTTTAATGGCCAACAACTTTAAACAACTTATCTTTCTGTCAACCATAATGATAGGAATGTTCCTGTCCATTTGATCAGATTCCTAATCTAGAGTATGAAATTGTATAAATTACGGTTAGAAATCAATTACTCTCATGTATTCTCATATTAGCAAATAATACCATATTAATAAATGAATGGTCATTTACATCTTTTACCGTTGAAGCATTGACATCAACAATATTATTTTCAATTTTATTGATTCAACTGAAAAAACTGAGGATAAAAATGTGGACTTTTGGTTGGGTAGCGTGAATATTAAGTGGTGACCTACCGAGCCATCAAAATAAAATTTTGACTAATAACGTCTGTACATAGCCATCTAAAATACCGCCGCCATTCCAAACAGACAGTCTACAAGGCCATCGAGAACATCGAATTTGCAACAACAGCTGGAGACAAGAAGAATCGTATTCCAGTTAAGTCTGTCGCTGCTCAAGCCCTGCTGAATGGTCCTGCTGTTTTCTGTAGTTGCAGACTGAACTTTAGTTTAGATATAAATGATTCATTGGGGCATGGCAATGGATGGTTTACTGTAGCCATTGTTCGAGGAGGTACAGGAGTACCTAATGTTCCAGGACTTGAAAGTTTTATGGACAGAGACATTATTGCTTTTCGCATGGAATTAGCCAAGACAAAAAAATTCATTCACGAAGAAAGGCAGATATTTGGTGCCAAAACTAAATATTTCAAAACCACCCAGCGATAAAAACTTCAACATATAACAATGTTAAATGTTTCCTAATATTTGCAATGGATTTCAGAAAATATTTTGTTGAATTATATCGAGAACTATGTCAGAAAAAGAAAAGCATATTAAATTCTGGGCATTAACTTGCTTTTTTTTATTTGTTAAAATTTAGGGCAGCACAGAGCATCGGCCATGAAGAGACATCGGAGCTTGTATTTACTTATTTTCAGCTGCTGCGGCCGTCACCTGCTTGGTCGGAAATGCTTGGGAAACAAACCGCTTTTGCCGCAGTTCTCCTTTATTAATGTTACGGGAAACCGGTTTCAAACCTGAGGCTCTTTGAGTAGTCTGAAACAGCAGTTGGTCACCAAACGCAAACTGTCAGTATGCTGGCTCACACTCACGTCAAAATTTGATCCGAAGGCTGGATCACATGGTCGTGCAACCTTAGTTTGTTACTGTAGTCAGATGTCCGTATTATGTGGAATGGAGACCCACGTGACACGTATCACTTTACGGAATCAAGTCATACGCTATTAACGGGAAAAACTGAGGAGACTAGAGTCCGGTCCCCGAACGATGGCGGTTCACGCATGTCGAGGCACGGACGAGAAGTGCATTGATGACGATTCCAAGCGACAGCTGCGACACGCGCATGAGCTTTCTTTCCGCTTGAAGAAGCGTATATCTTGCAAATTACACTCCTGGAAATTGAAATAAGAGCACCGTGAATTCATTGTCCCAGGAAGGGGAAACTTTATTGACACATTCCTGGGGTCAGATACATCACATGAGCACACTGACAGAACCACAGGCACATAGACACAGGCAACAGAGCATGCACAATGTCGGCACTAGTACAGTGTATATCCACCTTTCGCAGCAATGCAGGCTGCTATTCTCCCATGGAGACGATCGTAGAGATGCTGGATGTAGTCCTGTGGAACGGCTTGCCATGCCATTTCCACCTGGCGCCTCAGTTGGACCAGCGTTCGTGTTGGACGTGCAGACCGCGTGAGACGACGCTTCATCCAGTCCCAAACATGCTCAATGGGGGACAGATCCGGAGATCTTGCTGGCCAGGGTAGTTGACTTACACCTTCTAGAGCACGTTGGGTGGCACGGGATACATGCGGACGTGCATTGTCCTGTTGGAACAGCAAGTTCCCTTGCCGGTCTAGGAATGGTAGAACGATGGGTTCGATGACGGTTTGGATGTACCGTGCACTATTCAGTGTCCCCTCGACGATCACCAGAGGTGTACGGCCAGTGTAGGAGATCGCTCCCCACACCATGATGCCGGGTGTTGGCCCTGTGTGCCTCGGTCATATGCAGTCCTGATTGTGGCGCTCACCTGCTCGGCGCCAAACACGCTTACGACCATCATTGGCACCAAGGCAGAAGCGACTCTCATCGCTGAAGGCGACAGGTCTCCATTCGTCCCTCCATTCACGCCTGTCGCGACACCACTGGAGGCGGGCTGCACGATGTTGGGGCGTGAGCGGAAGACGGCCTAACGGAGTGCGGGACCGTAGCCCAGCTTCATGGAGACGGTTGCGAATGGTCCTCGCCGATACCCCAGGAGCAACAGTGTCCCTAATTTGCTGGGAAGTGGCGGTGCGGTCCCCTACGGCACTGCGTAGGATCCTACGGTCTTGGCGTGCATCCGTGCGTCGCTGCGGTCCGGTCCCAGGTCGACGGGCACGTGCACCTTCCGCCCTCGCTCAAAGTCCGTCAACTGCACATACGGTTCACGTCCACGCTGTCGCGGCATGCTACCAGTGTTAAAGACTGCGATGGAGCTCCGTATGCCACGGCAAACTGGCTGACACTGATGGCGGCGGTGCACAAATGCTGCGCAGCTAGCGCCATTCGACGGCCAACACTGCGGTTCCTGGTGTGTCCGCTGTGTCGTGCGTGTGATCATTGCTTGTACAGCCCTATCGCAGTGTTCGGAGCAAGTATGGTGGGTCTGACACACCGGCGTCAATGTGTTCTTTTTTCCATTTCCAGGAGTGTATTAATGTGTCAGAACACTAGAAGTGCTGTTTGATGAATTTCTGATTTCACAATAGCAACTAATTGAGTATGCTAATTTTCGGTGAGGTTCAAGCTGCCACCATGCTTTGTTCTTGATCGTCTTCTAAGGTACAACGGTACTCACTCGTGTAAAGGCGATATTACTCGGTTAGTGTTGTGGCCCAGGCAAGTGCGTGACCGTTTGCATTTAATTTTCAGGTTTTCTGTAGGCAGCTTGATGTCTCAGGTGCGAATATGTTTCGGATTTGCATTTCTTATGATGTAACTTCATCTCCCTTAATACCCATAACGGAGTATGTCACACGCAGGAACTCCCTCGTGGCGGGTACTAAAGACTGAATGGGTACTAAAGACTGAGACTTGTCTCATGATACAGACGCTAATTGAAAAGGTATGTAATTTCAGTCACTGGCATCGATATCGATCTTTATCGCAAACTCTAGTGAAACAGTGATAAAAGAATGCTACTTCTCACGTGGTTCGCAGCAATCTTTTCACATACATGTGTGTTACTTTCAGCCTGCCTTATGGTTTCACCTTGGCGTTTCTTCCCACACTCAATTGTGTAAGAGTACACAAGTTACAGGTACGAGTTTGACACAACGGTTGACCCAGAAAGCAACGCGTGCACTAATATAACCGATACGAATTATACTTTATTACTTCAGTTTCGGAAAAAAAACTACTAAACACGACCACAAGGCAAAATCGATGGCGTTATTTTTTAAATGTTGTAGGTGTGTCACCAATCACGATTGTCTAACTTCGCGTACCCTATAGCTTGGTAGAGAAATACAAGCTGCTTCGTCCTTGTAACTGGTGAGTTAGTTCAAACACAGCTGCAGTTAATTAAGGCGTTAGCGATCTTCACATCATTCCACGAATGCGCTCAACAATTTTAAATCTATCCGTATATTGAAATCATTCCATATTATTTAAAATCTAACAGGTCAGCTTTGCTGCAGTATATTTCAAATGTTGAAGCAGCCTAACATGGCGACAAAGCTGACGCACTACATCGTAACTAAGCTGAGAAAATTGCAACTTTCGCTGAAATAATCAGCTACAGCTTCCCAACAGTTGGGACATCTGTCCACAGAAAGTACGCCTGCCCTAATAACATTTCATAGTTTTTGTTGTCAAAACACAGAACTATAATATTTACTTTCCAATAAAAATAAATTACCTTCAATCATTTTGTGAATGCTGCAGTTCTTCTTAGTTTTTGAAATGAAACGTAAATCTTATATTTACTAGAAATTTCGCACAATCTGTCACTTTATTCCAAAAACTAAACTTCTCGACACAGGAATTTAAAAAAAAGAAACAAATGTCATACTATGGGGCTATAAGGTATTAATCTAATCATCAGTTAGTATGTCGTTTTCATAGAGGTAGTCATAAGGCTCCGGACGGTACGGAAAACAACCACGTTGAAGAGCGGGCCATTGGATTAATTAATTAATCTGAAATATAAGGGGCGATCAAAAAGTTTCTTTTCGCAGGCCCTACAGTCCAGACTCGCTATGCTACTCAGGCGAAGTCCCTGTGGGAATTGTGGCAGTAATTCCACCGAGGCACCTCGTTGAAGATATCAGTTTGGCAAAACATCGTGTGCTGCTGCGTGAGAAAGTCCGTAACTCGTTGCTGGGAACGTGCGTTGTAATGAAGCAGCAGCATCCCTTATCTCGGTTTTCTCGGACGCTTCGCCGTAATTGGTCGCTTATATACCTGCGTCGGAGACGCGCCACGTTGCATATACGCTGCAGAAACGCCATGTAAACGGAAACTTTTTGATGGCCCCTTATAAAATTTCTAACGACCATGCTGAGAACGAGACCTTTGTTTTCCCTAACACGTTTAACGCGTATTCCAGAAAGGTTCCTTATGTACTTCTCGGCCGATCCGTCGAACTACTGCAGGAAGCTCATGATAACAGGGCGTGATTTAATGTGCGTCTTTT
Organism: Schistocerca gregaria; assembly: GCF_023897955.1. Classification (NCBI taxonomy): domain Eukaryota; kingdom Metazoa; phylum Arthropoda; class Insecta; order Orthoptera; family Acrididae; genus Schistocerca; species Schistocerca gregaria. Next base: position 371,954,335 of record NC_064924.1, read on the forward strand.
GTGTCTGATGCTTTCCTCGAATATTGTAGGAGGCTTTGCTCCAACAGAGATCTGTCTTTCACCTAATTGTTTGAATAGTATATCATTTATCTTGAAATAACAAAATTTTCGAACACGGGAAAGAATGAGCGATAAAAAGATAGAAGCCCTCTAGCACGATGTATCTCAATTCGCAGCAAGAAATGATGGCAGCTTTGAAGTAAAAACTCTTTGTCTCTCCGACACTTATTCCCCTACAGTGGGTCATCGCTCCTGCTGGTGTAGAGGTGAAACGCGTGCCTGAAAACCGAGAGATCATGAGATCGAATAATGGACGGATTACGGAAATTTGAGTCTACCTTTAATCTAGTCCTCACCTTTCAACGATCTGACGAGTCGCCAGGAACGACACGTGGTTTTGATTCCACATTGAGGTGCAGATCTCCTGTCTCCGGTTCGATAACACCGGAATAGGTCCATTTCAAAAACTGGCCACACGGAGTAATATCTATTATTATACATCAGTCTGCACTGTTGCCCCGCCAAGTTAGCCGAGAGCGCTAATGCGCTGCTTCGTGGACTCGGGTAGTCGCGCCGGACCCGGATCGAATCCGCCCGGCAGACACCGACGTGGGCCGGTGTGACGGCCAGCCTGGATGTGGTTTCTAGGCGGTTTGCCACATCCCGCTAGGTGAAAACCGAGCTGGTCCCCACGCTCCGCCTGACGCACGACTCGCAGACACGTTCCCACTATTCCATGGTTTACACTAGTCGCAAACAGCTGGTATACGCTAATTTCGTTCCAGGGGGTATGGGGTGGCGGCGGAAAGGGCATCTGGCCACCCTTTAAAATTAACCTTGCCAAATCCGTTCTAACCCTGCCGACCCTGCTCAACCACGTAACGAGGTACTAGCAAAAGAAGAGTCTGCACTGTTGCCACTGGTGAATTTCTAATGACAAACCAATGTACGTTGGTTCTGGCTTATACGTTGAGATTATATCTAAGGTAACTGACGCATACCATGTTTGGTGTGAACGTCAATATGCCCAGGACGCGAGAAGGAAGAGCTGGAGGAGGAGGAGGAGGACGAGATGAAAGAAATACGAACCCAGCTGCTTCCGCGGAATATTAGGAGACAACGCAAGCAATAAATAATGCGATCCAGTGGGATATTTAAAGTAGTATCGAGGAATACAAACTACAATGTCCTGCAGACAAAGAAACGTAAAGCATAGTCTGTACCGAGAATCAGCCAAAGAGTGAACTTTGAAACAGAATAGAGTTCAGTGTACAATAATGACTCTCTCATCATCAGAACTAGCTGTAAAATGTGAAGTTGTACGGAATTATTAATTAGCTGGTAAATTTAACTGCTGCAGAGGGTACGTTTTTCTTTGTACGCGTGGGCATTTGTCGTCGAGAAATGTGAGTATAGTGCCTTCTGTTGAAGACATTTAGTTTAAATTACCACCGCGTACGAGTGGGTTCGAAAATGATGGAAAATGTAAATGTCAGAGGCTGGAACCGGAATGTATTCCTCCCAGTGCTTCAGCTTCGGCTTAACTCCTCTATCTGTGTATTGGTAAAGGCATCTTTCATGTGCTGCATAATATCGCGTTTACGTCGGTGAGAGAGTATGGGGAGCATCAGAATACACTCCTGGAAATGGAAAAAAGAACACATTGACACCGGCGTGTCAGACCCACCATACTTGCTCCGGACACTGCGGGAGGGCTGTACAAGCAATGATCACACGCACGGCACAGCGGACACACCAGGAACCGCGGTGTTGGCCGTCGAATGGCGCTAGCTGCGCAGCATTTGTGCACCGCCGCCGTCAGTGTCAGCCAGTTTGCCGTGGCATACGGAGCTCCATCGCAGTCTTTAACACTGGTAGCATGCCGCGACAGCATGGACGTGAACCGTATGTGCAATTGACGGACTTTGAGCGAGGGCGTATAGTGGGCATGCGGGAGGCCGGGTGGACGTACCGCCGAATTGCTCAACACGTGGGGCGTGAGGTCTCCACAGTACATCGATGTTGTCGCCAGTGGTCGGCGAAAGGTGCACGTGCCCGTCGACCTGGGACCGGACCGCAGCGACGCACGGATGCACGACAAGACCGTAGGATCCTACGCAGTGCCGTAGGGGACGACACCGCCACTTCCCAGCAAATTAGGGACACTGTTGCTCCTGGGGTATCGGCGAGGACCATTCGCAACCGTCTCCATGTAGCTGGGCTACGGTCTCGCACACCGTTAGGCCGTCTTCCGCTCACGCCCCAACATCGTGCAGCCCGCCTCCAGTGGTGTCGCGACAGGCGTGAATGGAGGGACGAATGGAGACGTGTCGTCTTCAGCGGTGTGAGTCGCGCCACAATCAGGACTGCATACGACCGAGGCACACAGGGACAACACCCGGCATCATGGTGTGGGGAGCGATCTCCTACACTGGCCGAACATCTCTAGTGATCGTCGAGGGGACACTGAATAGTGCACGGTACATCCAAACCGTCATCGTACCTATCGTTGTACCATTCCTAGACCGGCAAGGGAACTTGCTGTTCCAACAGGACAATGCACGTCCGCTTGTATCCCGTGCCACCCAACGTGCTCTAGAAGGTGTAAGTCAACTACCTGGCCAGCAAGATCTCCGGATCTGTCCCCCATTGAGCATGTTTGGCACTGGATGAAGCGTCGTCTCACGCGGTCTACACGTCCAGCACGAACGCTGGTCCAACTGAGGCGCCAGGTGGAAATGGCATGGCAAGCCGTTCCACAGGACTACATCCAGCATCTCTACGATCGTCTCCATGGGAGAATAGCAGCCTGCATTGCTGCGAAAGGTGGATATACACTGTACTAGTGCCGACATTGTGCATGCTATGTTGCCTGTGTCTATGTGCCTGTGGTTCTGTCAGTGTTATCATGTGATGTATCTGACCCCAGGAATGTATCAATAAAGTTTCCCCTTCCTGGGACAATGAATTCACGGTGTTCTTATTTCAATTTCCAGGAGTGTACAATGCGGATACCTCTGGGCGTGATTTGCAAGGACATTGTGGAGCGCCACCAATAGGGTTGACATTATCATGGAAGTTGAATTTCTACCTTTAGTTAATTAGTCGTTTTTCAATTACGGTTGATTTGCCGGGATAATACTAAGCATGTAACCGTAGTAAAAAAGAAAACAAAGTTCATAAGTTAATTAATGTGCAATCTGCCATGTACGACATGATGGCCTAGATTAGCACTAGTGCTCTGCTCGACATGGGCAGCGAAATTTCGGTTTTTCGATAATGGGTGTGGAGGAATATGTGGCTGCTGATAGGTCGCATCTGTTGGTAAATGTAGTTTCACAAATTGAGGTTACCGTTGTTAAGTACGCCTGGAAGGATGATCGAAGATTGGGCTACGAATTGTATTTTGTGTGCTGATTTTGTTGCCAATGTGGGTTTAATTGCTGATCGGTCAGGGCAACAGTTTTAAGTTGAAACATTAGGAGGAATCCGTGTTTTTCTGGCGTGGTTGGCGAGGAATCTTGGCAGTAAAGCCGTATAAGTATTATAAGGAAGAAAGTGGTGGAGGAAACTTGGACACATTGGAGGAACAACTGGCTCACTTGGGTGGATTCGTCAGGGAGAAAACCAAAGGAGTAGTGCGGAGTTTTTTGATGTGTTGACTGAGGAGTTGGGAGTGGCCATTTTGATTGAATATTGGGTCACATCTCTGTTAAAAAGACTTTATTGGTTATCTCAACCAAAGATGAAAGTATTGAAAGGACATGTAGAAAGGATGATGGAGCACGGCGTTATAAGACCATCCAAAACCTTATGTAGTCCCAATAATCTAACGGAGAGCATCGTCTGGTAGTGGATCATCGTGATCTTAATAGCAAGGTTGTAATGGTACTTGAATTACGTAACCATTACGGCAGCTCACCTGAACCTCTCGATACCAGCAATACTCTACAGTGTTTCTGTAAAGTAGTTAACATGTTTCTGAGACAGCATTCAGATTTGATTTCATTAATGTAGAGGTACTTTGATACATCGCTATGTTTATGTTGCAATGATATTGCTATTATGTGTATTCTTTCTTTTGTCACAATGATGTTTGACGTACTTGTAACTCTTGATTTTTGGGCGCGTAAGCGATTATTAGAGTTAGAGAGTCGGACCTTGAAAAAGTCAAGTCTTGGACGTCATGTTGTAAAGACGCATATTGTCGTCAGCTTACAAAATGTGAACTTTAACAGTGAGGAAGATGTTTTCAAGTGTGTTTTTTATTGTGAAGTGATGTTTTGTGTGTTACGCGATATTGAAACAAAAGCAATAAAAATGAAGTCTAACTTAAATTCGGAGTGCTGATTATTTTTTTACAACACCACTGTGCTAACTTTGAAAGGTTTAATCTTCAAGAATGGTTTGTGAAGCGCATCTACAAAACTTATGAATACAGCAGAATAAAACCTAGGCCTCTTTGCACCCGAGCTTGCAATCATCACCACCTAGATTTTCGACGATTGAGCCATGATTTTACAACGAGACCAGCGTGGGAAACACGAAAAGACGAGTGCCTAATTTATTCATTATTACATGAAATAACTTTATTAACTGTGCTCTAATGACACCTGCCACATTATAACTTTGTTGCTGGCCGAAAATGCAGTATTTAGTAGCGTGAGCAACACCACAATCAGTATTAAATTTTGACCTTTGTTGTGGTAGGGTTGTTAGAACGTGATATTGCGATCGGTGCCGTTATCGGACTTGCATTCTTGCATTAGATGATTTAAGGGTGTGAGAGTGTTTACATTAGATTTGAATCAAGCATATAGCCAAAAACCATTGGAGGAAGGTTTGACGCCAGTCACCAGTTTGAATTTAACCTGGGGCGGTTTGTGTTAGCAGCATGGGATGTGGTCCCATCGCACCTTATGGATGCTATCTTTTCCGAGGTAAAATTTAAATACGCGTACCATTACCTGATATACATTTGTTCGACTCACAAGTATATGCGACACCTGGGGAAGGTGTCTGAACGTTTAAGTAGGGCAGGGATTACTGTGAAGCCACAGAAGTTTGTGTCGGCCTGCTCCTCGATGAAGCTTTTAGGGTATGTTGCATTGAGTCGGGTGAGGGAACATGGATTGACCCAGAGAGGATAGAGGCGATTAAGCTGTCCCCAACCATGCAATATTAAGGAAGTAGTTAGATTTGTGGGAATAGCTAATTTTTTTGCAGTTTTATCAAAGGGCTTGTGGAGAAAGCAGCACCTCTCGACAAGCTGCGGAAAAGGGATGCGACTATGTCAGTTGGGTGCTAGCTCGACCTAGAAAGGCTGGACGCATTTCCAAGTGTACTGCAAGAATTTTGTCCTTCAGGTTCGCCGTGAATAATATTAAAGAACTGAAAATGTCGTCACGGATGGGGTCGGTGATCACAAGGAGAGTGAAGGCAATGATCGTCAAGAGGAGGAAGTCATTTCGACTTGTCTCATGACTTGCATACTTGCTGAGATACCACACCTATTCCGTGACATAACAGAATTCCAGAATGGCTACGAGCAGATTTCAGAGATAAAAGAAAGTCTCCAGGAAGGGAAAGCAGCCAAACCTTAGGTTCTAAGAGTAAGTTTACTGTAAGTATGAGTTAGTGGAGAACTTAAGGTGGTAGTACCCAGAGAATTTGTCCCCTTATTATTTAAATACTTCCGAGAGTTTCCGGTGGGGGACCATTTGGGAGTTTTTAAACCTTGAGAAAAATTAGACGTTTACAAAGTCTGATATGGATAGAAGGATACCAAAAATGGTAGCTAGTTCCTAAGTATGTGCCCTCAGGAAACCTACCCAGAATAGTAAGACATGGGTATCTTGCGTCTAACGCTGTGGACAGACCCTTGCAAAGAATGTGTATTGACTTCGAAGGACCGTTGCATAGATCAATGGTGGGAAATAAATTCATTCTGGTTTGCGTAGACGGGTTATCTAGGTTTGTTTGCATATTGCCCCCTGCCGGTGGAGCCACGCAGGTTGTGATTCAAAAATTACAGTATATTTTCGGAACCTACGGGACCTCGCCGAACTATAGTCATGAAAAGCTCGACTACATTTACGGCTCACAGGTTCAAGCAATTCTGCTTGGGAATGGGGGTACGCCATGTAAGAACTACGCCGTATTGTCCACATTCATCTTATGCAGAAAGGATTAATCAAAATATCAGATCGGCTCTCATAACATATCATATACTACTAGCCATTAAAATTGCTACACCAAGAAGAAATGCAGATGATAAACGGGTATTCATTGGACAAATATATTATACTAGAACTGAGTTGTGATTACATTTTCACGCAACTTGAGTACATAGATGCTGATAAATCAGTACCCAGAACAACCGCCTCTGGCCGTAATAAAGGCCTTGATATCCCTGGGCATTGAGTGAAACAGAGCTTGGATGGATGTACAGGTACAGCTGCACATGCAACTTCAACACGATACCACAGTTCATCAAGAGTAGTGACTGGCGTATTGTGACGATCCAGTTGCTCAGTTACCATTGACCAGACGTTTCCAATTGGTAAGAGATCTGGAGAATGCGCTGGCCAGGGCAGCAGTCGAACATTTTCTGTATCCAGAAAGGCCCGTGCAGGACCTGCAACATGCAGTCGTGCATTATCCTGCTGAAATGTAGGGTTTCGCTGGGATCTAATGAAGGGTAGAACCACGGGTCGTAACACATCTGAAATGTAACGTCCACTATTCAAAGTGCCGTCATTGCGAACAAGAGGTGACCGAGACGTGTAACCGATGGTACCCCATACCATCACGCCGGGTGATACGCCAGTATGGCGTTGACGAATACACGCTTCCAATGTGCGTTCACCTCGATGTTGCCAAACACGGATGCGATCATTATGATGCTGTAAACACATCCTCGATTCATCTGAAAAAATGACGTTTTGCCATTCGTACACCCAGGTTCGTCGTTGAGTACACCATCGCAGGCGCTCCCATCTGTGATGCAGCGTCAAGGGTAACCGCAGCCATGATCTCCGAGCTGATAGTCCATGCTGCTGCAAACGTCGTCGAACTGTTCGTGCAGATGGTTGTTGCCTTGAAAACGTCCCCATCTGTTGACTCATTGATCGAGACGTGGCTGCACGATCCGTTACAGCCATGCGGATAAGATGCCTCTCTTCTCGACTGCTAGTGATAAGAGGCCGTTGGGATCCAGCACGGCGTTCCGCATTACCCTCCTGAACCCACCGATTCCATATTCCGCTAACAGTCATTGGATTTCGACCAACATGAGCAGCAATGTCGAGATACGATAAACCGCAATCGCGATAGGCTACAATCCGACCTTTATCAAAGTCGGAAACGTGATGGCACGCATTTCTCCTCTTTGCGCGAGGCTTCACAACAACGTTTCACCAGGCAACGCCGGTCAACTGCTGTTTGTGTATAAGAAATCTGTTGGAAACTTTCCTCATGTCAGAACGTTGTAGGTGTCGCCACTGGCGTCAAGCTTGTGTGAAGGCTCTGAAAAGCTAATCATTTGCATATCACAGCATCTTCTTCCTGTCGGTTATATTTCGCGTCTGTAGCACGTCATCTTCGTGGTGTAGCAATTTTAATGGCCAGTAGTGCAGTAAGAATCACGAGTAGGTGGGACTGATCGCTCCCGTGGCTGACTACGGCCATGGAAGTCACATGTCACAGCCGCTAGTTTACTGCTAGGGAGGCGACATTGTGGAACTTATGATCTGCCAACGACCTTTTTGTCCGAGAAACATGATCCTCAGCAGACGGTTGCACAATGGAGCCGGGCTAAGCGGGATTTTGAAGAGGTGTACAGGACTGGAGTAATCAGTTACAGCAAGCCGTCGTAGTGAGAGATGTCGTGTTGTCCAGCAAGAAAATGGCGGCGGAGGCCTGGCCACCTCAACCGGCAGATCGGCGAGGTCCCCTACTGGGCCTGCAGAGAACCTCAGCCCGCCATAGGCGACAGCCTCGCTGCTGAGCGCTACGCGCTGGCCGCTGCTTCCTGATTGATGAGTCCGGCTCAGCGCGTCAAGCGGCTTCATTAGGCCCGCCACCACACCGTGTTAAAAGCTAATTGAACTCGGTGGGGTGGCGTGAAATAATAACGTCGCTTACTGTGTTTGCCCAACCAGCACGTACATTACTCCAGGTGTAACAAACTGTGATTCGCTCCACCTTTACGAGAAGACAACTTCGAAGTACTCGCTCATGGAATCGGCCGATTCACAAACAACAGGTTTAAATGTGATTCTTTGCCGCAGCATACAAACAGTGGATGCTCTTTCCATAAAATTTCACATATCAAATCCATTAACAACCATTATAAGACATATCACAAATCTGTATTGTCAATTTCAAAAATATCCTGAGAAACATGAAATGTATCTTAGTGCTACTTTCAGTGCCATTGGATCATCATTGATACAGTATATCCTAACTGAAATATGTATATCTGTCTGCTAGGTGTTAGCGTGGTGAAAGGACGGGGAAGGGGGAGATATGGACCCAAAATCCCATCTTGCACGTGCAGTAAGTTACCAATTGCGCTATTCGAACACGCTCCTGGGTATGAAACAGTGCTTCAACGTGTTACTACGAATCTAAACAGTTTTGTCACACAAGTCCATATCAGTATATAGTCCATCAACGTGGGTAATTTATAATTTACTTTTTATTTTTTAAGGAATACTTAATTTGTGGCACAGTTTGACAAGAAGAAGTGATCGGTTGGTAGGACACGTTCTGAGGTATCAAGGTTCAAAAAGTGGTTCAAATGGATCTGAGCACTATGGGATATAACATCTGAGGTCATCAGTCCCCTAGAACTTAGAACTACTTAAACCTAACTAACCTAAGGACATCACACACATCCATGCCCGAGACAGGATTCGAACCTGCGACCGTAGCGATCGCGCGGTTACAGACTGGAGCGCCTAGCACCCCTCGGCCACACCGGCCGGCAGGCATCAAGGGATCAACAATTTAGTACTGGGGGGGGATTCAGAAGGTTGTAGGTTGCTATAGTTATTCGGAGATGAAGAAGCTTGCACAGGATAGAGTAGCATGGAGAGCTGCATCAAACAGTCTCAGGACTGAAGACCTCAACAACAACAACAACAACAACAACAACAACAACACTTTCGTTTGGTGTTCACCTGGATTAATAAATAGGCTGTCCGATTGAAATTGTCAAGCTCCGTAGACTTCCATTGACTAACTTCCTGGTCTTGTAACTAGAACAAAATAAGCTGTTCTAGTATCGTTATTTCAGACTACTGCGACTTCTCCATTACGTACCACCAAAATTTTGCTGTTACACAAATGCAAGTCGTACAAATGAAACAAAATCACAAAACGAATTGGCGAGCTTTCTGACCACCTAGCTGCATTTCATTATGAACCGAAAATGACATGGACATATCAGCAAACAACATTATAAATAAGCAGAGATGTTTCTTACATTTTCTTCAACAAGCTGCAAATATGAATTTAAGAAATGTGTTTATAGTTTTGTACAATTTAAGTGACATGGTTGTTTTAGTATCGACAGAGAGGCGAGGCACTTCAGATATAACGAAACAATTCCCTTACATTAGCAGACTACTCCACCCACCCCAATTTGCATTTTAGGCAGCTATGTCCCCAGTAAATGACAGAATTACTGCGTTCTTCGTGTCTCCTTTAAAAATGATTCTGAGTTGGAACTGTTCTTCTCAAGGCGCTTGCATAAAATACAATGGAAACACCACGTGTCACTGGGGCCATAGAAACTCGCGAAACACGCTATACACTGTTCTCTCCTGACGTCTCCATAAGCAGAACAAATTTAATGATGTTGTTCTGCGTCGCCTATCCGTGCTCCGTGCGCAGTACCATAACAAATGCTTCTCTCAGTCAGTATCCTATGTTAATTACATCTAACGATTTTCAACTGTGAACTGACAGATTACTGATGAACCTTTATTTTGATGTTCTTTAGTTAATATCGCTGTTTCTGCTCTCAGCTATCGTCCGTTACCTGGTCCTGGTATTACCGCTGCCTCCACATGAACATGTACTACACTACGTGTCATCTGGTACCTGTGGTATCTATTCGTCGGTACTTGCTTTGCTGCTAAAGCTTTACATCGCCACTGTCCTCTCGCGTTCCAGATTAATTTAGACAGTGACGCCTTACCACACTCCGTGGCAAGTGCTCTCTTGTTTTCGACAGGATTTTCCATAGATTTAATTTTTGCTTTCTACTACTTTTTCAGGTTTCACTTTATTTGTTCACTTAAATCCTCTTGTGGCTCTGTTTTTCAGAATATCCTGCATCTTCTTCTCCAATTTGAACACCCTCCCCTTTGCACTTCCACAGAATCCTCTGCTCTAGACATACTGTTTTGGAAATGTTCCTCAACTGTAAACCAGTTTTCCTTTACCAGCAGTATTTGTTGCTGTTGAGAAAAATCAAAAGATCACTGTTGGTACAACTGAATCTACATACATAGTGAATCATTATGAAGTGAGTGCAGAGGGTACCTCGTTGTACGACATGTCAGGATTTCTTCCTAATCTTTTCGCAGATGATTGCTGGGACTCCTCTGTAAGAGCTCCTATTATCGTGGTGATCGTACGAAATCGCCACTAAGGGAGAGTTCCGTCGTCAAAGACATTCCTGAAATTTTATAAGCCGATTTTTGTGAGATGTGCGCTGCATTTTATCGAGTACTGACCGATTAAAATTTTTCATTATATCTGTTTCTCTCTGTCTTGTCGAAGCACTGTGCAGCCACTCTCACCACTTCGTTAAGCATACTCGATTTCTTGTATTGTTCAGAATTGACATGGATCCCAAACAGGAAAGGAATATTGTAGTATGGATCGCAAAAGTGTGTTGTTAGCAATCTCTTTTGAATTATTGCCACAAATGGTCTCTCATGATAGGCTACTACGTTTTTACGAAATTGTCTCTTTTTGCACCAGACCAATATTGTGTAAAGATATAACTGTATTTAATACAATATGTATGATGTAAAATTTCCTCACACGCAACGACATTATTTACAAAAAGTCCGAGATTGCAATTAATACTACGAGATAAATCGTTTATGTACAATACTGAAAACCAAAAAACTCCCCATTCCCGATTCTTTAAAAAATTAAACGCCCTTGTATAAAACTTCCGTTTATCCATCTCAGTGTTTATGACGTTATATCTCCTAAACTGTATCGTACAATGATATAGTTTTGCAGGGACATGTGGATACTGTCTGTAAAGTAATAAACTAAAACGTCACGCCTCATGCTGATATTTTACTGCATGAGCAGCGAAAATAAAGTAAGCAGTAAACTTTTTTATTTTATTATTTTGAAGAGGGCGCTAACGAGGAAAATGTTTAGATAAATTTGAAATTATGTGTAAAATTTACTGGAAATCGCTAATACAGCATGAATATAGTCTGGATAATTTGCACACCTTGAGTTACGCTGCCTCAAGAAACACACATCGTTTCTAACTTTAATACGTACTATTACGGTAAACATTTAACGTAAGATTACCCCTCTTAATGAGAAGACTATGACAGTATTTTAAATTTCCAAATTAGGCAAATAAGTATTTGAAATAATGAAAATTAGCTATTTGTTCCCTCTGGAAGCTCTTGCACAGGCACTCTGCTGTATAGCAATAATAATGGTCCTGCTACACATTTCCATGGCACACAATATTTTGCTTTTACGTCTGTATGACTTTCCACGCAGTGTAACGCTCTGATGTTAAGGAATTTACAATGTAGTCGTCATTGTCACATCTCCTAATCTAGAGAAAGGCGAGGCGAAGAATGTATACAGCAAATAAGAATAAGCTGAAGGTAAGAGGCCGATTCCCTGTAATGAAGACCGCATTTGCAGCACTGACGGCCTGATTCGTCATGTGCCCATCAACCTGTCGATTCAGCTTCCCGATAGAAGGGGACAGCTGTTGGGGCTCGGGTCCGTATCGGCCGTCTGCATGCATGCCGGCTGCCAATAACGTGCGGAGTGTCAGAAGAAAACGAAGCGGAAAGCACGCTAAGATATTCCCGCGGCGTGCAGAAACTCCGGCCAATTAGCGGCAGCCGATTCGCACAAGAAGGAGAACAGGAGTGGCAGCGGCGGCTGGGGTGCCCGTCTCCGCTGGCAGTGGAAGTTGCGTCGTAGCAAACGTCGTGAAGGGTGAGATTTGTAGTGGGCCAGTTTACACTGTTATTATATATTTTGTCTATTGACTTATTTCTATTAGGGGTATCAGGCCCTGTCTTACAACAAATGTGGCACTCTACATGTTTTTATGATAAGCGTAAGCTACTCACATCTAGTATACTACATGATAAAACATTAAGTGATTACAGCACAAAAAGAGAAAAAAATATTGGTCAGGAGTGAGGAGGACTTGCACACTGAAGGTACTGTACAAACCTACATGTATACAGGGTGGTCCATTGATTATGACCGGACAAAATATCTCACGAAACAAATGTCAAATGAAAAAAACTACAAAGAACGAAACTTGTCTAGCTTGAAGGGGGAAACCAGATAACACTATGGTTGGCCCGCTAGATGGCGCTGCCATAGGTCAAACGGATATCAGCTGCATTATTTTTAAATAGGAACCCACATTTTTATTACATATTCGTGTAGTACGTAAAGAAATATGAATGTTTTAGTTGGCCCACTTTTTTCGCTTTGTGATAGATGACGCTGTAATAGTCACAAACATATGGCTCACTATTTTACACGAACAGTTGGTAACACGTAGGTTTTTAAAATTAAAATACACAACGTAAGTACGTTTGAACCTTTTATTTCGGTTGTTCCAATGTGATACATGTACCTTTGTAAACTTATCATTTCAGAGAACCCAAGCTGTTACAGCGTGATTACCTGTAAATACCACCTTAATGCAATAAATGCTCAAAATGATCTCCGTCAACCTCAATGCGTTTTTCAATACATGTAACGACATTCCTCTCAACAGCGAATAGATTGCCTTCCGTAATGTTCGCACATGCAATGACAATGCCCTGACACATATTGTCAGTCGTTGTCGAGGTATCACGATAGCAAATATCCTTCAACTTTCCCCACAGAAAGAAATCCGGGGACGTCAGGTCCGGTGAACGTGTGGGCCACGGTATGGTGCTTCGACGACCAATCCACCTGTCATGAAATATGCTATTCAGTACCGCTTCAACCGCACGCGAGCTATATGCCGAACATTAATCATACTGGAAGTACATCGCCATTCTGTCATGCGGTGAAACATCTTGTAGTAACATCGGTAGATATTACGTAGGAAATCAGCATACACTGCACCATTTAGATTGGCATCGATAAAATGAGGGCCAATTATCCTTCCTCCCATAATGCCGGACTATACATAAACACGCCAAGGTCGCTGATGCTCCACTTGTCACAGCCATCGTGGATTTTCCGTTGCCCAATAGTGCATATTATGCCTGTTTACGTTACCGCTGTTGGTGAATGACGCTTTGTCGCTAAATAGAACGTGTGCAAAAAAATCTGTCATCGTCCCGGTGGCAGTACTGTAAACGACATTCAAAGTCGTCGCCATGCAATTCTTGGTGCATAGAAATATGGTACGGGTGCAATCGGTGTTGACGTAGCACTCTCAACGCCGACAGTTTTTGAGATTTCCGATTCTCGCGCAATTGTCTGCTACTAATGTGCGGATTAGCCGTGACAGCAGTTAAAACACCTTCTTGGGCATCATCATTTGTTGCAGGTCGTGATTGATATTTCAGATGCGGCTGAGCACTTCCTGTTTCCTTAAAAAACGTAACTATCCGACGAACGGTCCGGACACTTGAACGATGTCGTCCAGGATACCGAGCAGCATACATAGCACACACCCGTTGGCATTTTGATCACAATAGCCATACATCAACACGATATCGGCCTTTTCCGCAATTGGTAAACGGTCCATTTTGACACGGGTATTGTATCACGAAGCAAATGCCGTCCGCACTGGTGGAATGTTATGTGATACCACGTACATATACGTTTGTGACTATTACAGCACCATCTATCACAAAGAGAAAAATGTGGTCTAACTGAAACATTCACATTTCTTTACGTACTACACAAATATGTAATAAAAATGGGGGTTCCTATTTAAAAAAAAAAAAAAACGCAGTTGATATCCTGTTGACCTATGGCAGCGCAAGCTAGTGGGCCAACCATAGCGCCATCTGGTTTCCCTCTTCAAACTAGACGAGTTTCATTCTTTGTAGTTTTTTTGTTTGATGCTTACTTCGTGAGATATTTGGCCCGGTCACTATCAATGGACCACCCTGTATAGACAGGGTATCCGTTTCCGCTATTGAGGATCTCTACAATTTTTGCCTGTCTAGTTTGCGAATATTTGCTTAACACAAAACTTGAAACGCCTTATCTACGTGCAGTAATCATTCATGGATATTGAATGAAGGATAAATTCCGCGACGCGTCATATGAACAATAAAATCATTCCTTGCCTGATGTTTTACTTTCACCATTGCGGCCTAGTCTGCCTGAATGCAGAGCCACTGGGTGTTTTAATTTCGAGTTTGAAGTCGGATAACAAATGAGAAAAGAAATATTTTTCCTGTTAATTAATTACAAATTAACAATTTTCGTATTTTTACTTTTACTTGTACTGTGGTAACTTGCTTGTTGTCAAATTTCATGATTATAGGTCAACGGGAAGTACCTTATAAGTTCTGATGAGTGTTTCCGCTAGTCTCAAAATATCTACATCTATGGCGGTACTTTCGTTACCACTAACTGATCTCTCCAACCTCGTTCCACTCGCGAATAGTGCGTGGGAAGAATGATTGTGGGTAAGCCTCTGTATTGGCTCTAATTTCTCGAATTTTCTCTTTGTGGTCAACATGCGAGACGTATGCGGAGGGAAGTAATATGTTGTCCGACTCCACCTGAAAAGTGTTGTCCCGAAATTTCAATAGTAAATCTCTCCGTAATGCACAACGCTCCTCTTGTAGCGTCTGCCCGTGGAGTTTGTTTAGTATCTACGTAACGCTCTCTCGCCAGCTAAACGGTCTCGTGACGAAAAGCGACGCTCTTCGTTGGATCTCCTCTATCTCCTGAATCAGTCCTACCTGATAGGGATCTCAAACAGATGAACAGTACTCAAGAATCGGGTGAACAAGCCACTTATAAGCCACTTCCTCCGTGGGTGAGTTACATTTCCTTAAGATTCTTCCGATTGAGTCTGGTATATATTTTTCTCACCATCTGTTTTATGTCGTCAATCCACTTAAGGTCGTTCTGGATAGTTACACCTAGATATTTTAAGGCAGACGCCGTCTCCAGCTCTTTGTCATCAATTGTGGAATTCTTTTCCTATGTATGCCCTATATGTGACATTTATCATTTATTTACGGTCAGGGTCAACTGCCAGAGCCTGCACCATTCATCAATTCTCTGCAGGTTGTTCTGCAAATTCTTACTATCGTCTGTCGTTGCTACATTGGTATAGAGAACTGCATCGACCGAGCGAGGTGGCGCAGTGGTTAGCACACTGGACTCGCATTCGGGAGGACGACAGTTCAATCCCGTCTCCAGCCATCCTGATTTAGGTTTTCCGTGATTTCCCTAAATCGTTTCAGGAAAATGCCGGGATGGTTCCTTTGAAAGGACAAGGCCGATTTCCTTCCCCATCCTTCCCTAACCCGAGCTTGTGCTCCGTCTCTAATGACCTCGTTGTCGACGGGACGTTAAACAACACTAACCTAACCTAACCTAACTGCATCATCTGCGAATAGCCTTAAAGAGCATCCGACGCTTTCTACTAGATCGTTTATACACTGTGTGATGAAAAGTATCCGGACACCCCCAGAAACGAACGGTTTTCATATTAGGTGCATTGTGCAGCCACCTATTGCCAGGTACTCCATATCAGCAGCCCCAGTAATCATTAGACACCGTGAGAGAGCAGAATGGGGCGCACCGCGGAACTCACGGACATCGAACTTGGTCAGGTGATTGAGTGTCACTTGTGTCATACGCCTATACGCGAGATCTCCACACTCCTGAACATCCTTAGGTCCACTGTTTCCTACGTGATAGTGAAGTGGAAACGTGACAGGACACGAACAGCACAAAAGCGCACAGGCCGACCTCGTCTGTTGACTGACAAAGACCGCTGACAGTTGAAGAGGGTCGCAATGTGTAATAGGCGGACATCTATCCAGACCATCACACAGGAATTCCAAACTGCATCACGATCCACTGCAAGTACTATGTCAGATAGGTGTGTGTGTGGGGGGGGGGGGGGGGGGGGAACCATGGATTTCAAGGTCACGCGGCTGCTCATAAGCCACACATCATGCCGGTAAATGCCAAACGACGCCTCGTTTGGTTGTAAGGACCGTAAAGATTGGACGATTAAACAGTGGAAAAACGTTGTGTGGAGTGACGAATGATGGTACACAATGTGGCGATCCGATGGCAGGGTGTGGGTATGGCGAATGCCCGGTGAACGCCATCTGCCAGTGTGTGTAAAGCCAACAGTAAAATTCGGAGGTGGTGGTGTTATGGTGTGGTCGTGTTTTTCATGGAGGGGGCTTACACCCCTTGTTGTTTTGCGTGGTACTATCACAGCATAGGCCCACACTGATGCTTTAAGCACCTTCTTGCTTCCACAGTTAAAGATCAATTCGTGTATGGCGACTGCATCTTTCAACACGATTGAGCACGGCCTGTGGCGGAGTGGTTAAGCGACAGTAACATCCCTGTAACTGACTGGCCTGCACAGAGTCGTGACCTGAATGCTAAGGACACCTTCGGGATATTTTGGAACGCTGACTTCGAGCCAGGCCTCACCGACCGACATCGATACCAGTGCAGCACTCCGTGAAGAATGGACTGCCGTTCCCCAAGAAACCTTCCAGCACGTGATTGAACGAATGCCTGCGAGAGTGGAAGCTGTCATCAATGCTAAGGATGGACCAACACCATATTGAATTCCAGCATTACCGATGGACGGCACGACGAACTTCTAAGTCATTTTCAGCCAAATTTCCGGATACATCTACTCGTGCCTGAGGAAATCGTAATTAACAGATGGATGGACAGATAGACAACAAAGTGACCGTATAAGGGTTCCGTTTTCACCTACTGAGGTACGAAACTCTAAAAACGTACACTTCCCTGTGGTACTCCGTATATTACCTTTCCATCTGTCGATTTTGACCTTTAAGAGCGGAAGATCGTAATACTGTCCCTCCTTTCAATCATCATGCGAAAGTCGAAATGGCAGATATTGAAATAACTGATCTCGGAACTGAAAATCAGCTACAATCGCTTAGAAGTGGAAAGACGTCGGGACCAGATGAGATACCTACAAGATTCTATTAAGACTATGCGAAAGAACTTGCTCCCCTTCTAGAAGTAATTTATGGTTGATCGCTTGAGCAACGAAAGGTACCTAACGACAGGAGAAGGTGCAGGTCGTTTCCTTTTTTAAGTCTTTTTCCGCTCTCTATCGAACAATCTTCAAGGAGGCGCTTCAAACATAGCTCGATGTGTTCTTCGCCTCAAAACCACGTGTTTTTCCAGTCGATGAATTGGTAAGATAAACTAGCGTTGGCAGACTCTTGTACACTAAAGCGCCAAAGAAACTGGTGTAGGCATGTGTATTCAAATACAGATATGTAAGCAGGCAGAATACGGCGCTACGGTCGGCAACGCATATATAAGACAGCAAGTGTCTTGCGCGGTTGTTAGATCGGTTAATGCTGCTACAATGCCAGATTTAAGTGAGTTTGAACGTGGTTTTATAGTCAACGCACGATCAGTGGGACACAGCATCTCCGAGGTATTGTATTGTATGGAACTGGGGACCTAGAAACGACGGAGAGGCTTCGTCTCCTCCGTAGCCCGCAGTGGTACACAACCCCACAACAGGCTACAGCAGTCGACTCCCCTCACCGCCGCCCGACACCGAACCCAGAGCTATTGTGCGGTTGTTTGTGTTTGCTTTCACTCTGGTGTGCTTTTGGTTTCTCGAAACGAGAGCTATGTTAATCTTGTCAGTTACTGTTACACTGTGACCATATCTAGAATGGTATATGCTGCTGTACAGAGAACTGTAATTGCTTATTTTGTAAAGGCAATATTTTAGTTGGTTGGTAGTAGTATTACTGACAGGCAGCAGCTGGTGAAGGAAGTGGTTATTAGACCCAGAGATTAGTTTAAGTATAAATGTACGAAATACCAATTAATTCTGATGGCTGTTTATCTGATTTATCGTTTGTCTTAAGTGGTGCGTTTTGTGATTATTGTTCTTTTGGCTGAAAGGCCGAATATTGTGAATTAGTTGGATTCATGTTGTTAACCATAATTTTAATGTTACCGGTGCGATGTTAATACCAAGTTGTTTTATTATTGTGCCGAAGAAAATTTAATTCGTTTCTTGTATTGCTCTAATGTCTATGCTTCAGGAAATATAAGTAGGCCTTATATTAAATTCAGCTGTCATATTTCTATTTTGTTAATTGTCAAGGAAAGTATTTACGATTTAAGAATATTGTTTGTAAAAGTAATTTCGCACCTGCACATCACTCCTCCTGAGCTCTACTCCATCCGAATCCTACGCTACAACTGTATCAGTCTGCTTTTGTGATTACTGAGTTGTTACCGTAAAACATGAAACGCTCTCATTTTTATCTGTTGACTTGGAGATAAGTAGCAACATGTAGTTTACCTAATTTTTATTTTTGTTAATTTTCTGTTACACATTAAAAAAAGAGATTCACATAGTCTTTTTTAAAAGTTTAATTAATTCTGAGCATAACTGCAGAAAAAATATTGCTTTAAATTGAGTCTCGAGGTAGTCTCATTACGTCATTGCCTAAAAAATTTCTTGTGGCACCTGACTAAAGCTGAAACATTGATGATATTCCGAAATGCTGTTCCCGTATGGAAGAAGATGCTTGCCACTGGTGGGGCAAAGATAGTGGCTTCACAAAATTGAAACGACATGAACTTTCAGTAGTCCGCCAAAATGTGCCATTGCGTGAGTGACGTCATTTGACGGGCTTTAGTGTTGTAACCTTGCGCAGCGCCCAGTAGGTGCCAATTTGTCGGCAGTGCCGACGTTATTACAGTGCGCTGTAATGGTTCTTCTAGGGTTCTCTTTTCTTTCCTTTTTCTCATAAGACACGACGGATCTACTGCAGAGACCATTTCAGTTCAGGAATTATATTGTCTACAAACGTTTTACTCTTTTATTCAGAAGAGCTCGGTTTTAAGTCGAGGAAGGCTGACCGTAGCGTAGCCTTTCGGTTTTTCACGCTAACTGAGTTACTACGAGTGCATCCAGGGAGCACCATGGGAAAGCACCAATAGAACTCACTGTCAGCGTGGGTAGCCAGGAGCATAGCCGTTTCCCTGAGTACAATCGAACGCTTTTTTTTGGCACTGGAAGACTTCTCTCCCTCACAACTGCGTATACAACCGCCACTCCTCATCTCCGAATAACTATTGCAACGTAAATCTGCTTGAACCTGGTTACGGTATTCGTCTCTTGGTCCTCGTCTACAATTTTTATCCTCCACACTGCTCTTCATTACTAAACTGATCATACCTTCATGTCTCAAAATGAGTCCCATCAACTGATCTCTTCTTCTATTCAAGCAATGACACAAACCTCTTTTCTCCCCAGTTCTGAACATTGCTTCCTAACTAGTTATGCGACCACCCATCTAATCTTGAGCATTGTTCTATGTACCACAACACCACTGTTAATCGTTACTATTGTTGTATTGTTTGTCTATATTTTCCTTCAAACTGACCAAATCCATTCTTCAGTATTTTACATGCAATTCAATCAGCAGAAGGCTTAAAAAATCAATTTGTTGGACTTATAATTATCTGCATGCTCTCCTATTATGTCGTCAGCTTCTGTTTAGAAATGTATATCAAATATTTGCCTTTTGGCTGACTAAATGTCCGTTAGATGTCGAAGGTCAAATAAATAAATAAAAAACCAATAAAAAATAGAGCTTCTCCCACTTGCGGGGAAAGATAGTTCCCTTATCATTTAGCTCAAAATAGCAGGTCAGCAACTGGAAGCAGTTAATTCCATAAATTATCTGGAAGTACGCATAAGGAGTGATTTAAAATGGAATTATCTTATAAAGTTGACCGTCGGTAGAGCAGATGCCAGACTGAGATTCATTGGAAGAATCCTAAGGAAATGCAATCCGAAAACAAAGGAAGTAGGTTACAGTACGCGTGTTCGCCCACTGCTTGAATACTGCTCATCAGTGTATGATCCGTACCAGATAGGGTTGATAGAAGAGATAGAGAAGATCCAACGGAAAGCAGCCCGCTTCGTTACAGGATCATTTAGTAATCGCGAAAGCGTTACAGAGATGATGATAAACTCCAGTGGAAGACTCTGCAGGAGAGACGCTAAGTAGCTCGGTAGGGGCTTTTGTTAAAGTTTCGAGAACATACCTTCACTGAAGAGTCAAATGGTTCAAATGGCTCTGAGCACTACGGGACCCAACATCTGTGGTCATCAGGTCCCATAGAACTTAGAACTGCTTAAACCTAACCAACCTAAGGACATCACACACATCCATGCACGAGGCAGGATTCGAACCTGCGACCGTAGCGGTCACACGGTTCCAGACTGAAGCGCCTAGAACCGCATGGCCACACCGGCCGGCCCGAAGAGTCAAGCAGTATATTGCTCCCTCCTATGTATATCTCGAGAAGAGACCATGAGGATAAAATCAGAGAGATTAGAGCCCACACAGAAGCATACCGACAATCCTTCTTCCCACGAACAATACGAGACTGGAATAGAAGGGAGAGCCGATAGAGGTACTCAGGGTACCCTCCGCCACACACCGTCATGTGGCGTGACGAGTATGGAGGTAGATGTAGATGTAGAAACCGAGAACTATGTCAGAAAAAGCACTGGCTTAAGGGCGATTGATTTTTCCAGTATGACAATTGTTTGCCGGCACCTGTTAGGAAGTAAATTTCTGAAAATCCTCATTAGAGGCATCACCTTACAGCACGCGCAGGTAACAACAGCATTAGCCAATGGAGACGTTCGAATTCTGTTACTGAGGATGACTGGTAGAAAAGGCTATGTGTTAAATAATTTCGTGCAGCTGCTTATAAACCCCTGAAATCGAGGAGCCGAGCGGGAGACGTCACGAGGGTAGCAAGCGAGTTGTTGGTCTGTGGGGCGGAGCTTTATCGAGTCGGTACCGAATGATAGGAAAGTTGTTCTCCACGCGCGCTAAATTTCGTAAGCTTTGCCAATAGTGTTCCCGGTAGCACGGGTGGGGACCAGCTTAGTCATTTGATGATTTTCTAGACGAGTTCTGTAGCGTAAGTCGGCGAACACGGGATTTGTAGGAAGAGGTCGCGGAGCAGTGCATCGATCAGTTAACTAATGGCTCTGAGCACTATGGGACTTAACTTAAGAGTTCATCAGCCCCCAGAACTTAGAACTACTTGAACCTAAGGACATCACACACATCCATGCCCGACGCAGGATTCGAACCTGCGACCGTGGCGGTAGCGCGGTTCCTGGCTGTAGCTTCTAGAACCGCTCGGTCACCCAGGCTGGCAGCAGTTAACTAGTTCGATGTGTTATTTAACGAACGAAGCAGACTCGGCAAGGTATGTTAAACTCAGTAAAGTCAGTTTTGTTCCAGTGGAAATGTGAAGTGTGCAATTCTTGGGTGTGTCCTTCTTCTTTTAGACTTTACTCTGTTGTTCTGGTGTAGTTATGGAGGTGATTTTAGTTGGGAGAGGCTTGAAACCAGTTTTTGATGGTGTTGCGTCTGTGTGCTGTGCTCGTTTTGCAGTCCATTGCTCAGACCTGAGAGTATTTTTAAAGTACCTGGATTGCTACGGGTTACTGATTTCTCGAATGCGAGTAGTGATAATTTTAGTCCTATCTCAAATCGAGGCTGGCGAACTTTATTTATACCGGCTGTATATTTGTCGCAGTGCAGAGGATTCATTCGGGTCAACTTATCAACGTTTCAGATGAAATCAGTGGAGCAGAAGGTCTCGTAATTTCTATCGCACGCGGCTATTCGCTAAGTGTGTGTGGATTCCGGTGGGCATCGTGCAATGCAAGGGGACGGTCGAGAAGGAACATTTCAGACCAGCAATTAGAAAACAGTGTCTTTGACATAAACATATCTGAGTATACTTCTAATAGATGTGAGAATTTAGCATGTTACTTCTTTCAAGTATCTGGAATACATTATATGTGCAAATATTTTTGAATTTGGATGTAATATATAATATTCACAAATACAATAAATTCAGTCGTTGCATTAGTTCTTTTAGTGTCGCATCGTTATTTACAGCCCACTACGCCCCTTGGTTCTCATTAATGGAATCAGGCGAAATGAATGTGTGGGGAAAGCTAATTAAATTGTGACGTTTTGTGTTTAAATATAGTTTGATCCTGGCACTTAATTAAGATCCTTAATTAATTAATACTTCGTAGGGTATCTCATATAGCAGCGCTGGAATACGCAAAGAGAATGTGCGTTCCACAGATTAGCAGTGCGGGCTCTGAAAAACAAATAACAAAGAGCATAGCATGCGCCGGGAGTCGACCTTGGCTATAAACAGTGATGCGACACCAACAAAACTTCCTAGTCTCATTTGGTCCAGGCATCGAGTACACACAACACAACTCCCGGCAATCCAGGGAGACGAGTGAGTCGGTCGTTGAAATATTGTACATAAAAATGAAATCGACAGAATCCCCAAAAGCCCACCATTAACCTAGTCTAATTATCAGTACCACACGCACAGTAACTTTTAAAGAGTCACCAATTCCACGCTGTCTGTGCGAACAGAAAGGAAAGAAATTCTAATCCGTGGTAAAATGGAAAGACGGTTGGACAAAATGTCGGATGTTCATGTGGATGTGCACTAGCTGATCAAAAATATACGCACACCTTGTAGTGGGCGTGCTAATATGGGTGCGCCCACCGTTTGTCTTTATAACTGCTAGAACAGTGCTAGGAACGCTTTCAATGGGCTGTCTGAATATCTGTAAAGAAATGGTAGTTAGTGATGTTGAGCGCTGGGACCTTGAGCAAAGTCGACTTTCGCACTCATCCCATATTTCGTTCAAGTCTGTCTCTCTGGGCGAGCTAGTCCATTGCAGGCACGTTTTTGTCACAAATCATTCCCTCACAGATGCTGTTATGGGGTGGATGATTATGCTGATATAAACATTGTCCGAGCTGTTCCTCTGCTGTATTTAGTATACAGTGCTCTAAAATGTTTCACACCCTCCCGGATTTAGCGTTTACATAAAGAGCAATAAGGCGACCACAGCACAACTACGAAAAACAAACCCATATCATAACACAACCACTTTCGCACATCACTGTTGGCATTACACTTGACCTCACGCATCGTTCTCCAGTCATTCACCAAGCCGAAACCTTGCCATCAGCTTCCCACAGGGCATTGCGTGAGTCATTACTCCAGATGTCCGCAGCTCGCGGTGTAAGGGCTAGCGTTGCTGCTTCTGGATCACGGGATCCTGGGTTCGATTCCCGGCCGGGTTGGGGATTTTCTCTGCCAGTGTACTGGGTGTCTGTGTTGTCCTCATCATTTCATCGTCATCATCATCATTTATGAGAGTGATTAGATTGGACTGCGAAAAGAAAATAGTTTGTGTAAAAATTGGGACTTCGTACGGGCGCTGAACGCCCCACAAACCAAACATCATCATCACCATTACTCCAGATCACTTGTTTTCCGTAATCCACTATGAACTTTAGCGTCGCTCAGCATTGACTGCAGAAATGTGTGGTTTGTGAGGAGCTGGTCAACAATTTTTCCCCATTCTTTGTAACACCCACGCAAAATCATTGTGCTGGCTGGACTGCTGGTAGCGAGCGATTCTGTCCCCTGCCCGACGCTCGACGGTCCCTCTCCGTCATTACATTCGGTGTGATAGGTCTCGGTTTAGCTGCGGTTGTTCTTCACGCTTCCATATCACAGTCATATCACCAACAGTCGAATTAGGCAGCTGCAGCAGGTTGAAATTCCCCAGTTGGACATGTTGCTCAGGTGAAACCCAATGATTAGTTCACGAGCTCTCCTGACGAACCACTCTGCCGCCACTGCTTCTCTGCCGACAACAGAGAACTGCCCGCCTCCTTTTACCGTGCCTCTCGTGACTTCTAGTTGTCTTCCCTGACGTGGCCCGCTCGATGACATAAGCGCGCAAGCACAAAAAGGGTCACAGGGAAAGAGAGTATCTACAGCACGTTATTAGAATAACTATCACACATGATCAAAAAATGGTTCAAATGGCTCTGAGCACTATGGGACTTAACATCTGTGGTCATCAGTCTCCTAGAACTTAGAACTACTTAAACCTAACTAACCTACGGACATCACACGCATCCATGCCCGAGGTAGGATTCGAACCTGCGGCCGTAGCAGTCACGCGATTCCGGACTGAGCGCCTTAACCGCGAGACCACCGCGGCCGGCACACATGATCACATGGCTTGCATTGCGTAAGTTACAAAGGAAAGGAACGTAAGTTTCTCACGTATGTTGCCAAGGGGTGTCCTGTACTGTAGCTTTTTAAACATTTTATAAACGTTTCACGTCAAAATTACACAGGCGCTCTTCGAGTTTTGTTTATTTGTTTCTTATTTCTATAGGGTTATTCTAAATGATCGACTCATTTTCAAGAATTGGTATGTATTCAAGTACAAATCCAAAATGAACAAGCTCTATGACAATGAAAAGAGGAAGTTTCAAAGGTTTTGGCGGACGGCGTCGGGCGGGCAGTGATGGTTTCAGCAGCGGCCGGTGGCGCTCGCGCGGCCATAGGGCAGTCATTTCGTTTCACTGTCAGCTGTGAGTGAGATGGCGACTAATGAGCACAAGGTTTTTTGCGTTATTGAGTTCACGAAAAGTGGATCGTAAATCGCAGTGCAGCCGACATTTCGTACTAAATTCGGTATTAAACCACCAACTCGCAAAAGCATTAGCCGTTGGTTTAAGCAATTTAAACCGACTGGGAGTGTGTGCAAAGGAAAAAGCACAGGACGACCGCGTGTGTCAGAGGATGATGTGCGACAGATTCAAGAAAGTTTTGCGCGCGGTCCTAGTAAGTCTACCAACAGAGCCAGTCGAGAAATTGGAATACCCCAACCAACTGCATGGAAAGTTCTGAGACGGCGTTTGCTGTAGACGCCCTACCGATTACAATTTGTGCAGTCTCTCAACCCCAGTGACAAGGAGAAGTGTCTCACATTTTGTGGTTATGTGCTGGCAAAGATGGAGGATGACTAATTTCTACAGCGTGTAACTTTTAGCGATGAAGCGACGTTCCACCTTGAGAGGAAAAGTCAACAGCCACAATGGTCCCATATGGAGTTTGGAAAATCCACATACACCATTGCAACAAGAAAGAGACTCACCGAAGATAAACGTGTTCTGTGCCGTATCCCGTACAAACGCTTATGAGCCATTTTTCTTTGCGGAAAGAACTGTAACGGGAACCACGTATCTGGACATGATGCAACAGTGGCTGTTCCCTCAATTTAAGGAAGATTCCCAGGACTTCATTTACAACAGGATGGAGCTCCGACCCATTGGCACTGTGATGAACGACGCTTTTTTAATGACTCCCTTCCTCAGTGCTGGATCGGTCGCCGGAGACTTTAGGACCTGGCTCTGCACTTCTGGCCACTTGAATCTCCTGATCTCATACCCTGGGACTATTTATTATGGGGTTACGTGAAGAAAGCTGTTTACGTCCCGCCTCTACCAACCTATATGAACGATCTGCAGAACTGGGTCACTGCTGCCGTGCACTCAGTAACAGCAGATATGCTTTCGCGTGTTTGGGATGAGTTTGGCCACAGTGTCGATGTTTGCCGTGCAGCAAACGGTGGCCACATTGAATATTTATAACATTTATCACATTTCTAATTATTAAATAATTTTTAAAAACTAATTAATGACAAATCATTACAAATTATTAAATTTATATCAAACATTATGAAAAAAAAACTTTGAAGCTTCCTCTTTTCATTGGTATAAAGCTTGTTCATTTTGGATTTGTACTTGAATAAATACGAAGTTTTGAAAATCGGTGCATCATTTAGAATAACCCTTGTAATGTCCACGCATTTACTTTCGGTACCTTACTGTGACGAGAGAGTAACACACACTCCAGTACCTGCGCCAGACGCACCGCCTATGCTCCGCTTTCACGTAGTCCACGCATGCGTTCGCTGCCGGCCCACGCCTTTCGCCGCACTTCACGCTCCGCCGAAATCAATTCTCCCGGCAGACAATTAATTTGGGCCTCATTGGCGGCGCAGCAAGCGGCCGGCCAAAAAACCGCCGCTTTGATTGGATGAGCCGAGCTGAGAAGGGCACAGCGGAGCGGCCAGAGCACGTTTTTGCGCACTTTCGAAACAATCGGCGGCCGACCGACCGTTAAACAGGCCCGCAGCGTCATCGCGGAGGGCGAAAACACCAGAGGAGGCGTTCCGAACGCCGGCAACACACTGGAAAAGGCGGCACCTCCTGCTTGAAGTGTTCCCCTGTGGCGTCTCGTGTCGAATAAGAAAGGAGGGGAACATGTTAAATTTAAAAAAAAATACCCTTTAGGTACAGTCGCCAAATTTGAAAAGAGAATTCGTTTTCGATTGTTGTAAAATATGCTACTGTTATACTGAAGAAGCACAAATGTCGTTTCATAAATAGCGCAGTGTGTTACGTACATATGATTTAGAAGGCAACCCTTGACCGTTGCAAGACTGTGCCACACACCGCCCAATAGACAGAACAGTTCTAGTAGACCAGCGTTAAGTTAACAAATAAATCCACTTCCCTGTGGGCGTAGGTGATATGATCGTCTGAAGCGGAAATATACAAATGACCTGTTATAGTCATTTATTTATTTCAAATGAAACTGGTTCATATCGAACCAAAGACATTCTATCCCACACTTAGACATTTTTCTACTTTTTTCCCTTTGATATACGGTCAGTTGTAGAAGATAACGTTCGTACAGAAAGCATTACACTCCACATCTAAATTTACATCTACGTGGACACCCTGAAAATCACATTTAAGTGCCTGGCAGAGGGTTCATCAATCACCTTCACAATAATTCTCAATTATTCCAACCTCGGTCAGTGGGCCGAAAAAATTAACACCTATAGCTTTCCGTGCGAGCTCTGATTTCCCTTATTTTACTATCGTTTCTACCTATGTAGGTCTACGTCAACAAACTATTTTCGCATTCAGAGGAGAAAGTTGGTGATTGAAATTTCGTGAGAAGATTCCGTCGCAACAACGAAAAGTCTTTGCTTTAATGATGCCCACCCAAATCCTCTAGCACTTCAATGAAACTCTCTCCCCTATATCGCAATAATACAAAACGTTCTGCCCTTCTTGGACTTTCTCGATGTACTCCGTCAATTCTATCTGGTAAGCATCAATGTTCTAAAAGAGTTAGACATGAATAGTGTAGTCAGTCTCCTTAGTATATCTGTTGAATTTTCTAAGTGTTCTGCCAATTAAACGCAGTCTTGGATTTGTCTTCCCCACAATTTAAGTTGTTCGAAACTGCAATTCGTAAGTATTTAGTTACATCGACGGCCTTTAGATTTGATTTGTTTATCGTTTAACCGAAGTTTAACGGATCGGATTCCTTTTAGAACTCATGTGGATGATCTGACACTTTTCGTAATTTGGGGTCATTTCGCACCATACAGATATCTTTTCTAAATCGTTTTGCAATTTGTTTTGATCTTCTGATGACTTTACTAGTCAATAAACGACAGCGTCATCTGCAAACAACCTAAGACGGATGCTCAGATTGTCTCCTAAATCGTTTATACAGGTAAGAGACAGTAAAGGGGCTAAAACACTACCTTGTGGAACTCCAGAAATAATTCTGTTTTACTGGACGTCTTTCTGTCAACTACTACGACGCGTGACCTTTCTAACAGGAAATCACGAATCCTGTCACATACCTGAGACGATAATCTAGAAATACGGAAACAATTTGACATCCCTTGTCAATATCACTCAATACTTCGTGTGATTAAAGAGCTAGTTGTGTTTCACAAGAACGATGTTTTTTTAAAATACGTGTTGACTGTGTGTCAATAGACCGTTTTCTTCAAAGTAATTCGTAATGTTCGATCACAATATAAATTGCAAAATCCTGCTGCATATCGACGTTAATGATATGGGCCTGTAATTCAGTGGATTACTCCTACTACCTTTATTGAATATAAGCGTGACCTGTGCAACTATGCAGTCTAC
The DNA here is from genome assembly GCF_023897955.1 of Schistocerca gregaria. NCBI lineage: Eukaryota > Metazoa > Arthropoda > Insecta > Orthoptera > Acrididae > Schistocerca > Schistocerca gregaria. Next base: position 371,982,729 of record NC_064924.1, read on the forward strand.
CGTCGAGAGAACGGTTGTATATGATTGATTAAGTACGGAGCCATTGTATCAGCGTATCAGCGTACTCTGAAAGGAACCTAACTGGTATACACTCTGGACCGGAAGACTTGATTTTGGTAAGTGATTTAAGTTTCTTCACTACTTCGAGGATATCTACTTCTACGTTACTTATGTTGGCAGCTGTTGTTGACTCGAATTCTGTAATATTTACTTCGTCTTCTTTCGTGAAGGAATTGGGAAGGATGTGTTTGGTAACTCTACTTTGGCTGAAATGTCGTTTATAGTATTTCTATTGTTAACGCGTAGAGACGGCATTGATTGTGTTGGTTCAAATGGCTCTGAGCTCTGTGGGACTTAACATCTTTGGTCATCAGTCCACTAGACTTACAACTACTTAAACTTAACTGACCTAAGGACATCAGACACATCCATTCTCGAGGGAGAACCTGCGACCATAGCAGCAGCGCGGTTCCGGACTTAGGCGCCTAGAACCGCTCGGTCACAACGGCCGGCGGCATTGAGTCTTGCCGCTAGCATACTTGACATACGACCAGAATATCTTTGGGTTTTGTGCCAGGATTGGAGACAAAGTTTGGTTGTGGAAACTGTTGTAAGCATCTCGCATTGAAATCCATGCTAAATTTCGATGTTCTGAAAAAGATTGCTAGTTTTGGTGATTCTGCGTCCGTTTAAATCTGGCATGTTTTTTCGTTGTTTTTGCAATAGATATATCTTTAGTTTATGTTTTGAGGATGTGGGGGTTACAATATTCAATCTCGCTACGACAACCCTGTTTTCACTAATCCCTGTATCCTTGTTGCTAAGAGGTCAACTGTGTTTTCACAATCGTTTACTATTCGCGTGGACTCATGAGCTAACTCCTCAAAATAATTTTCAGAGATTGCCCATATCACAATTTAGGATAATGTTTCATGCGTACCTCCGGAATTAAACGTGTATTTTCGCAAACATATCGAGTTACGTAAGTTATCGAAACTGACAATGAACTGGTTCATTGAAGAGTTTACTTTTGGGCTGACGACCTTATACACTATATTTCAGTGCGGAATAAGTGGCAAGGAATTTTGAGATGTCCTTTTCGAAGGAACTGTCACAGTGTGGACATTGGAAGACAATTAATGTTAAAATAAACGGAAATTCATATGTATTATAAAAGAGGAAAATGTTTCACATCTCCTCGTAAACCACAGAATCAGTCTCAAACTTGGTACACATATAATTACTGCCTCGAAAAAACCATTGTGGGGTTAAGAACCATCTATCTCTCAAAAGAGGAGCACAACGGACAAATATCCAGACTATATTCATCCAGTAATTGAGGCCCAGAGCACTTACTTACTTGACACAATCTTTACACATAATTTCACACCTTTGTGAGACTTTTTATAGCTGACACCCCCCTCCCCCTTTCCCCCATAAAATGAAGAAAGGAAAAAAAATATTGGTTACTACATTTTCTCATTTCAAGCACTGAAATGCTACATCAGCAATAAGCGTTCGGTTTTTTACTTTTTTGCTAATCACTCTATTCGCAACATGTTTCGCAGACAGTATCCATACATACCACCGGATGCACTTGCAAATTATATCATTGTGCGGCACATGGTTCAGGAGATGTGATGTCACAAACATCGAGCTGCATGAAAATGGAACAACTGGACAAAATTATCTAGAGATACAGGTGAAATATGTGTACAAATGTGTGCAATATGTTACATACAATCGTCAGGTGCATACGCAGACAAAACCACGGGTAAAATGTCCCTGGATCGATTTCAACCAGTCATGGTGCAGGTATCATTTACTGTCTGGAGAGAAATACTGTCGGGCAAGAACCAACAACCTCCTACTGGAGTGGTGATGATAACGTGGAGAGAGAAGGGGTAAGGAGGAGATGGACACAGATGGGAGCAGGAGATGGATAGAAAGGGTGAGGAGGAAATGAGTAGAGAAAGGGAACAGAAAATGAACTGAGAGACAGAAGAGAAGGAGATGGACAGAGAGAGGGGGAAGGAGGAGATGGACAGAAAGAGGGGAAGAGGAAATGGACAGAGAGAGGGGAAGAGGAAATGGACAGAGAGAGGGAGACGAGGGAATGGAAGCAGAGAGGCACCTGTATGAGATAGAGAGAGAAAACAAAGAGGAACAGATGCACAGTGAGATGAGGGTAGTGCACGGAGAGAGGGGAGGAGGAGAAGATGGAGAGAGAGCGAGAGAGAGAGAGAGGGGGGGGGGTAGGAGATGATGAAAAGAGAGTGGGAGAGGAGCAGATGGGCACAGGGGAGAGTAGGAAGTAGATAAAGAGAAGGGAAAGGAGCACGTGCACAGAGAGAGGGAGGGAGGAGTAAATGAACAGTAGAAGGGGCAGGAGGAGTTCGGCTAATAGAACGTTGGAATAAGTACCTATGCGTGCAACGCCAGGTACACAGCTAGTATGTAAATAAAATGCAGCAAGTTCACAACGACTGTTCTAGGTGAGTAGAAGCCTGCCCTATACTTTTTGGTGCCGAACTGTTTAATATTTAAGATCGTTCCCGTGCACCATACATTAAAATTAATCTATACTGTTCGCATTGACGGCCATACACTGATGATTTGCTTCACACGAAATCCGTAGAAATAAGTCTCCGAAATAACTGGAAAGCCATTTCGACTATCAGAGCAAGGCTATTTAACATAACAGCGACGAGATTACTTGTGTACATTAATGACATCTACATCTACATTCATACTCCACAAGCCACCCAACAGTGTGTGGCGGAGGGCACTTTACGTGCCACTGTCATTACCTCCCTTTCCTGTTCAAGTCTCGTATGGTTCGCGGGAAGAACGACTGCCGGAAAACCTCCGTGCGCGCTCGAATCTCTCTAATTTTACATTCGTGGTCTCCTCGGGTGGTATAAGTAGGGGGAAGCAATATATTCGATACCTCATCCAGAAACGCACCCTCTCGAAACCTAGACAGCAAGCTACACCGGCTCTCTTGAAGAGTCTGCCACTTGAGTTTGCTAAACATTTCCGTAGCGCTATCACGCTTACCAAATAACCATGTGATGAAACGCGCCGCTTTTCTTTGGATCTTCTCTATCTCCTCCGTCAATCCGATCTGGTTCGGATCCCACACTGATGATCAATACTCAAGTACAGGCCGGAACGACAGTTTTGTAAGCCACCTCCTTTGTTTATGGACTACATTTTCTAAGGACTCTCCCAATGAATCTCAACCTGGCACCCGCCTTACCAACAATTAATTTTATATGATCATTCCACTTCAAATCATTCCGTTCGCATACTCCCAGATACTTTACAGAAATAACTGTTACCAGTGTTTGTTCCGCTATCATTTAATCATACAATAAAGGATCCTTCTTTCAATGTATTCGCAATACATTACATTTGTCTATGTTAAGGGTCAAAAAAATGGTTCAAATGGCTCTGAGCACTATGGGACTCAACTGCTGTGGTCATTAGTCCCCTAGAACTTAGAACTACTTAAACCTAACTAACCTAAAGACATCACACACATCCATGCCCGAGGCAGGATTCGAACCTGCGACCGTAGCAGCCGCACGGTTCTGGACTGCGCGCCTAGAACCGCGAGACCACCGCGGCCAGCGTTAAGGGTCAGTTGCCACTCCCTGCACCAAGTGCCTATCCGCTACAGATCTTCCTGCATTTCGCTGCAATTTTACAATGCTGCAACTTCTCTGTATACTACAGCATCATCCGCGAAAAGCCGCATGGAACTTCCGACACTGTCTACTAGGTCATTTGTATATATTGTGAAAAGCAGTGGTCCCATAACACTTCCCTGTGGTACGCTAGAGGTTACTTTAACGTCTGTGGACGCCTCTCCATTGACAACAACACCCCTCCTTATATAGTATGAAAGAAAATATCCGTCTGAATGTCTTTATTACATAAGAGGACGCCGCGACTTAACTCTCATGATAAAATAATTCAGTGGATTAGAGATAAGTAGACACGTGTGCCTTGTAAGAAGTGTGACAGTAGCAGCTACTCTGAACTGGCAATCGGCATTCGTCGTAATTCAAACTTTGGGTCTTGTTCGTTAAAGTACATCCCATGCCCGACATGCTCACCACATGATAGTTGCTTCGCGAAATGGGGAATCATATGACCTACACGTGTCGTTGATATAAGGAACTACAGAAAAAGTTTTATGTGATGATACGCAAAAATCATGACAGAAGAATAACGAAAAATATACTTTGGTACGAACAAAAGGTAAGACTTTCGGACAAACTATATTGTCAGAGCAACTTATTTAATTGAGTTGCTCTCGGTATACTATATTCCGCGTTAGATGTCAGTGTCTTTTCTTATGCGCTTCGGAGCGATATAACGCTGAAAAATGCTCTCTTCAGTTCTGGTAATTTTCTTTGAAGATACACAAAACTTGAATTTGCGTCATCGATAAAAACTCCTGCATAGCGTCAGGAACTCGTTCTATTGCACGCATGAAAGATGTCCAAAGATGGTTTACGGCGAACGATCAGCGGAATGTCCTCAAGATTACGGCTCTAATTACTGTCACCAGCTGTGATTTATAGTGTCACATTATGTCGTAGAAAACGTCACGAATTTGGAGTTGTTATTTCGAGCACGTCCGAAGTGCTTTTTAATAGCGCGATTAAATTAGTCTTGATCGTCATGCGAAAAAACTGATGCTTATTTAAACTATCGCACTGTGACACGTGAATTATTCATCAGGCGACACTGGATTTTAAAGTTTAGGTGTAGAGGCAATTAGAATTCAATGATAACCGGAATGGATACGATTAATTAAAACGACTGTATTTAAATGAACCGAAACGTGGATCAATGAAGGTCACACCAGGATATACAGTGTTGCAAGCCCAAAGGAGAATCACATTTACATAGCTTTCTTTTCGAAAGAAATATTTGCAGTGGTGAACATCACTGAATTAGTTTACTATTCGAATACAATCCAAATATTTGCGTATACATTCGAATTGCATTGAGGCATACTTTATTCAACAATATTCAGTGAACCGTGGAAGATTTTTTTTTATTTCGACATGTAGACACTTCACACACACACACACACACACACACACACACACACACTCACACACACACACACAAACACAGCCGAGACGGAGAGAAATTGGTAACGTGAAGAACGATGTTCGATTCGGTATTTGATATAAGGGCATACATCATGTTTAACAATGAAATAATGCATGCATGACGAGTGTGAACCCAGATAAAGTCCTTAACAACGTGAAGCTTCACATTAGGTGAGTGGGGACGCTGTACAATGGAGTAATTAGTTGCTCCCAGAGAAACTAAATTTAAAAAAGTCAAAATGGAAAGTCAAAACACACTCATGCTTACTTAAAATCTTACAAGAATTTTTGCCAACATAAATGTTTATCTTATATATAGGAAAAATTGATGCTGTAAGTAAAAGTTCTACAAAACTGAGAAAGTGAAACAAGAACTTAGTAGAATACTTAATTTTGCATAATATCGTATAGCGCTTCTGACAAATAAAGGAACATTAATCGATAGCTAAAGTATCATGCGCAATATAAATTATGTTCGTGTGCAATTTCGGTTAAGAATATGCCACGTGAAGAGCAGAGTCACGAATAATAAGAGAAACGATAATAGTAACTATTCAGAGGTCAGATGTGGGGGGAAGTTGAAAGCATTACAGTATTTAGCAAGTCAGGTCATACTGTCATATTCGGACGCCACAGTGTAATCTTTTTGTAGGCTGAGAATATGAAACGTTTCGTAAATACTCTTTGTGTCACGGTAAGAGATTCAGTTTTCTTAAGAGGCGTTTCGAAAATAATTTCGACTGACTCACGGCTTAAACAGAAAAGGGCAAGGCCTCACATAATGAATGAGATTCATCTACCAATAAACGCCGTTAGGAATAAGATCGTGGATCTCTCTAAATACGAGATATATTTTTTCGGCGATCTTGTGTGTTACGATAATTCATACAGAAATAATATAATGCCACTTACCATGCGTACAGCCCGGGTCAGCACTAATTTGTACATTTTCCATCTCTTTCTTGGCCGTGGGAGAGGTTTTTGGGTCAAATGAAAAGTTCTTACCTGCAACATACGAAAACGATTTCAGAAACATAACTCAAAAATACAAAGACAAAATAATATGAATATATACAAAAAAATTACTAAGTTACATGTTACATTGTTCTCACGGTAGTGAAAAGTGTGGCAAAGAGTACTTTGTAGCCTGGAAGATATTTCTTTCTAATTCTACAATTTTTAGGAGTAGTATACCTCACAATGTTTTCTAATTCGTTCAGAAATAGAAGCAATACATGCAGGCCTATGTAAGACTAAAGTAAACATTATTTGGTGAAGATCTTTAATATTTTTATATTCATATATCTACAGTCACCACGTTCAGAAGGAATAACTTTGTACTTTATGTTCAACCAAGTTTGTTGGAGTTCTGTAATCCATACAATATCCACCAGCCTCAGGATTGTATTGGCAAAACGTCCTCTGGGAACTGCCAGAGTAGTTTATCGTAAAAAATTGAAGTAATATTTCATATCTTTCACGTTAGTGACTGAGTAACGCAGAAAAATCTAGACAGATGCAGCATCATCGGCTTATTGTGGTGCTATGTAGATTATCGCAAATGGAGTCTGGAAGGACTCAGCATTGACCTAGAGAGCTATCACAATTTGCAGTCGATGGCATAATGGCGCCGACGCTCTTCATTTCTAACCCATAATTACTACAACGTCGCAAATTCGTAGGCTAAGTTTATGCACCATCACTGAGCTCTAAAGGAGGGATCGCCTTTGCATTGTGAAAAATAACTGAATTTTCATCGTCGTCTGGATCTAATAGGTTACCCAATTTTCTGCCATCTTCTTTAGGTCCTGATTTATTTCTTAATATGTTGAGACAGTTATCAAACTGTTGAAAACATAATCGAAAAATAGTGAACATATTGTCTAGATTGTTTATTAATTACAAAATTCCTTATGAGAACATTTCTGTTCGACTAATCATACCGTGAATTAAGTTATTTATTTTATAATAGTAACTTTAGGAGAAAAGTTTTACAGTTTAAAAGTCTTATGGTAAAATTAATTCTCTTGGTTTAAATTGTTTTGTTTCACAGATCATTGTTTGCGCTTTTTGTCTTATTTCCATTCCTTTAGCCCCTCGTATGCTTTCGTCGTTCTGTTTCGTTTTTAGTGCCATGCCTTCGTCTTTGTTTTATTTATAGTGGAGGGAAAAGAAATTTTCATAATTCTGAAAGATTACTTTGGTAATGTGTACGGTGAATATACGTTACAGAGAGAAACCGCGACTGAGATTGTTATTGTGAAAAGACCAGACTACGCGCTACAGCCTGGAACTGCGCGACCGCTGCGGTCGCAGGTTCGAATCCTGCCTCGGGCATGGATGTGTGATGTTCCTAGGTTAGTTAGGTTTAAGTAGTTCTAAGTCCTAGGGGACTGATGACCTCAGAAGTTAAGTCCCATAGTGCTCAGAGCCATTTGAACCATTTGAACTCTACGTTTGTGCCGTACCGATGGGTTTCAAAAAGCTACGAGCCGAAATGAGGAAGTTATGTCTCTGGTTCTATTGATCACAGAGACAAGGGATCAGTTTTTCTGGATTTCGGTTGGCCTAGCGATACATATTCAGAAGGACGCTCATGCTGTAGCTATTCTACAGTGCAGAATCAAAATTTAAACATTACGCACTTCCAGCAGACAAGGCGGATTAAACAAATCGTTTGGTTCTTTGCATTAGGTGTGGTCTAGTGCGGGCCTTAGACGGCTTATAAAAGCACCATTTTTTCATGGGAGATTAGTGAGAATACCCCGAAAACCGTAACTTTTGGGTTCTATAAGTACCAGTTGTGGGGATGGGCACTTCTATATTTTCTGTTCAGGAACCTTGAAACTCTTTTACGTATCCGTTATCCAGATGGATAAAGTTACTACACTTATGCATGTAAAATATGCATGTAATATCCGATCTGAGGCGTACGTGTAACTTTAACTGACGTAATGGACACATGGCAAGGGTTCTGCGGCCATGGCAATTGTTCTGTGGTCACCAAACTATGTTTTTAGTCGCCATTTTTCACCAGTGTAGCTTTATGACGCACTGTCTCCGTGTAATGTGAACATAGTGCTTTTTTGTGCAGGAAGAGAACAGCAGAAAGATTGCGACATTTGTAAGAGAAAGTTGGCAGTGGCAGTGGGAGAGAAAGAGAGAGAATACAGTCATAGTGGGAGAGAGAAAATGCAGTGAAATAGAAACGGAGATGGTTGAAAACAATAGCAGTGGGAGCCAAAGAGAGAGAGAGGACGTACTGATGGTCAGTGGGGGAGAGTGAGAATAAAATAGGAAGAGGGATGGATGGAGAAAGAAGCACTAGGAGCAAAAGAGAGGGAAAACAGTGTAAATGAAAAGAGAGAGATGACCGGAGACAACACATAGGCTTGGGGTTCTGGACACCTCACCACTCCCCCCCCCCCCCCCTTCCACAGAACTTCAACACGAAGCAGTTTGCCCACTTTTCCCCATCCCCTATTGCCCAAATTAAAGTTTCCCGGTTTAAGGGCCAAATACCAATCAACCCTTCCCGAGGAACGTGAGTGGAGAAGAGGCCATTTCGGCTGAAGAGAAAAACAACAGACTGAAAACAAGAAAGTAGGAGACAGTGGCAGCGGTGGAGAATTAAAATGGGGCAAAGGCGATGGTAATGGGAAAAAGACTGTGAAGGTGTCAGAGGAGGAGGCAGTGGTAAGGAAGGGTGAGAAAAAGGGATGAAGACAGTGACAGTGGGAGAGACAGACAGGAGAAAGCGCCAATGGGACGGCAAAGGAGACTGTGCTAGGGAAACGTATATAGACGGTAGCAGTGAGAGGGAGATATCGACATGAAGGCTTCAATAGAGGGGGAGACTGAGTACAAGGAGAAAAAGGACTTAGAAGTGAATTGTGCAGATACGTTCGCATCCCAAAATCTTTAGTTAGGAAGCTTGATTGCGGATTGAAGTATCTGGTTATCCACTTTTGTGTCAGCCTTTTAAAGAGTATCGTATTCGTCTTCTTGTTCGAGTTACATAAGTTAGCCAAACCAATAACCAGTTTACAAAAGCATTACCACTGTTGTGCTATCCGTATGCCCTGGATCTAATTGATTTCGCTAGTATCAAGTTATCTCCTTTTGCCTACATCTCCTCCTCCCATTAACAAAGGAGCTTGCCGTTGGTTGGGAGGCTTGTGTGCCCCAGCGATACAGATACTTGTACCTTAGGTGCAATACAAACAAAGGAGGGGTATCTGTTGAGAGGCCGACAAACATGTGGTCCCTGAAGAGGGGAAGCAGCCTATTCAGTTGTTGCAGGTTTGAAAGTCTGGATAAGTGACTGATATGGCCTTGTAATATCAACGAAAACAGCCTCGCTGTGTTGGTACTGCAAACGGCTAAAAGCAAGGCCATTTGGCTTTCCTGAATGGTTACATGGTGATGGCATCCTCCTGGCTAAAATATTTCGGAGGTAAAATAGTTCCCCATTCGGATCTAAGGGTGGGGACTACTCAAGAGGATGTCGTTATCAGGAGAAAGAAAACTGGCATTCTACGGATCGGAGTGTGGAGTGTCAGATCCCTTAATCGGGCAGGTAGGTTAGAAAATTTCAAAAGGGAAATGGGTAGGTTAAAGCTAGATATAGTGGAAATTACTGGAGTTCGGAGACAGGAGAAACAAGACTTCTAGTCAGGTGAGTACAGGGTTATAAATGCAAAATCAAATCGGGGTAATAATAATGAAGAGGAAAGGGAGCACGGGTAAGCTACTACGAACAGCATAGTGAACGCATTATTGTAGTCACGATAGGCGCGAAACCCATGCCTATCACAGTAGGACAAGTTTATATGGCAACTACCTCCACAGATGACGAAGAGATTGAAGAAATGTATGATGAGATAACAGAAATTCTACAGATAGTGAAGGGAGATGAAAATTTAATAGTCTAGGGGGACTAGTATTCGATAGTAGGAAAAGAAAGAGAAGGAAAAGTAGTAGGTGAATATGGAATGGGGGTAAGGAATGAATTTTGCACAGAGCATAACTTACTCATAGCTAAAACATGGTTTAAGGATCATGGAAGAAGACTATAGACGTGGAAGAGGCCTGGAGACACTGGATGGTTTCCGATAGATTACATAAGGACAAGAGAGAAATTTAGGAACCAGGTTTTAAATTGTAAGACATTTCCAGGTGCAGGTGTGAACTCTGACCGCAATCCATTGGTTATCAACTGCAGATTAAAACTGAAGAACCTGCAAAAAGGTGGAAATTTAAGGAGTTGGACCCGGGTAAACTGAAAGAATCAGAGGTTGTAGAGAGTTTCAGAGGAAACTTTAGGGATCGAATGACAAGAACGAGGGAAAGAAATGCAGTAGAGTGGATGGCTTTGAGAGATAAGAATATTTAAGCCAGCAGAGGACCAAGTAGGTAAAAAGACGATGGCTAGTAGAAATCCTTGGGTAACAGAAGAGATATTGAATTTAATTGATAAAAGGAGAAAATAGAAAAATGCACTAAATGGAGCAGGCAAAAAGGAATACAAACGTTTCAAAAATGAGATCGACAGGAAGTGCGAAGTGGCAAAGCAGGGATGGCTAGAGGACAAATGTAAGGATGTAAAGTCATATGTCACTAGCGGTAAGATAGATACTGCCTATAGAAAAATTAAAGAGACCTTTGGAGAAAAGAGAACACTTGTATGAATATCAAGAGCTCAGAGGGAGAACTAGTTCAGAGCAAAGAGGGGATGGCAGAAAGGTGGAAGGAGTGTAAAGACTGTCTATACAAGGGCGATGTACTTAAGGGCAGTTTTATTGAAAAGGAAGACGCCGATGAAGGTGAGAAGAGAGATACGATACTGCATGAAGAATGTGACAGAGCACTGGACGACCTAAGTCAAAACAAGGCCCCTGGAGTAGACTAAATTCCATTAGAACTACTGATAGCCTTTGGAGAGCCAGCCCTGACAAAACTCCCTACCATCTGGTGAGCCAGATGTTTGAGACGCGAAATACCATCAGACTTGTAGAAGAATATATTACTTCCAATCCCAAAGGAACCAAGTGTTGGCAGGTGTGAAAATTACCGAACTATCAGATTAATAAGTCACGGCTGCAAAATACTAACACGAATTCCTTACAGACGAATGGAAAAACTGGTAGAAGAAGATATTGGGGAAGATCAGTTTGGATTCCGTAGAAATGTTGGAACACGTGAGGTAATACTGACCCTACGACTTATCTTTGAACATACAAACATCAAAAAAAGCTTTGCATCACACCGGTTCCCAGATATAGAAGATATGGAGATAGAAGTTGACTGTAGATATTGTATCACAGACACAGTCCCTTTGACTGCTGAGGGATGCCACTAAACCCGACCAAAGACGTAAACAACCACGCATGAGCAGCGCCTATTAGATGGAGGGGGCCCAAGAGCCGATCAGTTGTAGTCATTCCACCAGGACGGAGGTACACGGCTCATGTCGTCTGTAGTTCAACCATGTCTAGACGGTCAATACTGCGGTTCGTTCGCACCCGCATTGTTACTTTGTGCCACGAAGGGCTCTCGACAAGGCAAGTATCGAGGTGTCTCGGAGTGAACCAAAGTGATGTTGTTAGGACATGGAGGAGATACAGAGAGACAGGAATTGTCGATGACATGCCTCGCTCAGGCCGCCCAAGGGTTACTACTGCAATGGATGACCACTACCTACGGATTATGGCACGGAGGAACCCTGACAGCAACGCCACCATGTTGAATAATGGCTCTCGTGCAGTCACAGGACATCGTGTTGCGACTCAAACTATGCGCAGTAGGCTGTAACTTCACTCCCGGCGTCCATGGCGAGGTCCATCTTTGCAACAACGACACCATGCAGCGCGGTACAGATCGGCCGAATGGACCGCTCAGGACTGGCGTGACGTTCTCTCCAGCAATGAGTGTCGCATATGCCTACAACCAGACAATCGTGAGAGACGTGGTTGGAGGCAACCTGGTCAGCCTGAACGCCTTAGACACGCTGTCCAGCCAGTGAAGCAAGGTTGAGGTTCCCTGCTGTTTTGGGATAGCATTATATGGAGCCGACGTCCGCCGCTGGTGGTCATGAAAGGCGCCGTAACGGCTGCACGATACTTGAATGCCATCCTCCGACTGATGGAGAAACCATATCGGCCGCATATTGGAGAGATACTCGTCATCATGGACGACAATTCACGCCCCTGTCGTGCACACCTTGAGTGACTTCCATCAGAATGACGACATCGCTCGACTAGAATGGTCAACTTGTTCTCCAGACATAAATCTTATCTAACAAGCCTGGGATGGATTGAAAAGGACTTTTTATGGGCGACGTGGTCCACCAACCACTCCGAGGGATCTACGCTGAATTGCCGTTGAGGAGTGGGCAATCTGGACCTTGATATACTAGTGGATAGTATGCCACGAGGAATACAGGCATGCATCAATACAAGAGGACGTGCTACTGGGTATTAGACATACCAATGTGTTCAACAGTCTTGACCACCACCTCTAAAGGTCTCGCTGTATGGTGGTATAACATACAATTTTTGGTTTTCATGACAAATAAAAAGGGTGGAAATGATGTTTATGTTGATCTCTATTCCAATTTCCTATAAGGGTTCCGGCACTCTCGGTACGGAGGTGATGAAAAACTTTTTTTGATATGTCTAAATTATATAAAGGCAAACCTACATTTCTAGCACCGAGCGAGGTGGCGCAGTGGTTAGCACACTGGACTCGCATTCGGGAGGACGACGGTTCAATCCCGTCTCCAGCCATCCTGATTTAGGTTTTCCGTGATTTCCCTAAATCGTTTCAGGCAAATACCAGGATGGTTCCTTTGAAATGGCACGGCCGATTTCCCTCCCAATCCTTCCCTAACCCGAGCTTGCGCTCCGTCTCTCATGACCTCGTTGTTGACGGGACGTTAAACACTAACCACCACCACCACCCCCTACATTTCTAGCATTTGTAGACTGAGAGAAAGCTTTTCAGAATGTTGATTGGAATACTCTCTTTGAAATTCTGAACGTGGCAGGGATCAAATGCAGGGAACATAACGCTATTCTGAATATGTACAGAAACCAGATGACGATTGTAAAAGTCCAGGGGCACGAAAGGGAAGTAGTGGTTGAGAAGGGAATGAGATAGGGTTGTAGCCTATCTCCGATGTTATTCAATCTGTATATTGAACAAGCAGTGAAGGAAACAAAAGAAAAATTTTGGAATAGGAATTAAAATCCGTGGAGAAGAAATGAAAACTTTGAGTTTTGCCGACGACATTGTCAGAGACAGCAAAGGACCTGGAAAAGCAGTTGAAGGGAATGGACAGTGTCTTGAAAGGAGGATATATGATGAACATCAATAAAAGCATAACGACGACAATGGAATATAGTCGAATTAAATCAGTTGATGTTGTAGGAATTAGATTAGGGAATGACACTTAAAGTAGTAGAAGAATTTTGCTATTTGGGGGCAAAATAACTGATGATGGTCGAAGTAGAGAAGATATAAAATGTAGACTGTCAATGGCAAGGAAAGCGTTTCCGAAGGAAAGAAATTTTTAACATCGAGTATAGATTTGAGTGTCAGGAACTCTTTTCTGAAAGTATTTATATGGAGTGTAGCCATATATGGAAGTGAAACATGGACGACAAATAGTTTGGAGAAGAAGAGAACAGAAGTTTTCTAAATGTGGCGCTACAGAAGAATGCTAGCGATTAGATGGGTAGATCACGTAATTAATGAAGAGGTACTGAGTAGACTTGGGGAGCAGGGGAATTTGTGGCACGATTTGTCTAGAAGAAGTGACTGGTTGGTAGGACACGTTCTGAGGCATCAAGGGATCATCAATTTAGGGTAAAAATCGTAGAGGGAGACCAAGGCATGTATACACTATACAGGTTCAGAAGGATGAAGGTTGTAGTAGTTACTCGGAGATGAAGAAGCTTGCACAGGATAGAGTAGCATGGAAAGCTACATCAAATCAGTCTCTGGACTGAAGACCACAACAGCAACCTACATTTATCGCAGTGTGCATGTGACTGCACTAGTAAATTTACGCTTTTATTTTTGTATTGGGGGTGGGGGAAAGAGCTGAACTGTTTATGCTATACATCTTTCTGAGCGTGAACGATAGGCTGTCTCTGTCGGCATGCTTGGACGAGGTTAGAAAAGGAAAGAGCACTGAATTGCAGAGCATGTTTGCATAGCAGTGGCCTGTTTCCCGATTCATAGTGATTCTGTTTAGAATTTTCAAAGTGTTGAAGTATTGAACAGTAGATTCACTAGCTGATGATGTGCAAACAATTGAAGCTTAGTCATACACATTGCTGCATGTTCCACGTTTCTTCTCATGGAATTCATACTCATTATTGATATTACATACATTAGATGTGTCGATCACATAACTAATGAGGAGGTATTGAATAGGATTGGGGAGATGAGAAATTTGTGGCACAACTTGACTAGAAGAAGGGTTCGGTTGGTAGGACATGTTCTAAGGCATCAAGGGATCACCAATGTAGTATTGGAGGGCAGCGTGGAGGGTAAAAATCATAGAAGGAGACCAAGAGATGAATACACTAAGCAGATTCAGAAGGATGTAGGTTGCAGTAGTTACTGGGAGATGAAGAAGCTTGCACAGGATAGAGTAGCATGGAGAACTGCATCAAACCAGTCTCAGGACTGAAGACCACAACAACAACAACAACAACAACAACAGACGTTCATCAGAACTACATTTTAATCATATCAGTCAGTGTAAACTTTTTCGTGTAATGTATCTTTTTCCGCAACGTCTTCGGATAGCAAAATGTTGAGGAAAACAAATGGGTTATCTGATCTGAGAATCAACAAAATCTAGTAAAACTCTCCAGTCAGATAATAGTGATAAATTAAATAACGTTACAATTTAATAAATAAAATGCAACTCTTATGAGCTGACAATGTTAGCTTGTTTAACTAAGTTCATTTCTTTTTTGTTACGGGATAGTATGCATAACTTTTTTAGTTTTTGGCTCTCTCGTTTGACCTAGTGGTATTGTTTGGAGAAAAAAATGCATTTTTGGTGATGAATCAATGTTGCCGCCTAATAAGATAAGAATTAACTGTCTGAAATTCTTCTAGAAACGTCTCTACTGCTTAACGTTGTTGCTGTCCGATCAAAAGTAAGTGGGCAGAAAAAGAGAGTTGGTTAGAACGGGCCTGGTGTTTGCACTCGTATCGTTTGATGCGATGTGTGAAGCACTGGCTTGCTCCTCTCCTGGTCTGCCTCACCGTAACGAAATGCTTGCTAATAGGCGAGACCGCCGAGGTCGCACCAGGTCGCTTCGCTACTAATTACTGCCTGCTGACTGCACAGCACGCGAATCTTGGTGCCCTCCCTTACGTCTTCACACACACACACACACACACACACACACACACATACATCCGAGTGCACACACACACAGAGAGAGAGAGAGAGAGAGAGAGAGAGAGAGAGAGAGAGAGAGAGAGAGACAGAGACAGAGAGAGGTCTAATATGTATGGCGGGTAATACGGTATTTATTCGGCGACGCTACGCGGCCCATGTGACCGAGCGGTTCTAGGCGCTTCAGTCCTGAACCGCGCTGCTGCTATGGTCTCAGTTTCGAATCCTGCCTTGGGCATGAATGTGTGCGACGTCCTTAGGTTAGTTAGGTTTTAAGTAGTTCTAAGTGTAGGAGACTGATGACCTCAGATATTAAGTCCCATAGTACTTGAAGCTTTTTGATTGAACTTTCAAGTAAAATGTCTCCCCTGCACGGAAATATACATCGTCGATGTACGAGAACAGGTTGTCGACGACATATGGAAGTTTGGGTATGGCCCTGAGTTGTCCTCGGACAGCGAAATGGTAAGGCGATCGCTCACAATAAGCTGGGATTCCAAGTTCGAGTCACAGTCAGGCACAACTTTCCCCCGTCGTCGTTCCATTAGACTGTTTCGTAATTCAGGACAACACAGGCACTGCAGTATCGCATTTGAGATGTTGAGCTACAGAAACATGTTGGAAATTACATCTTCACTTACACTACGAATGTGAACTTATGGTGAGTGGTGGAGGGTTCTTCTTATATCAGTGGCACTTCACACAATTCCTGTTTCAATAGGTATGTTGTAATTCTAGCTGCTTGTGAATCCGAATCTTTCTAATCTGGCCTTCGTGGTCATTTCGGGAGTGGTATTTAGGGGAACAACGTTTTGGATGATTCTTCGATGAACGTGCGTTCTCAGAATTTAACTGAAAACAAACCACGATGCACAACGCCTCTCTTGTAGGGCTGTCTTTAGAGACTTACATTAAATGATTTAGGGAAACAACAGAAGTCAAAGATCAGGATGGCATGTCAGCTATTTAAATAACTGCTCTCCCGAATTCGAATCTAGTATATGAACCGCTGAGACACATTGCTCGGAATATTCTTCTATGAGTGGACATTCGGTTTGTTTCAGTGGCATCCTAACTTGTAAAACGTGACCGTCAGGCGGCCGACATAAGCGATCTGACAGATTTCTTTTTAAAAAAAGTCAGTTGTCTTTATCTAAATACACATTAATGTACAATTTGTTGTTTGCTAATATAGGTTGCTAGACAACCATGTTCAATCATTGTCTATGGATCCGTAGGCTACAATACCAGCGTTAGCAAATGTATCTCGAAAAATGCTCAGTAAAGAGTAGGTTTTAAATAGACTTTGGTTATATCAACAGCACACGGTTAGTAAGTGCCATTTCGAACCATGCTTACCACGAGCTCAGTGCCTGACTATGAGAATGTTAGTATTTTCTTTATTAAGCTTAACACGCCAAAGATAGAAAATATAAAATTAAAAAGCTGTTTAAAACACAGTTGCCACCGTTTACAACCAACAGAACACTGGTTTGTTGTGGTTTTAAAGGGTGACAGCCATGCTTTGACCAACTTTTTGTTTTCTTACCTCCTCCTCTTCTTCTCCGTCTTCGCCTTCCGTTTTGGCCAGTTGTGCACCATGTTTTAAAACTGCTCTTTTCTTTGAGCTTTAGCTTGCATGCAGTTTTCTTTTCACTTTTTGTGAGCTATCGTTATTATTTTAGTCCAAGTATAGCTAGTATATAGGTTTGACGTTTATCGAAAACGCAATCTTCCTTGTCATTTCTAGTAAACTTCACCCTGATGAATTCTTTCGTTTGTGATCTTCACATCTTACAGTATTTCCATGCAACAGGATCGTGCCCACAATGCTCCAAACGTTGTCAGTTGGGGAGAGATATGTCGATCTAGCTGGCCAAGCCAAGGTTTGACAAGCACGAAGAAAAGCAGCATAAATTCTGGTCGGGTACGGGTGGGCATTATATTGCTCAAACATAAGCCCACTATGGATTGGCATGATGGGCAACATAACGGGGCGTAGAATATCGTGGACGTGCCACTGTGCTGTAAGTGTGCCGCTGATGACGACCAAAGGGATCCTGCTGTGAAAAGAAATGGCAGCTCAGACGCATCAGTCCTGATTATTGGGCCTTATTGGAGGGGGGGACGTTCAAAAAATGGTTCAAATGGCTCTGAGCAGTATGCGACATAACTTCTGAGGTCATCGGTCGCCTAGAACTTAGAACTAAATAAACCTAACTAACCTAAGGACATCACACACATCCATGACCGAGGCAGGATTTGGAACCTGCGACCGGAGCGGTCGCTCGGCTCCAGACTGCGGCGCCTAGAACCGCATGGCCACTCCGGCCGGCCGGAGGGAGGGTGGGGGGGGGGGGGGGGTGTTCTACCGTTGGGTTAGTATCCCAGTGGTGTCCGGTTGTGTTGCCACACACGTCTTCTCCGATTATCGGGGTCAGTTCGAAGCTGGATGGTGATGATGATGTTTGTATTGTTGTGTTGTGGGGCGTTCAACTGCGCGGTACAAATTCCCAAACTTTTCTCAGTCCATTCTTGCCACTTGCATGAATGATTAGGACAACACAAACACCCGGTCATCTCGAGAGCGGTGAAAATCCCTGATCCCGCCGGGAATAGAATCCGGAACCCCGTGCTCTGGAAGCGAGAACGCTGGACTCATTTTTGAAACTGGACTCATTACTGAAGAGAATTCTACTCCACTCAATGAGAGTCCAGGCCGAAGATAGGTTTGAAGACACCACAGACTACGTTGGAATACCAACCTCACAGTCGCCCGCCATACGGATCGACAACCGGGAATGATGGTGTAGGGGCCATTTCTTTTCGTAGAATGATCACTTTGACCCTCATTTGCGGCACCCTTACAGCACAACGGTATGTCGACGATATTCTACAGCCGATTTTGTTGACCTTCGAGGTAAGCCATCCTGGGCTTACATTTCAGCAAGATAATGCCAGCCCACACGTGGAGAGAGTTACTTCCTGCTTGCGAAAACCTGCTTTTGCCAGTAAGGTCGACACATCTCTCCTCCAGTCACGAAGTTTGAAACATTATGTGTAGAGCCCTCAAACAATCGTGGGCTTTTGACAATATATTGCGCCAATTGTACACAATTTGGTATGGTATCCATCAGGACAACATATAACACCTCTACAATCATCAAGCTTAATAACTGCCAGAGGTGGACTAGCGCTTTATTGTCTTGCTCAATTTGTAAATCTCATTGCCGCGCGGGATTAACCTAGCGGTCTTGACGCTGCAGTCATGGACTGTGCGGCTGGTCCCGGCGGAGGTTCGAGTCCTCCCTCGGACATGGGTGTGTGTGTTTGTCCTTAGAATAATTTAGGTTAAGTAGTGTGTCAGCTTACGGACTGATGACCTTAGCAGTTAAGTCCCGTAAGATTTCACACACATTTGAACTTTTTTTTTTTGTAATCTCTTTCTCTTGAATGAAGCAACCATTTTTTTTTTGAAAATGTATCATAGTTTTTCTGTACATGTACACTACATCTACCAATTTTCATCCCATTCAGAAAATTCCTTTGTGGCACGTCTTTTTCTTTTATCTTACAGCGTATGCAGAGATAGCCCTGTCACAAAATTACGTTTGCGCACTCACAATTACGGGCGATTTGACGATCTGCCTTCGTGCTGCCGGCCATTTATTACACATGCCAAACATTTGAAGAAGTTCAATAAAGACAACGAAATCGAAAACCAGTCCCCAGAGAGAGAGAGAGAGAGAGAGAGAGAGAGAGAGAGATGGAGATAGAGAGAAAGAGAAAGAGTTAATTGTGGGAGATGAAACTTGAAAATGGGAAATGCAAGCCACTAGAGTAAAGATACATTAGCAAAACAAGAGCGGCACGTTGATGGTTACTGCATTACTGCTAACTGAGTTTCGTGCTGAATGTGATCGAAGCATCAGGTGTGACTGCACTGTAACAACTACAGTTGTTACTGCAAACTCTCAGTCGCCAATCATGTTCGTCGACGGCTCTTCGATCTGTTTCGAAGGGAAGGTAACGGAGAGACAGCCGTGTTCTAAGATGGCGCTGACTTCTGCGTTGCGTCTGCTCACGGGCCAGACATCTAACTTTCGAGCGGCTGCATACGAATGGGGCCAGATAATGTCCCTCCGTGCTTTTGTTGCCTCAGGCGCCCACGAAGTATGCTCCCGCGGGAGGCGAACAGTAGCCAACACTACTAGTGGAGGAGGCGCTAACAGCTCCTACGGCCTCAGAACTGCGGTGTCGCTCGATCGATCGAAGTTGCAGGGCCCGTTTGGGCGCCAGTACCTCGAACAAGACGACAGGTGGTATCACTTTGCGCCCGCATGCCATCTCGTAAGTTCGAACGTAACGGTTCCAACTTCAAGAGAACTCAGAATCTCGAGTGATTTTAATATTAACTGAATGTGAACGGAAAAAAAGCTTAGCTCCCTCCACCCGATAGTCCCGCATTGGCAGTGTTTGTTGATAGGAGAAAATTAGTTTCGTTACGCAAATTGATTTAATTATAAAGCTTTTTAACTACACAGTTGATAGGTATTTGCTTGCTACGAATAAACCCTCCATCTCGTCAGCAACACGAATCTTTAATCGGATTTCCTGGCTTAATTCTATTTTACTCTCTTTGTTTCATGGTACAGGAAGTGGCAGTCTTGATGGCTTCGCCAGGTGCTGTGTCTGCCTGAGAAAACTTTAAGAGCTACAGCATGCTGCTTCAGATTTCTCAGTTTCTCCGTGAAGATATTCCCAACTTACCCCTTAATGTACCAGCTGCCCTTCGTTTTAGATCAATATTCTCCGACAGTCGCAGACTTCAGCAATGGAAATGGAAATGAGCGTTTGGCGTCATTGGCCGGGAGGCTCCTTACGGGGCAGGTCCGGCCGCCTTGGTGCAGGTCTTATTACATTCGACGCCACATTGTATGACCTGCGCGCCGGATGGGGATTAAATGATGACGAAGACAACACAACACCCAGTCCCTGAGCGGAGAAAATCCCCGATCAAGCAGAGAACCGAACCCGAGCCCGTAGGACAGCAATCCGTCACGCTTACCACTCAGCTATCGGGGCGAGCAATACTTCAGCAATATTATGGGATAAGTCGAACGAGTGATTTACAAGCGACCTCCTTTGTGTGCTACGCTGACCGGTCTTTCCCAGTTTCTTACCCTCTAATGGAAGTATGTTAACTGCTTTACCTACAACTTAACCGATGTGGTTATTGCAGTTCATATCCTTATTATGCACAGGTATTTGTATGATTCATGACTTTTTTTATTCAGTGATATTGCAGTCATAATATACTATGTTTCTGCGTTTTGTGAAATACACAATTCAACATTTCTGACATTTAAGGTAAGTTTCCGTTCTTTGCACGATACTTCCTTACCGGTAATCAACAAAAATTCTGAGACTGTTATTAATACTGTGTCGTACGCTATTAATGCTCGGCGTGAACAACAAGGGTCTCAACACGCTTCCCTGACCCACGCGTGAAATAACTTTTACATCTTGCACTAATTCTCCATCCAAGATAACACGCTGCGGCCGCCCAACTAAAAAATCCTCGTAGCGGTCGCAACGTTAGTATATTTAATTATCAACAAGAAACACTAAAGTGCCACGTCAATGCGAGACGATGTCGATTTCAATTCAAGACTTTAAACAACCCGATTCTTCTTGCGAAGTCTAATGTCCACGACGGAGCCTGTAAAACATGAACAGACCATTAACAACTCCGCAGAGCGGAGAACACGCGGAATGCATACGGCACGCGCTATTGGGCCGTCTTGCATCAGCAAATGGGCAAAAACGTTAGCTGTCAAGGTGTGAGCCGCGCACTGGGCACAAAACGTCCCCAGAGTGAGACGTCGCGCTTACCCAAAAGAGTACACACTACCGCCGCAGACGGACGTTAATTGGCAGCTTCTGCATTTCGCTAATTAAAAGCGTAGCGCGGGTTGGCTTCTACCGCACTCGTACGTACTCTGTCCGTATACGGCCGCCGCTCTGCACCAGTGAGAACGTCCGACTCTGTCGCTTTCCACGAGTGACTGCCAATAATTAAATCTCCCTCGTCCCCCCTCCATCCCCTAGGAAGGGCTGTGCTAATTCGTGGAAGCCGCCGATACATTGCTGGATCTATAAGGCTAACGAAGCAACTGTAATCCTAATAAGTAGAAACATGAAATTTATTACCTGAAATATATTTCCACACTGGTACCATTTATACTTCATGGCCACCAGTAACTTACATTATGACTTTTCTTACAATGTGTGACTACTGAGATGCTGTCTTCCACTGCCGCCTCATAGTGTGCGAGTCTTTTCATCTATGGGCTTCTTGCAGTATAGGAGGGACCTACAGTAATTCTGTTATCGTTTTGGATGATGGAACACTCATTCGCTGACATTCGCCCATATTATATACAGCTTTCACAAGGAAAGAAAAAGAAACGCAAATCAAAATAATCAAAAGTGCAACTGTGGTGTGCGTACTGTAAGACCTTCGGTACACACACCATCAGATTATTTGACTTATCGCGCTAACAAAGTAGGCGAGTGTCAGCAATATGTCTCGTGGTCATATCGTGGCGTGTTTATCTCCTGCCGTTAGGTCAGACGATAGAAATGCCACTTGCACGCTCAGAGTAGCAGATTGACGGTGACCAACTTTAAACAGAACTTGATTAATTTTCACAGATTTAATAAAATAATAACAAGCATAAAATAACTTAACTTGTTTCTGGATGATATTTACAATTGACAATCTGAAGTTCCTTTGGTCTTGGTACTTTAATTTTATTCTCACAAATCTCTGATACTTGACAAAGTGTCTAGTCATTTATCTTCATGGCAATGTACAGGAATATGGTAATCTTCTTAGGCGCAGACTAAAACTTGACTACAGACTAATGCAGACTGGTACAGACTGGTGCAGACAAATGCAGACTGACTAATCGGAGGTCTGTACACTCGTTATAATACCTCGCGCGTTCAGGTATCACTGCGCGAGTGTGATCCGCGAGGAGAAGAGGTTCTACGTCAGTAGCAATCTCATTGGCTGCGTTACATATTAATACACGGATCGGCGGAAGCAGAATTTGGTCCGTCTCTAAGACAGCGCCATCTCGTAGTGCGGAGACGGACGAGCTCTATTGGGAAAGTTATGTACGCGCTGACTGCGCTGAACTATGTACACAACAGCAACAACAACGACAACAGCAGTCTACTTAAAAGAGGGTAACTAATGAAAAGAATATCAATACTTAAAAATTAAACAAATTAAATTAAGGCAAATTAGGGAATACCTTCGCAAAACTAACAGTAGTAGAGAGAAACCAAAACTTGGATGATATCATATAAAATAGAGAGTAAGGCCCCGCCGATGGCATATAGGGGTTGTGAGCACTATGCTGAAATGTACGCAGATGCCCGTAAGATACAAGAATGGAACACTTTCAAGTCATTTTGCTGGGAAAGGATATCAGCTGCCGCATAGCCTTAAAGGCTTGTTAAGCGTACTTTGCCCCCAGTCGCCACAAGGATCTGCGCTATGGCTGTGTAAAATATTGTACCACGTGCTGCTTTTGTCTCTCACTGCTAGAAACGGCAACGTTTAATCGGTATTTTCTACAAATAATATTGGTATTCGGAAGTCGATATTATACTCTAGACATATCGACAATATCGCTGCGTTTAGCCAACATAATGATCTTCCATAATTCGTTTTTTAGGTACTCTTTCTCGGTTATGAATATACTCAAATAAAAGTGACAAATCTGAGATGTATTTCAAGGATCCTATTGACACGTGATACCTCAGACTCTGTATGGTAGGTACGTAATTACAGTATTTTTATTGGATTGATTTGGTTTCTTGACAATGTATATATTTCTTGGATAGATGCGTATTCTTGTATCTTAACTCGACATAAACCCTGAACAACTCGGTTCAATCCCATTGCTTCCATACGGTCTAGTAGGCGATTCCCGTTTATCTGAAACCTCCTACCTATATGAAGTCATTTATGCGACTCCGTGTTTAGTTCGGTTGCTCAGTCAAATCGGACGGTTTGTTTGGATACTCCTGCTTACAGTTCATGAAGTGACGTATTGCATCTTTCGCTGATAACTTTACAGTTGTAAAAAAACGATAGACATTATGGTATAATACGGTCGCAAGTTCGAATGCTGCCTCGGGCATGGATGTGTCTAATGTCCTTAGGTTAGTTAGGTTTAAATAGTTCTAAGTTCTAGGGGACTGACGACGTCAGTACTTAAGTCCCATAGTGCTCAGAGCCATTTTTTGAACATTATGGTAAGTGTAAAATAAGCAGAGAAATTTTGAAAACTCTAACGAATAGATCGTTCAGTGATAGGGTCACATCACATGTTGTATCATTCAAAAACACAGTTAAATAAATCTGAGAGCATTTCTCATATGCTACGAATCTTGACTCAACAAAAATATCCCTCTAATTGTCAATACCTCTAGCTCTCAGTGATAAAGGGTCTCTTTAGGGAAATGGGAAACTCCCAGTCGTATTCGGAGAATCGTATATCTGCTCACCACGTGAATGTGTTTTTCCTGTTCGGTATTTTACTTTTTATCCTTTCTGTGGGTTACTTAGATGCCAATTTACATTTCGATTATACGTCAGACAGCCAGTGGAGGAAGGAGATGATAATTAACACTGGAATGGCAGTACTGGTGAGTAGCTTGCGTAGTCACGGCGTGGGTTCACTGGGGTCTGCAGAGAGCATTCGGTTGTGGGCAGCTGCAAGGGTCAATTTGTCAGTTACAGTCTACTGTACCTGGCTGGATCGATTGTTCCATACGCATTATAAAGATTTTTACTGAAATACCTTTGAGCTAAGTTGCGATTATTCGTGAGAGCATTCGCATCGACATCGACACTTATCGTAGACTTTGAGTGATGTATATCTTCCGAGGCAGTAGTGTATAGAATTTTTCACTATTTGCCAGACTTCATTCTTGACAATATTTTCTCTTTCGATCAATGTAACAAATCCGTTACATACAGCATACAGTTTTTAATGCAGAGCTTAATTGGCTACGTCATAATCCGTTCCTCATTGAACTTTTAATAATGGATGTATATAAAATGGCGAGTTTAGATCAGAAACTACCGCATGTTGAACAGTAACATGGGTAAGACCAGCTAAAATGTACTGTGCCGCCAAGAGGGCGCTATGAATTATACCAGACACCCAATGCCTTCGCAGGACAGTACTTAAATATTGTTGTGACTTCTTTCCCAGCTGAGAGCCTATTTCCAAAAGCCGCACCACCATCAAATAAAAAAAGATACAATGCGCGAAACGTTCATCAAAGCTCTTTTCGTTGTTTCGAACAGCTCACAGTAATGGAAGTGCGCATATTTTACTTGTTAGCGTAAATCATGACATACGCACATAATGTGTGTAGTTCTTTAAAAGAAAAAGAGATAAATGCTCCGTCTGAAAAAATAATTTTTCTCGGCTTTAAAAGTGAGTGCAATGCAATTTTTGGCGTATCTTTAGTTTCTTCAACAGTGAGCCCGCTATTCAAGTTGTAGTTTTTTTGTAAGTATTTATACTGACACCATTTTTGAATATCATTCCTTTGAGCCAACTCCAAATAAATATACGAAGGGAAACTTCAGAAATATAAGTGTTTCTGATTTCCAGACAGTATTTTCACTTTAGAAGAACCATTTTCTGGTATCTATATTAATACGATTTAGTGAAATTAATAATCTGTAAAATTTTCTTTAATTTGAAAGCGAACAAAACATTAGATTTTTTTATAAAACATAAATTAAATTCTTGACAGAAGTTGTGCGTAAATCAAGACTGACAGACATCTCATAGAACGAATCTGTAGAAAATGTTTCCTGTTTGAAACCAAACGGTTCTTTAAAATATAAGTTTCTGCTACATTGAAAATTCGATAAACTGAAAAATATTAGTATTTTTCAACCAATTATTTTTAAACTTCGAGTCACTCATATGATGCATCGATGTCTGAGAAAATTTCTCCCCCTTCACTTCTAGCCTTTTCTCGTACCATTGACGCACTGTCTGCATGTATGGGCACCTTACGTTATGCTACAGTAGACGTTGCGCAAGCTTTCTTGGCTGCTGCATTCTCCAGTTAATGGTCGCGAATTCCTGTGTGTCCTCGTACCTTCTTTCTTTCTTGATCGTAAATAAATTACAGAGAAATTGCGTCTATTTATAATGTTTTATATATCTAATATTTCGCAGAGTGTGAACGCTTGGCTAAGTTGATGTATCTATGGGTATGAAATATGTTAAAGATACCTCTGCAGATTTCTTTACGTAAAGCAACACGACTTAAATAAGTTGTGAAATACGTAAGGTATTACAAACGTATAGAAAAGAAACGAAGGTTTTATCATTCTGATTAATTATGTTCCAAGATACTCGCCAAGTTAATTAGTCAGTTTTTGTTCTCCTAAAAGTGGTCTTAGCACTGAAAGACCTGAGTTGAAACAAGGCCCCGGGAGTAGACAACATTCCGTTAGAACTATTGACGGCCTTGGGAGAGCCAGTCATGACAAAACTCTACCAGCTGGTGAGCAAGATATATGAGAGAGGCGAAATACCCTCAGACTTGAAGAAGAATATAATAATTCCAATCCCAAAGAAAGCAGGTGCTGACAGATGTGAAAATTACCGAACTATCAGTTTAATAAGTCACAGCTGCAAAATACTAACGCGAATTCTTTACAGACGAATGGAAAAACTGGTAGATGCGGACCGCGGGGAGGATCAGTTTGGATTCCGTCGAAATGTTGGAACACGTGAGGCAATACTGACCTTACGACTTTTCTTAGAAGAAAGATTAAGAAAAGGGAAACCTATGTTTCTAGCATTTGTAGACTTGGAGAAAGCTTTTGACAGTGTTGACTGGAATACTCTCTTTCAAATTTTGAGGGTGGTAGGGGTAAAGTACAGGGAGCGAAAGGCTATTTACAATTTGTACAGAAACCAGATGGCAGTCATAAGAGTGGAGAGGCAGGAAAGGGAAGCAAAGGTTGGGAAAGGAGTGAGAAAGGGTTGTAGCCTCTCCCCGATGTTATTCAATCTGTATATTGAGCAAGCAGTAAAGGAAACAAAAGAAAAATTCGGAGTAGGTATTAAAATTCATGGAGAAGAAATGAAAACTTTGAGGTTCGCCGATGACATTGTAATTCTGTCAGAGACAGCAAAGGGCCTGGAAGAGCAGTTGAACGGAATGGACAGTGTCTTGAAAGGAGGATATAAGATGAACATCAACAAAAGCAAAACGAGGATAATGGAATGTAGTCAAATTAAATCGGGTGATGCTGAGGAAATTAGATTAGGAACTGAGACACTAAAAGTAGTAAAGGAGTTTTGCTATTTAGGAAGTAAAATAACCGATGATGGTCGAAGTAGAGAGGATATAAAATGTAGACTGGCAATGGCAAGGAAAGCGTTTCTGAAAAAGAGAAATTTGTTGACATCGACTGTAGATTTATGTATGAGGAAGTCGTTTCTGAAAGTGTAGCCATGTATGGAAGTGAAACATGGACGATAACTAGTTTGGACAAGAAGAGAATAGAAGCTTTCGAAATGTGATGTTACAGAAGAATGCTGAAGATAAGGTGGATAGATCACGTAACTAATGAGGAGATACTGAATAGGATTGGGGAGAAGAGACGTTTGTGGCACAACTTGACTAGAAGAAGGGATGGGTTGGTAGGACATGTTTTGAGGCATCAAGGGATCACCAATTTAGCATTGGAGGGCAGCGTGGAGGGTAAAAATCGTAGAGGGAGACCAAGAGATGAATACACTAAGCAGATTCAGAAGGATGTAGGTTGCAGTAGGCACGGGGAGATGAAAAAACTTGCACAGGACAGAGTAGCACGGAGAGCTGCATCAAACCAGTCGCAGGACTGAAGACCACAACAACCACAACAACAACAACAACAGTGGTCTTACGTATTTTTTTTCCGCATGGGCTTCAAGTACTCGCAGCAAGCACACACAAAAGAATTACTCGTAGGAGCTGAAATAAGTAATTAGGATGGATTTGTGGGCAAACATTCTCTCGTCATGAGCTGAAAACCTGTATACGCGCCAAAGTACAAAATAACTCCAATAATTCATAATATAGTACAATATGATAATGAAGAATCACATGTTTGCCACCATCTGTACAATTTATTCTTTAGTTTATTCCGGTTCCAGTAGTTCCGACCATCTTCACAGGAATTAAAAAAGCTGTATGTTAGATGGATATACAGTTCAGGTCTCTATCGGATAAATTGAAAACCATGAGTCATAAAATGTGTACTGACACACACACATTATACATGTTAAGTATGAACTGTTATATTCGGTCCTGTAAACATTTTATGACTTCGATGGCTTTCAGTTTATCCAGAGGGAAGTTGAATTGCATATCCATCTAACGTACAGCTCTTTTCCTCCTGTAAAGGTGATCCCTACGACCGAAAACGGTAGAAAACAAAGAATAAATCCTACAGTTGATGGCAGTCATGCAAGTCTTAAAATTTTTGATAGCTGTGACTTTTAGTTACACAATGTGCACACTTATTGCAGATTTAATCGAGGAGTGTTCATGGAGTTTTGGGAATGGAATTATTCATCTTCATTGCTTTCAGTACCACATTTCATGCAAAGGCCGTCAGCTCTCATACCTTCCTGAAGCAACTTTGTCTACTCTCATGGGACGTAAGGGGAATTAAAGGAAATCTGTGCATTCAGAAAACTCATATGGTGACAACCCTTCAATTTATGACATGTTTATTTTTTCATCCAATTTACCTTACATAGAATGATGTCCTACGGTGTAATTACTCGTTTTGATGTATCCATTGGAGCCATATAGTGCTACTATTTATTCGAATTATGGGAGTGGTAAGCATTGTAGACGTGTTGTTAAAAATATTTCAAGTATCCGACTGCAGAAAAGGATAGTTTATGCTATTTTTCCCCAAAAAATTGTCATTAACTTGGTATATTTCGATAATAACGGAACTTTTACAAGATGGTTCAGATAGCTCTGAGCACTATGGAACATCTGAGGTCGTCAGTCCCTTAGGACATAAAACTACTTAAACCTAGCTAACCTAAGGACATCACACACATCCATGCCCGAGGAAGGATTCGAACCTGCGACTGTAGCGGTCACGCGGTTCCAGCCTGAAGCGCATAGAACCGCTCGCCCACATCGGCCAGCGGACCTTTACAAATAAAACATGAGGACAGATGATACGTTTATGTCACTGCATTCATGGCAGGCTCAGAAATAAGCTACAGACACCATCTACGAAACAATACATGCTTGCATTTGTGTAATGGTTAGCTTGCGACAGAATGCGGAATTCCCCTGCTCCACTCCAGCTCGCTGGGTTGATAATAGTGACCACTGCCAAAGGAATAAATTAAAACGGTTCCACTTACATTGTTCCGGCGAAGGTTTTTTGGAGGTTTATCACAGTTATCAATCAAATCTCGATCTGTAAATCTCTTTCGAAATATTATAAATTGATAACCTACTGCCCCACTACCAGCCTACCAAGTTATGCAATACCCCGCCAAGACCTACAGAGTAGTAAACGGCAAATTTATATTAATAGATCGCTCTACTTATCAGGAACGAGAATAAAACGAATTGCATCAATAAATTCCGATGTACAACATATGGCTGGAGAGATACGAGAATTTTACATCCATCCACTTGGCAAGGGAATAAATGATGCAAACCACGAAAAAAGCTAAATAAATTAACGATGGTTTCACTTCGTTACTTCATGAAATACAAGCGATTGTCAGAGGAAAGATTTTTTGTGTACGTGATCTAAGTAGAGATAATTTGGCAAGCGCTCATTGAAGTCTACTACTAATTGTGCGAGGAAGAGGCAGCAGTTAATGTGAGTTAACTCTCTTCACTTACTGCAAACTTTCAGAAGGAAACTTTTGAATCAACTGCTCAGTTGCTTAAGCTCGCGAATTATAACTGAGGGTAGCTCGAAAACATAACCTGTTGGCATTCCCGATTAAACGCAGCTGATTGGAATCATAGCTGTCGTCTCCAAACCAGCAGGAGTAGTTAGGTATCTTTCAATCGATCAGTTCATCTTTTAGTTTTCACATTAAAATTCACGACTAGCGTCACATTTAATAAAGAGTGTGAATATGTGTATGATAGAAATAATGTCTGCGACGCATACTGATTTTAGGAGAGAATTCTTGTGAAACCGTTAGGGACTATGATGGCAACCCACGACGTGTGTCGTGCTTTAATGTGAAAGCCCACGCAAGTCCTTTACTTTTCAATCGGTCGTATAACAAATAAACGACGGGCTGTGAAATTCGAAGATGCTTCTGGCCACGAAATTAATAGAAGCCACTCGTATCGTGTACATTGAAAGTAAACCCACGAAAGGATCTTACCATCCAGTCCTTAATTAATCTCGAATTGGCACCCATTACTTTAACGTCGCTTGAAATATCGAGAGAGCATTTTCCGGGAAAGAGTCGGACAACATGTTACTTCCTCACAAGCGCGTCTTAGCAGTGACTACGAGCAGAAAATTCGGGAAATTAGTGCCAATACAGAGGCTTACCGACAATCATTCTTCCCACGCGCTATTCGCGAGTGAATTAGGGTTGGAGGTCTCAGTTATTTGTACAAAAGCACCCTCCGCCACACATCATTAGGTGGGTTGCTGAGTATGATACAGATGTAGCTAACCGCATTTTTCTTTGAGCGTTCATTATTTGCAGCTCGTGAAAGGATATCGCGCTACCGGATTCTTCGTATTTGTGAAATTGACAGTACGAGTCATTATAATAGCGACGGGATTATTCTGTGAGCAAGAAATGTGCAGTCTTTGTTGGATTTCTCGCAAAGACAGAACCCACGCGAATGTGACCGTTTCACATATTTCACAATGGGTTTTAAATTAAGATTATTTAGCTTCACCTGCAGGAATGATTGTTTCCAAATCGTCATTGAGCATAAATGTACTGAGAAGGAAGTGATGAAGTCCACTGTAAGCTGGCGAGTCTTAATATTAAATCCATTTTGACAGTATGTCTAAAATACACATTTCCACGTCCCGTCGGCGAGGAGGCATTAGAGACAGGAAATGGAGGAAAATCGACCGCGGTCTACTTCAACCCTTGACTGCCATCGGGACGTATGTGTTTCACAAAGGGTTGTCAGAGAACTGATACGTGTTATTGCTATGTATCAATGTCTCACTGGTAAAGGGAAGCCTATTAATGGTCTGCGTGATTCTTATAGTTACCGAGTACATCTGTAGGTTGCGTTTTCCTCATGCTTCATTGCTAACCTTCGTCTCCGTATTGTCACATCGAATGTTCGCACCTGCAGATAGGCAACCAAATTGCCACAAAAATGGTTCAAATGGCTCTGAGCACTATGGGACTCAACTGCTGTGGTCATTAGTCCCCTAGAACTTAGAAGTACTTAAACCTAACTAACCTAAGGACATCACACACATCCATGCCCGAGGCAGGATTCGAACCTGCGACAGTAGCAGTCGCACGGTTCCGGACTGCGCGCCTAGAACCGCGAGACCACCGCGGCCGGCAAATCGCCACATTCATAAAGGGGGTTGTCTTCGCGACTTCGCGGAAACATAGTGTCAACGACTTGCTCCTACGAATTGGCGCTTGCCACATCTCAAACGAAGCCCATATTGAGCACGTCTAGAGATGCGCTGTCCACTGACGTGTGTCTGTTTTCAGAGTGTCTTGTAGTTTTTGCGCAGTTGTCTTCTGAAACTCTGGAGGTACTCATGAATAATTCTGTATTTGGTACCCCCCCCCCCCCCCCCCCGCCGCCCTCCTCACGCCCCCTCCACAACCCCGTCGGAAAACGAAACGGCAGCACACATTCTTTTCATGTACTTGCTTCTGACTAAGACATTAATTAAAACAACCATGCAATAATGTGTTTGAAATAAGATTGGTAGTAAAATCTTTAACGAACCATTGCACCATTCTTCTCACGTTTTTATTTTAATGAAGAGATTATTGCAGCATTTTAAATGCTTAAATTGTATTAATAGTTATATAAAATAATGAAAATAAAATTTTTGTTGTCCCTGGAAGCCGTTAAATAGGCAACCTGCAACCGGTTTATTGTATCATGAGCCGCGAACCGGGTTAGCAGATGAGTGACGCAAGTCCTCACTCTTCTCAGAGTCTTAATCACGGCTCTTCGTAACGGATTTGAGAGCAACACGCTGATATCTATAGTCTGGTTCGTTTAAGAGATGTTCTCAGAGATTGGCTCTAAAGTAAAATTAGAGTTGCTATCAGTGCAGCATCTCATTCCTACAGATATGCCGTAGATTCTTCTTCTTCTTCTTCTTCTTCTTCATTAATTGGCACTGAGCTTATTCCGTCCTCACACTTTGTCTGTCCGTTTCTTCTCAGGGCTTCTTACTGCCGTTTTGTAAGCGAAGATTAGTTTGGGAAGTAGTTTACTGTACACTCTTTGTGTGTGTCCATATCAGGTGAGGCGGTATTTGGTTATTATACTTTCGCTACTTTTAGTTCTTGTCGCAACGTTTCATTTTTTGATGTGGTGTCTTCTTGAATAACCAATTTTGTTCTTCTTACAAATTTCATTTCTCCAGTTTGTATTTTGCCTGCTGTCCTGTTTGTAGGTGCCCAGCGTTCTCGACCATAAAGAAGTGCAGGAAGAGCCATAGCTTTATAAAATTTTACTCTCGTTTCTTCTTCGTTATTATTTTTAAATATATATATTTCAAAAATCCAACCAATTTTACATCTAGATCTTTACTACTGTCTAGACCAATTTGACATCTCAAGCAAATGAAGGATGATAATTGATCTAAAATGACACTATCCAGAATTGGTTTGGATGGGTCCTGATCTTTTTCCCATAAAGCCATTGCATTATTCTTGATTTTAAAATCTATTGTTTACAGTGGTAATTCAAGTGATACAATGCACGTTGTAAGTCGTAAGCACGCTATTTGAGAACATACTCATTACACTTGTACAAACAGCTGCACCTCTGAATCAAAACATGGAAGCCGTACGAACAGCTGCACCTCTGAAGCAAAACATGGAAGCCAGACGTCTACGTAGAAAGAAATTCCGCCACGCCTCAGGAAGCACGTCATGACGGCGAGATCGGCCTCCGTATCGATCGTTAATCGCCTGTCACCCAAATGCTTCCTGAATGGTCCGGTGAGATGGAAATCGCTGCGTGTCGAGCGTGGCTGCAGAGGGGGTGGAACCAGTGCCTCCCAATAGAAGCGCTCTACAGTCTGGTTCTGCAGCAACGGTACGGCACTAACCCAGTGATTTGCATCTCATCTCACCACAGGAGAGCCAGTTCCAAGCCACTTCCATGGTAGTCGATCCGTAATGAATAGGGGGCCGTCAGTGCACCCCCTCGTCATTGCTGCGTATACCTCGCGCAGCTTCCTATTGCGAAGGCACACCGAGCGAGGTGGCGCAGTGGTTAGCACACTGGACTCGCATTCGGGAGGACGACGGTTCAATCCCGTCTCCGGCCATGCTGATTTAGGTTTTCCGTGATGTCCCTAAATCGCTTCACGCAAATGCCGGGATGGTTCCTTTGAAAGGACACGGACGATTTCCTTCCCCATCCTTCCCTCACCCGAGCTTGCGCTCCGTCTCTAATGACCTCGTTGTCGACGGGACGTTAAACACTAATCTCCTCCTCGCAAAGGCACCACTGCGTTTAAATACTGACAGAACAAATCTTTGCTCAATAATGAGCTCTACGTTTAAACGTAATGTATGGAAGTGTCATACTATAGTGTACTGCAGCAGTAACCTCTCAAAACAGAACACAAAACATCATTGAACAGCGGACAAGGTTACGTTATTGAATTAACAAAGCTAAAGGCAATTTAAACGTCTTCTAGATACAGTCTAAATAAAGAAAATGTAAAATGTTGCACTATCATAGATTCCTCCTTATACCGCCTCCTAAGTAACAGTCAACCTGAGACCTAATCATTGAGTGGTGTTCTCGTAATTTTGGGATACTTTAAGGGAGTACTGGCAGGTAAAGTAGGAAAATCCATGAGACTGATCGCTGATAATGCCCGTGCACGTAGCATAGTCATAACGAGAGATAACTTTAGTAAAATGCAACGAGACCTGCAGAAGATCGACACGTGTTACAGCTCTTGACAGTGACCATCAAAGTAAATAAATTTAGCGCATCACTCACAATTAGAAGCAAAGAGCAAATAGCTCAGTTACACTGTTCACGATAAAGTTCGGGAAAAATTAAAAACCATAAAATGTCCAGGAGTGTCCGTCCGGAGACACCTAATGTAGACCAGTCGAGTCGCGCGGGATTGGCCGAGCGGTCGTGGGCGCTGCAGTCATGGACTGTGCGGCTGGTCCCGGCGGAGGTTCGAGTCCTCCCTGGGGCATGGATGGGGGTATTTGTCCTTAGGATAATTTTGGTTATGTAGCGTGTAAGCTTAGGGACTGATGATCTTAGCAGTTAAGTCCCATAAGATTTCACACACATTTGAACATTTTTGAGAACAGTCGTGTAAAACCTGATGAAAAGTTGGGAACCACCGGAAAATCTGAAGGAAACGTACCACTTCCACGAAAGAAGTGACTTAACCAAATACATGTTCGACGGATTCTTGTGTATTTCTCGCCAGTTTGAAACGATTATGACAAGAAGAAATAGTGAAGATCTAAAGCAGAGCAACACCTTTCGTCGCTGGGTCGTGCTATAGGCGCGAGAATGGCCCGTAGATGCTTATCAGATTAGAGGCGTTCTGTATCCCGGTATGTTTGCCTTATCAGTGGTTTTCGTGTGGTTCTAGATTTTGTATTTGATTTCTCTCTCACAAATCATCCCGAGTTTTACTGAGAAATGTTGGCAGTCAGAACTACCTCTTTTTAGAAATGACATAATTTTTTTTGCTGGGGATACCTTCCATCAGCTAATAATAATAACACAAAGCCAGATTTGGACGCTCTTTTAGAAAAGATTTTAGAAGCAATTCATGAAACTAGTTTTGCTTTAGACTATGTTTTAAATACTACTAATTAATTCAAACATCCATAACGCTTGTAATACTTTGAGTTGACAAAAATGAATTTCAGATTTGTAACAGCCTGATGAAACTGAATAGTTTCATTTACATCATCAGTCCTGTTTGACTTTATTTTGACGGTTCTTTAGTTATTTTCGTTTTTTATGTTTTTACACTTTCCACCCTTTTCGAGCCCGGTTCGATCAATTTAAGCACGATTTACTTGTGAACAGAACTGACAATTTGATAGGGACTCACAATGTCAATTAAATGCACTGAATTATATGAATAACTGACCATCGCTATCCTTAAAATTACATGAGATTTAATTTCACTCATAACACGTATCGTAATTCTGGCGTAGAGCTTGTGTGATACCATGAGAATGATGTAACAAACCACTAGGATAAAACTTCCGAAAGGCTTGACACGATATCAGCGCATTTATCAAGTAGCAATCTGAAGGTGTGCATATTTTGGAAAATAGACAAAGAAAAATTTATATTCGTTATGTACGACGATACAAAGCACCTCAATAGTCATTTGAGATCGTGCATCTGCAATCCTGAACAACAAACGACCGCAAGACAAATATGACACCGGAGTTGTGGATTTGGCATTCTGCAGTACTACTGGGGACTCATATTAATGCCTTTTCACATATACTATACGTAGATTTCGCAGTGCTCCACGTGTGTGAATCAGAAACCGTTACAAGAGTGAGACTATCTAGTTTACCATAGACCTCTTGATGCCCCACGCTGATACGCTTAGCACAATGTAATTACGCTATCTCAAATTTCACTAACACGAGATCCTAAAGTGGGGAATTGCTTTAAAATCGGTTAATAACTATATTTTAGAAACAATCTGTAATGAAAATTAAGGGAACACTGGCTACCTTAAATGAAATTTCAAAACAAAATAAAGTGGCGATTTATTACAAAAATTACAAAAAAGTTCAACTTCGTATACAAGAAAACCAAGAGACTGACATACGAATCTAACATGATAAACTATTATTCAGCACAAGAATGACGTCGGATGGATAGTGGATCCAAGCTGCTCATTCGCTTAATAATGTGAATAAACGGAACGAATCTGAATTTTACTGTGCAGTGACTGCGCAGAGCACCAGAATGATGGCCCTCTCAGCGATAGAGCACTGAAGTCACCTCTAAGACGACCCATCGAAGAGAGTTCCTCATCGTCCGTCCCTGCAAACTGGCTCCCCGGTATGCACCGGCGCAACAGCAAACACTTATCAGGCAAAATGTTATTTACTTTTGTCCAACGGCGTAAAATTGCAGCGTTACACAATTTCCCGCCACGGAATATATCAAGTAGAGGACCAATCATGACATACCCTTGTTTAAAAGTTTGTCGCGGAAGTTCTTCTCTAATGTCAAGAGGTAATAGGCGAATCAGAGCGTTGTTTATGCAAACCAGAATTTCTTATATACAGCAGGCGAGCGTGACGGGAACTCCACCAGATCCAGTTTGCACAGCAAGAGGCTCAGCCTCTTCAAGAACATGAGTTCTCTCCGGATGTTGCTGGGTGACGGACCAGACCGTAGACCCAAACCCGCTAGCCGGGCACCGGAAACTATCTTGCGCCACAGCACCGAAAATCGCGTCCTTCTTTGAGTGACACGAGGGTCCTCCAAGCCTCACTCGAGAATCATTATCAGCCGCGCAAGCCAGGCACTTTAATCCTCTGAGTTTCGAGCAGACTGCCCCGCTATTCCCAGTGTTGCAAGCCTCGGTCGTTCCCCAACCACTGGGGAAATGAACTGCAAGCTCACCACTATTTCCCTTGGCCGAAGCGACACACAACTGAAAGGTAGTTGTCCTATTTACCATTACAATTTTCAGTTTTGACCATAAATGTAAAGAAAGTTCTGAGTTTCATAATTGTAGTTAACCTGTGTAATATCGATATAAACATGATCTTTGTGAGTCTGTTCTTCAGACGACAGATGTTGATCAGAGAGTTTATTTCTTTTCAAGAGAGTAGCAGGCAGTCTGTTTCAGACAGTCTGGCTACGTACTTGGTTTGCGAACGATGGAGGCTGACCTGCTGTGTGGTGGAGGCAACATTATTTAAAAAGGATGTTGTAGTAATTTATGTTTTGAGGGGAAACTTTGAGGAAATGAGATGATAGGAATCCAAGAATGACAGAGCCATTTCTAAGGTAATCCAGTCCGTTTATATTTGTGAGTGTGTAGTTTCTCGTTGTTGGAACATTGAGTTTGGTTAACGTTTACTGTAGAAACATTATAGTAAAGCACAGGGACGTAACTGATAGTTGGAATAAGTGTCCAAAAAGACAATTATACACAAGAAAGTTATTAAGAACTATTTTGCTAATTTGTCTAGTTATGAAAAGGTGTATTGTTGGTACAGCTACTAGAAGGTACATTGATTGTTAACAAAGTGCTTTGAAAATAATACCATGTTAGTTCAGAGATTTTATACTAGTGGAAGATTTCAGTAAGGTGCTATCTTGTGAAATTTCAGGTAGTTTTATCAGAAAGTCAGATGAGTTAATTTTTATATTCATTTGCTCTTTAGTTACAATAACAATTCTGGTACAGTGATTGTTGACATGAAAAAGATTAGCTGTGTTATAGTCCACCATTTTGATCTGAGTCATTTGTTTTACAGTTAGATGGCATGTGTAAACTATATTAAAACCGGACTTCTTTCTTGCAGTCAAATTATTTGATGGGTCCACTAGTGTGTATCGTGAGCTTTACACATTTTAGTTCAAAATATAATCTTAACGCAGTTCTGCGGTCCTGCACTGACATTTACGTATTTCGATTTCAAAATAAGTTTTATACATTTCACACGCGTTTAGAAATGAGATTTTCACTCTGCAGCGGAGTGTGCGCTGATATGAAACTTCCTGGCAGATTAAAAGTGTGTGCCTGACCTAGACTCGAACGCGAGACCCTTGCCTTTCGCGGGCAAGTGCTCTACCAACTGAGCTACCCAAGCACGATACACGCCTCGTACTCACAGCTTTACTTCTGTCAGTATCTTGTCTCCTACCTCCCAAACTTTACAGAAGTTAGAACGGGGCGTGAGTCGTGCTTAGGTAGCTGAGTTGGTAGAGCAGTTGCCCGCGAAAGGCAAAGGTCCCGAGTTCGAGTCTCGGTCCGGTACACACTTTTAATCTGCCAGGAAGTTTCATATTAGCGCACACTCCGCTGCGGAGTGAAAATCTCATTCTGGGAACATCCCCCAGGCTATGGCTAAGCCATGTCTGCGCAATAGCCTTTCTTTCAGGAGTGCTAGTTCTGCAAGGTTCGCAGGAGAGCTTCTGTAAAGTTTGGAAGGTAGGAGATCAGTTACTGGCAGAAGTAAAGCTGTGAGGACGGGGCGTCAGTCGTGCTTCAGTAGCTCAGTTGGTAGAGCACTTGCCCGCGAAGGGCAAAGGTCCCGAGTTCGAGTCTCGGTCCGGTGCACAGTTGTAATCTGCCAGGAAGTTTCACGCGTTTAGAAGTTTAACAATAAACGTTTCACAACACTTTTTATCACGGAAAATAGACAGAATCAAGTAGGGTAATCAGAGTTAAATAAAGTGATGAGAATCATGTTTCCGGCTTATGTCCAGTCATAACAAGGAGCAGATAGAGTTGGATTATCAATGGGAGGAAACAAGCCAGACGGTCTGCAACATTTCACTCTCTGTTTGAACTAGTTTATTTACAAACAAGGCACATGGTGCCTACCGTCGACGTTTACACTATAGCGCAGATATTTCCAGGGCAATATAAATACATGGAGGTGAGAAATTGAAGCAATGGCTGTGTAACCAGCCACCGGACGGGCCTCTTGTACCAAAATAGAAGATTCCTTGTACAAGCTTTGATATTTCGTTCGTAGAGTTGTGGTTCTCCGTGCAGATGGGCTACGCGTAACTTTTCACACTTACTGCGTTTATTATGTGTGTGTTGTAATCTCTATTTTATTTTCTAAATTTAATTTTCATTCTGCCAGCTTTTCGTTCTACCCCACAATATGTAAGCACAAAGCCATCACGTTAATAACAGTGATAGGAAATGGCTCTTCTATCTTAAGTGGCGAGTTGTCACGAGACAGTGTTGTGATGCGAGGCGACTAATGACATCACAACGCGCATGCGCAGAAGAATTGCCGGCCCCTCCTCGAATAACGGGCGAATGCCGCCGAAGCACGGGATTGTGAGCGCCGCCCACGCCCGCACTAAACACCGGCCACGGGACGCGTGCTTGTGGGCGACGCCTTATCTCGCGCACACCGCTGTTCGCCGCAGCCAGTTTATTCGAGCCGTATTCTCCAGCTTCGCTCGCCGTGTACCTAAGAGCATGTAGCGATCCCGCTGACCGTGTTCGCGAAAACGCTACAACGAACTAAAGCAGTCGTTATTTCGCGCGATGTGTAGAGCATGCTGCTGCAGGATATTGCGTTAATTAATCTGTGGCCCATAGGTAGGTAACAGCTGTGATTCTTGAGTTTCTCGTGGCGTATTTGATAGTCAAAATATCCACGGTTGTACTGCCGGTCTATAGTGTCCAACGGGCACAATATTTCGGCATGTACGATCGCCGAAATATTGTGCCCGTTGGACAGTGTAGACCGGCAGTACACCCCTGGGTATTTTGATTAGTTGACCTGCTGTTGAAGTTCTGAGTTTTACAAGTTTTACATTCAATAATCGTAGTATAAAAGAATTTGATTGTGGCATTTGCGGACTAATAATAAATATAAGGATTGGGAGTGCATACTGCAGGGATATAAACAGATTATGTTACAAACAGTTTTTGTCCGCTCCCCCCCCCCCCCCCCCCCCCGTCTCATAGTGACACCTTATGCACACACTTGCACTACAATTTTTAAAAGTATTTAAAACCTATACAACTACAAGAAAGCGCGTATGTAAATCACCAGATATGTTCTGTTTTATTCGTATAAAACATCATAAGTAGTGTCTATTGAAACATATTCATAATCTGGTTTGCATTCTGGATCTAAAAACATTCGTTACTAAAGGTGTTGACGTTTCACTCTACTTTCGGTGGTTTATATCCGATTTTCGTTTACGTCAGATAGTGTCGTCTGACTGCATATTTCTGAAGTCTTTCTTCGTTTGACACTTCTGTTTA
The DNA here is from genome assembly GCF_023897955.1 of Schistocerca gregaria. Lineage (NCBI taxonomy): Eukaryota > Metazoa > Arthropoda > Insecta > Orthoptera > Acrididae > Schistocerca > Schistocerca gregaria. Next base: position 372,022,582 of record NC_064924.1, read on the forward strand.
TCGTGTAATATCAGTTGGTATGTTGTTTTTGCCGCGCGGGATTAGCCGAGCGGTCTGGAGCGCTGCAGTCATGGACTGTGCGGTTGGTCTCGGCGGAGGTTCGAGTCCTCCCTCGGGAATGGTTGTGTGTGTTTGTCCTTAGGATAATTTATGTTAAGTAGTATGTAAGCTTAGGGACTGATGACCTTAGCAGTTAAGTCCCATTTGACACACATTTGAACATTTTTTGTTGTTTTTCACGTTAAAATATACATACGACAAACCTCAGAAGTAGAGAAAATTTAGAAACCAAGTGAAAACCAAAACTAACCGCGAAGTGGGCAACATTACCCTCACACACACACGCCGCGCGGGATTAGCCGAGCGGTCTAGGGCTCTGCAAACATGGACTCTGCGGCTGGTCCCGGCGGAGGTTCGAGTCCTCCCTCGGGCATGGGTGTCTGTGTGTTTGTCCTTAGGATAATTTAGGTTAAGTAGTCTGTAAGCTTAGCGACTGATGACCTTATCAGTCCAGTCCCACAAGATTTCACACACACATTACTCTCACAGAAACACACAGAAGTATCCAAACAGTAGTGTTGCTGTACTGTGTGGAAATTCACTTCAAGGAATGTGCAGTGCTGCAAACAGGCAAAAGCTGGAGTGACGAACGAAAGAATACCCGAGTATGAGCAGCCGGACGACACTCCTGACGTACGCGAAAATCGGACATAAAGTACCGTAATTAAAATCACGCCTTAATGCGTCTGCAACCAACCGGTTTTAGATCTAAAAAACAAACAAAAGTGTAAATACGTTTCATTAAAGCCCACTGATGTTTTATATCAGTAAACGGAATGCATATGATGACACAGATACGCAATTTCTTGTAGTAGCATAGAAAAATTTTGAACACCTTTGATAACAAAAAATAAATATTATAAGTTAGTACTCATATATTAACTTATTTTTTCCGAAAACATTATTACAAAATAATGAACGTGCTTTGGTTACTACTAGTGAAATATTAAAATAACTATTCAATGGCAATGCCATTGATTACACAATTGCGGCGGCCTTTAATTCGTTTAGCCTGTTTCCATGAAATATTTGTAAAATTATAAACCCGACATTCTTCGTGACTCTATTTATTAGTCAAGACCAGATAAAAACCCCTACATCCTAAGGTTAGCCCGAACGAACAGAAGCGAGTAGCGTACGTCAGTTTATATTTATAGAGAAGAGAAAATACAGCAATTTACGTTTGTCAGTAAACGTTAAGGGTTTTTCAAAAGAGTAGTTCTCCTACTATGTAACATACAAAAATACCTACATAGGCAGTAATATTTTATTGTATGCTTAATGTTTAATTTTAATTGATGTTTGTGAATTCGAAGGTGGATTGTGTAGAGACGCTCGCTTATCTCAGGGACGGAGGGGTAAGTGGTGCTGCCATTGCAGGGTTAGAGGATGTGAGAGGGGGAATGTTTTACTGTGTGTCTTACAGTACTGCTAATTCACGACGCGTACCGATCATTTGCTGTGGAAGTGACGACCGGTGTGGCCGAGCGGTTCTAGGCGCTTTGGTCTGGAACCTCGCGATCGCTACGCTCGCAGGTTCGAATCCTGCCTCGGGCATGGATGCGTGTGACGTCCTTAGGTTAGTTAGGTTTAAGTAGTTCTAAGTTCTAGGGGACTGATGACCTCAGACGTTAAGTCCCACTGTGCTCAGAGCCATTTGAACCATTTGCTGTGGAAGTAACGTGGATTCGTGGGTGTGGAATATAGAGACGAACATCTTCAAATGCGGTACATATTCGTAGCAAGGTATATGAAATTAAATTAAGCCTATTGCAATAAAACGTACTGAGTCGAAGGAGAATGACGTGAGAAATGTTTAGTAAACATTTGTGATTATGTCTCATATTTGATAATGCATCCAAAATATAAATACAAGTATTGTTATTAATCAATTAATCATCCTCTTACACACACAATACATCACATATTCAGTTAACTAAAACGTCAGTATTGGTGAGGGTGGCAGCTATCTTGAACAAAGAGCAGTCGGCACGAAGTGTTCCGAATCAGTTCTTCAGTCGGTAATCAGTTCCTTGCTGCTGTGTACCAATGTATGCGTGAGACCGGGTCATTTACCAGATTACCTGGACAGGGACGCCGTCGCACGGTAAGGGCGCTGCAATTTGAGGAAGCTGTCTTGCAGCATGTGGAGCGGGATCCTTCACTCAGCTCTCGCGCAATTGCACGTAACATGGGGACGAATCAGACGAATGTAAGAACAGTCCTTCGAGAGCACTTGTTACGTCCATTTCACTTACAGCGTGTCCACAACCTGAAACCCGTTGATCATCCACTCAGAGCACAGTTTTCGTGGTGGTACCTGGAACAGTGTGAAATTCATCTTACATTTCCATCTTCTGTGTTGTCTACCAATGAAGCAACGTTCGGGCGTGATGGAGTCTTCAACATGCACAATTAGGATGTTTGAAGTGAGGATAACCTACATGCCATAGTTACTAGCGCTCATCAAGTGCGGTTCATCGTTAATGTGTGGGTCGGTGTCGTTGGGGACTGTTTAATTGGGTAGTATCTGCTAACCTAGGCCATTAAATGGCAGGCACTGTTACTGTTTTCTCGCCACGGTATTGCCAGAATTGCTGGAAGACGTCCCGCTCCCTACAAGTCAACGCATGTGGTTCCAACATGACGGGGCGCCGGCACATTTCAGTCGTAGTGTGCTTCGATTCCTGGACAAACGATTGCCAGAAACGTGGTTTGACAGAGGTGGTCCTGTACCATGGCCTGTTCGATCCCCAGATATGTCCCCATTGGACGTTTTTGCGTGGGGAGAGATGCGAAACCTTGTTTACGCAACTCCTATTGCATCAGAAGAAGGTTAGTTTAGGTTAGTGTTTATTAACGTCCAGTCGACAACGAGGTCATTAGAGACGGAGCACAAGCTCGGGTTAGGGAAGGATGGGGTAGGAAATTGGCCGTGCCCTTTCAAACGACTATCCCGGCATTTGCCTGAAACGAGTTAGGGAAATCACGGAAAACCTAAATCAGGATGGCTGGAGACGGGATTGAACCGTTGTCCTCCCGAATGCGAGTCCAGTGTGCTAACCACTGCGCCACCTCGCTCGGTGAAGACGATCTGGTTGCCCGGACAGTAGCAGTAGCAGGAAAAATTCAGGGTAGTAAAAACGGTTCAAATGGCTCTGAGCACTATAGGACTCAACATCTGAAGTCATCAGTCCCCTAGAACTTAGAACTACTTAAACCTAACTAACCTAAGGACATTACACACATCCATGCCCGAGGTAGGATTCGAACCTGCGATCATAGCGGTCGCGCGGTTTCAGACTGAAGTGCCTAGAACCGCTCGGCCACAACGGCCGGCTATTCAGGGTACTCCTGGGGGTTTTGCCCGTGTCAGACAGAACATGATCCGACTATGTAACCTTTGTTTACGTGTGAATTGAGGCATTTTTGAAAATCTACTGTAACTGAAATTGGGTTGTGTTAATGTGTTGTCTCTTGGTGATAAAAAAAAAATGGAAAAGTGTTTGTTGGTTTAATCAATCTGCCGCCAGAGAGATCTTCCTCTACCGGTTTAAATACTCCTCATAGGAAAAAATGACATTAGGGAAAAATATTCGTCTTGATGTCCCCTACAACGTTCCAGAGTTTATCGGTTTAAATACTTTTCACCCTATATAGTACTCAGTGCAAGTAGAACACAATGTATGATCACTAGCACAGGCAGTTTCTGTGGTGAACGACGGCGTAGCTCAAAAAGTTAATAAGGAAATTGCAGGGCAAAACGAAATTCGTCACAAGGATATGTAAACAGTCCAACCTGCGACCGTGGGAAGTGGCACAGTCACCAGAATACCAGACTCGCATTCAGGAGGACAACGGTTCAAATCCCTGTCCGTCCATCAAAATTTAAGTTTTCTATGGTATTCCTAAATCGATCCAGGGAAAATGCTGGGATGGCTTCCTTGAAAAGGACATGGTCTATATCTTTCCCCATTCTTTCGTAAACTCAGCTTGTGCTCTATCGCTAAAGACTGCTAGTCGACGAAACGTCTTCTTTCATTCGTTTCCGGGGAGCAGTCTGAACTGACCAACATTAACACAAGCAAGGACTATCATTCTGCTACGAATGACGCATGTCAAAGGGATCGCAGAATGGCGAGAGATGCGGGGTCAGAGTATATTCTACAGACACTGTCTCGTCAGTGGACAAAGACACGTGAGTTACTGGTGACGGTGCCCTCTGGACGAGCAAGTTGTACCTATGGGATGAAGGCTGAGTATTTCTGACCTTTCTTCCACATCGATTCTTAGGCTTTTGGTTGGGGATTTACTGGGAGACGGGGGCGGGGGAGGGAGGGAATCAGAATCACTGTCGGATAGTAAAGAAGCCTTCGAATAGTGGTTCTGACAGATGTAGCGATTCCCTAGCTCTTTTTAAGTCTAAGCGTTTGTCATAAACTGTGCCCATAGGCAAGAAGGCATTTGTCTTATTCCCCTAAATGTGCCTTTCAGTGAGATACCATTCACATCAACAGTTTTACCACCTTATTTGGAGTATACCTGCAGCAAAGATTGCGAAAGTATGAAGTAAGTAAATTTCAAAACCGTCACTTTCTTGTATGGTCTACTGCTGCTCCATCACAAGCAAGAATTTTCTGCCGTCTCTTGTGCATCCATTTGACAAATCGTGACTACTTTGTCAGGTAATCAAGCTATGTTTGGACACATCGCGATGATTTGTAGAAGGGGAAATGAATCCGTTTCTGTTCCCATAACTCGTCAACGCTGGTACTGACGAAATTTTTGGTAGTTACCTCCAGTAGCAAAATGGCCTTGTTTCAGCCCATTTTATGGGAGTGAATGCAATGGCGAAGAAGTTAAGACATTGCATTTCATTTCAGGAGGAGTAGGGTATAATTTCAACACGGCAGTCTCTATTTAGGTTTTTGTTGGTTTCCTTAAGCGTCTCCTTGAGAATCCATGGATGTTTCCTTTGATAAGACTGTGTCGTTCCGGCTATATCGGCAGTTTTTAATTCTAATACTCAAAGTTAACTCGGAATCGGCATGTTGAAATGAGAAATTATAAGGGCAGCTGGGAAGGGGAAACCACTGCGCGAAACCACGACGGCCAGGGGGAGGCGGGGGGGGGGGGGGGCGGTAAACTCTTACACAAAGGTTCGTACAACTTATGACGCGACGTTGGACGTTGTAACTAGACTGAGTAGCAGCGGGCAGCCGACGGCCGGGTATGACGTGAGCAGCCACCAAAGTATCCCGGCGCAGAAGACTGTTAAAAAAAATATGTAAATGAAACTACTGTTCCGTAATAATATATAGTGCATTGCTACTGATGTATTCAGCGCCGAACAGACTAGATCGGTTTTTGTGACTTTATTGAATCATTACAAATGTTCGTTGGTGTTATGGAACGGCGCTTGTCTGTATAAGTTATGGCAACATGCAGTGCCGTGCATTTTAAATGTCGTTTCAGTTGATTTATCATATTGGTTTTTACTGGTTTATGTTGTGTATCGAGAATGAGAACTTATCATTGAATTTTAGTACTGGATTGATCAGAGCTATTTCCATACGAAGAATAAGCGGTGTACGGTAGTAAATAATAATTCTTTTTTCTAACGCAAGTGAGTTATTCCGAGAAAGTCGTGATTTTACTCCATACTTGGAACATTAAAGTTAGCCCTCGTGAGTCGCTGTGTAGTTAGATGCTGGGGCTGGAATACTGTAGTGAGACGGTGGATAATTACGGGGATAGTAAGATACGTTCCGAATTTATGTGGAGTGCTTCTGCTAGGTCAAGGGCTCGAACTAGGTATGCCTAGGTTCCTTACAGCTCTGTTGGTTGGTAAAACAAGTTTAGTGCACAGAAGAAGAGGGACGCCACCACAAGGCGACAGCTGATTCCTCCTCAGACAAAGCAGTCAGAGCCTCTTACGGCGGCGAGACGTTGCAGCGCCATCCCCGGCGGCCTGCTCGTGGCTGTGCACTGTGAGCAGCTCGCGGCAGCCCCGCCGTACATCCGTCCGCCGCGACCCGCCGCCCGCGGGCGTCGTTAGCCGAGAAATATCTCCCATTGTTCCTGATTACGGCGCGGCGCCATGAATTTTTCATAGCCGCGGCCGCTCCGCTCCGCGACGCAGGCGGGCGCTCACGCCCCCTCCCGCCGCAGCACATTCTTAGACTGACCGGGCCCATGTCAATTATGTAATTTATGCCCAAATACCTTATGAATATTAATAGTCGGAGGCGGCCGGTGAGTCGCCCCGGGCGGCGCTCAGTTGCTACACAAACAAACGCCACCTGCGGATTGCTAAAAGCCTGCCGAGCCGGGAAGCCGACGCGCGTCTGAGCAGCACCGGGTTCGTTCCTGCGTCATCGGCCCGCTGACCGAGGGATACGTCAGGCAAATGCCGTGAGTCTTACAAGTGGAGTTGTAAAATTGTCGTACGCTACCGCGGACTATCGAAACCAGGCGTAAACTATTAGCGTTCCTAGTTGCATTGGTCCACTAAGACAGTAACCGCGCGCGCTACGTATGCGCTAAATGTATTGCGTTCCCTTTCGATCGCTTTCCTTGCAATCAGTATCTTACAAGGTTCTCTAGAAACTGCTTTCGATGAACCGTCTAGAAACTGAGGAAGGGTGTGTAAAGGGCAGCTTAGCCTACGGAACGTTTTTGTTCTACATAGTTATCCTCCTGTCTGTTACTTAAAAATAAATACACTACTAGCCATTAAAATTGCTACACCACGAAGATGTGGTGCTACTGAACCGAAATTTAGCCGAAATTTAACGTTTCAGAGCACTCACACAAGGTTGGCGCCGGTGGCGACACCTACAACGTGCTGACATGAGGAAAGTCGCCAGTCGACCGGCGTTGCTTGGTGAAACGTTGTTGTGATGCCTCGTGTAAGAAGAAAAATGAGTACCATCACGTTTCCGACTTTCATAAAGGTCGGACTGTAGCCTATCGTGATTGCGGTTTATCGTATCGCGACATTGCTGCTCGTGTTGGTCGAGATCCAATGACTGTTAGCAGAATATGGAATAGGTGGCTTCAGGAGGATAATACGGAACGCCGTGCTGGATCCCAACGGCCTCGTATCACTAGAAGTCGAGATGACAGGCATCTTATCCGCATGGCTGCAACGGATCGATCCCTGAGTCAAGGGATGGGGACGTTCGCAAGACAACAACCATCTGCACGAACAGTTCGACGACGTTTGCAGCAGCATGGACTTTCAGCTCGGAGACCATGGCTGCGGTTACCCTTGACGCTGCATCACAGACAGGAGCGCCTGCGATGGTGTACTCAACGACGAACCTGGGTGCACGAATGGCAAAACTTCATTCTTTAGGATGAATCGAGGCTGCGTTTACAGCATCGTTATGGTCCCATCCGTGTTAAGCGAGATCGCGGTGAACGCACATTGGAAGCGTGTAATCGTCATCACCATACTGGCGTATCACCCGGCGTGGTGATATGGGGTGCCATTGGTTACACTACTCGGTCACCTCTTGTTCGCATTGATGGCACTTTGAACAGCGGACGTTACATTTCATAGTTACATCTCATTCGATCCCTGAGAGGCCCTACATTTCAGCAGGATAATGAACGACCGCATGTTGCAGGTCCTGTATGGACCTTTCTGGATAGAGAAAATGTTCGACTGCTGCCCTGGCCAGCACATTCTCCCGATCTCTCACCAATTGAAAACGTCTGGTACATGGTGGCCGAACAACTGGCTCGTCACAATACCCCAGTCACTATTCTTGATGAACTTTGGTATCGTGTTGAAGCTGCTTCGGCAGCTTTATCTATACACGCCATTCAAGCTCTTTTTGACTCAATGCCCAGGCGTATCGTGGCCGTTATTACGGCCAGAGGTAGTTGTTCTGGGTACTCATTTCTCAGGATCTATGCACCCAAATTGCGTGAAAATGTAATGACATGTCAGTTCTAGTATAATATATTTGTCGAGTAAATATCCGTTTATCATCTGCATTTCTTCTTGGTGTAGCAATTTTAATGGCCAGTTGTGTAGCACTTATAGCAAAATTGGCACTGTCAGAGTTTAACTCAGGTTTCATTCGATATTTGTTCATTTCTCACGTGACACAGATGGATGTTGTAGTAAAAATAAAAATAATACTCATTTGTCATATAGCGCTAGAAACCGCCATTTCTTGAGAAACACGTACAGTTGAAAAGCTTAAAACAAAAACGTATCAAACATTGTTTCAATACTTCGTCGAGTTTATATAAAAGATGTTTCTATTATTCACAAAAACTTTCACACTTATCAATAATAATAGCGGTCTTCTCTTGGGTCATGAAGAAGAACGTTGTATTGAGTACAAAATAACAACAATATACATTTATTATATTTGAGCATGTAAACCGTACTTGCGTGAAAAGTAATTTCTTTGGTTACATGAAAACGGCACAAGTTACGCGATCAACTAATTTTGGGTACTAAAGATGCAGCTTATATTTTGTAAGAATATAAAATACACAATGGACAAAGAAACAAGGAAGAAACAATGAGAACTCGTCCGCTCTAGTTCCTCTCTCACACATTCAATTTCTTTTCTTTCTCTACCAATGCTACCTGTAGTACCGGCCATCCTTCCATTTACTACGACGTTTTTGTACTGTAACAAAACTACCGAACAGTAGTTTTGGTAAGTCGAAACTCTACTTATAAGTAATAGTTTCTGAGACGTACCTGTTGTGGTCAAGTTGACGTTTCTCTAAGTGACATCTTTGGAACATACAGAGTGGAGGAAAAGAACCAGATGGGTAATGTCACAGTAGGCTGTGGGACGTAGGATCGAGCAAAACTTTCAAAATAACCTTTTGTTGAATATTTAATTCTGTGAAGGTATAGCCAATTAAAGACAGATAGATTAAGTTTGTTCGCTAAGCGAACGTATTAGAGTGTAGCTAACAATACGAGTTTGTCCGACAAAGCAGTTTCAACATTCGAGAGGGTGCACCAATAATCTCTTCAATGATGTCAACTTTGTGCCGATATTTGAGGCAGGGATTTGGAGAGTATGTCTAAAAACAGTTTCAGAAAAAAATATATGCTTAAAGATTAATTTAGTTTCCTTTTTCCTCACTGTCTTACAAGGGAACTATCTAATGTTGAAACGTACCCTGAAATTTTTCACACAGCACGAAAACACAGAGAGAAATACATTGCCAAAATTTTAGTCGTTCAAGCTCACTGCAAGTATTTTTTTTATTATTACACTGGTTTTTGCCTCACGAAGAACCGCTTATACCAGCTGTCTAGCGTGCAATTCGGCGAATAAGCACTGACGAAGCCGTGCCAACAAGAGGTAGAACAGCGTAGCGTAAAGTCCAGAGTGCAGACACGCGGATTTTAAACACACAAACCCTACCAAAAATGTCCGAAATCAGTAATTTCTGAATAACTTGTGGTTCGTATCGACACTGCACTGTTGCAGGTGTAATTGTTACACAAATGACTAGCACAGGAAAGAAAAGCAAGGCAGTGTATAACGTAACATTCATCAATCGGGACTTAAACTTGTTGACTTTAAATATATTATAACAATTCCTGCAGCACAGTTCTTATCATAATTTTTGTTTATTCCTTGTAGTCGTCACAAACATGCGAAGAGTCTATTGGATGACGAAATCAAATATTCTCCTTACATCAGACACATCCCATAAAACAAAAATTAGTATATTCAGGCACTTCACAGTGATTAGTAGTATTTTATTTAGACAGAACTGGAATTAAGTAAGGAATGGCCTTGCCCACTGGTGTGCATATTGTGCTTTGTACGAGGCGTACTTTATCAGTTTCGTAAAACGTGGCGATGCAAACTGACAATGCGGAAATGACTGAAGTTGAACGATACTGTTACGCTGATAAACATGAAGTGACAAAGAACTAACGGAAATTATGTTGCCTGACGATTTTCTAAAATAATGTTATAGACTGTTGAATAAAAAAGCATTTGTCGGGAGGTTGAATCACACGATTAGTTCCTGCTAGAATTCTGTTTATATTGTCTTTTCGTCGTCCTAAAGCCAGAGGTATCTTTCCAGGCCAAGAGTTCAAGAAAAGCAACGAATTATTTTATGCAAATGGTAAGAAGACGTTTCCGGTGTAACAGTGGAAATTATCCTTTCTGATTTTTCTGGACTTTCCTTCATAGATTACAGGATTTAGGCAAGTAAACAGTCCATTTTTTAAATATTTGGTGCTGATCTCTCATAATGTTCCTGAAGGCAGATTTAAAATTGCGGGAACGGTAATCCACAGATACTCGTCTCTGGCATTGTTGTATACGAATGTGTCACACCCTACATTGACTGTGCTCAAAATGATACAGTGTGGTTTGTTCGAAACCTGACTGTGTGGCTTTATACGCAGAATTTTGTGTGATAACAAGAAGCTTCGTCTTCACATCGGCTACTAATTTGTCTGTAGTAGTACCTATTTATGACATCTCCTCTACACGTTTACTTGAGATGAACTTCATAATCTTTCGACTTCCTTTTCCATACAGTTTTCTGAATCTGTTTAACCAGGTCAGTAAAACCTGAAAATCAGTAATATTCACCTCACTTGTTAATCAGGGCGCTCATCTCCTACCTCCCCGCGACCGGGTTCCCGGGTTCGATTCCCGATGGGGTCAGGGATTTTCTCTGCCTCGTGATGACTGGGTGTTGTGTGATGTCCCTAGGTTAGTTAGGTTTAAGTAGTTCTAAGTTCTAGGGGACTGATGACCATAGATGTTAAGTCCCTTAGTGCTCAGTGCCATTTGAACCATCTGCTACCTAGGTTTCCGTTATCAACCGTAACGTCAGAACTGCTTATCTGGTGCCTTTACCTTTCATAAAGCCAAACTGATCGTCATCTACCATCCTAAATTTTCTTTTTCATTCTTCTTTACATTATTCTTGTCAGTAGTTGGAATGCATTATCTGTTAAGCTGATTGTGCGATAATTTTCGCACGTATCAGTTCCTGCAGTCTTCAAAATTGGGTGGTGATGTTTTTCCGAAAGTCGGATGGCTTATCGCCAGACTCATACATTCTACACACCAACGTTAAGAGTCGTTTTCTTGCCGCTTCCCTCAGTGATTTTAGGAATTCTGATGGAATAGTATCTATCACTTCTTCCTTATTTGATCTCAAGACTTCCATTGCTCTTTTAAATTCTGATTGCAATACTGGATCCCCTATCTCTTCTAAGTCGACTCCTGTTTCTTCTTCTTTCACAACAGACACATCTTCCTCCTCGCAGAGGCCTTCAATGTCCTCATCCCGCCTATCTGCTCTCTCCTCTGCATTTAACACTGGAATCGCAATTGCACACTCAGTGTTACCACCCTTGCTTTTAATGTCATCGAAGATTTTTTTGCTCTCTCTCTTTGTCTTTATATGCTGAGTCACTCCTTCCGACAATCATTTCTTTTCCGGTTTGACGCAGACATTTCACCTTAGATTTTCAGCACTTCCTATTATTTCATTCGCAAGTTGCTTGTATTTCTGTATTCCTCAGTTTCCCTTAACATGTTTGTATTCTCTTCTTTTATTCAAAAAATGGTTCAAATGGCTCTGAGCACTATGGGTCTCAACATCTGAGGTCATAAGTCCACTAGAACTTCGAACTACTTAAACCTAACTAACCTAAAGACATCATGCACATCCATACCCGAGGCAGGATTCGAACCTGCGACCGTAGCGGTCACGCGGTTCCAAACTGAAGCGCCTAGAACCGCTCGGCCATAACGGTCGGCTCTTCTTTTATTGATCAACTGAAGTATTTTTCCCGTTACTCATGATTTCTTCGCAGTTGCCGTCTTTGCATCTACGTTTCTCTTTCCAACTTCCGTATGCCCATTTTAGAGATGTCCATTCCTCTTCAACTGAACTGCATGTTGAGCTATTCCTCATCGCAGTATCGATAGTCTCAGAGAAGTTCAAGCGAGTATCCTCGTTTCTTAGCACATCCGTATCATACTTCTTTGCGCATTGATTCTTAAACTTAGCTTACTCTTCATCACCACTAAGCTGTGATCTGTCTCTGTATCTGATCCTGGATAGGGTTTACAATCCACTATCTGATTTCGGAATCTCTGACTGACCAAGATGTAATCTGTCTGAAATCTTCCAGTATCTCCGGGCCTTTTCCAAGAATACCTCCTCCTCTCGTGATTCTTGAACAGAGTATTGTCTGTTACTTGCTGACAACCGCATTTCAGTCACACATGGTTATTTGATTTTCATCTCCCTTCACGTATTGAATTACCCGTTCAATATCCCCATGTACCTTCTCTTACTCTTCATTTTCAACATGCGACGTCGGCATGTACATCTGAAGTACTTTGGTCTATATTGGTTTGCTGTCGATTCTAATGAAAACAATCCTATCACCCAACTTGTCACACACTCTCTACCCTTTCTTCCTATTCATAATGAATCCTTCTCCAGCTATACGATTTTCTGTTGCTGTTGATCTTTTGCCAGCGGAGAGATCATCATGACACTTTTTCAGCCACAGGCCACATGTCCCGTGGATACACGTTATAAGTATTTAATGCAGTGGCTTCCATTGCCTTCTGCATTCTCACGCCGTTGATCATTGTTGGTCCTTCCGCCTTTAGGACCAGTTTCCCACCGCAAGGGCAAGAGAGTGCTCTGAATCTCTGTCCGATCTTCAGCCCTCTTTGAAAAGGCCGTTGGCAGATTGAGGGTGACTTCTTTTTCCGGAAGTTTTCGGCCGCCAATGCTGACGATTTTTATTCCAAATGTAAGTGGTGGCGGGGTTCGAACCCAGGACGAGGATGTTTTGAACTACTAATCAAAGACGCTACACTTAGACCATGGGACCTACTAGCAAACATACACAAAGAAATCACAACGAAAATTGATTCTCAACTTTTAACACTCTGCAACACAACAAAGACAGCCGCTAATTATAATGGACATTAAATGAATTGCAAATTCAAGGGGATAATAACTGTGAACAATTGTGACAGAGAAGCTACGACGGAAACTGAAATTCGCATTAGAAATTACGATCGTGTTGTGTTTTGTTATCTATTTACTGACGTGTCGTTAACCAAGGATATGCGCTGTCTGCTACAGACACCTGGTGAGCTACGAATTTTTGACAAATTTCAAACATAAAAAATGCTTCAAGTGTGTCTTAACAGTTACAATTTTGACGTTGTGTTCCTTTTGGTGTATTTATTCTGTATAAAACATTTCTGGACAGCTTTCGACATGTCGGCCTGGACATTTCCCTTGTTAGTTCTTTCGCTGAACGACTGTACACATTTGATAAAAGTTGTTTTGTGGTCTCTCTACAGTAGCGAGACTTAAAACATGTGCCTTCAGATATCATTAGCATTAATATTCCACCACACTGTGGGCATCTTACTACAGTGCTGTTTCTGCCGTACACTTTATTATCTTAACATATTAATGGCATTGCGGCAAGTTTTGAATAATGTAGTTCATTCAACAGTCAAGTTTTAGTAAATACCACCAAAAATTTGCATTCATGGCCTGAAGGATGTGAAATTTAGCTAGCTTTCCCTGCTCAGCTGGAAGCTTCTCCTGGTTTCCAGTGTCAGAATACTGGTAGCGAAGAATGAGAACGAAATATTAATTAAAACCGGAGACCCGAAACGAGAGTTTCCCATCTTAGGCAATGTTCTGATGACGCCATTATCTGACCATTACGCTGATCCGTATAAATTGTCGGTGTTACTCAGTTTGTTCAGGTTTCAAGCTACTGTATGAGTCTGTATAGCATTCCATGATGCATCCCGTAATAGGAGACGAAAGATTATGTACAAAAAACATTTTGAATGTCATCAAGGATCCATTAATAGTGGTGTTCTGTGTGTATATATTACGTAGTTTTCAAGTAACAGTCGTGAATAACGCTTTCACTATTTGACCAGACGACTAATCATATGCATTGTACAAGAACAGTGCACTGAACGCGACGTATGTAACCGCCTTTTAGAGTCAAAGAAATGTACTCTAACTGAGCACTGAATTTTCATAGCCTTTCCACGGATCAAGCGGTGGAAGTATAACGCTAAGAACCGAGACAGCTTTTATCTCGACAGTTCATGGGGATCTCTCGTTCCGGGTCTTCGGTTTCAAAGAATATTTCGTTCGGAATCTTCACTGTCGTTATTTTGACAATGGAAACCAGGAAAGCAGTTTTACTGATGAATCGCCTAATTAATAAGCACAGTGGATTTCCAGCTGGCTGAGGTGCTCTGGTTTTCTCTCTCTCTTTTTTTTTTTTACGTATTCATACAGCGATCTCATCAGTGGAAAGACTATACGACGGAGTGTTAACAAATTTCAGAACATCATTATCATTAGAGCTAACCTGTACTCTGGTTCGAAGTTATATAGGATTAAACTTGCCATATGACGCGCTGTGGGGTATTTTCGTATCAGTTACAACAATGCGAAGGTAAGGACAAAACAACATCCACCCCCCGAGAGGAGAAAATCTCCGACACAACAGGAATCGAACCTCAGCTCCTTCGCTTAGCAACCTGCAACTCTGTCCCCGCAGTTACCGACACAGACAACTTTAATTTCAACTCGAGCTGGCATATACCGTTGACGCTAGATTTTTTCTCTTACTAGCGTAGTGTTATTCGCGATACATGCTTGTCTCTACTTGGCAGGATAGCTATAAATTACATGGTGTGGCATATTAAGAGCTCTCATAAATAAGACACTTGCTGACTCGGTGTTCAGTTACCGTCTCGTCTTGAAGATGGTTGTACGGTTCACAATCGAAATACCGCAAGAGGAAGAATTGATATTTCGACTGCATGATCAAATAATGATGGAATACACAGCTACATCCCACCTTGACCTGGTACGTACCGTATAGTTCAGAGTTGTTTTCGTATTATATATAACCAGTGAACCTTCACCCTGATTCTGTAAAGATAGTGATTCCCGTGTAAGAAACAGCTTCAAAGCTGATTACTTTACACATGCGTTAATATCTTAAATATTTGACGTTAAGCATGTAATCGAGAAAAAGCTTAGGATAGGTTTGAAATTATGGTTAAAGATTGGTGGAAGTAGCTAACTGCTCTCATTATCAAACAATGGATGAGTGTAGTCTGGGTAATTTGCGCTCTGTTTAAAGCAAAAGCTAGTTTTCCACGCAGCCCAGTGATTATGACGTCACATCTTCTGAACTGCAAGCGGTCATACAATGAAATAATTTTGTAGCTACATTTAGTAGTATATGCGGATACTGTCTGCAAAATGTCTTGCGTAGACAGATAGTAGTAAAGCAGTAACAAACCGAAACGTGGTGCATGATGCGGTAGTTTTAGTGCTTGAAAAGCGAGAATGTAATAACCGGTAATTATTTTGTGGGGTGAATATCAACGAGATAATGTTTCGTGAAGGTTTTAAATTATGTGTAAGGCTTGTTGAAAGTCGCTAAGTGCTTTCGATAATTATATGAACTACTGAGAAGAAATTTTTTGTTGCTCGTTGGAAGCAGTTAGATAGGCAACCTTCATCTCGGCTGATGCACGATGAACTGGGTTATCTGTTATGTAATTTATATGTGTAGGCCGACCACATTACACAGAGGAAAAGATGTAACTTTATTAATACACTTACGGTTATCTTTCTTGTCAATTATGAGGTCGATAACACGCCTATGACGATGCAGCAGCTGAAAACTCCATAGCAAAAACGTATCTCCGTTTTTAGAATTGGAAAGGAACATGTAGGTACATAACACATAAATACAACTTTTTCTTCAGAAACAAAAAAGACTGATTTATACTTTTCTGCTGTAATAGCATGGGTATATTTTGTGCTATGTTTAGTCTCTTACTATGTATGTAGGTACAAACTGTTAATCCTAGTAACAGTATAATACTACTAATCAGATAAAAATTATACATTTCATACTAAAACTTGCGATGTTTTTGTCTGCAGACTCTTAGGGGAAGCACACATACATACATGCCAAACAATATTCAATATGCACTGCTAACACGCGTCGCATCACTCACATTCCTCACAAAATTAATTTCGAAATGGTTGCCATCCCGTTAGGAGAAATGGTTTAAGTGACGTTCATTTATACGTCATTTGGTTTTGGTTTTACTTGTCTCTAAGGCCATAAAGTGGAAGGTTGGCAAGTTAGAAGCAGGGGTAGGTAACATCTGCTTTTTTTTCAATATAGCTCTTACTTTTTCTTTAGGCACAAGACGAGTTGAGCCAAATGTGGTATTGAGAAAATATATATTTCTAAAACGTTCTGCTTCTAGGAAATTTGTTTTTCACAAATATTTAATTTAATGGGAAATATTATTGCGTGCGCATTTTGTTTCTATTTTAAAAACTGGAATAATT
The DNA here is from genome assembly GCF_023897955.1 of Schistocerca gregaria. Classification (NCBI taxonomy): domain Eukaryota; kingdom Metazoa; phylum Arthropoda; class Insecta; order Orthoptera; family Acrididae; genus Schistocerca; species Schistocerca gregaria. Next base: position 372,039,064 of record NC_064924.1, read on the forward strand.
AAATGTCCCAAATGATTTTCTCGGGACACCAGGACGTTGATGTGAAAACCGGTACTGTCCCGGAAAAACCGGGACATCTGGTCAGCCTATAGATAAGGCCTAAGTAGGTGCCGCGCCACGTTTACGTGCGTTGCAGCCGCAGCCGAAAGCTTCCCAGGAATGTGCCCCTGGGCGTGGCCGGTTTCGCCAAACGACCCGCTGCGCCGGTCATTCCGTTCAGAACGTCAATTAGCCGAGAATTGATGAGAACCCCGAACAATGGGGCACATCCGTGAGATATCTCTATTACTGCCGTCTCTTGATCGATCTCAGTTCTCAGACCTACTCTGTTTCTCAGTAATTCTTTTCTCTCTTTGTACCTCTGTTAGAGTTTCTTTTCAGAGTATTCGCTCGCTTGTCTGTATAATTAGGAGAGTTCGTTCACCTCTGGAGGTCTCTTCTCCACTAGAGGCTTTTCGAGTCGAAGTTGCACACGAAATATCTGGGTACTACTAGTCGTTAATGTAAACTATGTGATCAAAAGTACGCGGACACCCCCAAAAAACATACATTTTTCATGGTAGGTGCATTGCGCAGCCACCTACTGCCAGGTACTCCATATCAGCGCCTCAGTAGTCATTAAATATCGTGAAAGAGCAGAATACGGCACTTCCCGGAACTCACGCACATCGAACGTGGTCAGGTGATTGGGTGTCACTTGTGTCATACGTCTGTGTGCGAGATTTCCACACTTCCAAACATCCCTAGATCCATCGTTTCCGATGTGATAGTGAAGTGGAAACGTGAAGAGACACGTAGAGCGCAAAAGCGTACATGCCGATCTCGTCTGTTGATTGACAGAGACGGCCGACAGTTGAAGAGGGTCGTAATGTGTAATAGGCAGACATCTATCCAGACCATCGCTCAGGAGTCCCAAACTGCATCAGGATCCACTGCAAGTACTATGACAGTCACGTGGAGGGTAAACAACTTGGATTTCATGCGGCTTCTCATAAGCCATCCATCACGCCGGTAAATGCCAAACGACGCCTCGCTTGGTGTAAGGAGCGTAAACATTGGACGATTGAACAGTAGAAAAACGTGTACTGTCGTTGATAATTCCAGACACCTTTACGATTTAGGTGGTTAAGCGAAGATATCCGTTCCCAATAACGCACAACATTGTCCCATTCCATCACTCTGAACAGTGCTCATTAAAGAATGCTCAGAGTTTAACCTAATGAGAAATTATCGACGCTCTGGAACCCTGTGTTAGCTAAACCCTTACATAGAGGAGACTAATCTGGTACCATGAGTGTCTCGCTGGTTGGCACACTCCAGAGGCATGCACATCGAATGCTAAAAACGCTGCAAACATTATTCTTCTTCCTTCCACGCACTCCTCGTCGTCTGAGAGACATGGAACTATCAATTATCTCAAAAAGCTGTGTCAAGAAAAGTAAGATTTAGTGAGGTTTCGTGGTTTTCCAAGTGCAGCGACGGCTGCGCGATGGAAGCTGCTGCGGTACTCGCTTAGAGCGAGTTTCCTGTTTGAAAAACCTCTGACAGAATGGATATAGAAACGCCGATGGGTTGTTGCGAAGTACTTAATGTAAATACCGTCCAGATCGCTCTTTCCTATACAAACGTTACCGGTGTCGACTTATATTAGTCATCCTCCGACGTACTACGTTCATTTATGCCATCCAGAGCAACACCTGGTCTCTGGTTGTGTAATACTGTAGGTGCTTGTCGTGTTTTCTCCCACAGCGCTATATTACACGACAGGCAATTACTGAATGACTCAACCAGATACCAGGTGCTGTTCTGAGTGGCGTAATGACTGTGACACGCTCGAAGGCGACTAATGTAAGAAGATGCATGTGATAGTTGTTTTAAAAATGCCTTATATAGATTGTATTTATAAAATATTTTCCATTTACCAGACATAACTGAATGTTCAAGCCAGCTTTACTAGTAGCAAAGAATATGGTGTGTAACAAAGAGTCACCCTCTTCCAGGATGTTGAAATCTGCCTTTGTAATAACGTGAGGTCAAGGTGGGCAGTGAGACACTGTTATTAGGCTACAAATACATTTAATGTTTCATGCTAATGTACCTGTCCAAAGTTCTTTCAATGAGTAGATTCCAGTCCTGAAGTACAATTTCATTCTGTAACCTATGTATAACGTCTTCCATCTAGGGACGCCTATCGATATGGCAAAATGTGGAATACAGTTGATGTCAAATCTAATGAATGTGGTGGATGTTCAAACAGATCTATCTGTTTTTCCATTGTCAAAACCCCTTTGGTGTCAAGTGCTTTGAGTAACATTCACCAGTTGTTGTTTGAGCCATTGCAAGATAATGCCTTTTGCGAGCCAGAAATCCAACTTCCACCTCGTTTATGGTGCGGGTCACCGTCTTTCGTCCTCTGTATAGTGGCTGTCGTGTTTATGCTGAGTGAAATGGAGTGGACATTCACACTGACAAATCGATTCGAAAAATGATAGTAATGAAACTTCCGAATATCGATTATAAATCCAATTTCAAACCTGATATTGGTTAGTATTCTAAATACGCACCACCAGTCATGGAAAGAGACTGCTCACAGTTAATTCTCCAAGTAAAATGCAGCAAAATGTTTCTTCTGATATGTCTGTGGCAACAGCTGTTTCGTATTCCTTGAAACACCAATGGTCGAATCGAAAGAATCCTATTTCATTTTCTCTCCGGTCATCGTCCCTCACACGCTTTCATCATGCGCGACTGAAGCTCAGTACGTTTCTACCTCAACAATTTTGTGGAAACTAGATTACTGGCGAACTAATGAATTAAGTTCACAGATAGGAGTGTCGACCGCTGTTGTGAAGTGATCTTTGACAGTTGCACTTCTTGTTGTCTCTAGGAATCTTGCCTACTCGGTTAGTTAGACAAACAACCAAACAACTCGTATTAATGAGTTTTATTACAGGTAATCAAATATAATACTTAACTTCGGCAATTACACAGATGTACCGCAAGCAAAGGGCGACATACGAAATAAATAGTCTTTGCAGTGATTGCTGATTTCGAACTGACAAAAGTCTGTCGTAAACTGCTACCGAACTGCCTAACGTTGACAGTGCTATCCAAGTCGCTAGTCTTGAAGCTGCTATTTAAGTGCGTCGTGCGTGGCGCGTATGTCTTCTTCACACAGGGGCTGCTGCTGTCGCGTTGCGTCCTGGAAGGGAGGTCGGTCAGTGTGCGATTTCTTCTCACAGTCTTCTCGTCTGTCTCGTTCCCGACTGCTGTGTCGGCGCTGACTGTACGCCGTGACTGTTCCAGCCAGTAACTGTGTGGCTAGTGCGATATGAGAACTGCCAGTCGGTTTTCTGGAGAGCGGTGGCTTTGGTAGCGCGGTGTTATGGACTGGCAAATATCGCACACGAAGCTGATTCCCTTCTTTCATTCTGTTGCTTCTAATCGGTCTTATCTAACCTTTATTCAGAAACCTTTTCTAAAATTTTTGAAGCAATGATGCTTCACACTTATATTGACGAGGGAGAAATCATCGCCACATAACGTAAGAGGGAGAAATCAGCGTACTGGGCTTAAGGAGTAATCTGTTCATGTACGATGCTTAACGTTGAACCTCTCGCCACCTTAGGAAAGATTATATTTTTCTTCTTTTTAGTGTATTTTCATACTCTGATGTAACTCTGAGCCACATGAAAATTTTCTTGCATCGGTATTTTCCTGATTGTCTCCAGTGGGTCTCATATTTAACTGCGAGATAACGTAATAAACTTACTTATACACTATTTGCTAGAATGATTTGAAACCACTAAATATAGATATCGTACACGCCAACTATCCACTGTCTGTGTATTCGTACCTTTATCCAATGTTCTACCTTGTCCAGTTAATACACTGACAAAAAAAAAGGTTACTTGTGTGACATAAAAGAAAAGATAGACGTGTTCCTGCATCTGAAGGATGATGTCTATTCAATTTTCTTGCCAGTTGCGTGGGCTAGTAACATCACTGTGCAGATCAAGTTTGCTTTAAATACACGCTGTAATAGTCGTGAGATTAGTTACCTTGGTGAGTTGATGTTAGTCAATGACGCCTTTAAAGCGAGAAAGATGCTATTAGCAAGACCTCACTGAGTCTTAACCAGATCGTGTAATAGGTCAACGAGAAGCTGCATGTTCCTTCCGAGATTTTCCATAAGGACTTGGCAGTATGCTGGCCGCGGTGGTCACGAGAATGTTCTTTCGTAAGAAGACCAGTCTCCGGACGGCCAGGTGGTACTACCGAGAGTGAAGTCTGCCCGGCTAGTCACGCGGTCTAACGCGCTGCTTCCCGAGCGGATTAGCGTGGATGTTTTTTTTAAGGTGGTTTTCCATCTGCCTCGGTGAATACGGGCTGGTTCCCCTTATTCCGCCTCAGTTACACTACGTCAGTGATTACTGCGCAAACACTGTACGTGTACACCATAATTACTCTACCACGCAAAGATTGGGGTTACACTCGTCTTGTATGAGACGTTCCTGGCCGGGAGGTGGGGGGGGGGGGGGGGGGGGGGAGAATGGGGAAGGGGGAATGCACTGCGGGCCGAACCGCACAATAACCCTCGGTTCGGTGTGGGGCGGTGGTGGGGTGAGTGGGCTGCTGTGACCTGTTGTGTGGTTGTGAACCACTGAAGGCTACGCCGGGACGACGGCTCTCGTTTCTAGGTCCCCCGTTCAATACACAACACGCACACGCACACACACACACACACACACACACACACACACACACACACACACACACACACACCGAGAGCGAAGATCATCGTCTTCGGCGTATAGCTCTGGCGTATCGTATTGCATCTGCACCAGCAAACTGAGCAGTATTTGGCACCACAGTGACGATCTGTTACAAATCGCTTACTTCAAGGACATCTCCGAGCAAGACATCCTGTAGCGTGCATTAAATTAACCCCAAATCACCGCCATTTGGGACCTGAGTTGTGTCAAGTGAGAGCTTATTGCCGGCCGGAGTGGCAGTGCGGTTCTAGGCGCTACGGTCTGCAGCTGAGCGATCGCTACGGACGCTGGTTCGAATCCTGCCTCGGGCATGGATGTGTGTGATGTCCTTAGATTAGTTAGGTTTAGTTAGTTCTAAGCTCTAGGCGACTGATGAGCTCAGAAGTTAAGTCGCATAGTGGTCAGAGCCATTTTTTTGAGAGCTCATTGGAGGGTGGGGTGGAGGTCTGTTGTGTTTTCTGATGAAACTGGCTCTGCCTCGGTGCTAGAGAGGACCGTGTGTTGGGTACAAGGAGACCAGTTGAGGGCTTGCAACCAACCTGTCTATCGTGTTGGACTCTGTGGACCTACCTCCGGAGTTATAGAGTGGGGTGCAATTTCATGTAACAGCAGGGGCGATCCAGTGGTTTTCCTAAGCACCCTGACTGGAAATTTGTACGTCAATTGATTCGACTTGTTGTGCTGCCATTTATGAACAGTATACCGAGGAATGTTTTACAACAAGATAACGCTCACCCACATATCGCTATTCTACCCTAAAACCCTGTGCAGAGTATCAACATGTTGCCTTGGCCTTCTCTATCACCAGATGTGTCTCCCATCTAGCACATATAGGACATTGTCGAACGACAACTCCAGCGTTATCCACAACCCGTCTGTATTGGCAGACCAAGTGAAACAGGCGTGGAACTCTATCTCAGAAACTGACATGCGGCACCTGTACAATAAAACGAATGCACGTTTTCAAGCTTGCATTCAACATTGTGGCAGTTACACCGGTTATTAATGCACCAGCATTTCAAATTTGCAATGGATTATCTCATGCTTATATTAACCTGTGATCTTGTAATTTTAATCACTTAAACGCGTTACCTAGACAAATATATTCCCGAAATTTCATTATTCTACAGTAATTAATTTTTATTGACGCTATTTCTTCCGTCAGTGTTGTTCAGGGCACTACAGTCCAAGAGCCTCGATGGCATCCCACAGAGTACAAGTTACTTCCGCAATAGTAAAGAATACTTTTTATAAACGTTTTCATACATGTCAGCAGATTTTGACTATACTCCACATAAATTATCTTCATGAGAACTGTTGAAACTTAGGATCCAGCTTTTTTTTCCTTAAATGTGAAGTTGTTTACTCGTTATAAGTGCGGCGAATTTTCTGCTGGCAATAAGCCATCCAATATAAGAATTTTATGATACTGTGGTACGCCAGTTTATCCATCTCCATGAAACACGTAGAAGGCAGCTGATTTAAGAAGCAATATTAAATTTTCTCAGAGGAGACTGTCACTTTAAATGCGATGCAACGCAACGTGTACCGACAAAACAAAATCAAAATTCGTAGATGCCGACGCTGTCTGCCCAGCTTGTTCTTTCATACCACAAAGGGCCGTGTCCGGAGGAGACGCTCAGACAGTACAACGACGGGCAGAGCGGCGGCTGCGGGCCGCGTCGCATTGTGTCTCCGGAGCCACGCCCGTCGCAGCCGGCCGGCCTTGACACGGATGTTGATATTGCCGCCAGCTGGGGAAAGCGGTCGCCACCTGCCGAGCCGCGCACATCTTCTGGCCGACGCACTCGTGCCGCTGCTCTGCGTCTCACTCCACTAGCACCTTCTTCCGCTATGCTCCAGAGGCAGGTCGTGGGTAACGAGAGGGAAGCCCGTGCACGAGGTAGGGATCGTAGTTATCGCCGAAACAACCGGCCTTCGGGTGAACCGGTCCCTTCGTCTCCCGTTTAACCTGACTGTTAAAACTGCTCAAAATACCCGGTTTCTATAATAACCGATTTTTGTATTTTTTCCTATAATAATCAGTGACGTCGAACAAAGATTGAGAAATTCTAAGACTGACTCACACTTCTGCAACATATGTTTCAAGATACACCCAATAAAAAAGTTCAAATGGCTCTGAGCACTAGGGGACTGAACTTCTGACAGCCTACCCGGTTGGCCGTGCGGTCTAACGCACAGCTTTCCGGGCGGGAAGGAGCGTCTGTTCCCCTGCACGAATCAGCCCGGCGGATTTGCGTCGAGGTGCGGTGAACCGGCCAGTCTGTGGATGGTTTTTAGGCGGTTTTCCATCTGCCTCGGCGAATGCGGGCTGGTTCCCCTTATTCCACCTCTGCTACACTATGTCGGCAATTGCTGCACAAACAAGTTCTCCACGTTCGCGTACACCGCCATTACTCTACCACTCAAACATAGAGGTTACACTCGTCTGGTGTGAGACGTTCCCTGGGGGGTCCACCGGGTGGCCGAACCGGACAATAACCCTGGGTTCGGTGTGGGGCGGCGGAGGGGTGAAGTGGACTGCGGTAGTAGTCGTGGGGTTGTGAACCACTGCGGCTGCGGCGGGACGGAGTCTCTCCGTCGTTTCTAGGTCCCCGGTTAACATACAATACAATACAATACTACCTAAGGACATCACACACATCCATGCCCGAGGCAGGACTCGAACCTGCGACCGTAGCAGTCGCGCGGTTCCGGACTGAAACGCCTAGAACCGCTCGGCCACCGTGGCTGGCGTCAATCAAAAAATATGTAAATAAAAGAAAACTCAATCCGCTCACCGTTTGCTGTTTTCCTCGAAAAGTAATGAGAAGTTGAATTTTACAATAAATCGTCGTCAATTCTAATTTTTGAAACTCTACTCTAAAATCATGTTGTAATCGAGAGTAGTACTGTTATTTGGGCATTACGAGTATTCAGTGCTAAAGGTGAAATATGAGGTTGGAGAACTATTTATCACGTTAAGCTGTCAGTTCCAACTAGATGCAGTGTCATCATCGTCCAGAATATTTGGTATCTGCAACACAAAGCGATTCGCCCTGTTCCTTGATGACACTCACAGCGAATGAAAACCATTTGGGGAACTGAATTCGCTTTACATCGAATGAATTTTTTTCATTGTTTCATCCGAATGTAGAAATTTGAAGTAAATAGACTAAGATCTTTGAAATAAGTCGATCAAGTTCTTTTCGTGCTACTTGGAAACAACGTTTCTATATATAAAACATTATGATCATTTGCTTGATTGTTTGTCCGTCTTTGGAACGAAATACATCACAAATTCTGCGTATCGGGGACCAAACGTTTGTTGGTAGGCCTGTCGAGATGTGTGGCAGTAGATGTCTACTCACACACCATATAATTCGCGTAAATAACGGGCCGCCTATTTGAGTATGCGCTGATGGCGCCAGATAGCGCCCCAGGTGGGTTCCATAGCATTTAAACCAGGCGTATTTGGTCCCCGTGACATCAACGTGAATTCACTATAACGCACGGTTCTGACTGCGTGACACGGATAGTTATGCTGCTGAAAGATGACACGCCGCCAGGGAAGCCATCAAGCATGAAGGCCTACAGGTGGTTCGTAGTTGTCAGCCTGTCTTCGATTACTACCACAGGTCCCATGCAAGGATATGAGAACCGTCTGCAACAGTCATTAACAGAACCGCCTTCTGCCATGATGAGCCGGCTGGTGTAGCCAAGCGATTCTAGCCGCTACAGTCTGGAACCGCACGACCGCTATGGTCGTAGGTTCGAATTCTGCCTCGGGCATGGATGTGTGTGATGTCCTTAGGTTAGTTAGGTTTAAGCAGTTCTGAGTTCTATGGGACTGATGACTTCAGAAGCTAAGTCCCATAGTGCTCAGAGCCACTTCTGGTACATGACTTGGGTAGAGAAACTATCCCCCCCCCCCCCTCATACACACACACAAACACAGATAAGAAAGCGAGCCACGAATTTTGCTGCTGCTAATCGTCGCACACTGGTCCCTATGGTTTCTTCCACCGAACGTGGCAGACGCTCCTCCATGTCAGGCGACCGGACTGTGCGGGGCCTTTCACTGCCAGTCTTCCGAGATGCAAGGGTACCTGTGTCGCTCAAGAAATGGTTCAAATGGCTCTGAGCACTATGGGATTTAACATCTTAGGTCATCAGTCCCCTAGACTTAAAATTACTTAAACCTAACTAACCTAAGGATATCACACACATCCATGCCCGAGGCAGGATTCGAACCTGTGACCGTAGCAGCAGCGCGGTTTCGGACAGAAGCGCCTAGAACCGCTCCGTCACAGCGGCCCGCTATGTCCCTCAGACGCTGGAAATGTCTTCCGAACAGCTTATCAGAGGGGACTCTGCGTTTTGGCTTACGCACTACTTAATCTAACTTAAACTAACTTACGATAAGATTCGCTGTCAAAATGTAATAGAAGTTCAGTCACGAAATCGTGTTGGTTGACAACTTGTTGTGTCAGTGGACATTAACCACTTTGTACTGGGTGTTTACTGTCTGATAATGACTCATTGACGGCTGTTGCGCTATAACGGTGGAAAATATAGATATCTGTTTGGCAACTGGAACTGGTCAGCACCTGTAAAGAACTGGTCATGTAGAGCAGCACGTCCACATTTATTCGAAAACGACCGAAGGATGTCAATCTACGATCTATTTTTCAATTTAAAACTAGTTCCTGGTTTCAGCGACCGCTGTAGCAGTTGCAGTAAGTCTCAGCGGATTGTTCGGACTATTAGTAACTCTTCTGGCTTAAGGGTATTAAGGTTTTTCTTACGTTCGCCTTCTATGAAACGACTGATCGGAGCTGTGTGACGCGACGCAGGAAAACTGCCTGCCTGTCGACGCCCTCTGTGTTTAGATCTGTGTACCGTAAGTGACTGTGGACACAGCAGATGCTCTGTGCTAGCTCTAGTGGAGGTGAGCCACAATTTTATGTCCTAAGAGTAAATATCACTATGGCCCGCCCGGTTAGCCGTGCGACGTAAAGCACTGCTTTCCGGGCGGGAAGGCGTGCCGGTCCCCAGCACGAATTCGCCCGGCGGATTAGTGTCGAGGTCCGGTGTGCCGGCCAGCCTGTGGATGGTTTTTAAGGCGGTTTTCAATCTGCCGGGGCGAATGCGGGCTGGTTCCCCATATTCTGTCTCAGCTACACTACGTCGGCGATTGCTGCGCATACACTTTTTCCACGTACCCTTACACCATAATTACCACGTGGGGTTACACTCGTCTGGTACGAGACGTTCTCGTGTGAGGGGATGGTGCACTGGGGGCTGACCCGCACAATGCCCTGAGTTTGGTGTGGGACGGCGGTGGGGTGATGGGACTACAGTGGCCTGTTGTGAGGTTGTGAACCAGTGAGGGCTACGGCGGAGACGAAGCGGTATGAGTATCAGAGTTGAGAAGAATGTGAAATATGTTCAGAACGGGCCCCTCGGGTGTAGGGTACTCGGCCACGGCGGGTGGGCACGGCTGGGCCGGGCGCGCGCTATCGCCGCCGCCATCTGGCAGCCGCCCCTGACACGTAATTAACGACGCGCCGGGCCGCTGCGCTGGTGCTGGCGAATGCGCTGGGCGCTTCTGGGCCGCGGGGCTGCCGCCGGAGCGACCAGCTGACCGCCCGCTGATGGCTATCGTCGGACGGCTTTCAGGATCGATGGCGCGATAGCTCTTCACGCGTCCAGGGCTCATTACGTGTAACGCCCACTGAGCAGCACTTGTCACTAGCCAGTTCTAAATACAACCTGCCGTGTGTCTCCGAAGTCGTTTCGTACCATTGTGCTATGAACTTCCAAGTGAACAGAGGCTTAACTAAGCATATTTATTATGCTGGCTCGATCGAAATTGAGTCCGTCCCCCGTAGCTGAATGGTCAGCGTGACGGTTTGTCAATTCTCTGGGCCCGGGTTCGATTCTCGAGTGGCTCTGGGAGTTTTCTCCGCCCAGGGACTGGGTGTTGTGCTGTTCTCATCATCATCCTATCATCCTCATCGACTGCAGGTCGCCGAAGTGGCGTCAAATTGAAAGACCGGCACCCGGCGAGCGGTATGCCCGACGGGGGGCCCTAGCCATACGATTAAATAAATAAAAATCCAAATCGACAGTTTAAGAAAATTTTTGAGTAAACTCACAAGGACATTTACTTCAATCTTTGTACACCTTTCGCAGGCCATTAAAACAACATAATGCGCAAGTAGTAAAGTGCACTACTTTGGCAACTCCGAGAAAATCGCAAGAGAAGTGTTACGCATCTATTACGTACCTGATGTATCTGTGTGTAGGTACTGAGCGTTAATGGTCGTAAAGTGGTTAGTGTTCGAGCTTCGTAAGACAAACATGTCTAAGGCCCTGTTAAAACCTTCATTTTTGTAGCAAGAGTCTAACCTCTGTGATATTCAAAAAATTTGCACCTGCAGTATTCCTTCCTGCTACATTAGGAACGTCTCACCGCTACGCAGGTTAACTGCCTAATGGGGCCTCCTGCCTCTGTGGCTGTTCCGGGTACCTTAGCAGAATGCATGAATATGGGAAAAATGGTTCAAATGGCTCTGAGCACTATGGGACTCAACTGCTGTGGTCATTAGTCCCCTAGTACTTGTTGTTGTTGTTGTCTTCAGTCCTGAGACTGGTTTGATGCAGCTCTCCATGCTACTCTATCCTGTGCAAGCTGCTTCATCTCCCAGTACCTACTGCAACCTACATCCTTCTGAATCTGCTTAGTGTACTCATCTCTCGGTCTCCCTCTACGATTTTTACCCTCCACGCTGCCCTCCAATGCTAAATTTGTGATCCCTTGGTGCCTCAAAACATGTCCTACCAACCGATCCCTTCTTCTAGTCAAGTTGTGCCACAAACTTCTCTTCTCCCCAATCCTATTCAATACCTCCTCATTAGTTACGTGATCTATCCACCTTATCTTCAGTATTCTTCTGTAGCACCACATTTCGAAAGCTTCTATTCTCTTCTTGTCCAAACTAGTTATCGTCCATGTTTCACTTCCATACATGGCTACACTCCAAACAAATACTTTCAGAAACGACTTCCTGATACATAAATCTATATTCGATGTTAACAAATTTCTCTTCTTCAGAAACGCTTTCCTTGCCATTGCCAGTCTACATTTTATATCCTCTCTACTTCGACCATCATCAGTTATTTTACTTCCTAAATAGCAAAACTCCTTTACTTCTTTAAGTGTCTCATTTCCTAATCTAATTCCCTCAGCATCACCCGATTTAATTTGACTACATTCCATTATCCTCGTTTTGCTTTTGTTAATGTTCATCTTATATCCTCCTTTCAAGACACTGTCTATTCCGTTCAACTGCTCTTCCAAGTCCTTTGCCGTCTCTGACAGAATTACAATGTCATCGGCGAACCTCAAAGTTTTTACTTCGTCTCCATGAATTTTAATACCTACTCCAAATTTTTCTTTTGTTTCCTTTACTGCTTGCTCAATATACAGATTGAATAACATCGGGGAGAGGCTACAACCCTGTCTCACTCCTTTCCCAACCACTGCTTCCCTTTCATGCCCCTCCACTCTTATTACTGCCATCTGGTTTCTGTACAAATTATAAATAGCCTTTCGCTCCCTGTATTTTACCCCTGCCATCTTCAGAATTTGAAAGAGAGTATTCCAGTCAACATTGTCAAAAGCTTTTTCCAAGTCTACAAATGCTAGCAACGTAGGTTTGCCTTTTCTTAATCTTTCTTCTAAGATAAGTCGTAAGGTCAGTATTGCCTCACGTGTTCCAACATTTCGACGGAATCCAAACTGATCCTCCCCGAGGTCTGCATCTACCAGTTTTTCCATTCGTCTGTAAAGAATTCGCGTTAGTATTTTGCAGCCGTGGCTTATTAAACTGATAGTTCGGTAATTTTCACATCTGTCAGGACCCGCTTTCTTTGGGATTGGAATTATTATATTCTTCTTGAAATCTGAGGGTATTTCGCCTGTCTCATACATCTTGCTCACCAGCTGGTAGAGTTTTGTCATGACTGGCTCTCCCAAGGCCGTCAGTAGTTCTAATGGAATGTTGTCTACTCCGGGGGCCTTGTTTCGACTCAGGTCTTTCAGTGCTCTGTCAAACTCCTCACGCAGTATCGTATCTCCTATTTCGTCTTCATCTACATCCTCTTCTATTTCCATAATATTGTCCTCAAGTATATCGCCCTTGTATAAACCTTCTATATACTCCTTCCACCTTTCTGCCTTCCCTTCTTTGCTTAGAACTGGGCTGCCATCTGAGCTCTTGATATTCATACACGTGGTTCTCTTCTCTCCAAAGGTCTCTTTAATTTTCCTGTAGGCAGTATCTATCTTACCCCTAGTGAGATAAGCTTCTACATCCTTACATTTGTCCTCTAGCCATCCCTGTTTAGCCATTTTGCACTTCCTGTCGATTTCATTTTTGAGACGTTTGTATTCCTTTTTGCCTGCTTCATTTACTGCATTTTTATATTTTCTCCTTTCATCAATTAAATTCAATATTTCTTCTGTTACCCAAGGATTTCTAGCAGCCCTCGTCTTTGTACCTACTTTATCCTCTGCTGCCTTCACTACTACATCCCTCAGAGCTACCCATTCTTCTTCTACTGTATTTCTTTCCCCTATTCCTGTCAATTGTTCCCTTATGCTCTCCCTGAAACTCTGTACAACCTCTGGTTCTTTCAGTTTATCCAGGTCCCATCTCCTTAATTTCCCACATTTTTGCAGTTTCTTCAGTTTTAATCTACAGGTCATAACCAATAGATTGTGGTCAGAGTCCACATCTGCCCCTGGAAATGTCTTACAACTTAAAACCTAGTTCCTAAATCTCTGTCTTACCATTATATAATCTATCTGATACCTTTTAGTATCTCCAGGGTTCTTCCACGTATACAACCTTCTTTCATGATTCTTAAACCAAGTGTTAGCTATGATTAAGTTGTGCTCTGTGCAAAATTCTACTAGGCGGCTTCCTCTTTCATTTCTTAGTCCCAATCCGTATTCACCTACTATGTTTCCTTCTCTCCCTTTTCCTACACTCGAATTCCAGTCACCTATTACTATTAAATTTTCGTCTCCCTTCACTATCTGAATAATTTCTTTTATCCCTAGTACTTAGAACTACTTAAACCTAACTAACCTAAGGACATCACACACATCCATGCCCGAGGCAAGATTCGAACCTGCGACCGTAGCAGTCGCGCAGTTCCGGACTGCGCGCCAAGAACAGCGAGACCACCGCGGCCGGCTGCATATGGGATTTCGCAAATCACATCAGGCTTACATTTTCTGGAAAACTCTTTGCGTTTCTTCATACACTTGTCGATAGTTATAAATATGTATGTTCTAATAATTACAGTTAATTAAAAATAAGTATTTAATAGCACGAAAATCATTAAAACTTCATGCAAATACACGTTGTATTTTTTTATTTTATAACCTCTCAAATGTCATATAAATTAAATAATATGACCAGTGATGAAAAAATATGGATTAAAAATTAACTTTAAGCGTGAGTCGAACCGCCGCTTCGTACACATGTGACTTACGTAGCTCTAAGGCTAAGCACTAGACAAAAAAAAAAGGCTCTAAGCACTTTAACACTATGGGACTTAACATCTGTGGTCATGTGGTCATCAGTCCCCTAGACTTAGAACTACTTAAACCTAACTAACCTAAGGACATCACACACATTCATGCCTGAGGCAGGAATCGAACCTGTGACCGTAGCAGCACCTAGAACCGCTCGGCCACAGCTGCCGGCTAAAACCACTTGATCACTATTTGCGCATTCTTTTTAATAGCCGACTAAAGATGTACAAAGTTTGAAGTGAATCTGTGATCCCATGGTCGTGACCTCCCCTTGTTACCTACAGGATGCAGTTTTGATGTCTTCCTCCTAGAGACACGAAATATATATTAAACTAATTCTGATTTACTCGATTGTCGGTACATGTAAACGGTATCGTAATATTAGCTTCCCTTTTCTTTGTCATTATTTATCTAGCCTTGTTCGGTGTGTTGCTGGATGATCTGTACCGAGCGGATCCCATCTTCTTCTCTCTCGAAACCAACGTCGGTTGCGTTAAACTAGGCCTGGCCAAACAGCGCTCAGCAAGCTCAAGTGCTCCGGCAGCGGTCCTGCCTAACGCTGCGAGCACAACGGTGACTGGGGCCGAGGAGCGAGGAGGAAGATGGGTTGTCGTAGAAAATGCAAGACATTGCACGAATATAGATGGATTTCGATTTATTTGCCACACCGTTTTCGCTTTTCGCTGCTGATGGACTTAATTACCTCCGACTTGAGGCAACAGACATGCAGTGGAACATCCAACTCAAACGACCTGCTTGTCAAATGCAACACTTTACAAGATTTTTATAAAACATTACCCCAAGAACAGTATCCTCAACTGGACAGACAAGTCACTAATGTTATTTCAATGTTAGATTCAACAATGTATGTGAATGTTTCTTGTTCTCTTGCCAAATGGTCTAAGTCCCCACTGTCATCCATAAAAATTCCATTGTTGTTTGGTAACATGAAATCCACGAATGGCTGCAAATGGTCTGTAAGTAGGAGAACAGACCAGAGAACCGAGTCCATTCCATGTAAACCCTGCCCGTACCATATGGAGCCTCTACCAGCTTGTACAGTGCCTTGTTGACAGCCGGCTACGGTGGCCGAGCGGTTCTAGGCGCTTCAGTCCGGAATCGCGCTGCTGCTACGGTCGCAGGTTCGAATCCTGCCTCGGACATGGATGTGTGTGATGTCCTTAGGTTAGTTAGGTTTAAGTAGGGGACTGATGACCTCTGATGTTAAGTCCCATAGTGCTCAGAGCCATTTGAACCAACCTTGTTGACAAATTGGGTTCAAATGGTTAAAATGGCACTGAGCACTAAGGGACTTAACATCGGAGGTCATCAGCCACCTAGAACTTAGAACTACTTAAACCTAACATTACACAGATCCATGCCCGAGGCAGGACTCGAACCTGCGTCCTTAGCGGTCGCGCGGTTCCAGAAAGAAGCGCCTAGAACCGCTCGGCCACTCTGACCGGCGATAACTTGGGATCTGCGCCACACTGGTACCCTACTATTAGCCCTTACCAACTGAAATAGGGACTTATCTCAGGTCCAGTCGATATGGTTGGACATCGTTGGTAGCAGAGGCGCTGCAGTCGATGTCGTGCTGTTAGTAAAGGCACTCACGTCGGTGCTCTGCTGCCATAGCCCATACCCTAGCGGATACGTTCGTCGTACATCCGGCATTGATTTCTACAGTAATTCCACTCAGTGTTTATTGTATGTTAGCACCGACAACCGCGCCAACGCCGCTGCTCTCAGTTAAATGATGGCCGTCGGACAGGGCATTTTCCTGGTGAGAGGTAATGCCTGAAATCTGGTATTCTCGGCACAGCCTTGACACAATGGATAGCGTAAT
The DNA here is from genome assembly GCF_023897955.1 of Schistocerca gregaria. Lineage (NCBI taxonomy): Eukaryota > Metazoa > Arthropoda > Insecta > Orthoptera > Acrididae > Schistocerca > Schistocerca gregaria. The sequence goes on from NC_064924.1 coordinate 372,055,301, forward strand.
ACTGAGTTTCCTAACGATTTGCGAAATGGGATGTCCCATGCGTCTATCTCCACTTACGATTCCGCCTTCAGTCTGTCAATTCTCGTCGTACGGCCATAATCACGTCGTAAACGTTTTCACGCGAATCATTTGAGTACATATGACAGGTCCGCTATTGCAGTGCCCTTTTACACCGTGTGTACGGGATGCTACCGCCATCTGTATACGTGCATGTCACAAACCTACGAGTTTTGTCACCTCAGCGTAGCTGCTGCTCGGTGGAAGTAGCATAGCTGGACTAGCGCCCCAGCTCGCGGCACCTCCGGGCCGTCGTGGCCACCAGCCGTGTGCGGGCACGATTGAGTCGCAGGAGGCGGCACCCCGACGCGCGGGCCTCGCCGCCTGCCGCTGTAGCGCAGTGACGCAGCACTCGTGACTGCTGGCGAGGACGTTTTATTCCTGCACGGACACCGCGGCTGTCCGCGCCGCGCAATCAGTGTTGTAACCCAAGCGCGGGAGCCTCGTTAGATTAAATGTCGGCGGATCGTGGCTCATCACAGGCCCGTCGCTACAATACGTACAGTTCCGTTTACTCCTGTAAATATCATCCCGGCCAAGTCATTAAGTGCGAATACTTACGCCGCCCTACCTTCCCCACAAACTCCCACATGTAACAACTTAATTCCGTTTTCCTATCAACAGACCAAGTCACATAGAAGAAAGAGCTAAACCTGCAGCCAAGAAGACAGCGGCTGGAATCCCGGTTTCCACCAGTTAAATATATTGATTGGCGACTCCATGGAGTGTTCTGTGCACCACGACCAAATATTGGATAGAATTGGAAGGAGAATCAGCATTGGTCTTTTTTTGTTTAATTATCCGCAAAATCAGTTTTGCGGATAATAAAACAGAAACAAAAGAATACGACCAATGCTGATTGTCCTTTCAATTCTATCTAGTTAAATATATATTTCGTCACTTTCATCAAACCTTGCAGAAGAATGTTGAATCACGCCTTCCTGAGAAGTAGGATTATCTTCTTCCTTTTGTCCAATATTTCTGCTGCTTTGCAACTATCCTTCATCTCTTTTTGTTCAGTTCAAGGATGAAAATACAATCAAGGTATAACGTCCTGTTGATGAAAAGTCACCAAAGGATTAGAGAAGGACGGGGAAGGAAACTGGTCGTGTCGTTTCAGAGCACTGTGCAATGACGTAACGCTTGGTTGGTTAATTTAGGGGAAGGGACCAAACAGCGATGTCATAGGTCCCATCGCATTAGGGAAGAAAGTCGGCCGTACCCTTTCAAAGGATCCATCCCGGCATTTGCCTGAAGCGATGTAGGGAAATCACGGAAAACCGAAATCCGTTTGGCCGGACGCGGACTTGAACCATCGTCCTCCCGAATGCGAGTGCTTTGCGCCACCTCGCTCAGTAAATATATATGTGGACTTATAATGTACCATTTCGGTAGCTGCCTTGAGCGATTTAGGGTACCCACAGAAAATCTGCATATAGATGGCTTGACGGACGTTTCAACCCAGGTCGTATCGAAAGTGAATTCAGTGCGTTAAACACTGCACCAGCTGTTTGAAATGATATAACATTCTGTCTGTTACCATTTATAATACACTAGTTCGAAAAAAACGTATAATACGTAGCACAAGTTAGCCTGCTGTATTACAAACATGTCATTTGTGTCATTTATAAGTCGTGTTGTTGTTGGGCTCTTCAGCCGAAAGCCTGGTTTGATGCAGCTCTCCATGCTACCATAAGCTGTTCGTCCGTCTTCATCTCTGAATAACTGCCGCATCTTACATCTTTCTGATTCTGCTTACTGTACTCATCTCTTCGTCTCTCTCTACGATTTTTAGCCCCGCACACTTCCGTCCAAACTACATTGGTGAGCCCCTGATGTCTCAGAATGCGTTCTATCAACCGATCTGTTTTTCTAGTCAGATTCTGCTACAAATTTCTTTTCTCCCAAGATCTATACACTACCTCCTCATTAATTACTTGATCTACTCACCTAACATTCAGCATTCCTCCGCAACACCACATTTCAAAAGCTTCTAATGTCTTCTCGTCTAAACTGTTTGTCTTCTATTTTTTACTTCGCACATGCCTATACTCCACGCAAAACTTGCAAAAGAGACTTCGTTACTCATATTCGCTGTTAACAAATTCTTCTTGTCAGAAACACTTTCCTTGCCAGTCTGCATTTTATATCGTCTCTACTTCGGCCATCATCAATTATTTTGCTGTCCAAATAGCAAAACTCGCATACTACTTTAGGCGTTTCTTTTACTAATGTAATTCCCTTAGTGTCACCTTCCTTTGCTTTTGTTGGTGTTCATCATGTATTCTTCTTTCATGGCACTCTCCATTCCGTCCAACTGTTCTTCAAAGTCCGTTGCTGTTTCTGTCATCGACAAACCTCAAAATTATTTGTTCCTCCTAGACTTTAATTTCTACTCTAAATTATTCTTTTGTTTCCTTTACTGTTTGCTCAATGTACAAACTGAATAATATCGGCGGTAGGCTACAACCCTGTCTCCATCATTCTTAACCACTCTTACAACTGCTGTCTTGTTTTCCTACAGGTTATGAAGAACCTAGTCCGCAGCTCGTGGACGTGCGGTAACGTTCTCGCTTCCCGCGCCCGGGTTCCCGGTTTCGATTCCCGGCGGGGTCATGGATTTTTTCTGCCTCGTGATGACTGGGTCTTGTGTCATGTCCTTAGGTTAGTTAGGTTTAAGTAGTTCTAAGTTCTAGGGAGTCATTTGAACTATTTTTGTGAAGAACCTTTCTTTCCCTGTATTTTACCCCTGCTACCTTCAGAAGTTCAAACAGTTGAAAGAGAGTATTTCAGACAATGCTGTCAAAAGCTTTATCTAAGTCTACAAATGATATTAACATACGTTTGTCTTTATTTCATGTATCTTCTAAGAGAAGTCGTTATGTTAGAATTGCCTCTCGTGTTCTCACGTTTGTCCGGAATCCAGACTGATTTTCTCCGAGGTCGGATTTACCAGTTTTCCATCCTTCTGTAAAGAATTCGTGTTAGTATTTTGCAACCATAGCTTATTAAACTGATAGTTCGGTAATATTCACGCCTGTCAGCATATGAGATCTTTGGTACGAGAAATATGAAAAAACTCGAAAAATTTAACAAAGTTTCTACTCTTAGGGTCTTATACAAAGAAAATTCCATTTGACTTTGCAGTTACTCTGAAGACAGCATATTTTTATTTTCGAAGATGTAGAAGACGGGAACTTGGAAAAAGTGTAACAGCAAATGATAATGACATCAGATGAGCGATAGAATCACTAGATGAGAACGTCTTGAGCCTTAACGGATCAAAGACTCAAGTGTTGGAATCCCACCAGGGACATCGTGAACCGAACAGAAATCTGAGTAATCTCGTCATAGCCGGCCGCGGTGGCCGTGCGGTTCTAGGCGCTGCAGTCCGGAACCGCGAGTCTCCCACGGTCGCAGGTTCGAATCCTGCCTCGGGCATGGATGTGTGTGATGTGGTTAGGTAAGTTAGGTTTAAATAATTCTAAGTTCTAGGGGACTGATGACCTAAGATGTTAAGTCCCATAGTTCTCAGAGCCAATTGAATCTCGTCATAATGGCAATCTACAGCACAAATTCTATCCGAAATATCTTGGAGTTACCTCGTGCAAATCTGACATTCTAGTGAATGTAACACAACATACGATCAAGAGGAATACCTGAAACATAATAATTAAAAAGGGAGGTGAGGAAAACTATAGGAAATCACTCTTCATTGCTTCGATCATCAGGCTGCCTGTTGGGCCTCATAATCATAATAGGTGGAGCCCCAGCACGCCCACACCGGCATGATGGCCAACTCAATAGGTCTACTGCCATCTCTGCGTAAGTGTTCGTATACACTAATGTGAGGTGTCACAGGATGTGGGTACTGCGATGTTTGCGTACGTCTGGTTAAGGTTAACCATTAATACGTGCTCATCTGGATATAGATTGGGCGTCCCTACCTTCGTTTGTATACAGCGTGCGTGATCCCGCTCAAGCCACGCTCATGTAGCCCTCGGTCAACCGGCGCGGCGCATTACTGTATGTCTCAAGCCAAATGCAGCACGTAACCTGTAGCCTTGTGCAACATCGTGTCTAGTACAAAGAGAGAAGAAACCTCGGGCAGAAACAACACCAAGGCGCCGTGTGTCGGGTTATCAACCACCTAGACCTAGAATGCTTCCAGTCGTCAGTTTATTAACAAGATAACATCCCCGGCAGGGAATCACGCAGCGAAAAGACTTGGAACATGCAGAGCTGGGAATTATAGCCCCACCGTGCTGATAAATGTTGACCTATCACAGCACCACTAACAAGCAATTTGAAGTATGGAGAACTCTACACGAAAAAATGGCTCTGAACACTATGGGACTTAACATCTGAGGTCATCAGTCTCCTACGACTTAGAACTACTTAAACCTATCTAACCTAAGGACATCACACACATTCATGTCCGAGTCAGGATTCGAACCTGCAACCGTAGCGATCGCGCTGTTCCAGACTGAAGCGCCTAGAACCGCTCGGCCACACCGGCCGGCTTGAACTCTGAACGATCTTTGAACTCCAAGCAGCTCAGCTTATACATTCAAGAATGTGACAACTATACACAAAGAACGATCTGGTAATATTATACTAAAAATCTGTTAAGAAGAAACCAAGAAATGGGAAAATTGGCTTTAACCTTAGGAGATTTGCTGTTTGATGCGTGCGCTAGGACAGGTGAAAGCGTCTCTATGTTGTGATAGTGTGCTCGGGTGTAGAGACTAACGAGCTGTCACTGGCGATAGCGCCTCGCGGCCGCATTCAAAGCTTCCTCGTTCGCGGTCTGTTCGCATTTGTACCTGTCGACGCGGGCGTCCGCAGCAGAACAAAGTGACCGCATTAGCGCTCTAATAGCGAGCCACTTCTGCGCTTATTCCCCCGGACTCGCGCCGCGAGTGCATTTGTATGTACGCGCGGTTCTGCCGCCTTGCCGTCCACTGGCAGTCGTATCTCAACCGCGCAAACTAGGACCTAGCACCCCTCCCCCCCCCCCCCCCCCCCCCCGACTCCACGCTCCTTTCCCTCCCTGTACTCAGTTGTTTTTCCGGTTACTAGCTTGCCTCGTTCCCACACTCGTATATATATTGTCTTATGTTGAATGTAATCTGACAATTATCCCAGCTCGCAAGCAGCTTTGCAAACAGAAGATTGAGTACGTTTGAATTTTTATCATTGTGGATTAAATCCTTATCTACATATGTAATCAACAAGCCATTTTACAGGCGACGATAGTTGCAGCATTAGCAAGTTCTCTCCTACTCCATTCTCATACGGAGCAAAGGAAAAATTACCGTATGTAGCTGTCAGCTCGCACTCCGATCTCTGTGTCTTAATCTAATGATACCTGGATGTGGTATACTGCGGAGTCAGTGGATCTTCTAACAATACCACCACTGGGAAAGTAGGTTAGAAATCAGATTAATAATGTTGCTCACGCAGCATAGGTTCGCTTTATCGGGCAACAACAAAGTTATTGACTGTGGATGGTATCGTCAGAACGAAAGTAATGAAGTCACTGTAAAAAAGTCATTAATTTTGGCACTTATCTTGAATGGATTCCCACGTAGATTTCGTCGTTGTTGATTCTAGGGTGATTCCACTTTGACTGCTAGAAGGTCCAGATCTGTATTTTAGCAATATTTGAAGACCTACCAAATGCGTTTTTCAGGAAATTCTTAATGATCAAACATTCCCAGATCAGAAAAATGGCATGGTAGAAACAAGTTCTGACTTGGTGTTCACGATCTACATTTTTATTAAACTTCTTGTAAATTCACATATACTTCTTCTTAATTGTCACATCATCAAGAAAACAGTTTTGTATCAATTTTCACATATTTAATTTCCACTTTAACCAAACACAATACTTGAATGTTCTTCTACAAAGCAAAATAACAACTTAACGTCTGCATAGTAAAACAAAGACTGCTCTGTGCGCATTCGCGCCAAAACGGTTACAAGTAAGTCAACGATTATCACAGTCTCACAGAAATAAATACACACAAGAACCGTATTACTGTAATATATCGATACATCTTAGTACCTATACATTAATAAAAGCAAATGTGACTACTGTCACAAAAATGTATCTATTACTTCGCAGGAAAGTAGTACGATATTACTGGTATCGATAACTGGGGTTGGAGTGCCGTAATGGTCACGTAAATAAAGAACGATTACAATCTGTAGAGCAGTCTTCCTCTAATACTCATCAGTATTTCGCGAGAACGTCGCTTTTTAATCAGAGATACCAGTTTAAGTAGTCCTAATGTATGTACTCCACTTTCATGTGAGATGTATTAACGTAATACGGTTCTCTTACTGATGTCTGCTGTCATGAATTCTGAAAAAGAGCTCCTGAAACTCGAGCAGTATCCCAGAATTAGTCGTACTCGTATACTGTATATGGCCTCTCTCCATATCTATCCTGTTTTCCCTGAATATTCCCTATAAATCTAAGTCATCCATTGGCCATCCCTGTTACACATTTCACATGTTCCTTCAATTTCACGTCGTTTCGAAGATGTTTCAACAATGTCCACATGTTTACCATTGATCTTGTATTCGGATACTACAGGACTCTTTCTCATATTTATGGGAATTATCTTGCATTTATTTACATTTAAATGAAGTTACCATTCAGGGCACTATGGGAAAAAACTTTCCAAATAGTTCATCGAGTGACCAGACTTTCCAATAGAAAGCGAACACTGACAGTGCTTGCAGCTTACGCTAGCTGATAAACTGTATTTATTTGTACTCTGAATACTAGATATGCTATTAAGCTTTCATGGTGCACACCCGGTATTACATTCGTTTCTGTTGAACAATGGCAGTGCGATATATCGTAGAGGGCTCTATTAGTGTGTCATATATCTATGGAGACACTCTGTGTTTTCGCATTTTGGTTATTAGTGAACAATATTTTTAATGATGAAAACGAGCTTTGTTTCAAATGGACTTATTGTATTTGAAAGATAAATTGTTTTTTTTTTTTTTTTTTCAGAGGAGTTATATAACTTCCGAGCTCAAAATATATTCCAGGATCGTACAACAGAGGGACGTTGCGGAATCGATTTCTAATTCTGCCCATTGTTTCTCTGACCAGGGCTCAGTTCCTGTTTTCAGTTGAGGCCCGTTGCGCGAAATATTCGTGATAAATACATCTTGCCTCCGTTGCGTATTCAGTGTGAAATCTAAGAATAGTTAAAGGAAATTGACAGCTACTTTATACAGAATCTGGTTGCAGATGAATGAAAACAAAGATTAAATTAAAGCAATTAAATCGACTAACTGGAAACCGTGAGCATGAAGTAATTAAATGCTTTAATGAAATGGTGTAAGTTAATTCCGTTTAGAGATGCTGAACCTGTGATATAAGAAATACGTTGTGGTAAATTTGAGCTTGATTTGGATTAGCAGCCAGATCTCCTATACTGTCTAATTGGGCCGGTCGAGCATGGTTCCAGGATAGATCCAAACATCACTTGTTTTATCCTCTTACTATTTCTAACAACCAGTTGTCTACCCATCTGGAATAGCACCACCTACGGAGCAATATGATGGAGGAGTGGGAATTAATCTACCAAAGCAATACATATCAACTGAATTAAATTTTCCTGACATTGAATATCCATTTCTTGTACAGTGCTACTCCCGTAAGGAGCCCTACGGTTACTTGTCAGGTCAACATATGTGAGACTGAGTGTATGGGTTGGTCTTGGAGGCATACCTGGATGGCTTGATTTTGGCTGCTCCATGGCAATAGGGCACGGCAACTGCCAGGCGCAGACGCGGGCGCGTTAGGTAGGCTACCCACCAGGCGGCCCTTTTACACGTATTCTGGACATGCGGTAAGCACATGGCCCTCTCTGCCCGTGGCCAGCGGGTGCACGGTAGGTGCACAAATGTCGCGGATGCTACCTAACTGCCCGTGCAATTATCAGCCTTTTGCCCACCCCATGGGCAGGCACACGAAACGGAACAATGTAACTGGTCAAGGAGACTACTCGCCACTAAAGGTTAGTCTCGATCTGATCCAAATTTGCATTTGACACTATGTTTTCAAGGTCGAAATTGATGCGGTTCGTTCATTAAGATTCGAACACTCATCTGACGAAATGCTATCTAGATATAGATGATATCGTAGACTGTGGGATGCTGGTATCACAGATGATATCGTAGACTGTGGTATGCTGGTATCATATGTTATTCAAGGTAATGAAACCGTTTCTGAAACTGTGTGTGTGTGTGTGTGTGTGTGTGTGTGTGTGTGTGTAATCTAGCATTCTTTGGAAATGAAACGTGTGATTTGGAGAACTGATCCAGGCTACACATAAGACGCCAGTCATCTCTTACTAAGGCTACTGTATGATCCATTAGTCACTGGTAACTGTATTTGACTTTATTAGATGGACTGGTTCCAGCGACGTATCACCATTGCAGCGGCATGCCCTGTGCGATCCGAAATGTCTCATTATGACAAATCGATTTGCCAGAGGAAAATCATTGTGCTCTGTTCCAACTTGGCCATTTGTTCAAAAAATGTTCAAATGTGTGTGAATTCCTAAGGGACCAAACTGCTGAGGTCATCGGTCCGTAGACTTACACACACTACTTAAACTAACTTACGCTACGAATACCACACATACACTCATGCCCGATGGAGAACTCGAACCTCAGGCGGGAGGGTTCATTTGATAATATTGTGCTTTTGACGTCATTGCGCCATAATGACACATTACGCACAGGTCCACGCTCAAAGAGTGCTTTTTTACGTTAATATACTGGGAAATAGTGACATTCATCGTGCTGACTGTACCTTCAATACGTCTTGTAACTGTGTATTAAAAGTACGATGGCTATTTGGAAAGTAAGAAACGATAGGTCGCTAAATGGAAAACACAGTGAAAATCGAAACTCTTTTATTTGCAACGGTTCGCCGCTCAGGTTTAGACAACTGTCGTAGCGTTGTGCCACTCTCTCAGTTCCCTAGTTATAGAAGACAGCCGCTAGTACTTTTCGACAATTTTCTACTCTGGACTGCAGCTCGTTGTCTGCGTCAAAATACTGTCTTCATAGCCAGCAGTTCATTTGAGCAGAGATGAACTTCAGGGGTAGGCAATTACGGGTTGTATTGTGGGTGATCAAACACTTCCCATCTAAAACACTGCAGGAGCATCTTCATTGCCCCTGCAGAGTGCGGCCGAGAATTGTCGTGTAGAACGAACTGCATGACAGTTATGTTTTGTGGATTGCATAGCTGCAGGCGAAATCTTTCACCAGGTCCTCGTAGTTGGCGGGAGACGCTTATTTCTAGCCATCTTTACATTCTCACTGTCAGCTCAGAACTGAAAAGAGCGACGTGATGCGATCGACGGGCGTACTAGACACAGTGCCCAACGCATCTGTGGAAAGCTTCGTCAGATTTTCACTGTACTTTCCATTTGGCGACCTGTCTGTAGTTCCTTACTTTACGAATAACCCTCGTAGATAAACACACCTTTATTTGCAAAAATTGTGGCACACTAAGGAAAATTATAAATGCTATGGAACATAATGATTACTTGAAGCAGGGTATCCCATGTATATAATTAAGGTTAATGAATCGTTTCCCTTTTGTAGTCAGAGCAACAGCCTATGATTGGCGTATGTCGCAAAATCGGCATCGTCCTGTGGAGACTATAAGCGTTGCAGGGGCATCAGTATGTCTCGTCTACAATGCGGATTGTTCCTTAATCAGGTCACACGGATGAACGAAGACGCAGGGGATGGGTGGGAGAGGAGGGAGGGCTTTGTGTGTGTGGCGAGTTCGGAAAGAGGGAAAGAAACTTAGGATTGCCGTCCTGCCGACGACTACATTATTAAAAAGGGAGCAAAAGCTTACTGTCGTTAAGGATGGCGTAGGAGATCGGGCAGACACTTTTCTAACGAACCATAAACTTTGCTTCAATATCTAGGGACGCAGGACTAATGTGTGACCCTGAAAATAAATGTGGGTCTGTTCACTTGGCTGGGGACACCTCAAACCCTTATAATTAGCCTCTATAACCAACTTTAATACCATGTTTTCAGAAGCACTCACAAGAAAGATTTCAATTACATCAATATAAATAAATATAATCTATAGGAGGCAAGAAAAGTTGATCCGGTCTAAATTATAAAAAAAATGAAATATCGTTATACTTCTGCCTAATTTCCAATAAAATATGCGATGAAATATTGAAGTACCGACACTTTATTTTAAATCCAAAGAAGCAAACCCACTGCAATCCGATATTAAAGATCCCAACATTTTAGATAAAACGATCGGAGAGTATAGAGCTTTAGAATACCTAAGGTTGTCACATTCTGTTCAATTACGGTGTGTAAACGTTGTATTCGTTTACATCTGATTTAAGTAATGTATTCTACAATCATCAGTTTTGGTGTCACAGCCAAATCGCATAGCCAGTCAAAACGATGGGTTGTTAGGGTGTACATTTTGATTCTTGTAGATCATATCCTTTGTTTCATCATGCATTCAATAGCAATAATAAATACTCATGTTATATAAAAAATTACATCAATAAACGTCTAAATGAGTGTGGCTTTGTTGTAAAAATAGTGACACTATTTCCTTTTATCGTCTCAACAAGATACTCTCTTTGAAGTACTTGGAATTCTTGTAGCTCAAGTAAGTTATTATTTCTCCACTTGGCATAATAGAACACTTTGGTCTCTGGCAGGAGTCGCTCGAGAGACTGTTAGTCATTTACTGCTTCGCTGTGTACACTAGTCTGGGACACACGCTGAAACAAAAACTCGTTCTTCTTGACCAGTAAGATAACAGAGCAATATGTAATTTGAAGCAAAAAAACGAATACAAAATTGGGTGAAACGCAGGAGTGCAATGCGACAACTTATTCAAGTTTTTAAGTAGGTGTTTTAACTACTTGTACAGTTGTCGTTGTCCAAGGACTATAAGGAAGAGAATGGGAAATATTTTCTTCACCTAAAGGGGATCAGTCGAATGTCTGGTTTTAGACTTAAAAAACGTTTCGTTGTGAAGTGATACATAGAACAAAGGCTATCTCAAGTCGTAGAGATACTAAAAACCATCTGCCCAAGATACAAACGATGGTTCTTTAATCAATGAGCTCCAGCACACAGATGAAAAGTTTGCACAGACTATTTAGTAACAACTGTTTTCAAAAGTATTAGAGCTGGTCTAGCGGAAGACCGTGGTTTTTCTGCGTAAATGTTATTGTACTAACAAGATCTTTTCGACAAGTTACAAATCCGCAGAATTCATATGATCTCGTTTTTGCACATTTACTGCCATCGCACAACTGATGCTAAGAACGACTACTGCAGTTATTTATAGCGTACTGGCTTTGCCTCTCTGCAGACAATTGGATGACACTAGAACGACGTAAAATGTTTCCATGTAAGTCTTACAGCCCCATAAGATTCATCTGCGTATTAAAAAACAGCGATATCGATTTTCATATGCAAAATATTGAAGTTTATGGAATGTAATGCAATTCATCTCAAGATTTATCTACGGAGTAAAATGCAATGGTAATACCCGTAACTTAAATTTAGATATGTAAGAAGTGCAGCAAGCTTTGCCATTGTAACCCTATTACTCAAGAGTCTCAAAAGAATCATGTTTTCCACTCGGTTTCTTCATCTGACATAGAGCCACAACGACGTTGAAAAACCATGAGATGTCCGGCAGAAATTATGGCACAGTAAATAATGTTCTTAGTTTTCATATAAATATTTATAAATAAAAACTACAACTGTTGTTGTTCTATAGTATTAATACTGTAGGATATCCACAGTATTCCACTGATAAATACGAAATTATTCTACGAACCAATGATTGAAGAATCTACGGACATTTTCACTGCACACCTATAGACATTTAAAACCACAATCGAACATACGGCGCATTGCGTAACCACTGTCCCCTCTTTCGCAAGTTCTGGAGAAACAAGTGTTCCACTATTTTCCATGCTTCAGTTACTGACACAACAAATTCTGTCGGCACAGCATAACGTCGCAGTTACACTGCATCCTCATGTTTTATCTGTCGTGAGGCAGTATCCAACAGAACAACGTTCGTCCTAACATTGGAACATTTATCTATATGAACAGCCCGCGTGATGTTGCGGTACTGTTCCGGCCAGCTAGATAATACGAGCGGTCCCCATAGAGTACACGACATGCTCCCTGCATCCAGTGGAGTTTGGCAGACAAGGTCTTGTATGCCTTGGAAAATCAGAAAGAAACGATCTACTGGATATGGAAATAGTCTGGCAGGGGTGCCGCCGGACACAAATAGTGGGTTTATAGCCCATACTTCACGTTGTTTGGAAGGTAAATTAACTTAGGCTTGTGACCCTAAGGTAGTAGCCATGAGATACGGAAAGAGCCAAAGAACTTTACAACTATGTGATGAATGAGGCCAGCCGGCGGGGTTGGCCGAGCGGTTCTAGGCGCTACAGTCTGGAACAGCGTGACCGCTACGATCGCAGGTTCAAATCCTGCCTCGAGCATGGGTGTGTTATCCTTAGGTTAGTTAGGTTTACGTAGTTCTAAGTTCTAGGGGACTGATGACCTCAGAAGTTAAATCCCATAGTGCTCAGAGCCATTTGAACCATTTTTGAAATGAGGCCATTAAATGGTGTCGTAAGAGAAAGTGGCATGGGAAAAAAATAAGACTGCAAAGATACGTCACATTACATCAGGATAGCTGTCGCCTTGTTCCTTCATACCGGGAGCTACTTCTGAACTCCTCAAATGGTTGTTTACGTTTTTTAACGAGTCAGCCTCGTGAGCAGACTGCAGGTGCGTTCATTATCATATTCTGCTCCCGCTAACAGTCTTCTGGCAACTGCTACTTACTGCCAGGAATTTTCCCTAGCTTAACAGCTGCCGTCATGGGGAAAGTCACTAGCCCTTGAACCTCCTTAGATGTATTAGAGAAAGATCAACCGATTAGCTACAAAGCAGACAAATTCTCCTTCCATCTGATGTCGGATGCTGCCTGTGGTGTCCATAACGGACGATTCCACGGCACCTTCGGGAACGGTATCTTACAGTTCCGCTCACCAATTTAAATAAATTACAGAGGCTCAGTACTTGTTGATTCTTCAAGACATATGGATATAACAAAAAAATTTTAAAGGACCTATCTTTATGCACGAAACTGATTTCCACCTGGTTTGTAGCCTAGATTATATTTCTCTTGATGACCCTTACGTAATGGCTTAGGGAAGAAACTGATAGCGCACTGTTATATACGTCTTAACTGTCAGATGATTTGATGCAGGAAAGCATAGAAACAAATACCTATCTGCTATTTCATGCACATACTCGTATTTCATTAGCGATGACAGTGGAACATGTAGTATTCGGTAGTCTACCGGTGTGACCCGGTTGTAAGCTGAAAAGTAAGCGTAGCACCAAATCTTTGCTACCAACTTGTTCTGGCCCGTTACACGCCTCGGATATACAGCGAGGGCAATGGTAACTGTCGACCAGGCCAGCACGTGATATGAGGCAAACACGCTGTTTCCCCGTAGCTGAGACTCCGCCCACTGGTTTCAGTGTTGCAGTCACGCCGGCCTCATTTCTCTCTCTCTCTCTCTGTCTCTTTCGCTCTCTCTCTCTCTCTCTCTCTCTCTCTCTCTCTCTCTCTCTCTCTCTCTCTCCTCGCTCTCATCACAATTACCAACAGCTCGTCGCGTCTCTAGCGGTGGGAGACAGCGCGGACCCACTTAGCGACCCACTCACACTAATCCCCTGATGGCCTTATTTCGATTACACTATCTGCTACTGGGCGCGCATTCAGAATTAAGCACCGGCTTCGCGAGCCTGTTGAGCTAAATTGGATCTCCAATCAGAGGCCGCCCTTGTTAGTTTTGTCTCGGTCACCGGCAAGTAATTGGCCAGCTGAACGAAGATAAGCGTTGACTCTAAATACTTTTGCAGCAGCCATTGTACGCTGCAGCACGAACTTAGTGCGCTAGGTGATCGGCGTAGCACACAATTACCTACTTGGTGTCTTCGCTTAATACTGCAACTCAGCTGACTCCAAGTACGGTATCCAGTCAATGGCACAGTGGTAATAATCCAGTTATCTTTTGTTACTCCTGCGGGAGTGTGTGTTCTCTGTTAGTAGTTAATGAGGCCGGCGTTTTACAAATCACAGTAATTTTCCAAATAACCCCGAAAATCGCGTTCGGTTGCGTACAGAAAAGATCTGTACGCCCTAATCACACAATCTATATGACAAAATAGTGACTAAGGTTGTTAACATTAGAGCGAGAAAATCCTCAGGTTGTAATAACATCATGTTCGTGTTTCGAATAATATTATAGGCTTAGCAGATTATTGCACATATCGACAAATATTGATATTGCTCGCTGATCAATCAATATTATCTTTGTTCTCGGTCGAGGTCTATAATCTGGTTCTATTTTGTAGAAACACTTTTCCTGTGTGACTCGAGTTTATAAATTAATATACTTAATCTTTTTAAAAATGGGTTCTCCAGAATTTTGATTCCTTCGTTGACATGCCCCAAAGAGCTCTTTTTGGTATCATTCTTTTACTTCGATTCATATATAACTGTAATTTCTGCTACTTTACTGAGATTGTCATTAAAGTAAGGAATTTTTCTATTTAATGTTTCGACGATATGTAAACTATTGGTTGGTTGGTTGATTTGTTGGAAGGAACCAAACAGCGAGGTCATCGGTCCGATCGGATTAAGGAAGGGTTGGGAAGGAAGTCGGCCGTGCCCTTTCAAAGGAACCATCCCGGAATTTGTCTGAAGCGATTCAAGGAAATCACGGTAAAGCGTAAATCAGGATGGCCGGATGCGGGTTTGAACCGTCGTCCTCCCGAATGCGAGTGCAGTGAGATAACTACTGCGCCACCTCGCTTGGCAGTAAACCATTACGGAGATATACAAATTTCGTGGAAGGCTGGTGGATTATGGATCGGACAGCAGCCTCTTAAAGCAATGATCCTCTGAAGAAAAAAGTTTGAAAATATATATTTCCAAATTTGAGCGCAATGTTTTGTAATAACCCCACGCAATTGTAATAAATAATTAATAATAACCTAAAAAGAGCAGTAAACAATGCATTGATCGGACAAATTCTTATCTAACGGAAATTATAATTTCATAAAATTCGTGTAAATATCAATTTAAAACTATGATTATCACTGAAAATTAATAAATACTCAAGCCAAAAGCCTGTGTTGCCGAAGTGTTAACCAAAAAATTGTAGTGGTTAAGATCTATGACTTAACGCTAAATAGCGGTACAAGATTTTTCATGCGCACCATATATATAGGGTATTTTCAAATTCATCTGATAGATTTTGTAATTTATACACAAATCTGGGTAGCTAGTGGTTGGAATGGATGGATGATTCGTGTATGAGGCCCCTGTTGCTTATTGCTGAAACTCCTGGTCTGTGTGCTCATTCAGTACATTATTTTTTTCAGAACGAAGTCCTCACGCTCTGTACCAGATGACACACATTACGGATCGGCATCTCTTTCCGCAACCTTGAACTTGAAGGTAGAGCCACCTGACTTTGATTTCTATGGGATGTAAACAGGAAAACGATAAGTATAGCTGACTGAATAAAGAAAAACAACTATAAAGGGGGAGAGGGATAAAAAAAATATTTTCCTGTGTCAACGTCAGAATTATTTCCCTTTGTCCGGAGAAGGTTCCTTTCTATAGAAGAACAAACGTTACAATAACGTTCTTTCATTCTCCTGTATCTGCTGTGTGGGACAGTTACAGTAATTTAGTGTGACGTATGTAATTGTTATGTTTATAAGCAACTAACTAATGTAAGAACGCTTAATGACAACCGCTATTTTAGTAGCAGATCGGGATGCAGACCATCAGTGGAAGGCAAAACGAACAACTATAATTTAACGTACTGTCCACAAAGATTTCATTACAGCCGAAGCTGAAACTCGGATTCAGAAAAGACGGTGGCTTTTTCAGTGGTACCATGTTTGCTTTTCGGTAAAGAAAGGAAAATTTAAATCTCGAAATCTGGACATGGATTTGAAGCGCCCTCCTCCCGAGTGCGAAGCCATTGTGCTAACCACTGCACCCGCACGTTTGGCATGATTAGAAGGAACGACACAGGTGATTAGTGTGGCTTTCATGGGTTTATTACAACTGGGCTTTACAAACTCACTATCGATAAAGTTCTCAGTAAATTACTATCATTCTTTCTCACAACATATGCGGAATGGTCAAGGTGTTGTAGTGAGATACAAGAACGTAGTGATGGAGTAAATTTTCATGCCTGGATTTCAGAAAACATGCATCAAGAATATTTCGAAAGATTAGTGCACCTTGAAACACGTACTATAAAACGGCTCATTAAGTAACATAATGCCAGAGTGGCTGTTCGTAGCTGTATTACAAATTGCCACCTTAACTCAAGATATCTTAATTCACCGTAATAAGCTCTAAGGTAACAGTTCCAGTGGCAAAAATTGGAGGTAAATTAATATACATGAGCCAGCACCACATCCCAGGAGGCTGGCTATTGCCGCGTCACGGCCTTTGAAGACGAGGTATCCACTGTGTTTCACTAGGAGTCGCTTTATTCTGGTACTTCACCTTTACAGCCCCTCATAAAGCGACCATAAAGAATCCGTTGGGATGCCGAAACTCCACCGTGAAGGTCTGCAGTGCCGTAGTAGTCGGAGCACACCACAGAGATGCACGCAATTGGTCTATTTGTCTAAATACCAGCGGCTGCGTGACGCCTCTTCCTCGGCACTAAAACGCGCCTGGTGGCCCATCTTGTTTCGTTTGAGGTCCGGTGGACAGACGCAGCTTAACGCAGGAATCCCGCCTGCCCGCTCCTGATGAGTTTTAATGGCCCAGTCGTCGATCTTCCCAGAAATTTTACTGCCGCTCGGAAACTGCACCTCAGTGGTTATGTGGGTGTCTAGAAGCGGTGTAATTTCCATTCCCTACTCGTGCGGGAAACAAATGTAGAGGTGAAGAGTTTACCCTCGTCTCTTCTGAATTATCATTAGAAAGAATGATACTTCACAAATATTAATATGAGTCGCACATCTGCAATTGTGTTCAATTTCAGCGCGTGCAATTATCTCTAGAATTAGATACAAACATGTCTGAGTTCGTGAAATTCCTTAGCGCTTGTTCAAAATTGGCACGTTTGTTTTAGAACCTACTGTTCAAGAACCTACTGCCACATCCAGTATTGAGATAAGTGGGACGCAAAGGAACATTGGTTACTTTAGATTTTGTTTGAAATAGAGTACATGACAACGTGCCGGTAAGCAATCATACACGATTAAATAAAGTATCTTGACAAAAAAATAAAATAATATTTATGCCAGTAAGAAGGAAGAATGATAATCGCAAAGTTCAAAGTATGGTATTCACAAATGCGAAAATAAAGAACTTTCTCCAACAATATAATTATGAAATATTTTTAAAATTGTTATTAGAAGCTATAAGAAAGCTATTTTTAATCAATACATCTTAGCAATGTTATAACAAAGAAAACGGAAATTAGTGAGACTGTTGACTTTTTTTTATCATCGTGCAGAGTAGAGGGCAAATCCTCTACCACATCATGGACGTCTTCTCATTGGGAAATGACGTGAATTCCGGCAATATGTAGCAGAGTGCTGTTTGTTCGTAACGCACGAGGACTTCGTACTCAGACATCTGTATGACAATACGGCATCGAGAGAAATGGAAACGGAAGTGTTCTGGAGACACGACGAATATCAGTTTCCGATTGATGCCCCTATTGAGCAACCGGTGCCGTATGTAAAGGTGCCACCATCGAGAAATCAGTCGCGCAAACTCATGATCCGGCAGCTAGGCCAAAGTCAGCACCATGTTAACAGAGAATAATTGCTTGAACTGGATTAAAGGAATTTGAATCATTTCTTTCTGACGTGCCAGATCAATACACGATAAGGCCTAACGACAAAGAGAAAAGATTGCGACGTAGTGTATCAGCCAGAATCTCTCATCCTACTCAAAAGACATCATGGATCACTGATTCAGTATCTGAAATACTCACTGTACGTCCTTTACTTCAAACAAAGTCGCCGCTTCAAACTATAGTCTCATTAGATCCTTACCATGATCATCATCTGGAACAATACGTCGTTCATATGAAGAAACCTGCGTCGCGGCGCTGCAGCACACACAGACTGTAAACTAGCTGAACCATTTAGGAACTCCACTGAAATTACTGTTTTTGTGAATACCGTTTTTAATCACTCACATATATCTACTACTTGGCGTGTCATTTATGTTCACTTTGATGCTTAGCTGCCATTAATAAATAAGATGCAAGTGTAAATAACGCACATCCGTGATAGGCAATGAAAACCTCGTAACTAGATTTTGTTAAATGTTGCAGGTGAAGCAAGAACAGTTTCTTAAAAAATAATATAAAGTGGTAGAGATAGTTGCTACACCTGTAACTGTATAGTGGAAGCCTAGGTGTTGACGGGTGAGAGAAATCTATCCACTTTCAAATCTCTCTTTGGTTGTGGACTTGTTGGTTACTGAAATTACGTTTTCACAGACAGGTGAAGTTACGAGAACTTGCGGGCCATGAAATAGGTGCTCCTCTGCCACTCTAGGGACCTGGTAATGTTTCGTGCTAAGCCTACCTGACGATCGAGGCCCATTACGAAAGTGCACTTCCTCCTGCAGCGTGGTGTCAGGTTGCAGTTCTTCGATTTGTGTAAGTGCAAATTTTTCCAGTGTTTCCAAATTAAAGCCTCTGCAAAGAAAAACAGTCCCACCACATGGTCATGATGAAACCACACCACACATTTACCTTTGGAATTTTCTGCACAATTTCCATGCCAAAGTGGGGGTTCTCCGAGCCATAGATCCATACACAGTGTCGGCTTGCCTTCCAGAACACACGAAAGGAAGCTTCTTGGGAGCACATCTTTTTCAGATTCTCTGGGTCATCGTCGGTCCCACGATCGCAAATGCTTCCTGCTTTAGCCTGTCGTCAGGGTGCAGAGCATGCAGCAGCTGCACCCTGTAGGCATGAAGCTTCAGTCTCTTGCGTAGCAATCTGTGTGCGGTGGCAGGCGGTAACAGCAACTGTCGAGGCTCTTAGTGGATTGATTTGGTTGGCCTCCGGATAAATGTCTATTGGACCCATTCCATACCTGCATCACTTGTGGTCAGATACCCGGAACTCGTCCCCTTCAGATACTAACGGACTCCTTGAACCTTGTGTACCACTCACTGTCTGACGGAGGACGTGATGGCGGTATCGATCCGGTTTCTAAGGAGCGTTGTACAGCAGATACGCGGAGTTAAAGGGCTGCCTCACGAACGTTTGTTTGTTGTAGAGTTTTTAAACAAATTCTGTGCTCGTCTATATTAACTTATTTAGTGACCGGAAAACGCCTCAACTAATTTTATCTCGAATTCCAAAAGTACCATTCGGGTAGAACTCAGCTTTTTTAATGTATTCACGAGTGATGGAAAGCAGTAGATACTGTAATCCAAGTATAGAATACGATATCATTGAGTGTAACTGGTCTTTTGATACTTCCACCCTAGGCCCTCCAATTGGGAACCGCGCTGCTGCTACGGTCGCAGGCTCGAATCCTGCGTCGGGTTTGGATGTGTGTGATGTCCTTAGGTTAGTTAGGTTTTAGTAGTCTTAAGTCTAGAGGACTGATGACCTCAGATGTTAAGGCCCATAGTGCTCAGAGCCATTTGAACCATTATTTTGATACTTCCGTCGTTCTCTCTCACTGCTGAGTTACTTCTATATAGGATCCTAAGCTCGACAGTATACACCTTTTTCTCATTATAACTCCCCAAAGGCGACTTGTGCCATCAGCAAAACGTTGCACCGAACCAATAAAACTCCGTGCCGGACCGAGCCTCCAACTTGGGACCTCTGCCGTTATGGGAAGTGCTCTATCGAATGAGATATCCAAGCTCGAATCAGGTCCTGTATCCACAGCCCGACTACCACCAGTACCTCCCTCTTACCTTCCCTGGTCCGAGTCCCGGTACGCCACAAAGTTTTAATTCGATAGGAAGTGCCAAATCAACACATACTCCACTGTAGAGTGAAATTTCATTCTGTACACCAGAATTATATTCTTTCCATTTTAGTTCACTGCCGCCGCTCTTACAGATTGAGCCTTTCATTGCTCTTTTCAGTATTTCCAACTTCCCTGCCACGTCCAAACTTCTGACATTCCATGCATCGACTCGTAGAATTTTATCCCGTCGTTATTTATTTCATATTTTCCTCATAAGCCGCCTCCCGTTTGGCTGTTCCCTCCCCGACATCCGAAATGGTGTTAATAGGGAATATTTCGCCAGTGCAGGGATCATTATGCCACTTCTTCAATTATACGTCTATAATGAATGCAGTGGTTTCTATTACCTTCTGAATCCTCATGCCATTGATCACTGGCAATTGTTCCGCCTTTAGGGGCAGTTTCCCACCCTCCGCCTCTTTGACAATGCCGTTGGGAGAACGATGGTGACCTCCTATGCCGGAAGTCTTCGGCTGCCATTGCTGTTGAGTGTTATTCCAAATTTTAACAATTGCTGAGTTCGAAGCCGAAGAAGTTTTGATCAGTAGTCGAAGACGCTGCCCTACACCACGGATGAAATGGACGCTATATAGATCCAGAATTACAGTTAAATAGAGACGTTGCCTTGTGCTATAATGGTTGGTAGTTTTTACTAGCTGTCTCATATCTGATTCCGATTTTCTAATCCATCTATCAATGATGAAACTGGTCGTTGAATAAATTGATTAATACAGGTGTGTGCGACCATGATTTTTCAATAGCTGAACATAGCGCTATCAAGCGGTTTACCTAATAAATGATTTAGAGAAATGTAAACATATAAAATGAATCACAGTGAACACTTAATACATAGGAAAAGGACTTCAGGGAAAACTGAGACTTATATTGTCACGTAGGTAGCGCGCCGAGGAAGATACCGTTGGTAGCAGTGAGAGAAAGCCAAAGTGGAAGCAATACTGGAACGGCAAGTGACAGCGCGTGGCGAGATAGGCGCTTAAATGACAGCCGGACACGGCTTAAGGCCAGAGAGGTGAGGCTGCCGGGACACAGTGTTCCCTGGAGGCGGCGGCCGGCTGCTATCTGTGTCGTTCCACACGTGAGCGCAGCCTCGAGTACGACGTGTCGGCCGTCTGTGAAGCGGTCGAGTGGAGGCGTAGGCAGGCGGGGGGCGGCCGATGCCCGCCGGCGGGCGGCCTATCTGGCGACGTATCGGAGCCCGCCGAGGGACGCGCGTTGCGGCTGTTTACGTCAAAGCGGCGGTTCGCAGCCCAGCCGAGGCAGATGCCATCGGCAGCGCCGGCAACCTGGCTCTGTCCCAGCACCGCGTCCAGCGCACCGGCGCACCACTTCCTTCAGCACTCGGGCCAGTATGACACACTGTCGCCTTTTTCGTTTCCTGCCTTTCCTCGGGTCAGCTCTGGTACGAGATGTGTCCAGCGATATAACTTCAGCAAAAGACTCTTCTACCAAACAAATAAAGAGTTGTAGCCCAGAAAAGGATTTTATATCAATATCTCATTTCCACATGTAACCTTCCAGGTTAGCCGAGCGCGCTAACGCGCTGCTTCCTGGACTCGGGCAGGCGCGCCAGCCCTGGATCGAATACGCCCGGTGGGTTAACGACGTTGAGGGCCGGTGTGCCAGCGAGCCTGGATGTGGTTTTCAGGCGGTTTTCCACATCCACCTAGGTGAATACCGGGATGGTCTCAACGTCCCGCCTCAGTTACACGGTACAAAGACCTCTGAACACTTTCGCACTATTCCATGGCTTACACTAGTCGCAGACAGTTGGGGTGCACTAATTCCTTCCCGAGGGATACGGGGTAGCGGCAGGCAGGGCATCCGGGCACCCCTTGAGCTAACATTTCCACACCCGATTAACCATGCCGACCCTGCGTATCCGCGGGGAAAACGACACAAGCAAAAATCACATGTACTCGCCGGCTGGGATGGTCGAGCGGTCCTAGGCGCTTCAGTCTGGAACCGCGCCACCGCTACGGTCTCAGGTTCGAATCTTGCCTCTGCATGGATGTGTCTGATGTCCTTAAGTTAGTTAGGTTTAACTAGTTCTAAGTTCTAGAGGACTGATGACCTCAGATATTAAGTCCCATAGTGCTCAGAGCCCTTTGAACCACATGTACGCATACCACAGCGGCTGACGGTATTCTTAAAGCGTTTTGTGCTTATGCCGACCGTCTTGCCACACGATTAGTTTTTAATATTTCCATACCGCAACACAGTAAGTGCGTCCCAGTTGTCATAAGTAATAAGAGAAGGATCAATAGCTCCGGGATACAGTACAGGTATGAATAGCGATGCACAAGTGTACAACATGAAATCCCCTTCCACATTCTGTACATAGTAGTAACTGCATACTTGCTTTACGGCAGGAAGAGGATACTTTAGGCGGACAATTTAATCAAATAATGTCGATATATCTGTTGAACTGGAATGAGGTGACACTGTCTAGCCGCGCGGGATTAGCCGAACGGTTTGAGGCGCTGCAGTCAGGGACTATACGGCTGGTCCCGGCGGAGTTTCGAGTCCTCCCTCAGGCATGTGTGTGTGTGTGTTTGTCCTTAGGATAATTTAGGTTATGTAGTGTGTAAGCTTAGGGACTGACGACCTTAGCAGTTAAGTTCCATAAGATTTCACACACATTTGAACATTTTGACAGTGCCTATTGGAAGCAGATAGAGTGCAACCATAGGTGACCAGATTGTTTATTCTCCCTCCTCCCACTATTCAAGGACTGTGGTAGCAATTTCTGATGAGGCTGTCGATATTGATGAGCTTCAACTAAGAAGCAAGGTCGGCCACGGCGTGCGACACACGCTAGCTAGGGGGGTGGACCGCATCCGAGCTGAAGCTCGTCCTGTCTCAGCTTTACTCGGTCCTTCACGAAAGTAATTGGTACAGCGCGACATTTCCTGCTGCGTTGCTGTGCGACATTTTTCATTCTCACAACATCTTTCAGTTCCACAGAATCGCTGTGTCAGCGGTATTTACCTTTCACTACTTGCTTCAAAAATGGTTCAAATGGCTCTGAGCACTATGGGACTCAACTGCTGTGGTCATTAGCCCCCTAGAACTTGAAACTACTTAAACCTAACTAACCTAAGGACATCACACACATCCATGCCCGAGGCAGGATTCGAACCTGCGACCGTAGCAGTCGCGCGGTTCCGGACTGAAGCACATAGAACCGCACGGGCACCGTGGCCGGCTTCGCTATTTGTTCGTGGTATAAAGGAAGTTCACAGGTCCAATGGCTGCTTGCACAAGAAGGAACATTCTAACTGAAACTTCCTGGCCGATTAAAACTGTGTGTCGTACATAGACTCGAAATCAGGACCTTTGCCTTTCATGGGCAAGTGCTCTGGCGACTGGGCAGCGCATGCTCCGCTGCAGAGTGAAAGTTTCATTCTGGAAATATTCGAGCTACCTATCGTCACAATCGTTTAAAAAATGAATGGTAATGACACAAGGCAAAAAATTCCTAGCATATATTACATAATCAATGGTTACTGCAAATTTACTATGTAACAACATTATATCACCATGTAGAAAGAATATGATAATTTAGTTGTTGATGAAAGAGCAAAAAATTATAGTGACCGACAGACTGAAGCACTTTGTGCTAAATTTGTAGCAAGAAGCACATGATGGTGATACATTTAAAAAAGAAAATCGCCTGAAAAAAAGAAAACCATCCAATCCCAATCTCATTGAAGAAAAAGGACACTAGTTTTGAGGAATTCATTGTGGCCTTGAAAAATTACAAGAATAGTAATCTAATGGTTTTGACGACACTGCCAACCTTACATATATGCTCCATTTTCTGTTTGCCATTTCAGATGGGACGAATTGATCTCCATTGTAATTCCCATTTAAAAGAGAAATTACTTTACGTTAAAACTGCCCAGGACGTTTCCCTCAGGTAGCGTAATGAGGCTGCAAATTTCATAAAATATTCCGACTAAAATATGCTAAAGGCTCTTTTATGTCATGAAACTAAATCTGCCAGGATTGCAAACAGGTTCGATTCCCGGCGGGGTCTGGGATTTTCTCTGCCTCGTGATGGCTGGGTGTTGTGTGATCTCCTTAGGTTAGTTAGGTTTAAGTAGTTCTAAGTTATATTGGACTGATGACCATAGATGTTAAGTCCCATAGTGCTCAGAGCCATTTGAACCATTGCATAGCAACGAGAGTGCGAAAATATGTGGTATCATCTGTGTCTGTCCGCATCCTGAGAATTTGTACCAGATATAGCAACATGAGTGCGAAAATATGTGGAATTATCTGTGTCTCTCCGCATACTGAGCGTTTGTACCATACAGAAACTATTCCACGTTTACAACGCTTAAAAAATAAATAATTCTGAAATTTTGTTTTGTTTGTGATCTGTGTTGTGGAAGAATATGAAGTATAAAACCAAGCCTCATGCGATGTGACTGTACTGCGTTTAAATTTGTCCCATTCACAGTTTCTTCTCTTCCACTCCCCATGCCCAGATGGTGTTGCGTGGCGAGAGAGCTGTGGCGCCCGTACCAGTGCATAGCTCGTGTACCAAAATCTCGGTCATCTCTGCCCTTCGAGCTACAGCCTATATCACAACTGGTTTTTACCTTTAGGCCTACGTAGAAATATCACCATGATCCCAGAGCCTCTTGGTTGGTAGGCGGTAATGCTACCGATGTGCTACGGAGGCGGACAGCACCATGATTCTCTTCTAAAAAGTAAAGTAAGAGGTCGTCTAGTTTATTGAGAAGAAGGCTTCATGTGGTGGAGTGTACGCATTGCGAGCAACCAATGCGCACCAAGCCGTGCATCTCAAAAATAAATATCTTAATGCTCACTCTTACGTGTTCGTCAAACTGCAGATGAATACCATATAGTCTTGCGATGAGAATCCTGGGATGCTTACGATAAATTTTATTTCCTTAGCAGAAATACTTTCATAAATAGCAGTTACTGGGAGAAAAGACTGCAATGGAGTTTTTGTCCAAATGTTTCTTGGAGAATTACTGATAATCCTGTTAAAAGAAAGAATGCACACCATTCTTAGTCAATTGTGCGGATAGCAATGCAACCAATGTACTTTTGCAAAGCGTTCTGAGTAATATTTCTGTAGAGTATATCCCCTCCTCCGTCACAGCTCGCTTAGGCTCTAAGTAAAGGCCGGCCATGGCACGCCAGACTTCGTACCGACTGGGTCTGAGGCCCTGTGCAGGCCAAGGCTCGGCCTGTCTCGGCTTTGCTCGTTCCCTCCCAGAAGAGCCCAGTACAGCGCAGCACTTCATTTAGTGTTACGGCGTGGAATTTTTCGGTCGGTGCAGCTCTCATCAGTCCTCTGGAATTCTGGTGTCCATGATACGACGGACGTTCATGGGTCGAATGTCTATTTGCACAAAAAGAGGCAGCGTAGCGGACTATCGTCAGATTCCTTCAAGAAACAAGTGGGAATAACAGAACAGAGGCGTGGGAATTTTCATATAGTATGCACTCGCACAGGTGACTGGTACTGCAAGTTTGGTATGAAACGATATTATAAAGCAGAAAGTATTTAAAGATTTGGTTGACAATGAAAGAGCAAAAAAATTACAAGGAACAGCACATGGAGTTCATTGTTTTGTACATGATGAAGCACTTTGTGCTAAATTTGCAGGCAAACAGCATGTGAAGAAATTGGTGGTACGAATATCAAAATCGCTTAAGTCACCCATATTACGAATTGTACTGTCGGTTGCAACAGTTTCGACTGAATTGAACGAAGAGTATGGGCATTGGGAAGTACGAGGTAAGATCGGAAAGAAACGCTCAATAACTCTATTACCAAAAAGTTTAATATGTGACAAGACAAAAATAAATCACAAATAAAGTTACATCTTGTACTTACTTTTTCTGAATAGCCAAATAGCCACCAGCGTCCTGAACACGTTTCTCCCCCGTGATATCAGTTTCAATATGTCCTGTTCATAGAAGTCCGTTCGGTTCAGTTCAGCCATTTGCGGACTGCCGATTTCACTTCCGCATCTGTCGCAAAGCGTTGGCCGGCCAGGAATTTCTTCAAGAAGACGAACAGATAACAGTCCGACGGTGCAAGGTTTGTACTGTATGGTGGATACAGGCGCACCTCCCACCCAAGCTTGGAGATTTTCTCCCGAAATGGAGCAGCGACATGCGGGCGAGAATTGTCATGAAGAAGTTTGACTCTGTCAGCATTAATGTTGTGGCGTTTGTCACGAAGAGCTCGACGCAACTTAACCAAAGTTTTATTGTATGCTGCAGCATCCACAGCGGTCTCGTGTCAGAAAAGTCTACCAGTAACACCCAGAATACTCTAAAGGTATGCTCTCTGAGTTTCAGAAGACTCAGCCACCTCTTTTCGAAAACACTGACAGGTTTTATAAGTGTTAAAAACGCTAGATACTGAAGACATAAAAGTGAATTTAGTTCATACCTAAAGAATTAGAATAAAATAGAAAAGTTGCATTAATCTGGAAATCCGATAAACTACTGTCTGTTGGCATAATTATTTCAGCTCTTCAAGGAAGCTACTTAGCCACATGGTAAAATTTACAGTGGTGTGTTTTTCCAAAATTTTACTTGGAGAAACAGAAACGTTATATTTTTTTGTAATATGCGATAACGACTTTCAGTTTTATGCAGTTATTGTTTGAGGTAATCATATGATTTTCAAAAGAAGGACACGGGCTTTGCATAGTTAATAAGAGAGAGGTTCTACATTAAGTTAACTTCGCCGTGCATGAAAATTCCAGAGTTAGGAAGCTAAAAGTAAACGTATCATTACGTGGTAGATCGGAGCCGCTGGTGCGCATCTACACTGCCAGTTGTTGCTATCAGAGCTCTGACTATCTCTTTGTAGCACTTCTCAACGCTTATTACTCGTATATGAAATGTGGAACCGGAAAGCGATACCTTTTATTTAAAATTTAAAACGCAAGTACTCAGAATGACAGAGGTGTTTGCCTCAGTGGCTGTGAGCTGGGCTTGGTGCTTTTTTTCGTGTTTCGCAAATGACGTAGGCTGTGCGAGGACGACCATCACCACCACGGGCTTAGTATTTTTCCATTGCAGTTGAGTACGCCTTCTTTAGTTACATTATGCCTCGTCGGCTTTGAATTTATAAGTGAGTTTCATTCAGTCTAGGGATTAGAATATGTTTAACAACTTTTACTGAGAGGAGTCTTAAATTTATTCCCTCAGATATTCATTATGTACCATTAAAAGATAATTCCACAAGGCCAGTGTGATTTTTTGCAAGTATAGAAGCTGTTACAAAGCTTACGTTTGGGAGAGCATTAATTATTTTCAACAAGAACACAAAACTATGTTGTATTAAAATTACTACCTTTTGCGATTGAGAATTCTGCAAGGGCTTTTAGAGGCTATTTCACATTTTTCGTCATACAACATATGTGATGGCCTGGGATTCAGAATTACTTAACGCATTAGCAAATAAGAACCGTCTTATGTGCAATTTGACAATTGTGTACATAGAATCTCCCCCATGAACTTCGTGAAATTTAGATGGTATACATAAAAGATTCAGTAAGAAACGGAATGCAAGAAGGATAAAATGTAAATACAGAGAGAGAAGCCTTTAATAATTTTCGTTTGAGTTTTTAAGATTCTACTGTTTCTAAATAGGGTCGAAGTAAAGCACAACTATCTGTGGCAGTACCCCTTCATGCTCATACAGGACAACGAGTAAGTGGCCCCCGTCTAATGTCTGCTGTAAAGTTCAGTTTGAGAGAACACACGTTACCGGTTATTATGTCTTCATATAGTGGGCCAGATTTTGACGCCACTCAGGTTAGCCTCTCACTTTTCCGTGCCTTTCCGTTTATTAGCTTTTCATTCTTTAGTTCAGTTTAAATCAGTAAATACTACCAACGACAGAACGAAAACACGTAACAAGCGTCGCCATTTCGAGTTTAAAAGCTTTCGGTCAGGTAGATTTATTTGATTTATTGCTCATTTAGGGACTTGTTGCCTTTCATTTTATGACAGGTCGTTCATTTTACAGCGTTTCATGTAGATTATAAAATGTATTCCGTACTACAAACAGCAGGTTTTCAGCAATTCCAATGGAAGTAATAATAAATTAAAAAAATATTAGAAACTGAAAGAAAAAAAAATTCAAATTTTAAGAAGATATTATGTTAGATGATAGGAAAGATTGGGATAGAAAGAGAGACAAAAATGTTACCCCATCTCAGCCAGCCTGGTCCGAAAGCCTTCAAGCCTTACAGTCCCGGTACGCCACATTCTAACACTATTTAGAAAAACCCTATAACTATAATGTACATTATGGAAAGCGCGATGGTGTATCAGTGTAAAGTACGTTTTTCCGTGAGGTTATTAATTAACCTTTAGTTGCTATATTATGTCTCTTGAATTTTACCTATTATGTTGCTTATGTACTAACTGTTCAGTTAAAAGTGTTACGCCCCAACAGCGTTATAATGACCGTGGGATGGATGTGCCAGTTTTTTACACTTAATCTAGAACAGGTTTACATGGTTGATTGCACTACAATGTTTGTTCTAATATAGTTTAGTTATTCTAATGTTATGTAAAGTTGTATATTGTACTTGTTGGTGAAAAAGTTCGCTATTTGAGTGAGTTTGTGGTTTGGTACTGCTGTCTGCGTTGACTTACTATCTGGGGTCGCTGTCTTACGTGCTTCGTGTGTGTTGCAGTGTTCCATTATATGGCCCTATCTGTTTGTATTCGTCATGTAATCTCATAGACATCATAAGCAGATGTCAAAAATCTCTTATCAAGTTCCCTAAAATTAGCATATTTGCCATTCGTAGTTCATGGAATGGATTGAATTAGTTCTCTGCATCTCTGTCTCCTCTTACGTTTCAAACGTAGCGCGTCTAGTGTCGCACCCGTAACGCAATAGAGTTCATGCAAACTGTAGAAGATTAATGATAAAATGACGGGTGTACTCAGTACTTGTCCTTATGAGTAAACGATAGTTACTACTGGATTAAGAAGTTGGTTTCATTATGATGCCGAAAGCCAAGTATAAGTTAATTGTAGCACGTTTGGATCTTAAGTGTGTAGTATAAAACTGTTTACCATTTACGGTTTATAGCCATGTAATTGACTTTAACCATTTTGCTCCTCAGTGGCTTTATTCTGTTACGTTGTTGTTGTGGTCTTCAGTCCAGAGACTGGTTTGATGCAGCTCCCCATGCTACTCTATCCTGTGCAAGCTTCTTGATCTCCCAGTACTTTCTGCAAACTACATCCTTCTGAATCTTTTTAGTGTTTCATCTCTTGGTCCCCCTCTACGATTTTTACCCTACACGCTGCCCTCCAATACTAAATTGGTGATCCCTTGATGCCTCAGAATATGCCCTACCAACCGATGCCTTCTTCTAGTCAAGATGCGCCACAAATTTTGTTATAATCTGTGTAATATTAATAAAATATTGTGCGTCACGATCTCGTGGTCCTATGCTTGGAGTTTCTGGCTCTCGATCATGGGGCCCCAGGTCGATTCCCAACAGGGCCGGGGATTTTCTCCGCTCGGGTCTAGGTGTATGCTTATGCTGTCCTCCTCAGGGCCGGGGGTTTTCTCCGCTCGGGTCTAGGTGTATGCTTATGTTGTCCTCCTCCTCATTTCATTATCATCGACGCGCAAGTCACAGAAGTGGCATTAAATAAAAAGTCGTGTACAAGGTGACTGAACTCCGCGAAAGGGAATTCACAACAGCGACAAGCGCTTCTCACATGATAGTCTGAAGACACTGGACTCGCATTCCAGAGTACGTCGCTTGAAATCTCCCTCCTGCAATCCAGATTTAGGTTTCTCGTGATCATGGCAAAGTCCAAGGTGGTTCCTTTGCAAAGGGCGCAACGATTTCCTTACAGGTCCTTTGCTTGCTCTCCAATGACACTGTTATTTATACGACGTTCAACGGTAATCCTCCTTCCTTCCTTCTGACGAGCACAGTTCTTTTTTGTGTGTTCAAATGTGTGTGTAATCTTATGGGACTTAACTGCTAAGGTCATCAGTCCCTAAGCTTACACACTACTTAACCTAAATTATCCTAAGGACGAGCATACACACCCATGCCCGAGGGAGGACTCGAACCTCCGCCGGGACCAGACGCACAGTCCATGACTAGTTCTTTTTTGAACGAGTCCTTTTTTCACGATACTGTTATAACCAGCGAATGAATTCAAAAGGGGCACTGGGTTCTGGGGCAAATTCAGGTATTAACTTAAAAATAAAAAAAAATAATCACATGTGTCTTAATAAAAATGTGAGGTGAGCCTGTGGTGTCAGAGAGTACTGTCACCTTACATCCTCACGCATACTAGAATCATACATCTGTGACACATGGTCAGTCCTATGTTGAGATATGTGCAGCCTTCAAAGCTGGCAGTGGTGAAAATAGTGATGTTTGCGTGCGTGCGTGCGTGTGTGTGTCCGTGTGTGTGTGTCCGTGTGTGTGTGTGTGTGTGTGTGTGTGTGTGTGTGTGTGTCTGTGTGTGTGTGTGTATATGTGTTCCTCGCAGAACATATAGAGGATGTGTGTTCGCACCGGCGTTCAAACATTCGCAGAAGCGACGGCCGGTGAGCTTGGGCGGCCACCCGAGGGGAGTGGCAGGCGGCCTCGGCTCGCTTCTTAATAGCCAGCGGCAGCCGGCAGGCCTCCCGCGGACAGCAGCAGTATCTGGTATCTGGCCGGCATCAGCGCGAGGCCCCACAGTCACCGCGGGCCGCTCCATTAACGTCACTCACCGCGACCTGCAGCCACGAGCGCTCCGCCTTTTGCAATCCATACATGCGTACCTACCAGCTGGCACACTACATTCTCTCCAGACATGTCCTGCAGGCAGACATCATCAGAATCGACCAGCGACTCTCACAAACATAAAGGCTGCTTTGATAGTGCCACCCCATTGACTGAAGATAACAGTGTTGCTATGAAAATCGTTACCTGTGCGGGTATAGGTTCATTCTGTAATTGTACCACAAACAGCTAAACCGTTAGTTACATCATTCTAATTTATTGTAAATACTGATTCACTCGAAGGTAATTATAGACTTACGGAATGATATAACCGCTGTTTGACTGTATGATATGCATTCTTACACATACCGCTTTCAGCTTTAGGCTATCACAGGTGTCACAACTGTATTGCCTGTTTTGCTGCTTTCGAAGTGGATTTGATCTTCAGATAGATGTAATTGGGCATGACTGGATAATGGCCTCAAGCTCGATTCTGGTCATATAATAAAGCATGTCATACAGTCAAGTAGTAATTATATCTTTTCGTAAGTTTCATACGACTTGGCTCCACATGAAGAAAATATCGTCAACTGTTCGTCTAGCCAGACGCATGCAGATGTACTTCATTTTCAGCGAACAGAAATAAAATTAGCAAAAGCAGTAGAATGTATAAAATTCAACAAGAAATATAGGGTAAATAAAGTCATTCCCAATTACAGCCACTTGAAGACCAAGTCCACTTCGAAAGCAGCAAAATGGGCAATAAAGTTTTAACACTTGGTAATGGCCTGAGGTTGAAATCTAGATCGTGTCATACAACATATCATACATTGGAATGGACGTTATATCTTCTCGTATTTTTTTTTTAAGACTGCGCCTCCACATGAAGGAAAAATCATTAAAGAACTATGGACGTTTGCGAAAAACAACAACCTCTATGAATTATAGTTTGTTACAACGAATTTCGATATACGACGGTTATTTTGGTGTTTTCTGTCCAGTGGATAAAGAAGCACATCTTTATTCTTAAATACGATAGGAATGAGCTTATGATTAACAATTCGTTGCAATATTTACAGTACACAGATGTTGATGTTTTACATGAAAGATCACACATTAAATGCATGTCGGCAACTGGTCTCCATATGCACAGAAGCTAAGATTTTAGTCGTTTCATTAGATCAGCACTTAATTTTGGATTTGAATTTTCGTTTCATATTGAAACACGGCGAGCAATGTAGCATGAGTTTCTTATTTAATATGAGGATTTATCATTAATTAGACAGTAATAACAGTGATAATTTTAACAACAATGTATTATTAAAATTTATTGGGTCACAGTGTCTGTGCACACTAATCTCTCTCTACCTTCATTTATTTATATTTGATACAGTGCTGGATTTGTCTGTTTCCTGGTGCTGGATTCCCTTGTTTTCTGGGTGATTTCTGTGTGCATGGAAAGGCGCTGCACGCTGGTTTTGGGCTACCCTCTGACGTCTGCACGTACGTCGGGATGCCAGGACCGGCCAAAGGTGTAGCAGGCTACTGTGCATTTTACAACCGAGCCCTGCAGGAGAGGGCACTTTTTAACGTTTTGGGAAGAGCACTTTGAACATAACCTCTTATGCTCTTTGAAAGTAGCAGGGCTTATAGAAAATAATGGTCCAGTCTCGTGAGCAGCTTTCTAATTTCAGAGAACCTCTGATGCGAGGCGTTTCTGGGCACGCAAACGCACCATTGGTAAATTATTCGGTGATGTCGTGAAGAAGGAGCTGAAGTGACAGCTTTTGGAAGTATAAGGTTGTATTGTATTATTTGGCATTTTATTGCGACACATCGTCTTGCCGGGACTTTGTGTGCTTGAAGGAGCCTCGATATTTGGCTGCTGTGTATGCGTTTTCTGCTATTAGCGAGCATGGCCTGTACGACGGACAAAAATTGCAGGTCGTAAGAGTTAACTAACAGTTGTGTGGAGTGGCTGGACAGACGCAGAGGTGTGGCTGCCTAGTAGTACACAGCTGTTGCGGCAGCAGCGAGACCCTTATCCTCTACCGCAGAACCGCACACACGACGGCGGCGTTCTGCATGTCTGCTGTGGTGAGCGTACTTAGCAACACCACTATGCGCCTTTTCTCGACCTGCACGTGCGGAAACCAATACTATCACCTGTCTCAGGTCAGCATTGCTGTAGTGAATGTATGAGTTTCTCAAAAACTATCAGGGACACGGCCACTGTTTTTCGTGCGGCTTAATGTGATCCGTGGATAATTTGCAGAACGCCGTTAGCATCAGAAAGGCATATTTCTGGTTGATTCAAGTAGTGCTGCCAATCAACAAATCCACTAATTTGACTGTGCATGAAGAGTTTGTGAATCATTTCATATACGCTCAGCATCTGTTATAAATTTCCTAATTTATAACAGTTAAAACACTTGATAATGGCACTTTGAAGCCGAAATCATGATTGTGTAAGGGTAAATGTAACACTGCACGTAAACAACAGTCTAATAGCCATACTGACTTTAAAGAAATAAAGAATGGTGATGCGGAAATAACCTATGCAACATTAAAGGATACAAACTTCGTTAAAACAAAGAGACTGTTAGTGAAAAAACAGTCTGTGAAAAGAAAGGGGGGAGGGGGGGTGTTGGGATCAGAACATTAAGAATTATAACATAACAGCAGTGTTAAATATGAAGTTTGTAATCTTGTTTCAGTGTATATACGTTTCTATAAGGATCCTTCTATCTGTACGTATGTTATTTCAGAGTCTGAAGATGATCCTTAAGGATTGAAACCGGTCACTCCGCTTAAAGGAAATTTGCCATCAAGACTGTTGTTTAATTATCAAACACTGGACTCTTGATGACTGGAAGCATGTTGTCTGGTCGGACGAGTCTTATATCTAATTATATCGAGCGGATGGCTCTGTACGGATGGGAGACAACCTCATGAAACCATGGACCCTGCATGTCAGCAGGGGACTGTTGAAGATGGTGGAGGTTCTGTAATGGTGCAGGGCTTGTGCAGTTGGAGTGATATGGGAGCCCTGATACGTCTAGATACAACTCTGACAGGTTACACGTACCTAATCGTCCTGTCTGATCACCTGCATTCGTGTCCGTTGCGCATTCCGACGAACGTGGCCCAATTCCAGAAGGATAATGTGACACTTCATAAGTCCAGAATTGCCGCATTCCGACGAACGTGGCCCAATTCCAGAAGGATAATGTGACACTTCATAAGTCCAGAATTGCTACAGAGTGGCTCCAGGAACACTCTTCTGAGTTTCAACGCTTACGCTGGTGACCAAATACCCCAGACAGGAACATTATTGAGCATATCCGGGAAGCTTTGCAGCGTGCTGTTCAGAAGAGATCTCCAGCCCCTCGTACTTTTGCGGATTTATGGACAGCCCTGCAGGATTCATGGTGTCAAGTTCCTCCAGCACTGCTTCAGACATTAGTCGAGTACGTACCACGTCGTGTTGCGGCACTTCTGAGCGCTCGTGGGGGGCCACACACGATATTGGGCAGGTGTCTCAGTTTCTTTTGTTCTTCAGTGTATATTCATAGCATTCTTTTGTTTTCTCCCGTTACATCATTAATGCTGCAGATTACTGTACGGTGGATGATGTTTGCATAAATCAACAATATATGTAGATTCCCTTAAGCAGCAGTGAAATGTTCATTTCGTAGCTTAGAATACAATCCCACGCTAACATTCTGCATGAGGCGCTGTAAAGTTGAAAAGCTCTCTGACACTCTTACCTTCTATCAAAAGCCTGGAATCTTCTCTTAAGCACAGTTTATTCATTTACTGAAGTATTTTGAGGCAACAAAGTAAGGCAATGAGTAGAATGAGTATTCTCCATCACAATATGTGAAAATAGACTACTTGCTAAATTCTGGTTGAAACTTTGTACCTAATTCCCCGAGACGCGGCTTCGTGCGTAGTATGAAAGAAGAACAAGAAAAAGAAGAACAAGATGATGATGATTATCTAAATTACAAGCTATCATACTGTTTTAACAGAGCGGTTGATCAGTTGCGTGCAGCAGAGTCTCACTGCTATTACGCTGGAAATAACGGGACAGAAGTAATTTACGTAAATAAAAAAACAAAAAAAACCCTAGGCAAAAATACAGAGCATGTTTTCGGAAGAAATTCGGAGTTGTTACCAGTTAAAATAATGGTCAACTTGACGATTTATTCCTGGTAACATGTACCTCACAGTCGTACAGGGATGTTATCCAGCGGACACAGTTCTATCACCAGCTGTTTATTCGAGCATATCGATGAAAATATAATTATGTGGTTTGAGTTATGACTGGTCTCACACCACTCCTTCCATTGGTGTGTCTGTATATAATGTTCATTATATGCTATTGTCTTTTCTTTTTAGTGCCTTTATTTGCAAAATATCGTGTAATACATGTGCACAGGAAATGTGGGTTTAGATATTGGTTGCTCTTTTGTAAAAGCACAACTGGTTTTGTATTCACATCGTTCAAGTCGATGTTCGTGTTTTACCATAATGTTACTTGATTTTACAGTTTCCATCTTGGCGTATATAAACACGTTTTGAAATCAGAATATTCATAAATATGGCAGGCGACAGTTCCAGTTACAATCGTTTTCTTTTGCAAGTATGTTTGCAACGGATAGGAAGCATAAATTTTTAGATTTCTCTGAAGCTATTAGATTACTGGCCAGATATCTCTCAGTAAATTGTCTCAGTTTAATGTCCTATCGATTCTGCGTGGTCTTTAACAGATCTTACATTACAACCTTTGAGGTTTCTTTCCGGTACAAAAGCATAGTCAACTAAAACCTTTTACAGTAATTGCTTTAGAATGGATTCCGTGTAGTTTGGTGAAGATCATCGAAAACGCTCGCAGGGCCTCGCCTGTCCTCCTTAATTCTATTGGACTGCTGTGGAACTTAGATCAGCTAATCCTTTCAGTATCGGTATGAGCGTAGAATGACAGTACGCTCCACATGTTCATTGCCAAAATCGTATTACTCTATTTCATAGTGGACTGCTGCTTCCAATACAGATGGAACAATTGCGGGAACTTACAATACAAGCTGACCGCAGCTCGTGGTCAAGCGGTAACGTTCTCGCTTCCCGAGCACGGGGTCCCGGGTTCGATTCCCGGCGGGGTCAGGGATTTTCAGCTGCCTGGGCGTTATTGCGTCGTCCCCATCATCATCATTCATCCCCATTACGGTGGGAGGAAGGCAATCGCAAAGTACCTCCACTAGGACCTTGCCTAGTACGGCGGTGCGGGTCTCACGCATCGTCCCCTACGCTCTGTCAAGGAGTATGTGACATCATCATCACAATCCATTAGGTGAAAGTGAGTTAGTAATGTTTGTGTTAAGGATGTTTCATTTGACGCTAGAGAATGATTACTTTGTAAAGATGATGGTGTTAATACCACTTTTTTTAAATTTAAAAATCCATTCTTAATTTTCGTTAAAGCTGCCGCTAAGGAGAAAATTTATGACAAATAACCATGACAGAACAATACTACTGAGGGCAACGAAATGTAAATCTTTGTACTGTGCAAACATGACGCAATATGATCACTTTTTGATAAGGTCACATACGTGCTTTCGAGAATGTGGCTAACGGTGTCTGCGAAACAGCGTTTCGCAAGTCGCTTCAGCAACTGTCAGGTCAATCGCTTCACTAACGTGACAGCTGGTGGTCCACGTGAACCTATGCGAAAACAAAAGTCCGACCTCCGGTGCCCCGTCTGATCTCTGACTGCTGGCACACACCGACCTTTACTTTAGGAGACACGTGACGTCAGGCCGCACCCACTCCCCCTTGGTACTGCAATGTACAACACTGTCGCCCTTAAAGAGCGTTGGTCTTACAATATTGCGACGAATCTGTGAGACGTTTGGACATAAAGACACTTGATATGTTATTTCAGCGGTTTGTTAAATGCTACGGTTAAGGTTCGATCAAAATTCGATTAAAACGGCTCAATAACATTTAAGAACAGTGCGAACAGTATCTATGAAATTTGTGTACTAGGAAAAAAGCAAAGCAGGTCTCGACTGGCTGCTCAGCTTTCGATCAAGTCGATGTTGGTTCAAATGGCTCTGAGCACTATGGGACTTAACATTTGAGGTCATCAGTCCCCTAGAACTTAGGACTCCTTAAACCTAACTAACCCAAGGACATCACACACATCCATGCCCGAGGCAGGATTGGAACCTGCTACCGTAGCAGTCGCGCGGTTCCGGACTGAAGCGCCTAGAACCGCTGGGCCACCGAGGTCGGCGGTCGATGTTGACAATGGAGAAATATTGGCTGTTTCATGATACAATAGATGGGGATTCTTTGTTATAATTTTGAAACTGTTGTATTTTCATCTCTTCTACAGTTCTGTTTGTAATATCACATTCGACGATTTATTTAGGTTTTTGAATTGAGAATTTACAGTAATTTATTTAATGTTCAATTTTTATTGCAGTCCTAAGCTCTACTGAGGGTTATCGTATGAGACATTCAAAGTTTCTCTTCATACATTCATTTTAAAGTTATCGTTTAATTTTTTCTGTTTTGTTATATCAAACATCACGTTTAGCAAACGAGGGGAGTTAAGTAAGTAATGCAACACTTTTAAATCATACTATTCCGCATTGTTTTGGGTACAAAGCCCTAGTTTCCAACATAATCTCCGTTCAATGCGACGGCCTCCTTCCCATGGAGTCCATCGTTCACTGGGTCAAATTCCGTATGGGTGGTCCTTCGTTGCTCTCTACGGTCTTCTGTTAGGTGGCGAGGAACCCAGCAGGCACAAACTTTTGAGTACACCAACAGGTGGACGAGAGTTTCAGCACTACCAACAGAGATGTCCAACTGAGCAGCGAGGTGTTTAATTGTGATCCGTCGATCACCTCGAATGAGAGTGTTCGCATATTCCAAAATTATATAAGTAACAGCTGTGTGTAGGTGGCCGGCACATGACAGATCGGACAGATTTGCGCGACCTTGCTGCGATAATGACAGCCGCCTCGCTCAATGAATTACCATGTTTTTGCTCACTGCTAGGTCTCCGTTGACATTCTGTGAGTAACTCGACTGCCCACCATCCATGTGGAGCACGTGTAGGTCTGACCGCGGTCTTCTAGGCTGAGCCACACACAACTGATTTCATTAAAGTGTAAGGGCCTGAAGATGGTGTTGATGCAACGTAGAAACTAGTAGTGAAGTAAATATAAAATATTATGTACTGCTGGAGGAATTTCATTTTCAATAAAAACCATCTTGATCTGGTGGTATTTATTTGTCAAAGTAGGGTCTCACTACTCAACGGAATGATCTCGTCCTTCAGGTTGTGCATTTTTTCCCTACATTGTATAAA
Source organism: Schistocerca gregaria (assembly GCF_023897955.1). Taxonomy (NCBI): domain Eukaryota; kingdom Metazoa; phylum Arthropoda; class Insecta; order Orthoptera; family Acrididae; genus Schistocerca; species Schistocerca gregaria. The sequence continues at coordinate 372,093,677 of NC_064924.1, forward strand.
GTATCGATCTCTTGACGTGTCAGTCGACTTGATCTGTTTGGAGTTCACTTGTATGAGTAGCTCATTTTCTTCAGAAATACAGCCTCCAGCTCGAATTGTGCAACAGTTCTGTGAACTACCGATAGAAATAAAGCCACATAAATTACTACTGATTAGTAATTCCCTCGGTCACGTATCATGTATGGCAATACATTCTCGTTGTGAGTAATGAAAAATAAAGATCTTGCGTGCGAGGTAGTGTCTGCCCCTTTACGATGCCTTGCGCTTTCGAAGCGGGACCTGTCAGGCTCTTCCGCTGGATACGAGGGAGCTGCTTCATTAAAGGGGCTCTGCCTCGCATGTGCGACGGCGAGCCTTTTGCTTGGCTAATGACGCCGAGCAGCATCCAAGAGCGAGAGGCGAGAACAGGTTGCGGCGACAGGAGGATGGCCGCGTTCGCTACCAAACCGGGACGCGTCCGGTCCGGGCGCTATCGGGGCGGTGGCTGGCCGGCCAACAGATACCGGCGAGTTCAGCACTGCGTCCATCCGCATTCAGCTCTGGCTGCAGAAATGCGCTGCTAATGAGCGGCAGCCGTTTATAATTCCGCTTTGACTATGCCTCTATAACTTAGGATTTCTGTCTACGTACGAGGCGACATTCTCGCTGCTTATTTCAGCAACAGCATACAGAATGAAGCTAATGGAAATCTAAATGCATGGCAGTACCATTTTCCTCGAGAATACAGTAGTACGTGGTGGACACTGTAACGAAATCTGGATTAAGTTTATCATGTCACAATCTGCTCTCACTGAATCGCTTCAGGAAAGACGGAGTTTATGTTTGTGACGATTTCCTGAAAATACAACATGTTTCTGCCTTCGCTCCACTTGCATCTCTAGTGCTCTATATAAATAGTAAGACGTTAACTCCAGATGAACGCTGAACAATACTGCATGCGGGGTGTGTCAGAGGTCACGTATTTTTATACTCCTCAGGAATCCACTACCGACAGTTTGCTGAAACTCAGTCGCACTTAGTTCGACCGCCCGTTTAAAGCGGGGTTCTATTCTGCAGTTTTGCAGCTTTCCCTGCGAAACTCGATGTTGCTCAGTTAGAAGTCATAACATTTATGGAGCAAAATGCTTCACACATAAGTGCACAAGTAACATGAAAATGAATGTCACACAGGACATTTACATACAGTGTGGGCGCTAAAGCGTACAAGCTAGATCATGCGGTGCCACCATCCTACATGAGCAGTACACAACAGCTGTTATATAATAGCGAAGTGATTGGAACATATCTGTGGTTACAAAAAATTGTAGCTACTCACGGAGGTCCAGTACAGCTGTAATCTGGCGGGAAGGAGGGCCTGGTCCCCGACACGAATCCACCCAGCGGATTTGTGTCGAAGTCCGGTGAAGCAGCCAGTCTGTGGATGGTTTTTAGGCGGTTTCCCATCTGCCTCGGCGAATCCGGGCTGGTTCCCCTTATTCCGCCTCAGTTACACTATGACGGCGATTGCTGCGCAAACAATTTCTCTACGTACGCGTACACCACCATTACTTTACCACGCAAACATAGGGGTTACACTCGTCTGCTGTGACACGTTCCCTGGGGGGTCCACAGGGGGCCGAACCGCACAATAACCCTGGGTTCGGTGTGGGCGGCGGAGGGGTGAAGTGGACTGCGGTAGCCGTCGTGGGGTTGTGGACCACTGCGGCTGCGGCGTGGACGGAGCCTCTCCGTCGTTTCTAGGTCCCCGGTTAACATACAGTACAATACATACAGTTGTAATTATCGTATGGCAGCGAACCCAATTTTGGCCACCAGGTGCAAATCTGGTGCTGTACACCATCTCTTATACGTTTCCGGTGCTCATATTCAACAAATTGCGTAAACAGTGGCTAATAATAAAATCAACGTTATATTGTTTGACCTTTTCCGCCCACTTCCCGTCTCTGAGCTATTACATATTAAAACATTGCTATACTTCTTTCTTGCATTCACAGCGCCAGATTTACACATGGTGGCCAAAACTGGAATAATTTTCCGGCCGAAATCGGTTCCGCATTAACGGATTACAATATCTACCAAGTTTAGATGTCATACGAAAATTACAGCCCACACTGTATCTCCTTGAGTAGGTGCATTTTCATTATAACCACCCGGTATCAACAGCGTTAGCCCTAAGTACTTATAATGAAAACAATTTCACCTAATAAACCTGCAGCCTACAAGCGTAGGATCTGCAAGCGACCAAAACGCTGTTCTCCAATCTTTCTCTAATAACCGTATTCTTAAAAAATGAAGTAATAGAAACAACCAGAGAAACAAATCGTGACGTAGCATTCTGGTATATCGCTCAGTACAACTGTAGTCACCGCAAAAATCGAAGGGCAGCTACGTACATCTTTCTTAGGTAACTTTAATAAATGTCTGTACTGTCCCATTTCTTTGGCATCCCAAGTATAACATACTCTCTTACATACGGTATTGACGACCTATTGCACTGTCAGTACACGCAAACAAATCAACACAAGGATATGAGACTAAATCTTTAAAACACTAATGGTTAAAGGGAGTGAATGGACAACATAATCGCTCAGATCATAGCGTCAGTAAAGATTTGAGTTACACTAATTGTTATGTGTGTTGACACAGTACATGAGAACTGGATACGTTTCATTTCACTTACGAATCTCACATATGCATTTTTGAAACGATAAAAAAATGACGTTTTAGTAGGGTACACCTGGATACGTTTCATTTCACTTACGAATCTCACATATGCCATTTTTGAAACGATAAAAAAATGACGTTTTAGTGGGGTACACCTTGATCTCCGAGGAACTTAAGTTTGATTTATGCAGCAAATTCTGGTAAGCCCAACCACTTCGGATGCTAAGAGCAGCTGTGTTTTGAAGCGAAAGTAACTCAGTCAAATGTATTGCTTGCAGATGGTGCGGTGCCATACCTTCCTGAGACGTTGATACCACTAAATATGATTCTTGTTTTTATTGCACATTTTAACGATGTTACTTAGAAATGGTCCCGAGGAACGATACTGTGTTTACACTAAGTAACACAAAAGAGATTTCGCATTCCGGCTGGGTTTGTTTACCAGGCTTTCCTCCTTCAATTATCGATGGCTTCAGCGTAAGTATTTCATTGTATCTGAGGCAAAAAAAAAAGTGTGTGAAATCTGCTAAGGTCATCAGTCCCTAAGCTTACACACTACTTAACCTAAAGTATCCTAAGCACAAACACACTCACACCCATGCCCGAGGGCGGACTCGAAGCTCCGCCGGGACCAGCCGCACAGTCCATGACTGCAGCGTCTTAGATCGCTCGGCTAATCCTACACGGCTGTATCTGAGCCTGCCGTAAACTAGATATTTTCTAATGTACCGAAGTACAAGCAACTTCAAGTTCAGCAATGTTGCAGTGTTACGAGATATTTACCATCGAAACAAAACTCTGTAACACTATAAATTAGAGCCGAGGCGACAATGCGACATCGATTGCCGTCTCTATCATCGTCACATCCGATGTTTTGTTTCTTCCCTGATGACCTCGGCGTCGACGGAACGCAACCTACAATGTGTACTTTATTCGTAAATAGGGATGATAATAAAGAAAGCGAATCTTAAGTGCCGGCCGGGGTGGCCGAGCGGTTCTAGGCGCTACAGTCTGGAACCACGCTACCGCTACGGTCGCAGGTTCGAATCCTGCCTCGGGCATGGATGTGTGTGATGTCCTTAGGTTAGTTAGGTTCAAGTAGTTCTAGGTTCTAGGGGACTGACGACCTCAGAAGTTAAGTCCCATAGTTCTCAAAGCCATTTTGAATCTTAAGTGAAAAAGGTTTTGTAGATTTTGGAACTACATTTTCTTCATTATTATCCAGGGGGCCTTGCCTCATTGTTAACATCGTTTCCCGTCAGGTCACCGAAATTGAGCGCTGTCAGTTTTGGCTAGAACTCGAAGGGGTACTGTCGAGATCTGCCGAGCAATGCTGGGAAGCGGGCTCCACTCAGCCCTTGTGAGTCCAATTGAGGAGCTACTTGATTGAGAAGTAGCGGTTCCGGCTACGAGGGTAGCTCGTTTTGTAATGTCGCGAAGTAAGAGAGATAGTGCCACAGACATGATACGTGAATAGGAGTGGCAATCATTAAAACAAAGGTGGTTTTAGTTGCAACGGGATCTTCTCATAAAATTTCAATCACCAATTTACGAAAACATTCTGTTGGCACCCACCTACATAGCGAAAAAATGATCATCACGATGAAATAAGAGAAATCAGGATTCGCCCAGAAAAATTTCAGTGCTCACTCTTCCCGCGCGCCGTTCGAGGGTGGAACAGTAGAGAGACAGCTTGAAGGCGGTACATTGAACCATCTGCCAGGGACTTTACCCTGAATAGCAGAGTAATCACATAGATGTAGACGTAGATGTAGAACCCTCACAACGGCCGAGAGAGCAGTGTGCCGACTAGACGCCCCTCCATATCTGCATCCAGTGACGCCTAGCGGCTACTGGGTGCAACGGCGGTCGGTCGGTGCCGTTTGCCTTCCAAGGTGGACGGAGATTTTTTCATTATTTAATTTACGTCTTTCTTTGATTCAAATTATGAAATTTTCAGTTTGAGATGTACTGATTTTAGTTCTGTTTACCTTGATAGTAATTGTAATTGAAGTTACGTCTGCCATTAGTGTTCAAAAATGTTTTATTTGATCTAAATATTATATTATGAGTCTCGCTTTAACGCGACAAGGTTCGGGTTTGGCAGGTAATTTCAATATTAGTTTAGTCGTTTCAGTTAGTCGTTAGTGCTCAGATTTTATTTGTGTGGAGCAATAATGTGCTAAACTTATCATTACGAAACGTTAGTCCGCTAAACCACAACTAATTCTAATGCTCAGCATAATTTAATACATGTTAATACGTGGTGAAAATAGTCCTGGTCCGGGAAATATTTCACGTAAGTGAGGCCGTCCAGCTTACAGCATTCACCTTGGGTGTTGTGATGTTGATTATACAAATTGAGTTATCTATTTTGACGTGGACTACATATTTTCTGGGTCTCTTATTCTGTCCACCCTACACAACAAACTAAATGCTTGTGTGTGTGTGTTTTATTTTAGCTTGGATAACGTTAACCTATTGTAATTATAGGATAAATAGGCTGATAAAGAACTTTGTAGATAGCTGGCACGTTGCCACAGGAACATTCCATAGGCAAATCTGATGCGTGGGCAGGAATAAAGCACCAAACTAAAACATTATGCTGAGAAAATCTAGTGCTGTGGCATGCCGGGAGTCGCACTCAAGTGTCCATTCCGTAACGCGATAACTGCTCTTGTAAACGTCTCTTTGACTACAGGTTCTGCCATCATGAATTCAGCCTGACTCCCACGCTGCCCTTCGAAAGGCTATCCCGGTGATTGCGCAGGATTCGCGTGAGCAGAGGTAATCCCAGCGACTGCGTAATAAAGGCCGAGCTGCCGTGCGGCGACACGCGCCCGCCCGCTAACTCATTTAGCCGGCGATTCGAATCCGTAATGAAGCCCAAGATTCATTACGTGGCTGCCGCGTCGCTTTATTACATTTCAATTGCTAATCCCACCATTCGGCCCCCGGCTCGGGTTCAACGCTCCACGCCAGCAATTAATCTTTCACGCGAATCCCAGACGTCACTGTGCTGGGAAACGCCCACCGTTGCGTCGAGTGGAATCGACTCTTCTTCCCCATAAGAGGGTCTCGCGTTCCCACGACGTGAGTGAAGGAGCGATGTTTCCAGTGAAGGGCCGAATACCAAAGTTTTCTCGAGAAGTACGGCTTACTACGAGGTAAGCACGTTTGTCTCCCTGTTGTTCCCCGCTGGAGATCCAATCGCCGGACCCATAAATTTATAAAATGACGGGCAAAGCGGCGATGTCGTTAAAACATTAGACTCGCATTCTAGAGTATTAGGATTTAAACACTGAGCTAGTAGTCTTTATTTAGACTTTCCCTGCGTCGCTTGAGGTTAGTGTCGCATTCTGTTTCCCTTTTCATCTTTGTACATCTCAGTTTGCACTCCAGTTTTAAGGATCCCGATGTTGAAGGGACGTTGGTTAAACTGTACCTAACTTTTATTTTTATTTTTAGCAAGATTTCATAGTTTTGTTCCGTAACAAGAGGTATGCATATTTACGATCTGGTGTCAATCTAAATTTGGACTGCGTTTTATTTTTTTTAAACTCTTAAGACGGTTGTTGGAGACTGAAAATAAACATTAAATAGTTTCTTTGTCATCATAGGCACTTCCTATCCTTTTGTGCGCCGCGCGGAGTGGTTGCGAGGTTTGAGGCACCATGCCACGGATTGCACGGTCCCTCCCGCCGGAGGTTCGTATCCTCCCTCGAGCACGGGTGTGTGTGTGTTGTTCTTAAAATAAGTTAATTAAAGTAGTGTGTATGGACCGATGACCTCAGCAGTTTGGTCCCTTAGAAATTCACACACAATTAACATTTGCAGCGCGGAGTGGTCGCGAGGTCAGAGGCGCCATGTAAAGGTTTGCTGCGCATCCTCCCGTCGGTGGTTCGAGTCCTCCATCCGTCATGGGTGTGTGTACTGTTCTTACCATAAGTTACTTTAGATCAGTTTAATGAGTGTGTAAGTCTAGGGACCGATAAGAGCAGTTTGGTCCCTTAGGAATTCACATACATTTGAACATTTATCCTTTTTTGAAGTGCAGTTTTAAAGTACTGAAAGACGTCATGCAGGGATTCGGATACAATTTTACAAGTATTAACAGAAAGCAATGCGCCTTATGGAAAGACGTCTTATGATACATGTAAACATCTTTGTTGAATGGAAAAAGATGGAAAGTGTCAAGTGGTATTAAAAAGAAAAGGAAAACATATAATGATACAACAGGTCGAGCTATAGGTTACTATTATAGAACTATTATACTTCAATAATGGCGAAGCAAATAACGAATTACAAAATCAGACTTTTTTACATTACAGACTGGTTTATAACAAACTTTTATCACCAAAACGCGTCAGAATTATGAAGTTCGTATCGGAATATTGCTGAAAACTCTTTCTGACGACGAATGATGAGTCTCAGTGTTAAATCAGTCATGGCATCGTAATACGTAAGAGTGAAATTGATGTAGCTAGAGAATGCAACTACTCTACAGATATCTGAATACAAAACAGTGAGAAACTTTCTGGACCAGACATTTTGTTTTTTGTTTTACCTGATTCATCCCAAACCACATTGAACAAATTCGTGGAGGGAGCTTGCATTAAGCCGTAACAGATATTAATCTGCCTGTACACTACGCAAGCTACGCGGAGGAATATGCTGTTTAGTAATACTTACTTTATTCATTCACGATTGTAGAGAGAGAAACATAACTTTTTGCGTATCATCTAAGTATGTGTTTCATGTTACACTCGAACTACAAAAATAGTTACATACCATCATTATCACTTGGACAGTATGTGTGTTTTTGATCGGAACTTCTTCCTTAAAATATTTAACTGGAAGAAATCCCAATGTAGGCCTACAGTCCTCTGTGTATTAGTGATAACAGTGGACCTTCATTCTCGCTGCAGTTTACCAGAGAGCGTCGTGTCTCTCACCGTGAACAGGACAATGAGGATTATGTACACTCTTCAGTCTTCCAGCAACCCTCGAAGAATCGTTCGATGTTTCCACCGTGCGCATATTGTCTCTTTATAGTGAGAAAGTTTGTCAGCAATGGAAGCTCCCCCCAAGATGGAGTACATTACTGCAGTCATCAAAACATTCAGTTACTCTCGTGAGACACACAAAATAGATTTATCTTGCTGGGGACGCCCGCTCTCAATACCAGCAGCTGATGACTCTGTCTATAAAATGTAGCTCTTTGTAACCCCCAGGAAAATGTGATACGATTGCGTGTTGATTTTTTGTGGGTACCTGGGAGAGCTGTTTGGATATAGATGACAAGCAACGGTCTCTTCAAATCAATTTGGCGTCTAGTGTCCGTCTAGAGCAACCGTACAACACCCCCCCCCCCCCCCTCGACTCCCATTCCAGCACCGTGCTGTGCGAAGTACACTGAAGTGCCAAAGAAACTAGTGTAGTGTTATAGGAATGCGTATCCAAATACAGAGATATGTAAACACATCACTGCTGTCTTCAATTCCTCAACATGACAAAAAGTGTCTAGCGCCGTTGTTAGATCGGTTGCTGCTGCTACAATGGCAGGTTATAAAGATTTAAGTGAGTTTGAAAGTAGTCGGGGCACGAGTGATGAGACGCAGCATCTCCGAGGTAGCGATGAAGTGGGGATTTGCCCGTACGACCGTGTCACGAGTGTACAGTGAATGTCAGGAATCCGGTAAAGCATCAAATCTCCGACCGCGCTGCGGCCAGTAAAAGATCCTGCAAGAACGGGACCAACGACTAGTGAAGGGAATCATTCAACGTGACTGAAGTGCCACCCTTCTGCAAAATGCTGCAGATTTCAATGCTGGGCCATCAACAAGTGTCAGCGTACGAACGATGCAACGAAACGTAATCGATGTGGGCTGTCGAAGCCCAAGGCCCCCACGTGTACCCTTGTTGACTGCAGGACACAAAGCTTTATGCCTTGCCTGGGACTGTCAACACCGACATTTCACTGTAGATGACCGGAAACACGTTGCCTGTTCGGACGAGTCTCGTTTCCGATTGTATAGAGCAAATGGTTATGTACTGGTATGGAGTCAACCTCATCAATCCATGGACCCTGTATGTCAGCAGAGGACTGTTTAAGATGGTGGAGGCTCTGTAATGGTATAGAGGGACCCGTGAAACGTCTAGATACGACTCTGATAGGTGACAAGTATGTAAGCATCCTGTCAGATCATCTGCATCCATTCGTGTCCATTGTGCATTCCGACGGACTTGGGCAATTCCAACATGACAATGCGATACCCCACAAGTTGAATTGCTGCAGAGTGGCTTCAGGAACACTCTTCTGAATTTAAACACTTCCTTTGCCCAACAAACTCCCTAGACGTGAATATTATTGAGCATATCCGGGATGCTTTGCAACAAGCTGTTCAGAAGAGATTTCCGATCCCTCGTACTCTTGCGCATTTATGGACAGCCATGCAGGATTAATGGCGTCAGTTTCCTTGAGCAGTACTATAGACATTAGTCGAGTCCATGCTACGACGTTTAGAGGCATTTCTGTGTGCTCGCGAGGGGCCTACACGATATTAGGCAGGTGTATCAGTTTCTTTGGCTCTTCAGTGTAGATGGGCAAGGAAGTTAAGAGAACTGAATCTGGATCAGTGGCGTCGGATTACTTCTCCGACGAATTAAGAATCTGTCCGACTCCTGATGATTGTCGAAGAAGAGTGTGGAGACCATCAGTTACTAATGCACGTCTCAGCCATAAAGTTCCACGAGTCCAGCAGGGGAGTTGCAGATCATGTTTCGCGCCGGTAACAGATACAGATTTCAGACGCCTCTCATCACTGTCGACGATCTTTACAAGGCTGTGCAGTTTCTGGAGAGGACCCTCCAACCAGTTGTCAACTCTACAGCCATAAATTACATGATCAAAAGCTTCAGGACACCTATTGTTTCCATCTTTCGCCTTTATGCCAGCTACAACTCTGTTCGAGGCACATCGCTTGAGGTGTCTGAGTGTCTGTGAAGGAATGGCAACTCATTCTTCCTCAAAAAAGGTAGTGAGGTTTGACGGTAGGATCTGTAGTGAAGTTGACTTCTAACTCATCTCAAAGTTGTTCTGATGGGTTCAGGTCGGGACTCCACGCATGCCCGTCTATTTCAAAAGGTTATTCTCCACTATCAATTGCCTCAGATGCTGATTTGTGACTGGCTACATTGTCATGCTGATACGATCAATCAATGTCTTCAGATTGTTCCCGTGTTATCCAGAGTACGGAATGCCGTAAAATGGATTCATATCCTCTTTAATTTAGCTTCTTCTTAAACATAATTAGGGCACAACATCCTACCCACGAAAAATACCCTGACAGCACTTCCTCCGTACATCACTGTTATCACTACAGGTGATGGCAGGACCGTTTGTCGGACTCAAACTCTTCCATTGGACTGCCACAGAGTATATCGTGATTCACCACTCCAAATCACGAGTTTTCCGGTCATTCACAACCCAGAAGCGTCGCCCTTATGCCACCTCAAGCGTCTCTGATTACAGAAATGTGTAGCATATGAGGAACTGCTCGACCGTTCAATTTCCACGCTCAGTAATTGTGCTACTTGGACTGGTCGTAGCAGTCTGTAATTCACAAGTGACTCTTGCTAATTTCAAGCGATTTTTTAAAACCACCCTCCGCTATTTTCGACGGTTTCTGTCCGTCAGTACATGAGGTCTGCTTGGTCGTGGTTCAGCTCTGGTTGTTCCTTCATGTTTACACTTCACTCACATCACCGGCAATCGCTCTGAGTTGCTTTATAAGCGTTACTCGGGTGATATCCAATGGGTAGTCCACGTTCGAAGTCACTGAACTGATTGGCCGATGCTGCTGTCAGTGCATCTCCCTGCCTCCTTTTCTACTGTTGGGACGTCTCTCGTGACATTTAGTAGTCATCTCCGTAGTCCATATGGGTACCTGGGTAGTTTTTACCAGACGACTCGTCTTTCAATACGATAAATTAGAAGCGCCACCTCGTCGACACCTTCCTCAAGGAAGCAGCAATCAACTAAATGGAATACGCTGCGATATGTGATTGCTTGAAAATGGATGGTCATTCTTGGGATCAGGTTCGTTGCGAGAACACTGGACGACCCCTGGATAGCTGCTCTCTAAAAATGGAAAGCCTTGAGCAAAAGCGGGTCGATGATGTTGTGGCGAGATTTTCAAGTAAGATTCAAACACGTTGCAATGCACGGAGTAGGGGATGACGGAACTGAATGTTTCCCAACAGCATATTCTGATTTCATTGAAATGCACTTTCGAATATACTGCTTATTGGAATGTTGTCAAATAAGGACATGGCTGGAGACCGTTCTTATTATATGAAATAAATTGTTGATGATATTTTGACGAAAACGTGAAAGCTGTCTGATGAAGATATGCATAAAGTCGAAACCGATGACGGTACCTCTTGAATAAAATAATCTAAAACCAGTTTGTGGCTGCCTGCTGCACACAATCTACAATTGATATAGTTGTAATTGGTTTGGAGTTACTTCACAGGGAAACTATTTTTTCCTTTCAGTTTCGTAAGACTTATTTTTCCATTGCTTGTGAGTTTTGAATTTAATCACACCCTCGTTCATAGACGTGTAGGTGGTCCAAAATTTATTGGAGCTGTACAATTTTCAGGCGAACATCATCCGTTTGTTTCACGTCTGGAAATGATTTGAGGCACAGAGAATCGTAAGGACCTTGAAGCACACCATCATAGATTTTGAGACCTGTATCTGTAACCCCACACCGTATAAATGAACGTTCACGAAAAGCTGTCTCCCCGATTTCTCGGTTATACATTTCCATAGAGGCTCAAAGCACAAAGCATAGCTTTATTGCTCTGCACTGCTCAGTTGTTGTCTAGGTTTGACAAACTAATTTAGTCCCTAGTGTCTACATCATGCACGTGATAGCAATGCTTCATAATCGGAGACATATCGGCAGTTTTATCTGAACCTCAACCCACAGAATGTGCTTAATGAAAATGATGATAACGAGAACCCTGATGTGTTGCAATAGGTCATAAATATGCATTTAGTATCTGTTCTTGGTTAGTAATTTCTGAAAACATTTCTCATGGAGAATTCTATAATTTCACATAAAAATAAACAGCCAAGAGACACTACTGCGAATAGCCTATAGACGAAAATTTTCTAACTTAATATTGACAATAAATAAAATCTTAAATATTAGTTAATATTTCATAGAGTTGGTGCATTATTTTTTCATAGTAAGTATAGGGTGTTGAGAGTTGGATAAAAAACAGCTCAGATCTACGTAACCTTTGGTTTTGGTTTCATTATTTCCACAAACATCTATTTTTCTTAAAACTTTGTTTCGGTGCTTTGAGCCCTTACGGCTCTCAGTTTCTCATTTGTACATGTGAAAATCGAATGTTCCACCGCATTTAGGAGCCCGCACTAAACAGTATGTCTTCCACCATAAACGTCTCAGTTAGCCAGATTAACGGTTGGAGAAAGGCAAGCCTCAGCCATTCCTAGTAAAGGGCTGCGGAATCCTCACAAATCTTCGGATTGAGAACTCCTTTACCTTACTTTTATGCGTGATATAAAATCACTTTGGAATAAAATGGTAATAAAAACGTGTGGTAACCAGTAAACCAGCGTTGAAAACTCTACTGCAGCTCATTTCCAGCGTACATAGCTCCACAATAAATTCGCACCTCGCGAGCCTTGACTTCTTTCTTATGGCGAGATCCGCGCTTCCCTTCCAGTCACGTCTGATGCGGTTCTGTAACCGAACAGCAATTTCGCAATGCGCATCGAAGCCATGAATCACGGTAGAAAATGTCAGGTATTACACAGGAAATATAAAAAGTTGGCGGACTAGAGATATTTGATTGCGGAGTGTGAGTTATTGCACTGCGCTGCAGATGGTCAAGGCCGCCGTTCACAGCCTGTCGTGGTGGGCGCTGCAGCTGCGTCTTTCTGGTACGTCTACCGTACCCATGCTACACGCAATTCAGACCCTTTTCAAGAGCGTGGAAGATGAAAGTCAGTGCTGGCACAGGCTTAATCTGAATTTGTGCCTTACTTCGTGCTTATGGAACACAACAAGCAACCTGTATTACGCAATGTTTTCTCAACATGAAATCAAATTCATTGACGCATGTAATGGTAATGACAATAAATTCTGGATGTTATTACGTAGGTTGTTTGCTGGTATATCCTTACAAGAAGTCATATGGAAAGATAACCTCCAGAGTAATCTTTCCGTAATGTTTTTCAAAACTCCGTCAAAACTAACTTTCATTCCAGGGCGTAAACGGACGGATTTGACTCGTAACCCCATATTAACTTTCATTTGTCTGACATCTCGATCTGTCTCTTGGCACTTTTTACGAAATAAGCGCAGTCGGTTATGGAACAACTCTGATTATACACGCACTGCACAAACAATAAAATATACAAATTCAGAGAGTATATTATTCGTGAACACTGTATTCCTTTCTTGTCCTGAAAATGAAAGTGTAACAAAGTAATGTAAACGAAGACATTTAGTGATAAAACGGCTTTCCAGGTGCCGATATACGAAAATTAAATAATTGCTGCAAAAAACAGGATGATTCACTTGAGAAGTATTCTGCCGCTATAGTAATGGTTTTGATATACTTTCTCCCATCCCTTCCGTTTAGTTTCGTTCTATAGTGGTTAAAGAAGCATCGACGTCGCTGTTATGATGTTAAGATGTCGGTAGTTCTGAGAGAAGTGACGGGGTGCTTTAATTGAAGCTTTTATTGATGTATTACTGTGGCCCTGCATATCTGACACAAACAAATCATTAACTACCTAAACAATGATAAAAGAATTCATCTGACTACGAAATTGGAAAAGGATCTCAATTCACTTAGTTTAATTCACGTAAAATCGTTTAATACTCACTGGAAATAATAAACTAATGCCTGGGCATATCTGCACAAGGGATCTAGAATGTGATTCAGATGAACGCATACCTGGAAAAAACATTCACGTTGTTGGAAGTTGTGCCGTGATTGCCAAAGATTAGTGCACAGAGCTAGAAAATATTACAGATCTCTAACTTCAAACAAGTCTTTAGAGTGAAGATTTTAATCAATGAACATTATCAAAAATGACTCGACTTTCCCTAAAGTTCGCCTCGTTGTGGCAGCTGGATCTCACCATACTCATATTCTGCTGGTGGCGACTCAAAAAGCAGCAAAGTCAACCATTGGTTCTCTACCAACAATTGCATCCTGTCTCAGCTCAGCAGGAGGAGAGCCTCTCGTCGCAGACGAGTCTGGAGAAACCGACTAGAAGTGAAGTCCGCCCATGGAGAACCCTGCCAGAGAAGACGCTGAGCCAAGAAGTAACTTTCTGCAGTGTACGTCTGACGAGGGAGGCTATGCTCTCTGCGTTTTTTCTGGTGTCGTGCAATTTTGATTGGCTGAATGATAAGTATTGTGAGTGCGTACCAGTACGAAGTTGTATTACAAGATGCTGGACTCTCTTCCTTGCTCGCTGTTCAATTACAAAATTCGTTATACTTCACGTTCCAAAACTGTGTCCTACTCTATCCCTCTCTCTGTCTACTTCCGTGAGCTCCCCAATAAGGGTAGAACTCTGTAAGCACAGCCATATTCGTTACTATCAGTTCTAAACGGCTGGCATTAATAAAGAGCAGCCTTTTTTCATTTCCTTAAACATTCTCCACTATGTGATCAAAAGTATCCGGACACTCCCAAAAACATAAGTTTTTATATTAAGTGCATTGTGCTGCCACCTGCTGCCAGGTAACTCATATCAACGACCTCAGTAGTCATTAGACACCTTGAGAGAGCAGAATAGGGGGCCCCGCGGAACTCACAGACTTCGAACGTGGTCAGTTGATTGGGTGTCACTTGAGTCATACGTCTGTATGAGAGATTTCCACGCTCCTAAACCTCCCTAGCTCCACTGTTTCCGATGTGATAGTGAAGTGGAAATGTGAAGGGACACGTACAGTACAAAAGCGTACAGGCCGACTTCGTCTGTTGACTGACAGAGACCGCAGACAATTGAAGAGGATCGTAATGTGTAATAGGCAGACATCTATCCAGACCATCATACAGGAATTCCAAATTGCATCAGGATCCATTGCAAGTAGTATGACAGTTAGGCGGGAGGTGAGAAAACTTGGAATTCATGGTCTAGCGGCTGCTCATAGGCCACACATCACGCCGGCAAATGCCAAACGACGCCTCACTTGGCATAAGGAGAGTAAACACTGGACGACTGAACAGTGGAAAAACGTTGTATAGAGTGACGAATCACGGTACACAATGTGGCGATCCGATGGCAGGGTGTGGGTATGGCGAATTCCCGGTGAACGTCATCTGCCATCGTGTGTATGGCCAACAGTAAAATTCCGAGGTGGTGGTTTTATGCTGTGGTCATGCTTTTCATGGAGGGGGCTTGCACTCCTTGTTCTTTTGGATGGCACTATCACAGCACAGGCCTACATTGATGTTTTAGCACCTTCCTGATTTCCGCTGTTGAAGAGCAATTCGGGGATGGCGATTGCATCTTTCAGCACGGTCGAGCACCTGTTCATAATGCACGGCCTGTGGTGGAGTGGTTCCACGACAATGACATCCCTCCTAATGGACTGGCCTGCACGGAGTCCTGATCTAAATCCTATAGATCACCTTTGGGATATTTTGGAACGTCGACTTCGTGCCAGGCCTCACAGACCGACGTCGATACCTCTCCTCAGTGCAGCGCTCCCTGAAGAATGGGCTGCCATTCCCCAAGAAACCTTCCTACACTTGATCAAACGTATGCCTACGAGAGTGGAAGCCGTCACCAAGGGCAAAGGGTAGGCAAGAAAAAAAAAAAGTTCAAATGTGTGTGACATCTTATGGGACTTAACTGCGAAGGTCATCAGTCCCTAAGCTTACAGACTACTTAACCTAAATTATCCTAAGGACAAACACACACCCATGCCCGAGGGAGGACTCGAACCTCCGCCGGGACCAGCCGCACAGTCCATGCCTGCAGCGCCTTAGACCGCTCAGCTAATCCCGCGCAGTGGTAGGCCAACACCATATTGAATTCCAGCCTTACCGATGCAGGGTGCCACGAACTTCTAAGTCATTTTCAGCCAGGTATACTGATACTTTTGATCAAATAGTGTATCTTGGCGGGATCCGACCGCGGAGTACTTGTCTCACTATCTTCAAAGGAGCCCTAAATTTGCTGTTTCCATTCCATGTTCCAAGATATTATCTTAAAAGCTCATGGATTTCGGCGAATTCTCATCACAATAACAGTTCTTCGGGGCTTTGCCAAAAATGGGTCACATCCCCCGACCAGACCACTGGAAACAGGCTTTGTTTTCCCTGCTCAACCTGAAGACATGTATTGCGTGACTTTGAGTGTCTGGTGTGAAAGTCGCTTTCTTTCAAACCATTGTCGGCCTGACTGTCTGACGTTGTCCTTCTGTGACACTTCTGTGAATGGCACTGAGGGCTGGTTCTCTGCTGAGTTTATTACCCTACAGCGCATCTCCTCGTCCACACACAAGTGCAACCTGCTTTCATAATGGCTTCTGATTTAGACGTACATGTAATTCAGCATAAGAAATTGTAATCTAAACAGTCAAATACTGGCAGTCACAGGTAGCGATTCACATTTCATTTTCTTGTGGGGATTCAATTATTCTGATTCAGGCTGACTCATTCTCTTGTGCTTTACATACGTTGTGGGCAATTTAAAAAAAAGTCTTATAACAATGGAGAGAGAGGAATAGGATAATGGATGAGGACGTGACTGGTGATGCTAGTTCAGTTTATCGGTGAGACAAAACTGAAAAAGAAAAGAGAGGGTTTTTGTTTTAGAAATCCGACTGACTTTCGTTGAGACTGTTTGATGAAATCTTTGGGAATCGAGGAGGACATTTTGGAAATACAACACATTGTTTGACCTTAATCACATCGATTGTGACTTCGATGACAGGAAGTTAATCTTCAACCTTCTCTCCTCCTTTTAAGTTTTGCTCTCGCAGCATCCAAGTCAACCTCTTATCATTGCGCTATCTCTTTCAATGACATCTTTTCAGCTATATTTGTAAATGAATACTATTGGCAATCAAATATCAATCAAGTAAATGATATCGAAAAAGTGCAATGAATGGCAGCCCGTTTCGTGTTATCGCGCAATAGGGGTGAGAGTGGTAGTGATACGATACGCGAGTTGGGGTGGCGGTCACTGAAACAAAGGCGGTTTTCTTTGCGGCGAGATATTTATATCACCAACTTTCTTTTCCGAATGCGAAAATATTTTGTTGACACCCAACTATATAGGGAGAAATGGTCATCATAATAAAATAAGAGAAATCAGATAAGTATTACCATAGCACTTACTACAACAACACAGAAGGAACTTTAGAGAAATGTGAGTGTTCAAGGTCTACTGTAGAATAAGTAAGCCCTTCTGGTAATGGTGGTGGTCAAAATTTACTCTGAATAACGAAAAATTCCGTCTGACACACACACACACACACACACACACACACACACACACACACACACACACAATATATATATATACAAGGTCCCCCATTTTACAACTATATTCACTACGTATTAAAAAGAGAGAGAGAGAGAGAGAGAGAGAGAGAGACTGAAGAAACATTTGGCCAAGTATCCATGAGAATGCAGTAAAAACTGGTCTGAGTAGACACCGCATTGGCATCTGACGGCTTTGAGGCTATAGTTTACAATTACGTCACACAACGAGTCCCGCTGTCCGCTTACATTTTTGCTTTCCATTTGCACTCTGAGGCAATAGAATATTATGATAGCCGCTGTCTGTCAATCATGCGGCAACACATCTTTCGCTCTACTTCATGCAGTGTTTACTCCCTCAAATGGTTCAAATGGCTCTAAGCACTATGGGACTTAACATCTGAGGTCATGAGTCCCCTAGACTTAGAACTACTTAAATCTAACTGACCTAAGGACATCACACATATCGATGCTCGTGGCAGGATTCGAACCTGCGACCGTAGCAGCAACGCGGTTTCAGACTAAAGCGCCTAGAACCGCTCGGCCAAAGGGGCCGACGTTTACTCCCTCCATTGCTCCTTTTCCTGTCTGGTCACATGCTTGCCGGTAATTTCATACCACGTCACTGCGTACATGGAATGACTTCGAACCTACCCCCCCCCCTCCCCCCCCCCACCTGCCCCCGTCTTTTCAATTTCGTAATAATCTAAGAATTTATCGAAATAGCCTAGACCTAATTGTAAACCGCCGTCTTTATTACTGCTGTGAAATATTAGAAATGTTGATGATATGTCTTCAGTGACTTTTTTGGCACACTCTTGGGCTTTTGGTAAACTTTTCATCTGCGAATTTGCGTACATGATCTGTCGAACCACGCAAAAAAGGAAGGGAGAGAGCTTAACGACCCATTTACAGCGAGGTTATTAGAGACGGAGGACAAGTCGGATAGGAAACGAAATCGGCCGTTCTCTTTTCAAAGGAACCATCCCGGCATTTGTTTGAGGCGATTTAGATAAATCATGGAAACCTAAATCTGAATGTCCGGCTGAGGATCTGAACCGTCGTCCTTCAGAATGAGAGTCCATTCTAGTAATCTGCTGTGTCAACTCGCTCGGTTCGAATCTCGAGCTACAGCTCGTAAACCGGTCAAGGTTTGATAACGTAAACATTCCGTATCAGAAACCCTCAAAGAGGGCAGTCGCATAATGTCATACCACGCGACACTGGAACAAGAATCTAGTCACCTTTACGAGAAATTAGCCAATTAGCCTGTTGTAGGCTCTAAATGGTAGACTGAATTATGAAACTGGTATGCAGTGACACATCGCCTTCCACAGTTCGGGCGTGCTCCTTTTCGAAATGTTCACCTGTTCCAGATACCTGTGAACCGGTACCTTACGAATCACGTCACTCACAATTTTCGTACCTTCAGTATGTCAGCAAACAGAAAAAAATAACCAGAATGGTTAATGACCACAGCTGAATCTGTGTTATCGTATTTATTTAGCAATGTCTGTGCTGGAGCGCCTTATATCAACCAAAAGTTTCATGTAGTTCGCGAACTGTATTTCCAAATTTTTCTTCTCGTGTTTAATATATTTTCCTCTTACCAATACCTTATTTCTTCTTGTAAAGTTATAGAAATCCAAGAAAATGAAGAGCATGTAGATGTCTCCTCGCTAATCGCAGAAACTGATAGTAATGTCATTTCTTTTAGGACCACATTTTTAATGCATTTATAAGTGGAAAGGTGAAGCGGAGAAGAAAGAAATAAAACAAAAGAGTTTGCAGATGAGTTACTTATTACGCTAAATGGGTTCGAGCAAGTAGGCGCACTGTCTAGCACACTGGATTCGCATTCTGAAGACGACGCGGCGTCCGTCCAACGTCATTTAGGTTTTCCATGATTTTCCTAAATCGCTTCAGGCAAATGCCGGGATGGTTCCTTTGAAAGGGCACGGCCGACTTCCTTCCCCATCCCTGCCTAATTCGATGGGACCGATGCCCTCCTGTTTGGTCGCCTCCCCCAAATCAACCAACCACCCAATCTAAATGAGAGATATCGTTTAAGAAGTTTCTCCCTAGGAGTGAATGATAGCTTATTAATTGATAAACTGAAACTAAAGTCTCTCATGTGAATTTAAACGGAAACCTAAATACGGCATTACCCGCGAATGGGACATATCATGTGTGAGGTAGACTATTACAACAGTGGAGAAGTGCGAGGAACATGAAGGACTTATCTCTCTGGAGACGTTATGCAAATGAGATGTCTCCAGGCAATGCTTTTCCTACGGTCATGAAACGAGGTTCTGCTGTAAGAGTAGGATCAAAACTACCGGGTGCTTAGAATTAAATTGCACCTGCTCAGAAAGATCGAGCGTGGGCTGTAATTATCGTGTGGTAGCGAAACTTGGGGTTAATGCGGAACTGATTAACACTGGAAAAAATAGTTCCAATTCTGGACACCAGGTGCAAATCTGGTGCTGTGAATGCAAGAACGACTTAAGGAAATGTTTCCATATGTAATGGCTTACAGACGGGAAGTGGGCAGACGAGGTCAAGTAAGTGAGAAAGATATAATCCTGATTTTGTTATTAACCGCTGCTCACACAATTTGTTCAATGTGAGCACCGGATTTTATTATTTACCGGCACTTACACAATTTGTTCATTATGAGTGTCGGAGACGTGATCAACAATTGCTCACAGCAGTTCCGGTGGAACATGAACAACGCTTTCTTGTATACTGGCCTTCAGACCAGGTAGAGATAGAACGTGTTCTTTCAGGTACCCACAGAGCCAAAAGTCACATGGATTCAGATCAGGAGATCTTGCAGGCTATGCATCTGGAGAACCTCTGGAGACAACACGTTCGTGGAAGGCTGCATTAAGCGGATCTTACACTGAGCGAGCGACGTGAGGTGTTGTCCCACCTCACCTGAAAACAATGGTTTTTACACAGTTGCGCTCTTCCAACGCTGATCCCACATGATATACAAGGAGGTCTCGATAACGAGGAGACGTCACGGTACACCTTACAAGCCCTTAGGGTGTATGCTCTTCATAGTAGAATGGACAGAGAATAAAGGTGCTTGTGAATCCACACCACACAGTGACATATGGCGAGTGCAGTGGCTATTCGTGAGCAACACGTGGTATAACATGACCCCAAAATTGGCAGTTCTGGGTATTCACTGCAATTTGCAGTGTAAAATATACCTCGACACTGCATAGAATATTGGACAGCTACATGTCGTCAATTTCGATCCGTGTCAGAAACAGTACAGCAAATTCAGAACGTTGCTGCGTATCATGAGATCAGCCGGCCAGTGTGGTCGAGTGGTTCTAGGCTCTTCAGTCTGGAACCGCGCTGCCTCTACGGTCGCAGGTTCGAATCCTGCCTCGAGCATGGATGTGTATGTTGTCATTAGGTCAGTTAGGTTTAAGTAGTTCTAAGTTGTAGGGGACTGGTGACCTCAGATGTTAAGTCCCATAGTGCTCAGAGGCATTTGAATCATTGGATCATGAGATCATCTGGATCTTATACGGGTTCGAGTGTAAAATAGACCACAAAACTTTCCGTACTGTTGATCATAGAGTGAACAATTCTCGTGACTGCACGATCACTAGTACTACCTGGGGCACGCGCTGCATGGTGAGCTACAGCAGCGCCAACCTTGTCAGCAACTTTTAGCACGATAGTGCGCCTTCCTCTTCTAGGTTCCACACCAAGCTAACCCGTTATTTTCGAATTTAATATAATCTTCTTTAAACAATTTAATGACATCGACCCTCTCCTCAGACCTTTTAGTCGGCGATATTGTCCCAATGCAGCACGGCTACTGTTGCCGTTCAAATGAAACAGTTTCAGTAACAAGGCACGGTCTCTCTTCTCCATAGCCATAATGCTTACTCAAGTTATGTCTTGTCAAATTACAGCATGGATTTCATACAATCGTTAAAGCAGTGTACAGCGCTAGACTGCAACTGGTGCCTAAGAATTGGAACTAAGATTTTTCCAGTGTAAATGGATTCCTGATTAACACATTAGCATATCTACCAAGTTACCCTGTCATATGATAATTATAGCCTACACTGCGCCTCCGTGAATAGCTGAAATTTAATTACAACCAGCTAGCAAAAGTTCCCAGTTTCTGGATCTGTATTATTGCTGATGTCGCTATGAAGATACTTAGAAACTTAGTAAGCATTGATTGTGCAGATCATGGGACACTGTTCATTAAGGTCTCAATCGCAGTCTGATCCATCAGAGTCGACAAAGCCGATGGTGAGATCGTTTCACGAACGTCGACTCCTTTGTTAGGAAATAAACAAGGTACAATAGAAAGCTGACCCCAGAAGTGTAAATTCGATAGAAATAATGATACACAATGAAAAAGATCTAAATCCATCTCATATCTGACAACGGCGATGGTTGTTAGCAATGTCCTGTCATTCTTCGGAGCTTAAAATGTCATTCATCATCTGGGGATGCTGATTCAGTTTTTCAGGTGGACTGAGGGAAGGACATAAAGACGTGCGTGAGCGGTAGTGGCATGTTTATTGGCCTGGAGTTAGTCTTCCGAACAGACTGGAGTTCCCGCAAGGTATTGTAACATGTTCACGGTTCAAGAGTAAAGAGCGGGTGTATTTGATGTGCGCAGTGAGGAAGGTAAAACTATATTTTATATTATAACCATGTGGAAGAGTTTGTGTTTTTATCAAAGAGCACTGTATAACCGAGACGAACCGAATGCGACAGTGAGACACTAATCGAATTTTCGGGAGGACGTCCTGTTTTACGTTTTCCGTCATTTTCCTAAATCATTTCAGGCAAATGGCGGGATGATTCCTTCATCAATGCTACCACCGACCGTCTGTTCTATCCTCATAAAAACATACTTACATGCTCTGCGTGCATGTCTGTTCTTGAGCTATTTCTTTTCGTTGTATTATGATGACAAATGCTATATGATTGAACGAGAATCACTAGATGAGTTAATTAATAAATATGTGATGTTTATTGCCAGATGGAAGACACTCAAATCATTAAGTGTCTGTTAACAAGTGTGAGCTTCCATGGTATGCTTCTCCTCAAAATTTATCGTAAACTAGTGGAACAATCCGATTAGAATGTACGTAAATGATCAAAGCCCCAAAAAAGAAGGACGATTATGGTTTAATGTCCCGCCAAAGACGGGTTCACGGGATGCGGTTTGGGGAAGGAAATGTGCCGTGGTCTTCCAAAGGAACCATCCCGGCATCCATTTTAAGTGCTTCAGATGCACCGCATTTCGTCAGATTACTAGTACGATGCCTTACCAAACCGCCACCTTGCTCTGTAGATACAGAAACATTCAATTGTACCCTTTATTGAAGGGTAATGAACTGACAGCGGAAGCAAAATTACTAATAGGAAGGGGCGTTGCGCTTACAACTTTACATCAAGACTGATGTCAGGAGCATGGTAACAGATACTCGTAAGAACATAACTGAAAATTATAAAGGATGTTATTTATAGACGTTAAAGATATGGATTATCGTAGACAAAAACATTATTGCTATTACATCAAGCATAAAGAAAGGAACGTCTTACCAGAGTTCTGAAAACTCGTCTCGGTGGTGAGATTCCGCCACTAAACCATAAACACAACAAGATTATTCTGAAAGTATCAGTTCTAAGTACTTCATTGTGTAATATCACAGAAATGCAAACACGAAAACACATTCGTGAACACAATTTTTAACGTAATAGTTTTTTGGGATCAAAAAAATCTCTCCTACAGGAATCAACATGGGTACCGAAAACATCGATCGTATGAAACCCAGCTCGCTCTGTTCGTCCACGAGACGCAGGAAGCAGCAGAGACATGCCGTGTTCCTTGACTACCGGAAGGCACTCGATACAGTTCCGCACTACCGTATGATGAACAAAATACGAGCGTCATGAATGGCAAGCCAACTGTGTGATAGGATAGAAGAGTTTCTAGCAAACAGAACTCAGTATGTCAATATGAATGGAGAGAAGTCTTCAGACGCACAAGTGACGTCAGCCGTGCCCGAGAGGTGTTTTACAGGATCTTTACTATTTTTACAGTATAGATAACGGCGGAAGTTCGAAGAGGCTTTTCGCTGATGATTCAGTTGTGTACAAAGCTAGAAAGTTGTAGCGAGATACAGGAAGACCTCCAGAGGATCGGTGTTTGTTGCACAGAATGGCAATTGATCCTCAACATAAATAAGTGTCCAGTGTTACGAATACATAGAAAAGAACACTCTTTATTGTACCATCAGACGATTGAAGAGCGATCGCAGGAAACAGTTACTTCCAAATATTATCTAGAAGTATGCGTACATGCTATTTTAAGTCGAGTGATCACATAAATTTAAAAGTGGGAAAGGCGGATGTAAGACACAGTTATTGAAAGAATCCTCAGGAAAATTTTTCCAGCAGTAAGGGAAGTAACTTTCAGAACAATCATTCGACCATTACCCGAGTATTACTCGTCAGTATGGGATCCTTATCATATGGGACTGGTAGAGGAAATAGATAACAGCCAAAGAAGAGTAGCAGGTTTCGTTACAGCTTCATTTAGAAAGAGCGATAGCTCCAAGGAGATGCTCACATAACTGCAGTGGCAGACGCTCCAAGAGAGGCGTTATGCATCACGGTATGGTCTACTGTTAAGAGTACCGAGAGCGTACGTAACTCGAAGAGTCAACCAATATATTGCTTCACCTAAGTATATCTCGCGAAAGGACCACGAAGATAAAATTAGGGAGCTTCGAGCCGACACGGAATCTTACGAGCAATTTTTCTTCCTGCGACTATACGCAGGTGGAACAGGAAAAGAGGGAAGTGACTGCGGCACACGAAGTACTCTCCGTCACCTAACGTAAGATGGCTGGCTCAGTATAGATGTAGAACTAAAGACAGGAGTCTGCATACAGAGTCCTTCAGATTACACGGTAGTGGAGAGAAGGACGCAGAAAGACTGGGATTTAATGTCATTAAAGAAGCCATTACAAAGTTGCCGGCTATAAAAGCTAAGAAAAAAATCTGTACACACTTTTAGAGGTTTCCAATTCACTCAAGATTTATTGTAGAAACAGCGTATATGGAGAACGTGAAATGAGTACATTTATAGGTCAACAGCACAATCGGTTCTGAAGTACCGAGTATCGATCCACGCTTGTTAGTACTTGGTGTAGCCTCTCCATGGATAGAAATCCAGGCGCTCACTCTGGCATCCAGTCGATCGGACAGATGGCGAATGCTGATCTGGAATTCGTTGTGCTACGCCTGATCGACTTGTTCTTGTCGTTCTGTAAGAGTTGTTGGTTGATGAGTCGCTCGAGTCACTTCTCGTCCCATCATATCCCACAAATGCTCTATTGGAGACAAGTACGGAGACATTTCTGACCACGGAAGTTGCAGTAGGTCTTGCAGAGAACACTGAGTTTGATGGGCAGTGTATGGGCAACCATTATCCTGTCGGAACAACACATCACCTCCCTGTGGCAATAACGCCAAAAGAACGGACCTAATAAAATTCTGCAGGAACTGAGCACTCTATAAACACAAAAGGTGCGCGGGAATTGTAATTTATCGCAACCCAGACCATAAAGCCTGGGGTGTGAGCAGTGTGTCTTGGACGAGTGCAGTTTCTGAGAGAGCGCTCAGCAGCTCTTCGTCGTATTCGCATACGACCGTCATTTGCGTGCTGGCAGAATCTGCTTTTATCGCTGAAAACCACGGCACGCGATTCCATCTGCCAAGTGATCCTCTGGCGCCACTATTCTAGTCGTACACATTGATGCTGTGGCGTGAGTGGAAGACGTGCTAGAGGTGTGCGTGCTCGTAATCTCACAGCTAATAACCGGTTCACAACAGTTCGTGTAGACACATCTCGGCTCAGAAGCACTCTTATCTGTGCTGATTCCCTTGCAATATCACAATCCTGGCGAGCGTCTGTGATGCGTGGACATCCAGAACCTCGCCTACGGGTGTGAAAATGTTGCGCCGGCCGCTATGGCCGAGCGGTACTAGGCGCTCCAGTCCGGAACTGCGTGCTGCTACGGTCGTCGGGTCGAATCCTCGATGTATGTGATGTTCTTAGGTTAGTTAGGTTTAAGTAGTTCTAAGTTCTAGGGGACTGATGACCTCAGATGTTAAGTCCCATAGTGCTCAGAGCCATTTGAACTTTTTGTGAGAATGTTCACATGACCACTGATACCAGTCTCCTTGCACAGCTGACATAGCAAGTCCAACTTCGGTGACAATTCAAGTTTCCTTCAATTAAGAACGTAGGTGCACTTAACAACTGTCATATGGCTTTCAAATGATAGAGCACGGCAATCAGTCGTACTTTTCTTGTAGGTCGCGTGGAATGGTCGCTCTGTTTGAGGCGTCAAGTCACGGACTATGTGACCCCTCCCGCCGGAGGTTCGAATCCTCTCTCGGGCATGGGTGTCTGTGTTGTTGTCAGCATAAGTTAGTTTGAGTAGTGTGTAAGTCTAGGGACCGATGACCTCAGCAGTTTGGTCCTTTAGAGATGTTCACACAATTGAACTTTTTTTTTCTTGCAGGTTTTATTCGGTAACTCTAGATTTTGGCTAGTGCCTAGTCATAACCAATGCACGATTTCATAGTATCATTGCTTGTTCTAGTACGTCAGCCCCCTGTTGTTCGTGCTTCTGTCACAGTTCGTTCAAGACAATTCTCCAAAAATGCGATCCTGCCACTCGATAGGCCTCGATTTGACCCCTTTCAAACTCGCTCATTTGGCTGCAGATCGTCTCTGTGGCTTGGTTGCCTGCTTACTTCACACGTTTTCACCTCACCGAGCCTTCTGATTTGAGCATTCTGTATTAAAGGGTAGAGACAAATGGTGCTCTGATAGCTATGGAAGTACCCTATCTGTCGGCGTACGACGTTGAAATCGTGATCAGTACGTCGATCACCTCCCAGGGAGCATATGCTGTCATCGGATCAAAATCGACGTCGTCTTTGCAGGTTTATTAACTTTTTTTTCCGGTAGCGTATTTCTTCTATCATCAAAACTATTGATCTTCGCCATGCCTGAGATCAGTAATCGTTGTGAGTGGACTAGAGAAGAATGACGTAAACGCCGAGCCCTAGCTCACTCCTTGGAGTGTAAGCGAGGGATGCCGGGCAGGTGACGGCGCAGCTTGACCAGTGGGTGATGCGCCTCCCGTTCGCCGCAAGGTCATCGCGTAGCCGGCGGCGCTGAGTGGCCGGAGGAGAGGATATGGCCGGCGATTAGCCAGCTGGTCCGCAGCGCCGGCCAATTAATTGCGTGTTCGGGGAAAAGTGGAGCGCTGCCCACCGGCCTGGAGAAAGCGGCCGAGCGCGCACGCGTGCAGGTGCCAGCCGCTGCAGGCTCGCGTGCCTCCAGTCAGAGCTAGAGTAGTACCACACTGTAACGTGGGAGACTTGTTTGATGCCCAGTGTTGGTAAGTGATGAAGAAGCTGTTCGCATCCCGCCGATGCGTGTACGACCATGAAATCTCTTGAGTGGTCCAGTACTTGACCATGTCAATTTTTCACCAAACATTAGTCCCATTTGTGAGAACTGTTGAAAGTACAGCACAATTATAGGTCCTTTTGAAACATAGTTAGGGAGATGGAAGACCATGACATGGCCGCTGCCCAAAAGGTAATACATCATGGCGCAAAGCTTAACAGGGCAAAAGTCACAGGAGAATCTTATTCAGCAATGCACATTTTTCCCACATTTGCAGTTCCTATAAAGCCCATATTTAGACATGTGGTCAGGGCTCAGCTACCGCAGAAAAGAATGCATGGGTGAGCACAAAATCCAAATGAATGTTTCAACAGTTTGATTTAGAATCGTACACCAAAAACTGTGTTTTTATATACGCAAACATTAAAAATAAGAGTCCATGATACTCTCACGTACAGGTAATCTGTGGGAACATTGCCAAATGTTGGGTATTACAAATTATGACAACTCCTGAGTTCAAGGTACTGAAAGATCGGTGACAGTAATGGACAAAATGTGAGACAGTTAGCTAGATGTAGCAAAACAAAGCTGGAGGACAAGACGTACGCAGAAGAAGACAAAACATATGTTTCATGCTATTTTTAATCATGTCTACATGATCTAACTCAGCTGATTTCCTTGAAAAGTGATTTTCCAGATATAACATTTTTCACTATGGAAGTCCTTTTTCTGAAGAATTGTTCAAGATAATTCAACGAAATGTAGTAGACACCGGGATAAAAACTATTAACAACCATTGAACCTCAAATAATGTGAAAATTTGTATTACTTACTTCTAAATAAAATTATAAATGAAGACAAATCTTTCAGAATTTTGAGTCCTTTCGTTTTTTACAAATTTTTAGGGAAAATCAACTTAAAGAACACTTTCAGGTTCAGTATATTGCCAACTGAGTCACTTGCCAATCTGAGTTTGACAAGTGTTTACCCTGCCTGGACCTGCATGTGACGAACAGCTGCCATGAACAAAGTTACCTATCCAAGGTGCGTCCATTGGACCACTATTAATTGTGATTCAAACTAACAAAACTAAATTAAGATAAGTAATAAGGAAAAGTTGAACGCCAAATCTTGCTTGTTATATAGAATAAGAGTCAGCCACAAAAATTTCATCGTCGTTTTGCTGCAAATAGTCTCCAAGTGGCCTAAGACAGATTTTTCTAGTCAATGAGCGGTTGGAGATGGACCAGAGAACCCAGCCCATTTCTTTTAAACACAGCCTAATCCATTAAGGAGCCACCACCAGCTTCTGCAGTACCTTCTTGACAACCTAGGTCCATGGCTTCATAGGATGTGCGTCAGACTCTAACCATACCAACGGCTCTTACCAACTGAAATCAGGACTCTACTGACCAGGCCACGGTTTACCAGTCGTCTAGGATCCAACCGATGTGGTCACGAGGCCAGGAGACTCGGTGCAAGTGATGTCGTGCTGTTAGTAAAGGCACTCGCGTCGGTCGTCTGTGCCATAGCGCATTAACGCCCAATATCGCCACACTGTCGATACGGATACGTTCGTCGCACTTCCCACACTGATTTCTGCGGTTATTTCATGGAATTTAGCTTGTCTGGTAGCACTGATAACACTACGATAACGCCACTATCGGTGGTTAAGTGAAGGCCGTCGGTCACTACGTTGTCCGTGGGGAGAGATAATGCCTCAGATTTGGTATTCTCGACACACTGTGGATCTCGGAATATTGGATTCCCTGACGAGTTCCGAAATGAAATGTCACATGTCTCTAGCGCCAACTACCATTTCGATTTCATAGTACAGGGTGACGATAATTGAACTATATGAAATAACATCATCGTAACTTCTGAATGGTTTGCATTAAGACGTTCAAACTGCACGGTTGGAAGCGGGGTACGATGGGAAATAATATACGCATGTATAGTTTGGTTTAGCAGCGAAGCCCACTTTCATTCGGAAGGGTTCGTCAATCAGAAAACTGGCGCATTTGGGGGACTGAGAACCCGCATTTCGCGATCGAGAGGTCTCTTCATCCTCAACGGGTGACTGTGTGGTGTAGAATTTCCTCTCACGGTATAATTGGTGTGACATTCCTTGATGGCACGGTGAGTATCGGACGGTACATGAAGGTTTTGGAAGATGATTTCATCCGCATTATCCAAAGTGACCCTGATTTCCACAAGAAGAGGCTCATGAAAGACGTGTTCGAGCTTATCGAAGAAGGAGAGTGTATGATGTCCTGGACGAGACTTTGCGGACCGCATTCTGGCTCTGGGGTACCCATAGGCCATTGTCATTGGCCTCGTTTGGCCGCCGTATTCTCCGGATATGAACACATGCGACTCCTTTTTGTGGGGCTATCTTAAAGACAAGGTGTACGTCATAACCCCAAAACCATTGCTGAGCTGAAAACAGCCTTTGGTTCAAATGGCTCTCAGCGCTATGGGACTTAAGTTCTAAGGTCATCAGTCCCCTATAACTTAGAACTACTTAAACCTAACTAACCTAAGGACGTCACACACATCCATGCCCGAGGCAGGATTCGAACCTGCGACCGTAGCGGTCGTGCGGTTCCAGACTGGAGCGCCTAGATCCACTTGGTGAAAACAGCCTTTCAGGAGGGCAGCTTCGGTATTCCGACACTTCAACCGGTCATACAGAATTTCTGTATTCGTTTTCACTACATAATCGTCAATGATGACAAGTATATTGAACATGTCACAACCTAAATACGAATATCTGTAGTGACGTTTACTGTTGAATAAAATGTGTGCGTACCCTTGTTTGTAACTAATTTACGTTTTTTTTCATATAGTTCGCCGGCCGGTGTGGCCGTGCGGTTCTAGGAGCATCAGTCAGGAAGCGCGTGACCGCTACGGTCCCAGGTTCGAATCATGCCTCGGGCATGGATGTGTGATGTCCTTAGGTTAGTTGGGTTTAATTAGATCTATGTTCTAGGCGACTGATGACCTCAGACGTTAAGTCGCATAGTGCTCAGAGCCATTTGAACCATACAGTTCAATAACTGTCACCCTGTATGTTAATTCCCAACGTGCAGCCATAATCACGACAGAAATCCATTGACATGAATCACCTGAGTACAAATGACAGCTCCGCCAATACTCTGCCCCTTTATGCCTCTTGTACGCGATACTATCACCATCTGTAAGTGTGCTACATGTGCACATCACTATCCCATAACTTTTGTCGCCTCAAAGTGTGTAACATTTCCCTTCCGCAGCTTTCAGATGGCGAGCCCAGCAATGTTATAAGGTCATCATGACAGGTGCTAGTTAAACGTAAGCGCCAGCGATACGACGTACCGCATTGGCTCACGAAGTGCTATAAATCAGGTCCTCGGAGGCCAGAATCTAAGGTTACAGACTATCAACACGGATTAAAGGTCTTGCTGCGTTAAGCTGACTGGTGATACCGTAGCTGCAACTGTACTGTAACAGACGAGCGCCTTTGCCCTGGCACGGCAGCAGAGCCGGCCGGCGACTCTGCGTGGGAATAGAGCGGCACGCAGAGCCGAATTCCTTCCCAGCCTTCTCTTCGCTTCACGAGCCTATGGCGGCCGGCGGTCGTGAGTGCAGCGCGTGGCAGGTGCCACGACCTCGCTGCCTCCCGGCCCGTTATTAATCTCATCGCGCTAAATTAGCCGCTGCGCTGCGGCCCGCCGTGACCGGCAAAGTGAATCCCCGATCACACGCTTCTCTCACAGATTGAGAGATACCGCGTCTTATTTTTCTCCTCCCCTGCCTTTGTGGCGACACTAATGGCAGGATTCTCAGCGCCTCTCCACGCCATATTCAAATTCGTGTTTCAGGTATTGCTGTTGCAGCTGGATTTCGCCCGTGAAACACTCCGAAAGAAAGTAACATAACGCAGTAATATAATTTTATTTTTCTGAACACAGCATCTCCTAGTGAAGGTAGGCGATGCGGGGTGCAGTGTGGGAAGCTGCTTCAGATGTGGAACACTTGTCTTTCTCCAACAAATTTCTCCGTCTTCTAATGAACTTTTTGCCGTTTGTCTTGAATTAAAAGTTGCAATAATTTATATCCTCGCCTCGTCATGTCTTTCAAGTAGCGCTTGTTTCTTTTTTTCATAAAATTCTAGCAGCTTTTTTTATCCCATGCAAGACCGTGACATTTGCTATTTTCACTATACTAAGTAGTTTCAGCAGTCAACCGCGGAAAGGCATTTCAAAGGTCTCAAATCATTTTCAGCACTACCATCCAAATTCCAAATTTCACACCTATAAAGGATAACAGAAAATAATTACACCAATTCATTCTGATTGTTAGCCGCCAATTGAGATCCGACTTCATGAAGTATTTTGTTATCTCGATGAATTATTTCCTGACTGGTTCTCTTCCGGATTTTATCCCTCCCTTGGAATCACATTGTTGGTCCAACATGTTACTTAAGTATTTAAAGGAGCTCACTCGTTCATCTACATTATCTTTAACTGTGATGTCTGTTTGGAACATGAAAGGCAACGTAAACTCAAAACTGCAGGCGGCACAGTGGAAGAAAATTAATAATTCTACGACCTAGGAGCAAGATTAGTTGCGTGGCTGAAACAAAAGAAATGCAAAAAGCAGCAGATTTCAGCAAAAGAGCTCTGAGTTAGGAGCACACCATTATATGAAATTGACATGTGGACCGTGGGCATCCATGACTGTTGAAACCGGAGTAATGTGTGATATGGCATTACTAAAGAATGTTGAAAATTTAAGTCTGGAATAAAATACAACATTAAAAGCTTCTACAAGAAATAATCAACGAAATAAATCATCGGAAAATGTGACTAAATGGTGCTCAGTGCCATCTGCTAACGCGTATAAGAAAACATACTGGAAGGTTAATTACGGAACGAAATTTACGGAATGAGATTAGATTACGTTAGACGTACTTTTCGTTTCAGTGAATGCATTCTGACGAGATCCTCCGAGACGTTGAAAATGTCAGAAAAACAAGGATGTACAATAAATATTTACAAAGTAAAGAAATAGCTAATGTATCCTCCACAGATCCCAAGTGAAACGGTTCTCATGGAAGTAGAATAGATAAAAAAATCTGAAACATATTGTAATTTAAAATGTTTTAGTATGAGCATTTCTCAAAATGCAGTGGCAATGAAAGCAGACGTTATATATAGCCAGCCTGAGGCTGTCGAAGACCAGAATATACAAGAAGAAGCACTCGAGAAAATTTTCTTGACTAAATTTAAAGCCGGCCGCGGTGGTCTAGCGGTTGTAGTCGCTCAGTTCGGAGCCGCGCGACTGCTACGGTCGCAGGTTCGAATCCTGCCTCGGGCATGGATGTGTGTGATGTCCTTAGGTTAGTTAGGTTTAAGTAGTTTTAAGTTCTAGGGGACTGATGGCCACAGATGTTAAGTTCCATAGTGCTCAGAGCCATTGACTAAATTTAAAGACGATGAGCAAGATCTGACCAAGAATTTAACAGTAATTTTCAGGACGTGAAAATCGCATTAGAGAAGAAATTCAGAAAAAGGGGTGAGCTAAGGACGACTCTTTTATGTATATGTCTTACGACTTAACTGTTTGTATTACAGTTTGTATCCTTGATCGAATACCTTGCTGATGTCTGCATCGGGCGGCCGTGTAAGAGATAACGATTTGAATATGTAAAACAAAACGCTGAGGTCATTTTATACACTAGATAAACAAAACTTAAGAAATTACCAAAATAAATGAAACTACTCTAGGCAGTTCTAATTGCAATAATTACTTTCTACTGTTATTTGTATAAACATTGCTCACAAGAATACAACAATTCAAACCCGTACGGTCGATTTTTGGGTGCTTCGTGTCTCTGCTTTCGTATGATTAAATAGCTTGAGCTTCGCCAAAGAGAGCTAAATCCAGTAAATATAACAGAAATAACTGACATCTGATGGTAACTGGTACGTTCATTACACCCCCTTTCTGTTTAGTTTGAAGTATCTGTACTCAGTGCAATAAGCTAACAGTTTCAAAGCCACGCTAGTTGGCAATGAGTATAAGAACACGTCTTCAGCTTGGTTAGGCAGAGAGTTGCTCTGGCCAGGACGTTCAGACGGCTTTCTCTGTTGTGCTAAGGTTGGCACGGTTCATGTGCTTTCCGTCGACCCTGGTAAAAATTCGGATGCTTGGTGCGGGGATTCCGAGATGTCGGGAGAAAGGACATTTTTGATGTAGACTTGGTCGGTGCCATAACGAGTTGTTCAGTCTTGAAACTTTCTGGCAGATGCAAACTGAACAGAGACACGAAATAGGTACCTTAGCCTTTCTCGGAAAAGTGCTCTTCCAACTGACCTATCCAAGCAGAACTCAGGACCCGTCTTCACAGCTGCACTTCGCAGAGTACCTTATCTCCTGCCTTCCAAGTTTTACAGAAGTTCTCTTGCAAAACTTGCGGGACTAGCACTTCTGGAAGAAAGGACATTGTGGATTTTTCAGTCTGCAGTGGAGTGTGCGCAGATATGAAACTTCCTGGAAGATTAAAACTGTGTGCCAGTGCGAGACTCGAACTACGGAGCTTTGCCTTTCGCGGGCGCACAGTTTTTAACTGCCAGGAAGTAAAAATATCAGCGCACATTCCTCTGCGGTATGACAAATTCGGCCTTGATCTTTCTTACTCCGCTGCGAATGCTAATTTCAGTTGAGGTTGATAGGGTGTGAACTAAGTCAGGTGCAGTTTGCAATTTCAATGTTTCTATTCTGTCCTAATTTTGTTTAATCAATGCTTTTGTAGTGATTTTTGGTCTTTCATGCTCTTATTTTTAATTAATTCTGAATGTGACTTTGTGTTTGCCAACATATTTGGCCAGATAAGGTTGTTCACATCCGTCAATTTCCAGTAGTATTTTTGATATCCCACACTCAACGTGTTTAGTATACTAAAGTTTGTAACATAATTTTATTATTCTGCGCTCTAAATATTTGCTTTGTAACCCAGTTTTATTTGTGGTACAAATGCAAGACATGTTCTAGTTATAATAGTGCATAGTTACAAGTCAATTTAATATTGCACAGTGTTCGTATTTCATTTTAAATTATTTCAGTATTGAACACTACCTCTGCCGGTGGTTTTTATCCGTAAATTTTTAAAATTAAGTGTAGTTTATTTGGAATATGTTGTACGTGACACTGGATATCAATGAAAGTCACTCAGGTTTCCATTTAGACCCCGCACTGTCGCCCATTTAAAGTGATTTGTATTTCGGATGAAATGGGTGCTAGAGACCTTTCCCGCTTCATTTTAGATTTTCACTAAGATTCTTGTGGCAAACTGACACAAGTGGTGTGAAATAGATTTCTGAGTCGCATGGCTTGTAATTATAGGATTATTTACATTTTCTCAATTCAGAATTTACTTGTGTTGGTAAGAGCTCGCTTGCGAGAAATTACAAATCAAATGGCTCTGAGCACTGTGGGACTTAACATCTGTGGTCATCAGTCCCCTAGAACTTTGAACTACTTAAACCTAACTAACCTAAGAACATCACACTCATCCATGCCCGAGGCAGGATTCGAACCTGCGACCGTAGCAGTCGCGCGATTCCTGACTGAGCGCCTAGAACCGCTAGACCACCGCGGCCGCTACAAATCAATTCGTAGCGTTTTTCAAGGTATTACGTTTGTGTGACTACCCACTTGGAACACAGGACGGCTACCGTTCACTTCACTGCCAGTTGTGACCTACTGATCTCTCCCGCATGCTCATCCGCTTCTAATAGCGTGATCAGTGCCGGTATTTCCACAGAAATACATAGATAAGCAAGCCATGCGTCTTTTTTCCTCTTTCGGAATCCTGCTTCACCGCATGTAAATGACTAACATCCGTCTTCATGTTACGTTTGATGTATCATTGTGTGGTGAATAAGTTAAAATGTGTAACCAGGCTCAGAGTAAAATGAAATTAGTTGAACTTCCTGTACTTTATTGAATTGTAGATATTGCACCCCTTCCTTTATTCAATAAAGCTGCTTTCGTGTAGGCCATGCCAGTTACTATTGTACGAGTGCGTTTAAAGTTGTACAGTTTCACGATATTTACGCACGTGAATAGCAGGGAGCGATGTAGTTACCGTACTGTTGAGCCCGTACAAGGCACACAAGGTAACGTGCCTAGAGCTCACACTGACTCTCGCAAGATGGTTTTCTGAGTCAGCATTTCACTTTGTAAACTATATTTTCAGGTTGTATCAGAATCATAGAAGACGAGAGAGTCCAGAATTCAATCAAATGGGTGGTGAAAACTGTTAGATCAACATCCTATAACCTTACTTGATAATTCAAATGGAGCACGTTTGCACTGCTGTGTTTAGGTGGTATCGAATGCTGCTGTGCTAGTGGGCTTTGTATCGAGACAGACATAGACATGACACTAGTTTAGAATGTAAAAGAAATTGATAACGCAGAACATAAAACACTTACGCACAACGTCAGCTTTGGGAAGGCTTGCAATATGCGTGGAAAAGATCTATCCAACCTCTCCGAGGTGGAGCAACGTACCTGTTAACAAAAGAAAAAAAACACAGTTACTCCTAAGGCTGTTAGAAAGCACAGCTTCAGATTGTTAATAAGTAACAGAGAAAAACAGTGATTAGAATATGAAGAACCAGTAAATTTCAAGAAACGGTACGACAAAAGATGTGAAGACTTGATATTATTGATTACAATGCCGCTAAGAATGACACTAGCGTCTTTTTCACACCTTTATGTGACGCCTAGATGAAGAGGTTTCCCTGTCCTCATAAACGAAAATCCTAAGCCAATCCGCAGTGGTTAGCACACTGGACTCGCATTCGGGAGGACGACGGTTCAATCCCGTCTCCGGCCATCCTGATTTAGGTTTTCCGTGATTTCCCTAAATCGCTTCAGGCAAATGCTGGGATGGTTCCTTTGAAAGGGCAAGGCCTATTTCCTTCCCCATCCTTCCCTCACCCGAGCTTGCGCTCCGTCTCTAATGAACCCGTTGTCGACGGGACGTTAAACACTAATCTCCTCCTCCTCCTCTAAGCCAATCTCTTGAACCTGTCAGATGTACTATGTATTACTGGGTACTGCTGCAAGACTATTTCGTTTTTGTATCAACTACTCTTTTTATAAGCTAGCTGCTAATATAGGAGATGGTAATTTGAGTGGAAAACATCATTAGTCTTACGTTTTCTGATGTTTTCCAGCCTTTATAATTTTTACTCTCTAATGTTTCAACAATTGGGTACGTGTCTTCCGCAGTAGGTGTTCCAGTAATTATCAGTTTGGTTTTTCCATCTTAGCCTTGCTGCAAATTAAACACTCGCTACTGTGTTGTTGCGTACTTAATGCAAAACATATACAGGCTCTGAGAGTTTCCGTGAGGTTATCTGTAATAAGTTTTACAAACTAAACGCGATCAGCATATAAAAGCACATACAATGTAAGGAGAAAAAGACTACTAAAAGCCTAGAGACGAGGACAACGCAGGTGTTATCAAGTTTTCGACTTTACCCTCAGCTGAAAAAAGAGAGGGAAAATTATCGTGCCATTATATGAAAATGGAAAAAAAAATTACCGCAAATCAATTCTGACTGTGTTTTACGAATGAAGAGTAATGCTTCCAGTGAAAAATCAAAAATGTTCGTAATCTGCAGCACATCTAAGATGCCGAAAGCTAAATAGCTTTTTTAAAAATACTCAGCGTTTACCATGAATAAGAAACCTTGAGTAGAAACAAGAGCAGAGGACAAGACTCAAATACACCTTTTATTTGGCATTTTGACAGTGCTTGGCCAGGTTGGGTATGCAGCGTATGATGAGGGGAGCAAGCAGAGTAATACTGAGTACCTGTGTAATCACAGCACCACTGCTAAAGAGAACAGTACCACCGGATGAAAAGTTTTATTTTTGCTAGTGGGAACGGCAGGCCGGAAGGCACGAGCTCGGCGTAACCGCTGCGTGATAGCGGCCCGTCAGCTGCCGAGGGCCCAGTCACGAGCGGGCATCCAAGTTGTGTTATTAATGTAACCCCAACGGCGGAATGTTTTAGAACAGCTAAACAAGTACCGAGAGATATACGCTGAACGCTTTATTTCCAAAGGTATTTAATCAGAACTAACAGAAATACGACCGTGTGCTGGTAAGTACTGCCTCCGAAATTTTGTGTGTGAAAATTCTTGAAGGTTTTTAAGAGAAACAAGCGTTATTAACAGCCTCCATCTTCAATCTTCACGTTTACATATTTACTTCTCAACATCGTCACCCTGGCGACGAACGTATTTCTCCCAGCGGGAGACCAGTTTGTTGATGCGTCGCTGTACAGTGTTTGAGTTTGTTGACGTAGTCACAACCTCAGCTCTGCTTGCACCGCTGCGTCACTGTCAAAGAGAAGTGTTCAAAAGTATTCTTTGGGTTGTGGAAACAGATGAAAATCGAATGGGGCCAAGTCTGGGTGCAGGGATGATGACCGCTGGCAGTGAACTCAAGGCGTCCTATTGTGACAATTGTCGCAGTGTTCATGTAAGGCCTGGAATTGTCATGCCCAAGGAGAGGGTGTTCCACGTGTGGACGAACCTTTTGAACTCGAAACTAGTTTGCTGTACGCATTGTCTGATGCACCCACGCAGCTAGTTTAAACACCGTCATGTTACACTTTCGAAGACCTCTAGCGGGAGAGAATAAGGATGTAGAATGTTAATAATGTTTTTTAT
Source organism: Schistocerca gregaria (assembly GCF_023897955.1). Classification (NCBI taxonomy): domain Eukaryota; kingdom Metazoa; phylum Arthropoda; class Insecta; order Orthoptera; family Acrididae; genus Schistocerca; species Schistocerca gregaria. The sequence continues at coordinate 372,131,125 of NC_064924.1, forward strand.
TTAAAAAGAGTTACGAGTTTTCACCAAAAAAAAAAAAAAAATCTGAGGCATTACTCTTCAGCAAGTCCTCGTAGAAGAAACTTGTGGTTTCAAAACGGAGATTTGCTTGCCATGACTATTGTTGTTCGAATCAAAGGAAGTATACTGCCTTCTCGCATGGTTAACACTCCCTGTTCGAGTACTGACGCAGAAGGACATATTTTGAAGACAGAGTAGTTAGATGCACAGGTAAAGGCAGCATTTAGAATATACCGTTCTGACCATTAAACTTATAGTGCTTGCATATAGTGTACAATAGGACATTATGGTTTGCAACGTTCAGAATTGGAGTCCATAATTTTAGTGAGTAGACTAATCTAAAATTCTTGCTTGGTACGGTTCCATAAAAACCATAATAATGGTCTCCAGATTGAGGAATCCGTCATTAGTGTGCTTTGACTTAGCTTCACACTCCACGTTAGTCGTGTCCGGCTGCTGGAGGCGTCAGGCAAGCACTGAACCCGGAGTGCCGGACCGGACAGCTGCCTTCGGCGGGCAGTGCCTTCCTTAACCTATTGCGCTGCCGGAGCACGCCTCAGAGACCGACTCAGGGCCGCAGGATTCTCATCTGATCCCCAACCCGGCCCTTGAGACGTGCGCGGATATTGCAAGCAGTGGCGCAGTGCCCGCTTAAGGAAGGTACCCAGCCAGAATTCCCACACTGAGATAAGTTTTAACCTGTGACGCTCATGACAGATCAGCACATCGTATTCTCTGCAAAAAGAGTAGAATAATTCAATAGAAATAAAATTACCTACCACGGTTAAGATAATCTTCCTCTTCAAGATGAGATTTTTATGAAAAACGTTAAACTATCAGAAAAGATTTTCCTCATTAAGTAGAAATAAACGACGCCCCATGAGAAGGCATTTATAATTGGAGTTCTCCGATCATAAGGCAAAAACCAATAATTTATGTGTGCAAGTTTTAATACCCTTTCGTGATTTGAGAAGCCCGTCACAAAGTATCACTGTATGAAAACCAGCCACTTATTAACATGGGAAGATTTATTTCTATTTGGTCTATGAGCACAACAACATGGAAATTTCAAAACTGCTGCCTGTTCATGGAAGGATCAACCTATGTTTTCCATATATTAATGCACAATTTATTTATTATTTATTGAGATTTTCCTCTACGCAAAGGTTTTTCTCCAACATAACAAATACCGGAAATTACTACATCTATTGCATAAGATCTTAATTTATTGCTACAGGATGTCATTCCAGGTGTTTTGATCTTGTATATCTTCTTCCTCTGAGCCAAGTCTTCTCATTGTTAATTGTATATTTTGGACCCAGGTGACCATAGAGCGTCCTCTTTACTTCATTCCCTACGGTTCCCATTTCGGAGTCATTTTCGGTATTCTGGCTTCCCCCATTCGTCTTACATGCCCGTACCATTGTAACTTCCTCCTATGATTAATTTAAAATAACAAATTTCAGTGACATTATCGATGACACTTCGAGAAGTACATTGGCCAAAATATCTGTGCCTCTTAGGATAGCAAACTAGTTTCTAAATACCCAAAATAAACGCAGAAGTACGTCACACACACTCAACGACAATAGTTGACATCAAGATTGGAAAACATGTATTCAATAGGAATGATACTGTGTACTGGCTAATGTTGCGGAGATACCATGTACGTCATTATGAAGGAAACATGTATAATAAAGATGTAAATTCTAGTTACCAGTCTTGGCTGTGTATTATGCCACAAGACTAAAAAAAGAAAAAGAAAGTACCTCCCTTATCTAAAGGAAAGGCGGCACATCTGTCACATTGGAAAATACGACAAAGCCTTTACAAGCAGTATTTATGCCTGAAAAATCTACCATCCTTCGACGGCGTTCCTAGCTTCCAGGGAAGTTGCTAATTTTTGCACGTGAAGAAAACTGCCTCACGGATATCGAGTAGTAATTGGTTTCCCCCTCGCATTAATCGGGTAGTCTGGCCACGGAGGAGTCGGCTTCGGTCGCCGGTGCCGTGAAGGACTTTTAATTGGTTCGAGGACACGACGGGAATCCGCTCGAGCTTTCCCGGGTCTACGAAGGAAACATTTCAAAGGGAGAAGTGAGCAAAATGTCCCTCAAGTACTGTCACAGAGCGAGGAAGTAGAATGGGTGAGACACTGCACTCGTATTCAGAAGTAGCGGGCTTCAAAATTCCGTTCCGTGGTCAAGATGTACTTTTGCCGTAGCTTCTCATAACTGATGAAAACGAATGGCGGCAGTCTTCTGAACAGAACACCATCGATTTCATTTCACCATACTTTTGCTATCCGAGATTATGCTTCGTCTGTAAAGGGCTTATACACGAGAAGCTAAACGGTAATCTTCCTTCCATCGCTCTTCTAGTACTGTCGACAGATTAGGCTGCTCTGCGTTCCCCTCAGGGCCTGACATATAACTTTTTAAAGCGTTTCCATTGTTCTTTTGCTAACCTTGCGCTTCCAACGTTTGTAAGCAGAGTAACGAAAACCAATACAGATGCTGTGTTGGACATTACTCGCTCCGTGGTTAACGTCTGCATGTCTGCTGAACTCTGCAAGTACACCAATCCCAAAAAGTAACTGTTATCACCAAAACCCACAAACATACTCTATTACAGTATTTGCGCTTCATTTGTGTTTAAGGCCAGGTTCTCATTCAAAACGGCCGAAAATTAAATTTTTTTGCATATTTTGAAAGGTATATGTGTCTAGAACGTTGGGACTAAAAGATTTTAAATTCATGAGGGTATTTTTGATCCGTCGTTGCATCTATAAAAATGCGTGATTTTTTCGCCAGACGTGTTTCGCTTCATTGAAGTAAAGCATCCTAAGTTGTCTGTAATTAAGTTTATTTACATTTTGATTTGTTTTTCAGATCGAAAAACTATTCGTTAAGAATAGGTTGGTTTGTACTTACGGTGACTTTTCGGCTGATGTCTCGCCTACAGCGGGAAATGCTGTCTGCTAGCTCATCGTTTTCCTGTGTTAGACTCTGATAATTTTCATCTACTTTTTAGATGTTCTGCAACACTATGCATTTCTCACAACATACTTTTATGCACACCACTGTATTTTGTTTGTTTCTGTATTTCAAGTATGTGTGTATTTTTGTAGTGTTGCCAACATAAACTTTCCACCACTTTGTCTTTAACCTACAAATATTCTTTTTTAAATGAGATTATTGTATGTGTGTAATTCTATTTAAGTATGTTTCTGTGTATTTATTACTGTGTAAGAGTAGAGAAGGAATAGCGATGGAGTTAGTTTTTTTGGTGAGGGGGAAACCATGATGAGTGGACATGAGACATAAGTATTAGCAGTGTGATGGAGTGTGAGTGAGAGGAGAAGGTGAGGAGCGAGAAGTGAGATAAAATTGCGAGTGGTTGGGGGCGGAGGTGTTAATCCGTGCTTTACAAAGGTTTCTACAGCCCATTGTTCGAAGCATTGTTAGGGCCCCCGTGGGACGCTCTCAGCCGGAGACGCCCGGCTCAGGTAGAAAACTTGTCGAGTCGTGACGCACGATCACAAAATGATTTATATTGCAGTGCGCATGCAAACATATTTATCTCAAAATCTGAGAACAATACGTGCAGGCCGCCGAACACAGCATATCCAGCTCAGCCAGATCAGCTTCTCTAGCTAAGAAGAACAAAGAATTGCTCCCCAGGAACAGTTCGAGTTAGAGGAAAGGTTTGCGTATGGTCCTGATATTGCAGACTAAACATAAGGAACGAAAACATTTTTTCGAATTTTGGTCAAAATTGGTCAAAACATATTTTTTCGACCACCATATTAGATTAGCCATTTTGGATTTTGAAAATCTAACTTCAGATTTGTGTTCAGCGACATCAAATATATATAAAACTTATTTTTTATGCAAATTGAAGTAATAATACATATAAAAGTTTTTCCTAATCATTAAAAAGGTTATTCTCGAGAAACAATTTGTCGAAACTACATGCAGCGTAAAATAAAAACTGTTGAATTTATTAACTTCTAACTTTTCTTGGGAGCTTACACATATAATATATGAAATTTGTTAACATCAAGTATTTTTTGTTAAGTGATAAAGAGTGAACAAAACCCCCAAAGAAGAACTCAAAGTTCGGGTTATTTTATTATGGTTAGGTATAAAATGGTTCAAACAGCTCTGAGCACTATGGGACTTAACATCTGAGGTCATCAGTCCCCTAGAACTTATAACTACTTAAACCTAATTAATCTGTGGACATCACACACATCTATGCCCGACGCAGAATTCGAACCTGTGACCGTAGCAGTCGCGCGGTTCCGGGCTGAAGCGCCTAGAACAGCTCGGCCACCGCAGCCGGCGGTTAGGTATAACCTCCCATAAATTTAATGTAGTATCGACTGATGTTATCATTTTGATTTCAGATAACTCCTCAGGGTCTACAGTGGTCCCAATCTAAATACTTCAAACTCGCCTGAGGGGCTACACTGTTCTACATACTGAACTTCAAACTCGAGGTTCCTCATTAGACAATAACTTTGGGTGTCATTTGGTTTTTTTATTGAAAATCTAAAATAAAGTTAAAAGTACGATCAATCATAGTCGCCAGACAGATCCTTTGTTTGTCTATTCCTTGTCTAAAACAGAAAGAAAATTTCTGAACTTTGCCTATTTTCTGCTAATTTGCATAAGAACCTGGTCTTAAATGCTGTTGCATGCTAATCATTTATGTATTAATCCCTACAAAAGAAACGAATGTTTAGTTAAACAACAGAAATAAATACAAATCAATGACCACTAAATATGTTACAAGTCCCAAAATAGAAATTACTTTTTTCGGATAGGTGTCACACAAGGTAATTTTTTGCTTACTTTGAGAATTTAGCTTTTTCCATTTTTCAGGCATCTGATATCATTCGATACGTGAGGAAAGAGTGTGATAGAATGATAGAAGCTTAAGAAAAGAATTACAGTTTGTGCCACCCCCAGAACTTGAAGCTGGGTCTCCTTGCTTACTAGGCAGATGTGTTAGCCATTACATCATAAACTTCTATCATGATTGTAGATAAAGATGAGACTCAAATATCTCAAGAAAAATTTACTTATTTCAGGTCTATAGTTTGGTTGGAGTTTTAGTTATCTCTTTCGTAGCCAATTTCAGTTTGTTTGAACCGTAATGAAAGTCATTTTACCTTCTGTTATTCAATTTGTTGTTGTTGTGGTTTTCAGTCCTGAGACTGGTTTGATGCAGCTCTCCATGCTACTCTGTCCTGTGCAAGCTTCTTCATCTCCCAGTAACTACTGCGACCTACATCCTTCTGAATCTGCATAGTATATTCATCTCTTGGTCTCCCTCTACGGTTTTTACCCTCCACGCTGCCCTCCAATGCTAAATTGGTGATACCTTGATGCCTCAGAACATGTCCTACCAACCGATCCCTTCTTCTAGTCAAGTTTTGCCACAAATTTCTATTCTCCCCTTTCCTATTCAATACCTCCTCATTAGTTATGTGATCTACCCATCTAATCTTCAACATTATTCTGTAGTACCACATTTCGAAAGCTTCTATTCTCTTCTTGTCCAAACTATTTATCGTCCATGTTTCACTTCCATACATGGCTACACTCCATACAAATACTTTCAGAAACGACTTCCTGACACTTGAATCTATACTCGATGTTAACTAATTTCTCTTCTTCAGTAACGCTTTCTTTGCCATTGCCAGTCTACATTTTATATCATCTCTACACCGACCATCATCAGTTATTTTGCTCCCCAAATAGCAAAACTCCTTTACTACTTTAAGTGTCTCATTTCCTAATCTATCTCCCCCAGCATCCCCCGACTTAATTCGACTACATTCCATTATCCTTGTTTTGCTTTTGTTGATGTTATCTTATATCCTCCTTTCAAGACACTATCCATTCCGTTGAAATGCTCTTCCAAGTCCTTTTCTGTCTCTGACAGAATTACAATGCCATCAGCGAACCTCAAAGTTTTGATTTCTTCTCCATGGATTTTAATACCTACTCCGAATTTTTCTTTTGTTTCCTTCACTGCTTGCTAAATATACAGATTGAATAACATCGGGGAGAGGATACAACCCTGTCTTACTCCCTTCCCAACCACTGCGTCCCTTTCATGTCCCTCGACTCTTATAACTGCCATCTGGTTTCTGTACAAATTGTAAATAGCCTTTCGCTCCCTGTACATTACCCCTGCTACCTTCAGAATTTGAAAGAGAGTATTCCAATCAACATTGTCAAAAGCTTTCTCTAAGTCTACAAATGCTAGAAACGTAGGTTTGCCTTTCTTTAATCTAGCTTCAAAGATAAGTCGTAGGGTCAGTATTCCCTCACGTGTTCCAATATTTCTACGGAATCCAAACTGATCTTCTCCGAGGTCGGCTTCTACTAGTTTTTCCATTCCTCTATAAAGAATTCGCGTTAGTATTTTGCAGCCGTGACTTATTAAACTGATAGTTCAGTAATTTTCACATCTGTCAACACCTGCTTTCTTTGGGATTGGAATTATTATATTCTTCTTGAAGTCTGAGGGTATTTCGTCTGTCTCATATATCTTGCTCACCAGATGGTAGAGTTTTGTCAAGACAGGCTCTCCCAAGGCCGTCAGTAGTTCTAATGGAATGTTGTCTACTCCCGGGGCCTTGTTTCGACTCAGGTCTTTCAGTGCTCTGTCAAACTCTTCGAGCAGTATCGTACCTCCCATTTCATCTTCATCTACATCCTATTCCATTTCTATAATATTGTCCTCAAGTACATCGCCCTTGTATAGACCCTCTGTAAACTCCCTCCACCTTTCTGCTTTCCCCTCTTTGCTTAGAACTGTGTTTCCATATGCACTTTCGATATTAATACATGTGATTCTCTTTTCTCCAAAGGTCTCTTTAATTTTCCTGAAGGTAGTATCTATCTTACCCATAGTGAGATAAGCCTCTATATCCTTACATTTGTCCTGTAGCCATCCCTGCTTAGCCATTTTGCACTTCCTGTCGATCTCATTTTTGAGACGTTTCTATTCTTTTTTGCCTGCTTCATTTACTGCATTTTTGTATTTTCTCCTTTCATCAATTAAATTCATTATCTCTTCTGTTACCCAAGGATTTCTACTAGCTCTCATCTTTTTACCTATTTGATTCTCTGCTGCCTTCACTACTTCATCCCTCAAAGCTACCCATTCTTCTTCTACTGTATTCCTTTCCCCCATTCCTGTCGTTTGTTCCCTTATGCTCCCCTTGAAACTCTGTACAACCTCTGGTTCTTTCAGTTTATCCAGGTCCCATCTCCTTAAATTCCCACCTTTGTGCTGTTTCTTCAATTTTAATCTACAGTTCATAACCAATAGATTGTGGTCCGAGTCCACATCTGCCCCTGGAAATGTCTTACAATTTAAAACCTGGTTCCTAAATCTCTGTCTTACCATTATATAATCTATCTGAAACCTTCTAGTATCTCCAGGATTCTTCCATGTATACAACCTTCTTTTATGATTCTTGAACCAAGTATTAGCTATGATTAATTTGTGCTCTGTGCAAAATTCTACCAGGCGGGTTCCTCTTTCATTTCTTCCCCCCAATCCATATTCATCTACTACGTTTCCTTCTCTCCCTTTTCCTACTACCGAATTCCAGTCACCCATGACTATTAAATTTTCGTCTCCCTTCACTATCTGAATAATTTCTCTTATTTCATCATACATTTCTTCAATTTTTTCGTCATCTGCAGAGCTAGTTGGCATGTAAACCTGTACTACTGTGGCAGGCGTGGGCTTCGTGTTTATCTTGGCCACAATAATGCGTTCACTATGCTGTTTGTAGTAGCTTACCCGCACTCCTATTTTTTATTCATTATTAAACCTACTCCTGCCTTACCTCTATTTGATTTTGTATTTATAACCCTGTATTCACCTGACCAAAAGTCTTGTTCCTCCTGCCACCAAACTTCGCTAATTCCCACTATATCTAACTTTAACCTGTCCATTTCCCTTTTTAAATTTTCTAACCTACCTGCCCGATTAAGGAACCTGACATTCCACGCTCCGATCCGTAGAACGCCAGTTTTCTTTCTCCTGATAACGATGTCCTCCTGAGTAGTCCCCGCCCGGAGATCGGAATGGTGGACTATTTTACCTCCGGAATATTTTACCCAAGAGGACGCCATCATCATTTAACCATACAGTAAAGCTGCATGCCCTCGGAAAAAAATACGTTCGTAGTTTCCCCTTGCTTCCAGCCGTTCGCAGTACCAGCACAGCAAGGCCGTTTTGGTTAGTGTTACAAGGCCAAATCAGTCAATCATGCAGACTGTGGCCCCTGCAACTTCTGAAAAGGCTGCTGCCCCTCTTCAGGAACCACACGTTTGTCTGGCCTCTCAACAGATACCCCTCCGTTGTGGTTACACCTACGTACCGTAGGTGTAACCACAACGGTATCTGTATCGCTCAGGCAAGCAAGCCTCCCCACCGACGGCCAGGTCCATGGTTCATGGGGGGTTATTCAGATTATGGACTTAATTATCCTTTTGGAACACTGTCACACTATTTATTACAAATTTCGTAATAATATATGTTCTGTGAAGCTGTACAACGATCCTTGAATAATTGTCTCAAAGAAAAATTTTTGACAGGGCTTACGAGTTTCTTTATAGTATTTTGATGGCTGAACTGGTTGTTTTCTTCAGATGTCGAGAGTGTTGTTCATTATATTCGCTACTTCGGCTGCTATCAGGTAGTCAGGAAAAATGTAGCTGCCGACTGCAGAAAATTTGGATTTCATGTGTTGACAAAAAGAATCGGGACACCCGTATGCAACGCGGACCTGACGACAAGATGACACGAGAGGCAGATCCAAGGGCACAAAAGGAGGCAGGGAGTATTGTGTTGCCAGTAGAGAAGCAGTAATTGCAGTAACACAGAAGAACTAAGTGGCTTCGACAGTGGACTAGTCACTGGATATCGCCTGAGTAACAAACATATGAGGGACATTTCACCTCCTTCTAAAGCCTCAAAAAAGTGCTGTTGGTGTTGTGACTGCGAAGTGGAGATCCGAAGGAACAACCACAGGTATGACAACAGTAGGCTGATCTCTTGTACTGACGGATGGGGAACGTCGAATAGGGTGTGAAAAATCGGATGAAGACAGCAGAAGAAACCACTCGAGAGTTCGAGAGTGCTACCACCTACTACAGTGACTGTGTGTATGGCGTTGAAAAAATTGGGTACAATGGTCGTGAAACTTCTCATAAGCCACAAATTACTGTATTCTGTGATAATCAATGGTTGAATTTGTGTAAAGAACGAAGCAGCTGCCCAGTGGAAGAGTGGTGGGTCACGCTATACCGTGTGGAAATACGAGTGAAGGGTTTGGGTTTGGCGAATGCTTCGACAACGTTACATTCCATCATGTGAAGTGCCAACAGTGAAGTACGGAGGAGGTATTTTCGTGGCTAAGGTGTAGTCCCCTTATTGCGCTTAAGAAAATGCTAAATGTGGAACGGTATCAACACAGTTTGCAAAACTGTGTACTGCGAACACAAGGACTGCACCAGCATGACTGTGCGACCTTTCATAAAGCAGTATAAATGAGGCAATGATTTGTGGAGGACAGCAACACTCCTGAACTTGACTGGCCTCCCCAGATTACCGACGTGGACTTTAAGGAACACGTTTGGATGAGTTAGACCGTTGACTTCTCTCCAGACTTTAGCGTCCACCATCACTACCTTTTCGAGTATCGGTTCTTGAGGAATAATGGTAAGCCATTCCTCTGCAGAGTTTCAGGCTCCCCATTGACAGTATATCCAGCAAAGCCATCATAAAGGCTAGGGTGGGACATATTAGAGTAGTAATGTCCGCTGGTAGGTGTTCGAATAATTTTGATCAGATCGTATACGTTACAGCTGGAGCTGAAAATGTAAGTGTACAGCTACGTGAGTGCGCTCACGTGTAACGAAACTGACTCGATCTGTGGATTAAATATTCACGCATTACACTACTAGGACTTAGCAGTGTATTGGTAGCATGTTCATTTGGGACGGACTGTACGGCATTCCGCCCGCGGCTGGGGCGCGGTCACGCACGCACACACACACACACACACACACATACACGAGACAGGCTCTTATCCCGAAATCTGCGTCCGGATAACGAGAACAAGGGCGGCCGGCGGCGGCTGTGTCTGCCGGTCGTTATTTAGTGGCGCTTGCTGTGACACTGATTGCTGGCCAATAACTTACCGGCGCGGCGCAGCGCGGCCAGTAAGCGGCTGGGATCGCCTTCTCGCGATAGCCGTCCCCACAAGGCGCGCCTTAATAGCCGCCTCCCTAAATGTGCCGCCCTTCCCTGGCTACCAGTCTCACGTTCACAATTCGAGTATATTTCCAAGTTAATCCGGTATTACACACCTATCGTTCACAAATCTGCACCAGCGCCCCAAGCGTTGAAGCCTGGACCTGTGAACATTTTTGTTAGCCCTATACACGATACACCTTACGTGTAAATCTGCACCAGTGCTTCAATGCGTCACTGCAGGCTTATTTATGTTGTTGACTGTGGTAGTTGATATTTTTGTGGGCGACTCGTGAAGAAAATTGAGAGGTCTGGGTTCGTATTAAGTAGTTATTGTTATTTTGTGCAACTAGAATGAAATTACGTTGTGACTGTACTGAATTATCGACTGAACTGTTCGTTTTGTGTCATGCCGGTGCAAACAAATCATTAAATTTATGTGTCACAGCATTTTGTACATGAAGGACGTAGGACGCAATTATCTAACCACCACTTGCCGGGACAGTAGCCGCCCTAACCGTTAGGAGCAGGCCAGAACGACGGCGTAGTACCGGAGTAAGAACTGGATTCGACCTTGCTGGAAAGAAGCAGGGCATATACCCCCTGTTAATAAAGAAATTGTGGCCCGAAGATCCAGGAATTTAGGAACTTTGTCAGAGTGGATGTGTCTTGTCTTTGACAAGCTGCTGTCGATTTAAATGACCTGATTCGCGCTAATTACAGAGTACTAAGTAAACCCCCACTCACTCAGTTTATCATGCCTGTCTCACTGTTCTACGTCTCTCTTGTTTTGCTCGGCACATTGGTGCGACCTCAGAGATGCAAAACGGCTTTTACTGTCATCACTGGTCGCGGCTGGCACAACTGCAGCGACTCTTGTGGCTGTTGCGGCTATTCCTTCCTGCCATGCAGAAATAATACAAAATATGTAATCAAATCACACTTGCGGTACTTTCATCAATTAAGGTGTTACGTACACACACAGATAGTAAAGTTACACGAACCTTTACGTAAAACGTATAAAGTCAGAATTAAATATTTGTAGATATGCCTTATTATTGTAAACGTGGGATCATACAGATACCTTTCCTTGCTGTATGCCTCAATAAGCACGCTTATACTTTCTCTGTTAATTTCCTTTCCTACTATAAGAAACTATCATTATATATATATATATATATATATATATATATATATATATATATATATATATATATATATTTACAAGATGTGTGTTCCCTGGAAAACACTACAGTAGCTTCATTCTACGTCTCCATCTTTTCTCTGTTTTTTTCTTTCTTTTCTTTTACGTAAAGGATCTGTGACGATTGATTCGATGAAGCTATCTGCACGTCGAACCAAATGCGTTACGTCATTTTTATTTCCTCTAAGTTACAAGATGCTTAATAACGTAATAGACATTGTTCGGATGCGTCAGATCATAAGTGAACTAGGCTCAGACCGGTAGTTGACATTCCATTGGGACTGAAGCCACTATCTGCTAAATTACAAATTTTACTGTCGATATTCAGCACACTTGTCCTAATTAAAGAAATAGGAACGTATCGATTATACGCTACTTACTGTCCTCAGCGAAAATACAGTGTCTAATGTATGTCATTAGCTTCGAACCACAAACGTCGTATCCAAGAAGTCACAATAATTATTTGTCTCTATAATGCACAGTTACAAGTATCAGTTACGTTTCGTTAGTCACGCAGAATGCATATTGTCAATGGTAACACTGAATAAGAACAGTAAATAGGCTATCGCTTGTTACATTTGTGACGTTCATCTTCCAGCAAGAGAACTCACGGATTTATCTGCATTCGTATTTAAATATAATGTCAAAAGCAAGCAGGGAGGAAAATTCATGCTACAGTTTTTGCATAAACTACGAGCGCACACCTGTTTCTCTGAAACGATCCACGCAGTCAGTGCCAGAGGCGTCACGGGAATCTGCAATGGCAATTGACAAGTGGACGGTTTATAGCGTGATAAAACACGGCTGGTGCTCTGGTGTCTACCAGCCACGTCCACATGCAATACGTTCGCAATTACACACCTAAAACACATCTACAATTTTTTATACAATAAATCCTCTGACTTTTCTTACTTGAAACTGGATGCCGGATTCCGTGGGATAATTAAAAATTCCAAACGTTCATTTATTCAAGTTTTATTCTATTTCACTTATCGTTAGTCATGAAAATCTATTAACTTGCTCAAATTTATTCAGATCCCACCTTAAGAACGTTTTCGTTTCTTCATTGCCAATGGAAGTTCTCCTTTAATCCTTTAATCCTTGCGTGCAACATGGGCCGGAAAACCATCCGCTCGCTGATTTGCCTGAGTGTGCATGCGCGGTGTAGCTCAGGTTTTATCTCCAGCTAGTGCATCCTTCTAGCATGTCTGGCTCACAGTACTAGAGGAGTACGCACTACCCGCTCTACATGCGGTCCTCGGGTGAGATTCCACCAGATTTTGTTAGGCACGCAACAGTAGCCAGGGTGGATTTCCACCCAAACCCTTTAATATCGCTAATGTTTTGTTCTATTTTTAAGATGTACCACAATGTCCCACAAAACAGTGTTCACCACACTAGAAGAGGCTTAAGAGCAGTTGCAAAAACAAATGGTGACGGACTCTGTTGAGGAGGATGAAGACAATCTTGAAGAATCTTGTTCAGGTACATCGGTTGGCGTATTATCTGACCTTCAAGAAGGGCAGGTACCAGAAGAGGACGACGAAGAAGCTAGATATTTTATTCTAGGAAAGTATTTAGAAACAACAAGGACCAGCACACTGTAATGTGTAAATGTGTCAAAACGCGTTCGAAAAGTATAGTATTACACTTTCCGTCGCCTAAGGGAGGAAATCGAACGAATTGTCTGGCGGCTCAGTTCTGTGCAATAATATACAGCACCCACAGAAAAACTTGAATCGAAAGTGCTTTGTGTATTGTACGGGAGCGGATATATGAAGAATTCCTATTTGAACACCGAAGAAATGCTATCAAAAATTGACAGAACCTTGATTTTTCGATTTACAGTGTCTAAAAACACTACCCTTAGATACGACGACAGGAAAACTCGATAACAAAGGAGAAGAACTCCAAACCTGTGGGCTTTCTTGAGTTCTGGACTCTATTTATCACTCACTGTAAATGTCATGCCACCCTATCTGTATACTTGACTGTAGATGAAACGTTACTTAGCTTCAGAGGGCCCGCATCTCGTGGTCGTGCGATAGCGTTCTCGCTTCCCACGCCTTGGTTCCCGGGTTCGATTCCCGGCGGGATCAGGGATTTTCTCTGCCTCGTGATGGCTGGGTGTTGTGTGATGTCCTTAGGTTAGTTAGGTTTAAGTAGTTCTAAGTTCTAGGGGACTGATGACCATAGATGTTAAGTCCCATAGTGCTCAGAGCCATTTGAACCATTTTGATGCTTCAGAGGACGATGCACATTCGAAATATTTATATAAAAAAAGCCAGCAAATGTGGCTCGAAAATTGTCGGCATATGTGACGCAAAAACATTTTATTTTTTGGACGGAACGCCCTGCTTTGGGAAGGAACCAAAGAAAAAAGAACCAGTACGACTTTCCATGACAGTGAGGTATGTCCTACAACTTTGTGGACCTGTAGAAAACCAAAGACAGAAATATCACGACGGATAACTGGTTCATATCGTGCGAACTGGCCGACTAGTTAACTAAAATGGAACTCACATTTAGTAGGCGTGTTACGTAAAAATAAACCGCAAATACCAAAGAAAATGATTAACTCCAGGACCTCACCTTCTTTGTTATCTCGGTTTCTCTACGAACCTGATAAAACTCTCATTTCTTTTACACCAAAGAAATATAAAAATGTGATTATTTTATCATCCATGCATGATTCATCTGGAATAGAAGCACACTCCAAAAAACCTGAACAAACGAACTCTACAATATGACAAAGTGAGGAGTGGACGTATTCGACCAATTATGTCACGACAAGAGCAGCAAACGTAAAGCTCGAAAATGGCCACTCCGGTATTTTTACGTAGTTCTTCATGCTTCTAGTATGAATTCATTTGTTCTTTCAAAATTCAACCACTCCCATACAAATGGTTTTCTAGTGCGGAACGTGGCAGACCCATTAAAAGTATTTCTATTTATTTAATGGAGCTACTTATAAAGCAGAGAGAACTTCAACTTTCTATCAAGAGTTATTTCGGCGAAGAAGGAGTTGAGTCGGAATAAGGAAAGCTGCCAAAAAAACCTCGTCGATGTGAAGTTTGCAATGAAAATAAGAGTAATAATGATATAAAAGTCTGTTCCCTTTTTACAAAATGCTGAAGGATGAATATTTTTGGGCATACAGTTATGTGTTACTTTTTCAATAAAATGTTGCTTTTTTATTGTTTCTTTTTTCCAACAACATCAACAAAGATTACATTTATTAATATAAATTATCGTACAGTTTATTATGCTTAAAAATGCAAAGGCGCAGTGGTTAGCACACTAGACTCGCATTCGGTAGAACGATGGTTCAATCCCGTCTCCGGCCATCCATTAGGTTTTCCGTGATTTCCCTAAATCGTTTCAGGCAAATGCCGGGATGGTAACTTTGAAAGGGCACGGCCGATTTCCTTCACAGTCCTTCCCTAACCCGAGCTTGCGCTCCGTCTCTAATGACCTCGTTGTCGAGGGGACGTTAAACACTAACCACCACCACCACCACAAATGTATTTCAGTGGGTGGTATTCAACACGACCGCATTATTAACGTGCTTCACTCCATATTGTGGGTTGAGGCATAATAAAATTTGTTGCAAATATTTATCTCACTCTTAGTATTCCAGGTTAATAGAAGGTCTGTGTTCTTGGGAGCGGTTCAGTTGTTGTAGTTTCATTACGGTACATTTTGGATTCTTTGTTGTGATATAAGATTAAGTCTTTTGTCAGTTCGGTATGTCTATGACACTTTTTTAACATCTGTACTGTCGGATGAAAAAACTACTATCGTTCTAAATTTAACCATAGTTAAATTATTTTTTCGAACACTAGCAACAGGCGACGGACGTAGAAATGAAATGGACTTATTTTTATTCTGAACTAACGTCAACATAGTGATAATAGCGATGTACATCTGAGAAAAATAGTAGTTAATTACTTGAAAGAAATAGTGGAATGCTACTGATAGATATCACACATACTATGTCATTGCTGACAAATATTCCCATACTGACATTATATGATTCTCATCTTTCCTGTAGGCACTTTAACTAATTAAATGCTCAAAATATTCATTTCCTTTCAGTTATATATCCAAATGATATCACGCCACTTCGGTAACAGATAAACTACTTCAAGACAGTAATAATAAAAAGAATTAGACTTCCCACAGTAAAACTTGCATTGTCTCTCGGCCGTCACGGGGGCTGTGTCGCTAAAACTTGATATAGCTTCGCCCGAGAATGTAGAAATGTCCATAAAACTGTTACAAAGCTGTAGCGACAACATGCAGTTCAGAGCCCTGAAGCTCCAACCTGTGTTCGGTGAGGTGTCAGGCTACCCATACGACGGATTTTTTTTTTTTTTTTGTAGCTGAAAGTCCTTAGAGACTGTAACGAATCCTTTGGGAAGCAAGCATGGCGGTTACCCCCTACCGGATTCCGTGTAAGTGAGCGACGGGCCTACGTTGACAGCATAAATGCGTGGCAGAGGTAGCAGGTACACTTTCTTGTCTGTGACTCGTCATTCAAGACGAGAGAACTTTTGGCATCTCATCAATCCTTCACGATTGTAGTGTTGATGCCTCCCCCACCTCCCTCAATGTGCTGACCCCTTAGTGACAAAACATCGTGCCCATAGGAGGTATGTTGGAGTCGCACTACCTCGAATGTGATGCGAGTGGCTTTATACTGCTGAACCCTCGGTTTTCGGCTGAGGGGCTTAACCGTCCTTGCGCAGCCGCTGTCACCGATCGTGCTGTCACACTCTAATACGGTTCTCACTTCAGGAACCTTAACAGTCATTTGATTTGGTCTCGCCTACTACATAGCGCAGCAAGATATCATATCTTCGCCAAGGTAGGCGATGGACTAATCTTGACAGTGCAGTGTATCGAGCTGCTTAAGATGTGGACGAGTTGTCTTTCAGCAACGAATTTCTCTGCCTTCTAATAAACTTTTCGCCATGTATCTTGAATAATGAATTGCAATATCCTCGGCTCCTCGTGTGTTTCAAGTGCCACGTGTTTCTTTATTTCCTGAAGTCTAGCAGCTCTTTTTATCCTTTAATCCTTTAATCCATGAAAGGCCGCGACATTTTCTGTTTTCAGTATACAAGGTATATGCAACAAACAACTGGAAAAAGGGATTTCAAAGGCCTCTAATCATTTCCAGCATTAGCGTGCGAATTCCAGTTTTAACACATCTAAAGGAGAACAGAGAATTATTACCACCAAATCGTTCTGACTGTCAGCTGCCAACTGAGATCCGACTTCATCACATATGTGATCCGGACGCCTGGCTGAAAATGACTTATAAGTTTGTGGCGCCCTCTATCGGTAATTCTGGAATTCAATATGGTGTTGGCCCACCCATAGCCTTAATGACAGCTTCCACTCTCGCAGGCACATGTTCAATCAGGTGCTGGAAGTTTTATTGGGGAATGGCAGCCCATTCTTCACGGAGTGCTGCACTGAGAAGAGATGTTGATGTCGGTCGGTGAGGCCTGGCACGAAGTCGGCGTTCCAAAACATCCCACAGGTGTTCTACATGAATCTGGTCAGGACTCTGTCCACGACAGTCCATTACATGGATGTTACTGTCACGAACCCTTCCACCACAGGTGTACAATCGTGTTGAAAGATATAATCGCCATCCCCGAATTGCTCTTCAGCCGTGGGAAGCAAGAAGGTTTTTAAAACATCAATGCAGGCATGTGCTGGGATAGTGCCACGCAAAACAACAAAGAGTACAAGACCCCTCCATGAAAAACGCGACCACACCATAACACCACCGCCTACGAATTTTACTGTAGGCACTACACACGCTGGCAGATGACGTTAACCGGGAATTCGCCATATCCACACCCTGCCATTGGATTGCGACATTGTGTACCTTGATTCGTCACTCCACATAACGTTTTTTCACTGTTCAATACTCCAATTTTTACACCCCTTGCACCAAGGGAGGCGTCGTTTGTCCTTTGTCGGCGCGATGTGTGGCTTTTGAGCAGCCGTTCGACCTTGAAATCCAAGTTTTCTCACTTCCCGCCTAACTGTTACAGTACTTGCAGTGGATCCTGATGCAGTTTGGAATTCCTGTGCGATGGTCTGGTTAGATGTCTGCCTGTCACACATTACGACCGTCTTCAACTGTCAGCGGTCTCTGTCAGTCAGCAGACGAGGTCGACATGTGCGCTTTTGTGGTGTAAGTGTCCCTTCACGTTTCCACTTCACTATCGCATCGGAAGCAGTGGATCTAGGGATGTTTAGGAGTGTGGAAATCTCGTGTGCAGACGTATGATGCAAGTGAAACCCAATCACCTGACAATGTTCGAAGTCCATGAGTTCTGCCGAGCGCCCCACTCTGCTCTCTCACCATGTCTAATGACTACTGAGGTCGCTGATATATAGTACCTGGCAGTAGCTAGCAGTGCAATGCATCTAATAAGAGAAACGAATGGTTCAAATGGTTCAAATGGCTCTGAGCACTATGGGACTTAACATCTGTGGTCATCAGTCCTCTAGAACTTGGAACTACTTAAACCTAACTAACCTAAGGACATCACACACATCCATGCCCGAGGCAGGATTCGAACCTGCGACCGTAGTAGTCGCGCGGTTCCGGTCTGAGCGCCTAGAACCGCTAGACCACCGCGGCCGGCAGAAACGTATGTTTTTGGGGTTTCCGGATACTTTGGATCACATAGTGTATAGAACTTCATTGACCTACAGGGGACGAAACGGGAATGTTCTACAATATCCCATTACAAATTACACATTTTTTCAACTGGCAGAGAAAAGAAAACGTTGCTTCATTTACTGAACGCTTCACGTATTTGGTACAATGAAAGTTATCTCACTGCTTTTCCTTTTCTAGTGATTTACATAGATGTGGAAATTCAAAGATTCATGTTACAGTGTTTTGATTTTCTGTAAATGTATGCCTGTGAGTTCACGTGATGTTCTACATCAAACGTGAGATGAAACTGTATTGCTGAAATTCAGAGCGTCGTGCCCACGTCTAATCCAGACACATTGATTTTAGTAATAATGCTTCTCCAACTCGGAACATTTCAACTTGTCGAGGATCCTCAATCTATGGGATAGATTGAAAATTAAGTACTATACGTATAAGGAAGAGGAAGAGGAAATGGGATGAGAAAGCCCTCATCTCTGTTAGTCGAGGCTCCACAGCTGTCAGACGGGGCTCCAGCAGCAGGTGTTCTTGTGGCGGGAGCGAGGAGGAAACCGGACGCGCCCCGGCGCGCCGTGTGCTCGCTAAGACGTGGCGGGAACCTAGCGTAAGTTTCTTTTTTTCTTTTTTCTTTTTTTGTGCGGGCAGCCGAGCTGCGGTTTGGCAATCGCCGCGGTGGCCGCGGCTGCTGAGCAAACAAACAGGCGCGGCGCTGCACCCCGCATCGCCTCACCGCCGTCCGCAGTTGTCGGCTTCTAGCCGTGGCCCGTGCTGCTCTTCCCCGAGGCGTCCACAGGGCCAGCCAGCACTGTTGGCACCCCGCCGAGGCTAACTAAGCTGCTGCATCGCTCAAAGAAGGTAGACGCATGAACCGAGGAGTCGGATCGGTCGTAGTCACAAATAACGAAACAAGATTATACGAATGGTGAAGGTGAAAGACATTTTCGGTAGCGAACTCCGACCAACAAATTGTGGCGTAACATACGTGGTGTGACATACCCGACTCGATTATCATACTCTTATGCCCTGGCCTGATGGTGTTTCAGATACAACGCATGAAGACATGGACAGGAACTCCGTGCTAGTTCCCGACACATCCTCAAAATATTGGCAGTGACGTTAGGTTGGTGGCGTCACGGAGCCAGCCTTGGACATGGAAGATGATCATGTCGGTTATTCCCCTGATTCGGAAATGTAAATATTACGAAATAGTACTTAGATGCTGTCACAGATCAGCCACTTACTTCCGTTCTTCGGATTCAGTGCTTATCGTCAATTTGTTGTCGAATAACTGCGGCTAGCAACTACAGTACTCAGCGTTCTACAGCGATATGCACCATTTTGCTTCTACTCCACCCAATTTCCAGTTAATCGTTTACTTGGTGCTTTCTCTTTCCTTCGAACCTTGAGGCAGCTTCATTTATTTGCTTGTATACATATCGGTACCACCCCAATTTCTTTTTTGTCACACTTATTAACTTATAGCCCAATCTGTTCCCTGATTAGTGTGTTTTTCTTGCCTTTCGTAATAATTTGCAACACTTGCTGAGCAGATGTGAATTGTATCTCTACCCCGAGGAAGGCTAATGGTAGCAGAAAGTTTCACGCACGTGTTCTTCAGCAAATATTCCCGACATTACCAGTCGTCAAAATATATAAATTGCGACTATAGATGGTTTGAATCAATGCTTCTTTGCCAAGGAATGTTCTAAATGCAACCATTCTAAGGGAAGAAGTTTTATGATGGCATGGTATTTCTGTTTGTCTGTTCGATAAGATTACATTAAGAAACCATGAAACAAAACTGTTCCGTAAAAAAACTGTCCCCGTGTGCAAAATTAGCTTTGAGGTATTACATTCTACACCATCTACCAATTAGTCTCATTAGCTAAGTAAACAGCGGTTTATAAAGAATGAAAAACATGAAGGGCAAAGACAAACCTTAAATAATCATGGATAACTTTCAATTATAGTTAACTTCCATTGATACGAATCCATTTCAGACTTAAAGGCAAGTTGTGTTGAGTGCCGATTTCTTCGTAAGCAAGATTGTGCACATTAAAAAAACATACTCTATACAGTACATAAGCAGGGCTTAAGATGCCATTCGTTTGCATGTTCAGTTGATACCTTGTGTACTTCTTGAATTTAACCACTGAACATTTTCTGCGATATGGGGAAGCTATACATCCGCGGCACAACAATAATGTTTTGGTAAACGTTCTCCCTCTTTTTCTCTACCTCCTTCGCTGCCTATAGAATGGTGGTGGCCCATCAATGGAAGACAGAAAAATTTCACTCGATAACCCCATTTTTTTTTACAGAACAAGATCTGGTAAACTTTCTGAACGCGAGACAGGTCCCTGACAATGTTCAGCTTACCGGGTGATAATAGAAGATCCTGAACAATAACCCAGCAGAAGGGTAGAAACGTCAATTGTGTATGAAGAAATAGCGGCGGAACATGTCGCGGGCAAACAACCTGGAAGATTTCAGTTTCAATAACAGCTGCCCCGAACACCAGTATATTAACATATACCATTCCTTTCTTCTAGTCAGTATGAATTGCGTAAGTTGAAAATGAAGAACATATCCATCCTCTTTCCGCTGCTGCTTGTGTAGGAGGTTGACCAACATTTGTAATTATTCTTGACGAGTTACAACGCTGACTGGGCAGAATCGAACGTATTTGGAGCCTGAAAAGGGATGGTAACAGAAAAGGAAAAAAAAAGGAAGTGCAACAGGAAAGAAAATCTTGACCGGCCGCCAGGAGTGAAGCATCGACACATACGGTGCCGAAAGCGCACCGTCATCGCTGGTATTCGCTCCCGTCGATCCAATTTCCGCCGCCAGTGTCTGCTTAACGTGTCAATCGGAATGGCGGCAATCTCGAGTCGGCCGCAACGCGTGTCGCCTGCAGAGTTACAGGGCGGCTGCAGTCGTGACGACATCATTAGCCAGTGCGGTGGTCGCAGATGCAAAAAGTCGCGCCGTCTCGTCGCCGAGACCACACGCGCGGGGCAAGAAGTAGCTGACACGCGGGATGCTCAAGTACCCTCAGACTCCCTCTGGACGATGTTGGCTGTCCCAAACACCTATTAGACGGAGACGCGTCATAAATGATTCGACTTTAACCGCTTAATAAATATTCAGTATAAAAAAGACAGGTTTAAAATATAATACTATCTGCCAGGGTTATGGGAATAAACGACACATCCGTGTATAGAGACACGAAAGGGAGACTGCGTTTCAAATCATCGACCATGCCATTACTGCTGATCGTGAGTAGCATCGCGAGGTTGACTGACATAATGAGGGGGCCCTCCTTGTTGTCATTACTGCAATGCCTCCATTTTCTGACGTTCTCTGTTTGCTTCAGCGACACGGTGGAAATGGTAACTGCACCGTCCTATCTGAGGTTATGTTCATGGTGGACGGAATACAGCTATCGGTTAACTGACCGAGACTTCGTAAGTGAGACGTTCTACATCTACATATGATGCAGATGTAGATTTGGATGTCGATTCGACATATATACTCGTGAACCAGGAAAATCATGGCTATCTACTTCTCTTCGCACCCTATCTCACTTGTCTTATTCTCATCATCTTGAGCTTACCATGGTAACCGCAGATTTTCCAGCTGCCTTCCGGAATGTAAATTCTCTAAATTTACTCAATGGTTTTTCACGAGAACTACGTTGTATTTCTGCCACAAATTCCGATTTAAGTTTCCTGAACATTCTGGTTACACTTTTTCGTAGCCTATTGCGACCTTTCTGCCATCCATGGCGCTGATAATATCTAATAATTTACTTTTGTTTCTGGTGGACACACTGTTAGTCAAATATTCACCGAGCCAATCGCGTATCTGCGATGATATTTCGTATGACATCGTCAGGTGCAGGAGATACAACTAATCGTACTATTTGCTAAAAATTTTAGTATTGTTGATCGTATTACAAAATGACAATTACGGTTTGCTAATCGCCTGTTTCCGTTAACTACCAGCCATCTTCAGAACACGCTTACTAAAGAACCAGCACACATGTACAATGTTGGCCATAACACCATCGTTACTGGATGTAACTAGGATTATTGTTACTAAAAAAGTAATATCCAAGTACAATGTGGACCAAAATTCCATGGTTACTAATGGTGATTTAGTTCATACTTATTGAGGAGTCGGTAACTAAGTATAACGTTGCCACATCATCGTCACATAGTACAACCTGTCAATACTAAAAAAGTTAGACAAAGTATGACTGTTAACGTGTAAAACCATCAAAAGACTAAGAAGAGTCTTCTGATAGTCTTACACTTTAATAGTCATGCTTTGACTTACATTTTGCTGTTGACATTTTGTACGTAGTAGCGATGATGCGGCCACTGTTGTATTTTGTTACCGAATCCTCAAGCAAGTATGATCTGAGGTACACGTAGTAACGATGGTATTTTAGCCAACATTGTACTAAGATACAGTTTTTTTTAGCAACCATGATCTTAGTTACATTAGTAACAATGATGTTGTGATCAATACTGATTCTTTAGTTAAGTTCCACAGCAAAACAGAACAGTTTGGGGAAACAGAAAATTTGTAAGTATACTGGCCGACCTTTGTGTCCGCAGCGCGTGTGTATCGTAAGCGAGTACGCTCGGGCAGCAAGCTCAATAAGGCAGTGTGTTACTGTGAGCGATTCAGCTAGAAGTGCGCGGCAGGGACAGAGCTAGGCAAGCCTTGGTACGCCTCCATGACGTTTAGCAAGAAGCACGATTCGCTTTGAACGTCACTCACTGTGGGTTTGTTAAGAGGGCTAACGTATCAAAACAAATAGACAATAAAATGTAAAATGTATCTGACCACTGTGCGGCTTAACATCTGAGGCCATCAGTTCCCTAGAACTCTCTACTTAAACCTAACTAACCTAAGGACGTCACACACACCCATGCACGAAGCAGGATTCGAACCTGGAACCGTAGCGGTCGCGCAGTTCCAGACTGAAGCGCCTAGAACCGCTCTGCCACAGCGGCCGGCAGGAAACTGTAGCAGTGGGGAAATTGCCGACGGCTAGGAATAAAGGAGAACGGTTCGGTCATTACAAACGATATGTTTGGTAACTCCCATCCTCAGCCACAATAAATACGAAAGCCGACAGACCAGTAGTTCAAATGGCTCTGAGCACTATGCGACTTAACTTCTGAGGTCCTCCGTCGCCTAGAACTTAGAACTAATTAAACTTAAATAACCTAAGGACATCACACACATCCATGCCCGAGGCAGGATTCGAACCTACGACCGTAGCGGTCGCTCGGTTCCAGACTGTAGCGCCCAGAACCGCCCGGCCACTCCGGCCGGCAGGGCCAGTAGTTACTCGATCAGAAGAATCGATGGCGTTCATTCCATTCGCACTCTGTTCTCTGATTACTGTTAGGTAACAGTTTGTGGGAGATCGTTCCAGTTCTCCGGTACATTCCCCTACGCTGTTGGGCGAGAATAACTGCATTTTTGTGAGCTACCAACAGCCATCTTCGAGGCAGGAACGACAGCTACCGCTGATGAGCCCCTCAGAAGATACCGACCTGGCGCACAAACTTTTCAGCTTCCAATCCACTACAGGCTTGCTGAAAGGCGGGTCAGGCTCGGCGAACAGCACGACGTCGCGGCCATCTGATGGGCGGCAGTATTGGTCATCACAACCGACAACAAGGCAACATGCAGGGCCTGGTTGGACAATAGCATCGGGCATCTCGACTGGCATCACTGGCCGCCTCCTAACCAACACACAGAGTCAGAACCAGCTTTCATTAGAAAGCACTACAGACCTCCTCCCAGCTCTACAAAGAGCTCTCGCTTGACACCACTGAAGTTGCAAATGGTGGTGGTTTGGGGTCAGTGGAATGTATGCTGCAGGGAGTCTGGCTCAGAGCGGCCCTTGAATTAACCGACTGGTAATAGTTCGCTGTGTTACTGTAGCGCCAGCTGTTGCTGAAACTGCTGCTGCATATCCAGTACGATGCGCCAGAGCCATAAGCCGAATAAGATGGTCTTCCTTGTCGCTAGTGCCACGTGCCCGTTCAGAGCCCAGTCCTGTTGAGACTACCCCTTCCAGTGGCTACGGCTGCCAGCAGTCACGT
This sequence comes from Schistocerca gregaria, assembly GCF_023897955.1. NCBI lineage: Eukaryota > Metazoa > Arthropoda > Insecta > Orthoptera > Acrididae > Schistocerca > Schistocerca gregaria. The sequence continues at coordinate 372,155,480 of NC_064924.1, forward strand.
ACAGTGACTACGTTCCTGCCAATTCTTTGTGCACTGTAGCAGAAGTAACACCTAGCTTCTCTTAGTCCTATTACACTATTTCTTTCAAACTCAATGAGGTGATAATGGCGTTTTTGTCGCCTTAAACGCGTTCTTGACTAACATCAACTAAACACGTCCAGAGGTAACTAACGTTCTTGACCGTTACAGCGCGTATTTAAAGCAAACGTTATTTGCACAATCCAAGTGGCGCTACTATTGCTATTCTTGTGCGACTGGCGCCAAATTTGAATACACACTATCTTCCAGATGTAGAAACACGCGTATCAACTTTCGGTTGCGTCGTACAACCCATTCTTGATGTTGGAATATTTTTCGGTCAGTGTAGTTAATGATGTTGTGTAGCGTCGCATGCCTTTCGGAGATCTAGAAAGACAGATTGCACCTGTTCCGCAGCATCTCTGTTTGGAATGTATGAATAATTCAAGTTGTCTCACTACAGCGGTATTTCCAGGGGAGGTACTGATTCTCTGAGAAAGGCTTCTTTTCCTCAAAGAATGACATAATGTGTGACATAATATCCCAACTATTGTACTTTTGATAATAAGCGTAGGTATTGTACTGAGACAAATGCCTTTCGCAAATCGAGAAATGCTGCTTCTAACTACCTGGCGTATAACTCCGTGGCTTTCAGTATGTCATACGAGAAGCTTGCGAGTTGTTTTTCACCTAAGCGCTGTCTTCGGAGTTCGGTCTGGTTGGCATGGAAGAGATGGTTCTGTTCGAGACCCTATTGATCTCAAAATATGTTCTAAGATTCTACACCACCCCGATGCCAAGGATGCTGGACGGTAGCATTTGTGGATCACTTCTACTACCCTTCTTGAAGACGGATTTGACGTGTACTTACTTTTAACTGGTAGGCACAGCTTTTTGTTCGAGTGATCTGTGATAGATTATAGTTAATAGTGAGGCTAAATCGTCCACAGGTTGCACGTATGGAATCTGATGGGGATTCCATCGGGCCCTGTGATTTTGTTCAGTGGGAACGATTAAGCTGTTTCTGAAACCCACTAATACTGATATCTATTTTACTCAACTTTTACGTGGCACGAGAATGAAACTTGCACAACACTTATGAGTTTTCCTTTGCAAAGGAATATTTGAGACCGGAGTGAAGCATTGGTACTGTTGCTTTGCTAATACTAGTTTCAGTTCTTGTCTCGTTCGTGAGTTACTGTCACTAGCTTTGGTGCCACTAACAACCTTTACAACCAATCCTTACTTACAGGTCACTGGGCACATCATTTCGATAAAAACTGACAGGGCATCGTGTGAAATGTTGTGGGGGTACGATTGATCTCCGAACAGAGGAAGTACCATATCCACAATGTATCAAGACGATACTGACGAGTCTGACAGACACGAGGTCGGCGAGTACTAAACACTTCTGGTTACAGATGGCAGAAATAGAGCCTCGTTCAGGGATCTCTAACACATTACACATTAAACATTCACGGACAATGACAGTGCGAAAGTCTGTAGTTGATCTCCTAGCGATAGTAAAAATCTAAATGGACACGTTTTGCAAAACATTTTAGCTATTTGCACAGTATGATCGAACTGCCTACTTTTCAAACACTTGCTTAAAATGGTGCTCCCCAGATTAGCGATGTTCGCGTGACATCATCGTAAAAAATTCTGTCGGATGAGTAAATGACTTCTATTTAAATTTCTAAAACAGCTATGCCATTAACGAACATTTTGCTGGTCATATCTCTAAGTAATTATGCGAAAATTCAAATAGGTAGAATATTCCCCGGCTATCTTGGAGACGTGTCTTTCGAGACCCGAGCTTGATTGTTCCAGAACGCCAGAAAACAAGTTTTGCCTAATTAACGTCCGTCGAAGCGATGTTCGAACAAATTCTTTGTCATTTGCATCCGCCTCGGCGTCCAGAGATAACGCCTGATGGGAGTGAGGGGTGCTCGGAGCTACGCCGGACGCGGCTGATAGCGTCTAGGAGAGCGGTCCGAAACCAGTCTCCACTGTGGCCCCGGTTTCCGCCGACAGGCAGCCAGCCTAACGAGCGTTCCGACCAGACGCGGTCGCTGGCAAGTCCACATCTTCGCTACCTACGTACTGTGTTGCAAAACATTTGATTAGAGCATAAAAATATTTTAAAAAGCTCACCTGGCCACACTGGCTCGAAAAAGGCTTTCATTCGTTTGATACATCACAATCCGCTTTCAGGTAAATTCAGTTTGTCCAACATCGTTTAACCCTTCAAATGTCATACTGAAAGTCTACCAAATACGTATCTACGGCTGCCGTTACTTCTCCGGTACAATCAAAGAATTCTCCAGTCACAATTTTAAGTATTTTAACTAGTGGTAACGTATGGAAGGCAATGGATGCCAACAATGATAAAAGGATATTTATTGCAACAACTCTTGCTTAAATTCCTGTTTTACCGTTGCTAATAGACTTTTTGTGTATATTATAATCATTGTGGCGAAAAAATATGATCTTTTCCTTCTAACCAATGCTTCTTATGGTATCTTGTCCATGAGTCTTGTATGATATACTCCAGTTATCATTTTTAGCATTGCAAAGAAATCAGCTACTATTAGATTAAACACATTGTTCGTTTCGTAGATCTATAGTTAATAGATTCTCGATGATATCCAACATGTCACAAAAACAAGAACACCTATCTTGGACCTAAACACATGCGTCAGATCCTTGAATGGTGTTTTGGAAAATTGATTGTGTTTTGTGGCTTGCTTCTCCGACTCAGACCCCATTTGGTTTCCTCTTATGAGATCATGTGGAAAGCCTTGTGTAGTAAACACCTGTCGAAACTGAAGATAGTAAGAATTCTCGCTACCCATGACAACGTTCAAATAACTCAGTGGTTGCGATCCTAAAATGTAATAGGAAATACTTATTGACGTCTCAGTTATAGTTAAATGGTATTAATACTTTTAGATTTCGTTTTTATCATATGTCGGTTATTGTCCTACAGTAATGGTTTCCAACCTATCTCATCACTGCTACCCCTTAGTTTAATCAGATATTGGCCAGTAGTGCTGGCCGGAGTGACCGAGCGGTTCTAGGCGCTTCAGCCTGGAACCGCGCGATGCTACGGTCGCAGGTTCGAATCCTTCCTCGGGCATGGATGTGTGTGACGTCCTTAGGTTGGTTAGTTTTAAGTAGTTCTAAGTCCTAGGGGACTGATGACCTCAGATGTTAAGTCCCATAGTGCTCAGAGCCATGTGAACCATTTTGAACTAGTTGCCCGCTGCCCCTCTCCCCCATCACCATCAACATTAGTGATTTAGGATGAAAAACTATTTTCTTTGAACATATTTGTTTTTAAAATGTCAAAAGATAAATTATATTTAATTTTTGTAGTTGTTTTATTAAACCACAAACTGATGAGTCTACAAGACAATTGTTGTTGTTGTCTTCAGTCCTGAGACTGGTTTCATGCAGCTCTCCATGCTACTCTATCCTGTGCAAGCTGCTTCATCTCCCAGTACCCACTGCAACCTACATCCTTCTGAATCTGCGTAGTGTAGTCATCTCTTGGTCTCCCTCTACGATTTTTACCCTCCACACTGCCCTCCAATGCTAAATTTGTGATCCCTTGATGCCTCAAAACATGTCCTACCAACCGATCCCTTCTTCTAGTCAAGTTGTGCCACAAACTTCTCTTCTCCCCAATCCTATTCAATACCTCCTCATTAGTTACGTGATCTATCCACCTTATCTTCAGTATTCTTCTGTAGCACCACATTTCGAAAGCTTCTATTCTCTTCTTGTCCAAACTAGTTATCGTCCATGTTTCACTTCCATACATGGCTACACTCCAAACAAATATTTTCAGAAATGACTTCCTGACACTTAAATCTATATTCGATGTTAACAAACTTCTCTTCTTCAGAAATGCTTTCCTTGCCATTGCCAGTCTAAATTTTATATCCTCTCTACTTCGACCATCATCAGTTATTTTACTTCCTAAATAGCAAAACTCCTTTGCTACTTTAAGTGTCTCATTTCCTAATCTAATTCCCTCAGCATCACCCGATTTAATTTGACTACATTCCATTACCCTCGTTTTGCTTTTGTTGATGTTCATCTTATATCCTCCTTTCAAGACACTGTCCATTCCGTTCAACTGCTCTTCCAAGTCCTTTGCCGTCTCTGACAGAATTACAATGTCATCGGCGAACCTCAAAGTTTTCACTTCGTCTCCATGAATTTTAATACCTACTCCAAATTTTTCTTTTGTTTCCTTTACTGCTTGCTCAATATACAGATTGAATAACATCGGGGAGAGGCTACAACCCTGTCTCACTCCTTTCCCAACCACTGCTTCCCTTTCATGCCCCTCGACTCTTATGACTGCTATCTGGTTTCTGTACAAATTGTATATAGCCTTTCGCTCCCTGTATTTTACCCCTGCCACCTTTAGAATTTTAAAAAGAGTATTCCAGTCAACATTGTCAAAAGCTTTCTCTAAGTCTACAAATGCTAGAAACGTAGGTTTGCCTTTTCTTAATCTTTCTTCTAAGATAAGTCGTAAGGTCAGTATTGCCTCATGTGTTCCAACATTTCGACGGAATCCAAACTGATCCTCCCCGAGGTGAGCATCTACCAGTTTTTCCATTCGTCTGTAAAGAATTCGCGTTAGTATTTTGCAGCTGTGACTTATTAAACTGATAGTTCGGTAATTTTCACATCTGTCAGCACCTGCTTTCTTTGGGATTGGAATTATTATATTCTTCTTGAAGTCTGAATAAGACAATTAGTGCTAGTTATTTCCAACAAAGTTATCCTTTTTTTTCTGCAGAATAGTGAAGCGATTTTCAGTGCATCACGAATGCTACCTGCAACTCCTTCGCGGAAAAGGAAGCTAAATATCCAAATTGGGGGGCTATACACTTGCTACTCAACACGCTTCCTATGCACGATTTCTCTCCCTGGCGATTGTTGTTTCACCCATATCCTTTACCCCATTTAAAAACGGTCAAGCTAAAACCAAATTCACTTGAAAGAACTCTCGAGCTTGTCAGGCTTTACCTTAATGATATGATCGATAGAGCTATGGAATCAGATCGCTTCTCAGAAGTCAGTGCTGAGTAATTAATCCACGCAACGGAACTTAAGGAACACAATAAGTTGTGGAGCAAGGAGCACTTATGTTGAGTGTGTCTCAGTTGACGTTCTATTAATTTTGTCTATGGGTATGGTGACGGTACGAGACTTCTCTGACATTTTCTAGTCACAGTTTTTGGAAATAAATTATTTCGTTGATTGAGGGTGAAATCTCGTACTAATTTGGAATATATATTTACCATTTCAAGACATAAAGTCTAAAAATGATTCCGTGATTGTAAAAGCCTTACTAACAGAAAATCTGTTTGTTTGTTTATCCAGAAAAATCGCCCAGAACTTAGAAGCTTAATTATTATGTAAGACAGTTTATTAAGGAGCAAGTCTTGTTTCGTATGTTTTATTATTTTTGTGTGGGGTATTGGTCATGAGCTCCATGCCGTCTCAAGAGCGTGGAAGCAGTACTTGGCATCATGACGTCCAAAGTAACCTGAGGCAGCAAAGCATATTCTGCACGAACAGGGGGCGAGGAGTACAGACAACCAGAAGATTGCAATACAAATGTAAATACGGATTTATGGATGCTCTTATTTTTGTTTCGGGAGTTTCGAGTTTGTTAAAAACGAGATGTACCTGAAATCAATAACCTCATATCACGTTATGTAATTAAAGCCATCATAAAAGCATTCCTACAAACAACAGTTGATGAGTCCTCGTTTTGGTAGAAACTGAATTCTTCTGCAGTCATAAGGAGAATTTCAATGAGTCGTGTGTTCACAGACTTCTCGGAGCTGAAGCCCATCGACGAGATAATTTACAAATTATCTGAAATTTGGCAATGTGGGTTTCATTTACTACTAAAGGAAAAACAAACTGTAAAATATTTTCATAATTTGTTCTGTAAGTAGCATGTTATATATTGAAGGAATTAAACATTCCTTATAAAACGCTCTTTATCAAGCAGTACATAGGCGATCAAGGTAATGATTACATCTAACAGTTGGCAATATTCTGAGGCGGATGGGTGCAGTATTTGGTTGCGCCGATCTCTTACCATAGATGCCGTATTGCAAAGTTAAACAACAATTACACAGTGATCGCAAGCCGAGAGAATGACACTAACTGAAGGCAAGCGTGTTATTGGACCAAGCGACTAATATATGGTTAGCTGCTTTCATAAAGTCAACGAGTTAACCCTCCTATCCAGCACTACTATGCTTTTGTTGACTATGTTCTTACCAGAATCAGAGGTGCCTGGCTTCGAGTGTTAATAGCGTCATCTACAGAGGGCCCTCCGTCTCTACTCAGATCCTGGATTTCAAGTTTCCTCTCTCCCCATCTACGAGGCCGAAGTCTACTCTATCATCTCCGTAGCCTAAGTCTGTCCTCTCTCATCTCTAGCAGCAGAGTCCTCACTTCTGAATGTCTAGAAACGCAATTCCTGTTGGTGTTGTGACTGTTTTCACGCACCTAAAATTTCCCGACCAATCCCCGAATTTACCGCCAACACAGGCCAATAGTATACTTCTGTAAGTTTTTCATCCTCCCTACAGGGCCTCCATAAAACTATTCTCCCAATCAACTGCATTACTGTCCCTCTCAATCTAAAAAGTGGGACTCAGTTCCTATGTCACATGCCACCTATCAATGCAAGATCGTGCTTTTCCCACTGGCGCGTTTCCCCACTGTGGGAAAAAAAATGAAAAAAAAAAATTATCTTTCTCTCATGGCGTCGACTTGGTGGGCCACCAATCATGGAATAACGTCAAACTCGGCCGTATTCCAGCTACGCTCTCGACAGATGTTTTTTGTCATCGGAGCCCATGCCTTTGCTAAAGCAGAGATACCAGCATCAATTATCCGAAATCTCTCACAACACTGGGCAAGTTTTTCTCAGTAACCTGTGGACTAATGGTACGGCCTGCAAGCTAGACTAGAGGAACAGTTCGAGACTCATTGCCTCCAGCACGTGACCCGTTGGTGCAGCGCAGCCGTTCACACAGAACACGGTTCATCCGCCCTCTCCTGGCCGAGAGTTCATCGTCCCAAGGCCAACCCTCATTGCAGTCCCTAGTCTCTCTTCAACACTTTCTCTCCAATGACAGGATCTTTTTCGCCTAACGCATCATTACTACAGCATGCAGGAAATCCAGTCAGAGCTTACAAGGAGATGACAAAATTCATCGTATATTCCTAATATCCTATCGTACCTCCTTCTACCTGGCATAGTGTAGCAGCTCTGTGTGGCGTGGACTCAATAAGTCTCGCAAGTCCCATACAGAAATACAGAGCCATGCTGCCTCTGCAGCCGTCCATAATTACGGAAGTGTTGCCGGTGCTCATGATATTGTGCTCGAACTGACTTTTCGATTATGTCCCATAAATGTTCGATGGGATTCGGATCGGGCGATCTGGGTGGCCAAATCATTCTCCCGAATTGTCCAGATAGTTTTTCAAACGAGTCCGGTAACGTGGCTCTTTGTTATCCATAAAAACTGTATCGTTGTTTGGGAACATGACGCCCATGAATGACTGCAAATGGTCTCCAAGTAGCCGAACATAACCATTTCCAGCCAATCATCAATTCAGTTAGACCAGAAGACCCAGTCCATTCCATGTAAAGACAGCCCACACCATTATGGAGCCACCACAAGCTTGCATATTCCCTTTTTGACAACTTGAGTCCGTGGCTTCGAGGAGTCTGCCCCCCCCCCATTCGAACTATACTATCAGCTCCTATCAGCTGAAATTGGAACTCATCTGACCAGATCACGGCGCTCTAGTCGTCTAGGTCTAACCCATACGGCCACGTGCCCAGGAGAGGCGCTGCAGACGGTGTCATGCTGTTGGCAAAAGCACTCGTGTCGGTCATTTGCTGCCATAGCCCATTAACGCCAAATTGCGCCGCAGTGTCCTAACGGATACGTTCGTCCGACGGCCCACATTGATTTCTGCGGTTATTTAAAAGTGGTCCAAATGGATTTAAGCACTATGGGACTTAACATCTGTGGTCATCAGGCCCCTAGACATAGAACAACTTAAACCTAACGAACCTAACGACATCACACAAATCCATGCCCGATGCAGGATTCGAACCTGCGACCGTAGCAGCAGCGTGGCTCCGGACTGAAGTGCCTAGAACCGCTCGGCCACAACGCCCGGCAAGGTTATTTCACGCAGTGTTGATTGTCTGTTAGCACCGTCAATTCAGCGCAAACAAACTCACTGCTCTTGGTCTTTAAGTGAAGGCTGTCGGCCACTACGTTGCCCGTAATGAGAGGATCCTGGTATATTGAATTCCCCAACGACTTCCGAAGTGGAATGTCCTGTGGTCCAGCTCTAAGGACTATTCCGCGTTCAATCAGTTAATTAACTTCGTGTGGCCACAATCGAGTCGGAATGCTCTTCACATGAATCACCTGAGTACAAATGACTGCTCCGCCACTGCAGTGCGCTTTCATATCTCGTGTAGGCGATACTACAGCGTCTGTATACGTGGTTATCGCTATACCATGACTTTTGTCACCTCAGTGTAAAAGAACAGTCAGAATTGCCATTACAATCACTGTCACTTCCCTCATTTAAATTCCAAATGCAGTTGTTATTATTAACATGCTAATCCGTCTCTTGATCTCTTACACAGATGAGACATGACTAGCCGAAATATTTAGGTACCTATCACATTATACTTATTGTGGGTAAATGACTTTTAATTGATGGACTCATTAGTTTTCAGCTGACAGAAAGTGGAAGTGTTCAGGACGTTAGTTCTTTGTGTCTGAACGCTGCCACTAATAATAACTCTAAACAAACTACATGTGTAGTGAGTGGACTACGTGAGGAGGGCTTTCTTCATACATTCGTTTCACAAGCTGTAACCTGCAGCATGTTATGACATGTGTTAATGCTAATATTTGAAAAAAACGTTGTTGTTTTGATAACTTACCTGATAAGTTTTACCGTCTTTTAAAGTAGTGATTATAATGATGATGTAATAAATTCCAGGGTACTTTTGTTTTTACCCCTTAGAAATTTCATTTTACCCTTCAGATGGTAATTACCCCCAGGTTGGAAACCGCTGTGCCATAGTAAATTAGAATAAATTCACTTGAATCAAACTAATAAATTTACTGCAGATCTTTTAGCACTAAAATACAGAACTACGTTCCGACAAAGACGAACGGCCATAACTTTCGAAGAAGTCCGATGAAGCTTTCTATTTATCTCTAAGCGACAGGCTATAAATTTCCCTGAAATTATATACGTCCACTAAAATTATGCAAAATGTAGCGAGTCCGTCAACATTAATAAGACTGTTTCTGCGTATTTCTGGGGCAACTCACGATTCTGGTATCCACCTGCAGCAATAAGACCAATAAAAGCGGCGATTATCTTAAAATTAGCCGTTTAAATTTGAGGCAGTATCATTAGGATAAGTTGCGACCGACACACAACCATAATAAGCTACCATCTAGTAAAGTTCACGATCAAGTCTTTTTTTCGCTGCATGCGTTCTGTCTTGCTAAAATCTCTCGTCAGAGAGGGAATAATGATATAGTTCTGGATGAACCTTTCTGGAAGGAGACTCATTGGAGAAGGCAGCAGCCCTCATAATTGTATAAAATCTCTTGAGAATAGTAAAATACAATTAAATTTTATTTGCAAGGATTTTAAGAGATTCTCTACAAAATCATCATCCTTACTTCATAATAAAGAAAGTGTAGTATGAGTAGCCGAGTGGTGGTTGTGGAAAGTTTAAACATCCATAAAATGTAAAAGGCATGTTACGGAAAGATGCAGCGATAGAAGACATGACAAGTTTTTGTGTTTTCTGTTGACAATGTTGTAGAATTTTGAAATAGCACTGTAGTAGAGCGATGACTTGTACACTCTTTCGAAGGCAGAGTAACAGATGTACACTCTTTATAACGTTTGACTTACTGTCAGAAAACAAAAACATGAAAAAATATTATAGCAGTTTTTAGGGCAATAGTTCCGACTATCAGGCAAATGAGCCGAGAATAATTTAAGATGGAGGACAATAGACTCAATCCTAACAATGTTCGGAGGACAATGTAACACTACAGAGTGAAGGACGTGAAGAGAGAGTAGGCTGAATGAACATCGGACAGCTTTTCAAGAATTTGCCATGTGTTCTATGAGAGGAGATAAATGGGCCCACATGCAAAACGCCGAATAGAATACTACCATAGGATCAGATTATGAATATGGATTGTTTATGAATACAGATTTTCATAAAATCTGCTTGAAAGATCATTTACAACTTGTACGAAGCACAACCATTAAGCAATATGTGAGGGATCAACATCTAAATCTATACTCCACAAGCTCCTTTACGATTATTGTGGTATCCCTTCATTTCCCTTTTTCTGTATTTCATTCGCGAATAGTGCATGGCAGAACTAGTGTCGGTAAACCTCTCCACGAACCTGATTTCATTGATTTACTCGTTGTCGAGACGTATGTAGAAGTAACTAATATGTTGCCTCATTTTTCTCGGAACTTAAAAATTCCTCCCTTGTAGCGCTTAGTGAAAGAGCCCGTGATGAAACGAACCGCTTTTCGTTGGATCTTCTCTATTTCTTTAATTAAAACCTGATAAAGATACAGATTGGTGAGTCATACTAAAGAGTCGGTCGGACAAGTGTTTCTGAAGCCATTTCTTTCGTGGATATGTTGGATTTCTTTAAGGTTCCTCCAAAGAATCCAAGCCTGACATCTCCTTTTGTTACAACTAGTTTTATGTGATCATTCCACAGGCCACTCCAAGGGGTTTTACGCTTGTTAATGTTTCCAGTGATTTATCACCACAAGTGCAATTAAACAAAGATGGATCTTTGTATCTATTTAAACCCAATACTTCAAATCCGTATTTGTTCAGGGTCACCTAAGAGAGCTTGCAGCAGTCTTCGATGCTCTGCTGGTGTCCTGCATTTGTATACAGTCTTCTGGTGTTGGAACCTTCCCGCTGACAATACCATCGTGCACGATAAGCCCAACGGAGCTTCCAATGCTGTCCACTGCATCATTTACACAGGGTGTCCCAGAAATGTTGCGACAAACTTCGAGGGATTGTACAGGGTGTGCTGAGGAGCAAATCGAAGATAGGAATCCCTCTCCAGAAACGTAAACCAACGACGCTACAGAGATCGAGGTGACAGTTGTCAGCGCTTGCCACTAGGCTACCCCTTCGGCGGAAAACGTGACTTCGTACGCTGACGGATCGTAGTCGTATGTTGTTTGTTATTTAGTGGTCGCAACTGATTACCATGATCGCCATTGGAGAAGATGGCTAGCTGCTGTGTAGAAAGGCCATGTCTCCTATGAATGTGATGCTCTGTTGTCCCAGTGAAGACGGTTTCAAGACAATGGTTTCCAACTGCAGTTTATTTTTCTCCTGGAACCCTTTATACAGGAGAGAATTAAAGTGCACACGGAAACCTGTGTCCGAAACCACCATCCACGAACGCAACAGACTATCGGATTCTTAGAAGACAAAGCCCTTCTACGTCGCAGTTAGCTCTATCTTCTCTACTAGCGATCGTGGCATTCAGTCGCGATCACCGAATAACAAACAACATTGCAAGACGTTCCGGCTATGGTCCGCGTGTACAAACTCACGTTTGCTGCCAAAGCGATGGCCTAGTGACAGGCACCAGCGCCTCTAACTTCGACGCACTGCAGCGTCGCTGGTGACGTTTCCACACACAAGTTCCTACCCTTGATTTGTTCCTCACCCGACAGAATCCCTCGAGGATTGTCGCGACATTTCTGGGACATGCTATTTCACAAATATTCATCCTATTTCACAAGGTTATATCTTGCACATGAATGAAGATATAAACTTGGTATTAAGTTTAACTTACGTGTAGAAACTAAAGATTCGCCTTGACCCAGTTGCTAATTGCCGTTTCATATGATTGCTGTTAGGGGTCTCCGTGTTGCAGCTAGCTAGCTCGTTCACTCTTTCTGTTACAGGAATCATCTACCTGGATATACTGCAGATCTACACTCATGCTCATAAATTAAGGATAATTGCACTACACAAAACTGGCGCTAATAGCATAGGCACATAGGGAACACACAGGACACAGATATGTAAGACCACGATATTGGGGATAAGTTAAGAAAACCGTCTCGAAACACATGTGCTACAAAACACTACTGTTTCCTATGCATGTACCCCGACATCAATATGAGATATGATCATCATGCACACGTGTACAGGCCGTCCGTCCAACGGGTTGGCATACTCTGGATCAGGTGGTCGAGCAGCTGCTGGGGTACAGCCTCCCATTCTTGCACCAATGCCTGTCGGAGCTTCTCAAGTATCCTAGGGGTTTAAAGACGTGCAGCGATACTTCGACCGAGAGCATTCCAGACGTGTTCGATGGAGTTTAGGTCTGAAGAACAGGCAGGCCACTCTATTCGCCTGATATCTTCTGTTTCAAGGTCTTCCTCCAAGATGGCAGCGGGCTGGGGCCGTGGAGTTATCATCCATCAGGAGGAAGTTGGGGCCCACTACACCCCTGAAAAGGCGGACATAATGGTGCAAAATAACGTCCCGATACACCAGATCTGTTACAGTTCCTCTGTCAAAGACATGCAGGATTGGACGTGCACCAATCCTAATCCCACCCCACATCGTCATACCACGACCTCCATACAAGCCCCTTTCAAGGACATTAAGAGGTTGGTATCTGGTTACTGGTACACGCCAGCTGAAAAGCCGGCGAGAATCACTGTTCAGACTATACCTGGACTTATCCGTGAACATAACCTTGGACCACTGTTCCAATGACCGTGTACTTTGTTCTTGACACCAGGCTTTACGAGCTCTCCTGTGACCAGGGGTCAGTGGAATGCACCTTTGAGGTCTTCGGGAGAATAACCCATGTCTGTTCAGTCGTTTGTAGACTGTGTGTCTGGAGACAACTGTTCTAGTGGCTGCGGTAAGGTCCCGAGCAAGGCTACCTGCAGTACTCCGTGGACGTATGCGCGCACTGATGGTGAGATATCGGTCTTCTTGTGGTGTTGTACACTGTGGACGTCCCGAACTGTAGCGCCTGGACACGTTTCCTCTATGCTGGAATCGTTGCCGTAATCTTGAGATAGCACTTTGTGGCACACGGAGGGCTAGGGCTACGATCTGCTGTGTTTGACCAGCCTCCAGTCGCCCTAGTATTCTACCCCTCATAACGTCATCAATATGTATTCTTTGAGCCATTTTCAACACACAGTCACCATTGGCACGTCTGAAAACGCCTGCACACTTACTCGCTGCACCGTACTCTGACATGCACCAACACACCTCTGCATACGTGGACGTCTGCCAGCGCTACCGTGCGACGACCGCATGTCAAATGCAACGAATGGTCATACCCTGAGGTGATTTAAACCCGCAAACCACCCACCAGAGCGTTGTTTCACCATGTACCAGCATTATCCTTAATTTATGGGCATGAGTGTAGCTTCTTCCACAATTATGAGAAAATTATAAAGATTTCTTTTCTCAACTTGGCGGAGTACCATTACACTGGCACCTGCGTGTAAAAGTAGTTTTTAACAATGAACTGTCTAAATTATGGCTCGGCCATGAGACGCATGTGGATCTCCCATTTCACCGTTGGCCTTCAACGTCACCTGTTCTCACGTTTACGACTTTTTTTTGCATTCGTCTGTGAAAGAGTCTGTCTATGTGGCTCCACTTCCTGCAGCTTTGGGTGAATTGCGACGTCACCTGGGAACAGCAATGAATGCAGGAACTCCGGACATGCTCGGAAAAAGTATGGGATGAGCTTGTCTATCGAATAGATATTTGCCGTACGTCCAGTAGACTGAAAAATTGTGAAATTTAAATAGAAACATTGATTCTAAAAGTAACTACAAAACACCCATGGGTTGTATGTGTATGAATGTACAATATGTACTCTTTCAAACTTGGATGTTTCTTTTGAAAATAAAATCTTTCGAGTCATAAGCGCAAGTCAATACTTACGTTAAATTTATATCTTTAATCGTGTTGCAGATACAGTCTTGTGAACCTGAATAATTATTTTTCAAACAGGCTGTATATTGTCAACAATAACGGCCGTATAACACTCACTTGCCTCCCCCCCCCCCCGCCCCCGCCCCAGTGTTACGTTAACATCTGTCAGTTTCGCCCCGTTAAGTATGATCAGTTGCGTGTTACATGCAAATCCTAACCCAAGTATCAACTGAAATGGCAATGCTTTTGAAATCGTTAGTCTGCTTGGCAACTTAAAAGTCTACCCATTATTGTATGGGGTTGAGCCCTAAAGTATTTTTATAAAGTTAGTTTGGTAGCGCAGTGGACGACAGCGGAGCGCGCGTTCGCCGTGGCGACTTACTTTTCCAATGGCCGTTCGGTCATCGCAACCCAGCGCGCATCCAGGGAACAGTTTAATATCGCGCTCGCTGGGCATGTTACTGATCGAAAATCGTTGTTATGTCGTTGGGCGCGTTCATCGATATTGGTAGTGTACAGAAAAAGAAATCCAGAACCTTCAATAACCCACCAGGACATCAGAAAACGTCGAGAAAATAAAGGCCGGCGATTCTGAATTCGCCCAAACATGCAGCTGCTCTCGCTATTTCTGATCGCACAATGAAACGAATTCTTCGTGAGGATTTGAAATTTCATCCACACAAACTAGTAATGATGCACACACTTAATCCACACGATCATTTTTTTCACGGAAAACCTGCCTCATCATTCTCTCGTCTTTTTCAGCGACGAGGTACATTTTCATTTGTCTGGATGAGAGAATAAATAAAACATGCAATTTTGCAGTGGCACGGGCCCCCGAGGATTATATGCGCCTCCCCTGCATATAGAACGTTTGATTGTTGGCTTGTGTTCTCCAAAACTACCATTATTAACCCGTGGGTTTTCGAAGACAACGATATGGCAGTTACGACCACTTCAGAACATTATGTCCAGATATTGAAGCTATTTTTTCTTCCAGAACTTAAAGAAATGGCGGCACGCACGTCAGCGTCCCTCTCGCGCGATCGCTTCCCCGCCCGTCTCATGTCTGCGAGAGGCGACCTTTATTGGTCAGCATCCACGCTACATTTAGCTCCCTTCGATGTTTTCTTATGGGAAGAAATCCTTAGCGTATACCAACCGTCCATGGACTGCCGAACAGTATTGCCTCTGCCACTGCCAACAGAGACAGAGAGGTGCTGTACTAAGTGGACCGCTACTTCCGATTCCGACTCTTCCTGTGAATTGAGCAGAAAGAGGGCCACCTTCAAGGTACCGTTTTCAAAACCTAATGAAACAAAACTTTAAATGTACCACTATGTAAAGAAAAGAGAATTAAACTAATATCTCCAATACTTACTGTTATATGATTTTTTTTAAACAAGGAAGTTCCCGCGCTGCACCCTGTGTTTGCAGGGATAAAGTCCTGTTCGAATTTCCAGTGCTTGCAGCATAGGATGATACAGAACAACATTAATTTCAGTAAAGGGTCAATCGGTTCCATATTCTGTGAATTTCCTTCATCACCCATTGGGAGATCACTCCATTGTTCTCCTAAAGATTACCTAATTCTGGGTGGAGATTAACGCGTCTGTGTGAAACAATATTTGCGCTTTACATCAAACAAGATAGGTAACATTCACACAAGAGTTTTTCTGTTCACATCATAAAGAATAAAATTAACCAAGGTCACATCCTAAATTCGATGTATTGTGCATCTTAGTAACTTAAGGTCATATTTTTCTAATCTTTGAAAGAACTAAAACTATCCAAAAATTGCAGCTTTTTATTTTGCTTTGCTGAGAAATTTATTGAGGCTAATTTCGGTGAATAAAGGATAAAGTAGCTTATGATCCACAATGAATATTACATTGTTGTATTGAGCCACTGGAAGTACTGATCATTCCGATAAGAAGTATATTGTTCATGGCGTGCAGGAATAACTCAGTCGCTTAAAGTGTTTTGACATGAGCCACAATGAGATGACAGTCCCTTTACAAAAGAAATGCCTTCCCTCTCCTGTTAATAACAAGTGCGAGCGTCGCCAGGCTGACTTTCTGCACCATCCCAGATCCTGCGTTCAGTGAACTCGGCCGCCCTTCACTGTTTATGTGCCCACAGCTGGGAGAATAAACGGTCATTACGAGGCACACAGGAAGTGGTCATGGCTTAAATTACGCTGCTCGACTGTTACCGGCACTTAGATTGGAACGCGCGCCGAAGCCGAGCACGTGTGAGTCTAATCAGCCACCCGGGAATAGCAAAAGGACGATAACGTGATTGTACACACAGCTCTGTAATCACATTACGGTCCATTGCTCAGGGCAGTTCGGCGAATAATACAGCAAGTCTGGGCGGTATTTTGCGTAGTGACTCACTCGACGGATGGCGGAGGAAGTTCAAGAGAGCAATGGACGACAGCTGTGCAGGCGCAGGGTGTGCCCTTCGAGACGCGACTTAGATATGCTGCAATCAATGGGATTGCAGTGTTTACCTACTCAGCAAATTATCGAAGGGAAGACGTAACAGGACAGAACGAAGAAATGAAGTAGTCATATGTGTAACTGGAGGAAAGTTTAGTGGCTGCCATCAATACATTCTGTGGCTCGGCTGTTGATAATCAGTGTTTCAAAATTAGCTTAAGACGTCGTAGACAAAGCCCAGTAGTTACAGAATAGTGCTATTGGATTTGAATTGTACAGCACATTTCAAAATTAATTTCTAACTTAGCTCGTTGTCCACTAATATATGTAGAAGAGCTAACTTTCTCCGCTTGTAGCAACACAAATGGATTTCTTTGGGCATTTGGATGTAGCTGATTCTGAGTGTAATGACGCCATCTTAAGAAACAATGGGATGTGAACTGTACATTGAAATCACATTAAACTCGTTAGTGTAGAGAAAATTTGAATACAATGATAGAAAAACAATCTACTCGAACGAAAACAGCAATTTCATTCAGATAGTTACTATGGATGTGAATTGGATTCTGTTTCACCTGTAATATCCAATTGAGTTCTCAAAAGTGCAACACTTTATTTATAGCGTTGACCATAATTTATTTGAAGCACCTCACTGCAACTGCAAGATCCTCATTCAACTTTCACCACGAAATACTACAGGAAATATAAAAAGGAGAGTAAACGGAAAAAAATCAAATGGAGCTTGATGGAGAGACTGTTTCATGATTTGATAAGAATAAAATTTTGCTTAAGGCTCTGGCATTTTTACACGAATCGACTTCTTTTGTATGTGGATTCAAGAATGTCTGAATCAGAGATTTACGTGGTCAACAAATCGACAATGTATAGAGAAATGAGGCATGATACCACGAAAGTCATGGACTGATCGCGTTATTAAAAGCATAGATAATGTTACAAACTATCTGGATACGTTGGAGATGCATTCGATACATTTAGCTGTCCATCAAATGAAAACATCTTTTCAGCTGGAAGTGGCAACAGCAGCACTTCGTTGTTGCTGTGAAAGTGAGACGTACCCTCAGTTACAATCTCCGCGGACGTTGGTAGAAGAGAAGTGGTCTGATTTCCTGCTCCCTCCCCGAGATATCCAAGCTTTACAGCTTGAACTCCTACCAACGAGATCGACGATCTGAACACACTGAGTGCTAAGACTAACAAGCAATTGTCTCTTTTGATGGGGACATGTCTTAGTCAGTGTGGGAGGGCTCCGCTCATAGATGTATCACATGCCACATGAAGTGTCTATGCTGTAGGATTTAAAAAGAAAATGTATTTGAGTTGGTCCACTAGACCAATGGCATTTCACTTTCTCACTTATTACTCAGAGACAATTCTGCAACAAAGCTCTTAAAACATCTAGAAGCAAGTATAATTCAAGTAGGTAACGTAACACCTTATTGTAGACGTTACAAACTGCCCTGACAAAGAAAATATTTTCCACATTTCAGTCATAAATCAGATGAAAGAACTGTAGTACTGAGCATATAAATAAATAATTACGTAGGATTTTAAGTGTAATATTTGTAATATCGCAAGGCGCTGGACGCAGTACGGCTCTTTATCTCTAATTTTATTATTAGATGTGTGTGTTTTGTAGTATCTTTGGAATGGATACGTTTCGAGAGTGCCTTCTACTTTTACGCACCGTCAGGGCCTTAGGATTATTGGCATATGTGTATTTTAGTTCAAGCAATACAGAGACTTGTGTGTTCGTGGGGCGTGGTCTGTCAGTGTAAGTTCATTCAGAAACTTTGTGTCTAGGTTGTTACGATTATTGTTCATGGTGTAATTGTGTAAATTTGTGTATTTTGAAGGTGGATAGTGAAGAAAATCGGTACAGTAGTGAAATTCAAACTCGCATCGCACGAAGAGTGAATGATGACCTGGGACAGTAATGTGAAGGAGGGTAAGATAGCATCAGTTATGACTGCCTAGGTTACAAGACGTAGACGTATGCAAATAAAAAAGTTGTGTTACATGTCACTAGTGAGATGTTCGGACTGTTTCACGAATACCGTGACAGAAACCAACACCGTGCAGACTAAAACTGTCCCGGATGATATCGTAAAGCATTGCTTCCTGGCGTAAATGGTGCTAAGAAAATGTAAATTTTGTTTGTGCCAATGTGGCGGAAAATTGCAAGACATGATCCTTGTTAGTGGGCTGTAATTGCAATGATGAAATGTGATTATTTATTAATTACGTTCTATGCAGCACCTCAGTCTAATTACTGAATGTCGTTAATTGGCAAAAATAAAAAAAAGTTATATTAGCATCACTAAAAGAATCATACATGGTAGAAAGAAGTTAAATGCCTTCTCTGTCCACGTAGAGTATGTTTTTTAGCTGAAGAGCCTACGACCATAAATTATATCCGTACAGATAACGCCACACTCATAGTAAAAATATCTCAATAAAGATTAAGTGCAGGTCATATTTTGTTGCCCTTGCAGACACCGGCTCCTTACACATGATGCAAGTTTCAATTTTTGGTTTATGCAAACTTCTTGCGCGTGTAAATTTTCATGTTCCCATGATCAATATCAACAGTAACAGCTTATATATTTTCTGCCTTACACCAGTTCTGAGGTAGGAGCAATTAACTTTTGTACTTACTTTTAGCTGACAATGCCTCCAAATATGATGAGCTCTTGTTCACATTGCTTCAGTCTCAACGATGTTATTTAAGGCAAAGATGAATGTAGCTATCCTCATTGTCAAAGATTAGATTTACGCGTGCAATTACGTTTCTGAGAGAGATAGTTGCATCTCTCGTAATAACACTGAAATGTCTTGCGAGGAAGTATGTGGAGCTGCATCAGTCTTTTCTATTTATAACTCGCGTTTTGTGTCCTTGTAAGCGCCAACTGGCTTGAGTTACTCATATATATTTAACCGTATCTTTGTCGTAAGCTTGAACTCAATTGTTATCCATGTAGTTTCTCCCGTGAGTTTTACTGTATCGAATTACTGGAATCGGTATGCATGCGACAGCGTGCGTACCAGTATGTTCCAAAACACCGCGCGTAAAAAAGGGATTCTCCGGTGCTCATACATCTGGTTCAGTTCATGGTAAAAAGGTTGGGTCAAGTGTTTTGGTCAGCTCTTGCGGTAGGGACTATTCCTCTCCTCAACAGAAGGATCGTCTTAGTAGCACTATCCTACACTGTAGTTGCAGGACATGAATACTATAAGTATAAAAGTTACACACTTCCTGCTGCTTAGGCAATGGAGCAAATCCGATGGTCATTTTTGCGTTTGGTGTGGTCTACATTGGGCTTAATGGGACTTATGGAGGCCCATTAGTTCATAAAAGGTTCTTCGGAAAATCACAAGAAAAGGGTTTTTTGCTATATGTATAAGGACATGGCTTTTGCACAAGGTGCTTTATGTTTTTAAATATTTTAGCGACGACAAAAATTTTACAGTGTACTGATGTTTACCCACTTAACATCTTTGCGTGTGATTCTGTGTAAAATGAACACGTTTTACAACAAACAGTTTTTAAGAACTGAAGATGACGGCAAAGTCTGTCGAAACCGGTTTTCTTAAATAAAGAAATATTTTATGCGATCGTGGCTGTTCAATTGTTTTTAACTATTACAATAGATTGCCCTTCAGTACTCTCAAAATGGGAAAATCCAGTTATTTTGATAAATTGCTCTAACTTTTTACTACCATAGCATTGTCCGAAGTCACTGTAGCAAGAAGGGCTGCTTGGCTGTCGTATTCCAGCTAAAGATTTGTAAGAAGTATATCAGAAACAGTTCATTTGAGCCAGCAAAATAAAATCTATTTGAATCTAATTCGCAAATTATTATTCAATTTGTTTGGATCGCTTAGTCGTATATTTTTCAACATTTGTCATGAGTTGCACTTCGTTTGTAGACGTAAGATTCAATATTCTTCTGTTGCGTATAAGGCTACTAAATATTGACTAGTAAATGTGAGGGTTAGAATGTTTTTGTAATTATTTATCTCTGCCACAATTACATATAATATATAGTTCAAACTGTATTCCATTTCCCTGGAAACAAACCAATTAAAAAAATATTCCAACGATTTCTGCCGTCTGCATCAGGACCGAAATGTTGTTCTTTCTAAAATTGGTTTACTTGTGTTCGCACTCTCGTTGTAGCTGAATCCGGCGACAGATAAAAAGGTCAAAATACTACTCTGCATTCATTTATGTTATTTAGTTTTAATCCATATCGGTTACAGTCCTTTTTTGCCGCTGAATTCTCGCTGACCTATGAGTCCTGCTACTATAAATTGAGGGGAGTCATGGGATAGAGTTTGCACATGTGCAAAGAGCTGTAATATCACGTGCACAAGATAGAAATGGGCAGTTCATTGACGGAGCTGTCATTTGCATTCAAGCGATTCATGTAAAAAGTTTTCCGACGTGATGATGTTCGCACGACGGAAATTGCCAGATTTTCAACGCGGAATCATAGCTGGACCTAGATGTATAGGACAGTCCATTTGGGAAATTGTTAGGGAATTCAGTATTTCATGATATATAGCGTCAAGAGTGGGCTGAGAATACGAGACCTCAGGCATAACCTCTCACCATGGACTACACAGTGGCCGATGGGCTTCACTTAACGACCGAGAGCAGCGGCGTTTGCGTAGTGTTGTCAATGCTAACAGACAAGCAACACCCAGTGAACTAACCGCAAAAATCAGTGTAGGACGTACGACTAACATATCCGTTAGCACAATGCAGCGAAATTTGACGTTAATGGGATATAGCAGCAGAATACCTGTGCAAATGCCTCTGCTAAGAGCACGACATCGCCTAAAGCCCCCCCCCCCCCCCCGCCCCCCTCCCGGACTCGTGACCATATCGGTTGGGCCCTTAACGACTGGAAAACGATGGCCTTGTCAGGTGAATTTCCATTTCAGTTGGAAAGAGCTGATGGCAGTGTTCGAGTGTGGCGCGGACGCCACGAAGATATGGACCCAAGGTATCGACAAGGCACTGTGCAAGCTGGTGGTGGCTCCAAAATTGTGTGAGCGGTGTTTACATTGAACGGACTGGGTCCTCTGGTACACCTGAATCGGTCATTGACTGGTAATGAGTGTGTTCGGCTACTTGGAGACCATCTGCAGCTATTCATGGACTTCATATTCCCACAAAACAATACCACGCAACTGGGCCACAAAAGTTCTCAATTGGTTTTAAGAACATTCCGGACAATTCGAGTGAATGATTTGGCCACGCACTTTGCCCAACTTTATAGAGAGGTCATTTTGTGCAAAAAATCCTACACCGGCAACACATTCGCAATTACTGACCGCTCAGTATTTCTATAGGTGACTTCCAACGACTTGTTGGGTATATGCGACGTCGAGCTGCTGTCTTAGGAGGTATCTCATGACTTTTGTTACCTCGTTGCACTGAACGTACGAGTGTTCAGAAGCAACGACGGGTATTTCAGAATTACTGTTTCGGGGATGGTCTTTGTGACGGTGGTTTCAAGCTACTTTACTCCGTCTACTGTATAATATTTTAGGATGTAATTTCGTAGCACTCGGGTAATCACATCATGAAAGCGACGAAGGCAAATAAACTGTCCACACATTCTCTGTTGCCAACCACAAAAAAACAAGTATTCGGTGAGACCATCGCCTCCAACAAAAGGTATAACTAACGTCACACGTCTCCTGTACCTCAGAGTGATGATATAGAGGTGGGAATACCAGCTTGAAGGGCAATCGATACGGAAAGAGTATCTGGAGGGAAGGAATAGTGCACAACAAGATGGCAGGTGTTGATTCACCTCTTTCTCCTACATTAGTGTGCGAGCATCAAATGTGTTCCGCAGTGGAGTCAGTGAAACAGGCCTCCAGTTCTCCACAAGTATCTTGACACTGATCTTAGAAATCTGAACGTCTTGTAGCTTTTCGAGTCGTAATGGTTACTTCATTTTTCACCTCATTTCGTTAAGAAACTAACAGATAGAACAGGAATATCATATTCGCCAGAAGATGATGGGTACGAAACTCATCGAAACGTTGCGACAAGACGACGCCACCACTCGGCTGATAACCCGAGAAGATTTCATCAATGGAATACGCCGAGAAAGACTGCAATCGCATATCATATTGTGTTGGTGCATATGTTCGTAGCGTTCTTCCATAACTTTATTAAACACAACAATTCAACGCAACAGAGACTTTACTCATCCTTCACTATTTAGAAAGTCTGCCAGCGCTGTGGTAAGTTTCCGATTTCGCGACTGTAGAAATCAAGAATGGTGTCGCAGCATGTTCGGAGCGCATGCATCTTAATCCAGAAAGAATTAATTTAATTAATTAATTTAATTTGTGGTAAGGGTTTATGGGACCAAACTGCTGAGGTCATTGGTCCCTAACCTTGCGCACTACTTAATCTAACTTACGCTAAGGACAACACACACATCCATGCCCGAGGGAGGATTCTAACTTCCGCCGGGGAGAGCCGCGCGAACTCTGACAAGGCGCCTCAGACCGTGAGGCAAGAAGTTCCTTGAAGGCTGTTCTATAGAGAGCGGAAACGGTGAAAATCTGAGGGCGCGAGATCACGTGAGGAAGATGGGTGCGGAATGACCTATCAACCTAACTTCTGTATAATGTTTTTTTATCAGTTCGGCAGAATGAAGGATGGTATTGGCTTGGGGTAGCATCACTTCAGCCAGTCTTCCTGGTCTTTGTTCTTGGAATTGACGACAACGCCAGAAGACATGGCTACCCCTCGGGGAACCAATTTGTAGTATGCCAAACGGACTCTGTTCCACCACATGCACATCGTTACCTTTTGTGAACGCGCACAGCTCTCTTTACGGTGAGCTTCTGCTTTGATTACGCTCAGCCATTCCTTTCCTCTCCTAATGTTAGCGTAAAGACACAGTTTCTCGTCAATAGTAACGATTCAGGATAGGATTGGTCGGTGTTGTTTATGAGCTGATTGATGACGAACAAGCAGAGATGCACGTTTGGCCACCCGCTAATTTTAGCGATTTTGGCTTAGAGTATGCGAAACCCAAACACCAGAGTTTTTGAACGTTTCTCATATGCAAATGTTGCACGGTGGTAGAGCGATCACAGTTCATCACATTTGTCAGTTCACGTGTACAATGGCGAGGATCATAGTGGATTAATGCGTTTATGCTTTCTTCATCAAACCCCGAGGGTCTTCCTGAATGTAAATAGTCATTGATGTCAAAACAATCCTCCTTAAATCTATAAAACCATTTTTTCGCCGTGCTCTGTCCAGTGACTTTATCCCCACACGCCGTGCAAATGTTTATGGCTGTTTTCGCTGCTGTAAGCCCTCTATTGAACTCAAAAGGAAGAATGTGTTGAAAATGTTCTCATTTTTCCACTAGGCACGATATTTTCTAGCTCCACACACTATTTCAAAATGACAAAATGACAATATGTAAACTCACACAGAAACAGTGAACTACGATTTAAAAAACGATAATCGATAATTAAACACATAAAAGCTAGAATACCAACACGCAACACAAAAACGCGACGATGTTATGCACCTACATAATGAAATCTCTTATACAGCACATTCGACATAGTGGAGACTAAACGGTATATGCTTCATGAATAAAATCCGAGATTTCCGCCACTGTCGCAAATGACCTTGCTGAGGGTGTTCTTGCTTGTTCTTAGGTGACATCACCACAAACCTCAGAGTATTCACAGTTCCACTATTTGTTAGCAGCGGAGCCACACTCTCCGTTTACCATACTGATGCCCTGCAAACCTACGCAAGGCACTCACCCAGCGTCTATATCCAAGTGCTTGAAAATTTCACTACTCGTCGCAGAGGGTGTTAGTGCTTAGCCAACTATGTAGTCAACCTAGCTGGCGGCTCTGAATTCTGCTGTAGCATTCTTCCACATTTTTTTTTTTTAAATTTAGAAAGCAAACTGAACACGATAGCTACCTCGTGTCGTGATTTATTTGTTTCATCCCAGTAACAGTTTATTACTCTCTTCACCTCCTCCTCTCTCTCTCTCTCTCTCTCTCTCTCTCTCTGTCTCTCAGTAGTATCTGCATCAAGGAACATGGAGGTGGCCCTCCGTATTCTAACAGCTCAGTACAACGACGCGGATAGCGGTGTCGACCACCTGTGTGCTATCACGTATGACGCTAAAGCAGCATCACGACAGCCGACAGTACAATGCTAAGCACGACGCTGACGCCGCCAGACCCCGCGTTTACCCAGCAGCGCAGGACCAATCAGCGCGGCCGGACTGCGGCCATCAGCAGCACGAGGCTCGCACAAGAAGCGCCGCCGCCGGAATGTCGGCTCCCTGAGACGCTGTCGCCGTCAGGACCAATTTTCCCCAATGGTCGTCCCGCCTGCGGTTGTCAGGAGGCTGCGACTGAAACCAGCCTTTACCGATAAGTACAGCCTCCAGCGGCCAGAATTGCAATGCCCTCGCGTGCCCCCGAGGCAATTTGTAGTGCGTAAGAAAGGGTTAGAGTGCTGCGGTACTTTTGGTGAAGAAAGACGGCTTAGAGGATGTAGGAATACAGTGCTCTCGTACCTTATTTTTCAAAATGGTTCAAATGACTCTGAGCACTATGGGACTCAACTGCTGTGGTCATTAGTCCCCTAGAACTTAGAACTACTTAAACGTAACTAACCTAAGGACATCACACACATCCATGCCCGAGGCAGGATTCGAACCTGCGACCGTAGCAGCCGCACGGTTCCGGACTGCGCGCCTAGAACCACGAGACCACCGCGGCCGGCTGCTTATTTTTCAAATTCTGCTGTCACATCCCACTCATTAATGCTACATATATTTCCTTATAGAGTCAGCATCCTCATGTTTACGGGCCCAAAACTTCAATTTCAGAAGGGTAGCATGGAATTGAAAATCAAAATACAACCTATCGGTACCAAAGGTTTTTCGATTGCGTATTCCACTGATGAATTCTTCTCGGGTTATCAGTCGAGCGGTGGCGTCGTCTTGTCGCAACGTTTCAATAAGTTTCGTACCCATCATTTTCCTGCCAGAAGATGATGGGTACGAAACTCATTGAAACGTTGCGACGGACTGTGCCTCTGATCCAGGCGGAGCTTCGAGTCCTCACTCGTGCACGGGTGTGTGTGTCCTTAGGATAATTTAGGTCAAGTAGGGTGTAAGCTTAGGGACTGATAACCTTAGCAGTTAAGTCCCATAAGGCTTCACACACATTTGAACGTTTTTTTGAAACGTTGCGACAAGACGACGCCACCACTCGGCTGATAACACGAGAAGAATTCATCACCAAAGTTTTTATTTCTTTCAAACAGCAATATCGTCCGCTTGAAAGCAGTTCCCTTTAGCAGCTACGCACCGGCAGAGTCGTTGTTCCCAATCTTGACAGCAGCGCTGAAAGGCTTCAAATGGTAAGGCCTTTAACATATCGGTCACATTCTTTTCAATGTTCTCCAGAGCCCCAAAATGACGTCTTTTTCTATTTCTGAAAAAGAAAAATGTCACAAGGACTCACATCAGGTGAAAGACGGGGGAGGGAGGGGGGGGGGGGGGTGGAACGACAGGAATGCCGTTTGAGGTCAAACGTTACGTGATGGAAGTGGTCGTATGACATGGGGAGTTGTCATGATGCGGTATCCATTTCTCTGCAATCTCAGTTTTCACTCGATTCACCCTTTCCCTGAGCCATTCAAGGATATATTTCTAAACCACTTGGTTGAAATTTTGTCCTGGAGGAACAAGTTCTTTATGCACGGCACCCCTACTATCAAAAAAGATAATCAGTATTTTTCGGTCGTGGTAGTGCCTCAGTGTGCCACTACGCACTTAGGCGCTTTGTTCAGGATCGTACTCAGAAATTCAGGATTCATCACCTGTGATCAAACGACCGAACCATTCGCGGTCATTGGCAGTCCTTTCAAGATCAACGCACACGTTTCTTCGACTTCCTTCTGCTCAGTTGTGAGGTTTTCCGGCACCATATTTGCACAAACCTATCACATCTGTACATCTTCGGTCACAATTTGATGTACAATGCAAGTGTTTAAGTATAACTAGTCTCCCTTCATCTTTATTGTTAAACCTCGTCCTGATCTCATACGAGCATGGACACGTTAAACGTAGCCTTGAGGAAACTTCAACTTCAACGTATTCTCGGCCTTCCAAAAACGATTTGTGCCAGCAGAAAATTTATGCTCTTGATAATGAATGTTCCCCATAGGACTTTTTTTAATTTTTCCGTGGTCACACTCGCGGGTTCCCCAAGTTTAACACAAAACGTGATGGCGTAACATTGCTATAAATTCCGCTGTTGCATTGGCGTAACACACAAAAAAACACTTCATTGGTGCCCCTCTCAAAAATCACGCGTTGGCTGTACCGAGCTGAAGTCGGACTAAGCATGTGGAAGGGATAAAAACACCGGCCTACACGAGTAGAACAACACAGCGATGCCAGATCGCTCGCAGTGCTGTCAGTCTCATTACTTTTCCCAGACACCTCGGATGTCCAAGGCCTACGAAGTGTGCATGGGCTATGAGATGAAGAAAAGAAGAATTGTGCCAGTTTGGGAAAAAACAGACAATGCACCACACTGGTGGATGACCACAGTCTGCAGCAAGAGTCAGTTGGTGACAACTGTTACCGGAGACGCAGGGGTGGACGGTTTGGTTGCTGCTATTCTGTACGATTTTAACATCTCTCCCCACTGTTCCTTTAAAGCAAAATAAACAAGACTCCATATTCGAAGTGCGCTTATCACAGCTTGCTTATGACACAAATGTAGGCTTAAGAGAGCTGTAAATATATTCAAAGGGAGGAAAAAAAAAAGAAAAGAAAAGAATAGTTTGCATGTAGTGGCTGACCCAAAGAGATTTTTTAACTTGATGTAGCTTATCTTTACCAATCTGATACAGGCGTTACGAGAGGAATAATTGGTCGATCGCGGGTTATTTCGAGAGAAATAACTTCGATGCATCTGGTATCAGTGGCGTCTGCGTTGTCATCGGAAGATAGTCCGAACCATATGTGAAACGGGTACTACCTTCGTCGGTAGCTTTAGGGTGTATGTTGGATCTTTCCCGAATCGGAGAGTAGTGTTATCAGTTAAAGCTTTCCACGCTTAGTGAAGGCTTTTCGGGACTTCTGCAACAAAATTTGGTCTTAGCAGTGAAATGGCTCCCCACGAAGCCAAATAAACTTTTATACTCATTATTTTGCACTATCAGATAACTACTTATTATTGCAAGGTGGCAGAATCGAACGATTGTTAATTGTTGCAAAGGGATAATTAACTCAGCTGCGATTTGCAAGGTCGAGGTCACAGTGACGTGGCCTATCAAACATCTGGCGGAAGCATAGTGTTCAATTAGGGTGGTAATAATTGATGACTGGCATGCCGTTATGGGAATAAAAATAATGAGACGTTTCGTAAATGACTCAATACTGACTTCTACTGTTAATTTTTAGTTTATTTTCGGACTATTATGCAATTCTACCCTTGATCATTTTCATTCGCTGGCTGTTTGGTCCGGAACACCAACAAACGGGCCGGCCGCGGTGGTCTACCGGTTCTAGGCGCTCAGTCCGGAGCCGCGCGACTGCTACGGTCGCAGGTTCGAATCCTGCCTCGGGCATGGGTGTGTGTGATGTCCTTAGGTTAGTTAGGTTTAATTTGTTCTAAGTTCTAGGCGACTGATGACCTGAGAAGTTTAGTCGCATAGTGCTCAGAGCCATTTTGAACCAACAAACGGTACCGTACGTAAAAACGGCCTTAGGCCAAAAGTGTGTAATAGTGCGTAGATAAACCAAAAAATAACAGTTAAAGGTGATATGGAATCATTTAAAATATTCGTGTCAACTGCGGATCCGTGTTCAAAGAACATCATCAATTAAACATTTGTCACAAGTAAGTATCTGTGATTGACTAAAGTGACATTTATTATGGATGTTAGGTCGTTAGCAACGATTCTGTAATGCTTTCGCAAAACTTGGCTAAATTTTTAACCCGAAGTATCTAGTAGGATTTTTGAAAAGTCTAAATAGTCATTGTAAGAAATATGCTTGTGAATCTTTTAGTATACTGTATGCCGTTATCTCTAACAGTGTTTACGTAAGTTTTAGCAATGTTAACTCTGTAAAAATTGTGCGTCGTCACAGACGTTATACGGTGTGCAATGTGTGACACTATCAGGATCACATATTCTTCTTCGTAGTGAATCTTTCCTCTGGTAAAAAAATGAGAGCTGGATAATATTAGCCATTAAGATGCCTGTTATCCTTGTAGACAGGATGAGAAATAAAAAAAACACTGATCTGCTAACACGGTAGTGGGCGCCTCACTGCTGAAGATTAGTTGGGACTGCATTAAAAGAATCAACAGTAGCTAACCTCTGAGGAAATACGATGCTAGTTAAGCACATGAAAGGAAACATGACACCGCAGACGAAACACAGGTACTGCCGCTTCATCTTCTTCTAAGCTGACGTCGCGCAACTGTCTGAGTAAAAAATTTCTCTTGCTGAGCAGACTCACTGGCATTCGTCATTTGATGCACGGTTTTTGTCACAAATATGCTCCTGCGCCAAGCATGTACAAAAACTGTTTTCGCGTTGGAATCAAATCATCTTTCTGCCAAAATTAATTTGTTGCTTATGGAACTAAATAACTTGTCAGCGGGAAAAACGACACGACCATTAGCTTTTGCGAAGAGAGATACCGGTGGTAATATATTCCCATCCCGTCTGCTGTCACTTTTATTGCTACGCCAACGAACACATTAGATTGCCCATTGCGAAAATAACTGTGTTGTAAATACAGCGAAGTAATTCACATCATTGTAGAGCTGTAAACTGTTTCTGAAAGCTGGCCAATGGCGTTTATTACCTATAGATAGTTCTGTTTTTAGTAACCTCGATCGTAGCACCTGTTATATGTATTTCACAGCGAAGGAACCGGATTAAATTATCTATATAGCGTTGTGCCCAAATTTTTCGTGATCGGCCCCCACTTGTTTATAGGACAGTTCAGTTTGAAATCCTGCAGTATGTAAAAGCACTTGATATGAAGCTTCCTGGTAGAATAAAGCTGTATGCCGTACTGGGACTCGAACCTCAGAGTTCTGACTTTCGCAGACAAGTACTCTACCCGCCACAACTCCACAGTATAGTTTCGAATCAGCATCATTCCGCTGCAGAACGAAATTTCATTCTGGAAACAGTTGATATTTCTGTTAAACTATCACACAAACAATCCAGATGTCGCTAAGATAATTTGGTAGGGAGTTATTACATTTTTTAATTTCGGTTTTTAAGTCAGTGGTTTGTTGACATAACCATTTTGGTAGCAGATGTCGCTACCGAACACTAGTTTCATGCACTGAACATTGCAATGAGTTATTCAGATCCTGGATATTGAGGAAAGCTACTTCACAAACATTTGGGCGTTATGAAACGAAAGAGCAACATTTCCCAATCTCAAAGGTTATGCTTTAAAATCCACAACAATTTCTGTCACACTGAGGCAATTTGTAGTGAGAGCACAGAACTCTAAGCACGACCGTTACCGTTAGCCCTACATAAAAGTCTTAGACTATACGCTGATATCAAAGATCACATCCTTCACTTTTTTTCCATTCGAGAATCATTCACAACACCACACAACACAATTGCACTCCTCTGTCAATGATGCTGTACGTATAACACAGATACATACTCGTTATTTCATTTAAATATCTGCATTTATATAGTACCCCACAGATAACATCTACGTGTATATAACTACTCTGCAATACAGGCTTAAGTGTGTGGAACTGGGTTCATTGAACCACTTTCACATTATTTCTCTACTGTTGCACTTTCAAACAGGGTGTGGGAATAACTAACGCTTAAACATTTCTGGGCGAGTCTGATTTCTTTATTTTATTACGATGATGATTTCTCAGTGTGTAAATGGGCCTCAATAAATTATTTTCGCATTCGAAACAGAAAATTGGTGATTTAAGTTTTGTGAAAAGATCCCGTAGCAACGAAAACTGTCTTTGTTTTAATGTTTGCCACCCGAACTCCCACATCAAATGGTTCAAATGGCTCTGAGCACTATGGGACTTAACAGCTGAGGTCATCAGTCCCCTAGAACTTAGAACTACTTAAACCTAACTAACCTGACATCACACACACCCATGCTCGAGGCAGGATTCGAACCTGCGACCGTAGCGGCCATGCGGTTCCAGACTGTAGCGCCTAGAACCGCAGGGCCACCGCGAACTCCCGTATCACATCCACTACACTATGTTTCATATTTCGCGATAATATGAGACAAAGTGCCCCATTTTGCACTTTCTCGATGTCCTCCGTCAATCTCATTCTTCCTTTCTAGACCATTCTGGTCGTATATCCTACTTTTAGGTATTTAACCGTTTTGAATGTTTCCAATAATTAGCTGTCAATCGTGTAATTTTGTTTGCAACTCTTATTTCCTTTATTTTCTGAGACCATTCACGGACCTTTTCAGCTGGACCTGGTATATGTCTTCTTCCTGTCCTTGAACCGTGTCATACGGGGTCTTAATGTTAATTTGGGTTTGACAATGTTTGTGGTAGAGAGTGGCAGAATGCCCTACATCTACATCTACATCTACATGACTACTCTGCAATTCACATTTAAGTGCTTGGCAGAGGGTTCATCGAACCACAATCATACTATCTCTCTACTATTCCACTCCCGAACAGCGAGCGGAAAAAAACGAACACCTAAACCTTTCTGTTCGAGCTCTGATTTCTCTTATTTTATTTTGATGATCATTCCTACCTATGTAGGTTGGGCTCAACAAAATATTTTCGCATTCGGAAGAGAAATTTGGTGACTGAAATTTCGTAAAAAGGTCTCGCCGCGACGAAAAACGTCTATGCTGTAATGACTTCCATCCCAACTCGTGTATCATATCTGCCACACTCTCTCCCCTATAACGCGATAATACAAAACGAGCTGCCCTTTTTTGCACCCTTTCGATGTCCTCCGTCAATCCCACCTGGTAAGGATCCCACACCGCGCAGCAATATTCTAACAGAGGACGAACGAGTGTAGTGTAAGCTGTCTCTTTAGTGGACTTGTTGCATCTTCTAAGTGACCTGCCAATGAAACGCAACCTTTGGCTCGCCTTCCCGGCAATATTATCTATGTGGTCCATCCAACTGAAGTTGTTCGTAATTTTAACACCCAGGTACTTAGTTGAATTGACAGCCTTGAGAATTGTACTATTTATCGAGTAATCGAATTCCAACGGATTTCTCTTGGAACTCATGTGGATCATCTCACACTTTTCGTTATTTAGCGTCAACTGCCACCTGACACACCAAACAGCAATCTTTTCTAAATCGCTTTGCAACTGATACTGGTCTTCGGATGACTTTACTAGACGGTAAATTACAGCATCATCTGCGAACAGTCTAAGAGAACTGCTCAGATTGTCACCCAGGTCATTTATATAGATCAGGAACAGTAGAGGTCCCAGGACGCTTCCCTGGGGAACACCTGATATCACTTCAGTTTTACTCGATGATTTGCCGTCTATTACTACGAACTGCGACCTTCCTGACAGGAAATCACGAATCCAGTCGCACAACTGAGACGATACCCCATAGCTCCGCAGCTTGATTAGAAGTCGCTTATGAGGAACGGTGTCAAAAGCTTTCCGGAAATCTAGAAATACGGAATCAACTTGAGATCCCCTGTCGATAGCGGCCATTACTTGGTGCGAATAAAGAGCTAGCTGCGTTGCACAAGAGCGATGTTTTCTGAAGCCATGCTGATTACGTGTCAATAGAGCGTTCCCTTCGAGGTGATCCATAATGTTTGAATACAGTATATGCTCCAAAACCCTACTGCAAACCGACGTCAATGATATAGGTCTGTAGTTCGATGGATTACTCCTACTACCCTTCTTGAACACTGGTGCGACCTGCGCAATTTTCCAATCTGTAGGTACAGATCTATCGGTGAGCGAGCGGTTGTATATGAGTGCTAAGTAGGGAGCTATAGTATCAGCGTAATCGCTAATCGGTATACAATCTGGACCTGAAGACTTGCCATTATCAAGCGATTTGAGTTGCTTCGCAACCCCTAAGGCATCTACTTCTAAGAAACTCATGCTAGCAGATGTTCGTGCTTCAAATTCTGGAATATTCCATTCGTCTTCCCTGGTGAAGGAATTTCGGAAAACTGCGTTCAATAACTCCGCTTTAGCGGTACAGTCGTCGATAACAGTACCATCGGCACTGCGCAGCGAAGGTATTGACTGCGTCTTGCCGCTTGTGTACTTTACATACGACCAGAATTTCTTCGGATTTTCTACCAAATTTCGAGACAATGTTTCGTTGTGGAACCTATTAAAGGCATCTCGCATCGAAGTACGTGCCAAATTTCGCGCGTCTGTAAATTTTAGCCGATCTTCGGGATTTCGCGTTCTTCTGAACATCGCATGCTTTTTCCGTTGCCTCTGCAACAGCGTTCGGACCTTTTTTGTGTTCCATCTCTTACCAATTTATGAGGTATGAATATCTCAATTGCTGTTGCTACTATATCTTTGAATTTGAGCCATATCTCGTCTACATTCGCATAGTCAGTTCGGAAGGAATGGAAATTGTCTTTTAGGAAGGCTTCTAGTGGCACTTTATCCGCTTTTTTAAATAAAATTATTTTGCGTTTGTTTCTGATGGATTTGGAAGAAATGGTATTGAGCCTAGCTACAATGACCTTGTGATCACTAATCCCTGTATCAGACATGATGCTCTCTATCAGCTCTGGATTGTTTGTGGCTAAGAGGTCAAGTGTGTTTTCGCAACCATTTACAATTCGCGTGGGTTCGTGGACTAACTGCTCTAAATAATTTTCGGAGAAAGCATTTAGGACAATCTCGGAAGACGTTTTCTGCCTACCACCGGTTTTGAACAAGTATTTTTGCCAACATACCGAGGGTAGGTTGAAGTCCCCACCAACTATAACCGTATGAGTGGGGTATTTATTTGTTACGAGACTCAAACTTTCTCTGAACTGTTCCGCAACTGTATCATCGAAGTCTGGGGGTCGGTAGAAGGAGCCAATTATTACCTTCATTGGGCTGTTAAGTATAACCTTCACCCATACCAATTCGCACGGAGTATCTACTTCGACTTCACTGCAAGATAAACCACTACTGACAGACACAAACACTCCACCACCAATTCTGCCTAATCTATCT
The DNA here is from genome assembly GCF_023897955.1 of Schistocerca gregaria. NCBI lineage: Eukaryota > Metazoa > Arthropoda > Insecta > Orthoptera > Acrididae > Schistocerca > Schistocerca gregaria. The sequence continues at coordinate 372,189,322 of NC_064924.1, forward strand.
TTCCTGAATACCGTCTGAGACTTCGTAAAAATTTCTGCAGAACTTATTTCAGGCTTTCTGTACCTATAACAATATCAGCTTCTGTGCTTTCTATTAGCGCTTGAAGCTCAGGGACTTTTCCAGCGCAACTACAACAATTTACAACTATAATTCCGACTGTTCCTTGATCCAAGCACGTCCTGTAATTGCCAAGCACCCTTTGACATTGCAGCCCATCCCGCACTTTCCCGAGGCCTTCTAACCTAAAAAACCGCCCAGTCCACGCCACACAGCCTCCGCTACCCGTGTAGCCGCCAGCTGAGTGTAGTGAACTCCTGACCTGTTCAGCGGAACCCGAAACCCCACTACCCTATGGCGCAAGTCAAGGAATCTGCAGCCAATACGGTCGCAAAACCGTCTGAGCCTCTGGTTCAGACCCTCCACCCGGCTCTCCACCAAAGGTCCGCAGTCGGTTCTGTCAACGATGCTGCAGATGGTGAGCTCTGCCTTCATCTCGTAAGCAAGACCGGCAGCCTTCACCAAATCAGATAGCCGCTGGAATCCAGAGAGAATTTCCTCAGATCCAAAGCGACACACGTCATTAGTGCAGACATGTGCCACCACCTGCAGCTGGCTGCACCCTGTGCTCTTCATGGCATCCGGAAGGACCCTTTCCACATCAGGAATGACTCCTCCCGGAATGCACACGGAGTGCACACAGGATTTCTTCCCCTCCTTAGCCGCCGTATCCCTAAGGGGCCCCATTACGCGCCTAACATTGGAGCTCCCTTATGGCTTATTGCTTCACACCGTATAGCACACTGCTATCCTGTTGTGTTACTGAGTTTGCTGCACGATTCTAATAAACCGCATCTTACTGTTCATAATTACTAAATTGTGATTCGTGTCTGAATCCTTACCTATGTACGGCTTACATTTCAGTACCTAATTTTGGAATATCTGTCTAGTCGTGATGTAATCTTGCTGGAATTTCCTGTGTCTCCACTCGTTTTTCCAGTATACCTCCTCCTCTTGCCATTACTATCTGAAATTTATTGCAGAACTCATTCCTACCAACAAGCTCACATTCTCTCGTAACTGTACCTTCTATTCCTCCCCCTACTAAAACATTCCAAGCATCCATGATTATCAGATCTTCATCTTCCTTTACTTTCTGAATTACACTTTAAATGTATTCATAGATTTTTCCCATCTTTTCGCCTTCTGACGGTGACGCCGGCATGTGTACTTTAACTATGTGGTTTTCTTTGGTTTACTGTTTATTATGGTGAGAAGAATCCTTAATATGCACAGTAACTCATTCTCCACTGTATCTTATTATTTGTGATGAATTCTACTTCCGTTACGTCAGTTTTGGCTGCTGTTGATGTTTCTGTATATTCGTCGGTCCAGGAATTCTTATCTCCCTTCGATTACACTTGAGTGACTCCCACTATATCTAGCCTATGTCTCTGAGTTTTCCTATTTGATATTCTAGCTTCCCTTCCAAATTCAGACTTCTGACATTCCATCCTACGACTCTTTGAATGTTACCACTTCATTGGTTTCTCAATCGTTTTGTGATGGTTGCCTTCCCGTTGACAGTTGACTCCCGGAGATATGAATGGGTGAGTAACCCACATTAACTTGCCAATGGAGAGTCCATCATCACACTTTTATGTTTCTTCAGTGCAGTGGTTGTCACGGCCTTCCGCATCGTCAAGCCTCTGATAATTGCCACCTCTTCCGCCTTTAGGCGCATTCCCCCCCCCCCCCCCCCCCCCCCCCCTATGGCAAGAGGCTGCCCTGAGATCTGTCCACTCCTCCGCCCTCTTCGACAAGGCCGTTGTAAAAACGAGAGTGTGTCCTTATACCGGAATATTTCAGCCGCCATCGCTGACTTTTATTCAGAATTAAAGCTGAGGCTGGGCTCGAACTTGTGGCCTAGGATGTTTCGCTTACTAGTTAATGGCGCTACTCCTAGACCATGCCGTCTGTACTAGCTGCGGATTGGTCCACTTTCGCGATCCAAACAGCAGTCATTCTGCGTGGCAGGGACGCGACAGGTGCTTGGAATGTTTCCGGAGTTACGTGACACTGGACATATACGCACAGGTAACACAGCTCCCGTAAATTATAGACCGGAGGTTTGTGTGTGTGCGGGTCTGGCACGCGATAGCGTCCTATATGTGTTCCACAGGGTTCATATCAGGCGAATTTGGTGGCTAAGAAAGCGGCGTGATTTCACTGTGACGCTCCTTAAACTAATGAAGCAATATTTTAGACGTGTGACATAATCAGTTATCCTGATGAATACGTCATAAACATCGAGAAATACGTCAGTCATAAAGGGATGCAGGTGGTCCGCGGTAATGTTCGCTTAGTCCTCAGCTAACATGATGTCACCCATGAATACTGCAAATCCCCGTCGTTGTCTACCACACAGGTAGCATAATACTGTCCCTAACGGGAAGCATCTGTGGCGTGTACCGAGCATCAATTCGCTTGGATGATGTCGAATCGGGAAACAACAGAAACGTGATTGAAATGAGTTCTTACTAATGAGGGGGTCACCGGCTATGGAACGCGACGTACGGAGTGTTCGGAAACACTTGAACCTGAATCAGCAACGTAATAAGAATTGGATTTCCAACATATTGTCTCCTATTCATAATTCTACGGTCCTTTAACTAATTTCCTTTGAGGTACGCGACAGTGGTACGCGAGATGCTTGTTGTCAGACGTCTTCATTTTGTCGAACTCGTTTATGCCAGTGAATTTCCCTTTTGCTGTCCACATCATCCTTAGAATGATTCAGCATTCATCTCTGATCGCAGGCTATGCTATGCCGTGAAACTGATATTTCGCGGCAGTCTCTCTCTGCCCGCGATGCGAAAGGCTGCGTCCGCGCGGGTGAGACACTGATCTCGCAAAAGTGGGCACTTTCGGCGCGGTGCGGTCTGCACGCGGCGCCTCTCTGAGGCTTCCTGCATCGACGAGAAAGTGCAGAAGCGCAATCTGCGGTACGAAGTAACGTCAACGTCAACAACTTGAACCACCGCCGGAAAGCGCTGTGTCCAGCCGCGCCGGCCTACTTTTTGTGGCGCTTGTGGCATTGTTTTTAGGTCCGGCATTGCTGGCGCAAGTAGCCCTCATGGATCGCAGTCGGAGGAGAGGATTTCATTGTCAGCAATGGCAGTCACACCTGTCAAAACGGAGCGTGGCCCTGCTGTAGGTGGCCATCGCCCACTTGGAGAGCGAATGGTGTGTTTTCACTTTGTACACGAAAATACGGCACCCGTAGGCAGAAACGAGGAATGCTGGAGAGTAGTTATGTTGTACAGAGAACTAAGTGTTGTGCTTTTACGACCCGCAGGCAGAAACGAGTAGTGCTGGAGAGTAATTATTGTTTTATTGTGCAGAGAAGTAAGTGTTGTGCTTTTGTGACTCACATCTACTGATGGGCAGTTGACAGGAGCTGTCAGGATGAAGTTATTGTGCGGCAGGTATTGAGACTAGTGAAGGCAGCCAGTGGCTGTGGCTGTTGTGGCAAACACAGTGTAATCGTTGTAAGTTGTGAAACCTCTTCTTCATGGCGGAGCCGTGATTGCAGAAGAAAGTAATTTCTATATTGTTTTGTATTTACGTACTGGTCGTTCTTCAATCGCTGTACATAGCCAAAAGTTTTTCTGTATTTTTCTGCCGTCGTTTGTCAGTACAGCTGTTAATTAGCTCTGTGCAGTCCTGTTTACCATCTTAATAGTGATATAGCAGATGGAAATTCTTAGAATTGGTGGATAGCTCTTTGTAGTAGTGTTGTCCATTTAGGATACCGCCTTATTATGGTGAACTTCTTACAACGTTACTATGGGCTGACATTGAGGATCTGTGTTATCCACTCATTTGTTCTTGGTTGGTGCCTGTTTGTGTGTCACTGAGAATGAATGAGATAAGTGTTTGAAAATAACCTGTCAGAATTAGTTCTTTATTATTATTATTATTATTTGTGCTGTCCCCATTTCTACCTAAGAATTATGTCTGTAGGGAATATGTAAGAATTATGTCTATGGAGAATGTGTTTATTTTGATATTAACTGCAAGCATTTCTTTTCATGTTATCTTAGCCTAATTTTATAACTTTTTTTGAGTGTTGGTATGCTGGTTGGTACGCTTTTGTTTATCCATTGTCATTTTTCGCTTGTAGTTCACTGTTGCTATTTGAGTTTTCTTATTCTCATTTGGAGATAGTGGGTGAAGCTTTCGCCGATAGAAAATTCATTTCCAAGTGGAGGTATCGGAACATTTCCGACATATTCTTCCGTTTGATTTCAATAAAGGGGTGGCAGCAGCGGAAACATTTGTGCCATATTTAGGGATAATGCCATTGTCAGAGCACGGCAAGAAATTGGATTCCTCGTTTTCAGGAAGATCGTTTTTATATTAGTGTCTGTCCACATTCATGAAGACCTTCAGGGATTGATGAAAATCGTTTACACTAATTAATCCACAATGATTAACTTTAGTGTACTCGAAAAAGACAAACGTGGTGTACTGTGATCATTCCATCATCGTTCGACATTAGCATGGAATAGGAAAGGTTCAAAAATCGCGTGTGTGGGTACCGTACGCTATAAGCTAAAATCGTAAAAAAATTTGAGGGTGGCCATACATCCATCTGTGCGTGCTCGTCATCAATGTTACTCTATTCTGTTCATGATAAGAATAAACCTGATGTAAACAAACACAAATGCCATGATTGGTCAGAAGCCGTAGCACAGGTACACTGGTGCTATTACGCTCTTGCGAGTAGGTCCTATTTATGTATTAGATGTCTTATTACTAAGTTACGTTAGATGAAACTTAAAGGTATTCTAATGTATTAACAGCTATCAACGCTTTCCTTGATCACGCTTTAGCTATGTAGTTTTTATTTAAAAACTCCTGTACAGTTGCAGTCTCTGTACTGTTGTGCTCTGATTGTCGCGCTGTTAACAAGCGGTATGAAAATGGATCAGGTTGCTTCCTGCTCCGTAGTGAAACATGCGTATGGAACACGGTTAAAAGTTGATCTTAACGTTTTTCAAAAATTTACAAGAAAAAATCTGCTTTGATTGTTTCCAAGAGACTGTATGTAATACAGTTGAGATACAAATACAAATTAGATTTATACCGGAATCGGTAGCGCAGTACACTAGTAATCTGGTGCAGTTGATGGATCACTGGTTTAAATGTCGCCTAGGTCATCGTTTTTTTTTCATTCAATTGAAATAGCTACATCTCGTAATTGTGAAATTGATCGACATTTTTTATGAATATCGCACTTCTTCTTGTTTATAATTACATACCGCAAGCGAAATTCCTGTTTTCATTTCAAAAATAAATTCCTGATTATCGATATTTTATGAAAAATTGTTAATAAAGGTTGCTTAAAATAAGAAAACATAACGACTCAATTTTAGGACAAAAATGTAAAGCCAAATAGTCTTTATTTGCACTGTGTCCATTGTTTCACACACAGACGTAGTCTCATACGAACCACAGTGACAAGTATCGCTCAAACATGAAAAACAATCATTTTTACAGCATCAGTCACAACATACAAAATACCGAGCGAGGTGGCGCAGTGGTTAGCACACTGGACTCGCATTCGGGAGGACGACGGTTCAATCCCGTCTCCGGCCATCCTGATTTAGGTTTTCCGTGATTTCCCTAAATCGTTTCAGGCAAATGCCGGGATGGTTCCTTTGACAGGGCACGGCCGATTCCCTTCCCAATCCTTCCCCAACCCGAGCTTGCGCTCCGTCTCTAATGACCTCGTTGTCGACGGGACGTTAAACACTAACCACCACCACCACCACAACATACAAACGTTTCATTTTTACATTTGCCATTGTACCATTACAATCTGAACCCAACAGAAATGATCTGGAGCAAATTAAGGGATTTGTCGTGAGATATAACAAGACTGTTAAGCTACCAGAAGTACTGGAACTAACGCACGCAGCTTTTCCACGTGTCATGCCGAACGCTGGCGGGATATAGTACGGCACATCATAAAAGACGAGGAGAAAATGCAAAATGCGGCGCCTGGGTGGCTTCGTGGGTTCTGTTGTTGATCGACTCGTTATCTACAAACAGATGATAGTTCCAGAACTGAAATGTTTTTCTCGGATTCGGATAAGGAAGGAACTAAGAGATTACCGGACGACTGACTGTAATTTATTAATACTTTCAGTGGCGTCAGTATTCAATAATACGGGGAAATCCTTGCACAATGATTTTGCATCACAGACAGGTCGCTCAGAAAAATTGGCCTTTGTCTAAATTAAGAATTTTCATCACTCTTGATTGCAATTAGAATACTATGTTAGGTGAGAATTAGAGCATTTTATGCTTTCCGTCTGGTCACTTAAGAAGCGTGCCGAATATTATTTCATTATCTTTAAAAGTTAAATGACATTTGAAGCTACAATGTTTCTCTCGTCGTCTCTTTTACTTCTGAACTGCACCTGCTCACATCATTGCTGCTTAGTTGGACCAGCTGGCTGGCCGTAACTGTGGAAGTTAAAGCTGTTGTCCCGCATTATTTCTCAGTCTATGTGCGTCGAACACAGCATATAACGTACCCTTATAATCGTGCCTAACTGTACTGGACACAGCTTGGATTCCACTCCACGTAAAACGAAATCCAACGAGGTTAAAGCAAACGCTGACGAATAAATTGTGTAAAGCTTACATCAGGTTTATTCTTACGATGGACGCGGTGCAGTGACGATAAATTGTGTCTTTATGCTAACGTAAGGAGAAAAAGGAAATTCTCCGTACAAAGGCTGAGCGCATTCACAAGAGATAGTGATACGCATCTGATGAAACACTGTCCATTTGGTATACTATAAATTGTTTCCCCAAGGAGGGTTGGGAAATCATTCCGCACACACCTTATTCACCTGATCTTCCACAGGTCCCTTTCAAGGGCATTAAGGGGTTGGTATCTGGTTCCTGGTTCACGCCAGATGAAATCCCGGCCAGAATCACTGTTCAGAGTACACCTAGACGCATCTGTGAACATAACCAGGAACCACTGTTCCAATGACCATGTACTGTGTTCTTGACAGGCTTTACGGACTCTCCTGTGACCACGGGTCAGTGGTATGCACCTTTGAGGTCTCCGGGAGAATAAACCATGTCTGTTCAGTCGTATGTACACTGTGTGTCTGGAGACAACTGTTCTAGTGGCTGTGGTAAGTTCCCGAGCAAGGCTACCTGCAGTACTTCGTGGACATCTGCGGGCTCTGATTGCGAGATATCGGTCTTCCTGTGGTGGTGTACTCTGTGGATGTCCCATACTGTAGGCCCTGGACACGTTTCCTGTCTGCAGGCATCGTTTCCATAACGTTGAGATCAAACTTTGTCGCACACGGAGGGCCTATGCTACGACCTGCTGTGTTTGACCAGCGTCCAGTCACCCTAGTATTCCACCCCTCATAACGTCATCAATATGTGTTCTTTGAGCCATTTTCAACACGCTGTCACCATTAGCACGTCTAGAAACTTCTGCACACTTAATCGCTGTACCGTACTCTGACATGCACCAACACACCTCTACGTATGTAGACTGTTGCCAGCGCCACCGTGCTACGACCGCATGTCAGATGCACTGCATGGCCATACCCCAAGGTGATTTAAACCCGCAAACCGCCCACCAGAAGATTGTTTCGCCATGTATCAGCATTATCCTTAATTCATGAGCATGAGTGTGGTTACAGGTGGACTCTGCTGGTGAACCATGATTCATTGTTTTCCACCTGTTCCACTTGGAGACTGCAGGTTGTTAGTGGACTTCATTATTCAATACTGCCGCTGCAGATGTGGCTAATAGAAGATGCAGGCCTACTGGGCCTTCCTCTGGTGTAGGAGGTAGCCGACTGACTGCAACTGTCGACTTCCACTTCCTGGATGTACGCTGACTACCTCCTAGGCTGTGCATGTGCCGCCTTCCCAGATGTACTCTGGGAGCCCTGGGCTTCTGCCTTCAAGAAAACTGCCATCCAGAAGATGCTGTGGATACAAGTGCAGGCGCGCGTCCCTCTTGGAGAGCGCTGAGGCCATCGTGTCCACAGAGGTGTGTCCGTGGGCCAGTCCACTGACCTCCGCCACCGCACCCTGCCACACCTCGCTGGCAGGCTGTGTGCCTGACTTGCCGCAAAGCTACGTGAGCAGCCGGAATGCTGCGTCCAGCGTTCCTCGGTGACGCCTGAGCGAGCAGCTCGGCTCGTTTCCTGAGCGCTAGAGAAGACAGTATTCATAGTAGCAATCATGTTAGTGAAATGTTATTACACATACCGCTTGGGGCGTAAGACTGTAATATTCACCATCCTCGCAGCTCAGGATCTGGCACTTGTAACGTCACTGCTTCACCTATCCAACCTCGACACCCACTGACTTCCAGACTTGAGGGATGACCATTACAGAGACAATATTTAATAAGAAGGGAATATTTAATCTGCTTTAAAACTGAGTGCCAAAATGTATACATGATGGGTTCAAATGGCTCTGAGCACTACTTCTGAGGTCATCAGTCGCCTAGAACTTAGAACTAATTAAACCTAACTAACCTAAGGACATCACACTAATCCATGCCTGAGGCAGGATTCGAACCTGTGACCGTAGCGGTCACGCGGTTCCAGACCGAAGCGCCTAGAACCTCACGGCCACAATGGCCGGCTACACGTGATGAACCAGAATTTCATCCACGAGTGTTTTGCAGGAATATTTCTGACCGTTTTAGTATAAAGGACCTGTGGTCTTCAATGGTCATTACAGAGTAATCTTTCAACAGTAAATCTATCCACAACGCTGCTAATCTACAAATATCATTGCCAGAAATACTAACCCGGGACTGAAACTACAGAACTGAATGCAATCTAGAAGGCAAAGAATAAAGTGGGCATTGGTATTGTCAATAGACAATAGTAACCTCAGATTTTTCGCAGATATTGCAGTTACTATAATGTATTATTGTCTGAAAAAGCTGCAGAAATATTCAGATTTTGATAATATTTCAGTCTGTGCAGTGTTAAGAAATACAAAATCCTGCAGTTCACAAATAAGGGAAAAACCTTGAATTCTATGCCTACAGTATCAACGAACCCCCTTTTAGAACCGACCAGCTCATAGAAATAACAGGCGACTAGATCTTATAAATAACTATTTGTAGGGATATAAAATGGAACGATCACATAAGCTCAGTCGTGGGTAAAGCAGGTGACAGACTTCGATTCTTTTGGAGGATAGGAGGGAAACACAATCAACCTATAAAAGAGATTCCTTGAAAAACACTCGTGCGATCCACCTAGAATATTGCTGAAGTGTGAGGAACTCAAGAGAGATAGGACTATCATGGGACGTTGACGTATACAATGGCAATAACGGTCGCAGGTTCGATTGATCCATTGGAGAGCAAGAATGGTTGCAGGTGTAATTTATCCACGGGAGAGAATCACAAAAATGCTCAAGAAACTGAACAGTCAGATGATGGAAGAATGACCTAAACTATTCCGAGAAAGAGTACTTACGAAGTTTCAAGAACCAGATTTAAGTAATGTATATAGAAATGTTCTAAAAATCCTTCGTATCTCTGAAATAGGGGTCACGAGGCCGAGATCAGACTTACACAGACCACAGATGCACAAAAAATCATTATCCCGCGGTCTATGCGTGAACGGAAACAGAGACCGTAATAGCTGGTACAATGGGAAGTTCCCTTTTCGTGCACTGCACAGTGGTAAGCGGAGTATAGATGCAGATGTGAAACAGCAAATACCATGAGTGATGGAACAAGTCTGTTTCAAGCAAGATGCACAGAACATACGGTCGATATTAGCATGTTGCGGAGATATTTTCAGTGCACTACAGATACAAAGATAAATGGAGATAAGAAATTACATGAAACTCTGCAAATAATCATCGGAGACCACGAGACCCCTCCACCAAAACACTCGTAAGGTATCCCTAAACAACGACCACAACTTTTTCGTTGGAGTTTGCTTCACTCTTTATATGAAATGCAAAAGTAAGGTCACGATTAATTTCCCCGTGCAAGTATTCTTTCGGCATTCTTAACTCTGAGGAACAACATTTTTGCAGACGGACACATCATATGTGCTAATTTAAGCCAGCACAGTTTACAAATGCCACCGTAGATTTTCCTGTTGACTGTTTACGGTGAAAGAGATGCGTCCACCGCCGCGCCGTGGCTAGCTGTGGAGTCTTCCGGGTAGCCACTTGCAAAGGAGTTTACTTGACCTGGAAACTCCTTTACCAGAAATAGAACGGATGAAATGCGCCGTCCTTGCACAACATTGCGTCCTAGAAGCCCAACCTGGAAACTAAGTCGTAGGATTTTTTTATCAACAAATAAAGAAAAAGGCGAGATTAAAGAAGGTCTCACATTATTATACAGAGATTCTACGTTGTGTCTGAATCTGTTGGAGAATCATGTGTCAACCATAATCCATCCCACAATGGAAGAAGCAAATACGACTGTCTACGCACACTGTTCACTCTGTGTGTGACTTTTGTTTACCACCCATATTCAGTTGTTGTACCGACTGCCTGATTACACATACCAATTTGAATTCAACTGTGGACAAATAATAACAGGAAGCAGGATTTATAAGAGTACAGCTCACGTAATACGTACTGAGGGACATGATCCAGTAGGTTTGTACGAGAAATACAGTAAATTGGATAATTAAATAAACTGAACAAGATCAGGACAAGTAAGTACAGCGCATGTATTCAACTCCAATGAAGACCAAATTAACTGTAACTATGTAAAACATTACTGGTTGATGTCACACGATGATGTGCTGTCTGATCAAAAGTATTGGAACAACCTTACGTAATGCGGAATTGATCACTATATGTCACGATAAGTGTAATCGCTAGTATAAAAGGAAGCGGGGAGTATTGTGTTGCCATAAAAAATCCATCAGGGACAGTTCAATCCTTCTACAGCTGCCCAAGTCGAAAGTTGGTGGTGTGTCTGTGAAGTGGAAAGCGAATGAACAACCACTGCCAAACCACTAATAATGTGCTGACGGACAAAATGCTATCGAGCATTGCGGAGGATGGTTGTAAAACATCTCATGAAATCAGCGGAAGGTAACTGCTGCCAGAATTCCAAGTAGCGCACTGACTGTGCGTAAGGTGTCATAACGAATTGGGCACAATAGTCCAGCAGAGTCTCATAAGCCACGTATTTCCGTATCCGTGCTAAGAGAGGCGTGTGATGGTGTAACCGCTGGACAGTGGATGACTGGAAACAAGTGATCTGGGGTGGTGAATCACTCTATACCCTGCAGCAGTCCAATGTAGTGAAGCGCGGAAGAGGTGATGTTAGGTATGAAGGTGTTTTTCGTGGTTAGGGTGTGGTCCACTTACTGCACTTTAGAAAACACCAAATGCCAAAGGACATGTACACATTTTACAGAATTGTGTACCACTAACAGTGAAGTAACATCCTGGCAGATTAAAACTGTGTGCCGGACCGAGACTCGAACTCGGGACCTTCGCCTTTCGTGAGCAAGTGCTGCTAGAGCACTTTCCCGCGAAAGGAAAAGATCCCGAGTTCAAGTCTCGGTCCGGCACACAGATTTAATCTGGCAGGAAGTTTCATATCAGCGCATACTCCGTTGTAGAGTGAAAATTTCATTCTAGTAGAGTAACAGTTAGAGGAGGATGATCGATCAGCATGACAATGCGTCCTATGATAAAAAGGCATCTGTCAGGCATGGTTTGCCGGCTATAGAATTCCTGAAATAGACTCACCTACCCAGAGTCCCAGCCTGACACTTTGGAACATGTTTGGGATAACTTGGAACGTCGAATTCGTTCTAGATCTGGTTCCTGATCTTGTGGAAGAATGGGCTGCCATTGCCTAACAGACATTCCGATACCTCATTGATAGTGTCCCCAGCAGAGTTCAAGCTGTCAGGAAGTTGAAGGCATTTTAGTGTCCACCAATAAGTTTCGGCATATCTTTTATCAGATAGTATATATTCATCAAAACTGAAACTCTTTACGTCGCTACTAAAAGCGAAATATGACCTTTAGATGTTGACATTTGGTTGCATATTTCATCTGTATGGAAATATGTATTTTGTTATCGTCGGAGAAAAATATGGAGATACTATGGAGTTGGTGTGTGCTGGACACGCGAGGTGGAATTGTCATGCAGCAGTGCTGTGGACGTTACAGGCAGTAATTTAAGCAATCTGCTCCTGTTTTGATTTCAGTCCCCGAATGTGGAAAGAGCATCCTCGCGCACAAAAGAGAGGAAGATGGGGCTAAACGTACCAATACACAAGCTCCGATGACGGAAGGACTGGAAAGGAAATCGGCTGTTCACTTTCGAAGGAACCATCCTGACATTTAACCTATTTGTGGAAATCACAGATGAATTGGTTTATGGGGTTTGAATCATCATCGTCTCGAAAACAGGTCCAATGTCTTACGACTGCGGCAGCTCATTCTGTTCCCAGCGCAGAGGATGCATCTGCGATCAAGGAGAGGGATGCGCTAACAAGCCAAGAGTAGTGGCAAACAAATTTAACAAACTGATAGTTCTCAATGGGCCTCGCAGGCATCGGTAATGAGGACCAACCAAGTATTGCACTTACCAAACCAAATGCTGAAGATTCTGTAATTGTAATTGCAGTGAAGTAACTGGTACACCACACAGCTGCCTAGAAAACTAGTAAAGAGGCGGGGATTAGGATGAACTGTATGGGAGTCAGGGAAGAACGTGAGGTTTTGCCAGAAGAAATCGGTATTAACGGTGAAGCGACATTTCATTTCTCTGCAAAAGTCAATACGAACCACCTTCATGTACAGTGACTGAGAACTCACGATGTCAGTGAACCAACTGAACATGTTTGGGGCCTTTGACAATGATGTACGTTTAGACATTTTTCTCACCTAAACACTGTTACCAAGCATGGTGTTAGACGAGGGGAGGAGGGGCTGGCAACAAGACGGGTCCCGCCACATTGTTGTAGGAACCTCAAACGTTGATGAAATATATACCTGCCTAAGTCCAGAAACTTCCGAGACTGCGTTAATAACAAAATAGAGGAAAGTTAAGATGGTGGTTTTAATGCTTCATGTGTTCTGCGTAGAACATCGTACGAAACGAACACACAACGATAAGATACTGTCTGAGTTCTTCTTTGGGATGCCGTCTCGAGCGTCAGACTCGCTGGAATGTCTGCCGTAAATGCCTTGATCCTCCTTTAGAATTTCTGCTCTTTGTCTTTCTTCAGTAGGTTCGTACTGTTAACGCCAAATCTGGACACCCGTGACGACTTTCTTCGGGAAGCCATTGGCCGTGTCACGTATTTGAATCAAGTCGTGGCATGTATCCACGCATCGTTGTCTTTAGTGGGCAGTCAGGGTTGCGGGACAAAATTTGCACTTCCTTTCCTCTTCAAAAAATTCTGGAGTATGATTTCAACATCTGGTTAAGAAATGTTGCTCCACTGGCACTTGCGACATTACAGCGTTGACAACATACGGTTACACGGCCATCATTTAACACTGTCTGCTCGCAAGTGACTTGCCGACTGCACATCTGGTGTTTACAGTTGTTAGTTCAAGCTGGCACCTTATTTACTGCGCTGACGTGGTTAGTAAGCCAGGAATAAAATCAGTTCCGAAACTCTTGGGACGGTGAGTGCACGAGGCTCTGAAGCAGCTAAGACACCAACCAATAATATATCCAAAATGAGTAAATTTTCCGAGATACGATTTTCAGTAAATTATAGCGGATATTGTGTTGAATTTTCTGACGTCCTCAAGTAATTCTCAATTTTTATATGTGGTGGTTTATGACACAGACCTTTTTTTTTTGATAATACGCATTTTCTGATGGCACTGGAGAGAGCCTTCTACAATCAACGACATGGCGTGTGTGTAATTTGATCAAATAGTAACAAGATAACAGCACGGTAAATCTCTGCACCGCCCTCGGGAGAAGAGCTCCCACAGACCTGTGTCCTACTCTAACAAGTCCAAGCGAACGCCTGTGTGAAATGCGGTTCATGTGTGTATCTGTGCGCACGGAGCCCATCACACTCTGCTATTGCAGCCATTATATTCCTGTATATATATTGTTGGTCAGAAACATTCTAGAGTGTCTGTAAGAGGATTGCAGGGTAGGTTGTGTTGAGAAATAATTATTAAGAAAAAAATCGATACGTTGTACTGTTTTCGAGTTAATTAGTTCAAATGGCTCAAATGGCTCTGAGCACTATGGAACTTAACATCTTAGGTCATCAGTCCCCTAGAACTTAGAACTACTTAAACTTAACTAACCTAAGGACATCACAAACGTCCATGCCCGAGGCAGGATTCGAACCTGCGTCCGTAGCAGTCGCACGGTTGCGGACCTGAAGCGCCTAGAACCTCTCGGCCACCACGGCCGGCTAGTTAATTAGTACTGGAATTTAGAAAATCAGGCCGTTGCGCACACAAATTCAAGTGGCCTTTCAGGGACGGTGTCACCAAACGTGTTCTTTGTTTGGTTTTCTAAAATCGAACAAGGAAGCGGTACAAAAATTGGATGTAGGACGGTATAAGTCTCGAACCCGAAGCAAAGGGTAAGCAATCTCGTGCGCTATCGTCTACGCTATGGGAATAACTGACACTAGTAGTATCTGGCGGGCCCCTCGAATTTGAGCGCACAACGGCCTCATAGGCTAACTTCGGTGGTAATTAACTCGGAAATGGCGTAATAGATAGAATTTTTTTTTCTTCTTAGTTATTTCTCAGCACAACCTACCCTACCAGACGCTTATAGACTTTTCACATTGTTTCTAGCCAGCCTCATGTATAAATATCACAAGACTGTGCTACCGAGAGAGGTGGCGCGATGATTAGAGGAGGACAGTTCAAATCCGCGTCCAGCCATCCTGGTTTAGGATTTAAGTGATTTCTGTAAAACCCTCCTGGCAAATACCCAGGTGGTTCCTTTGAAAGGGCGCGGCTGACTTCCTTGCCCATCTTTACTTAATCCGATGGGACCGATGACTTCGCTGTTTGGTCCTCTCTCCCCAATTCCACCAACCAACCAAAAATTGCTATATGTTGAAACCTCAGCGATTGTAACATTATATGAGACTAAAAAGCGACAGCTTAAATCTCTATGTCTTTTATTTCTATTAGTAGTGATCGATTTCGGTTATTATAGCCATCATCAAAAATCTACAGTATATAAAATGTAGACTGCGTGAAATGGCAAAAAATGCGTTTCTAAAGAATAGAAATTTATTAACATCTGGTTTTTAAGCGTTACGAAGTCTTTGTGAAGGTATTTGTCTGGAATGTAACCTTGTATGGAAGTGTAACGTAGACGATGAACAGTTCAGACAAGAAAAGAATAGCAGCATTTGAAATAACTTGCTGCAGAAGAATACTGAATATTAGATGGGTAGATTATGTAATTATGGATGGTGGGCAATAGGTAGACTGCAGATTTTTAGATTTCCGACAAGCATCTCACACGCTGCACCACTGCAAACCGTTAACGAAGGTACGATCATATGGAACAGGTTCCCAGATATGTGAGTGGCTCGAAGACTTATGTAAGTGCTGTCCTCGACGGCGCGTGTTCATCAGAGACATTAGGCGTACACCAGGGAAGTATGGTAATACCGCTGTTATTTTCTCTATACGTAAATGATCTGGCGGACATAGAGGGCAGGAACCTGCAGCTGTTTGCTGACGATCCCGTGGCGTACACAAAGGTGTCGCCTTTGAGTGACTGTAGGAGGCAAGAAAGTGACTCATAAAAAATTTCTAGTTGCCGTGGTGAATGGTGGCCGACTCCGAATGAAGAAAAATGTGAGTTAGTGCAGATGAGTGGGAGATACAAACCTGTAATGTTCGGATACAATGTTTAGTGTCCTGCCTGACACAGACACATCTTTCATATTAATGGGCGTAGCGTTGCAAAGCGATTTGAAATGGAACAGGCACGTAAGGACTGTAGTATCGACGGCGAATTTTCGACTTTGGATTATTGGGAGAATTTTATGACAGTAGGGTTCATCTGTAAAAGAGACCGCATATAGGACATTCGATAAACCTATTATTGATTACTGCTCAAGTGTTTTGGATTCGCAGCAGATCAGTTATAAGGAAGATGTCGAAGCAAATAAGAGGCAGCCTGCTAGACTTGCTACCGGTAGGTTCTAACAACACCCAAGCGTTGTGGAGATTCTTCGAGAATTCAAATAGGAATCCCTGCAGGGGTGGTGACGTTCGCTTCGAGGAAAATTCCTGAGAAAATTTAGAGACAGGCATTTGATACTGACTGCAGTGCGATCCTACTGCTGCCAACATACTTTTCGCGTAAGGACCACGAAGATGAGATACTAGATATTAGGGCTCATACGGAGACGTATAGAGAGTAGTTTTCCCTTCGCTCTGTATACGAGTGGAACAGGAAAGGAAAGACATAGTGGTAAGGGGCAGCCTCCACCTCGAACCGTACGGTGGTTTGCGGAGTACGTATGTATTTGGAGGTACTGAATAGAATTGGGGAGTAAAGAAATTCGTGGTCTAACTTGATTAAAAGAAGGGATCGTTAACAGAACACTTTCTGAGTCATCAAGGAATTACCAGTCTTATATTTGAGAAAAATGTGATGTTCTGGGCCAAAAGAAGGAGATAAAGATTTAGAAAGTGGACCAAAAGTGCTACTCACAATCATCAAAGTGTCGGTAGTTTCTGTGTTCAAAGCCTATCTGATGCAACTCCTCGAATCTGTAGACATGCGTATGTTACTTATTGTTGAAAGTTAAAATGTTTACATAGGAACGCACTTATAAGTGAAGGGTGGAGGATAGTAGGTTCAAGATCAAAAAGAAAAACCTGGCTGCGAAGTTACAGAAAAACTATACTAAAATACAGATTTGCGAAATTACAGAAACACTATACTTAAAATATTTCATCCTTCAATGATATCTGACGAATAACATAGACAAGTTTCCGGAAAATAGCCAGTCGGGGTGGTCGAGCGGTTCTAGGCGCTTCAGTCTGGAACCGCGTGAGAGCTACGGTCGCAGGTTCGAATCCTGCCTCGGGCATGGATGTGTGTGATGTCCTAAGGTTAGTTAGGTTTAAGTAGTTCAAAGTTCTAGGTGACTGATGACCTCAGACGTTAAGTCTCATAGTGCTCAGAGCCATTTTTTTTCCGGAAAATATCTATCAAAATTAGACTTCTAATCTAGGTTTTAGCCGATTTGGGAATACTCTCTAAGAATCTGTGTAATTTTTATAGTGAACGACAATCACTCATTTTGTGCATGGCATACTGCTAATTGATAACGGTGGTTGTAAGTACTATTCTGAAGCGAACAGATTGGCACAGTAGAGAAAGACTCGTGGTTGCACCAGTCAGAAGATTGATGACCGCAAAAAAGCACTAAAAATTAATTTTGGTTCTCCGTCATCAGTGTTCTTAATATATACGTTTCTACGTAACCTGTTATAAATTTATTTAACGGTAATCAAACAACAGAACCGACCTGCACAGATTCTACTCGATAACATAGAGCTTGGAGTTTCAAGTAAAATGAAAAGTAATGGTTCAGGTGCACAAAGATGTTACTCCATGTTCTTCACCAAAACGTTAGATATGAAAATCAGCAAATATAAAGTAAGTTTAGTAGCTCTAATGTAGGGAAACATAAAATGTTTCCGTAACTGTGAAATGAAGAGCAGGTGTGTTGTTGGGATGGGCAGAGAAACCATAGATCCGTTGCCTGGTGAGCACTTCCCTGCTCGTTGCTTTGAGTGAGTTGTTTTCCCTGTGCCCCAATTTCCAGTCGCAGAGAGGTTTCCTAACGGCACGCTGTTCAGTATCACGAGGCCGGCAAGCTTACAGCTCGCCGCTGCGGCAAGCGCTGTTAAACGTAGATTCAGAGCGCTGAGTTGGAACAACAAACACACAACTGCATACAAGTAGTGTTTTCTACACCTGTTAGTCATTATATAGAAGCACTATTATAATGTCGTTAGCCACTCCTGAACAGTGTATTTTACTTTCTTATGAATGTAAAGCTTTTCAGAATATGATATATGCATTCCAGTTTACAAACATGTTTATCACATATTCACTTAGCATGGCAAACGATATCAGGCTAACAAATGGTTCAAATGGCTCTGAGCACTATGGGACTTAACATCTATGGTCATCAGTCCCCTAGAACTTAGAACTACTTAAACCTAACTAACCGAAGGACATCACACATCAGCCAGCCACACGAGGCAGAGAAAATCCCTGACCGCGGCGGGAATCGAACCCGGGCGCGGGAAGCGAGAACGCTACCGCACGACCACGAGCTGCGGACTCAGGCTAACAATGGGCAGTATTAATTTCAGAGTCTGTTCACTGTTTCCAACGTAAATAATGGAAGTCCTCTGCGAACCGTATATTTCCGCAGCTACCGTGTGAATGGATGTCGCTTATTTTTTGAGAAACATAAATTATTCACAATTTCCTTCACTTAACAGATTTCTGCAAATCAATGTCTCCAGAAGGTCGTTCTTTCCACGATAATTTAAATGTTTCAACAATAACAGCGTTTTACACTTGTAACTTTTATTTTTTCTATTTATTATTTTTTGAGTTTGCAGAAAATTCATTCGATTTAGTTGGGTATCTCGTATCTGTACCTGCATCAGAGCTCTCAAAAGAAATCTCCCAATTTGCAGGTCCTCTTGCTTCTTGAATACGGCGGGATGTATTTCAAATTGCAAACTGTTAGTAATTTATGTAGTTACATGAGGAGAATTACTCTTGAGTTGTGGAAAAATATTTTCCCTTAACACACTTAACCGTTTCAGCAATTAATAAATTGTTGCGTTCGTCTGAAGTGATACTATTTTTATGCATCACGGACGAAGTGCCGGCCGCGGCGGTCTAGCGGTTCTAGGCGCTCAGTCCGGAACCGCGCGACTGCTACGGTCGCAGGTTCGAATCCTGCCTCTAGCATGGATGTGTGTGATGTCCTTAGGTTAGTTAGGTTTAAGTAGTTCTAAGTTCTAGGGGACTGATGACCATGGATGTTGAGTCCCATAGTGCTCAGAGCCACTTGAACCACGGTCTAAGTAGGGGAAAGTGCTTACCTTGAGGACGTCATGAAGTTTTTTTTTTTTTTTTTTTTTTTGGGCCGGCTTTTCAGTTTAGTGAATCAAGAATGCTCAAGATGTCAGTATATTGAATTATTATTAATTATGCAGTGTATATGTTGTTTTTCAGTTCCTAACATGTCTGTTTTCTTGATTGATTTTGACTTCTCCGGCCGCTGTGGCCGAGCGGTTCTACGCACCTCAGTCCGAAACTACGCTGATGTTATGGTGGCAGGTTCGAATACTGCTTCGGACATGGTTGTTTGTGATGTCCTTAGGTTAGTTAGGTTTAAGTAGTTCTAAGTCTATGGGACTGATGACCTCACATGCTAAGTCCCATAGTGCTTAGAGCCATCTGAGCAATCTAATTTTGACTTCATGTGTTATTTGTAGGGTGTATGTAGACTTCAGCGCCCGACTTCATGTCTGCACAACAAAAACGTACGTTACAGCGTATTCACATAAAAGCGATAGCAAAAAAGATTCTTAGTGGAACAGAAGTGAACATCTGGCACCATCACATAAAATCGGAAACACAATAAATGTCGAAAACCTCTAGAGGAAACATATGATTTATGCTCAGAGTGATAAATCAATTTTTGCTCAGCATATCTAATTACGCCCACAGAGTGTAAAAACACAATTATTTCCGCTCTGCGTCACAGTACACACAGTTTCACGCTATGCGTGCTATAAATAACGAACAACTAATTACACAGCTCCCACAGACTGTCGGTCAGGAAGTTGTTTACTGGTGGCTGCACTCATCGCAAGTTTCGCACATAACACGGTGCAGTGTCTCAGCCACAAGGCCAGCAGGATGCCATCATCAGCTGCGGAAGCACTCAAGCTGAGAGTGCCGAGTTTCTGACGTCATAGCGTGGAAAAAGCACGTCGGAGTCTTCCCGAACGTGCAGAGCAATATCTAACATGACGGATATTCGGAACGTAAGTTTGAACATTGACCAATGAAATGGAAGAACGTCACCTTCCCGCCATCCCTCTTCAGCAGGCACTTGAGGGATGCCTACTGCCCTTCCGTTAAAGCCTATATGTATATACCTGTATGCCATTTCTAAGCATTAGCAAATTGAGGATTTCTCGAATACCCGTCGTTAATTATATGCTTTTTCGTAATAAAATGACGGGAAATGTTATATTGGTAATTAAAGAATTATTGTAGAATGCATGTTATGGAAGTAAGCCGTTTCAAGATGAAGGCACACTGAGAATTAATAAAAAAACATGATGTATTACAATTAAGTGTCACTTAATGACATATCTGCGATTAAAGCTTTCAGTTAAAGCTTTCAGTACACGGTAAGATGCAATGTATGGTGATATAACTGTCATGGTCGGTATAACGTAATGACCAGAGTCGTGGAATCGTAAGGTGTGGCTTGCTGTGTGGCTGTTTAGCGTCTCACTGGATCGAAACAATTTTTTACTAGCCTTCGCGTTTTCTAAGTTTTGATAAATCTTTTATTAGTTTAATAGAGGTATATTCTTCAATATTCGATGTTATATAAATATAACTGCGCTCTTTCTGAGAATGTAGTTTGTTCGTTTAACTTATCTACAAGACCATTTGCACAACTTCTTGGAAGATATTTCGCACTTTCTTGTTTTAAGTACTGTTTTTCATATGCAGAAATTCTGCCACTGAATAGGAACGGTTATTATGTAAGAATGGCTTTAGGATTTTAGTGAAAAGTGAGAATGATGAAGTAATTTTAATCTTATGTGGAGAGCTATTGTAAATTTGTATCGCACTACTTGTAATGGAACGTTTATAAGCCGATGTCCTTGTTGATTGGGCATTGTACTTTCCTTTCTGTCTTAGAATGAGTCCATAAATACTGAACTTTTTATTTATTTATACTACAGACAGAATAACATGACTAGCATACGGACAATGGAGGAAATGTGCGTCATAATAGAGCTAACGCAGGAATTTTACGCCCGTCCGATTCGTAAACAGTGTGATTTTCGAGCCAGTCACAGACGAAAATCTCCGCTGGAGCACGCGATTGCGTATACCATGTCAAGGCACACATACTCTGTGCACAAGTCGCATCGTTTCTGAGTGTTTATTTGAAAAGGTTGTGTTCAAGCGTCTGCTTAAGCATCTGACTTCAAATAATATACTGTCCAAGTCACAGTTTGGATTTCTTAATGGTTCTGATATACAGGGTGTTACAAAATGGTACGGCCAAACTTTCAGGAAACATTCCCCACGCACAAAGAAAGAAAATATGTTATGTGGATATGTGTCCGAAAAGCTTACTTTCCATGTTAGAGATCATTTTATTACTTCTCTTCAAATCACATTAATCATGGAATGGAAACACACAGCAACAGAACGTACCAGAGTGACTTCAAACACTTTGTTACAGGAAATGTTCAAAATGTCCTCCGTTGGCGAGGATACATGCATCTACGCTCCGTCGCATGGAATCCCTGATGCGCTAATGCAGTCCTGGAGAATGGCGTATTGTATCACAGCCGTCCACAAAACGAGCACGAAGAGTCTCTATATTTGGTACCGGGGTTGCGTAGACAAGAGCTTTCAAATGCCCCCATAAACTAAAAACAAGAGGATTGAGGTCAGGAGAGC
Source organism: Schistocerca gregaria (assembly GCF_023897955.1). NCBI lineage: Eukaryota > Metazoa > Arthropoda > Insecta > Orthoptera > Acrididae > Schistocerca > Schistocerca gregaria. Next base: position 372,211,115 of record NC_064924.1, read on the forward strand.
GTGGAGGCCACGGAATTGGTCCGCCTCTACCAATCCATCGGTCACCGAATCTGTTGTTGTGAAGGGTAAGAACACTTCGACTGAAATGTGCAGCAGCTCCATTGTGCATGAAACACATGTTGTGTCATACTTGTAAAGGCACATGTTCTAGCAGCACATGTAGAGTATCCCGTATTAAATCATGATAACGTGCTCCATTGAGCGTAGGTGGAAGAACATGGGGCTCAATCAAGACATCACCAACAATGCCTGCCCGAACGTTCACAGAACATCTGTGTTGATGACGTAATAGTACAACTGCGTGCGGATTCTCGTCAGCCCATGCATGTTGATTGTGGAAATTTACAATTTGATCACGTTGGAATGAAGCCTCATCCGTAAAGAGAACATTTGCATTGAAATGAGGATTGACACATTGTTGGATGAACCATTCGCATAAGTGCACCCGTGGAGGCCAATCAGCTGCTGATAGTGCCTGCACACGCTGTACATGGTACGGAAACAACTGGTTCTCCCGTAGCACTCTCCATACAGTGTCTTGGTCAACGTTACCTTGTACAGCAGCAACTTCTCTGACGCTGACATTAGGGTTATCGTCAACTGCACGAAGAATTGCCTCGTCCATTGCAGGTATCCTGGTCGTTCTAGGTCTTCCCCAGTCGCGAGTACTAGGCGGGAATGTTCCGTGCTCCCTAAGACGCCGATCAATTGCTTCGAACGTCTTCCTGTCGGGACACCTTCGTTCTGGAAATCTGTCTCGATGTAAACGTACAGCGTCGCGGCTATTGCCCCGTGATATTCCATACATCAAATGGGCATCAACCAACTCCGCATTTGTAAACATTGCACTGACTGCAAAACCAAGTTCGTGATGAACACTAACCTGTTGATGCTACGTACTGATGTGCTTGATGCTAGTACTGTACAGCAATGAGTCACATGTCAACACAAGCACCGAAGTCAACGTTACCTTCCTTCAATTGGGCAACTGGCGGTGAATCGAAGAAGTACAGTACATACTGACGAAACTAAATTGAGCTCTAACATGGAAATTAAGCGTTTCCGGACACATGTCCACATAGCATCTTTTCTTTATTTGTGTGTGAGGAATGTTTCCTGAATGTTTGGCCCTACCTTTCTGTAACACCCTATAGATAAAGCTATTTACACTTACAGTGAGAATGTACTTAATTCATCAGATAATAAATTAGAGGCTGCTGGCATTTACTGTGACCTGTCAAAAGCCTCTGTCTGTTGAACCATAGCATTCTCTTAAGTAAATTAGAATATTGTGATGTCACCAGCAATACTGCGAAATGGTTTGAGTTTTATCTATCTAAAAATAAACAAAAGGTGTCATTGTAAAATACCTGTGCAGTAAGCAGTCTTCACCTGATTGGGAATTGGTTACATGTGGTGTTCCTCAAGGTTGCACCTTGGGTACATAGCTTTTTACTGTGTGTGTTAATGACCTCTCACATGTTATATTGCCAGATGTTAAGTTTGTTTTGTTTGCAGATGATACAAACATTGCAATAAGTAGCAAGTCAAGTACACATTTTCAAATAGCTGCTAATCAAATTTTCACTGACATTATTAAGTGGTTTAAAGCTAATTCACTGTCATTAAACTTTAAGGAGACCCACTATATGCAGTTCAGAACCTGTAAGAGATTTCCTTTCAGCATGTGTGTAACATATGAAGACATGCAGATCGAAGAAGTTGACAGTGTTAAATTTCTGGGATTACAACTGGATAATAAAACCAGGTGGGAAGGGCATGCCATATAACTGCTGAAGCGCCTAAACAAGTCTGTGTTTGCCGTGATAATGATGTCATATGTAGGAGATATAAATATAAATAAACTTGTATACTTTGCTTACTTTCATTCTATTATGTCATATGGGATTATATTCTGGGAAACTTATTAAACCAAGAAAAAGTTTTTAGGGTACAAAAGAGTTTGATAAGAATCATTTTTAGTGTAAATTCAAGAACTTCAAGTAGAAACATTTTCAAGGAACGTGGTATTCGAACCACTGCTTCTCGGTATATTTACTCCTTAAGGAATTTTCTTGCAGGTAATACATCTTTATTTCCAACCAATACCTCAATACATAGTATCAATTCTAGGAATAATAACAATCTGGATAAAGACCTAAAATCGCTTACCTTGGTCCAAAAAGGGGTTCAATATTCAGGAACGCACATTTTCAATAAATTGTCAGCAACCATTAAAAACTTGGTTTCAGATAAAGCACGGATGAAACAGAGTTTGAAAGACTTTTTGATGTGCAGCTCCTTTTACTCCATAGATGAATATCTTAACAGAGACTGTCAAGCTAGCTCAAGTAAAAGTATCTGTTAGATTTCAGTTCTGGCACCATTTGGTCACAACAGTCAAGGTCAGGTATTTTGTGTATGACAAATTTTTTAATAGTGCATAACAGTGTTCCATTTTGACAGCATGTTAATTCTGTAAATATTAGCTGTTCCAGTTTATCACTTTGTATTCACCTTTTTCGACGATCTCCTGACAAATGATCAGGGGAGTAACTATTATACTCAAATATTTTTTGTTTTCATGTTATACTTTCTGACATGTTCCATAGTGACGAGAATCATCTCAGTTTTTGGGTCTACGGAACGAAAACTGTATTTAATCTAGTTTAAACCATCGACAGGCGGTTGGCCGCAGGTCTGTCTACCGCGGCGACGGCGCCAGCGTCTGAAGATGTTGCTGGTTCCAGTCGCTGCAGCTCACTGACTCCTGCGGCACTTGCGACCAGCGCGTGGCCGCGCCGTCCGCCCTCTTGCGGCAAGAGAGCGACACTCAGAAAGAATCTCTGGTGGAGAGGGAATCGATTGTGCACAAATTTCATTCTTTGAAGTCCAGACATAGTAGAGGAATCGATTTTCGCATATCGCAAGTGACTATAGTTGTCTGTTTCGAGTATCATTTCGCGTAACCTAGCAGAGACTACTGACCGTACAAACATCATCCTCGATCACCTCCATTTCACCAGTCCGAGCATGTCTTCCATCTGAGACAACCTCGTTTGTGAACGGGTCGTTAAACCTTAATCCTCATTAGCTCAGGCGCACATGATTTCATGCATCCTTCTCCTATAATGAAGGATGGTCGTCAGTTGCATACAGGGTGAGTCACCTAACGTTACCGCTGGATATATTTCGTAAACCACATCAAATACTGACGAACCGATTCCACAGACCGAACTGAGGAGAGGGGCTAGTGTAGTTGTTTAAAACAAACCATACAAAAATGCACGGAAGTATTTTTTTAACACAAACCTACGTTTTTTAAATGGAACCACGTTAGTTTTGTTAGCACATCTGAACATATAAACAAATACGTCATCAGTGCCGTTTGTTGCATTGTAAAATGTTAATCACATCAGGAGATATTGTAACCTAAAGTTGACGCTTGAAACCTACGACGTTCAGTTGCGTGTTGTAGCAAACACGGGCCACGGTGGGCGAGCAGCATCTGCAGGGACATGTTTACGATGACGACCGTGTTTACGAGTGTGGCTGTAGTGCACTGTTACGGTTTCGTCTAGCTGTCGCAGTGTCCGCATGTAGCGTTTGCTGCTATTGTTACTCTGCATTCGTCTCCGCACGCAGACCAACTGTTACCGTGTTACCAGACGTCTGTGATAGTGTAGTGTTGTAGGAACTGTGACAATGATGTATTCGAACTCTGAAAAGGCGGAGATGATCCTCATCTATGGCGGGTGTCGACGAAATGCAGCTGAAGTCTGCAGGGTGTATGTAGAACGGTACCGGGACAGAGAGTATCCAACGTGCCGCACATTGCAAAATATCTACCGTCAACTGCATGCAACAGGTATGGTCGTAGCACGCAAACGGGTCCGTAACAGGCCCGTCACAGGAGAAGCGGGTGCAGTCGTTGTGTTAGCTGCTGTTGTCATGAACCCACACATGAGTACACGGGACATTGCGAGAGCCGGTGTACTGAGTCAAAGTAGTGTCATGCGCATACTGCACCCGTTTCATGTGTCGCTACATCAGCAATTACATGGTGATGACTTTAATCATCAAGTGCAATTCTGTCAATGGGCATTAACAGAGAATGCGTTGCAGTTCTAGCTGTTTACAGATGAAGCGGGTTTCACAAACCACGGGGCAGTGAATCTACGGAACATGCATTACTGGTCCGTGGACAATCCTCGCTGGCTCAGACAGGTAGAGCGACAGCGACCGTGGACTGAAAATGTATGGTGCGGAATCATTGGCGACCACCTCATTGGTCCTCACTTCTTTGCAGGGGCCCAAACAGCTGCAACATACATCGCGTTTCTACAGAATGATCTGCCAACGTTGCTTGAAAATGTCTCACTGGAAACGCGTCGACGTATATGGTATCAGCATGATGGTGCATCTGCACATTCCACAATTAACACTAGGCTGACCCTTGACAGGATGTTCGACGGGCGTTTCATAGGACGTGGAGGACACATAAATTGGCCAGCCCGTTCTCCTGATCTTACACCTCTGGACTTCTTTCTGTGGGGGTCGTTAAAGGAAAATGTGTACCGTGATGTGCCTACAACCTCAGAGGATATGAAACAACGTATTGTGGCAGCCTGCGGCGACATTACACCAGATGTACTGTGGCGTGTACGACATTCATTACGCCAGAGATTGCAGTTGTGTGCAGCAAATGATGGCCACCACAATGAACATCTATTGGCCTGACATGTCGGGACACATTCTATTCCACTCCGTAATTGAAAACGGAAACCACGTGTGTTCGTGTACCTCACCCCTCATGGTAAAGTACATGTGCGTCAGTGAAAAAGACCGATAAAAAGATGTTATCATGTGGACGTAATGTGCTGTTCCAGTCTCTACTGTACCTAAGGTCCATCACCGTTCCCTTTGGGTCCCTACGTAATTCGGTGCTCTCCGATACACACGATCGAACAGCGGAGGAGTGGTATTCAAGCGTCAACTTTAGGTTACAATATCTCCGGATGTAACTAACATTTTACAATGCAACAAACGGCACTGATTACGTATTTGTTTATATGTTCAGATGTGCTAACAAAACTAACGGGGTTCCATTTTAAAAAAACGTAGGTTTGTGTTACAAAACATACTTCCGTGCATTTTTTTGTGGTCTGTATTAACCAATTACACTAGCCCCTCTCCTCACGTTCGGTCTGTGGAATCGATTCGTCAGAATTTGATGTGGTTTACAAAATACATCCAGCAGTAATGTTAGATGACTCACTCTGTATAATATGGTTTAGTGCAAGAAGTTGTTATTATCATGTGACTGACGTAAATTAATGGTAGGTACTGTATTGCTGAAAAAAGACCTGGTTCTGTTCATTAAAATGCGCCTAAACTATTTCATTTTATGACGTTTATATTCTTCAACTATGTTCTACATTGTAAGATATATTGCAACTGGCCACAATATTTTAGAAATTATTTTGTTGAACTGGGGGCCGAACCGCACAGTAACCCTGGGTTCGGTGTGGGGCGGCGGTGGGGTGGGTGGACTGCTGTGGCCTATTGTGGAGTTATGAACCACTGAGGGCTACGGCGAGACGAAGCGTCTCCGTCGTTTCTAGGTCCCCGGTTTAATACAACACTATATAAGGTTTTAAGGGATGAGAAAGATCCACCATGGTTTAATAGGCATGTTAGAATAGCGCTACGTAAACAAGGAGTACTTCACCGGAGATTCAAGAGAAGTAAGAACCTAGCTGAAAAACAGAAGCTGAACAAAGCGAAAATGAGCGTAAGGAGATCAATGAGAGAAGCGTTCAATGAATCTGAAAGTAAGATGTTGTCAACCGACCCGGATAAAAACTCTAAGAAATTTTGGTCGTATGTAAAATCAATAAGTGGGTGAAATTCATACATTCATTCTCTCAGCGACCACACCGGCACCGAAATGGCCTCGATACTGTATTCGGTCTTTCGAAGTTGTTTCACGGCGGAAGATCGTAACATTGTCCCTCCTTTCTATCGTCGTGCGAACTTCGAAATGGCAGATACTGAGATAACCGATCGCGGAACTGAATGACAGCTACAGTGGCTTAGTAGTGGAAAGGCTTCAGGACCAATAGAGAAACCTATGAGGTTCTAGGAAGACTATGCGAAAGAACTTGCTCCCCTTCTAGCAGTAATTTATCGTAGATCGCTTGAGTAACAAAAGATAATTAACGACTGGAAATAAAGCGCAAGTTATTCCCGTTTCTTGAAAGACCGTAAGACATTTCCAGACAATTATAGACTTATATCGTTGATGTCAATCTATTGTAGAATTATGGAGCATATTTTAATCTAAGGAATTATGACGTTTTTGGAAAACGAACATCTCCTCTATAAAAATCAACATGTATTCCGCAAATAGAGATCCTGCGAAACTCAGCTCGCTCTGTGCCTCCACAGCACAGTGGACACCGGCGCACATGTTGATGCCGTGTTCCTTGATTTCAGTAAGGCATTTGACACCGTCCCGCATTACCGTTCGATGAACAAAATACAAAGTACCGGAGCAGACCTGCTATTGGATTCAAGACTTTCTTGCAGACAGAACTCACCACATCGCTCTTAAGGGAACAAAATCGACAGATGTAAAGGTAATATTCGGAGTACCACAGGGAAGTGTGATAGGACGGTTGCTGTTTACATTATAAATAAATGATCTAGTATAAAACGTTGGATGCTCCTTAAGGCTATTCGCAAGTGATGCAGTTGTCTATACCAAAGTAGCAACGCCAGAAGATAGTAAGAATTTGCAGAACGACCTGCAGAGAATTGGTGAATGGTGCAGGCTCTGGCAGTTGACCCTGAACATAAATAAATGTAACATATTGCGCATACATAGGAAAAGAAATCCATTACTGCACAGCTACACTATTGATGACAAACAGCTGGAGATAGCGTCCACCGTAAAATATATAAGCCTAAGTGTCCAGAGCGACCGTAAGTGGAATGAGCATATAGAACAGATAGTGGGAAAAGCAGACACCACACAGAGATTCCTCGGAAGAGTCTTAAGGAAATGTTCCTCATCCACGAAAGAAGTCGCTTATGAGGCGCTTGTTCGCCTGATTCTTAAGTATTGTTCGTCAATCTGGGATCCCTGTCAGGTAGTACTGGTAGAGGAGATAGAGAATATCGAATGAAGAGCTGCGCGTTTCGTCACGGGATCGTTTAGATGGTGAGAGAACGTTACCGCCGGCCGGGGTGGCCGAGCGGTTCTTGGCGCTACAGTCTGGAACCGCGCGACCGCTACAGTGGCATGGATGTGTGTGATGTCCCTAGCTTAGTTAGGTTTAAGTAGTTCTAAGTTCTAGGGGACTGATGACCTCAGCACTTGAGTCCCCTAGTGCTCAGAGCCAATTCACCCAAAATAGAGCGTCACGGAGATGCTAAACAAACTTCACTGCCAGACGTTACAAGAGAGGCGTTTTCCATCACGGAGAGAACTGCTGTCGGAATTTCAGGGTAGCACTTTCCAGGAGAAGTCGGACAACGTATTACTTCCCCCCACTGACCACGAGGAGAAAATTCGAGAAACTGGAGCCAATACAGAGGCGCACCGACAATCACTCTTGCCACCCACTATTCGCGGAGAAACAGGATTGGAGGGATCAGATAGTGGTACCGAAAGTATCCTCCGCTTCACACCATTAAGTGGCTTGCTGAGTATGATGTAGATATAAGTGTTTTGCCTTTATGACCCACAGTTACTGGGTGGGTGACTGACAGGTTTCGACAAGAGTGAAGTTAGTGTGCGGTGGGTACTGCAAGTAGTGAAAGCAGCCTGTTGTGGTGTTTCCAAGCACGGTGTGGCTGTTGGAAGCTGTGAAGTCTGTATAGGACAGCGTAGCCCGGGTGCATAACAGCGTGTTTTTACCGAATTATGATTTTGCTGTTCACGTAGAAGATTCAAACATTGTACATCGCCATAAGCTCTTCTGCGTTGTGTTGCTTTCCTTTGTCAGTATATTAAGTACCCATGTGTAGTTCTGTTGTCCTGGTACTAGCTGGATGGGTGGTGGAGGCTGCTGACAGAGCGGTGCACTTCCTGTTTTGGCAGTTGTTCACTTATAGCGTACAGTGCCCAGTTATAAAACTAGTCGGACTGATTTTGCGATATCTGTACTTGGTTGGTGCGACACATGTTTGTCACTGAGGCCGAATAAGACATTTTTAAGGATGTTGTATCTATATAGAATAAGTTCCCTTCAATATTATTTTGTGCTGTGCCCATTTTAATCATTTATTCGGGGGTAGAGTATTGTTTATTTTATGATACCAACTGTGAAGAATTCTTGGTGATGTCGTTCAGTTGTTCGTGTTATATGACTTTCAGTAAAGGTTAATTTAAAATAAGCCGACACTCGCATAACCCCCAGCCCGACTCACAGTCTTCCCAAATTCTGAGCAGAGGACTGGAGTGCCTGGACGACTATTCGGTCTTGCTTTCGAGACCTCTGTCATCATTTGTTTCACACATCCTTAATCACATGGCACAGAATACATCATCATGCATTTTCTCGACGTTTACCTTGCTGTTACCCTTTTAGGACAACCTTCGCGTGTATCATCTTCAGATAACTGTGAGAGGCTTCACTTCTTCGTCCGCATCTTTAATTTTTGGCTATCAAATTGCAGATATATTCTTTCCGAAACATGGCGATCTTCAGATGAATTTTCATTGGTAATAAACTCTTTAAAACATATAATTTTATGATGACGCAGTGTTTAGTTTGTTCATTAGAACGGAACAATTATGCGTATTCAAAAGATTTATAAACAGAACTGTTCCGCAAATGAACAATAACACTTGACTTACGTTTTGTGCAATATGCTTCAGTTTATGAAAACAAAATTTGAATTATACAGTTCCATCTGGTGTTTTCAAGGTACAATTTTACCGTGACATCGTATTAAAAACAGGAGCAGTTGATTTGCCTGAGACATATTGAGTCTCACCCTTACCTACTGTAATAATGTAAGCCAAAGAAATGAATTACAATTTTTACCAGTATTGGTATTTGAATTATACAGTTCCATCTGGTGTTTTCAAGGTACAATTTTACCGTGACATCGTATTAAAAACAGAAGCAGTTGATTTCCCTGAGACATATTGAGTCTCACCTTTACCTACTGTAATAATGTATGCCAAAGAAATGAATTACAATTTTTACCAGTATTGGTATTTGAACCTGGGTCTCCTACATACTAGGCAGATGTCCTAACCATTATCCCATTGTGCCACAGTATCTTGCTTGTGGAAAGCCCAGAAATACTGATAAGAGATTATAAGTGGAATAGGAATGGGCTGAGGCACGAGTTGGAATTTGTATCACAGAGGGAGACATACTAAGGTAGTCCATGCAGGGGTGGTAGCTGCAGTGAGAGTATGGCGTAACAGCTATTGCATCTACCTCGTAAACAAGAGATCCAGGTTGGAATCCTGGCATTAGTACGAATATAAATTAATTTTTTGGCCTACATCATTATCGTATTACAAACAGTTTAAATAAGAGCACAAGAACTCTTTGGTAAAACCACTGGGAGCTGAAGCAATCCTTGTGGGTGGTACTATTGGATTTGACTTGACTTAACCGTAAGGGACAAAACGGTTGTTGTCGTAGACCCTTACTGCCCACAGCCAAACAGGCTTTACTGTGGTGTATTTCTCCCTGTAATTCTGAAGAGGAGGACTCCCTTTACTACATCTCTTGTGCCGATGGTATCATCGCCACATGTCCAACGTCTTTGAATGCAGCGCGCAACCTTCCTGCGCCGGTACTACAGTGTGGCGTGACCAGCGCCACCCAAGTGACGGCCTCTGCTGGCTGCCACGAGGGCCGGCCGGAGCTAGCAACGTGGAGAACGGTTGTAACCAGAGAGCCACATGGAAGAGCGGAGCCCCGGGCTGCACCAACGTGCTACACGACGTGTTCCGGACAGAAGATGCCTTTGCTCGGTGTCGGTGACACCAAGGATAGTACCGATCATTTACCTCTTTGAGTTACAGTAAGCTGTGGTGATTGGAACGGTCGCCGCCCAGGGCTCTGAATTCCGAGCGTGTTCTATGTGGCTCAGTGAACTCTGCGCGAGGGGGAGTTCGGAAACTTGTCATGCTATTCATATGTACTGTATTCAGATGGTTATTTTCGTGTCACTTCCGGACTAATTCTGAGAGTAGTTTTCTTTTGTAACAGTTTGCATTGAGCAAGGAGAGACGAATGAAGAACTGCAGTAATTTTTATAGGATATGCATGTGTTATATTCACTTCTGGCTGTAAGAATTTCTTGTTTAAGATACCACATTAAATTAAAGTTTCATTGTAAAGTTCTCTTGACATATTGTTTTAAATCAATTATTTCGCGTGGTTTTTTATAAGTTTGGATGGTTGTTACAAGAAAATTATGCTCTGCAACATCTCAGTTAGCCACAATTTCTTTAGAAATTAGTGACACAAATATTTAGTGTCTTTTGGCCTCCAGTGCTTTGCGTTAGGAAATTCAATGTGATGCGGTTCCAACTGTTGTACCACATAGTGAGCAATTAGCGACTTCCGTCACTATATCTATCGTGTGCAGACGTTTTTCTGAAGTTCCCAAGCCCAATCATTTTACCTGCTACGAGTTTAATCTGTCTCCTGTTCATGCCCAAGATGACAGAACACGGTTTTGGTACCACTAATTAGCCATGTTTTTGTTTTTGTTTTTTAATTCAGTATTATATGTGCTGGCGCTTAATTTGCTGTTCAGGACGGAGGAAAGAATTTGCATTGTTCGCAAGTTGAGAGCCGTGTTTGAGGCTGTCGGTGGCGGGTGACGGATGTTTACAGACTGCGGTTTCTGCGAAGCGAAGCGCCGCCGCCTGTTTGGAGAGCGGCGGCCGCCATTAGTCAGGGCCCGCCGTGTTTGTGGGCGCCGCGCATGAATATGCATGAGCGGGCCTGAGTCAGGCCGGCCACAAGTACGTCTCCGTGTCACACTCGCCCGCACGCGCCCTGCCGCGGCCGGACCGTGGGCTCGGCTCCCAAATGTGGCAGCCCGCCAGCCTCACTGGCGTCCTGCATTCCACCTGCCTCTTTGCATAGAACGAGCTCCCCGCTGCCAAAAATTGAGTTTCGTTGTAATAATCGAATAATATGGTGGCCTTACGTCAAAGGGTATTCGTTCAAAAACCGTGCTGCTAAATATGTGGTCCAGACTTCTCTGCAAAATTATTGCGTGGTCAGATAAAAGAGAAACTATCTTTAAGAATAAGCTTACTCTTTTCATTGCTGTGATTTTCGAGTGTATCAAAGCCACAAAAACGTTTGTACAGGATCATTCGTCTCACATACACTGCTCGGTAATAACTCTCCTCCATACTGTTTCAGCCAGTCGCGGTGGCCGAGCGTTTCTAGGCGCTTCAGTCCGGAACCGCGCGACTGCTTAGGACGCAGGTTAGAATCCTGTCTCGGGCATGGATGTGTGTGATGTACTTAGGTTAGTTAGGTTTAAGTAGTTCTAAGTTCTAAAGAACTGATGACCTCAGATGTTAAGTCCCACAATGCTCAGAGCAATTTAAACCATTTTAAAGTATACTTTTTCACCCTTTGTACTCCCCACCTACACTACTGGCCATTAAAATTGCTACACCAGGAAGAAATGCAGTTTGTAGACGGGTATTCATTAAACAACTATATTATACTAGAACTGACATGTGATTACATTTTGTGATTACAATTTGGGTGCATACATCCTGAGAAATCAGTTCCCAGAACAACCACCTCTGGCAGTAATAACGGCATTGATACCCCTGGGCATTGAGTCAAACAGAGCCTGGATGACGTGTACAGGTACAGCTACCCATGCAGCTTCAACATGATACCACAGCTCATCAAGAGTAGTGACTGGCGTATTGTGACGAGTCAGTTCTCGGCCACCATTGACCAGACGTTTTCAATTGGTGAAAGACCTGGAGAATGTGCTGGCCAGAGCAGCAGTCAAACATTTCCTGTGTCCAGAGAAGTCCGTACAGGACCTGCAACAGGCGGTCGTCCATTTTCCTGATGAAATGTAGGGTTTCTCAATTGTCGAATGAAGGGTAGAGCCACGGGTCGTAACAAATCTGAAATGTAACGTCCACTGTTGAAAGTGCCGTCAATGCGAACAAGAGGTGTCCGAGACGTGTAACCAATGGCACCCCATACCATCACGCCGGGCGATGAAGAATACACGCTTCCAATGTGCGTTCACCGCGATCTCGCCAAACACAGATGCGACCATCATGACGTTGTAAACAGAACCTGTATTCATCCGAAAATACGATGTTTTGCCATTCGTGCACCAAGGTTCGTCGTTGAGTACACCATCGCAAGCGCTCCTGTCTCTGATGCGGCGTCAAGGATAACCGCAGCCATGGTCTCCGAGCTGATAGTCCATGCTGCTCCAAACGTCGTCGAACTGTTGGTGCAGATGGTTGTTGTCTTGCAAACGTCCCCATCGGTTGACTCAGGGATCGAGTCGTGGCTGCACGATCCGTTACAGCCATGAGGATAAGATGCCTGTCATCTGGACTGCTAGTGATACGAGGCCGTTAGGATCCAGCATAGCGTTCCGTATTACCCTCCTGAACCCACCGATTCCATATTCTGCTAACAGTCATTGGATCACGACCAACGCGAGCAGAAATGTCGCGATACGACAAACCGCAATCGCGATAGGCTTCAATACGACCTTTATCAAAGTCGGAAACGTGATGGTACACATTTCTCCCCTTACACGAGGCATGACAACAACGTTTTACCAGGCAACGCCGGTCAACTGCTGTTTGTGTATGAGAAATCGGTTGGAAACTTTCCTCATGTCAGCACGTTGTAGGTGTCGCCACTGACGCCAACCTAATCATTTGCATGTCACAGCATCTTCTTCCTGTCGGTTAAATTTCACGTCTGTAGCACGTTATCTTCGTGGTGTCGCAATTTTAATGGCCAGTAGTGTATATGCATTCATGCGGTTCTCACTTCTTTTATAATTTTTCTGATTCCTCTGTTTTTCAGACTTTCCTTATGTTCCTCAAGATAGCAATGAACTGTTTTAATTCGCTTGGAATCAAGTATCACTCACTCCCACTTATTTTTCACGAGCTCCAGCCTGTAGTTTAACAGATATTCATAGAAAAATGCCAAGATACGCATATATTCTAATCTTCTTACTCCATCTCCGCCTTCCCCCTCTCTCTATCGATCTCTTCCTCTCCCTTCTCTGTTCAACTCCTCCTCCCCAACTCTCTGTCCATCTCATCCTCCCACTCCTTCGTGTCCATCTGTTCCTTTTTCTTTCCTCTATCTATCTCCTCTCTCTCGCCTCTCCCTGTCCATCCCTTCCTTTCCCCTTTCTCCACTTTCTCCTCCCACTCTCTCTGTCCTCGCCTCTCCCTGCCTCTGATCATTTCTGCCCCCAATATCTTTATCCTCTCCTTTCCTCCCTCCCTCCCTCATCTCCTCCTGCCCTCTTCTCTGTCTACTTTATCATCTCCACCCCAGTAGGCCTCTGGTGGTTCTTACCCTCACAATTAGGTTGAAATCGTACCAGGTATTTAGGACGAGCTTTTTACCTGTGGCTTTGCACGCGTACGCACATGTCCAATATCTTCCACATGTAATTAACATATTTCACACGTATTTGTACACATATTTCACCGGCATCTCTAGCGAATTTCTCCCTGCATCTCCTCCGAAGTAAAAACTCAGAGCTCCACCCTCCACCATTATAACCATTGCGGTGGTCTTTGGGGACTCTGCAGGAGTTATTCCGTTTGATGTCCTTCCTCGTGGTGCAACGATTAGCTACGAAGAGTATCGTGCTACCCTCAGGAAACTGAAGAAACGACTTCGGCGTGTCCGTCACCACAGAAATTCAAATGAACTTCTCCTTATCCATGACATCGTAAGACCTCCTACAAGTCTGCGCATCCGAGAGGAGCTCCCAATACTTCACTGGACTGTTCTTCTTCATCCACCCTTGAGCTCGGATCTCGCACCTTCAGACTTCTATCTATTTGGCGCAATGAAATGAGAAACTCAGTGGGAAACGGTACGTGGATGATGGGGAAGTTACTGATGCTACAAGACGTTGGCTACGAGGTCGACCAGTAGTGTGGTACCTTTCGGACATGCAGGCTCTCCCAGTAAGGTAAAGTAAGGCCGCCACATTCAACGGAGATTATGCTGAAAAAATACCGTCTTGTAGCCAAAGGGATGGCGAATAATATGTTCTATTGTAATCCTGAAAAGAAAACCTATTTTCAAGAAAAAAAGTGTTGCATTAGCTATTGAACGCCCCTCGTACCACATTCACGATCAAGAAATAGAGGGAATTTTTCTTTTATATTATTACAACTTAGTTTTCGCTCTACAGCATTGTAAGGCGGTGCAAGTGCTACTGAGGTTAGGACACTGGATTCTTGTCTGAGAGAAGGGGTACAATAACCTCGTGTGCCCACCCTAATTTATGATTTCAGAGGTTGTCGGTAACGCTCAGGCAAATGTCGAGATAGTTTTCTAAGAACAGGAACCTCCAGCCGTGCTTATTCTACCTGTCCGATGGCTTAAACGATAAACCTAAACATTCTATAAACTTTCCTTTTAGAATAGAAATCTTGTATTCTGAAAAACGTAGATTTTAATGTTATTCGCAGTCTTCTACCGCTGATACACTACTAACATTTTCCGAAGTTGAAGGCTACAGTGAGTTTCATCACAGCAAGAACAAATTAATTCCAATACAACTCAATCTCTCTTCGACATTGAAGGTGAAGGAACAACGAGCGACAAAATTCGAAAAATATTGCCGAATACACAGTTTCTAAACGTGAGAGAATTCCTTTTAATTATAATATAAATGGCTGATCTAGTTGTTAGAAAATGTCAGACTGTACTTTATTCGAGATGGTGAGTGAATTGTCACCAGGAGCTCCCTGTACCCTTTTTATGGTATTTTTCGAGACCTATGTATTCGGTGTCGTGGTCGCAGCGAGAAATTGGCCTTCGTCAGTGTAAGGCAGACAAACTTGGATGGCAGCGAGCCAACACGTGTTCCAAGCCGGTCGCGGCCAGTGTAATACGAGTTGCCTCCCTCCTCGTTAGGTGTCGGACAGACAGGAGCCGTGATGGACTATACAATGACGGCTCCTGTAGATTGCGTACACACTTGCACAGTGGGATCGGGTTTCAGGGTAGAGTGTGCTCTGGAACTAACGAGGTGCGAAACAGTCAGTCAGCTGCCTTGAATAATGGATGGATGGTCCGTAGATTACTGCACCCCACGAGGTGTTCCACGAAGCTATCAGGATGTAATAGCTACTGTGACACACAACTATATGCATAAAGTGTACTGTATTAATTTAGGAAAACTGTTTAATAACATTGTGCGCATAGCATTCCTACGATTAGAGAACTTCCAAAAACTCGATGGCAAGTGTCAGTAAATAAATATAAAAAAATAAAAATGGTTTCCAAATCGACCATATTTATAAAGTTGAGGTAGAAAGTATCATATGAAAGTTCTAACTAAACAAATTTATCGGCATCCAGCGATTCACGAAATATTTATTTCTGAAGATTTGAGTCGACAAATCCGTGATTCCTAATTGTTTTCTTTTCTAGATCTTCTTCCTAGTTCGCCTCACAACACATCTCCTTTTTCGGACTTTAGCAGTGGATTGCATTAATGGCTCACTTATTTTTTAAAAAATTCACCGTCGGTTTTGACTGTAAAAACTATTTGTTTATAACATCCACTAATGCAATTTCGACTTTTAGCCATAATCAAGATGAATACAGTGAAACTGAGAGGGAATGTACATACAGAATTGTATCACATCACTTATATAGTACAAATCACACGCCAGTTATGTGATAAGACAACGTAATTCTAACACTTCATGCTTCAACTCATGTCAAAATTTTAACTGTATCCGACACATATATATGTCATCATCTACAGCCGTACCCCACTTCGGACTATGCGCCGACATAAAAAAAAATCCCTCAACACTGAGAAGGAGTGTGCGACGTAAAGGAAAGTTTGTAGGTGTCTTTCTATATCCGAAAGGTGATTTCTACTCAAATTTCGCGCTGTCACTTAAGAGTGACGCTAGTAACGCCATTACGAGGGTGCAAATTTGACTTGCTTTAAACACGCACACTAACGGTCATGAGCTTTAGTTATCTTTGAGACTGGACGTTGTGAGCAGAGGTTGGTCAAGAATGCCTTTAAGGTGACAAACACGCCTTTATTAACATGTCACTGAGTGTGAACGAATACGTGTAATAGGGCTACGAGAAGCTTGATGTTCCTTCTGTGACATTGCGGAAAGACTTGGCAGGAATGTAGCACGGTTGTTGCCAGCGGTGGTCAAGAGAATGTACGAAGACAAGAAGTCCGGGGCAAGGACGACCATGTGGCACTTCCGAGAGGGAAGATCATCATGTTCTATGTAGAGTTCTGGCTCATAATGTGGCATTTGCAGTAGCAATTTGAGCAGCAGTTGACACTCTAAGGCGTCATGGTCTCCTGACCTTCATTGCTTACATATTCCGCCCTCACAATCATATTCCGCACATCAAGACGCTTCATTCGAACGCAAACTCGATAAGAAAAAGTCAATGTTGTATGCATTCATGTAAACTAAATGCAAATAACAAGTAAATCGCTAGTGCGCACTGAGGTTGAAATACTCAAGGCTGGCGTACACTCACACACATTCAAGACACGACAAAAGCTTTTAGTTCAGGAGAGGCAAACCGCATGCCTGGAGGCCAGTCCCTTCAGAGGACGAGTCAACCTATCTACGGCAGCTGTCGACCGCCCGTAGAGCAGACAGCGTTTGCCTGAGTGAAAGGGAGGAAGACCCCGTGTTCGGTTTAAAAGCAAATTCCGCTACATTGTGTGGGAGCGCCAAGCCTACGCATTCTTTCCAAACATAGCACACAGTTTCAGAGGTTTTCAAAGGGAGACAGAAAACGCCAAACGCCGATGCTATAGATTTACGGATTGTTCGCCTTAAACGAAACGTCATTATCCCGTTTTAGAAGAGCAATGCTGATTGGCAGACGATATTCCTGATGCCTTGAGCTGAAGGAGTAATGGAAGAGAGAAAAATATATACCCCTTCACGTCTGGCGTGAAGAGGGGCAGCTCCGTTGTCGCTCTTGGAGCGAGAACACGTAACGAGAGCGTGTGCACTTTCTGCAAAGTGCCTTCATAAAGCCCCACTTTGACTGTGGTTCCATGCTCGAGGACCTCAACGGTAACGGTCGCCCCCACAGTGCCAATACGACAAGGGCTCCGCTTCGGCGATTTAGTTCGGGAACAGTGAAACATCCTTCGTAAAGCCCGGATCTTTCAATGTGTGATTTCACTCCTTTCGCGACCTGAAGAAAGACATGCATGGACAGCAGTTTCAGTCAGACGATGAATACCAAGAGTGGATGCGGTTGGGGATCTGTTGGTGGCCGAACGCGTTCTAATAAATAAAAACTGAGCGTCTCTTCTCCAAGTGTAAATAATGTCTTAACGTGTGTGGTGATTACTTTAGAAGGAAACTATTCCATGTTTCCGCGGTGGCAGGTGTTCGATTTTTATTTGACAGTCCCTGATTAATCGTAGACTTCAAATAATACGTATCCAACGCTGTGAATTCTTCTTATTCATTCAATTCAGTTCATTAATTTCAATGCATGTCATTCATTTAACATTTTCAATATTTATTTTTGCTTATTCACACCACAAGTTCTATAGATGTAAAAGTACGACGTGTAAAAATTTTTACACCTTATAACTTGGGGCTCTCCTTGCCATATACTGCCATTGTCATTGAAAATGCGCAGCGTCAGGACCAAGAATAATGAGAACAGAAACATTACTAATGAAAATAGTATAAAAACTAGCGAAGCCAATGCTGCACTCACTGCTAAATTTGGAGGGAAACAGGAGAGTCCAATAGGGCCTTCTTACCTAAATCTTAATGCAAGAGGTATCGCAATAACCTTCCGCGACCTCTGTATCATATTGATGAGAATTTTTACTGTGTATTACTACGGCCAGTTACGGAATGAAGGGAAGGAGAGGATGAATCTTGATGCAGGCCCGCTGCCTAGTTGTATCGAAAAAGAGCAAGGAAACTGTCTAACATAATTTTCACTTTCAACAGACGGATTATAGTCAATGCTGCCACATACCCGCATTTACGAGCCATTACGAAGAAATCTGGAACTAAAATGAAGGTGAAACTTCCTGGCAGATTAAAACTGTGTGCCCGACCGAGATTCGAACTCGGGACCTTTGCCTTTCGCGGGCAAGTGCTCTACCAACTGAGCTACCGAAGCACGACTCACGACCGGTACTCACAGCTTTTACTTCTGCCAGTATCCGTCTCCTACCCAAACGGTAGAGCACTTGCCCGCGAAAGGCAAAGGTCCCGAGTTCGAGTCTCGGTCGGGCACACAGTTTTAATCTGCCAGGAAGTTTCATATCAGCGCACACTCCGCTGCAGAGTGAAAATCTCATTCTGGTAAAATGAAGGTGTTGCTGGTCAGAGACTGCTCGTCGTTACTGGACCTTCAATTCCTGCTATCACCTGTATTCGAACTGGGTTCCGGTATACTTGCATTCTTTATTGACAGCGAAAACGGAACCGGGCAGCTGTACAGGACTGTCAACAGAGGAGCTCCTCTTAGAGGTGCGGTAATGGCGTCGAAAAGAAAGAAAGTCAAACGTACTTAGGTCTCCAGACTTAGAGTTCTTGTTATGTCTGTGGGTTATTCCTTTGATGGGGTTGATAATCATAAACTCATAAAACTTTTTAAAAGACGTAATCGTCGGTTTTGATTGTTAAAATTATTTATAATGAAATCCAATATTGCGATTTCGACCTAATTTAGCCATTTTCAAGTGGAATACAACGAAAATAACGTCAGTAGATCATGATCTTGTGGATAGTGTTGCTGACCCTCTCTCATGGGGTCCCGGGTTCGATTTTCGGCCCGGTCGGGGATTTTATCCGCTCGGGACTGGATGTGTGTTACCCTTTTCATAATTTTGTCACAATCGTCGAGCAAAACACCAAAGTGACCTCAAATATATATATAAAAAAAAAACCTTGCACCTGGTGACCGAACTTCCCAAAAGGGGATTCCCGCACAGTATTCGCCATACGTACAAAAACAGCGTAGTCACACAGAACTGTGTCACTTCACTTACACTGTGTTACGCACGTGGTAGTTATGAAACCACATGTTACTCACATGCCACATGTCAAAACTGAAAATATCGGACATGTGTGTATCATCATCCCGTGGTCCAACTGCATTGGCTGAACAGACAACTGAAATAATGCATCCACATTAAGCGAGAAAGAGACTATGTACATAAAATTCCGTTAACTATATACACTGTTACCTTGTAGACATCTTTTGCATAAATAGCTTCAAGTTACTGCACGATTTCACTGTTCGATAACAGCTAATTCTTAGTGAGAAAAACGCTTACTCAGGTCATATTACTCAAAATGGTCTTACCACCATCAGCTTCAGTTGCTATCAGACACTTAACATCTGTGGTAATTTAATATTATTTATACAAACATTCTCAAGACTGAACGATGCATAATGTTTACATCACTTTCACAATGTACATAGTCTTTTCTCGCTTAATGTGGACACGTTCTTTCAGTTACACATTGATGGAAAAACTCACAACGCAAGAAAATAATTAATGTTGAGTAATGAAAGTTCGCATAGACATTTGTCTAGGTGACATATTTAAGTGATTCAAATTGCAATATCACTGGTTAATGTAAGCGCGAGGTAAGCCATAGCAAATGTGAAATGCTGGTACGTTAATAACTGGTGTAACCGCCAGACTGTTGAATGGAAATATGTAAACGTGCATGCATTGTGTTGCATAGGTGCTGGATGTCAGTTTTTGGGACGGAGTTCCATGTATGTTGCACTTGGTCCATACAGGGACGGTTAACGTTGTTTGTGGATGTCGCTGGAATTGTCGTCCGATGATGTCCCATATGTGCTCGACTGGAGACAGACATGGTGATAGAGCAGGCCCAGGCAACGTGTCGACAATCTGAAATCACACCGTGAAAGATCCGGGATTTACGAAGGATGTTTCGGTGTTCCCGAACTAAATCTCTGAAGCGGAGCCCTTGTCCTATTGGCAGTATGGGGGCGAGCGTTATCGTTGAGGTCCTCGAGCATGGGACCACAGTCAAAGTGCGGTTCTATGGAGGCACTTTGCAGAAACTGTGACACGCCATGAAGTGTAAATGCTCAGGAATGCTGTCGAGCGGAATCGTCCTGTTGCACTTAGGCCCATCCCTACACTGCCAATCGGATGAAGGCTACGCTTCAGCGAATTTGTTGGGAAATACTGTAATATTGAGAAAATTCCCGGCAGATTAAAACTGTGTGCCGGACCGAGACTCGAACTCGGGACCTTTGCCTTCAGCTGGAAAGTGCTCTACCATTTGAGCCACCCAAGCACGACGAAGGCAGCAAACGAGGTGTTCGGTTTTCATTTGGCCGCCCCTCCTAATTAGATACTAAGATCACGGTTCAAAAGGACCTAATTTCATGGTATGATATGAACTAAATTGATCGATGGGGATAAAATCAATGGAGATGCAATGGCAAAAAAATATATCGGTGCCAGTCGTTCACATACGCTGAAACTGCAGCGTAATGAGACAACAGGTGGCATTACCATAATAAAAGGACACAAATGCATGGGGAAACAGAATTGAACATGCAACTTTCTCATTAACAAGCAGGTATTGATCTGTCCTGACGCTCTGACTCCAAAGGGAAACTGTCGCTGCCTGTCTGTTGAGTTGTTCAGTATGCCGTCATTCGTGATAAATAGGCGGCTACTCAGCTTGCCTATCATCAGACAAAAGCTTAGAGCCTTTCTGAAGCAACCTCTCTATCGTGGCATCTGGGAGGGTCGCGCAACTTCTCCACCTGCAGAGAATCAGCACGTCGAAACACATGACAGTCGAACCAGCATGTTGAAATTATTCCCCGACACATAGCAGAAATAGACGAGCCTTTCGTGACGGAGCTATCCTCTTAAGGAACACAATATGCATCATTAAAGCAAGGTAATCAATGAACGCCATCGTCAGAGGTTTTGATCTTGCCGAAATGTGCTTTTAATTCTTTTGCAGCTGGGCAAAGGCGATGTGAACTGTCCGAGGAGTTTGAAATAGCCGGTGCTTAGGCAGCAGCGGGCTGCATCTGACAGCCTCGTGGAAGTCAGAGAGACTCATACTACTTTTCAACGGCCCCACCTCACGTCAAGCACGCGATCCAGCTAAGGAACGTGGTTAGGCGTTCAAGGAGTAGGACAGGGAGAGATTTAAATAACATATACAAATCCTCGGCAGCATTTGTGAAACCAATGAATTTCCCCGTAAGAAGGGGGTAAAACAAGATGATTCTGTATCTCCAAAACTACTTTTAGCAATTCTGGAAAAAGCAATGTCTAAATTGAATTAGAAAACAGAGGTAAAGATGGAAAGAAGCGAAATAACCTATGGTTTGCTAATGATATTGTTGTGTTTGCAAATAATATAAAGGAACTTCAAATATTAGTTAGCGAACTTGAGCTAGTCTCCTCTGAAGTTAGTCTAAAGATGAACCATCTTGAAACCAAGAGCATGACGAACGAATGGGCATCTGAGGAAAATATGTACATATGTTGGAAGTAGGCTACACAGCTGCAAAGGGTAACATAATATGTCTATCTGACTCAACTTGTAAATAGGAAAGTAGACTTAAATCAGAAATATTTCGACTTATTAAATTGGGCATTCATGCTTACGAAAGATACTCCTCAGTTTTCAGCTGTAAGGTGTCGTTTGAGCCGAAGAATAAATTTTTGGACGGAAGTATATTATCAGTTATAACTTACGGCTGTGCGACATGGGTTCAAATGGCTCTGAGCACTACGGGAATTAACATCTGAGGTCATCAGTGCCCTAGAACTTAGAACTACTTAAACCTAACTAGCCTAAGGTCATCACACACATCCATGCCCGAGGCAGGATTCGAACCTGCGACCATAGCGGCAGCGCGGTTCCAGACTGTAGCACCTAGAACCGCTCGGCCACCACGGACGGCTGGGACATGGGGCTTAAATGAGATCGTTTTTAGACAGCTCATAGTACCCCATAGAGGATGATGATCAACGTAGTGCTACTCAAAGAAAGGCAGAAAGAAAGCAATAGATATCAGACGTACAATAGAGGCCAGTAACGCAGTCGGAAGAGTAAATATCTTGTTATGGAAGTGGGTGGTCACGTCGCTCGAAGAAAGGATGGTAGATGGTCAGAACAGATACTAGATTTTTTGATCCCAGTTTACCGGAAAAGACCAAGGGGGCAAGCACCAGACAGGTGGGACAGATACGACAGACATCTGTATTCAGTTGGCATCGGGAAGTTCAACATCGATAGAAATGGAAAGACATGCACGACCACTCAAAGAGTGCACGTCGCGATGCGGTTGAATTGGCTGATGATGATAATGATGATAATGAAATTATTAACTTAACTGGGACACTGGAGTTGGACAGTCTTTACGACGAAAAATTAATACCTGTTTTCCTATGTCAAGCGATTAGCAGTAAGTGAAAAAAAAAAGAGATATTCTCAACAAGAGGAAGGACCCGTGCACGTGATACGCCATTGTTTTTGTTACTGTGACGATTTACGCATCGTTCACCGAGAGCATATCGAGAGCCTATGGCTTCATACGGATGGCGAAACATATTAGTTTAAATTCGAAATTGAGTAAAATCTGTGCGCAAGATAAAAATGCATACCTTGGTTCGTATTCAAAGATTAGAACTCTGTAGCTTTCGATACCTGGATAAACACGAACAGATTTTTTTTCTTGTTACTTCTGCTGTCTTATACATGATTATTATCTTTTAAATAAAGAAATTTGCCGAAGTCCTACTACATTTTTGGAGATATTTAACATTCAGACACGTGACAGTAAAATACATCTCCGTCATGACCTCATTATCTAAGTAGTAGTAGACTGGATGCATGTTTCGGACGGATGATAAGCGCAGTACATACTACGGTAAACCTGCGCTTCAACAAGAGTTGGTAAGGTTCAAACTGTTGGATACGAATTTCCAACTCTAAAGGCAAAAAAGTAAGCAACTGTTTAGAGTTCTGGAATTTAATCTACCGTTTGCAAGATCCTACACGACCTCCTGCGAGAACTGCCGTAGGCACTCAGCCGAATAATGCGGGTAATTGTAAAAAGGAAGGAGGGAAAATTAGCATTTAACGTCCTGCTAATTACTAGGTCATCAGAGACGCTACACAATTTTGAACTGAGGGAGGATGGATGGGAAAGAAAATTGGCTGTCCATTTTCCCAGAGAATCACACATCGAACTTGCGACTGTAGCGGTCGCGCGATTGCGAACTGAAGCGCCTAGAACCGCTTGGCCACAGCGGCCGGCCAGGTACATTCAGCGGCATATATAGATACTATTTACAAAATGTGTTGCGAATAAAGTTATTAGCAAAGAAGTAATAAATTTAAACTTCATGGACAATGCGGCAGTTTGGGACTCATCTCGTTGTTTATGACGTCATATCTGCTGAAATGTGATAGGTAGGTGGTCCTTACCTCGACATCGACTGTTGTTTTGCAGTAAGGGATGTGTGTACCAGGTTGAGGTCAGTCCATTGGCTACACACACACACACACACACACACACACACACACACACATACACACACTCACATACATAAATTTTTGTTATACATATGGATTCACTCAAAATGTAAGGATGAAACTCCTAAGGGGAAAAAAGTCATTCTAGCAAATACTGGTAGTAACAGATGTAGCATATAGGGTTTTCGAAGACTTATGCCCAGCGATCAAGCAACTATGTCACTGGAAGCAGGAGCTCATCTGTATCAGGAAATGTTTACAAATGCGTTTGTAGCTTAGAGAACGTAGCACCAGATATGCGATGAAATAATGCTTTGAATGCGATTGTGTGCGAACTCGAAAAATGATCGTGTCGAACAACTGCAAAAAATAGATGCAATACGATACTTTCTTTATCAAAAATAGCATCAATTACAAGAAATGTTTATGCTGAATGCTGCTGCAGAGTTACAGGTGGTTTTCTGTTGACTTTTCGCATCATCCGCAAATGCTTCGTAGCACCACTTTGATCCTGTCCTTCGTTCTGCTCCAACGATGAAGACGCTATCAGACATCTAGACACGCCCAGTAACGATAGTTCGCTGCTGAGTTATCGTGTAGCCGACAGACGTGGCAGATCCTGTTACATCGTTCTTAACAGCTGGTTCCGCTACAGCTTTAAGGTGCCGTATACACACACACACACACACACACACACACACACACACACACACACATACATGTGCGCGCACGATCTAGAGCAGGCCGCGTGAGGTGAGCTTTATTCCTTTTGGCGATGTCGCCTGCACACAGCTCAGCGCCCGTGGTCCATTGTGGACTCCCCACTCGTGTCGCTACCCAGCATGTCTGCTCAGAACTCTGACAGTCGTTTTGGGAAGTTTTCGCCAAAGAGGACGGGCTCTACCGCTGTAAAGACAAGATTACTCTTTCCACAGTTACGACAACTGAACGCACTAAAGTAGTTACGGGCCTTCCGAGGCTGTTTACTTCTTACTATTGTCCACGTAGCCCTAGTGTCTTCCGGTATTCGGTCATTTACACCGCTTCTCCTCCAGTTCTAATAGTATCTTTCGGAAAATGAGTACAAATGATAAAAGTCGTCTCTTGTAAGCGACTTTCATGTTATGCATCGGTATGCGAGTTGCGAAGTAGTCTTAATTCAATGACTCTGTAGTCATTGTGTTCATCTGCTAAGAGTAACTTTATCTTTGATTAAGTAATGCAAGGCACCTCTTTAGCCAGTGTTTTGAACGTTGAGTGCAGCCAGCCAGTCATACGTATCGCTTCCCGCCGAGTATCCGTTTCAGCAAGGCAGCATGGACTGGCAGACAGAGCACTCTTAATTTCCTCCTGAAGCCGTGAACATCATTCTGCCTGCCGCTGACTGCAAGTATAGACATTCGTCTCGTCATACTGGGATGGGTATTTAAAGCTAAGTCGTCCAGGGGCGTGTTACTGTAGCTTGCTCGCTCTCTACTCAATATCTGTTTTTCATTGAGTCATCCGAGCATATCCGTCGCATTGCACGTTTTCTTTACTGCTAGATAATACTACGTAGATTACCATGAACATAGATTTATTTTTTTGTCTTTTCTAAATGTGTGGTCCTGTAAAGCCACTTAGTACATATGCCGACATTTTTATATCTTATTCACGAGCTTCTTAATAATAACTGAGTTTATATTCAAATCTCTTGTGGGTTATGTTCCTCATGAAACTATTCTATTTCAGTTTCCCTATCCTTAATGTTCATTTGCACATGTACTAATTTAAGATTTGTTCATGAATGCAAGACGTTCACATGCAATCTATTGACACATTTGTAGGTTTCGAAAGTGAAAAGTTCTAGAGAAAGGAAAAAAATTTCTTCTCTTTTTGTGCATGACTACATTACATAAAAAGTAGGAATACTTTGTTAAGAACGTTCTGAGTGCCATGCCAGGAGAATGACTGATCCTAGGTGACAATAAGAATGTTTCTACAAGCTGATTCTTGCAAAGAAAAAAAAGCAGCGACGAGCCACTTTTAACAGTGTTATTTGTTTACACTGGTAGCGTCGTTACTGGTTTCAAACCGACAGTTTCATCTTCAGACGGATGTCCACGTTAGAATTACGTTTTTTATTGTTTCCATTATTTGTTGATTGTTCTTTTCTCAACAACTAATGTAAACAACAACAAATGTAATTTAATCGTCAACGGCCGCCTGAAGAAGAAAGTGTCGGTTCCAAACCAGAAATGGCGCTATGTGAGCAAATAAATAAATAAACAGCATTGTTAACAATAATTGATTGCCGTTTTCTTCTTTCCAAGAATCTACTTGTACTTTGTACACAGCACCGTCTCAGAAAGGTCAGTGTTCAACCAAACAGAAGGAAAAAAGTCTTTCTTCCATCTGTCACTAACAATAAGACACTTGGTTTTATTTGTTATAATACGAGTGTAGAAATACAGCTTTAGGTTTTTAAACAGTAGAACTGCAGCCAGTTAAAAGCACTTCTCATATTTCGTTAATTTTTTAAATTCCAGAGGTAAGCATAGCTGGGCACTAGGACTACGAACCATCTACTAACGCATGTGCCAAAGACTTTCTCCATGGTTCACCATCTGGATCAAGCCTAAGGACTCGCAGCAGAATACCGCGAACGCAACAACACTGAAAACTCGTTTTGTGAAAGAATGGTAGTGAGAACAGTTTTCCCTTCCATTCTTCACTCATTGATCTTAGCAGAGAATGCAGTTCTAGAAAGTGCTTTCAGCAATAGTATTATTTCCTGTTTTAAATCCAATGTTCAGCTAAATACGGTAAGTGCGAGTCACAATCACAGTGACTTCAAGACATACGATGCAGCGAAAAATGCTTCTACATTTTGCCTTCATATGAGCTGTTTTACATGCGTTATGTATTAGAACTTATCGTGTGCTGCTACAGCTACCCTGTACATATTTCTCCTATGTACATTGACACACTGACACTGATAGGTAGTATTAGGAAAGTTGAAGGTTCAAATGGCTCTGAGCACCATGGGACTTAACTACTGAGGTCATCAGTCCCCTAGAACTTAGAATTACTTAAACCTAACTCACCTAAGGACATCAGACACAGATCCATGCCCGAGGCAGGATTCGAACCTGTGACCGTAGCGGTCGCGCGGTTCGAGACTGTAGCGCCTAGAACCGCTCGGCCACTTCCGCCTACCACCCTTCCCTCGAACACTCCTAACGGTACTCTTGTTTGTGATGAACATTGTTGTCCAGGACAGAATACGGGGTTCTGTTACTCCAGAAATCTTCGAGCCACTAACATATCTTGGAATCTATTCGGTGTATTAGGATCTCTTTAGGAGACTATAGTGGGCACTGTGTCAAATGCCTTTCGGAAATACAGGAATAAGGAATATGCCTGTTTTCAGTCTTCTGTGGCTAGCTGAGTATCGCAAGAGCGATGCTTCCTAAATCCATGATGATTTGTCGGCAGAAGATTTTCTGCCTCACGGAAATTTATTTTAATTTAAATACGCTCAAGAATATTAACTAACTAAGCCCTCCCCCCCTTACGGACAAAATAGTTAGCCAACGCTAGAGAAATCATTACAAGCATGACGTAATACCTCGTAATTCCACCCGTGGACTTGGTAACCGCCTGAACTCGGTTAGAAAGTCAGCCAACAAGGTTATGCAGGTACGTCGCATCCAGCTTAAGCTACTTGCTGAGGATTTGATCACACGGTTCTGCTAAACGACGGGGATGCTGAAGTCAGCAAATTACCCCTTGTTCCAAGACGTCCCACAGATTTGCTATGGTGATTCACGTCAGGTGATTTTGCAAGGCCAGTCGAGATGTAACAGGGTGTGGAGAACGTTCAGAACGCCCGTCACATATCATCCAGACAGATAAACTTTGCTGTCGTTGAGCGTATGTAGCTGTGTGAGCAAATGACCTTTCGCGAGGTGGCGGATTCCAAATTTTCACTGCATGCAGTTCCCGTCGCAGTATTCTCTAACAGATGGGGACGGAAATTCATTTACTGCCTACAGAAATTGATGTCGGGTTTGGAAGCGATTTTAGTTGACAAGCCGTGGAACGCATTCCGGTCAGGATACGTTTCCAACCACAATTCTAACGCCGTGTTTCGTGGTCGCATGCGTTACGCCAATGCTTGTAGACACCCTGAACAGTCCACCGTGAAACAACAACAACAACAACAACAAATGTTAAAATGTGTGTGAAATCTTATGGGACATAACTGCTGAGGTCGTCAGTCCCCTAAGCTTAACCAAATTATCCTAAGGAAAAAAAAGTTCAAATGTGTGTGAAATCTTATGGGACTTTACTGCTAAGGTCATCAGTCCCTAAGCTTACACACTAATTAACCTAAACTATCCTAAGGACAAACACATACACACCCATGCCCGAGGGAGGACTCGAACCTCCGCCGGGACCAACAACAACAGATTCAGCAACTTCACACTCAGTATGGCCATGGCCACGGACATACACGATTGCCCCTTTTTGACACTGTGTCGCGTCGTTACATTTCCCTTGTGTACATACTGTCTAATGTCCGCTTGAAACATAAATGTCTCACTGATCGTTACTGCCTTATACCCACGTATAGGCACGTAAATCGATCGCTGTGCCATCTGTACAGGCCAAACGGTTCATCTGTGCAATCGCACTGTGATGACTAATTTTTTGCCCGGTGAGCTACCCTACTACCTGACATTCTGTAGAAATGAACTCTTAACCATCGCTGGACAAAATTTAGGGATGAAGAAGTTAAAGCCGACGCTGTGGCTCGTGCTTCACTTCTGTCCACTGCGGACTGGACGCTGCGGTTCGCGCACGCCGACACGGATTCCGCGGCCCGAGGTCGCCGCACTGGCAACGCAAGTATGCGCCTCCAAATATGGAGCGCTCGGGCTGGCGCGTTGTCGTACACGCCGAAAACACATGCTGCGCTGCCCGCAGGAGGAATGCTACGCTCGCCGAGCGAGACAGATGCGTGCGCGACTGCCCGCCGGTGGCCGAGATACCCATCTGGCGGCGTGCCCCGGGGTGCAGCCCAGACGGGGTCTCGTTCCAGCGGCATTAATATGCCGCACGGCACCGCGCATGCGCGCTCCCTGCCCGCAGATTAATAACTGACACGCACCGAGTAACAAACTCGAAAAAAACAAACACCCGTAGTCGCGGACGCCGAGTGAAAACAGAGTCCCGGACGTGCTTGTTTTGTCTAATAGAAAACCCATCTCGTTAAGTCATCGGACGTGTTCTTCGCGGCTATGTAACTCGCGCGTATGACTGGAATTACTGAGGGCTTTACTAGGTATTCAGTTCTATCATACCTGCATACATGAGAGCGTTGCCTCAACTATATGAGAGTTGAGATCTCGAGCAGTGAAGGAGATTATCGTCTTAAAGATGGAATCTTTTCGTTATATTTATCTACTGTATCTCCCAGCGACGAAACAGTCTATGTCTGAATGCAAGAAAACCCAGTCTATCAGAACACTGCAGAGGATTTCCCGAGAGACGCTTGTAGGTTTCTGTTTTTCCAAGGACGTCGTTGGACACTTAAATAAAAATTGTTATGCCTTACTTATCATCTGTAGCATTTTTGTTGAGATATTTTGCCTTCAACAGTTCTTGTATATACAATGCAACGAACTTTCTCTATTCCTCACTTCACCTCAATTTCGATGAGACATGGAATTACGTTAAGCAAGTACAAAATTGCATCCTTAGTCTTATCTATGATCTTTAAAACATATCAAAATATTTAATTTTATATGATTAGCAGGGAGCAGAAGTTTGATTCTTAACTTTTTTTATGTTTCATGCTGAAGTGACTGCAACGCAGAACAATGTTACTGTTGGTAATGACGTGCCTTGCTGCTCACGTACTCAAGAAGCAACAGATTTCGATTCAACAATGTCGAAACTCAAGAAATACGGTAATGGCTTTGAGATCACCGGAAATCTCTCTCTTATCGTAGCTTATGCTGCGTAACAAATGCTTTGTCTCCAGATAATTTTCCCTTGCACAGCTTGCTTACCTATTTTAGAATTCGGAAACCATCATCAATGATAAATTTTACTGTTACTTTTGAAAAAAAAATCCGATAATCTATAGTAACTCAAAGTACCAAATCTTTTCTGTGACACAGATGGAGTATGGCTGTCAAGGAACAAAGGCACACTTACCGTTAAGTCATGTTAGTGTTATAACTTACGTTTTTATGTTAACAGTATTGCGTTAGCTTCAGCTAACTGTAGTTCAGTTGCGAGATGATTCGATTCACACTGTGGAATTTTATATCACAGCATGGGCTCTTGATCATGGAATCAGGTTACCTCCGCTCTTATAAGCTCCTCTCCAAGAATGATGGAATATGAACCATTAGTTCCATAGTACCCAGTTCATTCTCTTGTTCAGGACATTAGGCATATAAGTGCAGATATTTTTATTGTGACTGATGACAGTGTACTGAACAACACTACATCAGTATTTTCTTCATTTGCAGAGTGCATTTATAGCAGTAGGAGTAGAATGTTCTTGGGTTGGTTAGTAATTCCATGTAAATAGGCGAGAGAAATGCATTAATGCTTATTTTCCCTTGGGCAGTAAGTAAGGTGTGGATGTGTGGATGCAAAATGGTTAATCTGTACCGACAGGCGTAGTCCACTTAGTCGTGCGGTTACGACTGTGTAGAAAACATCAAGCAGAAAATTGAGTGAGGTGGTTGCGGAAGACTATCAGACACAGAGGAAAAACAACTAACACACTGAAATGGGTACATATTAAGGCGCCAGTGATCACAATATCTGCACTTCTACCCCTAACATGCTGTCTAATTATTCACATATATTTGACGTTAATAGGGTAGTTTCATATCACAGATGACGAGTGCCAAATAATCCTTTAAAACGCAGTGATTGATAACGTATGTATGGTAAATGAAGTTCGACTTTGATTGATAAACTGCTCTACACGGCATATCGTTCGTTCTGAAGTTATTTTGTATATATACTCTCGTTTTTTTTTCTCTGTTTGTAGTATTGCTAAGACTGGCAGAAGAAATCTTGTGACTGCTTTGCCTGCGTAGTATTCTTACTCATTCTTAGTAAAATATAAAATAATTTAATCGTATTGTTATATAATGTCGAGCACGTTATCGTATTTTAGAGCTCACCAATTTATTCAAAATATTGGTAGAAAATTGCAAGTGCGTCTTTCTTTGCGTACACTCTATTTTGCGATTAACGAAAATGAGCTAGCAACAGAGATGAAAACTCCTTGAGTCTCGCAGCAAGGGAAGTGTGACATACAGAATGGTAAGAAACGATCTCAAAAGCTTGTAGAGGTGTTGTAGGGTAGGTTGTGCAGAGAAATTGCTGTTAAGAAAAAACTTCGGTACATTGAGCTGTTTTCTGATTTATTGGCATTGAAGTTAGCCTTTCACGCCTTTACGCGCGAAAATTCGAGCCACCCGCCAGTCACGGTGCCGACAAACATGTTCTTCGTTTGGTTTTATAGAAGCTAAGAAGAAAGCGATACAAAAATTGTATCCGGGACGGTAACAAGAATCGAATCCGAGCCAAAGGGTGAGCAGTTTCGTGCTTTATCATATACGCTATGAAATGAACTGACTGTAATTGTATCTCGTGGGCCGCCTGAATTTGCGCTCGCTACGGCCTGATTAGCAAACTTCAACGGTAATTAACTGGGAAATGCTGCAGCGTATCGAATTTTTTTGTTAACATTATTATTTCTCAGCACACCGTTCCTTGAAACCCCCTCACAAGTTTTTCAGACTCTTCCTGTACTACACTACGAAAATCAGGAGCATTTGTTACTTATTTATTTTTTACACGTTAAAAGTGATAAAGGTGTTTAAGGCCCTTGAAGGAGGGTCTCAGATGAATATCTGCCAAGCGAACGCTGACGGAGAAATTTGCCTACGTAAGCCAAATGCAAAGCGCCCGCCGCCATGCAAAAAGGAGAAATCAGAAGCCGGGAACGGAAGGCAGCGCAGGCGATATGGGCGTGGCCGGCTCTGGCCGACAGCCGACAGGCCCGCGGGGCAGATGGACTCCAGAGATGCGGCGCCCGCCGCAGACTTTCGGGACCGCGACTCCGGCCGGCGGTCATTGACGCCGGCCGCGCCCCGCTGGAGCTCCACTACGCTGGATGGACGCCGAGCACAGAAACATGCGCATCGGTACACCGTATCTTCAGGCCCACTACCATTGTGATGGACAAATTGAAGTCGACCTCAAGAAAATCAGTTACGATGTTACGTGTCACCTAAGTTTTCATGTCATTTCTTGATGTGCATTGTGACAAAATCGCGCGTGTATGGAAAAGTCTAAATGTAAAAAAAACAGGCTTACGAAATTATTATTAGCAAACATTTTGTCGGATCTGTCATGTCACATGCAGTACTCTATAACTGAGAGTACGAATTTGTTCCGTGCTTTGGGCAATATTTAACTAGCTTATAGGAATGCCATTTTGAATGTGGTCTGAGATTGTCTAAGTTCATCGTGTGCGTAAGATGCTTCAGATACGGCACTAGACAATATGAATGACAATACTGAGTGACTTAGAATTGCAGTTTTAGTTTCTTTCCTTGGCTGAACTGTGAATCGTCGTGCACTGATCAGCCAGAACATTATGACCACCGTCCTCAATCGATGTAAACCCGTGCAGATGGCAGCAGCGTCACCTGGCAGGCAATGACTGCTATTCAGACACGCGAACGGTGCATGTAGTATCAATGAGCGTCCTGTCCGTTTGTAGACTGAGTAGGTATGCGATCTATCTTTTACCGAGGGCTGATTGTGACGGCCCGGAGGCTCGGCAAGAGCATTCCGGAAACTGCACGACTTTTCGGGTGTTCGAGAAGTGCTGTTGTGAGGGTCTTCGACACGTGGCGGATCTGAGGTGAGACCACGTCCGACGTCTTGGGGTTGGGCGGCCACCCCTCATTACAGATGTCTGACGTCGTAGGCTGGCAGAGTGGTAAAACAGGATAGGGGGCGAACTGTGGTGGAAATGACATCTGCCTTTAATGCTGGGCGGGGTGCAAGTGTGGCTGAACACGCAGGGCACCGAACACTCCTAACGATGGGCCTCCGCAAGCGACGACCCATGGATCTGTCAATGTTAACACCACGACACCGGCAGCTACCACCGACATGGGCACGGACCATCGGCACTGGACGTTGGCAGAGCGTTACATAGTCTGATGGCTTCTGATACCTTCTTCATCATTCCGATGGGAGAGAGCGGATCCGTTGTCTTCAAGGGAAACAGCACCGTGACACCTGTACTGCGGGTCGGAGACATGCTGGCGGCGCGGCGGCTCCATTTTGCTCTGGGAATCATTCACGTGGGCAGGGACGGGTCCAGCTCGTGCAAGGCACCATTACATATCGTACACTGACTGTAGAGCACCTACATGACCATCACGTTCCCCGACGGCAGTCGCATTTTTCAACAAAATAATGTACCATGTCACGAGGTCAGGAGTGTGATGAGTGGTCCGAGGAACACAGTGGCAAGTTTAAATTGATATGCTATTCCCCAATGTCGCCACATCTGAACCTGATCGAACCCCCCCCCCCCCCCCCCCTCTGTCCCCATTTATCATTTCTGTATGCAGATGTGGGACCAACTCGCCCAACGACCTGTCAAGGGTTCATTGCTTCCATGACACGACGCGTAGTCGCTGTTATCTGTACCTAAAAAAATGGCTCTGAGCACTATGGGACTTAACAGCTGTGGTCATCAGTCCCATAGAACTTAGAACTAATTAAACCTAACCAGCCAAAGGACATCACTTACATCCATGCCCGAGGCAGGATTCGAACCTGCGACCGTAGCAGTCGCACGGCTCCGGACTGCGCGCCTAGAACCGTGAGACCACCGCGACCGGCGTTATCAGTACCAAACATGGACATACAGGCTATTAAGTAGGTGATCATAATGGTCTAGCGGATCAGTGAAATACGTTTCCGGCCTCTTAGCAGCTGCGGATAAACCCTACAGACGACAGTGTCTACCATTAAGGGTCTGGGAGGTACCACAAAAGTATGATTTACAGACGTCGACTAAGAAGGTCAAATAGGGGAAGGAGTCTTGTGATTTAATATTTTAGTTAATTGTACGGCTTATTAAACAACTGACGGCCGACACGGCTACTCAAATCAAATTACGCTAATGTTATAGACTGACATTATTGGCTTATTCATCTCTCTACAGCATGTCTTAATATCAAAATGATTCCCATGGTAGGCGCACATACACATGCACATAATAAGTATTCCGCACTTATTCTCTCAGAAAAACTGGCACCTATCGCAGCGTGGCTAAAAGAGGGAAGAGTAGTAAGAGGAATAAACACGACATCGTTTTAGAAGTACTCGTTTCAAGTCTGCGGTTCGAATGACAGGTGGCAACTGAATGCCAGGTCGACAACTTGAGAGATAGATACAAGAAACTATTTAGTGCACGATGTTGGCCTCATTGTGCCGAGTTCGTGTTGTCGACAAGAAGAGAAAAGGTAAAACCTGTGGCTTAGTTTCCTTCTCTCCCTTCATCAACTTTTTGATTTGTTCCTATTATTATTATAGTATTTCATTCTAAAACAAGGATAACCACGATACCAATGTCTAGAACTTTCTTACTGTCATAAAGAAAGCGACAATATCTAGTAACAGATTGAACATTCACAGTCACAATTACAAGCACAGTGCCGACAGCTGCATCAGTGAAGCTGTAAGTGTGTATGCCAAGCATATAAATGCAATAAAAGGAGGTACAAGTTATAAAATAAAAAAACTTCATTTTACTATTAATTAAAAGGAAATATACATCTAGGGAAACCTGGCAGCTCCACAAATTATCTTTTGCAGGAAAGAAACACTGCTCAAAATTCAGTTGACAAAAATATTGTATTCATAGAAAAATAAATGTGTTACGCTAATTGAAGAATGATGAAAGCCCGAAACACATTTCGCCATAAATAAAGCTGTATGAAAGTGACTATCTTCTGTTTTGCTTCAAGTAATCTGTTGATGCCTCTGCTGTCAATAAGTAATAACAGTCCGTGAGTAGACTCACTAAGGTATGTATGAAACTAGGCAACAGTCCCAGAATATTCAGATTGCTTCGGAAATCAGATCTGAAAATAAATCTGCATAGTTATCGAGTTATGAAAAGGAAAATTTCCTACGATATGATGGAAGTGCTACCGACGAAAGGGATAAACTTCAATACCTTATAATTAACTATGTACCTTCTGTCTCTAGTAGAAATAACAGAAATGTTGATATAGTGCTTGTCGTTATTACAGAGGGCTTAATGTAGTAAATCAACTCTCCTTTCATCACACATTATTAATGCGTACAGCAGACCACGAATGCATGTTGGATTCACGTAAAGATTTCTCCGAGGAGGAGGAGCACCTCTACAAGCTAGCTACTTACGTGATTTTGTGTGTGTGTGTGTGTGTGTGTGTGTGTGTGTGTGTGTGTGTGTGTAATGTGGGATGCCAGGCTCGTGTTCGGGCACATTCTGCCCTCGCGTTATTTCTCTTGCTCTTTGGAGCGTGGAAAACCGGTGTGGTGGATTCTCTTGAAGAGCAGAAACAACGAGCGTATAATTTAAGTTCCGAGCCAGGAAATTCAATAGAGGAGATGTGTATGAAGATAAAAGAAGAGGGCAAAACCAATAAGTGGAACGAGCGGCCGGGTTCCTCCAGCAGTTGTTTGGAACAGGGCAGCAGCCGGAGAGCTACAGCAGGTGGTGAGAGATGATTGCGGCAAACGTATGGGAAATTAACTTGACCCTCTATACGATACGGATCTATTCTGACCGTACGTGAATAAGTACCACATATATTTGAATTTGGAAAACAATGTGCCATCACAATTTATGTAAGACTCCTTTCGTATAACGTCCCGAGCAGAAATTATTTAATAACACAATACGAATCATATATGTGTCGACGGTACTATATTATTAGCCTGTGATTTGTGTACATATCAAATTAGTTTTCTTTCCTTTGCGGTATTCTATCTTCTTTTAGTGCCTGCTAGGGTAACAATAGATATGATGTTGAGTAAATAAATGTTTTATAAGGAAGGCGAATATAGTTTTTCATACATCGAAAAGAAGACAAATACAGTTTTTCAAACATCGAACAGAACGCAAGCTACAAACAAATGTAGGGTGCCCTACAAGACCCCTTAAACTTCAAGACCTTGTGAAACTGAGAAAATAAATTACGTTTTATTGGTAATCCTGCTTGGATGCTGACGAAAAGCGCAATTGTCAGAATTGCATTATTTTGTTTCATTAGTGACTTGTTTAAGTTGTGAGCCCATAGCTGATCCGAGCTGACATAGCTGCAGTATTGAGGAGCGTTTAGTGCCGTGTGTGTGAGTGTACGAGCCAGCCGATGTGGCCGAGAGGTTCTAAGCGCTTCAGTCCTGGTGACCTCCGATGTTAAGTTGCATAGTGCTCAGAGCCATTTGAACCATTTTTGGGCGTACGAACGTCCGCAGACCGTGTAAACATTGACGGAGACCATGACTCCGTTTAGATACGGTGAATAGTCTGCATCTCGTAAAACTATCCTGCTTCAGGCAGTGTCAAGGACAGACCGCGTAGTGTACGTAAGAGAACATGAGAGGAAGCGCGTGCCTCCGTTGCTCAGCCAGTTGAGCAGCCTCCAGGCAAACTCACTAGCAAAAGAGCAGTTCACTTCAAATATCGCGGTCGTCAATACACGACCACACTAAAAAAGATATTAAAAAGTGCACGATTTATACCGAAGCTTGTAAATGTATTGTTTGACAACGACACGGAGCGGCGAATTGCTGCCTGGCATGTAATGCTAGCACATTTTCCAGTGTTTCAGTCAAAAGTGTTATTTTTTATCATTTTCTTCCCGTGGAGTAACACAGTCGTGTATTTGGTAAAGGACGTTTTCAAGATTTTCATAATGGCTGTTTATCACTAGTATTCAGTTCACTATATCTTGCACGATTAGCCAATTCCAGCTTTACCCACCGTTTGAAAGTGCAGTAGGCACAAGTATGCTGTTATTAAATGGCAGAGACAGCTGATCTGAAAGCGAGAGCTTAACGCGCAAGAGCCAGAAGTGAAACGCGAAAGCTTACTGTGTGCAGAAATAGTCTTCTTTATGACTATGACAAGAACAATATAATAATTCCAATCCCAAAGGAAGCAGGTGTTGACAGATGTGAAAATTACCGAACTATCAGTTTAATAAGTCACGGCTGAAAAATACTAACGCGAATTCCTTACGGACGAATGGAAAAACTGGTAGTAGCCGACATCGGGGAGGACCAATTTGGATTCCGTAGAAATTTTGGAACACGTGAAGCAATACTGACCCCACGACTTATCTTAGAAAATAGATTAAGGAAAAGCAAACCTAAGTTTATAGCATTTGTAGACTTAGAGAAAGCTTTTGACAATGTTGACTGGAATACACCTTTTCAAATTCTGAAGGTGGCTGGGGTAAAATATAGGGAGCGGAAGGCTATTTACAATTTGTACAGAAACCAGGTGGCACTTATAAGAGTTGAGGGACATGAAAGGGAAGCAATGGTTGGGAAGGGAGTGACACAGGGTTGTAGCCTGTCCCCGATGTTTGTTATTCAATGTGTATGTTGAGCAAGCAGTAAAGGAAACAAATCCATGGAGAAGAAATAAGACTTTTTGGTTCACCGATGACATTGTAATTCTGTCAGAGACAGCAAAAGACTTGGAATCTCAGTTGAACGGAATGAACAGTGTCTTGAGAGAAGGGTACAAGATGAACATCAACAAAAGCAAAACGAGGATAATGGAATGTAGTCGAATTAAATCGGGTGATGCTGAGGGAATTAGATTAGGAAATGAGACCCTTAAAGTAGCAAATGAGTATAGCTATTTTGGGAGCAAAATTACTGATGATGGTCGAAGTAGAGGGGATATAAAATGTAGACTGCCAATGGCAAGAAAATCATTTCTGTAGAAGAGAAATTTGTTAACACTGAGTATAGATTTAAGTGTCAGGAAGTCTTTTCTGAAAGTATTTTTATGGAGTGCAGCCATGTATGGAAGTGAAACATGGACGATAAATAGTTTGGAGAATAAGAGAATAGAAGCTTTCGAAATGTTGTGCTACAGAAGAATGCTTAAGATTAGATGGGTAGATCACATAACTAATGAGCTGGTGTTGAATAGAATTGGGAAGAAGAGGAGTTTGTGGCACAACTTGACTAGAAGAAGGGATCGGGGACATGTTCTGAGGCATCAAGGGATCACCAATTTAGTATTGGAGGGCAGCGTGGAGGGTAAAAATTGTAGAGGGAGACCAAGAGATGAATACACTAAGCAGATTCAGAAGGATGTAGGTTTCAGTAGGCACTGGGAGATGAAGAAGCTTGGACAGGATAGAGTAGCATGGAGAGCTGCATCAAACCAGTTTCAGAACTGAAGACCACAACAACGACAACAAAATGACTAATGCCACTTTATAGGACACTGTATGTGATAGATTTCATTGTTGAACACAAACTGTCACTTGTAATGAATGTGCACTATGTCGTAAAGGTAGGATATTATTTTATGGTCTAAGGCAAATCCTTATTATGTACAAGATTTAGAAAGGAAACCGTCTCATGTTACAATACGGTACAGAGTGTCACCGTGTTATGTGTTCTAAGCATATGTTTCGGAACAGCTTGTTAATGGAGATTCTTGTTTAGACGTACTGCAACATTGCTATCACCTCAGATTGAGGACGAGGAAATTGTGGATCATTTGAAGTTGCAGAAGTACAGAGCTCCTGCACACTTTGCTACTCAGATACTTGAGAAATATGTATGAGTTGATAAAACTCTGTCCTTGAAACAGTGTTATATGAGCCTGCCAGTAGAACAAACACGCATCAGCACTGATGATTGGATGAGAACATCTTTTACAAATTTACCAGCTATTGAATTAGAGGCCTATTCTGTTGAACTGATAAGTTGGGTGTGTCATATGCCATGGGCAAGACATGGAATATCAACGTATATGACAGCTCCCAGTGAGCCGAAACCGACGGATGAACATTCCTTTTCAGGGGCCAGCAGACACTGGTTTTTCGCGTGTCACTCCGTCAAGGGTGTGTACTGTGTACCTCGGTTCGAGAACACCGCCACCGCCGCCAGTGAGCACAACGTTTATTACTCTATCCCGAGGGGGAAAATGTAACTGGACGTCGTTCCTATCTTTAAAGCGATACAAACGAATACGATTTCAATAATTATACCAACGAAAAAACTAAATGTTTTAATATAATGAAAATTATATATGCTTTAATATAATAATAACAACAATGATAATATAATAATTTGTATATATCTGTGGTTTGTACTTTGCTTTAACGTAACGGATTTTTAAAATAATTTGTCCGTGAATTTTAGAAGTACCTCTCTCATGTAGTTAATTTAAGAAGTGTAATAGGTGGTTGGATTGTTCTCTGCAGGCGGTCAGGCCACAGACTCATCCAAGTGGACAGGCCTTCATGCAAGCAGCTACTGTGAAATAAGAATTTCCAGAGTGCCCTGCCATTTTCAAGGCACTTGGGTTTCATGGCACTTCACTCTCTGAGAGTTGACAGACTGATTTGGAAATTGATATACACAAAAATACAAAAGCTGGTAGTAAACTAATTTTTTAGGGGGGGGAGGGTGAGGGGGGGGATGCGTGACCCTCAAGACCCTCTCCTAATTAGCATCCGTGGTAAGATTGCCATACCAGTGAAAAGCGTCGTTGGCACAGCACCTGTTCCGCCAACGGCGCGCCGCCACGTAAACAAGGGCAGTCACCGTGGCAGCCGCGTTATAGCCGATTTCATGGCCGATTCATTTCCAGACCAGTGGACCGCAGCCCATTCACAGGCACGTCCCTCCTCCTTTGACTGGGTTTCGCTCTCTCTGCCGCGGCACAATGACCACGTAACCGGACACTGGAAAACAATTAACCCGAGCAGTCCGGTAGCTGAGTACTTCAAAGATGGGAACAAGAAGTTGCTGGAGGATTACAGGGGCGTTGTTCGGGGCCACCAGCGTAGCATGTGTTAACATTTCGGTCTACCAAGATGTAATTCTGAAACAAAAGACGCTCGGGAACTCATTGAGCTTCCTGACATTGCTTTCATTTCAGTGAGTTTAGCGTCTCTATAAACAAATAGCCACTCTCTCACACTCGCCAGTCGGTCATCGACTCTCATTGACAATGGCTTCGAAGTTCCGGAACAACTAGTGATGATGTCCGGTGTATAATTAATAAAGAATGATGGAATATTCCATTCGCCGTGGCATAAAGAATGGCGACCTTCTTTAATATCAGGTCTCTATTGAGTCAATTAACTACAACTGAGATCGTAATGCGATATATTCCTAGAATTATATCCAGTTGTAGTTAGAGAACTCAGTGGTTGATGGGACTTCTAAAACGGAGTCACGCAGTCGAGGAAAACGTCGAGTTCTTAACCGCTGAGGTGGCTGTGTTGTCCAGAGCCTACAGAAAAGTGTGTCTCTTACCAATACAAACTAAGTTTGCGCAATGGTTATAAAAATTAGCTGTAGTAATTGTAAGTCTCTGTCTTTTAGCTCGTTGGAAATGCGAATATGAGGTCACATATAGCCACTTGTCTTTCTGGATTATTCATAGGTCATGGTTTCACTTAGCATATTACAAGGTTTCGAAAACTTCATGTAATCACTCAGTCATTAGAATCTGTATACGACTTCATTCACAATGGTGAGGGGAGGTTGGCTGCCGAGTGGTGCAGCAACTGTCTTCATAGGAAACCTGGACGGGAGCAGAAATGATTAGCGAACAAGTTAACGCAGTAAATAGAAGATTTACTTGTTTCTCTCCAGGCTTATGGAGACTCATTACAAATAATGCAGCAAGAGTCGAGGTATTACTGTCAACAAGGAACACGTCCTCTGAACTGAAGCACCAATGATGGTATCAGAGACACAACTACGCGGCATTTGCGTAGCAGCACGTAGTAGAGATGTGGCTCCGAGCGCCAGTCGGTCGTGTGACTGCCGCCGGCCATGCAATATCGCGGCCGCAGAGGGTGCTCGTGGTACGAAGCCGCTTGAGTCGTGGCTCAGCGGGCATGCACCATTGGGCCTGCCAGATCCCTTATGACCGCTGTCGGCATCACACGGAAACTTGTAATTCTATTGCCAACTCTGTGATGCCCATGGGGTCATAATGGTAACTGATACCAAGCACGTGGTATTTTTCATGCATTCCTGCATCCCATTCCTGGAGACGTCAAATGCTCCAAAATACTATTTCAGTTCATTTTGATGTTTGTAGAACAAGAAAGGAAAGTAACTGATGATGATAAAGCCACACTCAGATTCAGTCGACGAGGAAATTTCACGAATTTGCTAAGTGTCAGAAATACACATTTCATTTTAATTTTGGTCTGAGGCAACGGATGTTGCCTCAGAAATACATCAAAAACGTCTCCGACTACCCGGTTTTGACGACGTTTTCAGCTTTCTTTTCTTTATTTGGCAAATCCTGGAGTTTTTAATCATCACCGAATTATTTCACATTGGGAATCTATTTCCTTAGTCCCCAGTCTTTTGGGACATTTGGCTGCAAAGGAAGTTCACGGTCTCAAAAATTTTGCTAATGTAAAGAGAAGTATGTTAACTAAACTGACATTTTGACCATACTAAGGACATAAATGAACAGAGAATGAATGCATTGATCGTGTCACAAGAAGGAATAAAAATAGAATGCCTACATTGGTAACGAATATCGACTAACAGGGAAAAGATCAATAGATACTGAGAGCGATATGGAGAAGTCAAATAGCAAGTAACCACAGGACAGAGAGGCACTGAATAAGAAGACTCAACAAGTAAATACCTAACACTTAAAGAAGAACAAAATGTCTTTTTCTTTATATTGGTATAGGGGTAGCGTCTTTGAGAACCAAACAAAACGTTCTCGTCCAGGATTCAATTTCAGACACTTCTAGAATTCTGAAAAAAATCTGTAGCATTGGTGAGCGAAGGCTTACGGTAAAAGGAGTAACCTTCGTTCTTTGTTCCTCTCCCTCAGGGGCGGATAAGGAAAAGGTAAAGGAATCAGCAATGATCAACGGTAAGAGGATTTAGAAAATAACGGAAGCCTCTCCATTCTTCTTCTTCTTCTTCTTCTTCTATTCGTTAGCGTTTATTCCTTCTAGGATGGGCTCCGCTGTACTCAAGTTTTGGACATTTTATCTTTCTTAACTGTGAATGCAGATCCCCTTCCTGCTGTAGCCTTTCCTAAGGGAGGAAAGTCGAGTGTGGCATGTGACTCTGAAATATGTAAACTTTGTTCTGTGTGTGGGTGTACTTCGACTGTTTGTGTATCCTATTTGCGGTTGCCTGTACAAGCGTGGGAAACCGCCTAAAAATCACACTGTCTGGTCAGTGCCCTATCCACAGTCGTTAATCTTTCGATCATGAACTCATGAAAGCTACTGCATGAAAGGGACATGTAGCACATCTACAGATCATGCGGCCTGTAACTAAAAACCAGTATCATAATTGGCGAAAAAAGGGGACTGTCAAGGAGGAAATAACCAAGAGCAAAAAATCCTCCAGAATGAAATTTTCACTCTGCAGTGGAATGTGCACTGATATGAAACTTCCTAGCAGATTAAAACTGTGTGCCACACCTACACTCGAACTCGGGCTCTTCCTCGCGAAAGGGAAAGGTCCCGTGTTAGAGTCTGCCAGGATCTACCAGGTAGTTTCAGGAAAAAAACTTAATAATTAATGAAAGGGTGATGTTCTACAGGTTACAGGGTAAAATGTCAGATGTTTGAATGAGATGGGGCAACTATAAAATCTGGAAAGGTAAATTGAAAGGCTCAGCCTAGATATAGTGGAGATCAATGATGCGAAATGGAAAGAAGACAAGGATCTGTGGTC
The DNA here is from genome assembly GCF_023897955.1 of Schistocerca gregaria. Classification (NCBI taxonomy): domain Eukaryota; kingdom Metazoa; phylum Arthropoda; class Insecta; order Orthoptera; family Acrididae; genus Schistocerca; species Schistocerca gregaria. The sequence goes on from NC_064924.1 coordinate 372,253,944, forward strand.
AGGCGAGTACAGAGCAATATCAACATGAGCTGCTGTTATACAACTACACTGTTTATGAGAAACTGCTGGAAACGCTATCTGCCGTACGATATGTAGGAGTAACTGTCCAGAGCGACCTTAAGTGAAATTAATACGTAGAACAAACAGTAGGTAAAGCAGATGCCAGACCGAGATTCACAGAAAGAATCTTAAGGAAATGTAACTCACCCACTAAGGAAGCAACTTATAAGGCACTTGTTCGACTGATTCTTCGTCAGTATGGGATCCTTACCAGGTAGAACTTATAAAAGAAGTACAGAACATCCAACGAAGATCGACAAGTTTCGTCTCGGAATCGTTTAGTCGATGCGAAAGCATTACCGAGATGCTCAACGAACTTCCTTGGCAAGCGTTACAAGAGAGGCGTTGTGTATCACAGAAGAGTTTACCACTGAAATTTCGGAAGATCCCTTTTCAGGACGAGTCGGACAACATATTACTTCCTTCCACTTACATCTCGTGCAATGATCACAACTAGAAAATTCGAGAAATTAGAACCAATACCCCGAGGCTTACCAAAATTCTTCCCACGAGCCGTTCGCAAGTGAAACATCCTAAGGGGGGTCGTTTAGTGCTACCAAAAGCACCCTCCACCACTACCATTAGGTGGCTCGCGGATTGTGATGTAGATATAGATGTAGAAAATGATATAACATCAATAGGATTCGTTATGAGTAGGAAGGTAGGACAAGTTGTGAACAGTGCAGTGATAGATTCTCATCATAATCGACAGAAGACCACCGCCAATAATAATATGTCAGGTCTACATGTCCAGGTCATAAGCAAAAAAATGCGATAGAAAAAGTATAAAAGGACTTCAATCGAGCAATTCAACTGGTAAAGTGGTGTGAAAATCTAAAAATCATGGGTGAGTCTAACGTCGTAGTAAAGGACGGAATAGAAGACATAATTAAGGGAGAATATGTACTCGTTAGTAGGGATGAGAGAGGGGAAAGAAGTTTCGGATAGCACAAGCAAATACAATGTTAAAAATTCATCCCAAATCGCCATATGCATGGAGATTTGGGATGATTACTACGTCATGATGAGAAAGAAATTCTATAATACTGGATTGCAAGGAGTACGCAGAAGGAGATTAGGCTCAGTTCACAAGTTAGTAATGATGAAGAGTTCACTGAATGTTAAGAGAATCGTCAGGAACAACCAACGTTCAAAAAAAAGCTAAATCTGTGGGTGCTGTTCTACAACTCTAGGCAGTTAAAGAGGAATGGATATTCCTAAAAAGGGCAGTCACAGAAGCAGATTGGACGTATACAGGGTGTTACAAAAAGGTACGGCCAAACTTTCAGGAAACATTCCTCACACACAAAGAAAGAAAATATGTTATGTGGACATGTGTCCGGAAACGCTTACTTTCCATGTTAGAGCTCATTTTATCACTTCTCTTCAAATCACATTATTTGTGGAACGGAAACACACAGCAACAGAACGTACCAGCGTGACTTCAAACACTTTGTTACAGGAAATGTTCAAAATGTCCTCCGTTAGCGAGGATACATGCATCCACCCTCCACCGCATGGAATCCCTGATGCGCTGATGCAGCCCTGGGGAATGACGTATTGTATCACAGCCGTCCACAATACGAGCACGAAGAGTCTCTTCATTTGGTACCGGGGTTGCGTAGACAAGAGCTTTCAAATGCCCCCATAAACGAAAGTCAAGAGGGTTGAGGTCAGGAGAGCGTGGAGGCCATGGAATTGGTCCGCTTTTACCAATCCGTCGGTCAGCGAATTTGTTGTTTAGAAGCGTACGAACACTTCGACTGAAATGTGCAGGAGCTCCATCGTGCATGAACCACATGTGTCGTACTTGTAAAAGCACATGTTCTAGCAGCACAGGTAGAGTATCCCGTATGAAATCATGGAGATGAATCGAAAAAGTACAGTACATACTGACGAAACTAAAATGAGCTCTAACATGGAAATTAAGCGTTTCCGGACACATGTCCAAATAACATCTTTTGTTTATTTGTGTGTGAGGAATGTTTCCTGAAAGTTTGGCCCTACCTTTCTGTAACACCCTGTATAGGTGTAAGAAAGGTAACTGAGAAGAAACATTGGGTGACAGAATAAATAATAATCCAACTGAACGACGCAAGAAGGAAGTAAAAAAACAAGAGGAGGTAGGAACACAGCAATATCAGTCACTTAAGAAACGAATAAATAGTACGTGCATGGAAGCCAGGGTGAAATGGCCGCAGGAAAAGGCGAATAAATGGAAAAAGGACTGGTCTTCGGAAGCACAGATTCGATAAAGTATTTAAAAAAAAAAATCAGACCAATTTTCAGTGACACTGAAAGTAAAAGAATCAACATAAAGAGTACAAACGTAATTCCGCTATTAAACGCAGAGAAGTGAGCGAGTAGGTGGAAAGCGTATAAAGAGTCCTCCACAGGGGGTTTGGAATTGACAGATGACGTGACAGAAGGAGAAATAGGAATCGATTTGGAAGAGATGGGGTGCTGTATCGAGACAAAGAAAAAGGCATAGATAATATTCCTTCTGGGTTTCTATAAACATTGGGAGAAGGTGCAGTCGAACAATTAAAGGTCGTGTATAGAATGTAGGAAACCGGAGTTATATCATCAACTTTTCGGAAGAATATCATCCACATCACTCTAAAGGCGGGATGGAAAGATAAGTATAAGGCTTACAGCATAATCAGCTTAACAAGAATACTCACAAGAATAGTATGCAAAAGAATGGGAAAGAAAACTGAGAGAGTCTCAGGTTAAGTTTGGTTTTGGGAAAGGTAAAGGCACCGGACATGTAGTTCTGATTTGCGTCTGATATCTGAAGCAAGACTTAAGAGAAATCAGTGTTCATTAATAGGATTAGTCGATCAAGAAAAAGCTATCGACAATGTAAAATAGTGCAAGATACTCTAAATTCTGCGAAATATAGGGGTAAGCTACAGAGAAAGATGGGCAATATACGATATGTACAAGAACCAACAGCCAATACAAGAACCCACAGGCAACGATAAGAATGGGAGACCAAGAACAAAGTGCCCAGATTAAAAAAGGTGTAAAACAGTGAGGCAGTCTCTTACTTGTGCTGTTCAATCTATATTTTGAAGGAACAATGAAGTAAACAAAAGAAAACGTTCTAAAATGAGTATAAAATTCTGGATGAAATGATACCATTTATAAGATTCGCTGATGATAATGCTAGACTCAGTGAAAACAAAAAAAAAATTGCTGGAACTATTGGACGGAATGAACATTATAACGAGCATACATTATGAATGTAGAGTAAACCGAAGAAAGACGAAAGTAATGAGACGAGCAGAAATGAGATTAGGGTTCAGTTTATCAAAACTGGGTGTGACTCCAAAAAATGGCTCTGAGCACTATGGGACTTCACAAAACTGGGTGTCACGAACCAAACGAAGTGAAGAATTTCTACTTTAGAAGCAGAATAACATATGATGGACGAAGCAATAAGGACACAGAAATCATAGTAGCACAGGAAAAGAGCATTCGTGGCAAAATAAGTCAGAATGTGTCTTTGGAGCACAGTATATAATGGATTTCGGGGAAACTGGAAAAGAATTTCGAATCGTATGAGCTTTGATACTGTAGAAGGATATTGAAAATTGAATAGACTAACAGATTAAGGACTGAGAAACTTACCAGCAGAATCTGCATGGAATATGTATACAAGACTGACAAAAGGATGGTACTGTACGACAGAACATGTTTTAAGACATTTGGAAATAACTTCCATGGTAGTAGGGGTAGACAGAGATTGGAAAATATCCAAAAACTAATAGAGAATGCTTGTTAGAGGTGCTACTCGAATGAAGGGGTTGGCCTAGGAAAGGAAGTCGTGGCGGGCCGTATCAAATCAGTGTGAAGACTGATGGGAAAAATGTTTATTCGCCTGACACACACTCCTTTTATTTCATATTCATTCGAAAATTCATTCGGTAGTCTATCTTATATATTTTGTGCACTTATGTTTTCTTCCTTTGGTTTACGAGATTCATCCGCACCACTTCTTGGTGAGATTTGTGGACACATGAAATTTTTATGTTCTATTATTTTGTATCGGACCTTTTTATTTAAGTTCTAAAACCTTTTGAAAGTGTCGATAACCCTCTTCCAGTTTTTGCTAATATCTTTTCCTCACCTTGTATCGATAACAGACTCTCCAATTTTATCATAACATTTTGTGAAATTGCAGTGTGATTTTTGATTTTTGTTGTATGATAGTGTACTTTGTGCAATAGCCCGAAGTACCTAGTATCCCACTTATATATCGCTGGTATGGATCGGCTATCTATCGTGTTTTGTTTCAGTACTCAAAATTAATTTCAGCTGTCTTTTATCCAAGCGTTCATTAGAATATGAAGCGCTTTTTGGGTCATTCCAACCATAGCAATGACGCTAGAAGTTATGCATCAAGAATCAGTGAGGTTACAAGCTAAAGAATGTAGAATATCCCATATTTTTCAGTCAATTCAGTTTACTACTTGTCTTACTGCTTCGAGTTCCAACCATTCAGCAATCTTCTGAGTGCACATTAACATGAAGATCTATGTGTTTTTAATACCTATGGCTGCAAGCAGTTCCTCACTGTCTGCTCATACAGTATGCCAAAAGCAACATTCTTCGACACAACCAAAATAACCTGCCACATGCGCATGTACAAGATATGAATTACATCGGAATGTGTGCAGTAATTGCCATACATTGCCTAGTCCCTGATAAGAAAATGAAGTGCTATCACAGATAAAACATAGGCACATGGGGCAGGTAATACACTGGCGTCTAGACAGTAGGCGGCTTTGGTGGTGGTCCGTCGTAGCTGCGAGGTGGTGAGATTAGCGGCGGAAAGCCAGCAGTTGGTGCAGATATAATCTGGAGCCCGCAATTGATGGACTGGCGCGGAGGGGCGTCCGCACGTGCGCCTCAGCGCCTCTAGCGGCTGCCGAAGGCGATTAGCAGCGACGATGGCGACGCTATTACACTGATCGTCGCTAAAATTACGGTAACTGTTCTGATATACGGTAGCCAGGAATAGACAGAAGATTCTCTCTCAGAAATATTTAAGATACATACATGATCTTACTGAAATCTCAAAGAACAAAGGGCTCTGAGCACTATGCGACTTAACTTCTGAGGTCATCAGTCGCCTAGAACTTAGAACTAATTATACCTAACTAACCTAAGGATATCACACACATCCATGCCCGAAGCAGGATTCGAACCTGCGACCGTTGCGGTCGTTCGGCTCCAGACTGAAGCGCCTAGAACCGCACGGCCACTCCGGCCGGCTCTCAAAGAACACAACTTGAACATTCGACGTTCATATCAGATTTCATATTGCATCTAGAGTAGTACATTCATAATGGTGTTTTCTTGTAATTGGCTCAAGATAGCCGTGTAACGTTATTAATAGTGTCTTAGGAGAACATTGTGTCATTATGAGTCCATAGTTGGCTTGTTCACATTCCTCCATTTCCACTAACTTTGAAAGACTTGAGACATTACTGTGACATCACAGCCAAACTGCTCGCTAGGAATTGAAGCGAATGAGGTTACAGCCTGTACATCTGTCGAGTTACAAATGGAGTTCTGCTAGCTCATCTAAACTGAGATCAAAAAATCTAAATTCTTCTCTCTAAAATATCCTCACAACTTTGTACTTACTTCCAGTGAAGTTGAAAATGTAGACCCACAAAAACGTCCAATAATTCGTAGTCACCAAGCACTGTTAGCGCAAAGATGACCTATCTTGAGTTTATTCCGCGTCTCTCATATTTCCTTTTATTTTGTATACGCTTTGCTTATAATCTGATAATGCAGTAGCTGTTGCATCACATAGTTAAAATCCACGAGACAGACACAGTTTGAGTACGAAAGGATGCTTATCTCATAACTATTCGAGGCGCAGTTACCGAAAGGAAGGAAGGTTGAATGATCGTTGTTCAATAACGGGCATTGGGCACTGACAGAACACGATTGATGACTTCTATCCGAGTGTAAGGAAACGTTGCACGTGGAAGGAATTTTGTGTGTGTCCTGATTCTGGGAAGAAAAATAGGTGAAAGTAACACTTTTAGAAAGAAATAAGGCTGTTGTCCAAAAGCTATAAACTTTACTACGAAACAGTTCGGTAAGTTGAACTCATTGTAACCTATGGCGTGTCAGAGCGCGTCGTGTTGAATATTATTAATACCCGTGGGAGGAAAGAAAAGTACTTCATTTATACTCCTTTCTAAGACTTTTTAAATTCCTGCTCAGAGAGATACCAGCGATGAAGGTGTGGTGGAAGAATTCGACTGGACGTCTCTCTAGACTCAGTTTGTGAGACTAGCCGATGTCCATCAATGAGAATCATTGCTGGAATACCCCAGGTTCAGCTTTGCCTACTGTATTCAACAATCACCATGGATGCACCAGCTGGTGTTAAAGATGTTACCTTTGTACACAATCTATTTTAAGGGCATATGCCATCTGAGCTACTAAAACACAAACTATTGTGTGGCAAATGAAATGCACTAATCGATGTTTGTATATACCATCTGCTAATTATCCACTTTGCTCAGAACTGTTAACAACTAAATCTAGAAAAGTGACTCACAGATTTTACAGGATGTTTCATGCCGTGATTTGGAAGAAGGAAGTTAGTTCTCCTGTTGTTATATAAAGAGGTCTTCTAGTGGGTATCTATAACCGATTTGTTTAGTCCAGAAGTAGAAAACACTCATGCGCATAAAAGGATGTTATAACTGATCATCTTTACACCCCAGAGTGGAAGAGTGTCGCCGCCCTAAATGACTCCCTGCCAGCGAGTGGTTGAACACCAATCAATATCTGTCCATGCTTAAAGAGAACGTTCAGCAACAAAGTAAGGAAGGGATAAAAACAAATAAAAAATCTTCTACTTCGGTGTCAGGTTGTGTCCATCCAGTCGCAACACATGTAACCGATTTATCTGTAGGATTAATGTCACTAGCGAAGTCAGCGAGTTTGCTTGCTTTCCTCTTACTTCGTTACGTCATCCGCTACTACTGAGTACTGAAATTCCAGAGTCACATTGCATGTGAAGATCTGTAACGCTAATCATTTGTGATGTGTCGTATCCTTAATCGGTGGAATAAACTTCATTGCGATCACAGATCTCAGTCTTGGTGTTTCACTTTTTCCAAACAGTAGTGTAGATGGAAGATAATATCTAATGCAAAGTGAAACAATCCGACAGCGCTGTCAAGCTGCAGTACGAAGTGTGGTGCAGTTGACGTGATGTGCCGTAATCATTTTACCCTTCCTACTCCATTCGCAGATGGATCATCGGAAGAATGATTGTGGGTGCTGCAGTGTATGCGCCTGTGTACCTCTAGATTTGCCCTCCTGCTCATTACGCGAGGTATAGGATGGAAGAAGGGACATGTTTCTTGCCATGTCTGGGATCTTTGGATTTTGAATAAAAAATAGTATCACATATTCCTATAGTAGGTAGAAAATGAGAAGGAAATTTCCTATAACCATATACCCGGAAACCAATAACTGTTGAGTTACGGGACAATCTGTCGTCTCATTCCACCGGTTACGTAGAAGTAGACACTATAGGCAGTGCTGCATGTGTTTACCACGCATTACCGTTGGATATCCTGAGCACGTCGCATCGTATGATTATTTAAGAATAATACTAAGAAATGAGGCCAAATGGGACGGTACGTAAAATCAGTATCATGAAAGCGAATGAAAGACAGGTACGTAGGAAGAGGTTTGAGGAACATCTAAGTCAGCTGCTCAGGAATTCGCACTTAAAAAACACTTGTATGACTAGTTTTTGTGTCCAGTGGTTAGAGTCGTATCAAGTAGGCGACGAACGAATTCAGAGATTTGTTGCTAGAGTTGTAGGCCTGACAAGTCGTACAGCCTATGCGAAAGGGTAACAGAAATACTCGGCGGTATAAACAGGAATCCTTGGAAAAAAGACGGAGTTCTCGCGAAAACCTGATGGATTAATTTAGAGAAATTGTATTCGATTATGTCTGTGCGACCATAATGCTGTCACTACGGTATATGTCGTGTAGTAATGATGACAATAAGATAGGGATTAGGGTGCGTACAGAGGAACATTCTCATTTTTCCCTCGCTCCGCGGAATGGAATAGGAACAAAAATCGAGAATATTGGTTCAATATACCCTCCGTCTTACATTTTACTGTGACTTGCGATGTGTAAATGTAAAGTGTGGATACAAAGTTGGGTGGAAGTCCCAATAATAAAGTACTCATCGAAAAAAATCGAGAGTTTACAACTAAGCGTGTTTTGCGCATTCATTAAGCCTTCTTCTATAGTCTGCGTTCGACTTAATGACGGAGAAAGTTACATTTATTTTCTCTTTTTCGAAGTATCTCTAACCTTATGCGCAATACTAAATGCAGTCTCTCTTAATGAAAGCAACCTTGGGACAAATGTCACCCGATACTTTGTATGTGTATTTTACGCAAAAAGTTTTCTTTTTTTTTTGGGAGTAATCTTCGTCCGGAGGGCGGGAGTGTTTGGTTGCGTGTGATCCTTCATATTTTTCACTGTGGCGTTACATGCTGCCAAGCTCATTAACAGAGTCAACAATGATTATAGTAATGTTATAAACTGATCTTAGTATGCCTGGATAGAAAGAGGTGGTCTTAATAAAAAATAGTTTCAGGTGCTCAGCGACATACATGCCACTGTTTTAAGCTTCTTGAAGTGACTGTAGTCGAAATAAGGGAAACTTTATTGTATGGCATAATGCTGAAATTTTATTTAACTTGTCGAATAGTTGCCTCAAAAATATATTGGTAATCATAAGAACGCAATCCATTAAAAAAGTTACGTCGGCTTAGTAATATGATTTTGGAAGTTTCCCATTGACGCACTTCTTCATTATGAATGGATGATTAGAATTCTGTTTTACTATTCATATGTGTGCTTCTATGTTAACCGGAAAATTGCTATTCGTTATGTGGACAGTACTTTAAATGATGTTACCACTTACGTATATGGAAACTAATAGCAAGTTAACACACCAACGCTGCATCCTTTGGAGTGTTAACATTAATAACATTCCTCAGATGACACGGGAAAGAGCAAACAGTTATAGTTTTTTCATATTTTATGCTGCAGGTGAAGGTACCTCAAAAGAGTATTCATTCGCGGATACAACGCCATCGGAGAAAGCTTCCCTTGCAGCAATACAGCGAATGTGGTCTATGAGCGATTGGGGCACCACCGTGCGATCGTGCGACAGTACCTCATCGCAACGTTTCGTGAGCGATGGACTGGTGGAGGAGACCCGGCAGCATGGGCTACGCGTTCACAGGAGATGAATCTGACGGATTTATGGCTACGAGGACATTTAAAGGCATCGGTGTATGTCCAATCCTTGGACAACGTGCAAACGTTACAGAAACGTATGATCAATGACCGACTAGATCAGAACGGAGCAGACGTGTATTTGAAAGACTGAGTGATGCACTGCTAAGAAGGGTTAACAGATCTGGTAACCACTTGAAGCACTGCCTATGGTGTCTACTTCTACGTAACAGGTGGGACTGAGGGGACAGATTGACCCATAACTCAACAGATTTAGTTTCCGGACGTATGATGTAGGAAATTTCCTTCTCGTTTTCTACCTACTCCGGCAACATATGACACTTTTTTTTTATTCGAGATCCAAAGATCTCAGATATGGCAAGAAACATGTTCCTTCATCCATCCTCTATCTCGCGTAATGAGCAGCAGAGAAAATCTAGAGGTACACAGGCGCATATACTGGAGCATCGACAATAATTATTTCGATGGCCCATCCGTGAATGGAATAGCAAAATGATTCTGGTACACCACCTAAACTGCACCGCACAGCTTGCACAGTGCTGTCGGATTATTTCACTTTGCAGTAGATATTATCTTCCATTTACCTTACTGTTTTGAAAATGTGGAACACCAAGATTGGGATCTGTGATCGCAATGAAATTTATTCCGCCTATTAGGGATACGACACATCACAAATGATTATCGTTACAGATCTTTACATGCGCTGCGCCTGTGGAAATTCAGTACGGAGTAGCGCCACCACCTGCTGCAATCAGAGCCGTTAGACGTCGTGGCATGGAATCAGATAACGCGTGAATATGGTGCTGGGGGATAATCTGCGACGCGGTTTGTAGGCGCGTCCACAAAGCATTAACTCCGGCTGCAGGAGAAACAGGACGAACGAGCTACCGACCCACCGTATCCCAGGCATGTTCGATGGGCGACATTTCAGGCGAACGGATTGGACAGGGAAGCATTAGTATCCGTCGTTCTTCAAAGAATATTTGCATATATCTCGCCATATGCGGCGGGCGTTGTACAGTTGAAACCCGGAATATGGATCGGCCTGCAGGAGGGGCAATGCCTCGGGCTGTAAAACTTCCCTGGTGTAGCGGCAACTGTTCAGGTTGCCCTGAAAGTGTAGGAGGCGAAATGGCCCGATATATGCAATGGCGCCCCAATCTATCACACTTGGCATTTGTCCGCTATGCCTCTGAACAATGCAGTCTGCCTGAATGCGTTCATCACGGAGGCGTTGGACGTGAATGCTGCCTTCACTGTACGACTAGACGAAGAGGAACTCGTCCGAAACACTATATTTTGTCACTCAGCACGCCGAAGTCGGCTTTCACGTACCGATTGTAGTATGCGGCGTTGGTGGGTTCTGGTCAATGGAAGCCGACGCAGTGACGTGCGCGCCCCCAGTCCAGCCTGCGGAAGACGGCCCCAGTCGTCGACACAGACGTGTCCGCAGGAGTTGCAGTGCTTCAACGCCGCGTCAACACTGTGGACGAATCTCTTCTGTCCGCTAAGGCCGTACGGGCAAGATTGCGGTCATTTCGCACTGTGGTTACATTCTGTCGTCCAGTACCCTGTCGCCGCTGTGTGGGAGCCTCTTCCACATACGCCTGACTGTTGAAACAGCGTGCCCTGTACGAGCCGACATGGCACGGAACGACAAACCCGTCTCTGGAGACCAACCATTCCACCCCGTTCGAACGTACTCACATGCAGATATCCCACCCTGTGGTGTAGGTGTAGCATAGTGGCTCTTGGTTACACGTTTCCACTTCGTATGAAGGCTCCGCATCGACTGAGCGTTGCGTACCACTGACTGTCCGATCTCACAAAAGACGCACTATTGAGCCAGGATACACGACACCTCTCTGGCATTTAAATCACTAATTATGACTCCGCTGTCCTACAGGGTGTTACAAAAAGGTACGGCCAAACTTTCAGGAAACATTCCTTACACACAAATAAAGAAAAGATGTAATGTGGACATGTATCCGGAAACGCTTAATTTCCATGTTAGAGCTCATTTTAGTTTCGTCAGTATGTACTGTACTTCCTCGATTCACTGCCAGTTGGCCCAATTGAAGGAAGGTAATGTTGACTTCGGTGCTTGTGTTGACATGCGACTCATTGCTCTACAGTGTTAGTGTTCATCACTAACGTGGTTTTGTAGTCAGTGCAATGTTTACAAATGCGGAGTGGCAGATGATCATTTGATGTATGGATTAGCACGGGGCAATAACCGTAGAGTGGTACGTTTGTATCGAGACAGATTTCCAGAACGAAGGTGTCCCGACAGGAAGACGTTCGAAGCAATTGATCGGGGTCTTAGGCAGCACGGAACATTCCAGCCTATGACTCGCGACTGGAGAAGACCTAGAACGACGAGGACACGTGCAATGGACGAGGCAATTCTTCGTGCAGTTGACGATAACCCTAATGTCAGCGTCAGAGAAGTTGCCGCTGTACAAGGTAACGTTGACCACGTCACTGTATGGAGAGTGCTACGGGAGAACCACTTGTTTCCGTACCATGTACAGCGTGCGCAGGCACTATCAGCAGCGGATTGGGCGCCACGGGTACACTTCTGCGAATGGTTCATCCAACGATGTGTCAATCCTCATTTCAGTGCAAATGTTATCTTTACGGATGAGGCTTCATTCCAACGTGATCAAATTGTAAATTTTCACAATCAACATGTGTGGACTGACGAAAATCCGCACGCAATTGTGCAATTACGTCATCAACACAGGTTTCCTGTGAACGTTTGGGCAGGCATTGTTGGTGATGTCTTGATTGGGCCCCATGTTCTTCCACCTACGCTCAATGGAGCACGTTATCATGATTTAATACGGGATACTCTACCTGTGCTGCTAGAACACGTGCCTTTACAAGTACGACACAACATGTGTTTCATGCACAATGGAGCTCCTGCACATTTCAGTCGAAGTGTTCTTACGCTTCTAAACAACAAATTCGGTGACCGACGGATTGGTAGAAGCGGACCGATTCCACGGCCTCCACGCTCTCCTGACCTCAACCCTCCTGACTTTCATTTATGGGGGCATTTGAAAGCTCTTGTCTACGCAACCCCGGTACCAAATGAAGAGACTCTTCGTGCTCGTATTGTGGACGGCTGTGATACAATACGCCATTCTCCAGGGCTGCATCAGCGCATCAGGGATTCCATGCGGTGGAGGGTGGATGCATGTATCCTCGCTAACGTAGGACATTTTGAACATTTCCTGTAACAAAGTGTTTGAAGTCACGCTGGTACGTTCTGTTGCTGTATTTTTCCGTTACACAATTAATGTGAGTTGAAGAGAAGTGATAAAATGAGCTGTAACATGGAAAGTAAGCGTTTCCGGACACATGTCCACATAACATATTTTCTTTCTTTGTGTGTGGGGAATGTTTCCTGAAAGTTTGGCCGTACATTTTTGTAACACCCTGTATACGTCTTCTTATTCTGGCGTGTTGCAGACCATTACTTCTGAGTGTTTCGCTTTTTAAAAAGAGAAGTGTATTTAAATAAAGGTGTCATTCGTTGCAACAACTGCGTCACGGAAAAAGTTCAAAGAAGGGCTGCTCCTTTGTATTATATCAAGATAGGGGAGAGAGAGTCACGGATGTGATACACAAATTAGGGTGGAAATCAGAAAAAGAATGGAGCTTTCGCTGCGGCGAGATCTTTTCACTACATTTCGGTCACCAAATTTTTCCTCTGGGTGTGAAAATACTTTGTTGGCATCCATCTACACTCCTGGAAATGGAAAAAAGAACACATTGACACCGGTGTGTCAGACCCACCATACTTGCTCCGGACACTGCGAGAGGGCTGTACAAGCAATGATCACACGCACGGCACAGCGGACACACCAGGAACCGCGGTGTTGGCCGTCGAATGGCGCTAGCTGCTCAGCATTTGTGCACCGCCGGCGTCAGTGTCAGCCAGTTTGCCGTGGCATACGGAGCTCCATCGCAGTCTTTAACACTGGTAGCATGCCGCGACAGCGTGGACGTGAACCGTATGTGCAGTTGACGGACTTTGAGCGAGGGCGTATAGTGGGCATGCGGGAGGCCGGGTGGACGTACCGCCGAATTGCTCAACACGTGGGGCGTGAGGTCTCCACAGTACATCGATGTTGTCGCCAGTGGTCGGCGGAAGGTGCACGTCCCCGTCGACCTGGGACCGGACCGCAGCGACGCACAGATGCACGCCAAGACCGTAGGATCCTATGCAGTGCCGTAGGGGACCGCACCGCCACTTCCCAGCAAATTAGGGACACTGTTGCTCATGGGGTATCGGCGAGGACCATTCGCAACCGTCTCCATGAAGCTGGGCTACGGTCCCGCACACCGTTAGGCCGTCTTCCGCTCACGCCCAAACATCGTGCAGCCCGCCTCCAGTGGTGTCGCGACAGGCGTGAATGGAGGGACGAATGGAGACGTGTCGTCTTCAGCGATGAGAGTCGCTTCTGCCTTGGTGCCAATGATGGTCGTATGCGTGTTTGGCGCCGTGCAGGTGAGCGCCACAATGAGGACTGCATACGACCGAGGCACACAGGGCCAACACCCGGCATCATGGTGTGGGGAGCGATCTCCTACACTGGCCGTACGCCTCTGGTGATCGTCAAGGGCACAAACCGTCATCGAACCCATCGTTCTATCATTCCTAGTCGGGCAGGGTAACTTGCTGTTCCAACAGGACAATGTACGTCCGCATGTATCCAGTGCCACCCAACGTGCTCTAGAAGGTGTAAGTCAACTACCCTGGCCAGCAGGATCTCCGGATCTGTCCCCCATTGAGCATGTTTGGGACTGGATGAAGCGTCGTCTCACGCGGTCTGCACGTCCAGCACGAACGCTGGTCCAACTGAGGCGCCAGGTTGAAATGGCATGGCAAGCCGTTCCACAGGACTACATCCAACATCTCTACGATCGTCTCCATGGGAGAATAGCAGCCTGCATTGCTGCGAAAGGTGGATATACACTGTACTAGTGCCGACATTGTGCATGCTCTGTTGCCTGTGTCTATGTGCCTGTGGTTCTGTCAGTGTGATCATGTGATGTATCTGACCCCAGGAATGTGTCAATAAAGTTTCCCCTTCCTGGGACAATGAATTCACGGTGTTCTTATTTCAATTTCCAGAAGTGTACATTAGAACAAATGATCTTCAGAATTAGAGAAATCAGAGCTCATGCAGTGAGGTTTCATTTTTTTCGCACGCTTTTCGAGAGTGGAACTGTAGAGAAATAGCTTGAAGGTTGTTCAGTGAACCCACTTACTTGTGAACTGCAGAGTAGTCATGTAGATGTAGATGTAGATGTAGAAGTAGAAATTTTGTCCAGGTCTTTCTGTGAGTTCTTAGGATCGACAAATGCCGGCCGAAGTGGCCGAGCGGTTGTAGGTGGTACAGTCCGGAACAGCGCGACCGCTGCGGTCGTAGGTTCGAATCCTGCCTCGGGCATGGATGTGTGTGATGTCCTTAGGTTAGTTATGTTTAAGTAGTTCTAAGTTCTAGGGGACTGATGACCTCAGATGTTAAGTCCCATAGTGCTCAGAGCCATTGGAACCATTTTTTAAGATCGACAAGTGACGGCAGGATCTATTTCTCTGTACTCAACGGTGACGAGAGCCTACTCCTACATCAGCTCATTTCTGTCTTCCGAAGAAAAAGCAATAAAAACGTCAAAACAAACTTAACAAACGTATCAGTGTATCCCCTATGTCTTTAGATGTGTTTAATTAACAGCTACTGCCATTACTACCGGTTGCTACGGCCATTGGACGTTTCCTACTTATTGTCATAAAAAGGATGGAAAGAAAAGATTCACAGCACAGGCTTCCTCCTATATTTCATGATACCTCAAGCCATTACTGTGTTTTCGAAACTCGCCTCGCTAAATGGACAGCAGCAGTTCGGTGCTTAGGCAGTACGTGATTCAACAAAGTGATTCTCATTAAGCACCTGTTACCGTTCCTGTGGCGCAGCTATGACGTACTGATGACGGCGATAAAACTTTATTGCGAAGTAAAGAAAATATTTTTGCCGGCGACTGCTGGTGTTGCGAGCATCAGCGCAGCGCGGCTGGCAGATTGATTCTCGTTTCCGATGACGGCCGCTCGCCGCCGGCAATTACTTACGCGGCTGGCGGCTACGGCGGAGCTTCGCTTCACGCTGCCCTAACGTATGGTGTGGGGAGGCCGCAGCGCAGACCGCCGGCGGAATCACAAGTGGTCGCGCGGCCAGTGTCCCAGCCGTGTTTTATTAATTGCGGAGGCGATTAATAGATCGCAGCTGCCCCCACTGCATCCATCACGGCGCTGTCGGCGGGCACGTCTCACTGCGCGAGCCGGTAACGGATTTGCCTATTGAACTATGGCTTTTTAACTTAAGTCAAAACATGTGACGCTGAGATACGATTTCATTGAATCGAGAACTGTATAAATGTAGCCTTGTACGGAAGTGAAACGTGGTCGATAATCAGTTTAGACAAGAACTGAACAGAAGCTCCTGAAACTGGTGTCGCAGAAGAATGCTGAATTTAAATGGGTAGATCACACACCTAGTGAGCAGTTACCGAATAGAATAGGGAAGAAAATAAATTTGTTGGATAACTTTAGTAAAAGAAGAGCTCCACTGATAGGCGACATTCTGAGAAATCAAGGAATCGTCAGTTCAGTATTAGAGGGAAATTTGTGTGTGTGTGTGTGTGTGTGTGTGTGTGTGTGTGTGTGTGTGTGGAGGGGAAGGGACTAAAAACTGCAGGTAGATACCAAGAGACGAGTACAGTGATCAGGTTCAAATGGATGTAGGTTGCAGTAGCTGTTCGAAGATGAAGAGGCTTCCGCAGGATATAGTGGCGTATAGAACTGCATCACACCAGTCCTCGGACTGAAAATCACAACAACAACAAGCATTCAGCATATATACGGTATATTGCACAAAACTGTAAAGGCTTTACACACACAAATGGTGAAATAGAAGGCGCTTCCACACCGAAACGTACTTCAGGGATGCAACTCGTTACCACTACTGTTCAGCCTATATATCGGAGAATATCTTGAGAAATGTAAAGAGGAATTTCAAGAGATAGAGTTTAACTGAGTGGAAATGAATATTATAATATTTCCTAACGACGTAGTTGCCACTGACTAATACGAAGAGACACTGCAAAAAAAAAAAAAAAAAAAAAATGGTTCAAATGGCTCTGAGCACTATGGGACTCAACTGCTGTGGTCATCAGTCCGCTAGAACTTAGAACTACTTAAACCTAACTAACCTAAGAACATCACACACATCCATGCCCGAGGCAGGATTCGAACCTGCGACCGTAGCAGTCGCACGGTTCCGGACTGCGCGCCTAGAACCGTGAGACCACCGCGGCCGGCTAGAGACACTGCAAAAAATATTACCAAAGATGAATAATGTCTTGAAAGAGAAGTGTAAGATGAAAATCAGTATAAAGAAGACGAAAATTATGGTACACAGCCACCAACGTATAGAAGTAGACATTAGAGGTACTGCGAGTAAATAACTTTAAGTACTTAGGAAATAAAATTACCTCAGATGGCAACAGTTCAGTCGACAAACAAGAAAAATGGTGTTGGCTAAATCAAGGAATTTATACGTGGAGACAGAAGACATTTTTATAGAGAGTAGCTTTGTATCCTCCGGACACATGAACATCCGACAGGAGACGTCTTGAGGCTTTTGATATGCGGTGCTGGAAGAGGATACAAAAGATCTTGCGGGCAGCGCAACTCCCATATGAATGAAGTTCTACAATAACAGGTAAAAGGGATATTTACTACCAACCACGTGAGAAATAAGATAATATTTAATTGGCCATCTCTAGCGACACAAGTGTTCTTTAAAAACTGCCGTGGAAAGAATGAGTCCAGGCAAGAGAGGAATACCTCTTCTTTAATTCTCCAGAGATAATGCAGGAGAAAGCTCACATGAGAATATGAACAGACTAACAGGGAACAGAGAGGACTGGAGAAAACGAACTGGTGCCATCCAGTCTTCGGATTCAGAAGAAACGGTTCAACATAAAAGGGACCCTGCCAATGTGTACTATTTGTGACCACTAGAAGTGGAGAAAGACGTGTCAGCTTGCCGTGATGCTTACTGTAGAACTTGATACGGCGCCTTAAGACTATTGACTTGAGGAATCAATAGTTACACCAGTAACTAGAGTGTACGGGGCTAGCTGGCTATTTGTATTAATGTACCGCTCACCACGTGGGCCGTTCAGACAGTTCAGGCATGACCAACAAAAAAGTTGCCGAATAATGCCGACAAAACCTGTGGCATCCTCGCCAGACCAGTGCTAAAGAGAATCGTCTCATTTGCTAAAAATTATAATTTTTCTCCAAACATCTTAAAAAGGTTCGCCAGGAACTCCACTACTGAGTTACGAGGCTATTAGTGAAAAAGTATCCCCGGAAAACCATTCACAACGGGAAAAAATAGTCAATGTGGCAGCAAGTAATTTCAACGATATCCTAACAGGCATTATGGAAATTATATATGTGCCAGAACTTAAGATCGGAAGGGCCTGTTAGAATTTCTGAACAAAAGCTGGCGAAAAGCGTATCGATCTAGAAGACCAGCAGATGACAGGAACTGACAAAGTGTTCCACAAAACCGCCGTGGTCATGAAGAAGATGGAAGAGGACCTCTTATTTCGATTTGAAAGGATTTCTGTATGACACAACACTCATATTTACTTTTGCGAAAATGATGATACTTCAGCTGCACAGTGTATTGGTGACAATGAAAATTTGCGCGGAGCGGAATTCGAACCTCCGGGAATTCGACTTTTGGAGGTACCTACCGATTCCGTTATCTCCGCTCTTAAGCCGTATGGGACTGTCAGAAGCCATGTAGCTGTAAAGTGGCAGACTTTTACAATGTATGCCGTACTCAGAGGAATAAGACAGGCCAATCTGGAACCCACGAAGCATGTTCCTTCCTACCTAAGCATCGCCGGTTGTCGTGCAATATTCATGCACGATGAGCAACCGCACACATGCTCTGGGTATGGACAGCAGGCTCATTTTCGCTTCGATTGTTTGTAGCGGCGGATCGCCGAGATTACATCAGGCGAAGTGGTGCACCATGCTCTTTCTTCCATTTTACTACTTGATTTTGAATTTCTAAGAGGCATATATGGTTTGTGACAATCATTCTGTGAACATTTTCTAAAACATATATTGCCATTTTGATGTTTATTATTAAGAACAGGCACTTTCAGTGCAGCCTCAGTAGAGCAGGCTTGAACCAGCTGGTTGGAAACTAGTCGCCAAACATGTGTACTGCTATTCTTAACAGACTCGTTAATAAACTCTACATACGATATTAAGAAAGTTGCTGGTTTGCTGTCAACAAAATGCTGAAACTGAAAAAAAACATAAATTTATTTTGTTCCACCTACGTAATGCGATTTTTTGGTGATTTTTTTATTGCATGTAACAAAGAATACAGTATAATTTGTTTCTTTGTAGGGCCGAAGCTCTAGAAATTTTGTGAAGAAAGGTATGATCCGCAGTAGGCTGTATTGTTTTTATTTTCCAATAGCTGTCCCATCGGCCGCTTACGATAGTTAAGTTATTATCAAGGATCTGAAATGAATACAGCAACACTGAGTTCACACTTCACAAACGTACGTGGATGAGTATCGCATGATGATTGTTATAAGATGTGGCACATAACTACAATTTGTATTGCAGCCTGAGACTACATTTTACATGGTCCGTATCCAATATTGCACGTGAATGAAAGCATGTCGTTACATCTATATGATCCCATGGCAATATATGTAAGCTTTAGCCACTCGATATATAAGCTGACAGTTACAATCAGCTCTTATTAAATGTTGTCAAAGACCTCCTTGAAACATAATGTTGACAGCTATTGATTACGGCTTGCTAGAGAGCGTAAGTATCCTCACCCGAGCGCCATGCAGGTTTTTGTAAACTGTGTACTGATGTTACGGTGTGCTGCATGCTGGTATATTTCATTTGAGGTACATGATAGTTACGTCGAAAGTGGCCGGCAGCATAACTAATAAAAAAATAAAAGCAATATAGCCTGCCACGAACTATGCTTTCCTTTATTTAAAAAAAAAATGCAGAGCTCCAAATTTACAGTCTGTGCGTTCCAACGCTGACTCATGAAGAGACAATAGATGAAAACACTAGATATTGAAACAATGTGACAAATTGAAGCTGAGTGTCGGGACGGATTTTCTACCCGGACTCTTGGCAATCATTCGTAGTGACAACATTATGAAGCTCACCCCGTGGCTGTTCGCAAATCATTTCTATGCGATAGCTCTATCTTTTCTTCTACTAGTGCTAGTCCTGCTAAGTACGGAACATTTTGAAAGAAGCAGAGTGGCTTTCGCAGAAGGCTTGTCGGGAGTCAAGTCTGGATAGCTCTTTGGGAAACAGCACTGCCCGCGTATCATTTCCTTCGCAAGGCGAAAATGTGGGTATACATATGTCTTGCAAAAAGCTTTAACGAACTAGAAAGCGGCAGAGACACGATGACGACTTCTCTGCAGTTTAATTACTCCAAGAGCCGGATTACATGCTTTGTCCAAATTAAAACCATTATCTATATTTTTTTAAATTGTTAGCTAATCTAATTTGTATAGCTTACTTGAATACAGATTCCCAAAAAGAAGAGGTGGATGTTAAAATCTTCACATCACTGTAATTGATGGAATGACCTGTATCAATACAATGTTCGGCCACAGCTGACTTGTCTGGCTGTAATAAGCATGTGTATCTTCGGTGCTCCACACACCTCTCATGAACTGTGCGTGTTGTTTGACCTATGTATGACTGCTCAAAATTTCCGCAAGGAATCTGATACACACCCGCTTTACGAAGCTGTAAATCGTCCTTCACAGAGCCGAGTAGAGCTGCAATCTTTTTGGGAATTCGGAAGATCCTCGCAACACAGTGTTTCTCAAGAATACGGCCTATCTTCGAAGAAAGAGCACCTACATTGGGCAAAAACGCACTAGATCTGAAGGAATTACTATCTTTAGTAAATAGAGATAATGGTTTTAATTTGGACAAAGCATGGAACCCGGCTCTTGGAGCAATTAAACTGCAGGTAAGTCGTGATATGGTCACCGCCGCCCATCAAACATCGATAAGCGAATCGAATGTCTGTACGCCTTTGCCACAGGCGGCACATGTGTAAACGTATGTCTCTGCCGCCGACCAACATCTGTGCCTGGCATGCGCAGTACCGTCGCGGTGGAGCACGTAAGGCGCTTGGCATATTGTCGTCAGTCTTGTGACTCACTCAGAGGATGGCCGGACGATACGCGGCCGAAATATCAGTGGAGGAAATTTTATTTGCGTGACTACATGCTGAAAATTAATGGATTATTCATTACCCCGCGAGATGTTGAAAATGCACAACAATGGGGGTTCCTATTTAAAAAAAAGACATAATTGATATCCGTTTGACCTATGGCAGCGCCATCTAGAGTGCCAACCACAGCGCCATCTGGTTTCCCCCTTCAAGCTGGACAATTTTCGTCCTTTGTAGTTTTTTCGTTTGACGCTTATTTCGTGAGGTATTTGGCCCGGTGACGATCAATGGACCACCCTGCATATCACTTTCATCGGCGACATACCGGACAAAGCTCAGCATATGTGTGTAGTGGCTGAACTATGTGAGGAACCTGTAACATCCACCGCGTTAGTGCTGGTAATTGAGAAAAAGTAATTATTGATAACTTTTATAATCAACACTAGAGTATTACCAAATTGTGATAATAGTAACGATCATCTGAAAATAATTTAGTTTCGTTACTGAAACAGGACCGAATCTTTCAGTTTTTGCCCCTATAAAAATTTCATTTTACCCGTCATGGGGAGATTAACCCCAGGTTGGGAACCACTGCTTTAGAGCCATCGTATAGAGTTCTAAACGACATCACCGAAGAACCGTGAGAAACGGCACGAAGGTTGCCACCGTATATCCCAGTGACAATGTAACAAAATTAAAATTTGGTCGAACAGACTCGGGATTAAGTTATTACCCCCGAGAGACGAGCGAAATGAATGGAGACTTATTTACGACTGAAAGATCACAGCGCTTCCGCAGCGCCGACAGAATTAAGAGTCGGCTCACGGAGATAATGACGATGGTTGGGTCGCCCTTAAGACGATGTAAAGTGCGGAGCTGGGTGCAGCGGCCGGCAGCGGCAGCCGCGCGGAACACAGGTGCCTCTTGCTGCCCGCTGCCCGGCAGATGCCGCCCACGCCCAGAAAAGCGCGGCGCAGTGGAGCGGAAAACAGCCGCGAGCGCGCCGACGCGCCACACGCCGCGCCGCGGCCGCCGCCTACGCTAACGAGCGAGGCCCGCATTGTTCGGCTGCGCCATCGTGCATCGCACGCCGCGGCGGCCGTTGTCTTCCTGCCGTCGCCTGCCACGGCACAAAGCGGTACAGCGTCGCTGAACACCGCCCACGTCAGGTGCAGACGACTGTAAGCGTCACAGGGCACCGTAGGTCACCGCTTGCGAATATGGTTGTAACAAGGGAGCGCAGGTGGTGAATTATTATCGATTCGCACTGGAAGGAACTAAGTTCCACAACGCATTTCAAAGGTGGTATTCTCACTTCTCACAGCTGAACGGGACATCTCGCCGGGGGGGGGGGGGGGGGGGGGAGAAGAGCCAGAGCCGAAGGACCGATAACGTCGTCTGCTAACGTCGGTTCACTCATGGTTTATATCAGGGTCGGGCAAACGTTGCACGCTCATGAGCACACAGCGCTGTACGTGTGCTACTCGCGTGCAATCGCGATAGCCGACAGGTTGCGGCAGTGTAGTACCAGGCTAACATGCGGACGTTGAAGCGAAGTGACCACTACGTAGTGAACGTTGTATTTCAAGAACCGGAAAATGCGGAGTGAATCAAGGAAACGGAGAAGTGGAGATTTGCTGTCTTTTAAAAAGGATGGGGGGAATCATTTATTCATTGTGCAAAAACGTGAAAATTCGAAATGTATAATATGTGACAGTATTTTCGCTCGTCAGCGGAAGTTTAATATTGAACGCCATTATATTAAATTTCAATACGTTCAATATGTTCCCGTACTTAGTGCAATAAAAGAGGGATTTCCCATACTTACCCTAAGGTTTTGAATAGTTCTCGTGACAATTTGCTGTTTCTGTATAAGATATTCGTCCCAGCACGAAAATGGAATTAATAGATCTACGCTCTGCAGCGTAATTCCCGTCTGAGAGACAAGTTCCTTTTGGCAAGACGAATAGTAGATTTTTATCACGACTTTCCACAACAAGAGTTACCTCGTCTTCATGGTGAAGCCGCGAAGATAATGTCAATGTTTGGCTCGACATACGTTTGTGATGGATTTTTTTCTGTTATGAAAATTAATAAGTCTCGGTTAAGAGCAAACATCTGTAATGAAAGTTTACGTTACTGTTTGCGTTTGTCTATATGTAGGAATTTCGTTCCAGACATAAACTTTTTGTAACCTCCACCTGTGATAATTAAATAAACCGTATCGTAGGTAATAGGCACACTTTCAAACCATGATTTCTTTCGAGCACTCCTACTAACCTTATTCCCTCATTCAATAAAGCAGGCCAGGAAACAAAACGCATTACAGGGGAAGAAGCGGAAAGACGGTATGGTGGATAGGGGAGAAAAGCGGATGGCCAGCTTGCCCCTGTGTGCACGCAGAACACCTGTTAACTGCACACGAGCAAGTACACCGCACACGTGCTGGATTCCTGCCCGCCCCTGGTTTATGTTGTATTGGATTTAAGCTTTCTTATCTTCTTAATCTTTGTTCCTTTTTGCTTGTTCTGATGTCATATTTAAAATGTTCCATCACATACATTATACCAATGAGTGTTCATCCATGAGAAAGTTCCTGTAATACTTGTGTATAATAAGACAGCACTGTGCGTATTTAAGGGCATAAACTGATGAAACAGTTTTCACGAAATAATCTTTTTTTTATTGAGAACGTCAGTATATTGAAGGACAAAACAGTTGTTTTTTGTTCTATTTGGCAATTATGCAGAATACAAAATATTGATAAGCCGAAAAGCGTGTATTGACATCCTATACTGTTTTGTGTGCTTCTATGTACACTACTGGCCATTAAAATTGGTATTCCACGACGATGACGTGCTACAGGCGCGAAATTTAACCGACACGAAGCAGATGCTGTGATATGCAAATGATTAGATTATCAGAGCATTCACACAAGGTTGGCGCCGGTGGCGACACCTACAACGTGCTGACATGAGGAAAGTTTCCAACCGATTTCTTATACACAAACAGCAGTTGACCGGCGTTGCCTGGTGAAACGTTGTTGTGATGCCTCGTGTAAGGAGGAGAAATGCGTACCATCACGTTTCCGACTTTGATAAAGGTCGGATTGTAACCTATCGCGATTGAGGTTTATCGTGTCGCGACATTGATGCTCGTGTTGGTCGAGATCCAATGACTGTTAGCAGAATATGGAATCGGTGAGTTCAGGAGGGTAATACGGGACGCCGTGCTGGATCCCAACGGCCTCGTATCACTAGCAGTCTAGATGACAGGCATCTTATCCGCATGGCTGTAACGGATTGTGCAGCCACGTCTCCATCCCTGAGTCAATAGATGGGGACGTTTGCAAGACAACAATCATCTGCACGAAGAGTTCAACGACGTTTGGAGCAGCATGGACCATCAGCTAGGAGACCATGGCTGCTGTTACCCTTGACGATGCATCACAGACAGGAGCGCTTGCGATGGTGTACTTAACGACGAACCTGGGTGCACGAATGACAAAACGTCGTTTTTTCGGATTAATCCAGTTTTTCTTTACAGCATCATGATGGTCGCATCCGTGTTTGGCGACATCGCGGTGAACGCACATTGGAAGCATGTATTCGTCATCGCCATACTGGCGTATCAACATGCGTGATGGTGTGGGGTGTCATTGTTACACGTTTCGGTCACCTCTTGTTCGCATTGACGGCACTTTCAACAGTAGACGTTACATTTCAGATGTGTTACAACCCGTGGCTCTACCCTTCATTCGATCGCTGCGGAACCCTACATTTCAGCAAGATAGTGCACGCCAGCATGTTGCAGGTCCTGTACGGGCCTTCCTGGATACAGAAAATGTTCGACTGCTTGCGTGACCAGTACATCTCCAGATCTCTTACCAATTGAAAACGTCTGGTCAATAGTGGCCGAACAACTGGCTCGTCGCAATACTCCAATCACTACTCTTGATGAACTGTGGTATTGTGTTGAAGCTGCATGGGCAGCTCTACCTGTACACGCCATCAAAGTTCTGTTTGACTCAATGCCCAGGCGTATCAAGGCCAGGTGGTTTGGTTTGTCCAATGAATACCCGTTTATCATCTGCATTTCTTCTTGATGTAGCTAATTTAATGGCGAGTAGTGTTTTTTCTAAGAAATTCCGTATTCAGAATTTTTTTCAGCGTCTTCTTGCTAACATTGAAGTCTAGCTCTGTGCGACGGAACCTGTGGATGTTTTTGCAAAGCTAATATTTCTTTGTGTTGTTCATAATGTGGCAGAAACTGCTGCCTAATAACACAGGTATAAGTCAGTGAAATATTTACTGTGTGTATTCTGTTAATGCTAATAAGCAATATTTTAGGAAGCTATAAACGCAGTCACAAATAGCTGCGGGAATAGCCGAGTGTGTTTACGCGCCGCTTCCGTGATTAGAAGAGGCGAGCTTGCCCCGGATCGAATGTGTTCGCAGACTGGCGAAAAGAGCTGGTGAGACGGCCAATCTGAATGTGCTTTTTTTGGCAGTTTCTGACATCCAGCTACGTGAATAATGGCAGTTGGGCTGGAACCCACGTCCCCACTCAAACGCTACGCAAACATTTAGAGAACGTTCTCATGCGTCAACATGAGGACATGAGGTTTACTCTAGACGTGGATAGATGGGGTACACAAATTACGTTTCGGGTGGGGGCGAGTGATGGTGTCAGGAACGGCATTACGCCACCAACTGTCAATTACATTGCCACAACCCGTACAACAATGCCGATCTCAACACGGAAACATGCAAAGAACAGGAAGAAGAAGAAAACCAACGCTCCCACAATCGATAAGTATGCAAAGGGGGAAATGTGTGGATGGTTCTGTATTTATCCACAATAACTATAAAATATCAATTTTGGCAGACTTTCATCGCCCGATTCAGCCTTAAAATAAATCTGTCTTACGCTTATGACATAATATCCTTCTAAAAGTCTGATGAAAAACTTAATTTTGAGCCAATGTAGGTAAATAAAGTACGATCTGCAGATTTATTTCACGAACCGTGATCCTTTATCTCAAGACGTTCTTTCTTTTGTAGCGTCACATACAGACTTATAAAAATTAACTTCCCCCGCGACACGCAATTTACAAAGTACAAATTAGATAACCAGATATATCAGTATACCGAAAGTTTCTGCCATCAGTCTCTCTCTATTTTCCCTGTTTAATTCTCTTCAGAGAGGTCTTCTACTGCATAGTAAGTGTGTGTCCGTTCGACATGACTGCGGCAGTTCAGAAAGTGCTGAGCCATTAGCCATGTGTACACGGGCATAAGATGCAGCAACGGCTAGTTTGCTCGTATTGACGGCACTAAAGACTCGAGTGCGTCTTTCAACACCACGTCAGCCTGAAATGGCTACTGTGTCGCCCGAAGCAAGCAATATGAGGATGGTGAGTTCATATAGGCAAAGGTACTTCCAGCGACACATCTGACTTATCCACAGGCGTTTCAAGTTCTTTTCACGTGACGCAAATGACAATACTTCATTCTAAAAGCATCGTTGAATGAATTCCTTTAAACTACTGATACACTGTGAAAAAATAAAGAAATAAAATTTAAAAAATTATGAAGTCCGAGGCACTGATGTTCCATAATTCCTGCTGCAACTACTGAATTAGTAATATTTTAGGAAATGTTAACAGTGAATCTACTTTTTTTTATTCAAAATTGTGTGGTGACTGTACCATAAACCGAATGAATAACTTCATCGTTAGAATTTAGCATCGTCTTTAATACAATAAAAATGATAATGTGTATCTGTCCCAGAGGTGTTTCGAAAAGGCATCACGTAATTTTATTATATTTACAGTATACGTGCATATATTATCCAGTTTTTCGTTTTCGGATGGAAAAATCTTCGAATGGCTCTTTAATTTGTGCGAAAATATGCATTTTTACTCTTGATTTTTCTGTAAATACGGAGATAAACTACGAACATGGAGCGACGACCTCACTAATTAGCACTAAATTGTAATTGTTAGAAATTATAGTTCGTGATTTGCTGTGCGAATTGGAAGTGTTACACTACGCGTAGCCCAAACGTCGCGTAGTACGTAAATCGTGTTATGGAGAAGCGGTGACGTAGCGGGAAAATAAATTCATTTTACAGCATGTGGACCTTTTATATATGCTACAAGAAAAATGAATAATTTGCCTGGTGTTTATGATGATATTTACTGATCTTATAACTTTTAGCTCTCTGAAAGACTGACAAGATTTTTTTATGCGATTAAGGGTATGGAACACATATCAAATACGAACAACAGGGGATGTTGAGCGCATTGTCTGTTAGACACGTGGATAAGTGTCACTGAAATGCTGAAAAATCTGAACTGGCAAACGCCTGGAGGTAGGCAGCTATCCTACGAAAGCCTATTTATAATGTTTCAACAAGCGCTATTATGTGAGGAATCCAGGATCTCCCTACTTATTGTTACCGCGGAAACCGCGAAGGAAAGGTTAATTACGACGCACACACTGGTATCAAGCAGTCGTTCTTACCACGTGCTATACAGAAAGGAAAAGGCAGGGAACCATAGTGCGTGCTGTCTTGTGCATTACAGTGGTTCGAGCACTTCAGGTGTTGATATAGAGGTAAATGCAAACGTAGGTGTCGTGTGTGCTGTGTTGCTGGCCGGGAAGCAGAGTGAAATTGTTCTTAAATATTTTCAACACTTCGCGGCCATGTCAGCAACTGTATAAAAATTAATTTTAATTGATCCAGTACAACACTCGTGGCTGCCGCATCGCGGTCGCGAAGTGGGGCAGAGGCAGTTTCAGAAAAGTTTTTACAGTCTGACGATAATTTATGGAGTTGCAGTTTTAGCTTGACGATGTCCACTGTGGACAAACGGTAGTTACTTTTATTCTGAAGAATTTTGGATTATCCCGACTGAAACCTACGTAAAGGTAATCTGTGCAGCTGAGGCTGTTGATTTTTAAAATTAAAATTAATTGAAATTTTTCTGACGATCGATGCTACATACAGACTGCAGCTCGACACATCGAGTCAAGAAACTGACCGCATTCTAAACTAGGGCAACAGCCATAGCTAGCGACGGCAGCCAGCAAGCGGACTGGTCACTTAGGATGAAACGAGAGTCAGCGGAAGACAGCCGAAAGAAAGCTCCGGGGTTTCTTGACAAGTGGGTGATTAGGCCACGATAAGTGGGGAACGGCAGCGGCAGACGCGCTGGTGAAAGAGCGAAAGCGTCGGCCGAAAGGACAAGGACGCCCCCGAGGGTCCGCCAGAAGTGTCGGCCGCAGGGCAGTCAGCATCCGGCCCTGTTGCTGGACCTCTGGCGAACTTTCACGACGCGCGTCAACCTCACTCATTTTCATTTCAAATAAAGAGACAAATTGGTCTGGGGAAAAAACTGTTAGTAGGGCAAGTTTGGTACTTCTATGTCTTTAATTTGGCGTCAATTCGATGAGCCCTGATGAGCTGATGTAGCAACATTGTTTTGTTTATAGCATCAAAAATACATTTCAAGATGGCGAGTCATCTTGAAACGTCCACATTAGTTGAACAACTTTATGTTATTCGTCTGTTACTTTCTGAAGGCGAGAAACCAATGAATATATACTGCGGAATGTCTAAAGTTTATGGTGAAGGATGTATGAATAGTGCAAATTTTTACAAGTGGGGAGAGCAGTTGAAAAATTACGTAGTAGGAAGGCCACATCTGAATTTCTCTGGAGGAGAATAGGGGATGAGGGGGCTTATAGACGTGGCAACGGCATTTTGTATTTGCACGAAAACAATGTAGGTGAAGTTTTTGTAACACTTGCTAGTCTTGGTGCTACCGTAAAATACAGGGGCGAAACGTTATCTGCAACTAGCACAGGGTGGAGCAAATAAAAGTGGCCCAGACGAATGGATAGGATTGGACATGAATGTATGCATATAAACACATTCCATGATGCGCACACCACGTATACGCCCGAAACGCATTCCACACCGTCTAAGAGCGTAGTACGGGTTGTGTCAGTGTGAGTGGAGTAATGAAGAGGGGACGATGGTACTCACACTGGAGGAGCGGGTGTTCGTTGTGGAAAGTTACCTGACAAGAAAGTCGTGCGCAGTTGTTTGCTGAGACGTTTTATAGTCTCGAAGTGCCAGCAAAGAGTACCACATAACCCTTAGTCCAAAAATAGCCTCAGAGAGGATATATTTTGAATACGACAAAAAAATTCTGAAACCTGCCAGCACACTTGAAAATGTGGCTGCAGTTCACCAGAAAATGCTTCAGAGCCCTACCAGATCAACCCAATGTTTGTCGCAAGAGACCCACGTATCACGTCGAGCACCCGAATACTCCACCTGGAACTACCCATGCATCCCTACCGAGTGTCTGTTGTTCGTGCATTAAAGCCAGCAAATGCTCTTCATCGCCTCCTGTTTTGTGAGTTGCTGTTCACTGAAGTAACAATGAATGGCTTGGATATGAATCTGTTCTTTATGTCTGTTGAAGCCTGGTTTCACTTGAGTGGTTGTGTTAGCTCACAGAATCACAGGTTCTGGACAGAGGAGAATCCCCATAACTTCCACGAAATGAGACTGCATGGTTGGGATATGGTGTGCCGTGTCTGCACGCCGCGCTATTCGTCGCACCTACTTTCATCAGATGCTGACTTCTACGCGTCACATTACCAAAATTTCGAAACCCTTTTTGGCAGCATTAACGGAGGAGGAAAAGATCTAGAGTTACTTCCAAAAGGTTGGAACAGCTGTCCACACAGCTGGCCGAACCTTTGAGCACATTTTCACAATCTTCATGCCTGATGGAGCTGTCAGTAGAGTTCAGTCTGGTCGCGGCCACAGATCACCTGATTCTTGTGGGAGGAGCCCTCAAGGCTAAGGTGTATCGCAACAACCCTCATAGTCTGCAATAATTGTAGTAGAACATTGCGAATAAGATTGCAGCAATTCCAGCAGTTCAGCAACGATTCGCCTTCAGCAACTTACTGACCAGGGCCCAAAGGGCCAAGAGATGAATAGTGGTCACTTTCAACATCTCAGTCAGGTCAGTAGTGTATTTCCTTCCCCACACTGCTTTCCTTTGTATTCTGGAACTCTTTTCTCCAGGCCACTTTTATTTGCACCACCCTGTACAAATACAAGATGGACATGAAATTGGAGCAGCAGTTGAGAAGGGGGTGTGACAGAGTTGCCGCCTAACCCAGACGTTTCTTAGTTAGTACAGTGAGCAACCAGTACAGGTATCTAAAACGGAAATTTGGAAAGTGAAATAACGGTTAGGGACAAGAAATTAAAACTTTAAGATTTTACGATGACATTGTTATTCCGTCAGATGCAGAACAGGATGGATGACCGGTAGACCAGAATGGATAGTGTCTTGAAAAGAGATTATGAAATAGACATCGACAAAACTAAAACGATTATAACGAAATGTAGTCAAATCAAATTAGCCTACGCCAAGGGAAAGAAAACACTAAAGGTAGGAGGGCGTGCGGAAAACCAATGCCTCCGAATTTTATGTGTAAAATCTCTTAAAGTTTTTTTAAGGAATGCAAACTTTGATAACATTCTACATCTCTATTCATGTTTACACATATATTTCTCAACACAGCCACACTGGCTACGAACGCATTTCTCCCAACGAGAGATCAGTTGATTTTTGGATGGAGCGGGAATTCACCTCTGCTTGCACCGCTTCATCACTATCAACGTGAGGTCCTCGAAGATGTTCTTTAAGTTTCGGAAACAGATGGACATAGGATGGTGCCAGGTCGGGACTATACTGAGGATGATCGATGGCAGCGAACCCAAGGCGTCGGATTTCTGCAGATGTCGCAGAGCTCATGTGCAGTCTGACATTGTCACGCTGAAGGAGATGGTAGTCCGTGCCTGGAGAAGCTCTCCAAGTTCGTGCTTCCATAAACCCTGTTACACAACGCTGTTTCCCACAAACGTCGTGGCTACGTTGCAACACGTCATGTTACACTCTACAATTCCGAGCCCCCTAGTGGCCGAGTGTTGCAACTGCGTCAGCGAACTAACATGCCTGATAAGTAATAGGTCAATCGACATTGGAAAAAGAATTTTAAAAATCGGAGCCATTGCTTTTCAGCACTCCCTCGTTGTAGAACAATGCTGTTATTTGAGCAACACAATAGCTGACGATGGCAGAAGCAGAGATGATATGAAATGCAGATTGGCAATAACAAGAAAAGTGCTTCTGAAAAAGAGACATTTTTAACAATGAATATAAATTTAAGTGTTAGGAACTCTCTTTGAAGTTTCTTGTATTGAATGTGGCCGATAAACAATTCAGTCAAGAACAGAAATCTATCTTCTGAAAGGAGAATGCTGACGATTTGCTACATAGATCGTACAGCTAATCACGAAGTAATTAATAGATCTGAGTAGGAAAGGCATTTATGGTACAGCTTGACGCTTTAAGAAGGCACTGTCTCATAGGAAGTGTTCTCAGGCATCAAGGATTCGTCTGTTTGATACTGGTCAAAATTTGTCGAGGCAGAAGACGGCTTAACTGCAATAAGTAGGTTGCAGTATCTACGTAGATATGTAAAGGCTTACAAGGCCATTCCCCCTTTCCCCTGTACCACCTCCCCCTCTCACCCAACTGATGACATGCTTCAGATGCCAGTACAGTCCATCACAGTAGATAGGCTCAACCGCCCTCGGCTGCGTGCCGATGGGTAGACGCTATTGAGGTGAAACAGTCGTATCCCTTTTGTTTGGGTAAGCAAGACCCTACTGAGCAATTTACAACCAAAACGATAATTTGTTATAGATACATTGCACAACTGCGCCATCGTATTTACGTAAAAAAGTCTACGAAACTCACACTTGCTAATTGAACTGTTACGTTTGAGAAAGTAGCTTAGTTGCTTAACTCCAAACTGGAAAAATATTTGTTCTTAGATGTACTACATCCCACTCTGAATCCAACCCGTACCTTGAAACGCGACGTAATGCCTAAGGCACTGGATTCATTTTCGGGAGGACTAGGTTTCAAACACTCGTCTACAGATTTAGGTTTCTCATGGTTTTTTCTGGTTCATCCGCGGACTAAGGGTAATGCCTTTGATTAGTAATCAAAGGGTTAGAAACTTGCCACCACTTAAATTCTGAAAAAAAATATCAGCATTTTCGGCTGAAGGCTTCCGGCATAAGAAGTCACTCTCGTTCTGCCAACGGTCTTGTCAAAGTGGGCGGAGAAGCGGACAGACGTTCATGGTGCTCTGTTGCACTTGGCGTGGGAAACTGCCTCTGAACGCGGAAAAATGAGCAATGGTCAACGTCATGAGTTTCCAGAAGGCAGTGAAAACCACTGCATTAAAGATACATAACGTGAATCCACATGATGTGTCCCCCGTGATTGAAAATAGCCTCCATTCAGATCTCAGGAGCGATATGCCAAAGGGGAGGTGACCATGAGAAAAAGACAGAATGACGAACGAAAGGATAACGCTTAAAAGTCGGCACGTGGAATATCAGAAGCTTGAACGTGGTAAAGAAGGTAGAATATCTGAAAAGGGAAATGCAAAGGCTCAATCTAGATACAGTGGTGTTAGCGAAGTGAAAAGGAAAGAACACAAGGATTTCTGGTCGGATAAGTGTATCGTAATATCGACAGCAACAGAAAGTAGTATAGCGGGAGTAGGATTCGTTATGAATAAGCTACAGTGAACAGTTCAGTGACAGGGCTATTCTCTTGACAGCAGACCAACACCGACAACGATAGTTCAGGTATTCTTGCCGAAGTCGCAAGCAGAAGATGAAGAGATAGAGAAAGTATATGAGGATATTGAACGGGTAGTTCAGTACATAAAGGCAGATGAAAATCTAATGGTCATGGGGAACTGGAATGTGGGTTTTAGGGGACGGAGTAGAAGAAAGGGTTATAGGATAATATGATCTTGTTACTAGAAATGAGAGAGGAGAAAGACTACTCGAGTTCTGCAATAAATTTCAGCGAGTAATAGCGAATACTCTGTTCCAGCATCACAAGAGCAAGAGGTACTCTTGGAAATGGCCGGTTGGTAAGGGAAGATTTCAGTTAGATTACATCACGGTGAAGAAGAGATTCCGAAATCAGATACTGGATTCTAAGGCTTACCAAGGAGCAGATATAGATTCAGATCACAGTTCAGAAGTGATGAAGAATAAGCTGAAGTTTAAAATCAAAGCGCGAAGATGTGGGCTACAGAAGTGCTAAGGAATGAAGCGTTGTAGATACTGCGTTGAGGAACAGTTCAGTAGGCATTTCACTTTAAAAGGAATGGATATCTCTAAAAAGGACAGTCACAGAAGTTGGAAAGAAAAACATAGGTTCAAATAAGGTAATTGCGAAGAAACCATGGATAACAGGAGAAACACTTCAGCTGATTGATGAAATAAGTAAGTACAAAATGTTCAGGAAAATTCAGGAATACAGAAAACAGGTCGTTTAAGAATGAAATAAAAAGTAAGAGCAGGGAAGCTAAGGCGAAATGGTCATGAAAAATGTGAACAAATCGAAAAGAAATTTGTCGGAAGGACTGACTCAGCATACAGAAAAGTCAAAACAATCATCGAGGAAATTAGAAGCAAGAGTGGTTACATGAAGAGTGCAATGATGATCCCAATGTTAAATGCACAGGAGAGAGCAGGTACGTGGAAAGAGTAAACTGAAGGCCTCTATGAGGGACAAGACTTCTCTGATGTGAAAGAAGAAGAAGAAGTAGGAATATATATAGAAGAGATAGGTCATCTATTATTAGAATCAGAAATGTGGAAGTCTTAAGATCAAATAAGGCAGAAGGGATAGATAACATTCCATCAGAATTTCTAAAATCATGGCGGAAGTGGCAACAAAGTGACTATTCACGTTGGTTTGTACAATGTGAGTGTCTGGCGGTATACCATCTGACTTTCGGAAAAAATATCATCCACACAATTACGAAGACGGCAAGAGCTGACAAGTGCGAGAATTATCGCACGATCAGCTTAACACATTGTACTTACAATAAGAAGAAGGACAGAAAAGAAAATTGAGGATGTGTTGAATGACGATCAGTTTGGCTTTAGGAAAGATAAAGGCACCAGAGAGGCAGTTCTGCAATAGTGGTTGATAATGGAAGCAATACTTAAGAAACATTGAGACAGGTTCATAGAAATTGTCGACCTGGAAAAAGCGTTAGACAGTGTCAAATGGTGTAAGGTGTTCGACATTCTATGGAAAATAGGGGTAAGCTATTGGGAGAGACGTGTACAACATGTACAAGAGCCAAGAGAGAACAATTCGAGTGGAAGATCCAGAAAGAAGTGCTCGGATTAGAAAGGGTGTTAGACAGGGATGTAGTCAAAAAATGGCTCTGAGCACTATGCGACTTAACTGCTGTGGTCATCAGTCGCCTAGAACTTAGAACTAATTAAACCTAACTAACCTAATGACATTACACACATCCATGCCCGAGGCAGGATTCGAACCTGCGACCCTAGCGGTCGCTCGGCTCCAGGCTGTAGCGCCTAGAACCGCACGGCCACTCCCGCCGGCCAGGGATGTAGTCTGTCGCTCCTACCGTGCAATCTAAACATCGACAAAGAACTGATGAAAATAAATGAGAGGTTCAAGAGTGGAACTAAAATTTAGGGTGAAAGGATATCAGTGATTAAATTCGTTGGTGACGTTGCTATCGTCTGTAAACGTGAAGAAGAGTTACATGATCTGTCGAATGGAATGGTCTAATGAGTACAGAATATGGACTCACAGTAAATCGAAGGAAAACGAAAGCAACGAGAAGTAGCAGATATGAGAACAGCGAGAAACTTAACATCAGGATTGATGGTCACAAAGTAGGTGATGTTAAGGAATTCTACTACCTAGCCAGTAAAATAAACCATGATGGATGGAGCAAAGATTACATCAAAAGCAGAATAGCACTGCATAAATGGCATTCCTGGCTAAAAGAATTCTACTAGTATCAAACGTAGGTCTTAATTTGAGAAAGAAATTTCTGATGATGTGCATATGGAGAACAGCATTGTATGGTAGTGAAACATGGACTGTGGGAACGAGAACAGAAGAGAATCAAAGCATTTGAGATGTGGTGCTACAGACGAATATTGAAAATTATGTGGACTGACAAGGTAGGGAATGAGAAGGTTCTGCGCAGCATTGGAGAGGAAAGGAATATGTGTAAAACACTGCCAAGAAGAAGGGACAGGATGACAGGTCATGTTTTATGACATCTGGTAATAACTTTCCTAATACTGGATGGAGTTATAGAGGGTTCAAACTGTAGAGGATGACAGAGATTGAAATACATCCAGCAAATAATTGAGAACGTAGGTTGCAAGTGCTACTCTGAGATGAACAGATTTGCACAGGAGAGAAATTCGTGGCGGGCGGTATCAAACCACTCAGAAGACTGGTGACTCAAAAAAAAAAAAAAAAGAAAAAAAGTTTTTCTTTGTCGAACGCTTGGATAGTTCCTTTCCAAAGGACACAGCCAGTTTCCATCTTCATCCTTGTCCTAACTGATTTATGTTCCGTCACTAATTGTATTGTTGGTTGACGTTAAACCAAAACATATCTTTCTTTCACAGATTAATGGAAACCTAGAAAGGACTACAGCATTCCTTAAAGCTTCAGCTCAGGAGATGGATTGTAAATATGGCCGATGAGCCCATCAATACAAAACGGTTATGTTTAACCTGAAAGAATCTGTTAGTTCCTTGCCCCCTAGTCATAGAGAAATAGATGCTTGATATGTAAGGATTGTTTCCTGTGATAGTTAAGGAACTTTCAACAAAATCGCCTGACTGATCACACCCAATCTGTTCAAGCGCTTACAGCATGCAAAAGACTGCTTCAACTATGAATTAAATTACAAGTGGTTTTCGAACGGATCTGATGCCAGATATAGCTGAGAATGGCACAACTGTTATCGTGTATGTATGAATTGCAGCTCCAGCTGTCTGAATTCCTCGTTTGCTGTTAACACTATGTACATCCAAGCCGTTATGTATTACGTAAATGCCTTCTGGCTGAGGGCAATGGGCACATCAAATTAATTTACAGAAATTCGACTGAAACTGAATAAATAGAACTTTAGTTACTGCGCAAATGATAGCATACGCGTCATTGTCACTACGTATACCGTGTCTTCTGACTGGAATGTTCCCTATGTTAAGATCAGTTAAAATTATGATCACGTGATGGAGTCACGTCTCTTACTACTAGATTATGGGGGATTAAAGTGTTGTTACTTCACTTAAAAAGGAATCTCCAATGCCATCAAAACCATCCGTTGTATATATCTGGAATCTTCTTTTTGTGCTGACGTCTCAGAGTTCAAGTGTACTGACACAGACCTACATCACTACTGAACTCAAAAGCAGCATTTGTAACGAGCTGTGATTATCTCTGACTTCTTAGCATCGAAAACAATGTGGGAATGTCGCTGTCATGCTGTCACCGCTATTTCTTCTAGCGCTAATGCCATCTCGTACTGGATCAGCTTTTCACGGATTTGGCCACTTTATTTATTTATTATATTCCATTGCAGTCTGTTATCTGTTATTTGAACACAAGTCATATTGATTCTTATAGAAATTATGCAATACACATTAATACTTAATTTTATACTAGACAATATTACTCCCCATCATGACAACTATTTCAACTATTATTAATAGCCGGCCGGGGGGTCGAGCG
This sequence comes from Schistocerca gregaria, assembly GCF_023897955.1. Taxonomy (NCBI): domain Eukaryota; kingdom Metazoa; phylum Arthropoda; class Insecta; order Orthoptera; family Acrididae; genus Schistocerca; species Schistocerca gregaria. Next base: position 372,290,399 of record NC_064924.1, read on the forward strand.
GTTGTAGGCGCTACAGTGTGGAACCGCGCGACCGCACGGTCGCAGGTTCGAATCCTGCCTCGGGCATGGATGTGTGTGATGTCCTTAGGTTAGTTAGGTTTAAGTACTTCTAAGTTCTAGGGGACTGATGACCTCAGAAGTTAAGTCCCAAAGTGCTCAGAGCCATTTATTATTATTATTATTATTATTATTATTATTATTATTATTAAGAGTAATAATTTAAAAAAATGTTTCTACTAAGAATAAAAACTACACCTACTACCAAATCCATGTCTACGACTGTTATGATAACTTCAGTTTTTGTCTGTCACATTCCCTGCTCCATATCCGGGTTCTTGGGGGCTTGAAGGGCACTATGGTTGCATCTGTCTCTGCCACTGTTTTCTTGGCTACCTAATTGCAGGGAACGATTCCCAAGTTCCAATGGCGCGTCATTTTTACCGATGACAAGCGCAGCCACACGCCGGACCACGTCTTCCCGTTTGTGGTCACTTGGGTGCCGACACACGGTCTACGGCTGCGTTTCTCACTGGCGATTTTGCAATGACTGCACATAAAGTGTTCACAGTTCCTCTACTGTAGCAATTCGTCTCAGCTGTCTTTGCTGCACTGCTTCAAAATATTATGTCGCAATCTGTCGTACTGCAGCTAAACGTGGATTGGTTGGTAATACATTGCGCTACCCAAGCTTTCCTGAAATAGCGTCGGTGGTGGTGTCCAGGATCCGCGTTTTGTTCGAAACGCAGTATCTCCTTAGTATCGAGGCCCCTGTTCCGACTCATTTGCTGACAATCAGTATCAGTTACATCGGCATACAGCGGACATCCCCAGGTAGTATACTTGGCGTAATTTCTTCGCCACAGGCACACTCGTAGTTCTGTCTTCTACCAATTCGATGCCAGTAGGTGGCGTATGGCCCATGAACAGTCAAGAAGTATGTCAGGACTCTTAAGGGATTCAGATGTTTCATTCCCAGCCTCTCTTTTGCATTAGGTAAAAAAAAAAAAGAACTTAGGTGTGCCTCGAAGTTTGGACATCATCCCATCGTTTCTGGCATAGGTGGAGGATCTGATTTGGATTTTCTGTTTGCTCGTGGCCAGTATTCCTTTTAAATTCAGCACTTCATAATATTGTTCTTTTTCGGTCAGTATATGACCACTTTGTTTCGTTCCTGGAGATCGAGTGGACACCAAGTATTACTTGCAACGAATCAACTGATGCTCCCATCAACCAAAAAAGTTCTCCACGTTGCATCCTGTTAACTATCCGTGCTGATGTTAAGAACGAAAGTCTGTGGGGCCTAAGCACTCGCACAGTATCCCATGACCGCAGTTAAGATAGCGTTATGATACGTTCTTACCGTTTGCACTGTCAGCTTATAATCGTAAATGGCGAGACTAATAGTTTTGTTCATCGTGTTCCTGACTGTCTTTCTAATTTCTTCAATATGTGCACGATAATTTTGCCGTTCGTCCGGAAAGATGCCTAAATATTTGGTGACGAACTTTCTATTTGCGCATCTGTTGCTTGATTTTTTGATCAGGATTTTAACAGCATGTTCATGGCGTTTTCAGGCGCAACAGGCAATCTGACTGCTTGACACCACCAATGTAATCGTTGGAGGACTATGTTACATCCATCTTCCAGATTGGTTCTGGAACGCCCCTTCACGACGATGATCAGGTCATCGGCATATGCCACTACCCCTACGACCTCTTCATTGTCCTGTAGCATTTGGCGAGTTTTATTTTACTGTGTAACTGCGTGGTTGGATACCCTCCTGACGCCACAGCAGAGAAGGATACCTAAGGGAAGGAAAGTCGTGTGCGTCACAGGTCTGTCAGACGTGTAAATTTTGTTCTGCGTGTTATCGTATTTTAACTGTTTGTGTATCGTACGTTTCTCAGACGGAATATGGGGCCTCGACCAACTTTTGCTTAAGCGAGTGTAGTGACCTAAGAACCATATCACAGCTGTTAATCCACCGGTCTGGATCACCTCGCTCGCTTGCAAGATAGCGAGCTGTGTGTTACACTATACGATCAGCTCGTTGTCTGTCAGTTACACTAAAGAAATTTAAATCTATAAAATAAATGTTCTTTCCTCACTAACGGCACGATACTGTTTTTTAATTGTATCTTGCTTATAAGTAATTTTGTTGTAGCAGTAAATTTAAACGTTATTTTCGAGACTATCGCTGAAATGGTTCAAATAGCTCTAAGCACTATGGGACTTAACATGTGAGATATCAGTCCCCTAGAACTACTTAAACCTAACTAACTTTAGGACATCACACACATCCATGCCCGAGGCAGGATTCGAACGTGCGCCTGTAGCAGCAGCACAGTTCCGGACTGATGTGCCTATAACCGCTCGTTCACAGCTGCCGGCCTATCGCCGAAGATCAGAGAACTGATCAAAACTTGGCTACATAAAGCTACAGTACATCCAGATATATATTTGTGACTAGATTCAGATGTATATTGTTAATGTCTTATTTCTGACAACCATTTTTATGTTATTATCTAGCTTCTTCACTGGAACTTCGCCTCCTTATGCTCCCTCTCTGACCATATCATTCCCACTCTTCATTTGACCATATCCTCCACACCTTCTCTCTTTCGATCGACACTTCCCCTCTTCCTTTTTCATCAGCCCACTCCCCCTCTACACCTTACCTGCCTCTTGCATCCCAGTCTCTGCCCATTTCCTCCTACCCTCGCTCTGTCCATCACATCCTCTACCCATCTCAACAAGTCACTTGCCTTGCTCATTGGCACACGAGGACACTGAAATACAGCTCAATTAAGCAAACGGATACTGATCTCACAACATTTCTATCATTCTGCACGTCAGGGACCTGAAAATCAATTATTGAGCTGGTCGATAAATCTGGACGACACTACTCACACACAACTTGTCTGTCATGCAGGTCAGCCTACATGTTGGGGCCCAGAAAAGTGTAGCCATGTAGGCTGCCCTACAAATCAGGTTGATTTGGCAGACCAACACTGTTCCCAAACGTCCATCATGCAAGCCAGTATATATGTGAGAAGCTGGAAAATACTTTTGTTCGTATCTCTGCTTCTGTTAGTGCTAGAGGCTATAAACACCGCAGTGCAGGTACCCATGACACCTGCTGTTTCTGTGCCGAACTTGGTTGAAATCTATCAAGGAGTTGTTATTTATATAACAGAGGTATAGGGGAAGAAATTAATTCAGATTAGAAACGTGTTGTCACTATAGTGAAACTGGCTGTAACAGTCCATTCTTTAGTCTTTTACATTTCATATATAAAGGTGAATGTCTGAAACTGTTTGAAGAGAAGCTCCAGTATGAAAATTGGCAATACGTAGACTGGATATTGGTTAGAGCAAAATGAGAAAGATGTGTAGATATTTGAGAAGAAGAGTAACAAAAGACAAACGGTATCCCAAGGATTAAAATGTAACACATGTTAGAGGAGAAGTATATGATTCTCTTGCGCACTTTTTTTTAGGCAAAGGAATTGTTGGGAAAGCACAGAAACAAGGACGTCTTTATAAAGGGAAGCAAACAAAATAGATAATTATTAATATAAATATTGATGCTGATACTAATACATACAATTAGAGGAAAATGAACTAAGCAATGTACTTACATGTTTAGGCAGAGGAACCACGAATATGTGACAGGATAAGAATTACCTGCAACAAAAGGCAAAATGCGAATGTAGAATGCAGAGGGCGAAACAAAAGGTAAATAAATAAAACAAAGGTCTATCACTAACTAACATGTTGTAACACTTCTGCAGAAACAAACACATTTTATACTAGTGTGAAAAGATTTCTATCAATAACATCGGGGTAAATTTGTGGCAGCTCTGATCAGACAGAGAGGTATCAGGTGCATATTGATGTTTTCCTGGGACATGTGACTAAAATATGCTCTGCATACAGTTCACAGATAGAGCTAGTTCACGTTTTTACAGACAATAATCCTATCTGCAACAGCTCCTGCAGTGTATGGTTCCCCACAGGTGAAGTTATTATGCAGCATATGGAGTGGTCTTCAAGGCCACTGGATTTTAATACTTCAAAGCGCATCTGAGACTTGTGGGGAGGCGAACTTAAGTTCGCCAGTCAGCGACTCTTCCAGTCTTCCACCCAGCGCTCCCTCTGGAATGGGATCTATTGTCATGGGAGCTCCTGAACCACCTCATGGAAAGTCTTATTTACTATTTTAATGTTTTAGAAATGTGTCTACGAGGTGACTTCAAAAATAAGTTACGCATTATTATGGCAGGCCAAATAACTTTTATTGAGTGTTGCACAGCACTTCAAAGTGACATAGGTATATGACACTACATTTCAACGTAGCCACCCAAAAGTGGCTCTGAGCACTATGGGACTTAACGTCTGAGGTCGCTCGGTTCCAGACTGTAGCGCCTAGAACCGCACGGCCACTGCTGCAGGCTCGCAGCCACCAGGTCTGTGTAAACAACGGTCGGAACCCTCCACCAATCGTTCAATTCATCGATGATAGAAATCCATTCGACAACAACTGCGCGAACGTCCGCAGCGTTGGAAAATCTTTTTCCCCGCAAAATGTTCTTTCAGCCTCTCGTAAATAGCATGGTGCAACTGTATGACGGATACGTCCAAATCTCCCATCGAAAAATGTTGAAACGAAATTTGTGTTGTGCCCGCCGTGTGGGATATTGAATTGCTGGACAGGAGAGCAATGCCTTCTGCTTAATTTTCCTAGACTCTTATTCTTTACGTTTCGGCTACAATAATCGTACCGTCTCGCATAGCTCATGTTTCGAGTACGTTTTCAGTTGCAGCGCCATTTAACTCGTGTCCTATGATGCACTTGTTATTCCTGTCGCAGATTAACTGTGTCTGCACGAAACCCAGAACAATTACTCGCTTCTGGCAATGTGCTGTTCTTGTTGTGCAATGGCCCTAGCGTGGGCGACATGGCTAACTTACCTTATAAATTTCGACGTAATTACATATATTCAGCACTGTTGTAGCTTGAATGCCTTATACTTAAGATATAAAGTGGTCAGTAAACTTTCTTTTATTGTTTATGGATAATTTTTCAAGATTAGTGCGTTGGTAGCTGGATGCGACTTTGTACGATAATATCGGTGGTCTGCAGAGTTCACAAACATAATTTTGCACAAATGCTTTAATAATTCTGACTCCAATTACTACATCACAACAAATTACGGGCGTAACTCTTGATTCCAAAAACCATTCATGCTGTAATGAATTGTTTTCTATGTCGAATGTTGGATAAAGAACTCACGTCGATTTCCAACATCAGAAATTTCGAATCTCATACGATGCTGCTACTTAGTCTCTTCCACGTTACTATTATTTACATAATTAATGTCTTCTTCGTGCCGGTCGGTGTGGCCGAGCGGTTCTAGGCGCTTCAGTCTGGAACCGCGCTATTGCTATGTTCGCAGGTTCGAATCCTGGCTCGTGCATGGATGTGGGTGATGTCCGTAGGTTACTTAGGTTTAAGTAGTTCTAAGTTCTAGGGGACTGATAACCTCAGATGTTAAGCCCCATGGTGCTCAGAGCCATATGAACCCTTTTGAATGTCTTCTTCGTAATATACTTCACAATTATTATGGGACAGCCTTGCCACACGTTGGAGAACAGCCACCACACTCACTGCAGGAATAAGTTCCGATGACGTTTGTTTTCTCCCCTGTTATTTTATTTGTACTGTTCAAAATAATGAATGACGACGCTTGTGTTGGGAGATTATATAAAGTATACTTCCAGCGCTTCGTTTTTCTGTGAATCATCTTACAGATACAAAAAGATATACTCAATGTCTCCAGCTGTCTACACAGGTATACACTCAACTCAGTTCATCAAACAAGTAAGACAGCAACCACTTTTTACTTCCTATTCTATCCAAGGTACTGAATGGATGCTACAATGCTTGTTTTTCTTCAGCCTCTCATAAGTTATTGTCAGGGATGACTGGACAAAAGCTGAGACTCATCTATGAGCTAACTTTGTTTTTTCCTCATCTCGCGCGTGTAGTACCGGTCAAATGATATATACGCAGTTGAGGATATCAGATATTTATGGAGACGGAGGGAAGGGAATCTGTCGTGTTAAAAGGAGTCGAAACGGCTATCAGGCAATATCTGTCAAAAGATTTACCATTGCTTGTAATTGGAAGATCAGGAGGAGGAACATGTCTACCTGACAGATGTGTGTGGCCGTGGGCTACTCAACAGTGAGTGTATCATCGTAGCAGCCTAATGTTTCAGAATACTGTTTTTTTTTTTTTTCTCAGACTGCAAAAATAAAATTTATGTCCGAATGGAAGGTCTAGAAGATCAAATTGGTTCAAGTTTGCTATTTGTTCAGCAAAAAAGGAATAACCAATGTATCTCCATGCAAGATAGATGTATGTGATCAACTAATATTCGAAGCAGCGTTACATCTCTGAATTTTTCTAAAATATTTGCTCTGGTGCTCACTGCGTGGATTTGATTTGTCTGATACGGTAAGGCTCATATCGTTCACGCAAGCGTAGCCAGTATCCACATCATTTTCCAATCTGCTAATTATTTGTTGTGAAATTTCACATTTTACTTGGATTTCTTTTCATCTAAACTGGAAAAATAAGTAGACACGCCGCTATCATTGTTATTGGCAGGAAAATGCAAAGAAGCAGAAAAACGTATATAGTGAAGAAAGTGAAGGAAGAACTAACCATCCGTATTCTGGATACTTAATTTCGCGTTCAGGAGCGTCTTCCAAACTAATTTTACGCGAGAGAATCGGATAACTTACCAGATAAACTTCACTGTCATTTTGCTAACCTTCATTCACAGTTGTCTTCGTCTTCATACAGCTGTACACACCGCTACACTTTATTCGCATTCAGTAGACAATTTGTCACCGATATCGCTGTCTCAGGGGTCGTTTGCATTTATCATTTACTTATATCACACATTATGTGCTGACAGAGTTCGTGTTGTAGGACGAGTTTCAGGAGTAACAACGACAACAAGTTGAGTAGTGTGAACAGCACAGCAAATGACGGCTGTTGATTTGTTCACATTTGTCTGACTCACCGATACATCCAATTCAATGCGCAATGCTATTCCGTTGGAAGATTGCACGAATGGCAAAGCTGTGAGCGATCAGGTTCGCGTTTCTTGCGACAACTTTATTAGGACGCCAATTCTTCTGGAGGGCGAGAGCGCCAACACTTGCATACCATGTGTCAACAATTACGATAATTATGCGCATACGTAGTGCGAGATGTAAGGCAATGGCAACTTAACACCTACATTAAAAGTAATAAAATATATCACTTTCGATATCTCGATACCCTGCAAACTCGGCACGTTTACTGTTGACGACATGAAGGCACATCGAGTTCATTAATATACAATCACACAGCGATGCAAATCTTGGTAATTATTATCACCAAAAGAGGCCATTTTGCAAGGAAACCAGACAGTCACCAAAATTCGTAAGTCAAAATAACGGTTAATTTATGGAATTCTCGTGACACTGGAAGTGGTCGCCCGGTTGCTAATAGTGGTGTAATGGCGGCTCTCCATCAGTGTTACTTTGAACGTCGGCGTGGGGCGGGCAGTTTAGCACCAATTTGGCAACAGTCGGCGGGTCATTAGTCAAACGGTGGCTTCCGCAGCGTGTCCACATATAGACACGGGATGGACGTGCCGCTACGGAATAAGGAATACGAGAGTGGGTGGGCGCATCTGCGTTAACATACGTAAGGAATTTAATTGTAGCAGTATTAGCCCACGTATACTTGTGCACTGGCATGACACTAGCAGTGTTCGTTAAACTTAGTAACAATATACTTTTCTTAAAGTATTTGCTTGAATATTAAACTCGGACTTAAAGACACTAATCACTAAGGAGAATGTTACGCCATCAGTTCGCTGAATGTGTAATATTTTTAGCGATACCTGTTTAGAGACTACGTTATCCCATTATCAAACGCTTAAAGCTTGTGTGCTTCCAATCATTCGATAATGGGATAACGTAGTCCCGAAACATGTTGTGCTTAAACTATCACACTTACGTTAAATATTGGCGTTACATTTTCAGTACCTATTCGTGAGACAGTGAAAGATGGCTTCACAACAAATTAAATACCCTAACATACAGCACGTCTGTGTAATGTGGAATTGACCCCTACATATCAAGAGAGGCTAACCTGCCAGAATACGAGCAGTTGGAGAATATTGTGTTTCAGTTTAGAAGCAGTAACAGCGGAGTGGGTCGATCAGGAGAGTTCAGTGACTTCAAACTTGGGTTACTTATTGGATGTCACCTGAGTAATAAATCCGTTAGCGACATTTCAGGGCATCTAAAGCTGCCCAAGCCGACAGCTGATGGTACAACTGCGAAGCGGAAATGAGAAGGAACAACCACCGGCAAACTTTATGTAGTGACGGGCAGTGACCATAGAGAATTGCGGAAGGGCGTTGAAAAAATCGCATGACAGGAGTGGACCGAATCACTCGTACGTTCTGAGGTGGTACCAGCAGTCCAGCTAGCACAACAACTGTGTGTTGGAGGCTAAAAAGAAGGGCTGAAGTCTTTGAAACCTTCGCTTTAAAATATACCACTGTTATTTTCTTGCATACTTTCACGACATCTAATGACATAATCCACTACTATTCACTTGTCCCCTCGCACCGCGTTGTCCAATGACAGTTTTCTCCAATACTTGGCCGTGTCTGCACCTTTAAGTGGTGATGCGACCTTCCCGCAGAAGCATACCCACGATCACCTGTTTTCACCGGTTTTGCAGCACTGATGCTGCATCACTCCCTTATAGTAATTATATTTCCCCTCAGTTTTTCATGTTTCTTACGCTATGTTGTCCTTTTTAGGTTTATAAACGCGACCTACGACCACTAATTCTTTGTTTTCTTTCTCCGGATACCCAACATCCATGTTAACTGACAATGTTCAAGACGAGTGCCACGCGAACGTCGGAAGACCGAAGTATTTCAAGGGCCTCGATACGTCCGTTTTGCGATCTGTCGATCATCACCAACGACAACTCTCAGGTGGACAGTTTGCCAGTGGTGAGAGGCTACGTGAGGCTGTTTTGGGAAGTTCTTAAGACGTGCACAAGCGCTGGTACGCGGCTGTGCCTTGTGATTGCTGCCAGAAGGGATGAGGCGCGGGCGGTGCTGGAGTTTGGCGGCCTGCGTGAACGCGGCGTCCAAATGCACAATGGACATGAATGGATGCAGATGATTAGGCAGGATGCTTACGTACGTGTTACCAGTCAGAAACATATCTAGACGTATCAGGAGTCCCGTATCACTCCAACTGTACACACCACACCATTACAGAGCCTCCACCAGCTTGAACAATCCACTGCTGACATGGATTCATGAGATTTCTCCTTACCCGTCCACGTCCATCCGCTCGACACAATTTGAAACGAGATTCGTCTCACCAGATAACGTGTCTCCAGTTATCAAAAATCCAAGGTCGGTGTTGACGAGCCAAGGCGAGGCGTAAAGTCTTTTGTCGTTCAGTCATCAAGGGTTCACAAGAGGGCCTCCGGCTCTGAAAGCCCATACAGATAATGTTTCGTTGAATGGTTCATGCGCTGACACTTGTTGAGGGCCAACATTGAAATCTGCAGCAATTTGCGAAAGGGTTGCTCTTCTGTTACGTTGAACGATCTTTTTGAGTCGTCGTTGCTCCCGTTCTTGCAGGATCTTTTTCCGGCCGCAGCGATGTTGGATTTTGATGTTTTCCCGTTTTCCTGATATTCGCGTACACTTGTGAAATGGTCGTACTCAAAAATCCTCACTTCATCGCTACCTCGGAGATTCTGTGTCCCATCGCTCATGCGTCGACTGTATCACCACATTCAGACTCACTTAAATCTTGATAAGCAGCAATTGTAGCAGCAGTAGCCGATCTAACAACTGCGCCAGACACTTGTTGCCTGATATAGGCGCTGCCGACCGCAGCGCCTTATTCTGCCTGTTTATATATGTCTGTATTTGAATACGCAAGCCTATACCAGTTTCTTTGGCACTTCAGTGTAGAATCAGTGTCAGACTGGTCGTAGAGACATGCTGTAATTCCATATAGTAACACAATTTTTTTTCCAGCATGTGTTTTGATGAAATGGATCCCTCAGGTTGTCCAACGTTTACAACATTATCACCCACCAGCGCTATACCTCTCGTATAACATCGTGTGTTTGCATATTATACAAGAAATTCTTATACCGTGAGTTAGAACATAGAGATCTGTAGAGACCACATGCCCACTGCTTGAGAGAAAGCACGCAGAATGCGAGCCACATTAGGTAAACACCTATGCTGATAAATTAAGTAATCAGCACGAGCAAAACTCCTACCTTGCTTACAGATAGTCGCGTAAGTAATGGAAGGAACGAATGCGGAGATGGTGCGCGTAGCTTTCCTTTCTGGTGGAAGCCGTTCTTGGGAGGCGCGCAGGGAATGCCTTTCGTGGTGGCACAGCTGGCCGGCATTCGGCGTTCTTGCGGCAGCGCTGAAGCCTGCGCTCTCCCAGGCACAGCGCGGCCTTCTGTGACTCAGCGCCTCCACAGACCTGTGCTAACGTTCCTGTGAGTTCTCTTATACCTAACGAATAGTCAGAGTTCGAGGAACATTGATACGGTATAGAACCACTGTTCTGCGCCTTTCCAAAGAAAACGGTTGGCCCTTTTGAAGGGGTGACTAATTTTTCGTTCGGTGGGGTTACATTGTCCTCAGCACAAACCTATATCGACCAGCATATCGAGGAAAGTGTGAGCGGTGGCAGAAGCCCCCCTCTCATATTTCTATCTCACTCTGAGTAATTCGATCTTCCTCTCTAATTGCATGCGGTGAAAAGCTGCTATTCCTTCACATGTGGACTTCCCACGCAGCGTCTCTCGTCACCCGGGTGACAGGCGGGCCCTGCTGATCTTGAAAGGGTTAAGCCGATGGGTGTGAGGGAGTCGAGTGAATGCTTTCCAGACGCCGACATTGTCATAATAGTGGCGGAGACACGCCAGACGCCTGAAGGAGCGGCTGGGCCAGAGATTTCGTTACTTCGCAGAAACTTAGCGAAAACACTTTCTGGCGGGCTACCAGCGAGGCGTGGGAATGACTTGTGTCCCCAGGCAGTCTTGGCTGGCAAATTCTCGCGTTTTCTGCAAAATCGTAACTGTGATTAGCTTGCTCAGGGCATAGCTCCGTGACGTAGCAAAATCGGCGCAGAAATTGGCGCCAAGAATCTCCATTGGTGGAATGGTAGTGCTTCGGCAATAGAGTGGAATTTTCCGCCGGTTTTCGAGTTGCTGATTGAAACGTTTAACCACGGCCATTGTCGTGGGGGTGGGCTTAGAGCATCATTTACATATGTAGATTCTAGAAGAATTTATTGTTAAATACACTGCTAGCCCCGGCACCTCTCAAGTGCACTTTAATTTTACCTGAGTTCTGTCACTTTGGGGTCAGCAAAAGACCGTCCGTACACAGCAACAAATTATATTTTACGGATTCTGAATGTCATTCGAATGTGTTGTTAGCGGGTTGAATGACCTAGGTTTTTACTCTACTGGCTCAGTTATTTATAAGAGGACTCAATCTGACTTTATGAAAGGATGACGGAAATTCAGATTCGCATAGTGCTGCGCTGTATGTGGAAACTAAATTACACTGACAGCAAAAAAAACGTAACACCAAGAAATAATTAATATTTTTGAAATACAATTGTCTAGGTAACATATTTAAGTGATAAACGTTGCAAGTTCACAAATTAACGTAAGCGCAAGATAAAGCATTGCAGATGTGGAATGCTGGTACATTAATAGCTGGTGTAACAGCCAGAATGTTGAATGCAAGGAAACAAACGTGCGTGCATTGTGTTGTACAGGTGCCGGATGTCAGTCTGTAGGGTGGAGTTCCGTGCATGTTGCACTCCGCCGGTCAATAGTGGGACGCTTAGTGCCAGTTGTGGATGACGCAGGAGTTCTCGTCCGATGATGTCCCATACGTGGTCGATTGGAGACAGATCTGGTGATCGAGCAGGCCAAGACAACATGTCGACACACTATATAGTATGGAGGGTTACAACAGCGGTATGTGGACGAGCGTTATCCTGTTGTAAAACACCCCGTGGAATGCTGTTCATGAATGGCAGCACAGCAGGTCGAATCACAAGACTGACGTAAAAATTTTTAGTCACGATGAGTGGGTAACCACGAGACTTTTCCTTCAGTAATACGAAATCGCACCCCAGACCATAACCCCAAGTGTGTATAGTGCGCAGATACGTTGGTTACAAGCCCTCAACTGACTTCCTTCTAACCAACACACGGCCATCACTGGCACCTGGGCAGAACCAGATTTCATCAGAAAACACGAGACACCTCCAATCGGCCCTCCGCCGAACTCTCGCTTGACACCACTGAAGTCGCAAACGGCTGTGGTTTGGAGTCAACGTAATGCACGCTCCACTGCGTCTGGCTCTGTGCTGTCCTTGACGAAACTGATTTGCAGCAGTCCGTTGTGTCACTGTGGTGCCAACCGCTGTTGAAATTGGCGCCGCAGACAATACGATGCGTCACCGCCGTACACCGTATGCGATGGTCTTCTCTCTCAGTAGCACCACGTGGCCGTACAGAGCCCGGCCTTCTTACGACCATACTTCCCTTGTCCACCGCTGCCAACAATCGTGTACAGTGGCTACATTCCTGCCAAGTCTGTCTGCAATATCGCAGAAAAGCATCCAGCATCTCGTAGCCGTATTACACGACATCGGTCATACTCAGTGAGGTGTTGATAATGGCGTCTTCGCCGTCTTAAAGGCATCTTTGTCTGACATCAACTCACTACGTCCAGTCGCAGAGGTAACTGATGCTTACGACTGGTACAACGCGTATTTAAAGCAAGCCTGATTTCCATCATCTTACAAGGGAACCTCCCCATCTTACCCCCCACAGATCTTGTTATAAGTTGGCACAGTGGATAGGCCTTGAAAAACTGAACACAGATCAATCGAGAAAACATGAAGAAGTTGTGTGGAACTATGAAAAAAATAGCAAAATATACAAACAGAGTAGTCCATGCGCAATATAAACAACATCAAGGATGTAGTGAGGTGAGGATCGCCGTGGTCCACTGGTTAGCGTTAGCAGCTGCGGAACGAGCGGTCCTTGGGTCAAGTCTTCCCTCGAGTGATAAGTTTACTTTCTTTATTGTCGGAAAGTTGTGATCTGTCCGTTCGTTCATTGACGTCTCTGTTCACTGTAATAAGTTTAGTGTCTATGTTTTGCCACCGCACTGCAAAACCGTGCGATTAGTTGACGAAAGGACGTTCCTCTCCAACAGGAACCGGAAACACTTGATCGCAAGGTCATAGGTCAACCGATTCCTCCACAGGAAAACACGTCTGAAATATTCTATACGACACTGGGGACAGCATGTGCGTCACATGACAGCAATATGTTGTCGACCCACCGAACTTGTACACTTGGCGAATGGGTAAAAAGATTCTTCTACCTTGCCCGATTTAGGTTTTCTTGTGGATGTGATAATCACGTCCAAAAAGTGATGAAAACCTAAGAGTTAGTCACATAAACTGCAACAAATGAATGCAACTGGTTCACAGTCGCACAGTTTTCCCTGTGATCTGTCAAAACATGTTTTTCACGTTTTCATATTTTTCCGTGTGTAGACCGTCAAATCCTGCATATGCCCAAGCAAATCTATCACCAGAGACATTGTGGTGGAAGTTACAGGAAAGGAAATGGCTGTATGAACAAGATGTTCCTCACACAACGCATTGACTTTGCACTTTGTAATCTGTGCCACTCGTGATGAAACTGATGCACGTACATCACATATGCTTAAATATTTCATGAAAATACCTTGTGAGAGTTGTAAGTAGTTCCTCTAACACACTACAAATTGTTTCGTTATCCACTTCGCAACAATGGATAACTAATTAGCAGCATAACACAACGGTAATTATTTAATGCCTACTGCACTTTTGTAGGGCCAACACAGAATTATTGTTATTATAAGAGGCAGTTCTCAGACACAACGTACTGACAGCCTGAAGTTTCCCTTTTCTGTCATTTCAGAGGTAAGGAGTCCAGCAATCAAGAGAGTCACAAACGGTAAGTACAGAGTACACATTTTAACTTGTTTGATATCAAATGGGGGTGCAAAGTATGGATGACGCAAATGTAGCAAGGGACAGGAGTGGTGCTAAGGAAACATGTTTTGTAAAAAGTGCCTACCGTGAAAGTGGATAGTTACATTTCATTTATGAGAAGTCGTAGGTAGAACTCGCGATATACTGAAATATGCTTCAGTATTCCATGAAAAAAGGTTGTTAGAAATAACCAGTATCATTTGTGTCATCGGTTCATTAGTTTAGTAAAAAAACCTACAAAAGCCAGATATTAAAGAAAAAGTGTTCAAAAAAAATTCTTTTTCCTTCTAAAGTTTTGTTAAGATGTAATGTTGATGATAAGGAGGGGGGGGGGGGGGGACGTGGGGTACTAGCTAATAGCCGCACGGGATTAGCCGAGCGGTCTCGGGCGCTGCAGTTCTGGACTGTGCGGCTGATCCCGGCGGAGGTTCGAGTCCTCCCTCGGGCATGGGTGTGTGTGTGTTTGTCATTAGGATAATTTAGGTTAAGTAGTGCGTAAGCTTAGGGACTGATGACCTTAATAGCTAAGTCCCATACGATTTCACACACATTTAACATTTTTACTAGCTAATATCTGAGTGCAATCAACGGCAGTTGTCTCAGAAAGATGGAGAACCACTGTAAAAGATAAAACTAGAACCAGGCAGTCATTTGAGAGTCGCTGACGTAAGCTGTGGCAGTAAAACTGGTGTGTACGTGCTAGTCGGTTATAAGCATTTAGCACAGTAAGATGAGTCGACGTCGAGACGTGACAGAGTGGTAAAAAGGAGCTGGTCGGTCTATAAACTCAGGCTGTCCAAAGAGCAGAGGCGTCCGGGTGAGAGTGGAGTGGAATTTGGAGTACAGAGTTTTTATTCCAGAATGTTTCAGAGTTTTTATTGATTAAAACAGAATTCTCATACACTCCTGTAAGCGATTTCACGTGATTTCGCTAAACCTCTCGTTTAATAAAAAAAAAAAATAGACTCTGAGCACAATGGGACTTAACTGCTGAGGTCATCAGTCCCCTAGAACTTAGAACTACTTAAACCTAACTAACCTAAGGACATCACAAACAACCATGCCCAAGGCAGGATTCGAACCTCCGACCGTAGCGGTCACGCGGTTCAAGACTGTAGCGCCTAGAACCGTCGGCCACTCCGGCCTACCTTGTTTAATGAGTTGTATTGTTACATGGCTTGTGATCTGAAACGACTCAAAACTAACTCATTCATATCAGTTTTTAGTCTTGACCCTCCCTCTCCCCTCTCCTCTCTGGAAATATTTTTGCGGACGCCCTTGCCAATGTATCTTCAAGGAATGATGCATCACAAACAGCCACGTAAAATCGTCATAAAAGGATCCTAATCGACATTGATGATGCCTTATCAAGGACAAGTGGTTTCGAATGCGAAGGGAATTGCTGTTTCAGTGACTGCACGTCCACCACAACCAGTGTCCAAGCGAACGTCGTTAAGGGAGCTGCAAACAATTAACAATTCAAGTCTTGTACTTCGCAACAAACAGCATTGTCCACAGTGGTAAATAAGTATACACTTTTTCAATGGACCAAACGGGGCAGAAACTGGATGTCAGCTCAGTCGAAGTGTCTAATGTGGTCCGATTTTTCTTTTTCCTAATAATATAAGGCACTGAGAACACCGTCTGTCCAATGAGGCATTCAACGTGTACTTTGTGGTGGACTTCGTCGGGACCGAAAGTGTTTCTGTGGTGTTTTGGGAGTGTCTCCTGTGCTATTTGGACCCACCGATTCAGAACATCGTTAACATGTAGCAGGCTAGTCATTTCAAAATTTTCGGTAACGAAGTATTGCTCTTCCTTCTGCATATTGGTCATGAATATGATGTGAAGACACATGTCTTCCAATATGTTAATAGACACGTTCACAGAGCTGCACGCATACGTTCCAGGTTTTACGAAAACCGTTACTCTGTTACACCTCAGTTGGTCCGTATGTGAATTCCATTAAAAACGTTTGCATTATCTGGAACAGGGGATAAAAAGTAGCAATCAACATTTCCATAATAAGAGGCTGAAGAAAATTGCGGGCTCTCTTCCTCATCGAATTGAGGCCATTACCAAAATTTGTTAAAAAAATGCACTTGATGGTTTAAAATGTAACCTTCCTGCACACCGCAAGTGATTTTATACAAGAGGGTTGAAACCATCTGTAAGACAACGACTTGGCAGTTTAACGTTCTTAACTGTGCTGGAGGGAAATACATAGTGACATCTGGAGTGTTGTTGTTGTGGTCTTCAGTCCTGAGAATGGTTTGATGCAGCTCTCCATGCTACTCTATCCTGTGCAAGCTTCTTCATCTCCCAGTACCTACTACAACCTACATCCTTCTGAATCTGCTTACTGTATTCATCTCTTGGTCTCCCTCTACGATTTTTACCCTCCACGCCGCCCTCCAATACTAAATTGGTGATCCCTTGATGCCTCAGAACATGTCCTACCAACCTATCCCTTCTTCTGGTCAAGTTGTGCCACAAACTTCTCTTCTCCCCAATCCTATTCAGAACTTCCTCATTAGTTATGTGATCTACCCATTTAATCTCCTGCATTCTTCTGCAGCACCACATTTCGAAAGCTTCTATTTTCTTCATGTCCAAACTATTCATCGTCCATGTTTCACTTCCATACATGGCTACACTCCATGCAAATACTTTCAGAAATGACTTCCTGACACTTAAATCAATACTCAATGTTAACGAATTTCTCTTCTTCAGAAACGCTTTCCTTGCCATTGTGAGTCTACATTTTATATCCTCTGTACTTCGACCATCATCAGTTATTTTGCTCCTTTACTACTTTAAGTGTCTCATTTCCTAATCTAATTCCTTCAGCATCACCCGACTTAATTCCACTACAGTCCATTATCCTCGTTTTGCTTTTGTTGATATTCATTTTATATCCTCCTTTCAAGACACTATCCATTCCGTTCAAATGCTCTTCCAAGTCCTTTGCTGTCTCTGACAGAATTACGATGTCATCGGCGAACCTCAAAGTTTTTATTTCTTCTCTATGGATTTTAATACCTACTCCAAATTTTTCTTTTGTTTCCTTTACTGCTTGCTCAATATACAGATTGAATAACATCGGGGAGAGACTACAACCCTGTCTCACTCCCTTCCCAACCACTGCTTCCCTTTCATGTCCCTCGACTCTTATGACTGCCATCTGGTTTCTGTACAAATTGGAAATAGCCTTTCGCTCCCTGTATTTTACCCCTGCCACCTTCAGAATTTGAAAGAGAGTATTCCAGTCAAAATTGTCAAAAGCTTTCTCTAAGTCTACAAATGCTAGAAACGTAGGTTTGCCTTTCCTTAATCTTTCTTCTAAGATAAGTCGTAGGGGCAGTATTGCCTCACGTGTTCCAACATTTCTACGGAAGCCAAACTGATCTTCCCCGAGGTCGGCTTCTACTAGTTTTTCCATTCGTCTGTAAAGAATTCGTGTTAGTATTTTGCAGCTGTGACTTATTAAACTGGTAGTTCGGTAATTTTCACATCTGTCAACACCTGCTTTCTTTGGGATTGGAATTATTATATTCTTCTTGAAGTCTGAGGGTATTTCGTCTTACATCTTGCTCACCAGCTGGTAGAGTTTTGTCAGGACTGGCTCTCCCGAGGCCGTCAGTAGTTCTAATGGCATGTTGTATACTCCCGGGGCTTTGTTTCGACTCAGGTCTTCCAGTGCTCTGTCAAACTCTACACGCAGTATCGCATTCTCCTATTTCATCTTCATCTACATCCTCTTCCAATTCCATAATATTGTCCTCAAGTACATCGCCCTTGTATAGACCCTCTATATACTCCTTCCACCTTTCTGCTTTCTCTTCTTTGCTTAGAACTGGGTTTCCGTTTCCATACGAGCTCTTGATGTTCATACAAGCGGTTCTCTTATCTCCAAAGGTCTCTTTAATTTTCCTGTCGGCAGTATCTATCTTACCCTTAGTGAGATGAGCCTCTACATCCTTATATTTGTCCTCTAGCCATCCCTGCTTAGCCATTTTGCACTTCCTGTCGATCTCATTTTTGAGACGTCTGTATTCCTTTTTGCCTGCTTCACTTACTGCAATTTTATATTTTCTCCTTTCATCAATTAAATTCAATATTTCTTCTGTTACCCAAGGATTTCTACAAGCCCTTGTCTTTTTTCCTACTTGATCCTCTGCTGCCGTCACTACTTCATCCCTCAAAGCTACCCATTCCTCTTCTACTGTATTCCTTTCCCCCATTCCTGTCGTTTGTTCCTTCATGCTCCCCTTGAAACTCTGTACAACCTCTGGTTCTTTCAGTTTATCCAGGTCCCATCTCCTTAAATTTCCACCTTTTTGCAGTTTCTTCAGTTTTAATCTACATGTCATAACGAATAGATTGTGGTCAGAGTCCACATCTGCCCCTGGAAATGTCTTACAATTTAAAACCTGGTTCCTAAATATCTGTCTTACCATTATATAATCTATCTGATACCTTTTAGTATCTCCAGGCTTCTTCCATGTATACAGCCTTCTTTTATGATTCTTGAACCAAGTGTTACCTATGATTAAGTTGTGCTCTGTGCAAAATTCTATCAGGCGGCTTCCTCTTTCATTTCTTTGCCCCAGTCCACATTCATCAACTACGTTTCCTTCTGTCCCTTTTCCTACTACCGAATTCCAGTCACCCATGACTATTAAATTTTCATCTCCCTTCACTATCTGAAAAATTTCTTTTATTTGATCATATATTTCTTCAATTTCTTCGTCATCTGCCGAGCTAGTTGGCATATAAACTTTTACTACTGTAGTAGGTGTGGGCTTCGTATCTATCTTTGCCACAATAATGCGTTCACTATGCTGTTTGTAGTAGCTTACCCGCATTCCTATTTTCCTATTCATTATTAAAGCTACTCCTGCATTACCCCTATTTGATTTTGTGTTTATAACCCTGTAGTCACCTGACCAGTCATCTGGAGTAAGATTCGTGAATTTCTCTTTCATGAGACAGTGAAACGCCTGTCAGATTCGGCCTGAGAGGACGTGGCGAGAGAACTGGGTGGTCTCAGCGCTCTGAATACGGGGCAGCCCAGGATTCCCTGCTGGTTCGCAGGACTGTTGGGCTACGAACTGGCAGAGTTTCATTGTGTGCAAGGCGGCTCGGACCTTAGGCGTCAGAGCAGAGCGACCGCAGGTTCCATGAGTATTGCTGGCGTGACGAATCTGCACTTCCTGTCGAGTGTTGCAAACACGCAACACCGACATTTTACCGTTTTTAGAGTGGGAAAATTGCAGAATCTAACCGCTCGGACGTTGTTGTCCAGTTAGACGAGTCATTAGCATAGGCGCTGTGGCGTGAATATCTGAACCAATGAGTAGCGACAAAGCATATGCAGTGTACCAATTTCTGGCCAGTCAGTGGGCATACAGCAAGCAATAGTGGAGAAGTTTCGGCAGGCTTGCCCGGCGTCTAAACGTGTCCAGAGTAATTCATGGTCGTGAATCCCTCCTCCCGGTAGCGGAGAGGAAGGTGAAAAAGACATGGAGACCTGTGGCGAAGCGTGACTGTCAGGTCATATCGAGAGACGGAGGCGTCCGGTCCCAAGCTGTCGCAGTTTTACTGGGTTCCTCGAGTAAGTGTCGCTATTGAGTGCTCGTGGTGCATTTGCTCTGAACAGCTCACAATTTCCGAGGTCACTTCTGTAGCCTGTGTTGCTTTTTCAGTGTTTTTACTTATTTGGTTCTACGATCTGTTTTTAGCTTGTACTTGCGAGCTGCACTGGTTTTGGAAAATCAATTGCGGTTCTACACCAATGTCCTGTTCAGTAAGATGTATCCACCACTAGTTAGCAAAACAGTCTGTCCCAAGTGACAGTCATTCAAGCAACCATTTATTATACCTTTGAGCTCTTCAATGTGCATTCCGTTGTGGAATATAATTTTTTAGACATTTTCAGAGATAGTTAATTTTGTCTTTTATTCAGATTCAATTAAGGAATAGTCTTATATTAATTACCTTAAAACATTCACTCAATTGTAAAATTAGAGAAAATAAACTCAGAGATTAAAAGCATTGATTTATTTTCTTTTTCTGCCGTAGAATAGTTCAGGGCAGGCGACTCTCATAAGATTAGATTAGATTTATACTTGTTCCATAGATCATGAATACGACACTTCGTAATGATGTGGAACATGTCAGATTAATAAAATACGTCTGTACAAGATATTACATTACACAAAATATTGCATGACACTAATGTTTAAGTTGGTTTTTTCCATCCCTTAATTAATATCTAAAAATTCAGCCAATGAGTAGAAGGCGTTGTAATCTAGAAATTCTTTTAATTTATTTTTAAATGTTGGTTGGCTATCTGTCAGGCTTTTGTTGCTGTTTGGTAGGCGACCAAAGACTTTTGTGGCAGCCTAATGTAGCCCTTTCTGTGCCAAAGTCAGATTTAACCCTGCATAGTGAAGATCATCCTTTCTCCTGGTGTTATAGCTATGCACACTGCTATATCTTTTGAACTGGGTTGGATTATTAACAACAAATTACATAAGTGAATATACACTCCTGGAAATGGAAAAAAAGAACACATTGACACCGGTGTGTCAGACCCACCATACTTGCTCCGGACACTGCGAGAGGGCTGTACAAGCAATGATCACACGCACGGCACAGCGGACACACCAGGAACCGAGGTGTTGGCCGTCGAATGGCGCTAGCTGCGCAGCATTTGTGCACCGCCGCCGTCAGTGTCAGCCAGTTTGCCGTGGCATACGGAGCTCCATCGCAGTCTTTAACACTGGTAGAATGCCGCGATAGCGTGGACGTGAACCGTATGTGCAGTTGACGGACTTTGAGTGAGGGCGTATAGTGGGCATGCGGGAGGCCGGGTGGACGTACCGCCGAATTGCTCAACACGTGGGGCGTGAGGTCTCCACAGTACATCGATCTTGTCGGCGGAAGGTGCACGTGCCCGTCGACCTGGGACCGGACCGCAGCGACGCACGGATGCACGCCAAGACCGTAGCATCCTACGCAGTGCCGTAGGGGACCGCACCGCCACTTCCCAGCAAATTAGGGACACTGTTGCTCCTGGGGTAACGGCGAGGACCATTCGCAACCGTCTCCATGAAGCTGGGCTACGCTCCCGCACACCGTTAGGCCGTTTTCCGCTCACGCCCCAACATCGTGCAGCCCGCCTCAAGTGGTGTCGCGACAGGCGTGAATGGAGGGACGAATGGAGACGTGTCGTCTTCAGCGATGAGAGTCGCTTCTGCCTTGGTGCCAATGATGGTCGTATGCGTGTTTCGCGCCGTGCAGGTGAACGCCACAATCAGGACTGCATACGACCGAGGCAAACAGGGCCAACACCCGGCATCATGGTGTGGGGAGCGATCTCCTACACTGGCCGTACACCTCTGGTGATCGTCGAGGGGACACTGAATAGTGCACGGTACATCCAAACCGTCATCGAACCCATCGTTCTACCATTCCTAGACGGGCAAGGGAACTTGCTGTTCCAACAGGACAATGCACGTCCGCATGTATCCCGTGCCACCCAACGTGCTCTAGAAGGTGTAAGTCAACTACCCTGGCCAGCAAGATCTCCGGATCTGTCCCCCATTGAGCATGTTTGGGACTGGATGAAGCGTCGTCTCACGCGGTCTGCACGTCCAGCACGAACGCTGGTCCAACTGAGGCGCCAGGTGGAAATGGCATGGCAAGCCGTTCCACAGGACTACATCCAGCATCTCTACGGCCGTCTCCATGGGAGAATAGCAGCCTGCATTGCTGCGAAAGGTGGATATACACTGTACTAGTGCCGACATTGTGCATGCTCTGTTGCCTGTGTCTATGTGCCTGTGGTTCTGTCAGTGTGATCATGTGATGTATCTGACCCCAGGAATGTGTCAATAAAGTTTCCCCTTCCTGGGACAATGAATTCACGGTGTTCTTATTTCAATTTCCAGGAGTGTATACACTGTGAGGTTACTTTGAGGATCCCTATATTCTTAAATAGATGTCTGCAGGATGACCGTGGGTGGGCTCTAGCAATTATTCTGATTACACGTTTTTGAGCAATGAATACTTTTCTACTCAACGATGAATTACCCCAGAATATGATGCCATACGGAAGCAATAAATGAAAGTAGGCATAGTACGCTAATTTACTGAGATTCTTATCACCAAAATTTGCAATGACGTTATTAGCATTTGTAGCTGAACTGAGACGTTTCAGCAGACCATCAATGTGTTGCTTCCAGTTTAACCTCTCATCAGTGGACACACCTAAAAATTTTTAAAATTCTACCTTAGCTACAGACTTCTCTTCAAAGTCTATATTTATTACTGGAGTTGTGCCATTTACTGTACGGAACTGTATATACTGTGTTTTATCAAAATTTAAAGAGAGTCTGTTTGCTGAGAACCACTTAATAGTTTTGTGAAAAACATCATTTACAATTACATCACTTAGTTTTCGGTTTTTGGATGTTATTACTATACTTATATCATCAGCAAAAAGAACTAATTTTGCATCTTCATCAATGAGGAATGGTAAGTCATTAATGTATATCAAGAACAGTAAAGGACCCAAGACCGTACCCTGTGGGACCCCGTACTTGATAGCCCTACAGTTTGAGGAATCCGCTGTTGTTTTAACATTACATGAAACACTTATTTCAACTTTCTGCATTCTTCCAGTGAAGTATGGATTAAACCATTTGTGCACTGCTCCCCTCAAACCATAATAATTTAGCGAATCTATAAGATTTCCATGATTTACACAATCAAAATAATAAATATGACCGAGTCCCTCTGCGTAACTGAACTGTGTTCTCACTGTGGCGGCGTTCCATTGTAAAGCAAGAATTCCTACATCGGACATTATACATATGAGTATGTGTGGTGGGAAATTAAATAATTTACATGACAGGTGATTAATGAGAATGGTTCTCATTTGTATTCAACAGAGTTCTGAGATCGCAGTGAGTTTTCAATCACTGTAATACCAATTTTCTGGGTTAGTGCGGTATAAGGCTTACACAAGTTGGAATGACGTTTATGTACTGAGCATTAAGCGTGGTATGCAGATTGCATTCTTCACTGCCGAGGCCCCCCCCCCTCTCCCCCCCCCCCCAAACACACACATACACACCACTTTGGACATAAACATATCAAAATAAAGAAGCTCAATGTGTACAGCCTTCAGTGTTTTTCCAGATCGATGTGCATTAAATACGACTGCTATCACAAAACATCATTTATTTTTACTTGAAATCAGTTTGTGTCAGATAAATCGTGAGCACAAAAATACGGCGACAGAGCTGAGATATGACTTGTCAGTGTACATGACGAGAACAGCTGCAGCGCCTTCACGGAGGTTTTGTACTCTTAAGTGTTTCGTAACTTGGCTGTAAACCCAAGGTAACGGCCGTATCATATTCGATGTATATTTTTTTCACAGCAACCGCTGTCGCATCTTCTGCCCCTTCAAACGAATCAGTACGGAAACCGAGAATGCTTTCAACTTCAGACGGGAATTTCTTCAGTTACATTCCAGACGAAGTCTCTACGCACTATGTCATTTTCTGACATTCCTTCACAAAAGAAGATGAAGTACATATTCCAGAATTCGAATCAAGAAAAGCTGCCATCAGCAACGTTGAAGTAAATATCTCGGAGTAGTGAAGCAACTTTGCTGATGCAATAGTTCCATACTTAACAATGATATACAACCGTTCGCTGGACGAAACATCCGTACTCAAACACTGGAAAGTTGCACAGGCCACATCAGTATTCAAGAAAGGTAGTAGGAGTAATGCACTAAATTACACGCCCACATCATTAACGTCGATATGCAGCAGGATTTTGGAACATATATTGTGTTCGGACATTAAGAAATACCTCAAAGAAACCGGTCAATTGACACACAGTCAACAGGGATTGAGAAACATCGTTCTTGTGAAACACCACTAGCTCTTTACTTGCATGAGTGCTGTAGACAAGGGTTTTCAGGCTGATTCCATATTTCTGGATTTCCGGAAGGCTTTTGACACTGCACCGCACAAGCGGCTTGTAGTGAAATTGCGTGCTTGTGGAATATCGTCTCAGTTACGTGACTGATTTCGTGATTTCTTGTCAGAGAGGTCATAGTTCGTAGCAACTGACGGGAAGTCATCGAATAACACATAAATGATGTCTAGCGTTCCCATGGATATTGCTATAGGCCCTTTGCTGTTCGTTATCTATATAAACGATTTGAGAGGCAACCTGAGCAGCCATCTTTAGTTGTTTGCAGACGATGCTGTCGTTTATCGACTAATACAATAATCAGAAGATAAAAAAATTTCAAAATGATTTATAAGTGATATCTCAATGGAGCGAAAATTTGCAGTCGACCCTAAATAACGAGAAGTGTGAGGCCATCCATTAAAATTCGATTACACGATAGATCAGTCAAGTCTAAAGGTCGTAAAATTACAATTACGAACGACTTAAACTGGAAGGAGCACACAGAAAATGTTGTGGGAAAGCTAACCAAATACTTCGTTTTATAGGCAGGACACTTAGAAAACGTAACAGACCTACTAAGGAGACTACCTACACTATGCCTCTCCGTCCTCTTTTAGAATACTGTTGCGCGGTGTGGGATCCTTACCAGATAGGACTGACGGAGTACATCGAAAATGATCAAATAAGGGCAGCACGTTTTGTGTTATCGCAAAATATGAAAGAGAGTGCCACAGAAACTATACAGGATTTGGGGTGGACATTATTAAAACAAAGGCGTTTTTCGTTGCAGCGGAATCTTCTCACGAAATTCCAGTCATCAACTTTCTCCTCCGAATGCGAAAATATTTTGTTGACACCGTCCTGCATAGGAAGAAACGATCACCATTATAAAATAAGGAAAATCAGAGCTCGTACAGAAAGATATGGGTGTTTGTTCTTTCCGCGCGCTGTACAAGACTGGAGTAATAGAGAATTGTGAAGATGGTCGATGAACCCTCTGCCTGGCTGTTAAATGTGATTTGCAGAGCATCCATGTAGATATAGATGTAGAAATCAAAGAAGAGATGATTACTGTGCAGAGTAACAGAAAAATGAATCGAATTAGACATCTGGATGTGCGATATTTACACAGCATTATGTCTCGATCTACGTATGATTTGTTACTGAAAATATCTTGTCAGCAATTCTGATTTCATTAGAAGCACATAGAAATTTTGATATTTATAGTTGCAATTTGTAAGGTATTTAATTAATTCACTGAAGTGGGCGGCACGCAGGCTACTAAAAGTCAATGAAGACATGCTACATTTTCGGTAAAATCTAAAAAGAGCGACGATATGAATGTGATTCGGAAATATAGGCTATCAAAAATGAAAGAGCATTGATAGGTATATGTGCTGGAACATTACAAATAAGCAAACACTGTGAAAAACAAATTTGTACTGGCTGATATTAGATCAATACTCAACCAGGGTATTTTGCTCGAGGAACTAGAGGCGAGGCTTAACAAAAGCAGAGGATTAACGTCTTCTGCGAGCAGGAAGATGCTGCGACTGGGGCAGTCCATTTGTGATAGGGTTTCCGCATCTAGCAGCTTCGGGATGGGACGACGCTGTTTCGTCCTGACTGCAGTTGCAGCCAATGGCAGTGTCGTCTCAATACACCGGCGGCCAGGGAGGTTGACCCTTTCAAGACTTCAACGTAACAGCTGATGACGTCTTCTTCCACTAGGCTTTTTCTGAACAACACTCCTCTGCTAATCGTAAAGGTGTGTTTACACTTGTGCGCTTCGCTACTAGTCGCCGCAGCGACAGTGCTTGCCCCATACTCAAGTAGAGGCACGCGTTGAAGTTGGATCCTGTTCCTCAACATGTGCGTGCGGGTGGTGCCATCCACGCCTCTGTTCACACTGGGTGCCTAGCGACTAGCCACAAGGCGCACAGGGGTAAACACACTTTAAGTTTGCTCCTGCACTTCTTCTTCCTTTTCAGAACCAGGTGTCATCACTTCAGTCTCATCACGCCAGTGAATGATGTCTGACGTTACAAAGTTGTGCGATGTACAGGACTCCATGGCACCACTTCCTCTATCAATCAAACAAGCTCCAACAGGAAAATCTGAATTCTTGCTCTAGGCTAACGCCTCCCTCTGGTCGCAGGAAAGTTACTTCCCCATGGCAAGGTTTACATCTGTTCACGTATTTTTGTCCTGTTTCTGCCTTCTACGCTGCCTCTGTCGATTTCTGAGAGAGAGTATGCGACTAAGGTATGAACAATTTTGAGAGGTTTGCCAAGCCATCTGTCGACCAGTAGCAAACAGACCGGCTACAGCGGTATGGCTTTCTTTCATGTGGACTGCCGCTACGGGACTGACACTTATACAATGCTACACCAGTGGCTGAATAAAATCCCACACAAAAAAAGTCATCGCATACCAAATCACTTCACTCTTACGTTATCCACCATATACACTCCCTGACCAAAACTATCGGGGCAGCTATTAGTGGTCACTGATAGTGGGTATGTCCACCTTTCGACGTTATAACGGCTTCAGCTCTGCTCGGGACACTTACAATGAGATGTGTCATTGTTTATGGAAGAAAATAAGCCGGTTCTTCCTCGTGAGACGAAGAGGGAGACGGTAGTGACTTTGGTTATTGATGCTGGACGCTCGGGTCTGGACCAACGGCGAAGTTCTAAGTCATATCAAAAGCGTTCAGATCGGCGCGTTCGGTAGGTCAGTCCATTTCAGGAAAGTAGTTGTCCACAAAACATTGCCTCAGAAATGGTGCTTTATGACAGGTTGCAATGTTATGCTGGTATATTCAGTTTATTGTCTGAAGTGGTCATCTACGCAGTAAACAATGCTGTAAAATGTCTTTATATCGTTCCGAAAATAATGTGTTCTTAAGAGTAATAAGGGAACCCTCACCAAAACCAGGAAAAAGTCGGCCGGCCGGAGTGGCCGATCTGTTCTGGGCGCTTTAGTCTGGAACCGCGCGACCGCTACGGTCGCAGGTTCGAATCCTGCCTCGGGCATGGATGTGTGTGATGTTCTTAGGTTAGTTATGTTTAAGTGGTTCTAAGCTCTAGGGGACTGGTGACGTCAGATGTTAAGTCCCATAGTGCTCAGAGCCATTTGAACCATTTGAACCACGAAAAAGTCCACAGTATCGTAACGCAACATACTCCGCACTTCACTGTTGGTATTACACAAGGCGGCAGGAAACGTTTTGAAGGCACTCGCCAATCCGTCGATTGTTCGATTACCATAGGACATAGCGTGATTCATAACTCCAAGAAACTCGTTATCAGTCATCCACCGTTCAGCGGTGCCTCTCTTCACACCACCTCAAGCATCGAGTGGAAGTGACTACAGAAATGTGAGGCTTGTGAGGAGATCTCCCAGTGTACTAAAATCTTTTTAACAAATCTGTGTGCCAATAATTATGCTGTCTGGACTATTGGTAGCACTTTGGGAACGAAGACAGACCCGTCCGCTGATTTCACTCGATTTTGTTCAACCAGTCTCCGAAATTCCTCGACCATTAGGTCTGCCTGTTTATGGCTTAACTCAGGTTGTTCCATCGCATTTCCACTTCACTATCACAACACTAACAGTTGACTTGCACAGCTCTACGAGGGATAGGCAAAACAATGTGAACAGTGGTAGTAATGTGGTGGTAGTGTTTGATGGTCAGCGACGCAGGTAAGGCAAGTGTCATGCTGGACTGCGCGTGTACAGTAGGGACTAGGCATGAGTGCAGGTTGTTTACGAGTAGTGCACACTTCGTATTTGCATTTAGAGGCCGTGGTCAACGTGCAGTGAAAGACCTAACAGAGTTCCAAAGACGGCAGGATTTGGGGGCCTGATTAGCTGGAACATCAGTAACCATGACAGACAACTTATTCAATTTTTCAAGAGCAGCTGTTCCAACAGTCATGACAACTCACACAAAACATGCAAAAACATCATCGTGTAAACGTAACAGGGATCGTCATACGCTAACATCAATTGCGTTAAAACAGTACAAAACTACGGCGGCTACAGTGACTGCAGAGGTCAAAAGCCATCTTCGAGATCCTGTGTCTATGGACACTGTCCGCCAAGAACTGCGTAAGGCGAATATTCACTGACGAACTGCTATACCGAAACTATTAGTGACCACAATCAACGCAAAGAAGTGTAAAACATGGTGTCAGTAGCATTAATCGGATCAGTGGAAAGAAGTCATATAGTCCGACGTGTCAACGTTTTCGTTATTTCCTGGGTTTACGACTGGTGAACGCCAAAAGTAGCCTACAATACTGATTGCTTGGTTCCAACAATTAAGCCTGGAGGTGGAAGTGTGATGGTGAGGGCAGCCATGTCACGGTATTCTGCTGGTATCATCATTAGTCTCAAAGACCATGTTACAACCAAAGATTATGTGAACATTTTAAGTGATCAGATGATTCAGATGTTGTTCCCCAAGAATGACGCCATATTTCAGGGCGATAATGCACCCATCCACATACCCAGGGTAATACAATCGTGGTATGAGGAACATGCAACTGAACTGCAGCGTCTTTGCTGGCCAGCGTAGTCCTCGGACTTCTACATTATCGAACCCTTGTGGGCGGGGCAGATTTCCGTCTCCCTCGTCATTGCAGGAGTTATAAGAGGTTCTGATCGAAGAGTGGCATAACATTCCACTGACGACTATACAATCATTATATACCAGTATTCCAAGAAGAATCTCAGCTGTATTGCGGGCAAATTGGGCTCCAACTCCTTATTAATAAACCATTCCCACGTAAGTACACGTGTTCACATTATTTTGCCTATTCCCTGCAGTTGGGTTTAGATGTACCTGATGAATTTTTTACTCAGGTGGCATCTAACGACAAATCCAAGTTCGAAGTCGCTGAGCTCTCGTGAAGCCAATAAATAAATAAATAAATAAATAAATAAATAAAATAAAAAATGGCTCTGAGCACTATGGGGCTTAACATCTGAGGTCACCAGTCCCCTAGAACTTAGAAGTACTTAAACGTTACTAACCTAAGTACAGCATACACATCCATGCCCGTAGCAGGAATCGAACCTGCAGCAGTAGCAGCAGCGCGGTTCCCGATTGAAGCGCGTAGAGCCGCTCGGTCACAGCGGCCGGCCCTAACCGACCCATTCTGCTTTTGCCGCTTCCGTACTGACAACACAATACATCCTGCCCTCTTTCACACTGGTGGTACGCCTCTCGTGACATCTAGTTGTCAATTTCGTGTTACGTAGGGGCGTCCGGATACTTTTGGTTACATATACACTCCTGGAAATTGAAATAAGAACACCGTGAATTCATTGTCCCCGGAAGGGGAAACTTTATTGACACATTCCTGGGGTCAGATACATCACATGATCACAATGACAGAACCACAGCCACATAGACACAGGCAACAGAGCATGCACAATGTCGGCACTAGTACGGTGTATATCCACCTTTCGCAGCAATGCAGGCTGCTATTCTCCCATGGAGACGATCGTAGAGATGCTGGATGTAGTCCTGTGAAACGGCTTGCCATGCCATTTCCACCTGGCGCCTCAGTTTGACCAGCGTTCGTGCTGGACGTGCAGACCGCGTGAGACGACGCTTCGTCCAGTCCCAAACAGCTCAATGGGGGACAGATCCGGAGATCTTGCTGGCCAGGGTAGTTGACTTACACCTTCTAGAGCACGTTGGGTGGCACGGGATACATGCGGACGTGCATTGTCCTGTTGGAACAGCAAGTTCCCTTGCCGGTCTAGGAATGGTAGAACGATGGGTTCGATGACGGTTTGGATGCACCGTGCACTATTCAGTGTCCCCTCGACGATCACCAGAGGTGTACGGCCAGTGTAGGAGATGGCTCCCCACACCATGATGCCGGGTGTTGGCCCTGTGTGCCTCGGTCGTATGCAGTCCTGATTGTGGCGCTCACCTGCACGGCGCCAAACACGCATACGACCATCATTGGCACCAAGGCAGAAGCGACTCTCATCGCTGAAGACGACACGTCTCCATTCGTCCCTCCATTCACGCCTGTCGCGACACCACTGGAGGCGGGCTGCACGATGTTGGGGCGTGAGCGGAAGACGGCCTAACGGTGTGCGGGACCGTAGCCCAGCTTCATGGAGACGGTTGCGAATGGTCCTCGCCGTTACCCCAGGAGCAACAGTGTCCCTAATTTGCTGGGAAGTGGCGGTGCGGTCCTCTACGGCACTGCGTAGGATTCTACGGTCTTGGCGTGCATCCGTGCGTCGCTGCGGTCCGGTGCCAGGTCGACGGGCACGTGCACCTTCCGCCGACCACTGGCGACAATATCGATGTACTGTGGAGACCTCACGCCCCACGTGTTGAGCAATTCGGCGGTACGTCCACCCGGCCTCCCACATGCCCACTATACGCCCTCGCTCAAATTCCGTCAACTGCACATACGGTTCACGTCCACGCTGTCGCGGAATGCTACCAGTGTTAAAGACTGCGATGGAGCTCCGTATGCCACGGCACACTGGCTGACACTGACGGCGGCGGTGCGCAAATGCTGCGCAGCTAGCGCCATTCGACGGCCAACACCGCGGTTCCTGGTGTGTCCGCTGTGCCGTGCGTGTGATCATTGCTTGTACAGCCCTCTCGCAGTGTCCGGAGCAAGTATGGTGGGTCTGACACACCGCTGTCAATGTGTTCTTTTTTCCATTTCCAGTACTGTATAACAGAATACGTAGGAACCGTGAGGATTTGGTAGCACTTCCTACAGTGATTTCACTATCGTGTCTGATGCGATTAACAGAAATCGTCACAATGATAACAAGAACGAAACCTATTGTGTAGTTTCTCACGTTCACCTTGCCGGTATGGCATCTCGCTATAGAATCTTTGTGATGTCAGCCGAAAGGCGTAGTAAAAGGCAGTAAGGTGGAGCAGCTCAACGCGGCGCAGGCGACGCGGGGCTACCTGTGCCGGTCACAGCCCGCAACAGGTGGCTGTGATGAGGCAGCGGGTTCTGGGCAGCCGCAGGTCTCGGGCTCCTCTGGCTGACGCCTCATCAGGTATTCAGGCGCGACAAGCGTGACTCGGCCGCATACATTACCCTCGCCGGCGCAGCGCTCCGGGCCCGTCAACACAGCGGGGTCGCCGAAGCAGTATCAGGTGTCCCGACAACAGCCGTTAAAAAGGAGGCGGCGCGGCCAGCTCTGTTATGGCAGTCACGCGCATGCGACGGCGACGTGGCAAGTGCTCGATCTGGTGCAGACGTGCGGTTTTAATAGAATGGTGTTACTCGCGCTATGCTGGCATATGTTGCCCGACCTCGTAATTCAGGTGTCAAGCTTATGTGTTATGGGATAATTTTGTTTTCGTAGTTGTCTAGCCTGTCTTAAGTTTATTTCGTCCCAAAGGATAACGCGTTTTTCATATTTGCATTTTTTAATAGGCATATTGTCAAACTGAAGCACACGACCTTTGAAATGTTTATGCAATATTTTATTACGTGGAGATTGCTTAACAATTACAGTGTACACTGCACCAGTTCCCGCAGCTGACTCCCATCGTCACATGTTCTTAATCCACTACCAGTTATACAGTGTGAACGTCGTGCAATACAAAATGTAATGAATTATGCATCATGTAAAGAGACTCTTGTAATATCTAATATAGTTCATTCACTTCATGATGTTCAGAGTGTGCAAATGGGATTGTTGTTTATCAAGACGAAACTGTTAGTGGATTAACCACATCTGAAGATGATCATCAGTTGCTGAAATCGCAATGTGAACATTTTAATTATTAAGCAATCTTACATAATAAATCATTTGTACGATACATTGTTTTGACGACATATCAGTAACAGAAAATCAACATTCTTCTGAAGCTGGGGAAGGTTGTTCCACTGTCAAACTCTGGGATCTGAGCGACTGATTTGAAACTTGACCGTAGACGCTAGAGGTTGGGCACGTAACGTACGATCCAAAACTGTATATACAGATGAAAAGATCGAGAAGGAGTCCAGTATGTTATTAGATGATTGGTGGATCATGGCCGGCCGCTGTGACTGAGAGGTTTAGGCGGTTTCGTCGGGAACCGCGCGACTGCTACGGTCGTAGGTTCGAATCGTGCCTCGGGCATGGATGTGTGTGATGTCCTTTGGTTAGTTAGGTTTAAGTAGTTCTAAGTTCTAGGGGACTGATGACCTCAGATGTTAAGTCCCATAGTGCTCAGAGCCATTTGAACCATTTGCGTCATGGCATGTAAACCAGCTATCAGCTAGGCATGCCAGAAGAATGAAGCCTTCTTCAAATGTTCACCTACAGCCGATAAATATTTGAAAACATTTTATGTGTGCTGCATAACTTTATTTTTTCTGTGCTGGTTTCCGCAATGCCTATCATCTTCACAGTATGTAATAAAACACATCAGCTGGTCAAAAATACTTATCTGCCAAACATGGCAGCATGAGGTATAATGTACGTATACTTGATGTTGCCATATTTGGCAGAGATGAATCTTGACCAGTTGATTTACATTATTATCTCCTGTGAAGATGGTAGCCAGTACCGAAACTGGTAGAGAAGAAATAACATTGTGCAGCTATTGGCACAAAAAGTTTTTCTCCAAACAGCGGAAAATAGCGTGTCGTTACATGAAAAATTTGGTGCGAGAATGCTTTGGGCTAGATCGGTGGCGCATCTGTTGAACAAAATTCAAATGCTAATTCGGATATATCTGCCGTGTTATAATTTAAAACTAATGCCACTGATTTCTTACGCCTACTTGTTAGTCTGAGGCTACACCTGAGTGGATACTTAACTCCAGGAACGAAGCTAGCAATCAGCGGGAGGAAGCCGGTGACCTTGTCCTGGCCGTATAGAGTGACAGTGAGCCAGGCACAGTTCGAGTACTCTAGAAGGATTTAAGACAGTTAGCCTTTTACACTGGATATCCTGAAATGACTTTTAGGCGGTTTTCCACCGTAAGTTAGGCAAACGTTGGGGTAGCCCCCAATGGATAACTCAGGAAATACTATATACAGACACCTAAAATCTGAAAGCACACAGAACCAGGCTTAACGATTCACAGATAGATGGCACACACGGCTCCTGACTGTGGTGACAGTTCCGGCCTCTGGCCACAAAGTTTATCTGTCTGGAAGTTCCACAACAGCGCTGACTCTGCTCAAGTCGGTACTGAGTTCTACTATCACGAGACCGTGAGAATCATTCCAAGTTCTACGTTGCTGTTTTTACGTGTATGCAGTGAACGTTAAATTCCAAGTGACCTACCAGTTTTAATATTTCCGTATCGCGTGGAGATACATCTTCGCAAAGACCATCGTTCCGGAGCTGCGTGACTAACGACCTTACGGCGGTGGAGGCGGGGCCCGTCTGCCACCGAGCGCCGCTTTGTTGCGCCCCTCGCAGTTCTCGGCACGACTTTCTCAGAAAGGGTCAACAATTTTCGCAGATGATAGTAATAATGCCATAATAATAGGCCGCCGGCGTGCTGGATGCGATGCGAAACGCGATGCGTTACCAACTCGGCCGTCTGCGGCGATGCCGCGTACTTTCGCTTCAGTTTAGACCACTAAGTGCCTTCTCTCCCCCTCTCCTCTCACCGATCCTTAAGGAATCTAGCTCCCATGTGTGAAACAGCATCTAACTCCTGATTACAAGTGAGTTAATTCTGTCTGTGAAACCTTTATGATTGAAGAAACAAACCATAATAGTGTTGTTTCGTTAATTTCGATAATTAACAGGTACACTAACGAAAAAGTGAAAAAAAAATGTTAAAAACTGATTTGTTTCACGGACATAAATGATTATGATTTCATATTTCCTCAACCAAATATCCTACAATGACATAATATTTCAGTTACATACAGTGCTCTCATTTACATTAAGTATGTCAAAAAATTTGTTGGGAACAGAGTAAGGGGTTAAGAAGAAATAAATTAAAACATTATACTGACGCTGCTGTGTGTTACTGCGTGAACAGCTAAAATGTAGTAAGCGACAGATTTTTATCCTTTCATTATTTTGTGGGTGAGTCAGAGCTAAGAGGTTTCGAAAAAATTTCAAATTATGCTAAAGTTTCTAGGAAGTCGCCGGTCGCTTTCATTCTCAAATACTCGATGAGTCTTGTGTGCGTAATTTGCTCGACGTGAGTTACTCTGCCTCCGGACATACGAGGTGTGTAAGAAAACTAATGAGGCTTCCAACACTGCGATCTGGCCAATGCTGTGTTGTTCTACTGATGTCGACCGGTCTGTTCATCCCTTCCAAACGCTCAGTCCAATTTTCAATTTCGTACAGCCACCGCGTGATTTTTGAGAGCGCCACACTGAAGTTGTGCTTTTTTGTTTTTTGTGTGCTACGAAAATGGAACGAAAGAATTTAGGGCAACACTACACCATAGACTTTTGTATTAGAATTGAGGAATCCCCGAGTGTTGAAACAGGCATATTGCTTCCGCTGGCACTAATCACTTTTGGAAGGCCGGGAACACGCTGAAGACGAACCTCGGTCAAGGAGACATCCAACTTCAATCACCAACGAAAGCGTCGAACGCGTGCATGCTCTTATTGGATCAAACTGACGTTTAACAACAACGATGATCGATGACCTGTTGAGTACTTTCACCGTACATCAACTTTTGATGGAAATTCTGCACTTTCGAAATGTTTGTGTCACAACGATGACGAAAAACGCCAAAACTGTGCAGGAAGACAATCCAAGAAACGTGTGCGTCGATCTGTTTGAGAGGATTTAAAATGACGAATGCCTCAGTCGTGTGATCACAGGTGAAGAATCCTAGATTTTTGAGAACGATCCAGACAAAGCTGCAAAGTGAGGTGTGGCGCCCTCAGATATCTCCTCGATCGAGAAAAGCTCCAATGAGGAAATCACAGATAAAAAAAAATGCTGATTTGATTTTTGATACCACAGATATAGAGCATAAAGAATTTGTTCCTGCAGGACAAAATGTCAACCAAGTGTTTTACAAAGATATCCCTGAAAGCCCAAGGAAAAGAATGAATCCAGTGAGACCAGAAACTACAAACAAATGGACGCTCTATCATGACCACGCCCCATGTCACGTGACCGCTTCCGTCATGGAATTTTTGACCTCAAAAAGCATTGCTGTTGTTCAGCCCCTTATTCACCTAATCTGCAAATTGAAAAATGCCTTAAATGGTTATATTCTGGGATCTGGAGAACATTCAGAAGAATGTGACAGATATGTTAAAGATACTACCACTTCCAGCCTTTCAGTGCGCTGTTACCAAGACTGGCAACAACGACTCCGCCGGTTTATAGCTGCCGAATGGAACTACTTCGAAGGGGAGAGTATCGTTGTTTGAAAATAAATAAAGAAATCAAAACTTTGCCAAACAGAAGATCATTCTCGTTACTTTTGCCACTCACCTCGTATGCATACTTTCTAACTTTTATACTACACTTTTTGTGATAAACCTTTAAGATTATGGCTCTTAATGAATAGTTTATGACCGCATTTTAAATCTTTAAATGCAGCCAACAGTGTTATGAAACACTGAAACCGAAATTTTTGTGGCCCTGAAAGCTGTGAGGTAGGCAACCTGCTACTGGGTTTGGGTAAATGGGTGACTGTTTTAATGGTTTAGTGGTACTCATGAGTGATTTAGTAAATTTCCTACTTCCGTTATTACGAATTGTTTAATTACGCGACTAGAGATTGCTTCTTTAGGTGATGAGGTGCAGTTAGAAACATTGATTATAAACTCTTCGTCATGATATATATATATATATATATATATATATATATATATATATATATATATATATATATATATATATATATCATCCTGACATTATATATATAGTCAGGAATGGTTATGTGATGGAACTGGAATATATACATAGATTAAGAACATGGTGCACGGGTGACATCGGCTTTTGTAGTGTGACAGAATGAATGTATGCAAACTGGCCTTTTTATTTGACATAAATTACTTAGACACCTTTCAAAATAATACTTTAGGAACTCATTACTACTAAATGAAATAAGAATCACAATTAATTCGTTTTATTGCACTAGAGTGACTCACAAATCCTCTGACAATCAATGGTATTTCTAAAGTAAAACCTTGCATATCTGAATGAAGAGCACGCAAATAAGAGTCTAACAATCACGTAAAGAAGGAAACAACTGCAGTCTTGAAGTGGTACTGTGACTGTCTGGGTTTGTATAAAAGACAATTATTATTACAGAAGGGAATGCGTTGCATCAGTGACACCACGCCTTAACGCTATCTTGTCAAAAGTAGATATTATGAAAAACTTGCCTATAGTGCAGTTACAAGACCAGTAATTTAAAGGGACACCAAACACAAGTATGGTGTGAGAAAGTTAATTTAATATAAAGCGTTACAGGTTTCAGATTTGTTACAAATCAGTCTTAACATGGCTCTTGCACATTACCTCAGTTGAAGAGGAATGGACATTCCTAAAAAGGTTAGTCACAGAAGTCGGAAAGAAAAACGTAGGTGCAAAGAAGGTAACAGTAAAAAAAAAAAAAAGCGTAGGTAACGGAAGAAATACTTCTGTTGTCCGAGGAAACAAGGAAGTACAAAAATGTTCAAGGAAGTTCAGGAGTGCAGGAATACAAACCATTTAGGAATGAAATAAATAGGAAATGCAGGGAAGCTAAAGCGAAATGGCTGCATGGAAAATGTGAAGAAATCGAAGAAGCGAGAATTGTCGGAAGGACTGACGCAACATAAAGAAAAGTGAAAGCAACCTTTGGAGAAATTAAAAGCAAGAGTAGTAACATTATGAGTGCAATGGGAATTCCATTGTTAAAAGCAGAAGAGAGGTCACATAGACGGAAACAGTGCACTGAAAGCCTTATGACAGTGAGGACTTGTCTGATGACGTGATAGAAGAAGAAACAGCAGTCAATCCAGAAGAGATAGGTGATCCTGTACTAACGTGAGTATTTAAAAGAACTCTATAAGACTTCAGAGCGAATAAGGGGGAAGGGATAGATAACATTCCATCAGAATTTCTGAAATCATTGAGGGAAGTGGCAACAAAACAGCGAGGAACTTAACATGAGGATCGGTGATCACTAAGTAGACGAAGTTAACGAATTTTGCTACTAAGGCAGCAAAATAGCCCTGACGGACGGAGCAAGGACGACATAAAAGGCAGACTAGCACTGACAAAAAGAAACGTCTACTAGTATCAAGCATAGGCTTTAACTTTATGAATAAATTTCTGAAAATGCACATTTGGAGCATAGCATTATATGGTAGTGAAACATGGACTGGGAGATCAGAAAAATAAGAGAATCGAATATTTGAAATTTGGTGCTACAGGAGAATGTTGAAAATTATGTAGATACCTGCCGCTCAACCACCTTCCCGTTAGTGCCGCGGTTCTGCTGTCTTCTTCGATTTAAATATGGATTACCGCTTTTAGGGCGCCATTTATTTACAAAACTGACGTGAACGGTGCGAAATGGCTATAAGGAAGTTACCTTTTGGCGATGACTTTTTAAAAAAGTGTCTTTATCACCAGAGGATGCGTCTTCTAGTCTCGCGAAACAAGTCGTGATATTTAATAAAAAGCACTCAACAGCCAATGAGAATTATTTCTTTCAAAATGTGGCATTCGACTGCAGTTGCCCGCAGTTTAAAATAACGTGCTGAATTTGCTTTCTAATAACATATAGCTTTCTATCCGCGTCGTCAATATTCTTCCAACATTATTCAAGCAAGTTATTTCTTTGTCAACTCAAAAAAATCACGATGTATCCCTTATGTCCTATTTTTTGGTTTCCTGCGGTGTTCCAGAGTCTCATACGTTGTTTATTTAAATGACACACTGTGGTACGTATTTAACATCATTCATCTCCACAACAACTTGCGGTTGGCTGCAACGCTTGTTCAAATTCTGTCATCTAGAACAGCAAATAAAGAAATTTTCGGCAAACAGCAGAGTGCTGAACAAATGGCACGAATGAAAACAATTTAAAAGCCATCAACTGATCAGTTGTGATTATCTATACATATGAATGTAGCAATCGTATTGCGCTCTTTGGTCGGAAATCTTGATATGAGTTGATAAGTTTCTTCTTTTGTCTCATTTGACGCAGTTGTAATAACTCGTCAGCTCGTTGTCACATTCTGGCGGGCACATGTAAACGTGTAACAAACTAGAGAAATTGCCTTAATGATGGTGACGCTCAGGTGACTAACGTAGGGAATTCTACATTCGCCGGATGCTCGTTAACGGCCAAGTTGCCGTTGCTCATAATTAGCTGCAAGACTTTACCGCGTCGGTCGTCGTCTGCGCTAAGTAATTGGCTTTTCATTGAACACGGCATGTTAGCGCGATAAGTGTAGTTTATATAAAACGTACGTCGGGGCTATGTAACGCAACACACCGCCTTTCGGACGTAGAAATAGAACTTTCACAGGCTTCACGCTGGGTTCAACTCCCGACCCATCACAGAGTATGGTTTACCATAATCTGCGCAGTTATAGTCCCGGTTTACAGTATAAGGAAACGTGGGTACAATAAATATATGTAGGATGGCAATCGGAAGCTTTCAAAATATCTTTCTTTTGGAATTGGAAAGCCACACTGAGAAATGCTAACTTAAAAACGATTAATAAAAACGTCAATTTCTAACCAGAACCGAGACTAGGCAAAGATGTTACCTTTCACATAAACTGAGGAAGAAATGAGCAACAAAAGGTGCATAAAAGGAAAGAAGGAATGTATAAATCCTTTAAGAAAGGAGAAATTCTTAGATGAAATATGCACGTTACATTAGTGAAAGAAAGCGCCCATTTACAACTTCCAATCCATGAATAAAATTTCTTAACATTGTAACAAATATTCTGTAAACTTGTCAAGATAGTCGAATAGTTGTTCTCACTACACTCACGTAACGAATGCAGACCTTGGGATAATTTTCCTTATCACAACAAGAGATGGCAAATACACAAGTAATTATTATAGCAATCTCCTGTCTTTTTTCTCCTACTTCGTCTTGTTAATAAGCATGGAAAAAAACAGTGTTTCTTTCAGTGGAGTTAAATCCTGAGGCATTTCGTTTCGGCAATAGCGATGGAATAATGATTACCAGAATTTTCAGTCCGCAGCTCGTGATCTACTGGCTAGCTTTGCTACCTCTGGATCATGCGGTTTCGGGTTCGATCCCCGACCGGGTTGGGTGTTTTCTCTGCCCGAGGACTGAGTGTTCGTGTTGTCCTCATCATTTCATCATCTCCTCATCGTTCGTGACAGTGGCCAGATTAGACTGTGAAAAAAAAATGAACTGTGAAAAAATTGTTACTTTGTACGGGCGCTGATGACAGCTCAGTTGAGCGCCCCACAAGCCAAACCACAAACCAAACAAAACTAGAATTTTCTCTATCAAAGTGCATCACCTCCTGGTTTGTGCAAGAGAAAACTGGCAATCAAACAATCAAAATATGGGAACAAAAGTGCTACACTGTCTATAGAGTTACAGTTTAAGCATCAAAGACAAGATGAAAAAGAATGAATGTACCTAGTACTTTAAATATTATAGGATCTCATCATTATCAAGAGAATAAATGAAAGATGATTTAGTGACCGAATGAAGGAAAGATGTCGGTGAACAGCATTCTTCTTCGGGCTATGCGCCGATGCGTGAAGATCAAACCAAGACCTTTTTTTATATTTTTAAATAGCTTTCAGTTCCTTTGGCCTCAAGTCAGCACATTAGATTTCCAATTGTCTCTCTCACTCTCTCCCCCTCTCTCTGTCCGTCTGTCTGTCTGTCTGTCTGTCTCTCTCTCTCTCTCTCTCTCTCTCTCTCTCTCTGTCTCTGTCTCTGTCTCATCTCTCCGTTTGTGTGTGTGTGTGTGGGGGGGGGGGGGGGGGGCTCACGCGTATAGACCAATTCGAATTAAACATTCCCTGTAAGGAGTCCAGTTTTTATAGCTTAAAGGTATACAGTTTTTAGAATGTAACCCAAACAAATACTCGTAAATACACGATCCAGTCACATTAATGTAACCAATGCCTATGTTCGATGTCAACATACAGTAACCAGGTGGCAGAACTAGCAGTTAAGTATGTAGAAAGCATGTGGGGGATGCGGAAAACAGTGCAGTTGTTGTCGTAAAGCAGAAACGGAGCGATTTATCTGAGGTCCAAAAGGGCACGATCATTGGCTTTCGGGGCAAGCGTAGAAGCATTTCCAAAACGACAACGTCTATGCACTGTTATCATGCCGCTTTGGTTAAAGTGCACGCTGCATGGCAAAATGGCACTATCTAAAGCCGGTGCCATGGCAACAGTGGTGGACCATGAGCTATAGGTGATAAAGGTGAGCAACGGCTGCAGAGAGGTGTACCGGCAAAGAGATGTGCAACTGTTCAGCAACTGACCTGTCAGATGAACCAAGGAGCTACCAACATTCTCTCAGAAGGGACTGTTATCATTTGGCGGCCGGAGTGGCCGAGCGGTTCTAGGCGTTACAGTCCGGAGCCGGGCGACTGCTACGGTCGCAGGTTCGACTCCTGCTTCGGCCATGCATGTGTGTGATGTCCTTAGGTTAGTTAGGTTGAATTAGTTCTAAGTCTTGGCGACTGATGACTTCAGAAGATAAGTCGCATAGTGGTCAGAGCCATTTGAACCATTTGTTATCATTTGGAGAAAGTTGTCGTTGCACTCCCTTGGTTATCTCGTCCTTCTTGGAGGCACAATGTATCAAAAAAAGTATCCATCAATCCTTGGGGACCGTGTCCACTCCAACATACAGTTTGCTCTTTCCCGGCTCAGCGGAATCTACCAGCAGGACAATACAAGGTATCACACAGCTCGCAGTGTTAGTACGTGGCTCGAAGAGTACCACGATGAGTTACCGGTCTCGTCTGGTCAACAGACTTCTCAGATTTAAAATCAACCGAGAATCTGTGCGAGCACCTCGATCAGGCTGTTCGCGTCATGAATCCTTGACGGAGAAACCTGGCGCAGCCGGCCGCTTCACTGCAGCTGGCATGGCTCGGTTTCTTCCAGAACCTCACTCACTATCGTCTCGCACGGCTCGCAGCGGTCTGTGTAATAAATGCGATTATTCAGGCATTTGACAGGTGCTTACATTAATGTGATTCGTCTGTGTATGTTAAGCAAATACAAATGACAAAATTCAAAGATGGTTTTGATAAATTTCACCTTCGACTGGCGATATGGAACTAGATAACGACGAAATTACAGTCGTCGTTGCATGACGTACCCCTTGTGCGTGGATTGTGGTTTCTTTACCAGCATCCATTACGCGCTTAAACAACATACACTCGAAAGCAGCTGTTGTTGTGGTGGTCTTCAGTCCTGAGACTGGTTTGATGCAGCTCTCCATGTTACTCTATCCTGTGCAAGCTTCTTCATCTCCCAGTACTTACTGCAACCTACATCCTTCTGAATCTGCTTAGTGTATTCATCTCTTGGTCTCCCTCTACGATTTTTACCCTCCACGCTGCCCTCCAATGCTAAATTTGTGATCCCTTGATGCCTCAGAACATGCCCTACCAACCGATCCATTCTTATAGTCAAGTTGTGCCACAAACTCCTCTTCTCCCCAATCCTATTCAATACCTCCTCATTAGTTTTGTGATCTACCAATCTAATCTTCAGCATTCTTCAGTAGCAACACATTTCGGAAGCTTCTACTCTCCTCTTGTCCAAACTATTCACCGTGCACGTTTCACTTCCATACATGGCTACACTCCATACAAATACTTTCAGAAACGACTTCCTGACACTTAAATCTATACTCGATGTTAACAAATTTCTCTTCTTCAGAAACGCTTTCCTTGCCGTTGCCAGTCTACATTTTATATCTTCTCTATTTCGACCATAATCAGTTATTTTTCTCCCCAAATAGCAAAACTCCTTTACTACTTTAAGTGACTCATTTCCCAATCTAATTCCCTCAGCATCCCCCGATTTAATTCGACTACATTCCATTCTCCTCGTTTTGCTTTTTTCGATGTTCGTCTTATATCTTCCTTTCAAGACACTGTCCATTCCGTTCAACAACTCTTACAAGTCCTTTGCTGTCTCTGACAGAATTACAATGTCATCGGCGAACCTCGAAGTTTTCACTTCTTCCTCATGGATGTTTAATTCCTATCCCAAAATTTTCTTTTGTTTCCTTTACTGCTTGCTCAATATACAGATTGAATAACATCCCTGTCTCACTCCCTTCCCAACCACTGCTTCTCTTTCTTGCCCCTAAACTCTTATAACTCCCATCTGGTATCTGTACAAATTGTGAATAGCCTTTCGCTCCCTGTATTTTACCCCTGCCACCTTTAGAATTTGAAAGAGAGTATTCCAATCAACATTGTCAAAAGGTTTATCTAAGTCTACATCTAGAAGCGCTTAACAAAGTGCTCTTTTAAAATAAGATTCTGATGGAAACGGTGCCATTGTTTATCTTCTATAAGAAAAAAGATTAATGGCTATCCAATTAAATAGTTCAAAGTTGTTGGGTACCGTTGAAAGTAGTACATCAAAATTAGATGTAGGATATACATTCCGAAAAGGTTGCAGTGTCGGACGTGTCGAATTGAGGTCTACTGGAACAAGTCAGGTGTCTGACTCGCTAAGATAATGATGATCAATTGTCTAAACGAAGTTATGCATCAGGCTGACGAAACGGAACGCAGCTGTGGGGCACTTCCCGGAACACCTGAGTGAGTAGGAGCAGCCTTTGCCTAGGCGGACGGCGATGTGGTGGGCGCGGCTGGGTGGGGTGAGGCGGGGTTAGCAGACACGCGACTAGAAGCGGGAGACGCTCTCTAATTGGAACCGGGTCACGTGACGGCCGTTAATTAGCTGGGGTCGCGCGGTTAACGAGTGGCGGCCAGCGGGCGGACA
Source organism: Schistocerca gregaria (assembly GCF_023897955.1). NCBI lineage: Eukaryota > Metazoa > Arthropoda > Insecta > Orthoptera > Acrididae > Schistocerca > Schistocerca gregaria. The sequence goes on from NC_064924.1 coordinate 372,333,541, forward strand.
AAGTGGCCGCTAATTAAACGTCATAGCTCAGGGGTGGCGGTCACGCCCGCAGCGTCGCCGCCGCCATCCACCGAGCGTCGTGTGCAGCGGTCACGCGTGCTGGCCGGCGCGTGCTCGCGTGCCTCCGGGGAGCTCTTCCCGGTACCCGCCGCCCGCCACTCGACGACCACCACTCGGCGCGTGGCCCGCGTTCACTGCTGCTGCCCAGTTGCAGTCTCTTCTCGGGCAAATTCCGTGCCTGCGGGAGGGTGTCAACCAGGGAGGACTGCTCTGACACAGATTTAAATAAGAGATACTACACTGAAAAGCCAAAGGATCTGGTACATCTGCCTAACATCGTGTAAGGCCCCGGCGACCACGCAGGAGTGCCGCAACACGACGTGGCATGGACTCCACTAATATCTGAAGTACTTCTGGGGGGGAGGGGGGGGGGGGGGAAGTGACACCATGAATCTTCAGGGCTGACCATAAATCGGTAATAGTACCAGGAACCGGAGATTTCTGAACAGCATATTGAAAGGCGTCCCAGATAGGCTCAATGATGTTCATGTCTGGCGAGTTTGGTGGCCAGCCGAACTGTTTAAACACAGAAGAGTGTTCCTGGAGCCACTCTGTAGCAATAGTGGACGTGTGGGATGTTGTATTGTCCAGCTGGAAGTGCCCTAGTCAGTCGGAGGGCACAATGGAGATGAATAGATGCAAGTGATCAGAAAGGATGCTTACGTATGTGTCACTTGCCAGAGTGGTATCTAGACGTATCAGATTCAAAATCGTTCAAATGGCTCTCAGCACTATGGGACGTAACATCTGAGGTTGTCAGTCCCACAACTAGTTAAACCTAACTAACCTAAGGACATCACACATATCCATGCCCGAGGCAGGATTCGAACCTGCGACAGTAGCTGTCGCGCGGTTCCAGACTGAAGTGCCTAGAGCCGAGCGGCCACCAAGACCGCCCCACACACGCACACACCCCACACCATTGCAGAACCTCCACTAGCTTCAACAGACCCTGTGATATACAGGGTCCGCGGATCCTTGTCTCCATACTCGTACAGGTTCATCCGCTTCGTACAATCTCAAACAAGACTCGTCCGACCAGGCAATACGTTCCCAGTCATCAACAATCTAATGTCGGTGTTGACGAGCACAGGCGAGGCGTAAAGCTTTGTGCCGTGCAGTTATCAAGGATACACGACTGGGCCTTCGGCTCCGAAAGCCCTTACCGACGATGTTTGGTAGAATGGTTCGCATGCTGACACTTGTAGACGACTCACCATTAAAGTCTGAAGCAATTTGCGGAAGCGTTGCTCATCTGTCACTTTGAACAATTCTCTTCAGTCATCGTTGGTCCCTCTCTTGCAGGACCTTTTACCGGCAGCAGCGGTGTGGGAGATTTCATGTTTTACCAGGTTCCTGATATTCACGGTACGGTCATAAAATGGTCGTACAGGAAAACCTGCACTTCAACACTATGTCGGAGGTGCTGTGTCCGACTATAACACCACGTTCAAATTCACTTAAATCTTGATAACCAGCTTTTCTAGCAGCAGTAACGAATCTATGAACTGCTCAAGACACTTCTCGTCTTATATAGGCATTGCCGACCGTAGCGCCGGTTTGCGTATGTCTGTATTGCAATACGCATGCATGCCTATACCACTTTCTTTGGCGCTTCCGACTATGATAACCCCTTTGCTTGACATTCAAGACCGTTCCTATTATTCTGTGTTATGAAATCCGCTCCAGTCATACTTGACTGTTTCATTATGTGAATAAGATAGTACACACGACCCGGGTTCCACGCTGGGAAAGAAACCCAAATTCATCATAAAATTTATTAACATCACACACACCCATGCCAGAGGCAGGATTCGAACCTGCGACCGTAGCTGTCTCCGGTTCCAGACTGTAGTCCCTAGAACAGCTCGGCCACTCCGGCCGGCCCCACTACCTCTGTCTCTTTTGTCACTCTAGTTTTAAGTTTTACAGCAACATGATTCTCTGTCTATCTGAGAAGTGTACCGGTTAATTTGTTAATAAGATGTTTTATACTCCAAGTGATCTCAAAGCGCCGAAGAGGAAGTGTTCATGCCAAGAAAAATATTCAGACGTGTGGTTCTTCGTAAAACGAGGAAGGTGTGAGTATGAAGCACAATGTCTAATTTTAAAGTGTCCTGAGATTATGTTGTGGATGGGGGAAGATCAGATATTCCGTTTCCGTTCTACGACAGGTTCAGTTCAGATGTGTATCTCGTCAACGTCTGCTTAGGGCAAGAGAAACGTCTCATTCCATCCAACCTCCCGGGTCTCGCATACTTAGTCTTCCTACGACACGCAATGGACCCGTTCTTGAAAGCTGTGCCTTTGAAAGTTCGCAGGAAATGTGGTTTCAGTACGATGGAACATTACCTCACTTTTCACTGACTCTCCAGAGACATCTCAAGAGACAGTATGGTGGTCCTGGTGGTCCAACCTCGTGGCCGCTACGATCGCCGGATTTAACCGCTGTGGACTATTTCTTGTGGGGTCGTGTGAAGAGCCTAATTTATGAGGCCTGTAGAGACAGACGAGGATCTGCTGGCTCGAGTTCTGGCCGCAGCACAACAGATTGAAGAGACATCAAATTGGAAGGAGAGAGTGTACCAGAAGATGCTTCGGAGGTACAATGTGTGTAATGACGTAGGTGGTCACCACATCGAGCCCCTGTTGTAATGCGGCTGGTGCCGTAGATGCTGGCTTCTTGTTGTTGTCAACTAATGTCAACCATGAGATGTAAGTTGTAATGCAAATGCGTAAGTAATAACGGAACGAGTCAGCATTCTTTTCAAATGGATTGCAACAATTTTGCTGGGTCACGCCTAAGTACATTCCTCACGTGGGTGTGGATGAGATAATCATCTGCACTGAAACTGTCGTAGAACGGGACGATACGTTTCCGGACATAGGTTCCTATTCAAAATGTTATGTACTCACTACCCTTTACATGTCCTAGAAATTTGTAACGTGAATTTCCGACCACCCTGTATAACCAATAGTCGCTTTGGGGAGCGTTATAAAGGCTGATATGCCGTGCTGAATCTAATGACTAGTCCACGTTCGAAGCCACTGAGGTCTCCTATTACTATTGCTCTGCTGGCAACACAATCTTCCACGCCTTCTTTTATGCTTCAGGGTCTACCTCTTGTGGTTTCCAGTGATCAATTCTGCATTACACAGGGCTTTCCGGATACTTTTGATCGGATTGTGTACTCTTGTGATACTGGATGAATTTGAAACACTCTGCATATTGGCGAGGCACGAGGCACGATGTTGTAAAAATAAATTTACTACGGTAATGCAAGCTACATCAGATGTTCACTAAACTTGAGGATTCAATTGTGAAGTCGTTCATACCACGCAGTAACCTGGCGGTAAGATTTCAGTGTCTATAGCGGCACTATTTGTATGATAATCACGGATATTTAGATTTGATGTGGCTGTAACAACCGTTATCGCTATAGAGGGGCATACCCTTAGACGTGATGGAACTGCGTGTCGGTACAGACCAGCATTCCCTATTAGTACAGAAATATTCACAACACGGAGATCGGTCGCTGCGATAGCGGTCCAGTCGTTGTCGGCTGGTTATTAAGAGAGTGAACGCGGCGCCGGCACCACGGCGAGGGAATGTAGCGCGGAACACACACGCCGTGACCTGCGGACAGCACGTGGGAGGCAGAGACGTGCCGTGGGGTCGCTACACGAGCGATCCACCAGTCGGCCCCGTGTTCCGTGTGCCCTGGAGCAGACACGACGTACACAGATCCTCGCCTGTCCATTAGAGCCGCGGCCTGTTTGTTCACGGGGCAGCGCTTGTCGGGGCCTGCGGTGGACCGCAGGCGTGAAGCGACGAGTGCGTGCGAAACTGCTAATCGAAAGAGGTGCTTTTACGTTACTTACGTGCGTGACACTGCGATGCGCCGTAAGCTACGTCAGTATCGCTCTCAACAGAGCAGCCGTAGAAGAATCCTTGCAAGAAGTAAGAGTAATGCCTTTTGTGAGTGCCTGTACCACACTAAGGATACAGGGTGATACAATGGTGAAAGGGAAAAACACAAATATCAAAATGTCTTCCCAGAAATTCTCAAGAAATATAGCTGAAAGGACATGCCTTTTTTGTACTTATGAAAAAATGTTCCTATGTGGTTACGTTTTTAACGGATACTTAGTGATGTAGCAAAAAATGGTTCAAATGGCTCTGAGCGCAATGGAACTTAACTTCTGAGGTCATCAGTCCCCTAGAACTTAGAACTACTTAAACCTAAATAACCTACGCACATCACTCACAAGCCGTCCGCAGTGACCCAGCGGTTCTAGGCGCTACAGTCTGGACTCACGCGGCCGCTATGGTCGTAGGTTCGAATCCTGCCTCGGGCATGGATGTGTGTGATGTCCTTAGGTTATTGAGTTTAAGTAGTTCTACGTTCTAGAGGACTTATGACCTCAGACGTTAAGTCCCATAGTGCTCAAAGCCATTTGAACATCACACACATCCATGCCCGAGGCAGGATTCGAACCTCCGACCGTAGCGGCCGCGCGGGTCCTGACTGAGTGATGTAGCACTTGCGAAGCAATTTACCTTCGTATTTTAGCAGATTTAGTGGATACAAATGTGAAGTGGCTGTGATTTGGGATTTTCATAATGAACTAGAAGCATAAAATAGGAGAGGCGTGAGATAGGGATGTGCTTGCTTCCTCTCACACACAATGCTTACACCCCGGAAGCTGTAGGAGAAGTTCGCGGAACAGCTGAAGTGGGGATTTAAACTAATGAACCAGCCGCTGTAGCCGAGCGGTTCTAGGCGCTTTAGTCCAGAACCGCGATGCTGCTACGGTCGCAGGTTCAAATCCTGCCTCGGACATGGATGTGTGTGGTGTCCTTAGGTTAGTTTGGTTTAAGTAGTTTTAAGTCTAGGGGACTGATGATCTCAGACGTTAACTCCTATAGGCTTAGATCCATTTTTTTGAAAACTAATGGCCACAAAACAAACATGCTACTTTGCCCAAATGATATTGTTGTCATCACAGAGACGAGATAAGTTCTAGACAAGGTCCACAACACAACGTAAAGGATTTCTTGTAATCAATACTGTATGAGAAAGAACATGAGACAGACCAAGATGGTCTGTGCAGTACAGAAGAAGAATATGAACCTCTAAGAAGAAGAATTTGAAGAGAGGAGTTACATGTGATACAGGATTTGACCTATTTGGGAAGCAGGATTGCTAGGGACGGTAGAAGCCGGTAAGAAATTGTGAGCAAAATACAGCAGACCAAAACTGGATTTAATTTGAAAACTTTCCATGAAGAACATTCGACTGGAAAGAAGGAAATGCATTTGTTTGGAGAGTGGCCATGCAGGGTGTGAAATTTGAACAGCAGGAGAAAAGATAGATTTCAGTTTACAGTAGAGTTGGCGTTTTATTCGGTATTTAGACAGCTACGGCAGTGGTCTTCTTCCGGTGTGTAACGCGTATTTTCAAGACTCCAACCAAACTGTTTATGCGACACGCTGCCCGCAGTACTGCTCATAGTTTCTTGGCATCGTTACGCCATGACACAGCCAGAAAAGAGAACGCCGTCAGACAAAAACATTTGTCAATAAACTTGTGGACTGAGACCTATGGTGAGCGGAGAGAAAGACATAGAGAGGAAACACTAAGGAGTTTTCTGGCGTGATTTTGGCAAGCAGTCCAGATTCCCCGTTGTAGTTCGAGTATCCACTACTCTCTTTTAGACTGCCTGCTTTAATACACAGTCCAAAAAACCCATCTCCTGTTTCAATATCTTCGTGCTTCATTCTCCGAGGTGAAGCAATGTATGGCAACTGCTGATTTGCCTGGTGGCTGGAATCGGATATAACGCTTGTACTCTTTATATCTTGTTGAACAGTACTTATAGTTTGTTCCATTCTCACGGTATATAGATTACATTTAGTTTATGGAGCACTAGGTTATCTTTTCCACTTCTTCGTCAACTCGCAAAACTGTAACTGTTTAGTGGTTCGTCCTGAATGAATGAAAGGAAGAATGATTGAATGTATGAATGAAGAACTGAAGGGAGGTTCAGCGTGATCCAGTCGCCGAATAATGTCGGAAGTTCATAGACGGAATTCATCATTTTTGCGCATGCATTTCCATCTCAACCACTTTCTTAGAAAACATTTTGAAGGTGCCTGTATGCAGTTTACATCTGTAGTCAGATACATTGGGAAACGCCATTGCAGGAATTCACACGTAAATATGCAGGTTTTCAATAAGCCAAACAACACACTACTGAGGGCGTGAAGACACGATTTTGCCATGTTAAACTGATGCAAGACATAGAGTGCACCAGACGCGCAGGGAGAATAACTCAAAGTGTGTGGAGTGTGTAGTTGAAGCTGGAGGTAGTTTTGCGACGTTCTGGAGGTGTTTTTCATACCGTAACTTTGGCTCATGCATTCAGGTAACTGTGAACATGAAGCAGGATATTCAGTTAAACCATGCTGTTTTCTTTATATCTTCGCATGGCTGTGCTGTGAACAATCTAAAGATGACAAGTGTCATGTTCACAGGGTTTCGTACATACCTCGAGCCGGCTGGGATGGCCGAGCGGTTCTAGGCGCTACAGTCTGGAACCGTGCGACCGATACGGTCGCAGGTTCGAATCCTGCCTTGGGCATGGATGTGTGTGACGTCCTTAGGTTAGTTAGGTTTAAGTAGTTCTGAGTTCTAGGGACTGATGACCACAGCAGTTAAGTCCCATATTGCTCAAAGCCATAATGAAGCCAGCCTGAGTGACCGAGCGGTTCTAGGCGCTGCAGTCTGGAACCGTGCGACCGAAACGGTCGCAGGTTCGAATCCTGCCTTGGGCATGGATGTGTGTGACGTCCTTAGGTTAGTTAGGTTTAAGTAGTTCTGAGTTCTAGGGGACTGATGACCACAGCAGTTAAGTCCCATAGTGCTCAAAGCCATAATGAAGCCAGCCTGAGTGACCGAGCGGTTCTAGGCGCTGCAGTCTGGAACCGTGCGACCGAAACGGTCGCAGGTTCGAATCCTGCCTTGGGCATGGATGTGTGTGACGTCCTTAGGTTAGTTAGGTTTAAGTAGTTCTGAGTTCTAGGGACTGATGACCTTAGAAGGTAAGTCCAATAGTGCTCAGAGCCATTTGAACCATTTGAAAAGCCATTATGAACGTACCACGACTGGCCTGCTAAATCACCCGAACCGATGGAAGAAGTCCGTGACTATTTGGAACAGTCGGTGAAAGGTAGTCATAAACATCCTTCACAAAATAATGGCTTTACATGATCTAATGGGCAGTTAGTAGTTACAGATGGATGTAATATGCCTGCAAAATCTAGGGGAATCTCTTTCTTACAGATTCCAACCTATTATCAAAGATAGGTGCGGTGTTGTTACACGGTATTAGCATCACATCTACCGGCAGTGACTAATTTTTTGCCGGGTTGCTTACGTCATGTAGCGGGATCTTATGCTATGCGTGAACTAGGAGAGCGTAGGCTACGTTACGGGTGTATTTTCGCGACACCGCACTGTTAAGAAGGGATAAGCGGATTATTACACTCTATGATGCTGTCTATGAAGTCGCAATCTCCACTTATCGGCTCGTAACTTACTTACAACTCCGGACCTAACTGGGTGGCTTTAGAAAATTTTATCGGTGAGTAGCCTGCCGTCAGATGAGCTGTTGGCTTCCCAAAAAAGGCGAGATGCTCGATGCAGGCCCCGCCTGGCGGAAGCGCCGTATTTACGAGCTCCTAATTGGCTGCCGCCGGTTTACGGCGCGTGGGGCGGCCAGCCCACACTGCACGCTACTGCCACTGGCTGCGTCCGGCGTAAAGGTGGTGACGGCGCGGCAAGTAGCTTGCCAGCCCGTTGTTGGCACACTGTGAGCCGACGTTAGCACACCGGCAGGATTGGCCGAGTGGTTCTAGGCGCTACAGTCTGGAACCGCGCGACCGCTACGGTCGCAGGCTCGAATCCTGCCTCGGGCATGGATGTGTGTGATGTCCTTACGTTAGTCAGGTTTAAGTTGTTCTAAGTTCTAGGGAACTGATGACCTCAGAAGTTAAGTCCCACAGTTCTCAGAGACATTTGACGTTAGCGCTGCGTAAGTCACCGCCGCTTTGAGAATTTGGCTATGGGTTTCCGAGCGGCAGCCGCCGTTTTTATTTCCTATATTTATAATTATTTCGTCCATATTTGGACTGATAGTTAAATACAAATAAAATATTTTTTGCAACACTCACTTGTCCATTGTACAACTATGAGTTTCCAAGATTCATACCTTCATCTTCAAGTGACCTAATTGTTTAAATTACTCTTCATCACAATGTAATTCTACTTTCACTGTTGTGCAAAACTTAAGGACGAAAATATCTTTTGCGTGATATGTCAATGCCAAGTGACATAGCTCTGTGAAACTCAGACCATGCGTATAGAACGAATTGCTACAGTGTAGTACTGAAGGCAATTGAAAGAATACGCAATGAGGCGTGCAGAAACTACACTTTTATTCGAAGGCAATAATTATGCCGAAGTCACCGCTATCATCATGCTCCCCTGGACGTTAAGAAAGGTGGCACATGGTTCTTAATTGGGTGTGTGGTCACCATTCATGGAAGTTCATACTCTGCAACTTGCTGCCATGTGACCACAAGACGGTCCTCTCTCAGTGAGTTGACAACTGAAAAATGGTCTTTGGTAGACCAGTACGTTTGCCGAACACTCTCTCGTTCCGAGAGCTTCTACATCTTCGCTGTTCGATGCGTCGCGCTCTGTCATCCACAGAAATATTGTCAGGGCCGAATGCACCCACGAAAAGGCGCACATGAGGAAAGAGTACTGTGTCAGAATAACATTAACCGGTGAGTATACCGTGTTCAAATATTTGAAGGTCAAAACGTCCATGAACCATTATGCCTCCGCCTCCGCGACACCCGGAGCACCAGAACAATGATGTTCGAGAATGTTCCTGGGTGATTCACGTGTTCCCACCTCTCCCGATATGAGGGAACGTCCAGCATTATCGAACATGATCGTTTCCGTGGCCCGGGTGTTATGGTGGGGGGGGGGGGGGGTGTAATGTTGCATAGGCTTACTGACCTCCAAATCTTTGAACACAGTACGTTCCCCAGTCAACATTATTCTGACACTTCCCGGTGAGCGTATCTTCTGGAGTGAATTAGGCTCTGACTTCAGTTTCACGGATGACTGTGCGCGACCTTTTGAACTACTATTGTGAAGGGGTTCTCGGAACGAGAGGATATTCGGCGGATGGACTGACCTGCCCTTCCACCGAAAAATCGAACGGAGCAGTTGGGGCATCCGTTGGGGAGACGTACTGCAGGCACGTACAGTTGCCCCAACTACCATCCAGCAGGTATAAACCACGCCGGTGGAGGAATGGAGCAAGACTCCTTACCTACCTTTTGGCCATCGTGGGAACACGCTGTACAGCATGCATTGCCGTCGGCGGTGATCATACACCCTATTAAGCACCGTGACCTTCTGTAATGTCCAGAGGATCATCGTGAGTCGCGGTGACTTCAGTGTCATTATTGTCTTTGAAGAAAACAGTCATTTCTGTTTCCCTCATTTGACGTTCTCCCAGTTACCTTCCGAACTATCCTGTAGCAGTTCTGTCTTGGAATGGCCTAGCTTTTATAGAGTTATATTACGTAGCATTCAAACATCATGCGAGAGATAGCATCGTTCTTAGGTTTTACACACCAAAGTGAAGCACCCAGAAAGTATGATCGAATGTCAAAGTAACTTGAGGCCCGTACGCATCACCGGCGAGTATGTAACTGATCAGGAATATCTGTGAAGCGTCACCAGAGTGCGTTAGTGTTGTTCGTGTTTAGAGTTGTTACCGGGACTGGCAGGGTATGTAGCAGACAAAGAGGTGAAGCAGTATGGGATGATGAACTCGCTTCTGCCATCCAAGTTCAGCTCAATTCCACGCATGGCCACATTAGAGCCGTCGTTAAAAATATGAGCGAGGTGTGTACTGAGTCTAAGAATTTTTAGCATATTGCAGCCCTGTCAGCAACTGTGGTAGACTAATATATTGAAAAATCTGCCTCAGTTGCGAAACTCTTCTGGTCTTTACCCAGGTTTCGGCTAGAATAATCTAGCCTTCTTCAGAAGCATAAAATTACTGTAATATGTCAGAATAAGGCACAGTCAACATTAAAAATTAAAACCTATAGTACCGTGGTACCATGTCAGTTAAATAGTTTTAATTTGACATGGTATCACTGTACTATAGGTTTTAATTTTTAATGTTATCTGTGCCTTACTCTGGCATGTTATAGTAATTTTATGCTTCTGAAGAAGGCTAGATTATTCCACCCGAAACCAGGGTAGAAACTAGAAAATTTTCGCAACTGTGACGGATTTTTCAATAGATTTGTGTAATGTATTTCGCAATCTCTGTACTACCATGTCACCCACAAACTTAATCCTTTATTCCTCTTGCTTTACCATACAAGCACAGAGATTAAAAATTTCATTTTTTGCTAACCTTGCTGGTGTTGCATGCTTCATGGCCAGCAGCATACTCCTAGAGCCAGCCGGAAATAGAGAGGTAGCGAGGTACTGCGGTGCGTCCACACATAAAGGTGGACTTACGGTGGCCCACGTCTCCTAACCCAGCGGGGGCCGTCCCGTGCGCTGACTTCCTTAATAAAGAGCGCAGCTAACAAGCGGCGCTGACGTCCACGACCGCTCGCCTGCCGCTACTGCGCAAAGCTTCCGACGTGGCTGTTGCACTCGGTGACGGCTTGCGTAGGACTCGTCCTACTGGGAGCTCGCAGCGGGGCACAGACTGCGGCACCCGTCTGAACATCCGCCAGTCTTCAGGAACGCAACCTCTGTCACTGACCTCAGCGCACAATGTAGGCAAAAGATGCAACGTTGCTCAAAAAACGGAGATTATTGTTCCCATACATTTTTGTGTCGTTGCTGTATAGCTCCTTGGCTGCTGTCTGCCAGAAATTTTTGAGGCAGACCTCAATCTGCCTCAAATGTTCGTTAACCTTTAAACAAGCCAGTGTGCTCCCTGTCGCCGTTGGATAAGCAGCTGCCAGCAGAAAGTCGTCTATTCCTAGCTTACTCATTTGTTACATAATTTAATTCTTAATTTCTTTGCGTGCTTTTGGTACTTATATTGTTTAATTCATAAATTTCGGGCTTATTATAGTATTTGAGGGTTGTAGCATCGCGTTTTAGTACCTGAATAATGTAAAATCGCATAGTCTTGTTCCACCGCCAAGCAGTGTGTCAGCAGTGCGCAAGTAGCAGCATTACTGCATTTACTAGGCAATCTTGTATTTTAATAACCGTTTAAATTTTGTGTCGATTTGTTTCTGATCTCTGTAGATTAATTCAGACGTTCTCTGCAAACAGTCTTTAGGATGGATAGTGACTGCAACTGCTGTATTAGGATGCAGGCTGAGTCGCCATCCCTTCGCTCCCAGAGCTTCAGGCAGTGTTGGCTTCGGTCACACAGCTTGAGGCTGTTGCCAAATGGGCATCACTGTGGGGGTCCGGATGGTGGTTTGTCGGAGACGGCCAGCTCGTCCCACGCATCCCCCAATCGGACTACGGCTATGGCTGCCCGGGATACTGCCCACATTGAGGCTGATCTCTCACCTGTGGTAGAGTGGGAGGTCGTCTCGAGGTGTGGCAGGGGGCGAGAGACATTCCGGAGGGTTGAACGGAAGGCCTCTCCAGATTGTCTGAAGAACCGGTTTCAGGCACTGTCTCGGGCTGATACTGATGTTCTGCCGGAGATGGCTGCTTGTCCTGTTCAAGAGGTTGCCCCTCAGTCTGCAAGATCCGGGCAGTCGCAGAGGGTGGGCTTACTGGTGGTTGGGAGCTGCAACGTCAGGAGCGTAATGGGACCCCTTAGGGATATGGCAGCAAGAGAGGGGAAGAAAACCAATGTGCACTCCGTGTACATACCGGGGGGAGTCATTCAAAATGTGGAAAGGGTCCTTCCAGATGCCATGAAGGGTACAGGGTGCACCCATCTGCAGGTGGCCGCCCATGTCGGCAGCAATGATGTGTGTCGCTATGGATCGGAGGAAATCCTCTCTGGCTTCCGGCGGCTATCTGATTTGGTGAAGACTGCCAGTCTCGCTTGCGGGATCAAAGCAGAGCTCACCATCTGCAGCATCGTCGACAGGACTGACTGCGGACCTTTGGTACAGAGCCGAGTGGAGGGTCTGAACCAGAGGCTGAGACGGTTCTGCGACCGTGTGGGCTGCAGATTCCTCCACTTGCGCCATAGGGTGGTGGGGTTTCGGGTTCCGCTGGATAGGTCAGGAGTCCACTACACGCAGCAAGCGGCTACACGGGTAGCAGGGGTTGTGTGGCATGGACTGGGCGGTTTTTTAGGTTAGATGGCCTCGGGCAAGTACAGAAAGGGCAACAGCCTCAAAGGGTGTGGGGCCAAGTCAGGACATGCGGGGACCAAGCAGCAATCGGTATTGTAATTGTAAACTGTCGAAGCTGCATTGGTAAAGTACCGGAACTTCAAGCGCTGATAGAAAGCACCGAAGCTGAAATCGTTATAGGTACAGAAAGCTGGCTGAAGCCAGAGATAAATTCTGCCGAAATTTTTACAAAGGCACAGACGGTGTTTAGAAAGGATAGATCGCATGCAACCGGTGGTAGCGTGTTTGTCGCTGTTAGTAGTAGTTTATCCTGTAGTGAAGTAGAAATGGATAGTTCCTGTGAAATATTATGGGTGGAGGTTGCACTCGGCAGCCGGGCTGGGTTGATGATTGGCTCCTTTTACCGACTTCCCGACTCAGCAGCATTAGTGGCAGAACAACTGAGAGAACATTTGGAATATATTTCACATAAATTTTCTCAGCATGTTATAGTATTAGGTGGAGATTTCAATTTACCAGATATAGACTGGGACCCTCAGATGTTTAGGACGGGTGGTAGGGACAGAGCATCGAGTGACATTATACTGAGTGCATTATCCGAAAATTACCTCGAGCAATTAAACAGAGAACCGACTCTTGGAGATAAAATCTTGGACCTACTGATAACAAACAGACCCGAACTTTTCGACTCTGTAAGTGCAGAACAGGGAATCAGTGATCATAAGGCCGTTACAGCATCCCTGAATATGGCAGTTAATAGGAATATAAAAAAGGGAGGAAGGTTTATCTGTTTGGCAAGAGTAACAGAAGGCAGATTTCAGACTACCTAACGGATCAAATCGAAAATTTCTGTTCCGACACTGATAATGTTGAGTGTTTATGGAAAAAGTTTAAGGCAATTGTAAAATGCGTTTTAGACAGGTACGTGCCGAGTAAAACTGTGAGGGACTGGAAAAACCCACCGTGGTACAACAACAAAGTTAGGAAGGTACTGCGAAAGCAAAGAGAGCTTCACTCCAAGTTTAAACGCAACCAAAACCTCTCCAACAAACAGAAGCTAAACGATGTCAAAGTTAGCGTAAGGAGGGCTATGCGTGAAGCGTTCAGTGAATTCGAAAGTAAAATTCTATGTACCTACTTGACAGAAAATCCTAGGAAGTTCTGGTCTTACGTTAAATCAGTAAGTGGCTCGAAACAGCATATTCAGACACTCCGGGATGATGATGGCATTGAAACAAAGGATGACACGCGTAAAGCTGAAATACTAAACACCTTTTTCCAAAGCTGTTTCATAGAGGAAGACCGCACTGCAATTCCTTCTCTAAGTCCTGACATCGAAATAAGTGTCCAAGGAATAGAAAAGCAACTGGAATCACTCAACAGAGGGAAGTCCACTGGACCTGACGGGATACCAACTCGTTTCTACACAGAGTACGCGAAAGAACTTGCCCCCGTTCTAACAGCCGTGTACCACAAGTCTCTAGAGGAACGAAAGGTTCCAAATGATTGGAAAAGAGCACAGGTAGTCCCAGTTTTCAAGAAGGGTCGTCTAGCAGATGGGCAAAGCTATAGACCTATATCTCTGACGTCGATCTGTTGTAGAATTTTAGAACAAGGTTTTTGCTCGAGTATCATGTCGTTTTTGGAAAACCAGAATCTCCTCTGTAGGAATCAACATGGATTCCGGAAACAGCGATCGTGTGAGACCCAGCTCGCTTTAATTGTTCATGAGACCCAGAAAATATTAGATACAGGCTCCCAGGTAGATGCTATTTCCCTTGACTTCCGGAAGGCGTTCGATACAGTTCCGCACTGACGCCTGATAAACAAAGTAAGAGCCTACGGAATATCAGACCAGCTGTGTGGCTGGATTGAATAGTTTTTAGCAAACAGAACACAGCATGTTGTTGTCAATGGAGAGACGTCTACAGACGTTAAAGTAACCTCTGGCGTGCCACAGGGGAGTGTTATGGGAACATTGCTTTTTACAATATATATAAATGACCTAGTAGATAGTGTCGGAAGTTCCATGCGGCTTTTCGCGGATGATGCTGTAGTATACAGAGAAGTTGCAGCATTAGAAAATTGTAGTGAAATGTAGGAAGATCTGCAGCGGATAGGCACTTGGTGCAGGGAGTGGCAACTGACCCTTAACATAGACAAATGTAATGTATTGCGAATACATAGAAGGAAGGATCCTTTATTGTATGATTATATGTTAGCGGAACAAACATTGGTAGTAGTTACTTCTGTAAAATATCTGGGAGTATGCGTGCGGAACGATTTGAAGTAGAATGATCATATAAAATTAATTGTTGGTAAGGCGGGTACCAGGTTGAGATTCATTGGGAGAGTTCTTCGAAAACGTAGTCCATCAACAAAGGTGGTGGCTTACAACACACTCGTTCGACCTATACTTGAGTACTGCTCATCAGTGTGGGATCCGTACCAGATCGGGTTGACGGAGGAGATAGAGAACGTCCAAAGAAGAGCGGCGCGTTTCGTCACAGGGTTATTTGGTCACCGTGATAGCGTTACGGAGATGTTTATCAAACTCAAGTGGCAGACTCTGCAAGAGAGGCGCTCTGCATCGCAGTGTAGCTTGCTTGCCAGGTTTCGAGAGGGTGCGTTTCTGGATGAGGTATCGAATATATTGCTTCCCCTACTTATACCTCCCGAGGAGATCACGAATGTAAAATTAGAGAGATTCGAGCTCGCACCGAGGTTTTCAAACAGTCGTTCTTCCCGCGAACCATACGCGACTGGAACAGAAAAGGGTGGTAATGACAATGGCACGTAAAGTGCCCTCCGCCACACACCGTTGGGTGGCTTGCGGAGTATAAATGTAGATGTAGATGAAGATTTATTGCCCTGCAGTGACTGCTTCTGACCAGTAGGCGCATCTTCAGATGGTTACACTTTCATTACATTGTCCTCTGCTCCTCTACAACAAAAGAGTATTTGTATACACTGAAGCGCCAAAGAAACTGGTATAGGCATGCGTGTTCAAGTAGAGATATGTAAACGGGACGAATACGGCGCTGCTGCCAGCAGCGCCTATGTAATACAACAGGTGTATGGCGAAATTTTTAGATCCTTACTGTTGCTACAACAGGAGGTTATCAAGATTTAAGCGAGCTTGAACGTGGTGTTATAGTCGGCCACAATGTATGGGACACAGCATCTCCAAGGTAGTGATGAAGTGAGGATTCTCCCGTACTTCCATTTCACGAGTGTACCGTAAATATCACAAATCCGGTACAACATCAAATCTCCTACATCGCTGTGACTGGAAAAAGATCCTCCAAGAACGGGACCAACGACGATTGAAGGGAATCGTTCACCGTGACAGGAATGCAACCCTTCCATAAACTACTGCAGATTTCAATGTTGGTCCATCAACAAATGTCAGGGTGCAAACCAGTCAGCGAAACATAATCGATATGGACTTTCGGAGCGGAAGACCGACTCGTGTAACCTTGATGATTGCACGACACAAAGACTTACGCCTCGCTTGGGCCCCTTAACACCTAAAATGGACTGTTGATGACTGCAGACTTGTTGCTTGGTCGGACGAGTCTCGTTTCAAATTGTATCGAGCTGATGGACGTGTAATAGTATGGAGGCAACCTCATGAATCCATGGACCCTTCATGTCAGGAGGGGATTGCTCATGCTGGAGGAGGCTCTTTAATGGTGTGGTGCGTGTGCATTTGGAGTGATATGGGACCCGTGATACATCTAGATATCACTCTGACAGGTGGCACGTACGTAAGCATCCTGTCTGATCACCTGCATCCACTCATGCCCATTGTGCATTCAGTTGGTCTTGGGTAATTCTGGCAGGACAATGCAATACCTCAAACGTCCAGAATTGTTACAGAGTGGCTCCAGCAACAGTTTTCTGATTTCAAACACTTCCTCTGGCCACCAGACTACGCAAACATGAACATTATTGATCATATCTGGGCTGCTCAGAAGAGATCTCCACCCACTCGTACTCTTACGGATTTATGGACAGTCCTGCAGGATTCATGTTGTCGATTACCTCCAGGACTACTTCAAACATTAGTCGAGTCCATGCCACGTCGTGTTGCGGCGCTTCTTCGTGCTCGCGGGGGCTCTCCACGATATTAGACAGGTGTACCAGTTTCCGTGGCTCTTCAGCGTAGTTAGCGTCATATTAGTTCTCTATGGATGGCTTGAATACATAAAAACAAGGAAATGTGGTTGACATTGAGACCATGCAGTGGTAGAATGAGTTGTGTACACTTATGTGTGTTCCAGCTATCGATTTTTTGTTCTTCTTTTATCTACATTAAGTTTCAGTGGCAGGTACGAAACGTTTAAATTTAAACGACAGGCAACAGGAACCTCACATAATATTCCACATAACTGTTGCAGCTTCGAAAGTGTGGTGCACAAGCAATATTTTTTTTATTTACAGTCTAAGATTTCAGTTTTCTTTTCAAAGCAAAGACTATTTATTGGACTTGCAGCAAGACAAATGTAATGTACATTTCAAACTGTTTACTGCAATTGAGCCTTGGTTACCGTCTGCAGTTTTATTCCCTTATGTCGATCCCTTCCTTTAGTCAACATAGGTTATTCATTTGTTTTCTTCCCATTTCCATTCAATATCTCTTTATTAGTCGTCAGATCTCGCCATCAAATCTCCGGCAACCTTCTGTAGCATCACACTTTAAAAGCTTCTTGTTGGACCTATTTTCTGTTTACGTTTCACTTTCAGGCAATGTTATACGCCGGAAGAACAGAAAACGCTTTCTAACATGTAATTTTGTTTTCTAGAAAACTTTTCTTGGTGTTGCCAGACTCCATTTCATATACTCTCTAATTCGACCAAGTCACTTATTTTCTTGTCCAAGCAGCAAAATCAGTCTACTGCTGTCAGTTTCGTTTCCTAAGTTTATTTCATCAGCATCGTCTGATATAATTTGATTCCATTTCATTCCTCTTTGTTAATGTCCATCTTACATTCAATTTAACTGATCTTGCAAGTCATTTGCCGTATCTAACAATCTCGTAGGCCAATCCCCAAAATTTTTTATTTCTTCTTGCTGAACTTTAATTGCCTTTCCTTAAGACTTCTTGTTCTGTTCAATAACATTAGAAGAAGACTACAACACTGTCTCGCCCACTTCTCAACTAGTGCTTCTCTTTCATGTCTTTCGGCCCTTAGGAATTTAGCTTGATTACTGTAAAAGCTGTACATAACATTTCGCTCCCTCTATTTTGTAACTGCTACATTTTTCATCGTTACATAAGTTTGGTTACTGATAATAACTTGACACCAGTGCCTATGAGTGTAATTTGTGCACTACGTCACTGAAGATGATCGCTATGTGATTGAAAATCGATTTTGCTGTTAATAAACCATCAAAATTACGGCCAACGCCGACCTTCCTTCAAATAGTAATTGGCAATGTCGTTGGGTCGACGTGGAAACACGTAGTGGTCGTCTGCTGCGGAACCCCATATTCGGCAACTTGTGCTGAACAGTATGCTCCGAAACATACGCGCATTCGCCAGCACTGTGCTGTGTCTTCAGAACTGTCGCTTTACAGAGTGGGCAAGCCTCCGCCCTACACGTTTTGTGATGATGCGTGGACTTCCAATGTTTTGTCACTTACTCTTGGCATCGCCGTACTTCAGCCACTTTCTGTAGATTCTCACAACAGTAGCACACATACAAAAGATCACTGTTGCCGTTTAAGAGATGCTCTCACCTACACGACGGGCCGTAACAACGCCAATGTAGCTTACGTCAATGAATGCCCATACCGTCGATAGAATGATTCCTCATTTTTCACTGTTCTGCATACTAACTTTCCCTATAGCGTCATGTGACCGCAAGCCCTGTAGGTGGCTCTCAGTCTTGTGGCAGGCACTGGTCATAATGTTTCGGCTCATCGGGTTTTATAATGTACTGGTGCGTGATGAACTGAATTAACCACATCTGGGATGCTATCAGGCCTCAGCTCCGTACCTAGAATCCAACTAGACATCTGGTGCTACACACCTCAGGAAACCTACCAAGGACAAGTCGAATCATGCCACGCAGAATTACTCCATTACTCCTGTGTTGACTTGAAAAGGTGAACAACACCCTGTTAAGTAGCTGGTGATAATGTTTTGGCTCTTCACTGTATCATTTCACTTCGAACTGCGACTGCTTAGCTCCTTAGCTTACCATTGGTGTTAAGAACGTCAGTATGTAGAGGCAACAGGTGATATTCGAAGGCAGTACTCGGCTACTCAGCGATCAAGCAGAATTCGCTGCGTGCTTGACCGAACTGATGTCGTGACAATCATCCTAAAAGATCATGTCCGAGATATTATCAAGAGGCATACTGCTCTCGTTGTCCTCTACCCAGATGTTTCGTGCCCTACAAATGATTTCCTTAACCCCACAAAGCTGATGCAAGTCACATAAACCAATCAAATTTTACTGCCTACGCTACATTACCTCTCAAATTATCGTATCGTGTGTTGCATACTTCTGATAGTAAGTTTCTTGTCAGTTGTGTTCTCTAAGGTTTTCTCGGCGTGACTGATTAATAGTGAGCCTCCGGGTGTTCAGCTGAGCTGATGTTCCCACATGACGTTGTTTATTGCCAAGTTTAACTGAGAAATGGCCAGTGTATCCTTTGATGCTCTTTTGTTTTGCAAACCACACACTGATACTTAGTGTGTTCCGGCGTAACATCAAGCTCCAGCACGTCGGCCTGGAACGTTACAGCAGAGAGGGCTGCGAGACGACGTCAGCCAATAGTACGGCGGCTAGGACGACACGACGACAGGAGCGGCCCCTATACGAGGAGAGTATAAGCGCCACTCCACCCAGCCGTGGCGATAGCAGACGAACCGTCATCCAAACGCTTTAGCCGTCACTTAGGAACTGCTGTGTTATGCTTGCAGTGAAATTGTATATACCAAAGAACATCGATTATTTGCACGTCGCCAATCGCGTGCGACACCTATTTGTGAACATGCAACGGTAAGTATTGACAATTTAACTTCTTGAAAGAAACTCCACTAATAAGATTTGCTTGAATTGGTGTCTAGCTATCCGAGAAAACAGCTTCCTAGGCACCCTATATTAACGAGTAGGCAGGATACGACACAGTGAATCGTAAATCCTCTCAGCGTTTTTATCTCTGATGGATGTAATGGTCAGTGAGATTTTAATAAATTGAGTGCTGGTCCTAAAGCGTTATTTAAACTGAAACCTCCATCTCTGTATATTAGGTTTTCTAACATCTTTTTTCAATAGACTCCTTAATTATCATGTCTCAGAAACTTACATCACGATATTGCTCTCATCGTCACAAAAGTTACAGGATAACGATATCACATATACAGATGGCGGTTGTATCGCGTACACAAGGTATAAAACAGCAGTGCATTAGCGGAGCTGTCATTTGCACTCAGGTGATTCGTCTGAAAAGATTTTCTACGTAATTAAGGCCGCAAGATAGAAATTAACAGACAGTGAACGTGGAATAGTAGTTAGAGCTAGACACATGGGACATTCTATTTCGGACTTCGTTTTCAGTATTCCGAAATTTACAGTGTAGAGAGTGTGCTGAGAATATCAAATTTCAGGCATTGTCTCTCACCATGGACAAGGCAGAGGCCGACGGCCTTCACTTAACGATCGAGAGCAGCGGCGTTTGCGTAGAATTATCAGAGATAGCGGACAAACAACACTGGGTGATACAACCGCAGAAATCAGTGTGGGACGAACGTATCCGTTGGGAAAGTGCGCCGAAATTTGGCGTTAACGGGCTATGGCAGCGGACAATAGAAGCGAGTGCCTCTGCTAACAGCACGACATCGCATGCAGCGACTCTCCTGAGCTCGTGACCATATCGGTTGGACCCTAGACGATTGCAAAACCGTGGCTCGGCACGATGAGTCGCGACGTCAGTAGGTAAGAGCTCACGGTAGGGTTCGAGTGTGGCGCAGACTCCAGGAAGACATGGATCCAAGCTATCAACAAGGCACTGTTGCCAGCTAGTGGTAGCTCCAAATGGCGCGGGCTGCGTTTACATGGAATGCAGTGGGTCTTTTAGTCCGACTACAGCGATCATTCACTGGAAATGGTTGTGTTTGGCTACTTGGAGACCATTTGCAGATATTAATGGAATTGATGTTCCTAAACGACGATATCATGTCACAGAACCACATCTGTTCGTGACTAGTTTGAAGAGCATTCTGGACAATTCGAGCAAATGGTTTTTCCACACAGATCGCCCGACATGAATCCAATCGAACATTTATTGGACGTAAACGAGAGTTCAGTTAGAGCACAATATTCTCACTGGCAACACTTTCGCAGTAATGCACACAGCGGCTCAACATTTCTGCAGGGGACTTCCAACGACTTGTTGAGTCTGTGCCATGTCGGGATGCTGCACTACGCCGGGCAGAAGGAGTTCCAACACGATATTAGGAGGCGTCCCATGACTTTTGCCCCTGAATGTAGATTCGAGGGAGTGCTCGGTGACAGCTGGTTGCTTGTCTGTGTGAGTCGGGTGTGTCGCTGATGTTCCTTACATCTCTCCTCGACTGTTCTGATAGTCTGCCCAACCCAAGACATGGCACATACGCATGGAGTGCTATACACATCCAGCTTTCGGCCACGTCCATCGGCTTTAACATTACGAAGAACATTTTTATTCTCAGTTGAAGGGCGCAATGCACATCGGGAATCGAACTCGGCTATAAATAGAGGTGTGAGACTAACAGGCAGCAAATACGTACTTCAACAAAACTCGCAGCACGTAAAGGAGAGCCGGCCAGCGATTCTAAGCGCTTCAGTTTGGAACCGCGTGACCGCTACGGTCGCAGGTTCGAATCCTGCCTCGGGCATGGATGTGTGTGATGTCCTTAGGTTAGTTAGGTTTAAGCAGTTCTAAGTTCTAAGGAACTGATGAGCACAGATGTTAAGTCCCATAGTTGTCAGAGCCACGTAATGGAGACGGCTCGGTCGGTCATCGAAATATTAGCCAGAAAATCGAAAAAAAAAGAAACAACTCGGCTGAATACCTAGAAGCTCACTGTTTATTCTTGCCAGCCACGCGGGATTAGCCGCGCGGACTGTGCGGCTGATCCCGGCGGAGGTTCGAGTCGTCCCTCGGGCATGGCTGTGTGTGTTTGTCCTTAGGATAATTTAGGTTAAGTAGTGTGTAAGCTTAGGGACTGATGACCTTAGGAGTTAAGTCCCATAAGATTTCAAACACAAGAAAGTTTATTCTTGACAGTTTTCCTTGAGTAGCGGATACTTGTCAATTTTTCATGTCCGAATATTCAATCGTGCTAAATTAAAGAAATAAAGCAATACAGAGTGTAATCAGACGTGAAAGTCATCTGAACACAAATCCACCTAAGAGAAAGGAAGGACTATGTCACTGAAGCGTTAAGTTGATAAGATTAACATGTCAGTACATCGGTCGATGTTAACCACCAACGGGTCGTTAAAGGGCCTGCTGAGTGTCTACAAGTTCCTGCGAAACTTCTCCGCAGCCACATCTTGTGGCAGTAGCTGGAGTTGGCGCTAACGCCGGAGAGGCGTCGGCAGACTCCGTCAGTGAGTAATTACAAGGCGGTGCCGCGTACTCCTGTGCGGCTGTAGCTGCGAACTTGTAGTCGGGAGCAGAGATGCAAACCAGGACCGGTACCTGCCGCAACGCGCACAGTCGCGCAGCAGCCGACCGCTGCTGCCGGTAGGTGGGCGCTTCTGGCGCGGAAACGTCTCACTCCCAGTGCCCACTCTTACGAGGGCTCGGCGACGCTCCGGCTCCGACAGCCCGTTCCCCGTCCACCGGTACGTTATATGCTAATCGGAAATGTTTATTTGACACGTCTGAGCAGAACACAGGTGCACAGGCCACCTGCTGAGACAATCATTTTACTGCTGAGTCCCGTCTTATTTCACGCAGTCCTTGCAGGAAAAGCTAGGAGTCTTCTGGTCTGACTCGAGCGAATGAAAAACATATAACTCTAATATGCTATAGTCTCTACTTTTCCCACGGTTTAGCAGGCATGTGATAATCGGAAAGCTGTACGTTTATTCACCACATACGACTCAAGTAGAAAAAGTCTCATTACTGCCTTTTTAAAGAACTGATGGTACAGTGGTTGACCGTGTAATGTCAACGCCAATATTTTGTGTCACCAGTAAATGCGACAACGCTCGAGATTTATGAAGCCATGAATATTTTTCCAGAAATAACTTTTAAGCCTATATGTGAAAGAACAATATGTTTAATTATTTATATAACCAGTTTCCCGCAAAAGATAATACCACTAAAAGACTGTATTGGTGTAGTATTGTCTCCGAAATTCTTTCTTCTATTGTTCTCTATGATGTAAGAAGTAGCTGAGATCGAAGAGAAGATGAGGTCTGTTCTTTTAAATATTGTAAAAGGTAGTCATACGTGATCAAAAGAAAGTGTAACAGATAATTTACAAAATGGAAGTCTAGTGTACGGTCTTTTATTTGTAACTAGATAACCTACTATGAATGTTTTAAGTTTCATGTTCGCAGCAAACAGGAAAGAATACCCAGTCCAGACTGTTCTGTCTGCAGCCATTAAGTGAGCGTATGCAGTGGCAATTTCAAACAGCAGAAATAATCGGCCATTAATTCTTTCAATCGATATTACAATATTGGAACTCCGAGGGTAAGAACACATTTTCCTATTTTTTCTATTTTAACAGCGAATGTAGCATTCAATAGAACAATATTAGACTCTACGTAAGTGAAATAATTTTCGTGACTGGTGCGTAAGATTAATTTTTTGCAGAGTAATTAATCAGAGGACTTTAAATAGAAACACACACATCAAAAAATGTTTTTTATCACCCCGGTTAACAGAACTCCTTAAGATAGACGTTGACTGTGGATACTGTATCACAGAGACAGTCTCTTTGACTCTTCAGATATGTTAATAAACCCGCCCAAAGATGTAAACAGCTATGCACGAGAACCGCCTATTAGACAGAAGGGGGTCCGACAGCTGATCAGTTCCAGTCATTCCACCAGTTCAACCATGCCTAGACAGTTTCGATCACGTCCGAATTGTTACTTTGTGCCAGGGAGGGATCTCAACAAAGGAAGTGTCCAGGCGTCTCGGAGTGAACCAAAGCGATATTGTTCGGACATGGAGGAGAAACAGAAAGACAGGAACTGTCGATGACATGCCTCCTCAGCCCCCCCCCCCCCCCTCTCCCCAAGGGCTACTACTACAATGGATGATCGATAACCTATGGATTGTGGTTCGGAGGAACCCTGACAGCAAAGCCACGTTGAAAATAATGCTTTTCGTGGAGCCACAGAACGGAGTGTTACAACTCAAACAATGCCCACAGGCTGCATGATGCGCAACTTCACTTGCAATACCGATGGTGAGGTCCATCTTTGCAACCATGACACCATGCAGCGCGGTACAGATGGGCCCAACAACATACCGAATGGACCGCTCAGGCTTGGCATCACGTTCTCTTCACCGTTGTGTGTCGTATATGCCTTCAACCAGAGAATCGTCGGAGACGTGTTTGGAGATAACCCAGTCAGTCTGAAAGCCTTGCATACACTGTCCAGCGAGTGCAGCAAGGTGGAGGTTCCCTGCTGTTTTGGGGTGGCATTATGTGGGGCCCACGTACGCCGCTGGAGGTCATGGAAGATGCCGTAACCGCTGTACGACACGTGAATGCCATCCTCCTACCGATAGCGCAAGCATATCGGCAGCATACTGGCGAGGCATTCCTCTTTATGGACAACAATTCGCTCTCCCATCGTGCACTTCTTGTGAATGACTTCCTTCAGGATAACGACATCGCTCGACTAGAGTGGCCAGCATGTTCTGCAGACATGAACCCTATCGAATATGCCTGGGATAGATTGAAAATGGCTGTTTATGGACGACATGTCCCACCAACCACTCTGAGGGATCAACGCCAGACCGCCGTTCAGGAGAGGGACAATCTGGACCAACAATGCCTTCATGAACTTGTGGATAGTATGCCACGACGAATACAGGCATGCATCAGTGCAAGAGGACATGCTAATAGGTATTAGAGGTACCGGTGTGTACGGCAATCTGGACCACCCCCTCTGACGGTCTCGCTATTTGTATGGGTTTCATGAGCAATAAAAGGACAGAAATGTTTTTATGTTGATCTCTACTCCAATTTTCTGTACACGTACCGGAACTCTCGGCACCGAGATGATGCAAAATTTTTCTTGGTGTGTGTATTTACGACACCAGTTTTGTCATGGATAGAGGTTGTGGGGCACGCATTTTAATGTCACGTACTGAATTATTGAAACAGAATTTCAATATGTATTTGTAGTGATAGTGTATGAAAAAATTAATTATTATAATCGTGCTCAGCAGCACATAAATAATAATTATCAGAGATTATCCATTTCTTTCAAATAATACGGTTATTCTTGCTGCTACATTTTCGTACGTTTTCCAGTAACACGTACCCACCACCACAACAACTTCAAACAGAACCAAAACCCATTACAACAATTGCTAAAAACAGAGACATTGTTGGGCAGGAATAGACACAGGTAATGACTGACGACATGAAACACATTACATTAATAGTAGAAGTGGGGTGGTATATTTATGACGAAAAATGGTACATACATAAATAACGTTCATGTTTGACACAGGTCAGGATTCCAAAATACAAACCGTTATCGAACTATCAGTAAGGAATACGCCCTCCTCGGCTACTAGTGTACATTTTGCTCCTTTTTTTGTTCTTGCACGGTTCGGGGATGGGGGATGGTTCTTTGAGCAACACTGTTAAGAGCACGCCAGACATACTGTACTTTCGTATAGCTTTTCCACCTTTGGCCTTTGGTAATTCAGTATCTTCACTTTCCAGTATGTCGGACACCTCAGCGGTCCTGTGCGGCCGGCCGTCGTGGCCGAGCGTTTCTAGGCGCTTCAGTCTGAAACAGCGCGACCGCTACGGTAGCAGGTTCAAATCCTGCCTCTGGCATGGATGTGTGTGATGTCCTTAGGTTATTTAGGTTTAAGTAGCTCTAAGTTCTAGGGGACTGATGACCTCAGATGTTAAGTCCCATAGTGCCCAGAGCCATTTTTTTGGTCCTGCGTGGGCGGGCATTGTCGTCCATAAGCAGAAATTTGAGGCCTACCGCGCCTCTAAATAGATGGACATGAACCAGAATAATCTCCCTGTAATACCGCAGTGCTGTAACGGTACCTTGCGCAAAGAAATGCGGCATAATGCCTACCCACGTAATATTTCGTAGGTCATATCGATGACGTTCTTTTCTATTATGTGTAAAACGTTGCCCTCTCTCTCCACACTAACTGATAGCCGGAATCACTTGGCACAATGAATCAGGATTCGTTAGAGAATGTCACTCGGGACCACCGTTGCTGACCCCAAATAACACGTTACCTACACCAACGGACTTTTTCTCGACGATAGTGCGATTGAAGTAGCACAGACTTAACACGAGCAAGCGAGATGGTTCTGGCCGAGAAACATGTACCGGTAGAGGTTGCAAGACCTGCAGCGATCTGCCTGGAAGTGAGGTGTCCGTTCCTTTTCGCCGCTAGGGTTACGTATCGACCTTTTCGCGGTACGTTGGTCCGTCTACGACCAGCGGCATGCTTTCGCATAGCATTTCCACCTTTGGCCATTTTTAATCACGAAATGACACTTTTGGACACAGCCATCACTGTGACAACAGTAGTGACACGAAACCGCTGTCGAGCGGTCCAACTACTCGTCCACGATCGTAAGCACTGAAATGATGTTTTGCAGACATGTTGCCATACCACATGGAATGTGGAACTAATCGTTTCCACAACAACATTCGTCAGAAAATATATTGCATATGAACTGTAGAATGCGACACCAAATGTTGGTGTACAAGCTTCGCTACAGTTAAGACATTCCATCCTCTACATTTCCTTTCACATCTTTGGTCGGTTGTTCTGTAGAAAAAGAATAGCAGTTGGCATCTGTTCCTTGATGTGGTATCACGTATCGATGCCATCCCATGGGCGACATAGCAGTGGAACTGCAAGTGTTCCTGAGATACCGAAAGCGATATCGCTGGACCTGTTGGACCCCACTGGGCACGCTCGCTGAGCCACGCGTACAGTGGTTCGGTACAATGAGCACACTCTGTCGCTGGGCTATAGGACGGCCGCCAGCAGCGACTCAGACCGCTCGCACTAGGAGCCACTTTGCAATGTGATGCTATGCAGACGCCGCCTGCTCGCGGTTCCGTTTCATGGTTCATGCTTTACTAAGGAGAGATTTTTCCTTGCGGGCACTGTGATAGCCTACTCTTTTTTTTTTTTTTTTTGCTGCATTTGTGTGTTTTCGTACATTTAGGGAAATGAAAATTCAGTAAATTTTCTGTTTGTTGTGTTAAGTAGGTCATACTCATTTCTGATCCTGTCGAGCTTTCCTGGGACAACAGCTGCTGCTCCACTCTGAGGCTTACCTGTCCTTATCGTGTATGAAGTCGTACACAGGTGTCAAGCAGTGCACATCATTTTCACCTGGTGTGAAGTACAACCTGAAAACATGTTTATCCTAATTGTAGCTCGACACTCTTTTTTTTTTTTTTTTGTAAGTGTTGATGTGTCTCCCTCTGGAACAACTGCCATACGACTCTAGTTTTTTACACTAGCGCGGCCAACATTGAACTTTTGGATCCCGAAATGGGCCAGTTAATACCTAAGTTAAGTAACTGTCAATAAAGATTGGGCCGGCCTGGGTGGCCGAGCGGTTCTAGGCGCTGCAGTCTGGAACCGCACGACCGCTACGGTTGCACGTTCGAATCCTGCCTCGGGCATGGATGTGTGTGATGTCCTTAGGTTAGTTAGGTTTAAGTAGTTCTAAGTTCTAGAGGACTGATGACCTCAGAAGTTAAGTTCCATAGTTCTCAGAGCCATTTGAACCATTTGAATAAAGATTGTAGGTACACCAGTGACAGAAATCTATTGCTTTAGTATTCAGCAGGAAGAAGACCTGAAAAGCACTCGAAACTGTAACTGCAACAGCTAGAAGCCAAGCCTTCGGAGTGGCCCCTAGGGTCCTGCGGCGCTCAAAAACTGGCAGCGGCAGCTCGTCCTCCCCTGTCCTGTCCTGTCCTGTCCTGTCTTGTCCTCATTCACTTGTTGCTGCTGTTGCTGCTGCTGGCCGGGTTTTCCGGCAGCGCCGTAATGAATGGGTGCCTGCGAGCGGCATGACAGGTCAGCGCCGGTGAGCGAGTGGTTGGCATTCCGGCCTGTGGCACCAAAGAACATGAATTCAGCCTGCTCGAGGCCGCGGGGTTTCTTCGAGGATAAAAATCGGCAACATGCCTCGACGTACGCCCGTGACGTGAAACGAATCCACCGGAGCATCCGCCTGTAGCAGAGTCCTGTCTTGTGGAACCGGAAAGCCGAGTCGCGTTTCCGTGTGGGTTCTTCGTATGGACGTCTTTCTGGAAGGCGATTTTCGGGGGCGAATGAGATACGTCGTCCGTTATGATTCTTACAATTTTGTCCAAAAGGAAAACGAATGATCTTGCAAGAGAAGTATACACCCAACTGGTCACACATTTTGCTCATCTTTTGCACATAGTTGCAACAAATGATACTGCGGTACGATGCGCTTCTCGATATTTTCCACGACGTCGAGGTTGAAAGTTGTACGAACCTGTTGAACACTGTATGAGAGCATCAGCTGTCGAGCAGTGGTGGTGATTCAACAGGCTGAGGCGGCAGACTAGAAGCGAGCCTATATACTGTGTTCGAGTCACGTCCACAGAAAGAACAACAACAATAATAGCCGTAGTGATACATTCGTAACGAGGTATATTCGAGATCTAATAAAGAATCACGTTGAAAAAGAAATATTTATCAATAAATTCACGAGCGTCGTCAATTTAGTGTCTATTGTTCGAAGCTGGTATATCTTCACTGCGATATGCACACGAGTGTATGTATAAATAAATGTATTTTCGTCACGCTGTCTTATTATACCAGTTATTATTACTATAATAATAATAATAATAATAATAATTATTATTATTATTATTATTATTATTATTATTATTGTTGTTGGGTTGTTTTGGGCGAAGAGACTAAACTGCGAGGTCATCGATCTCATCGGTTTAGGGAAGGATGGGGGAAGAAGTCGGCCGTGCCCTTTCAAAGGAACCATCCTGCCATTTGCCTGGAGCGATTTAGGGAAATCACGGAAAACCTAAATCAGGATGGTCGGACGCGGGATTGAACCGTCGTCCTCCCGCATGCGAGTCCAGTGTGTGTTGTTGTTGTTGCTGCTGCTGTTTTCAAGCGCAGCATGAGCGCCGACGTGATGGCTCGTCGACTGTAGCAGGCAACAGACAATCTCGCCGAGCGAGCAAGAAAATGGCGACTCACAAATTAGACCTCGAAAACCCAAAGTATCGTAGTCACTCAGAAGGCGCTGCCCAGCGTCGTACAAAAAGTAACGATGTGACGCGAACCCGTCGAATGGTCCCCTACAGCCAAGTACAGAGGCGGGACGTTGGATAGGAGGCTAACGCGGCACCAACACGTTCTGCAGGTCAGCGGAAAAGGATTTGGAAGACTGATGGGAATTTACTCGATGCCCTGATTCAGGGCTTTAACAGCATCGTTGGTGTCATGCTAAGGGCACTGGTAACTCAAAAGAAAATAGCTAAAACAGCTCAGAGAGTTGAACCCATGTTTTCTCTTTCTTGTCACTATCGCCCTGTACACAACTTAAGGCCCGATTAACGGTCCCGCGGCTAAACAAACCAACATCTATAAGACATGCTGTTGACATTGTCGTTCCCATGATCTGCGAATTGAGGGCTATCTTGCAGTTGATTAATGGTTAATAAAAAGCATCTCAGCTGTATTAATGAATATTTATTGTGTTATGACGATGATGCTTGTTGAACCTCGTCAGACTGTCGAGTTGTGCGGAAGTCACGACACAAATGGTATAGTTGCCGAAGACAACGAAAAAAAATATAGTCGTTCTGCCGACCGACTAGGTGAAGTATGGCTATCAGACACGGCATGCTACGTACAGTAACATTGTCAGCTGAGGTACCCAGCATGATTAAGACCAACACAAGCTGCGACAGTTATTTCTCTCTATGATCACAAACTTGTTAGTTCATCAAACTACCGGATCTGCAGCAAATAATGGGACTAATACATATACAACTATGGCGTAAAAAAAGGAAAAAAAGGCTGTAAGGAAATTCCCTCTATGATTACAAACTTGTTAGTTCATCAAACTACCGGATCTGCAGCAAATCATGGGACGAATACAAATATAACTATGGCGTAAAAAAAAGAATGAAAAGGCTGTAAGGAAACTCCCTGTATGATTACAAACGTGTTATTTCATCAAACTTCCGGCTTCGGTCAGCATTTACAATCTTCAGATCTGTAGAAAACATGGGAAAATGCAAATATAACAAGCGCATTCGCTATGGCGTAAGACAAAAAATAGGCTCTAAGGGACATATTACTGACATACACGTGAAAGTTATGCGCTTTAAATATGACAAGGCATACCTCTTTTGAAAACTTGTTCTAATATAATGGAGTCAAAGTGGCATCGTCAAAAGATAAACACAAGATCAGCTCAGCATGGTGGTACGTAAATAAAATATGATACTAGAGTCATCTTCTTCACAGCGCCACTGTTAAAAGGAACCTGCCATACAGTAACCACAAAATGTTTCTGTGGCATGTTTAATTCAGTAGACCTTCAGAGATCTCCTGTGGCATTTCGTTGAACAAGAATCGAGGTAGAAACTATAGTGTCTCCTCTAAATCGAGATCTTCAAAGACGGGGTCTAGATGCTGAGGCAGTGTTTATTAAGAGATCCGAATAAAGTAAACTAAAGACTCATGGGAGAAGCAGGTCTGGAAGTCTCATTAAAATCCTTCTGAGTGTACTGTCACGTCATCTCGTAAGGTACTAAAATACTACACTCACATAAACAGACGTTTCAGCCTAGTTTTAGTCTTTCAATTGAGCCAGGCCGCTGCAACTCGGGCGAAACTTCTGTTTATTTTAGTATTTCAGTATTTTAAGTATTTTATAAGATGAAGCGATAGTATACGCAGAAGGATTTTAATGAGACTGGCACCGGCCACGGGAGTCTACGTATTTGTATTATCTCAGGTAGGGTGAACTGTGTATCGGACCTCACGAATAAGAGGCCAGTTTGGTAGTCATTGTGCCATGTCTGCAGATTTACACTACTAGTATATGAGTTCCTATACAACATTCTTTTACTTTTTCTTTCCTTTTGTCATGTTCATCCTCTAGCTGTTACACTTACAACGCCCCATTCTTCTTATTCGCAACAAACGGATGTGTCAAAACGTCAAGGATGATTTATATTGCCAACGTTTGTAAGGTAACACGTAGGCCTGAGAAGGGGCCACATGCCAAACATAATGAAGTGCTTCGCCTCTTCGCATCACGCACCAACAATAACTTGTCGAGACAGGGGCGCGGTGCCGTTAAATTGGACACGTGGCTGAAGCTTTGTCCCGACTATAATGTGACGGCCCCGATGCGGACGTTGTACCTAATAGGAGGAGAGGCCCGTGTTGCTGGGCCGCGACACACGGGCGTGAAAATTAAAAGGGGCTCCATTGAATTAACCCGCGACAGCCGCGCGCCGCCGCCGCCTAAGCGATGGCACAATTTTATGCAAAGCGTGTTCGCATTGTCTGAAAAGTAACGCGGTTATTTACAGCTGTGATGCGGGGCGTACATCTTGCGGCGGCTTATTCGAGGGTAAATAATTCAGGCGGACGACACGGGCTGCAGCGCCTGGAGCCCGCACCGTAAATCAGCGAACGGCGAGCCGCCGCTGTCGCCAAGTCCGAGAGCCGCCGACACCTCCGATGTCGCCTCGCGCGCTCAAGGCCCTCGGAAACCTCGCGACGCTCTATTTTCTATGTCCGTTCTATCCACTTTGTGACGCAAATTAATGCCGAGGAGCTATTGTTTCCATGTCGATGTTGTATCGACCCGTTAGCGTAATGATACCCTTTGTCTCTCCTAAAAGGAGTCGCTTGCACACGAATTCCCTTTTTAGCGGTACTGCAGTCTACTTCCCTCTCGCTCGCAAGCTTTCACTCTGACACTGCAATGAACTGCTGTGCGCGGTGCAGGTCATCGCGCTGTACCGTCGTAGGCCGTGCAGTTTCTCCTGTGACTGCTATAAACGTCAGTTCTTTTTTGTTTATTTTTGTTTTATTTGTCGAGTCCAAAGTTCCTTTCCATAACCTAATGTTACACCACAAAACTATAGTAGACCCAATTATCTCCTAGTAATAATACAGGATGTATCAAAAAGAATCATCCGAGTTTGAAAAAATTAAAACTATTATGTTATTTGAGATATGCGCATGAACAACTTAGTGTTGCAAAGAGCAAACTCTAGAGTTTTACACGGTTCTCGCTAGGTAGTAGCATTGTGCTCCCATTTCAGTTCCAGTAAAAATGGGATCTGGACAACAGAAAACGTTTTTTGTTCTAAGTTTTGCTCAGTACGGGTCAGTAACAACTGTTGATAGTGACTTTTGTACTAGGTATGGTATGAATCCTCCTACAGCTCAGCGAGTTGCACGATGGCATGAACAATTCCGAGAAGCAAGTAATTTGCACAAATGCAAACCAACGGACCGTTCCCGAGTGTCTGACACAGACATCGAAGGCATCCGCCATAGTTTCACACGTAGTCCGCTGAAATCCGTTGGCCGTTCAGGACGAAGACTCAACGTGCCTGGGATGTCCGTGTGACATGTGTTGTGACGACGTTTACAAATGAAACCATACAAAATTCAGCTACTGGTAGCTCCTCGTGAAGGTGACAAAAAGACAACGCGTGGAGTTCTGTAACTCTTTTCTTGGCAAGATGGAGGATCACAGTTTTCTTCCAAACTTAGTGCTCAGAGACGAGGCAACATTCCATTCAAATGGAAAGGTGAACTGCCATAATGTGAGAATATGGGTTACGGACCAACCACATGAAGTTGTGCAACATGAGTGTGGCTCTCTAAAAACTTAGTGTTTTGTGCAGTTTCACTGGAGAAGGTGTATGGTACATTTTTCTTTGCCGACAACACTGTTGCAGAAAGCACATATCACGATGTGTTTGAGAACTTTCTTTTCCCACAGTGGGAGTTTGATTCGAACGACTTCATTTACCCACATGATGTTGCACCGCCACACTGTGTTTTTGAGTGCGGGAATTTTTAAATCAAAGGATTACTGGATGATGGATCGTCTAACAACCCTACCACAACAAAGGTCAAAATTTAATAATGATTGCGGTGTTGCTCACACTGCTAAATACTGCAGTTTTGGGCAACAACAATGTTATTATGTGGCAGGTGTCATTAGAGCACAGTTAATAAAGTCATTTCATGTAATAATGAATAAACTAGGCACTCATCTTTTCGTGTTTCCCACACTGGTCTCGTAAAATCATGGCTCAATCGTCGAAAATCTAGGTGGTGATGATTCCAAGCTCGGATGCAAAGAGGCCTAGGTTTTATTCTGCTATATTCAAAAGTTTTATAGATGTATTTCACAAACCATTCTTGAAGATTAAACCTTAGAAAGTTAGCACAATGGTGATGGAAAAAAATAATCAGCACTCCGAATTTAAGTTAAACTTCCTTTTTATTGCTTTTGTTGCAATATCACGTAACACACAAAACATCACTTCATAATACAAATCATACTTGAAAACATCTTCCTCACTGTTAAAGTTCACATTTTATAAGCTGACTACAATATGCGTCTTTTCAACATAACGTCCAAGACTTGACTTCGTCCAAGACGACTTTCTCAAGGTCCGACTCTCTAACAACTAACTAATAATCGCTTACGCGCCCAAAAATCAGAGTTACAAGTATGTCAAAGATCATAGTAACAAAAGAAAGAATATAATAAGAATAATATCATTGCAATATAAACATAGCGATGTATCAAAATACCTCTACATTAATGAAATCAAATCTGAATGTTGTCTCAGAAATATGTTAACTACTTTACAGAAAAACAGTAGAATATTGCTGGTATCGAGAGGTTCAGATGAGCCGCCGTAATGGTAACGTAATTCAAGCACCATTACAATCGGTTTCACTGGACCAAATGATTCAGCCTTACATTACTAGCCTCCAAGGTCACCGGGCTGTGTGTTATTATTTCTTGTGGGGGTTTATAAACGACTCTGTTTGTGTGCTCCGTTAGCAACAACAGTGAATGAACTGAGACACCGAATAACAGCAGGTGTGGAAGCTGTAACTCAGACAAGCTCGCTGCATTGTGTGGAACAATCTGAGTATCGCACTGACATACGCCGTGCATCTCAAAAGGAGCATATTGAACAGCTACGAAAAAGTAAGCAAAAAACTTTTTGAGTTCCCGTTTACCAAAAACAAAATTGATTGTATATTTTTATTAGTTTCAGAAATATAGACGTACCAAATAGAATGACTATTCTTGATGCGCCCTGTATTTGTGGGTGAAACGAGTTACCTGTTACATTTGGACATTTTAAAGCAAGCATTGTTACTGAAGCTAATACGATTGCTTTAGTCACGATACCAAATACGGCCCATTCACATCTAGAGACGCTTATCAAAAAGATGAAATCTCCACAAAGAATATGAGTACTACATGGGAACTTGTTTTACCTGTTGCCTAACTGTGGTTCACTGTGAAATTTATGTAGACCTCGTCATTTTTTTCTAGACTGGAGAGATGTTTTACAACAGTATGTCCGACGGAACTTACTGTGAAAGTTAAAACTTTCGCAACGTATACATTGTTCCATGATATTTGTGGCTAATTGCTAGATGTCAGGATGGTGAGCTTCCACCAAGGAATGCGCTCGGAGCAACGCATAGACTTGCAGCAGAAGCGCATGCGCTCAAGCGACGCTCCACAGTGGCAGTCCGTACGCCGCTCACTTGCCGGCGGCGTCTTAAATGCTTTCCGTGGAGCCTGGTGATCTTGTGGTAAAGCGCGCACCTGTAAATCGGGAAGCCGGGGGATCGAATGCTGTTCTGACCACGTAAATTTTATGTTTGCCTTTAAGCAACACTGCGCAGTGAGAATTGTAAACGTTGCGACGAGTCGCCAGCAAAGACACGCGGTTCTGATTTCGCTTTAAACTGCAGGTTCCTTTCCCGGTCGTGATGGCTAGGTGTTGTGTATTGTCCTTAGGTTAGTTAGGTTTAAGTAGTTCTAAGTTCTAGGGGACTGATGACCATAGATGTTAAGTCCCATAGTGCTCAGAGCCTTTCCCGGTCAGATAACCTGGATGGGTGAGGGAAACGCAAGTCGCCGTAGTAGAGTCGAAGTAAAAGGCTTGCGCCCGGCCAGTGAGCTATAAGAAGTGTACTTTCGCCAGCAGAGACCTGAAGATGACCAGAAGATCCTACGCCGTAACAACATCGTACCAATTTACAGTTCGTTCAAAATTTAGAGTGAAAGAAGCATTACTTGTAAATAACACATCTTCACAGAATTAACTAAAGAATTTTTATTCCCTTGACAGCATTAGTCAGTCAGTTGTAGTCCACCCTCCTCCCCGTAGCCGGGACAGACAGTCGCTTTAGACTACTATGTTTTTGAAACGCATCCCTCTTGGTTTTTGAGCATTTTTGAACATATTCTAAGTTAATTTCTGAACAAATTATAAGTTGAATTTTGAATGCATGATGTCTCTGCCAGGGGAATCCCAGTCGCATCTAGAAATAAAGAACTTTTCCGAAGAAAAAGGGGAAGTGTCTATATGAGCTGAGTCGAATAAATCCGAACGGGTTAATGCCAACCGCTGTTTATTTATGTGGTTGATTCGGTGTGCGAATTGTCAGCGTTGTAATAATTATTAGCGGAATCCATAGATTCAGACTAACAGAGTGGAAACAAACGACTAACAGGAATAACGTGTATGAATTATTACGTATTAATCTTCTCAGTGTGTCCAAGAAAATGAAATTTTGACAGAACATTTTTGGCAGATCGCTACACTACTAGGGGCCAGTTGCACAGTCCTCTATTTCTATTCTCGGAATAGCGCGGAAAACGCATTGTACCAACATGTACTGATGCCTAACCGGAGAATAAACGAGGGATAACTGAACCGGTGATTCTGGCAGGGCCTGTAAAGCTAATCGGAGAACAAGTTATGACAATGGCAGGAATAGTTACAGAATTAATTATGACAAGATTGTTTGTTGGGATGAGGAAGGAGAAGAAATGGAGACATCACACAAGTTATATGGAAGAATATGACGATTCCAAATTTATATAAAAATTTCGTACTACTACTTTTCCATCTCATGCTTGAGAAAATGGAGCGTATTAATTAAATGTGAAACTATTCCCTAACAAATCTGGTAGTTCGTGAATTATATTCTGTCGTGTGATTTTTGTAAATGAGTTAGATAAAAATGTACGCTTGCCACTACCTAATTTTTGCCCCGGTTCTGAAATATCTTTGATCCGGGGCTGCTGAATTGAGGTCACAATTAAACAACTTGTAATTAATAGTGCTAAATTTGTAATATTGTTCAGAATTTGTAACCACAGTAACATAATAAGAATGCAGCTATTGTGCAGTCAGCAGTACGGGCCTTTTCAGAAGTCTGCTTGAAGTTCCAGGTTGTATAATTTAACGCAATATATGTCTCGAGTTACAGCACTGCCTGTTGCATAAATTTCATAATGGCCGTCGTTATTTCCTTCGCGACGATCACTGAATTCCAGATGCAGTTTTCTCGCTATTCGGAGTTTGTTGCTGCGATCTTGAGAGTTTAGCGTTGACTTGGGGCTCGCCGCGCCACGCTCGTGTGGCTGTGGAATATTCATGACGCTGTGTTAGTGCGTGTGTGTGTGTGTGTGTGTGTGTTGTGTGTGTGTGTGTGTGTGTGTGTGTGTGTGCGAACTGCAAAGACTTCAAACGGCAGCCGCAGGCGTGGCCGTTGCCCCCCCCCCCCCCCCCCCTGCCCGCCCCACCCGCCAGGAAGCGTCCGGCACCCGGTGCCCAGCCACCCACAGCAGAAATTTTAATCGTGGCGACAAGTTTAACTGGATATCTCAAAACATGCTGGAATCCTCATTTCTATATGTATTCTTGCCGGAGTAGCCACGTCGCTGTGAAGGACTTTAGACTAACAGACACGCAGCACACGTGACACGAATAGAACCTTGTCTCGTTCCACCAGCCTAGAATCACGTTGACAAATCTAATTCTCCGCGTTTGGCTCAGAGAATTTTTTAACCTGTTGTAAGCTAGTTCGTTATACAGAACGGTAAATGTTCAACAGAAAGGAATGTTATATCGGATCCGTCTCGCGGAAGTATTATAGCACCGACGCTTTCTAGACTTGCATTAATAATTTACAACAAAGTGACAGCAGCAGATTCATTCGGTTCACTGACGACACTGTTTCCTACAGGAAAGTTTCATCGTCAGGTGAATGTAAGAGACTGCAGGTCGATTTTGTTTACTCTTTGCCAGACAGTTTATGCAGTTCAAGAAAATGAATTCATGCTGGGTGAACCCAGAATTCCACCGACAAACTTACAGGGCTGGTAGTATGCATCAAAACAAGAAAAACGTCCAGTAAATATGGGATGTAAAATTTAGGACCTATGAGCACTTGTTCGTCTTCTCCGCTGTGAAACACTTTACTGAACAAGTGCTCGCAGTTCTTGCGATATGCATTTTAGAGCCCGTGTTTACTGGACATTTCTTTTATGTTTTTTTTCCATTCTAGCATCTCTGAAAGTCTGTCGGTGGAATTGTGGTTCACCCTGTAAAGAAAAGTCATAAACGGCTGATACTGGGAGGGAATACACACAATCTTTGTGGAAGGACAAACTGCTTTCTACTTCCAGAAGACCGAGAGTTTTACTGGAGAAATATGGTCTGCATATGATGGTTCACCCCGCCAGCATTCCACCTGTAAGACGCCTGTTCATTTGTTCTTGCATTTCATCATAGTATAATTTACCTTATTGTGAAAAGCTATATTTATTTACCTATAATGTTTGGCACTTTGCACTAACAATTTTCAGTACATATCGATGAAAGCTTTTTCGCGATCTGTTTGCTAAGTCATTGTACTCTTTGGCGAGTCGGTTTTCTCTCAACCAATAGCAAGCGTTTACTGGTTGCACGTCATGTAGTTTGCTTGTTCTGACGTGAGTTACTATTCGAGTATGGTCGCAAGTTGGTTCTAGTTGAAGTTGGAGATCTGCTTTAGAGGTCATACGTTGCTCTGAGTGAAGTTACTTTGTTAGACGAAGAGCCATTTTATGGAGCAGACATTACGATGTACAAGACATCTAGTGATTTCAGTTAATTTTGTAATCATTGCTAAAGTATTCAGCTTCAGCCATTACAAATTCATCGATGTTAACGGCTTCTGGACTGTTTTGGCTGATGATTCGGGTGTACGTACTCCGACGAGGTGGTCTTGTTTTATAAGGCTGAGTATTCATCGGATTATCCCGATAAGGTTGCGGAATGTTTCCATTACCATTAAAGGGAAACGTATTCCTTGTTAAATCATGTCTTGTGAAACCAATTCTCAGATACGCATGATCGTTTATATTTGCTTTATTTAGATGTGCTACACTGGTTTGCCGTCATCTTGTCATGGTGCAGATATAATATACGTTATTCACAGCCGCTTTAATGAATCGGCACCCAGCTGCAAAGTACGCACTGAGAATAATAAATAATAGTCAACAGAATCTCTACTGACATATCACAAGGATGGAGAAAACAAGGCAAACCAACCAACTCCTGAACTACTGGGAGAACAGAAAGACCGTGGCACCATGGCTGATAGAAGTCAAGAGAGACATCCAGGAACTGAACACAACTGAAAGTGACACTAGAAACCGAGTACTTCTCAGAAGGGTACTAAAAGATAAGAGGTTTCAAGACAGATCACCCCGTAAAAAGACCGACGCCCTTTGTACAAAGGAGAGAAAGGAGAAACATAGCCAGAGAATGCGGGACTACTGGGGAAACATCAAGTCCCTCTCCAGGCTGAACAGTTGAATATAGTGGTCCTTAGCTGGCCCATTCGAATGAAGAAGAAGAAGAAGAAGAAGAAGAAGAAGAATCTGTATGCATGCTAGTCATCTTTTAAGAAATGACTAAGGTGAGGCTATGTGCGATGTACTGTTGGTAGCTGATATGAGACTTGTACTTATTCACTGAACTGCTAGGATAACGACGAGCCGGCCGGGGTGGCCGAGCGGTTCTAGGCGCTACAGTGTGGAACCGTGCGACTGCTACGGTCTCAGGTTCGAATCCTGCCTCGGTGATGGATGTGTGTGATGTTCTTAGGTTAGTTAGGTTTAAGTAGTTCTAAGTTCTAGGGGACTGATGACCTAAGAAGTTAAGTCCCCTAGTGCTCAGAAATATTTGATTTTTTTTTTTTTTTTTTTTATAACGACGAATTCAGGCTTATATGAAGTGATTTTTCAGGTAGGCAACTATTTTCTTCGTTCTGAATCATAGCTCTGCTGGATCTTATAAGTGCTAAGTTAACACATATTCAGAGTAATCTGTTCACTTTATAAAACGATTCACGTGCAAATTATTATATTGCAGTATGTAGGCCTATTACACTTTCTGTTGTATTGAATTTATGCACGGTTCTACGCGTTTCAGTCCGGAACCGTTGCTGCTACTGTCGCATGTTCGAATCCTGCCTCGGGCATGTTCAAATTGGTTTAAATGGCTCTGAGCACTATGGGACTTAACTGCCGTGGTCATCAGTCCCCTAGAACTTAGAACTACTTAATCCTAACTAACCTAAGGACATCACACAGCACCCAGCCATCACGAGGCAGAGAAAATCCCTGACCTAGCCCTCGGGCATGTCCTTAGCTTAGTTACGTTTAAGTAGTTCTAAATCTAGGGGACTGGTGACCTCAGACGTTAAGTCCCATAGTGCTTAGAGCCATTTGAACTCCTTTTGAATTTATGTAAGTGTGTTGTGTGTAGCTATTTTCCATGTACTTTCGAATCGGATCGCGTTACTGAGATTGTTTTCCTTTGGCTTTACATATTTACATTCTGCATATCATTAAGTTTCAGGTATTATTTTATTACTGTCTATAAAATTAGTATGTTTCAACCACCCGCCGCCACCGCCCACCGCCCCTCCCCCCCGCCCCACACACATACACAAGCACACCGGACACTGAACTATTTTCAGACAATACAGATAGTTTCTCAAGTAGACATCAAGAAAATAGAAAATTTGAGTGCATTTCAACTTTCGCATTGAAACTAAACGTTTACCTTGGCGCAAGTTGTTGGTTTTGATTTATGTGGTTGCCAGTAGGCATGCAGCAGTTTGTTCATTCCACACTATGCATCAAGAAGGCGATAATGCGGCAGGAGAGGAGGTTTTTCTTTCTGCATTTCAGCAAGAGCAAATTGTTTAGATTGCGTGGCATTATTTTCGTCCAGGGCCCAACAGCTCAAGGTACTCGATGATGGCTCCAACTCATGTGTGTTTGTTCAAGACATTTTGCGAACGGCACACAGTTTTCCCCATGGTTCACAAAAATCGAATCGTCATGCGAGCTGAGAGTTGTCATTCCTCATGTGCCTGCACACGGACGTGTTTCAGCGACGTTAGTGTTTGGCCGTCCCTGGTGATCTCATTGCCGACGGTACCTTAAACTCTAACTTCCTTCCTTCCTGCACTGTTACTGTTTTAGACTAAACAGGGTGCATTTGTTACAGCAAACTGGCCCAAGAAATGCATGCTGTGATACATTATCTTTAAAAATTAAGACATTAATACCTTTTCAAGCTATATTGGATATTAACAAATGGTTTTAACTTATAAAGTTTTATTTTCTTATTCATACTCATCAATGCGTGCACTCTTAGTGGCACGAATAACGTCTAGTCGGAATTCCATTTCTCTCCATGTACGATTCAAGATCTCCACTGCGAAATTTTCAAACACATTGCGGATACGTACCTGTCAAATCCTGTAGGTCTCTAACATTGTTCGGTGTACCAGATCCGTTGCGAAGCATCACAGGAAGGAGTCTGGTTGAGTGACGTCAGGGGATCGTGCCGGCCATCGAATTGAACCATCTCATCGAATCCACCTATCACCTATCCGGAAACTTTTCGTCTGGACACTGAGGACATTTAGAGACCACGGAGGTCGTGCCAAATACTGCTATATTATGACTTCAGGTTGCGGGTGTCCCAGCTGTGGCATAGCACACTCTTCTACCATCCTTTGGTAAATACCACCGTTGACGGCAGCCTCCATGGGGGAAAAACAAAAAATATGGATCAACGATGCAACTGTGTATCATTCCGCACCAAACATTGGCCTTGAGATTCTCTCTTTCCATTTCACGTGTAGGATGAGTACACTGTGAACCCCACGTACCATAATAACGTTTTCCAAAATATCGTTGTTTTCGTTTATCTTACCTAGCTTATCCATTTGCAAACTGATCGCGCTGATGTTTGACCGCAGGCCTTACTGCCTGAAATAGTTGCATCTTGTGGAAATACAGCCGTAATCTCTTATGCAAGACATTGCGCACTGTTGATCGTCTCATTTCCATCTCCTTGGCCACCGTAAGCACCTGTTTTGTTGGACTCCATGCAAACACTTGCCGTACATTGCCCACGTTGGTGTCTGAAACGGGTGGGCGAGCCGCCTCCTTTTTCTAGAGAGCACTACCTGTTTCCACAATGATGTACGATAATCCCGAATTATTGCTCGGGACGGTGCTTGCGTACCATGCCGGGTTAGAAAGTTTCGTTCCAATTCAGTATCAGACGTCGTCTGCATGTACCAGTGCACACGCTAAGCTTTCTCCTGTGCCCTCTACATTTTATCAAATTTTCAAGTTCAGTTTTGCCTCAAAATTGCGTCATCTGGAAGGTAAAAAAGAAAACTGTACGATTCATCACATGTTGAAAACCATTTGTTAATATCTGCCATAGTTTTAAAGTTATTAAAGTATTAAATGTAAAGATAATTTATGGACACCTTGCATATGTCAAGCGCCATACGACAGACAATCCAACTTACGTTATCAGCACCCAGGGAGTGAAAATCTGACGTACACAGTGGCAGATACTATTAGCAAACGATGTTAATACATGCAACGGAGGATTGGATGAAAACTGTATTCAAAATAATCTTATTTGAGCTCTAGATCTAGACGGAAAAGTATAATTGAGAGAGTCAAAGGTTCATTATGATACCAGTTTAGACATCTTTTCCAGCCATCATGTGTGAAATGTTACGATGACTTACACAACACTATTGGACTTAGGGTAACCAAAATTCCTCTAATCTCACAACTGGAGTCCTTTCTGCTAGATATGGATGCTAAAATCTTCCTGTACGCTACCATGACGTGTAAATATCTTTAGCTTCTACCCTCCTACGCTGGTATTTCAGCATTCATTCATTAGGACATAGGAAAAAATCCTTCTGAATTTCTAAAATCATTGGTGAAATGGCAACCAAACGACTATATACAGAAGAAAAGGAAACTGATTATCCGTTAGATGACACTCAGTTTGTTTTCCAGAAGGGCAAACGCACCAAGAGGCGGTACTCATGTGGCACTTTATAACGGAAGCAATACTTAAGAACTATCACGAGGAGTTCTGGAATTAGGAAGGATGCACGATAGGGTTATAGCTTTTCAACACTACTGTTAAATGTTTATATCAAAGAAACAATGACGGAAGTACAAAAAAGCTTCAGAAATGCTCTTAAAATGTTGATTCACTACTCACAGTGTGTGTAAATGTGCTAAATCTGCGTTGAAATTTGTTTAAAAAAGATATCAGCTGGTAGCAGTAAAGTGAAGGAATCTGTTGGTACCAGAATTGAGTCACTAAGTCGCTATCATTGTTGCTGAATACAATAGTTATTCCTAAAGTAAAATTGAAATAATTTGTTTGGTGTTTTACGTAACGATGCACATTATTTTTCAGTGAGTAGAGTTTAAAGTTTCAAGAAACATAGCCGGTTCACATACTACGACAACGGGAAGAACTGTCGAATGCCTGCAACGAAAGGAACGGGACATCTTCAACTTCTGAACTTGAACTTGATCATCAGACCACTATTCCTGGTTCTTCCGATCGCTAGCTGCAGCTACGTGGGGTGACAGCAATATCGTCATCGTCGTTTGTTTTACACTTTCGCCATTTGGATGCTGGGCAACTTGCTGTTGAAAGCACTGTGTAGGGATGTTGCCGGTTGAATCGCATGCCACACAGGTTCCTGGCTGATCGTCATAACAACGTATACGTATATCTGGTGGGACATTTTTGTGTAGGTCTGCTCTGAGATGTCTAGTGCCGTTTAGAACTGGAAACTCGTGAGCATTTGAGTACTTTTTGGCGACATTATTTATAACTTTGACCTACATTTCATCACAATTTGGAATTTTTCATCTTAATATACAAAACAGAATTAAAATCTGAAGGTCCCGAGTTCGAGTCTCGGTCCAGCACACAGTTTTGACCTGCCATTGACCTGCCAGGAAGTTTAATATAAGCGCCACTATGGAATACTGTAAATGTTATTCAGCTGGTAAACACAAAAATGGAGTACAGTACACGAATGTTCGAACTTAATTACACCAGTCGCTGGGCCACTGGTTGCTTGCATATAGTGATCTCTGTAGAATATGAATGTAGAACTGCAGCGTGTCTGCAGATTTATGTGCTTTGCATCGTTCGTCATGTTTTAGCTTGGCGAACAAATTTCCATCGGTTGTACGTGACGAAGAAATTCAGACTGATTTCTTGTTTTGAACTTAGTCAACATGTAATATAATAGGCTGATGTGGTAACGGAATCCAAAAGTGTTTTCTTTTCGTGTTCTAGTGACATTTCCTAACAGACTTGTTGTAGTTTGACAAGAAGCCATACTTGAGCACCTATGGCTAGCACGATCAGACAGCTGAGGTTCATCATCCAGGTGGTATAGAGATCACTGCTTGCATCTCATTGGCATCGAGGTAACCGCTAGTGGTAGCGCACTATTGCCACGCTGGCGGCTGAAGGAAACACGTAGACGTATCTGACGCTTTTGAAAGTGTGACCGAACGGCTATCGGCCAATACCGCATGACGGTACAGTCGAACACAAATTAGAAAGGATTTTTACATGTTGGTTACGACTTAGTAGCAATTTATATCAATAATTACTCCAGATAAGTACTTGCAAATTACAACAGCATGACGCTTAATTACCCCGTGGAGCATTTTGTCCCGGGTTCGATTCCCGGCGGGGTCAGGGAATTTCTCTGCCTCGTGATGACTGGGTGTTGTGTGACGTCCAAAGGTTAGTTAGGTTTAAGTGGTTCTAAGTTCAAGGGAACTGATGACCATAGATGTTAAGTTCCATAGCGCTCAGAGCCATTTTTGAGCATTGTGGACAAAAGACCGCAGAGAGGCATGGTCCTTTCGCACACAGCTGTTGCCACGGGCAGACTGTGCATGAAGCTGTACGAGGAGGTAGTAAATGTGGTACTATGAAGGTGCAGAAGTTACCGATGTTCCAACTCATCCCTTATTTTACACTACGCAACGGCTAGTAGGCCGTGGTCGATGTATAAACGCGTAATAGCCCGGATGTTTTAAGTGATGTCAATACCAGCCGTGAAAGCTTACATTGTATCATCAAATTTCTGTTATGTCAGGTTCAAATTCAGAATAGCTTACGCAAACTTACCAATAAAGCCTTGAGAGGCAACTATCAACTTAAGTCTGGCGAAAAATAATTATGTGAATGAAGTAGATGGTTTCAGAATTCCAATTGTATATGATCAGTTTGTAATATCTCATGCACAACAGTTTTAAATAATTGCTTGCAGCTATTTTTCTCTCATAAATTTATGATCAGCTTCATATCCAACTTAATGCAGAGAAAAATTTCGTAATATGCACTCGTAATTCTCGAGGGGAATGACCCTATGACACTAGATTCCATAAATAGCTACGTAATAGTAGGGTAACAATGAGAA
This sequence comes from Schistocerca gregaria, assembly GCF_023897955.1. NCBI lineage: Eukaryota > Metazoa > Arthropoda > Insecta > Orthoptera > Acrididae > Schistocerca > Schistocerca gregaria. Next base: position 372,378,141 of record NC_064924.1, read on the forward strand.
CGAGAGTAACGAAAAAACTGAAGTAAAAATTAATTTTCAAGGTTACGAAATATCGTGGTAATACAGACTGTTCCTTGAAACATTAAGATGTAACAGGTCTTTCAGAAGTGACATAAAACATTCGAAACAGTTTAATAACGAACAGGAAACAGCACTGCGGAATAATGTAGGTGCACAAACCTGTATCCTGGTGGAAAAACACGTAGCATACAAGTAATGTATCAACTGTTTATGAAACCATCGCTTTGTACACTAGTATTAACGTGTGTAGACAATCTCCAAGGTACCTAAATTGCAGGTTGCTCACACCATTGTGTGTTAAACGTGCCTGCTTAAAAACAGTCTTGCCCTAGTTTCGTGATCTCTCTGTTCTAGCTCATAGCCAAATAGAGTCTGCCTCACACACTTCATTCTAAGGTCTCGATATCCCTGGCTATTCAATACGCTGTTTTATTCTTTCAAGCGGATTGCGCTCTCTCTCTCTCTCTCTCTCTCTCTCTCTCTCTCTCTCTCTCTCTCTCTCTCTCTCTCTCATCTCCCCTTTCCTCTCCCTCCTCTGTCTCATGTGTTTTTCGTATTTTCTCTCTCTCTTTAGTTAATTTTCATGAATAAAGATCCAGCGTTGACGCAATACTTGCCACCAATGGCCTTAAATACTATCAAATCCGAAGCGCTGCTATTTCACTACGCCATACATTTCGGTGAAAACTCAACAAGCGGAAATCGCAGTGGGGATAGTTTGATTTAGTAATTGTTCGACGTCAGATTACTGTTCCTCTTCCCGACATACCGTTTCACAATTGAGGAACACGTTAAAGCAGATTTATTTATTTTAGAACCGTGGCAATAAATTAGAAAAATAAAAGGTCGTAGTCAAAACACAGACGGCCTTTTCACACAGTCTTACTCCCAACATTACTAGTGACCCTTTTTTACTTTTCACATTTCACTGAAGTTCTCCTGCAACCTTGTGGGTCTAGTACTCCTGGAAGAAAGCATACTGCAAAGAGACTTGTTACCTTCAGTCCCTCTCAATTCGTGTGAGAATTGTGATAAATTATTTTTCCGTCCTATTGTGCTGCGTATCGTGTCAATTCAGTATATTTTAACCTACTGCCGTGAGCAGACGTGCCGTTCATGCGTTTAAATACTCACGTAGTAAAAAAATAGTAAGGACCAAAACTGCTAATGTATAAAGAAGACGATGGCGGTGGTGGTAGTGGTGGTGATGGTGGTGGTGGTGGTGGTGGTGGCGGCGATGATGATGATGATGATGATGATGGTGGTGATGATGATGATTATGATGATGATGCAGTCGAGGTAGCACCTTTCTACTGATACAAGCTATCCAAGTACATCTCATACTGATATATTAATCATCTGTTAATGTGCCTAAAATGAAATGGTAATTAGAAAACAGAAGGGCTACGCAGTTTCTCGTGACAAGGTCCTTGCATAAAAAGGCGTCGGTGTACTTGCCGCGTCATATTCGAATAAAATTCCGAGCTTTCGATTATGATAGAGACAAACCGAATGTTACGCGGTAAGTAAACCGGGAAATTTTGATGCAAAAAGCAGCAGTCTTTTGGATGACGAATGCGATTCGCATCACCACCACACTCTAGAATGACGGGGAAGATCAGAAAACTTCTGTGTTACTAGTAGCGAACAAAGAGTGAAGTAGAAGACTACAGTAGCTATTACTGTCAATTTTAGCCCCTGACGATGATGGCGGCACTCATCGAAAGCTTGTAATTTTAAGCGAATTTGAGGCGTTAAATAAACCAAAAACTTTTTATACAGAAAACAAGACTCTTTTTGGATGACGAGTGCGATTCGCATCACCACGAAACTTCACGATGACGCCGCAGTTCAGAAAATGTCTGTGTGGCTCCTGGGGACCAAAGAGTAGTCATGACGTCATAAGACTGAGGAGAAACACTTTTTTCGTTTTGTCTTATTCAGAAGGACGGGAAGACCGTCGTTGATGACGAGATAGACTTGCCCATGGGCATTAGCAGTGGCGAAAACTGCCGCGGCATCTAGAGGTAGCTATCTGAGAGTTGGTCTGCTCGCAGCTGGTTTTTATCACGGATCCAGTCTCACATACGGTCTGCAATTTCGGGACGCTCGCTCTCACCTACAATTTTCGAACGGGTGCCACATTTTCGGCTCCGCGTGTATTATCAAACGACAGATGTTTTGTAGGTAGGCTGGCAAGACAGTATCGCTTTCTTTCTTGTTCTGCCGTCTTCCCTATGTGAATTAAGACTTCAAAATTTAGTCGAATCTTTGCAGATGACGTTTATGAAGTATCCTCAAAACTGAATGAAAGGCAGGCTAGTAGATAAGTGACTAAACTCATTACAAACAAAATACGAGATTACTGGAACACGTATGCGGCAGGATATTGCACCTGTGGGTTGTTTGTACCACCACGCCGCCATACGACTTGAGAGATTAGGAGAATCTTCATAAAACCTCAGTTAGGAAGCACATTCCTACCGGATAACGACCATGCCAGATCAATCGGCAGGAAAGTAAGAGTTTCACAATCCGTCTACATCGCGGTCATCACAGGCAATAAGCACTGTAGTCTTTACGGGGGTGAATAGTGCTAGAATAACACGTTTCAGTTACGAAGTTCGGGAATAAATATGATTATGTTCAATACGTAAGATGGAAAATAACATTTGCTAGATGTTTTTGTGCCAAGTAACATAGCTCATTGAACCTTGGACCATACATAGCAAGAACTGCTACAATATTGTACAGAAGATAACTTAAACAAATATTTTATGAGGAGAACGGAAATGGCACATCCATCAAGAACAATAATTACGCTTAAGTCACCGCGATTTATGGGGTTATCCTGTAAATTACAAAAGGCAGCACATGGTTCGTAACGGTGTGCGTGATCGCCACGAATGACACTGCAGGCTTTGCAACTTGCCGGCCATAAGGCTGGCAAGAACTTCTCGTGGCAGGTCGTTCCGTTCCTCCACCCCGCGGCTGACGACTGCTGCATGCACATTGTGCTGTAATAAGTCTTCTCGTTCCAAGAGAAACTCTATGTGCCTAATTCGATGCGGTCATCCGTTGTCAGCCATAAACATGAAGTAAGAGGGGAGTGCACTCCAAAATATACACATATGGGCAATGGGTACATTTTTACGGTTAACGTCGACCGCTGAGTGTCTCGTTTAAAAAACATCTGGACGTCAGTATGCCCAGACAACATTATACCTCCCCACACCAGCATAGCACCTGGCCTACCAAAACGATGATGTTCAACAATGCTCTGGGCGCGTTACGTTCTCCCACATCTCGCAGTGTGTGTGTGTGTGTGTGTGTGTGTGTGTGTGTGTGTGTATTCAGCATTATCGACGGAGGGGCTTCGGCAACGTCTCATACCAGACGAGTGTAAACCCACAATGTTTGCGTGGTAGAGTAATTATGGTGTACGCGTACGTGGAGACAGTGTTTACGCAGCAATCCTCGACATCTACTTCTACATCTACAAGGATACTCCGAAAACCACATTTAAGTGTCTCCCAGCGGGTTCATCGAACCACCTTCACAATTCTCTGTTATTCCAATCTCGTATAGCGCGGAAAGAATAAACAACTACATCTTCCCGTACGAGCTCTGATTTCGATTATTTTATCGTGGTGATCGTTCCTCCATATGTAGGTCGGTGTCAACAAAATATTTTTGCATTCGGAGGAGAAAGTTGGTGATTGGCACTTCGTGAGAAGATTCCATCGCAACGGAAAACGCCTTTCTTTTAATAATGTCCAGCCCAAATCCTGTATCATTTCTGTGTCACTCTCTGCCATATTTCGCGACAATACAAAACGTTCTGCCTTTCTTTGAAATTTTTCGATATACTCCGTCAGTCCTATCTGGTAAGGATCCCACAGCACTCAGCAGTTTTCTAAAAGAGGACGGACAAGCGTAGTATTGGCAGTCTCCTTAGTAGGTCTGTTACATTTTCTAAGTGTCCTGCCTATAAAACGCAGCCTTTGGTTACCCTTCCCCACAACATTTTCTATGTGTTCTTTCCAATTTAAGTTGTTCGTAATTGTAATACCTAGGTATTTAGTTGAATTTAGGGCTTTTAGCACTCATGTGGATGACCTCACACTTTTCGTTATTTAGGGTCAACTGCCACGTTTCCCACCATTCAGATATTTTTTTCTAAATCGTTTTGAAGTTTATTTTGGTCTTCTGGTGACTATTAGTCGATAAACGACAGCGTCATCAGCAGACAACCGAAAACGGCTGCTCAGATTGTCTCCCAAATCGTTTATATAGATAAGGAACAGCAAAGGGCATATAACACTACCTTGGGGAACGCCTGAAATCACTTCTGTTTTACTCGATGACTTTCCGTCAATTACTGCGAACTGTGACCTCTCTGACAGGAAGTCGCAAATCCAGTCACATAACTGAGACGATATTCCATGAACACGCAATTTTACTACGAGTCGCTCGTGTGGTACAGTGTCCAAAGCCTTCCGAAAATCCAGGAATACGGAATCGATCTGAAATCCCTTGTCAATAGCACTCAGCACTTCATGTAAATAAATAGCTAGTTGTGTTTCACAGGAACGATGTTTTCTAAACCCATGTTCACTGTGTGTCAATAGACCGTTTCCTTCGAGGTAATTCATAATGTCCGAACACAGTATATGTTCTAAAATCCTGCTGCATATCGACGTTAACGATATGGGCCTGTAATTTAGTGGATTACTCTTAGTACCTTTCTAGAATAATGGTGTGACCTGCGCAACTTTCCATAGTGTATTTGAGGCGGAATAAGGCAAACCAGCCCGCATTCGCCGAGCAGATGGAAAACCGCCTTAAAAATTATCCACAGGCTGGCCGGCCTACTGGACCTCGACACTAATCCGCCGGGAGGATTCGTGCCGGGGACCGGAACGCCTTCCCGTTCGGGAAGCAGCGCGTTAGACCGAGCGGCTAGCCGGCCGGGCACGCATAGGTGTACTGACATCCAAATCTTTGAACACGAGACACTCACGGTCAACGCAATTGTGATACTGCATTCCTTCCCATTGTGCGTCTTTCAAGGATGCCTTCGGCCCTGACTTCAGTTTTATGAGTGGAATGAGTGAAAGTGCGCTACCGCATCGAATTATGTAGGTGGACGCGCTCTAGGAACGAGGCGACATTTGGCGAATGGACTGGCAAACCAGTTACACCAACTCAAACCCCATCGATCAATTGGGGGACGCATGGGTAAGACATATTATAGCGCCTATACGTGCACCACCGACAATTCAACAAGAGTTGTCAACCGCACTGGGCTGGACGCGGTGGCCGAGTGGTTCTAGGCGCTTTAGTCCGGAACCGCGCTGCTGCTACGGTCGCAGGTTGGAATCCTGCCTCCGGCATTGATGTGTGTAATGTCCTTAGGACCATCATAAATCGCTGTCAGTTTAGTGTAATTATTCTCTGTGAAGAAAAAAATGTCATATCTATTACTCTCATTGTGTATTTCTTTTACTTACCTTCTTTGCAGAACTATAGCAGTTGTTTCTACGCGTGCTCCATATTTCATAGAGCAATGTTACTTGACAGTATGACGTCATGTGAAAGTTACTTTCGTCCTTAAAATTTTTCACCCCCGTGTATTAGTCCTACTCACTTCTGATCCTATTCTGTGAATCTCCGTATTTGTAAATATGTCTGTGCCCTTACAGAATATGAGCATTTTTCGGTTACGTATCGGAAGGAAGTTATAACAAAGAATAAGGCTTAAAATGAAGGAATCGTCATTGGGATCTGTTACTGTTAGTAATATCAAAATTTTCCATTTACGTTACTAAATATTTTTAAACATGTGCCAGTTTCGATGAGTAATCCATCATCATCAGATGCAAGATCCTTGGCTCCGAATAGGACACCAACTTGAAATACTGTATTATAAGCAGCAGACAAATCTGATTACGGCTAGAAAGTCTGCTGCTTATGATGCTGCATTTCACTTTGATGTGCTATATGTAGCCAAGCCTTTAATATCGCACGCTGGGGCGTAGGCCTTCGAAACCTAAAATATGTTAGTAAAAAATATTTCGCAATCGAGAGAGAAGGTCTTTATATTACTAAAATATTTAGGAAATTAGGCTGCAAAGTCTGCATCATACTACTCTCAACCCGAAAAAAAATGATACTGTATAGGGACAGACCGACGTTCAGTGTATTTCAGTAAGCATCGTCTTTATGTAGGATGTTAATAGAAACTAATGCGTAACTGCCACAAGAAAACAATCACCTCCATCCTCTCCCACTGGTAGAAGGATTAACCTAAGTTGAATACCATTCTTGTCAACCTGCTAGTGAGTCTCTCGAGACAAAAATGAAAAGCTTGTTTTTTGCTGTACAGTGAAAGTGCATTTCAGGCCGTCTTATGTCTTATACGGCAGTAACGCCCTTAGCGAGCATAAACGGGACACTATAATTTGTTTCTTATATTTCTCCCAAGAACGTAACAAGACGATAAATAAGCCCATTAAAATAAGCAAATTATTAAGGACTATTTAGACACTGCAGCATGTTTCTGTGTCAGCACGTCTGACTCATGTAGACGACACATGGCAGAGAATGGCAAGGCGGCCGGTGTAAACCACGTGGTGTTCAGGGCCTGTTCACGGAGGCTAGGTTCTTTTTTTTAGCATGTTTTTTTATTTCTAGAAATCCTTTTATGTAGGTTCTTCCGACTATTGTCTAGTAAAGAAAGTCCTTGCTTCAGGAACATTGAACGAAGTTTTTGATTAGTTTTGTCTCCTCAGAACCCTGAATTTTGTACGTCGTCCTCAGTGGGGAGAAATCGTCATAAACAAAAGCAGGGTGCTGCAGGAAAGTGAAAGAACCTTTATTCCAAAATGAATGTTTCACTCTGCATTACCCTATATTCTGTTATTAAACTCCCTAGCAGACTAAATCGTTGGGGCGCGTCGAGATTCGAACCCGAAAGCTTGCGTTTTGCATGAGATCCTCATGCCGACTGAGCTAACTGGGCATTATTCACGACCCGCTCTCACACCTTTATTTCTGATAGTGCCTCTCTTCTGCTTTCCAAACTTTGGAAAATACGAGAGATATATTTTCACTTCATGTCCCGCTACGGCACACTGTTCTACTCCACCAATAGGTTCCATGTCTTAAATTGTTCAATGAACAGGCTGTGTGTTTCAAACTCTTACGTTCGACATTATTTACTTACTTATTTAATGTTTATTTAGCCTGTTCAGACACCGGACCAGGAACAACACATGCCAAACAACATTACAGACCAATCTTAATATCTACGTCCACTTCTATTTAATTGATGTAGATCTGAGAGACAGTACAGTCTTAGACTCTACCGGCGTATACAATGTTCAAATGAGAGACAGTAAAATCTGAGATTCTACCGGCATATACAATGTTCAAATAGGACAACCGCCGATGTTTCGATAGGTGCACATACTGTCATTTTCAAGGCACAAACCCGAAAAGGAAGTGCTTTGCAAGGGAATTTAAAACTCGTTATGACGAGCATTTCCGGAAAAATAAAACACACACACACACACACACACACACACACACACACACACACACACACACACACACACACACACGCTATAAAAACTAGTGCCGCCACACAACCAAATACGACCGGAGGCAGAAGTTATTGATAGTCAGTAGTAATCAACAACAAATGGAATAGCATTAACTCTGTTCCTCAGTTTTTTGACAGGAAAGAGAGGAGGATTGCACGCAGAATTTAAGCTGAAACTTCCCTCTCTATTTATAAGTATTTATAAGGTCACTTGCTAAATTAACTGCAACGGTAACCTAAATAGTAGTATCCCAAAAGCTAGATCTCATACCAGGATCGCCGTGTCGTTGTATTGGATAAGAGCGTCCTTGTAAAGACAATGTTCTGCAACAGCAAATTTGCTCTGGTGTTGTAAGCATGTGTGAGCCTTACGCTGAGTGCACTGTTTTTCCACGTCCTGATAGTCCAACCAACACATGACATACCACAACTTCAAGGATCAGAACAGACGCCCACCTTACGTAAATAGAGCTCATTTCTACGGATCCTAAAAGGACTATAGCCTTAGATGATGATATAAAAACACGGTTCACATGATATTTCCGCAAAATACGACCAATCCTGTTAGGTATGCTTCCTGCGTAAGGGAAAAAAGCCGTGGTCTTTCGTTCCACGTTTGTATTTTCATTGCTCATCCGGTGGAACCGTCTATCCTGTTTCCACTGTAACCACTCGGGCGAAAGGTGAAGTCAAGATGAGCAACTCAGAGTTTGAGATGAATTTCGCCGTCTGAGTCGTATTGTGGCAACTATCAGCCTGCAGATACAAATCAGTGTGAGGCAGCTTCCTTTAAATGGCATGTCCAAACGTACCATCAACCTCCGTCTTGACCATCATACCAGGGAAGGGAAGTCAGCCATCCCTTTCGACGTCCCTCGTGAAACGAACATTCGGGTGGATTGAATTCAGTTGCTCTAAAAAGCCAATGAAATGCTCATTACCATGATGCTGAATAACAAAAGTATCGTTCTGTGTGTCGAAAAAAAAAAAAACGAGGAACTTTCAATGGTGCCGACTCCGAGAGATATCGAAATATTCCATAAACCTGCTGTCAGTGGTAACTGACTTTCCATTGCAACTTCATCTGACTGTTCATGGTGTTGGTGATTGAATAAAAAGTGGACCTTAACGCATATCGATATAGGTTCGTTACTTCAATACTGACTGTAGTGGCCTATCAGCGACAGACGTGTGCCCGCGACGGCAGTTTGAACCAACCTGCGCCTCCGTGGCGACCGCTGGCGTCCCGAAATACACTCCTGGAAATTGAAATAAGAACACCGTGAATTCATTGTCCCAGGAAGGGGAAACTTTATTGACACATTCCTGGGGTCAGATACATCACATGATCACACTGACAGAACCACAGGCACATAGACACAGGCAACAGAGCATGCACAATGTCGGCACTAGTACAGTGTATATCCACCTTTCGCAGGCTACTATTCTCCCATGGAGACGATCGTAGAGATGCTGGATGTAGTCCTGTGGAACGGCTTGCCATGCCATTTCCACCTGGCGCCTCAGTTGGACCAGCGTTCGTGCTGGACGTGCAGACCGCGTGAGACGACGCTTCATCCAGTCCCAAACATGCTCAATGGGGGACAGATCCAGAGATCTTGCTGGCCAGGGTAGTTGACTTACACCTTCTAGAGCACGTTGGGTGGCACGGGATACATGCGGACGTGCATTGTCCTGTTGGAACAGCAAGTTCCCTTGCCGGTCTAGGAATGGTAGAACGATGGGTTCGATGACGGTTTGGATGTACCGTGCACTATTCAGTGTCCCCTCGACGATCACCAGAGGTGTACGGCCAGTGTAGGAGATCGCTCCCCACACCATGATGCCGGGTGTTGGCCCTGTGTGCCTCGGTCGTATGCAGTCCTGATTGTGGCGCTCACCTGCACGGCGCCAAACACGCATACGACCATCATTGGCACCAAGGCAGAAGCGACTCTCATCGCTGAAGACGACACGTCTCCATTCGTCCCTCCATTTACGCCTGTCGCGACACCACTGAAGGCGGGCTGCACGATGTTGGGGCGTGAGCGGAAGACGGCCTAACGGTGTGCGGGACCGTAGCCCAGCTTCATGGAGACGGTTGCGAATGGTCCTCGCCGATACCCCAGGAGCAACAGTGTCCCTAATTTGCTGGGAAGTGGCGGTGCGGTCCCCTACGGCACTGCGTAGGATCCTACGGTCTTGGCGTGCATCCGTGCGTCGCTGCGGTCCGGTCCCAGGTCGACGGGCACGTGCACCTTCCGCCGACCACTGGCGACAACATCGATGTACTGTGGAGACCTCACGCCCCACGTGTTGAGCAATTCGGCGGTTCGTCCACCCGGCCTCCCGCATGCCCACTATACGCCCTCGCTCAAAGTCCGTCAACTGCACATACGGTTCACGTCCACGCTGTCGCGGCTTGCTACCAGTGTTAAAGACTGCGATGGAGCTCCGTATGCCACGGCAAACTGGCTGACACTGACGGCGGCGGTGCACAAATGCTGCGCAGGTAGCGCCATTCGACGGCCAACACCGCGGTTCCTGGTGTGTCCGCTGTGCCGTGCGTGTGATCATTGCTTGTACAGCCCTCTCGCAGTGTCCGGAGCAAGTATGGTGGGTCTGACACACCGGTGTCAATGTGTTCTTTTTTCCATTTCCAGGAGTGTAGATAATGGTTGCTTAGTAGGAAGGAACGTCTGAGCTAGTTCCCATAGCAATATCAATGTTTCGGACAAGTACACAAAAAATGACTGTATTTCAACGTTCTGACGGTTGCTTTCGGCCTTTACGGGTAGTTTTCTAAATAAGAATATCAAATCAGAATTTTTAAGCATCATCCCCATACTTCACGACGTAAGGTATATACGTCATGACGTTTCTCTTTTGATCCGTATAATATACACGATGTTGTGGAATTTCATCGTTTTATTGCTGATCACGTATGGAGCGGTGCTCGGAACCTCTGTCTTATAACCTTCTAGCCCTTGCCTCTACTTAATAGTCCTTGACAGATGCCAGTCGGCACTGCGTAGTGACTTGGGACACTGGCTCCTCTCGGCAGTACATCAGTTTATACCTTCACTCATGCTACTTTTACGTTAAAATGTAGGGTTGACATTCAAGTTGATCACTAACAGTCTGAAAAGCATGAAAGGGTTTTGCAGGGTAGGTTGTACTGACAAATAATTTTACCGTGTTATTTACCATTGAAGTTAGTCAATTAGGTCGACGCAAGCACAATTTCAAGCAGGCTACCAGAGACAGTCCAGCCAAATTTGTTTCTGTTTGGTTTCTTCAACTCGAACAAACGTAGCTTTTGCTCAACTAGCTTAAATTTATCACTTTGGAAAAAGGCACGTTTTAACAAACATTTGAGCAAACGTAACTAACAGACGTCTCTGCATTACCGCATTTTGGAGCGCTGAAATACTTGAATTCGCGCTCGAAACAGCCCGATTGGCTAACTTCAGTGATAAACAGCGCAACGTATCGATTTTTTTTTTTTTTTTTTTTTTTTTGTTAACAGTCATTTCTTAGCACAACTTCCCCTGCAGCACCCTTACAAGCTTTTCTTCAGACTGTTTCTGACCACCCTGTATTTCGAACATGACGAACTGTAATGTTATATGTTTCACAGATGTAGTCTGAAAACGGCTGTAATGACTGAAATTCGTCACCAGGATAAGATATAAAATATATTTGAGATTTCGTCTGCTACTTTTAACACATTTTTATTTGGTCGCATACTTGTCTATTTGTCCCTTCAGTACAAATATTGTAATTGATATCAAAGTATCTTCTCTGTGATCTAAAGACTTGAAACTTTTAACATAGCCCAGAATTGGATGACAACGCAACAACAAATCGCTTTTGTGTCTGGTGTGTGGAGGGATACTTTGTGTACGGCTGCTGTTTCTCCCTTTTACTGTTCCAGTGGCGAATGTTTCGTGGTAGCAACCATTTTCTGAAATTCAAGTTTTCTCACCTTCCGCCTAACTGTTACAGTACTTGCAGTGGATAGTGATGCAGTTTTTGGAATTCCTGTCTGATGGAGTGGATAGAATTGCACTTTACGACCCCTCTTCAACTGCCGGTGGTCTCTGTCAGTCAACAGACGAGGTCGGCCTGTACGCTTTTGTGCTGTACGTGTTCCTTCACGTTTCCGCCTCACTATCACATGGGAGACAGTGGACCTAGGGATGTTCAGGAGTGTGGAAATCTCGCGTACAGACGTATGACACAAGTGACACACAATCACCTGACCACGTTCGAAGTCCGTGAGTTCCGCGGAGCGCCCCATTCTGCTCTCTCACCATGTCTGATGAGTACTGAGGTCGCTGACAGGGAGTACCCGGCAGTAGGTGGCAGCACAATGCACCTAATATGAAAACCGTTTGTATTTGCGGGTGTCCGAATATTTTTGATCACACAGCGAGTCTTCAGATCATTTTAACTATGCAGGAAACTTTTACAAACAGAAGTCAAATGAAACAAAAAAGAGAAACACATGGAGAGTCATTTCATTATTAGATATACCAAGCGCAGTGTAGTGAGGTAGTACCATTATCTCACGTTATTGTACCTCCCTGTCAGCTGGCATTTGTCCTTGGAAAACCGTGGTACCTTAATTCTCGAAGTGTGGTGGTCATACTTAGGCACACAGCATAGTGTTTAAGATCTTTGCCCTATTATCGCCACTTACAATTGTTATGAAGTCGTTTCATTTACTTGTATTAAATCTAGACCATTGTCTGTTTGCTGTCATACTGTGGAATTTAGGGCTTTATAAACAAGGATTTATTTTTAATAAATCAGGTTTTTAAAATTGGATTAAAATGTGTCAAATGGTTTTTTATTGCTATTATATTCCCAAGGAGTTAACATTTTAGACGGCCTTGAACGGCGTCGTTTAAAGCCATCGAGCGAGCACCGCGGGTGTATCATCAGGGAAACGCGCCACTTCGGCATCGGAGCGGCCGGTATTCAATTTGGCACGAGGCGAGGCGAGGCGAGCCTCGGCGTGGCTGCGTGCTGCGCGCTGCGTAATTGCGTGCCTTCCGCCCCCTGGCCGCTGGAGATTGCGCCCGCCTCCTCCGTCGCCTCCGGACGGCCGTTCCAGCAACTCCAGCAGCAGCGGCGGCAGAAGACCCACGGCGCAACTGCGCTCTCTAACCTTCCACCGGCTTTTTCGTTTTTCTTGCAGCGTCCGGTCGTTAGTGCTGACGCTGAAGGAAAAGTCGCCGGGTGGCAGACGAAGACTGTTCATTCACAGCTTTCGCGACTGTTACGAGATCCTAGCCGTAAATGAACGAGTGGAAGCGAAAGTTCGTAGCCGCTACTCTTATTTCATCAGCTACATCGTCTTGGGAAGATGTGACGTGCCGTTGATGTACTTCATTTAGACGACAACTTGCTGGTCGTCAGAAAGAGAAAACGGCACACCTAGTTTTTTTTGAGTAATATTATGTTTTAAGTGCTTTTGCAATACTGTCCGAGACATCACAGTGGTTGAGACATTTAGACAGCGTTTGGGACGAGCTGAATTATAATTTCCGTGCAACAATTCAGATTTTTTCTGCGATTTTGCTATATCACTTAACGCGAACGCCAAAACAGTTTGTCTGAAGAAGATATGGGCAATTTCCTTTCCAAATCTCACCCAGATCTTAGTTGGAGCTAAATTTCTAATCACTATGTCACTGAAAGAATGCTAATCTTGAGATTGGTTTCCGTTAGGAAGTTTGTGCACTACAACCACATAACAAGTATTTCAAACAAAGGAAACTCCGTCACGCCTCGAATAAATTTGACACCTTTTTTGTTATAGCGCTTCGGTTTCAATCACAATCACAATCACAATCTTCAGTACAAAACTAAGTCTAGCGAACTCATATAACCATGCAAAAAATATAACTTCAAACATAGATGTTCATGATGAAGGACTTACCAACCAGTAGGTAAGATTCAAAATTCGGATGCTGGTTAGTATGTTCTCGACTATGAACACCTATGTTCGAAGTTATAATTTGTGCATGATTATATATTACTGGCTTTTAAAATTGCTACACCACGAAGATGAAGTGCTACAGACGTGAAATTTAACCGCCATGAAGAAGATGCTGTGATACGCAAATTATTAGCTTTTCAGAACATTAACACAAGGTTGGCGCCGGTGGCGACACCTACAACGTGCTGACATGAGGAAAGTTTCCAACCGATTTCTCATACACAAACAGCAGATGACCGGCGTTGCCTGGTGAAACTGTGTTGTGATGCCTCGTGTAAGGAGGAGATATGCGTACCATCACGTTTCCAGCTTTGATAAAGGTCGGATTGTAGCCTATCGCGATTGCGGTTTATCGTATCGCGACATTGCTGCTCGCGTGGGTCGAGATCCAATGACTGTTAGCAGAATATGGAATCGGTGGGCTCAGGAGGGTAATACGGAACGCCGCGCTGGATCCCAACGAGCTCGTGTCACTAGCAGTCGAGATGATAGGCATGTTATCCGAATGGCTGTAACGGATCGTGCAGCCACGTCTCGATCCCTAAGTCAACACATGGGGACGTTTGCAACACAACAACCATCTGCACGAACAGTTCGACGACATTTGCAGCTGCATGGACTATCAGCTCGGAGACCATGGCTGCGGTTACCCTTGACGCTGCACCATAGACAGGAGCGCCTGCGATGGTGTACTAAACGACGAACCTGGGTGCAAAAATGGCAAAACGTCATTTTTTCCGATGAATCCAGGTTTTGTTTACAGCATCATGATGGTCGCATCCGTGTTTGGCGACATCTCGGTGAACGCACATTGGAAGCGTGTATTCGTCATCGCCATACTGGCGTATCACCTGACGTGATGGTATGGGATGCCATTGGTTACACGTCTCGGTCACCTCTTGTTCACAGTGACGGCACTTTGAACAGTGCACGTTACATTTCATATGTGTTACGGCTCGTGGCTTTACCCTCCATTCGATCCCTGCGAAACCCTACAGTTCAGCAGCATAATGCACGACTGCATGTTGCAGGTCCTGTACGGGCCTTTCTGGAGACAGAAAATGTTCGACTCCTGCCCTGGCCTTCACCTTCTCCAGATCTCTCCTCAATTGAAAACGTCTGGTCAATGGTATCCGAGCAACTGGCTCGTCACAATACGCCAGTCACTACTCCTGATGAACTGTGGTATCGTGTTGAAGCTGCATGGGCAGCTATACCTGTACATCCCATCCAATCTCTGTTTGACTCAATGCCCAGGCGTATCAAGGCCGTTATTACGGCCAGAGGTGGTTGTTCTGGGTACTGATTTCTCAGGATCTATGCACCCAAACTGCGTGAAAATTGTATCACATGTCAGTTTTAGTATAATATATTTTATGAAATGAATACCCGTGTATCATCTGCATTTCTTCTTGGTGTAGCAATTTTAATGGCCAGTAGCCTATAAGACAACTGCTCGTAGTCTTCCACTGAGGATGACCAGTCTGTGATTCAAATCGATATGCAATAATAGAAAACGATTTAAAATTTATTCGATCAGTGCTAGAGATCCCTTTCTATAAAGCTCTAAATTCCACAGTATGACAGCAAACAGACAACGGTCTAGGTTTAATACAAGCAAATGAAACGACTTCATAACAAATGTAAGTGGGAATAACAGAGCAAAGATCTTAAACACTATTCTGTCTGCCTATGGCTGAGCACCACACTTCGAGAATTAAGGTACCATGGTTTTCAGAGGACAAATTCCAGGTCACAGGGAGGTACAATAACATGAGGTAATGGTACTACCTCGTTACACTGCGCTTGCTATATCTAATAATGAAATGATTCTCCACGTGTTTTTCTTTTTACATGTGACTTCCGGTTGTAAAACTTTCTGCCTAGTTAAGATGATCCAAAGATACACTGTGTGATCAAAAATATCCGGGCACCAGCAAAAACGAACGGTTTTCACATTAGGTGCATTGTGCTGCCACCTACTGCCGCGTACTCCGTGTCAGCGAACTCAGTACTAATTGGACATCGTGAGAGAGCAGAATGGGGCGCTCCGAACGTGGTCAGGTGATTGGGTGTCACTTGTGACGTACGTATGTACACGACGTTTCCACACTCCTAAACAGCCCTAGGTTCATTGTCTCCGATGTGACAGTGAAGTGGAAACGTGAAGGGGCACGTACAGCACAAAAGCGTACAGGCCGACATCGTCTGTTGACTGACAGAGACCACCGACAGTTGAAGAGGGCCATAATGTGTAATAGGCCGACATCTATCCACACCATCACACACGAATTCCAAACTGCATCGGGATTCACTGCAAGTACTGTGGCAGTTAGGCGGGAAGTACGAAAACTTGCATTTTATGGTCAGCTGCTGCTCATAAGCCACACATTAAACAGGTAAATGCCGAATGGCACCTCGATTGGTGTGAGGAGCGTAAGAAAATGACGATTGAAGAATGAAAAAACATTGTGTGGAGTGACGAATCACAGTACACAATGTGGCGATCCGATTGCAAGGTGTGTGTGTATGGGGAACGTCATCTGTCAGCGTGTGTAGTGCCAACAGTTAACTTCGGAGGCGGTGGTGTTATGGTGTGGTCGTGTTTTCGATGGAGGGGGCTTGCACCCCTTGTTGCTTTGCCTGGCACTATCACAGCACAGGCCTACATTGATGTTTTAAGCACCTTCTTGCTTCCCACTGTTGAAGAACAATTCGGGGATGGCGACTGCTGCTTTCAACACGATCGAGCACCTGTTCATAATGCACGGCCTGTGGCCGAGTGGTTACACGACAGTAACATCCCTGTAATAGACTGGCCTGCACGTAGTCGTGACGTGAATCCTATATGTCGCCTTTGGGATGTTTTAGAACGCCACATCATGCCAGGCCTCACCGAGCGACATCGATACTTCTCCCCAGTGCGGCACTCCGTGAAGAATGGGCTGCCATTCGCCAAGAAACCTTCCAGCATCTGATTGAACGTATGCCAGTGAGAGTGGAAGCTGTCATCAAGGCTAAGGGTGGGCCAATACCATACTGAATTCCAGCATTACCGCTGGAGGGCGCCACGAACTTTCAAATCATTTTCAGCCAGGTGTCCGGATACTTTTGATCACATAGTGTAACTATCATCCGTACTGGTTCACAAGCGATAGCGTGGTGAAAATCAGTAGTCGGTGTGCACCACGTGGCGAACTGTATTACAGTAAGTCACTAGAAATGTCTTATATTTACTTTCCTCTCAAACAAACAAATACGAAAAACTCTGGTTTTCAAGAGAATTATGGTATAGGCTTCTTGTTTTATCAATCATTTGAAAGTTTTCTTATTTTGCTATCTTTTGATAATCATAACGTGTTACAGTATAAAGAAACCTTCCTATCAAATGTTAAAACAAGATGAAGGATGATGGTATCACTCACTTGTCGTTCTTTTAACGATGATAATGTCTTACACAACTTGACTAAAAGAATGTTTTGGTTGGCGTAACACGTCCTGAAGCATGAAGGTATCACTTGACTACAGTGATTAGATTCACGTGGCTACACATCGTGGTAGTTGTGCAGAGGTGGTGAGTCTTGTACAGGGTAACATGTTAACACATACTCGTACAACATTTTCGAAGCTTAGGGAAGAAATACTGTACGGCTCTCTTTAAGGAGCAGCCGAGGTAACCTGTTGGAAACTTCTAGGCAATTCTCAAGAAATTACATATAGGTGTGTGTATGTGTGTGGGAGGGATTTTGGTGGGTCGCGGAGTTATATGTGCACATTTTTCACTAGTTTACTATATACGCATAAATTTGATTGGTAATTTAACTTTTTAATAATCGTTCATAACAGAATGTTATCACAAACAATGGACAATGCAACAGAAAACGTCAGTCATCAGCATTTCTGTTCTCGAAGGAACATCTCGTTGCAGTAAATCTATACTGCATTCAGAGTTAAATAGCGTAATGACCAACGACTGCTCGCATCGGGAAAATGCGACTGGCTACGGTACACCGATGACCGTTTCCAACTTTTCAAGATCGTTCTCATGCGGCATTCCAGATTATCGCACGTAGTAACAGTGGAGTTCATAGTATAAATGGAAATCAATTTCTGCGGTAATGGACATGTTAGGTACGGCGCCGCTCCGTGACCACTGCGCGCCGTTACGTGATCGCTGATGGGGGCTGGAGGTCACGGCGGAAACTGTCTGTGGTTTGCAGTACCACAGCCACAGTTTAATCCAGGATGCCGCGTCAGGTTATGACTTCTGGATAAGGCATCTCACGAGGTGCACTTACCTACTACACATTCCATTGATATATGTGACGTTTACCTCAGAAAACAAACAAGGTAACTGGAGTAGCAACATGAACCCGAAATATGCCTCAATAGGATGAATGGCGTTCCACAGCTGCCAGCAGGTGGTGTGTGTGTGTGTGTGTGTGTGTGTGTGTGTCTGACTAATTATATCTATTTTTATCTTTTTCATACTTGAAAACGCTTAAATATGGGGTAGCTAAATACATTGAGCACATAGTGCTAACTGTAGTCAAATGGTTCAAATGGCTTTGAGCACTATGGGACTTAACTTCTGAGGTCATCAGTCCCCTAGAACTTAGAACTACTTAAACCTAACTAACCTAAGGACATCACACACATCCATGCCCGAGGCAGGATTCGAACCTGCGACCGTAGCAGTCCCGCGGTTCCGGACTGCGCGCCTAGAACCACTAGAGCACCTGGAGACTGCAAACCCTCACGGGTGAGGGGGAGGGTACAAATGCAACGACACTCTCCCAAAGCTGTATGTTTTCTTGTGTCATATTTTGGCGTAAAATTTACAGACCTTTCTTTTTCGGTGAAGCAACTGTAACTGGTATTTCTCAAGTTGATGCGTTGTAACTATGGCTCTTTCCTCAATGCCTCGACTATTCTCATTCATAAATATGTTAAGCTGGCAGTGTACTCCTAGTTATCTTGTCGCGTCCTGCGTGGAAAAAATCTGACGTTTACAACTTTGCCTCCATTGTCTTCACCAGGATCAGCTAACAAAGTATTGTAAAATATAATTAGCACAATGAACGCAGTCGGAAGTCTGAAATCTGGGTTTTATCACGAAGGACTACCTAGAAGCACACACTTTTCATAGCGCGGGTAAGTACAAGATATCTCAACGTTGGGCAGATGAAAGTAACTGTTTCAGCAGCTGTCATTCAGCTGTGTCGCAATAAATTTGCTCTATCACTTATCAGTGTAATGACTTTTTCTTCCAGGTCAGTTTCAGCTCCTAAATACTAGCAGTCTAAGGGTTTCGTGACTAATTGTGGAGAGGTAGAATTCGATGGGAAGCTGAACACCAGCTAGTTACTCATTCGAGTATCCAATTTAATCGATGTTCATCAGCGCTTACATCAAACACAAATGCATGGAGAAAAGAGGAACGAAACACAGAAGTCTCCACTACTGATAAGTGTTACCATGAAGTCTATTCCGTAACTTAACGAAAATCGCCAAAACAACAATAAATCGCTAAAAACAATCAGAAAGGAAGTTAGCTATGCCTTTTCTACTGTAGAGCTTCCTGAAAGTCCCTTGAAAATCAGTGGTCGAGCATTTCGCTTGCATCATCAGTGAAAAGAACATGACTGCATGTTTGAACCACAGAGTTGTAGAAGGCAGCTTGTAACATAGCAAGTTATTGCGAGGTAACATTCATTGCAGTGGGGCACGCAGCCGTGTAGCACAGTGGCTTCAGGATGGCTACGTTTTTTCTTCGCTCTGACTCACAGCGCAGCTGATGCTACCGGCCGTGTGAACCGTCTCAAGTTACAGTCGGTCAGTACGCAGATTCATACCCCCTACAAATCTAAATAAACCATAGTAATTACCGTCCGATTTTGTTCAAACTTGTGTTATTAAGGAAATGATCCTGTCAAAATTTCAGATTTTTATCTATTATAATTACAAAGACTGAGTAAATTACTTAAATATCCTAAAATCGACACTTATGTTTCAAAAAGTTAGGAGCAATCACCAAATGTCTTTTATTATCATCTGAAGTCATAACAAAGCTAACAGTATGTAAAATCACTTAACTGGAATTTTCTTTTCAAAACTTTAATTACTCTATGTCATGTAGTATAAAAACCATTCACAATTATTAATCTGCTTATTATTTTTTTTTTGGTGTGAATATGTGGGAATGAATGATAGGTTGTATGTGGGACATGCGTTAAAACTTAATGTCATTTTATGTAAAACCTTATAAAATTGAACTGTGGGAAAATTGTGTCGCAACCACGATGCTGATGGCGTATGTCAATGTGTGCTTGATTTTGTAAGAAAGCAGCCAGAATAAAGGTCTAAAGCTTAATAAGTTTCTCTATTAATTTAAAGATTTCTTTTGCATTTCGTTTTATATTATTAAGCAAAATATCAGAAACTGAAGTTGTAATGACGTAAATGACTATCTGATTATTAGTTGGCTTAGGCCAGTTCTTCCGTGAGAATGATCTGGAAGGATCATTCTGATTGGTAATTCAAATCAATTGCCAATCAGAATCAAGCGATTCCCGCGTGTAGAGAGTTAGATAGGCAGAGAGAAGAGAACATTGAGGGAGTCGCTCGCTAACCTGCTTCCGAGTAACACCACGCGAGATGTCTCGGCAAAACAAGTATGTAGAATGAAGAGCTAGTGAGATCATTTCAGACAGAACGTGTCGTGCCTAAAACGGTTTCAGTTAGGAACATTTTGAGGAAAGTGTGATGTTTCGGAATCAATTAGTTGAAGTTTTATAAACGTGTGGCATATTCCGTGTTCTTTATGGAATACTTTGGCGAGCACGTCTAACATAGAAGACTCCTGAAACGACCGAATGTACAACTCGCTAATAGTAGTGGGTCAGTGACTGTTAGATCGCAAAATTAACCGAGCCGGATTTCAGGAATTCTGACTGATTTTAGATGTGAAATATGTTGGATAAACAGTGCACTTGGAATGATAGTGCATTTGCATTATTAAATACGGACTTGATAGCCATTTCATGCGTTTCCTTAAGAATAAAAAGGTGTTAATAGTATTTTCAAATCCTTACTGCAATTAAACTGCCGCCCGGAGTGGCCGTTCTGTTCTAGGCGCTATAGTCTGGAACCGAGCGACCGCTACAGTCGCAGGTTCGAATCCTGCTTCGGGCATGGATGTGTGTGATGTCCTTAGGTTAGTTAAGTCTAAGTAGTTCTAAGTTCTATGGGACTGATGACCTCAGAAGTTAAGTCCCATAGTGCTCAGAGACATTTGAATCATTTTTTGCAATTAAACTGCTAGGGACTGATGTACCTTAGCAGTTAAGTCCCGTAAGATTTCACACACATTTTGAACACAATTAATCTGCATTCTCCTACCGCCCGAAATTTGTGAAAATGAACTTACAGGAACTGATTTGCAACTTCAGTTACTCGACCTCTGTGTGGCAGGTATTACGTAGTGGTTTCATCGACGTTACTTTACACTGCCTAGCATGTACCTACTACTGCAGAGTTAAGGGACGTTGGAGGGAAGGAATATAGAGGTAGGTGAACTGTTTAATGAAAATGACTGAGAGAGAGTAAGGAGACGAAAGAAAGACCGACCGACTCCTTCCCGTCGCAAGCTTGTTTAGCTGACTTGGAGAAAATGTCTCGCGACATTGCTCTTCGGAAGTACTACGATATGTCATTGGCAGATAGCAGACAGATCGAAGCCAATGTAGTGAGAAACATACACTGCCGGAAAAAATCCATCACAGTCAAGGAATTTGTTCAACGGGATCAGGGTATATCATCTCCATACTGAGGGGTTGCAGTGTTAGTTATTCATTTGTCACAGCAGTCGGATGGTGCTCAGGTGTCCTATCTGTGCCAGCTGGCAGAAACTGTGCAGAGTTTAGAAGTGAACAGTGTTTGAAGCATTCCACTCTAGGGTACAAGCATGCTACATCGACAAGTACATACACCTGTTGAATAGTTTCAACCATTTCAAAGGGGTCGCATTGTGTGTCTGTCGGAGGCAAAATGGGCACACCGAAGGACAGCTGCACATGGATGGCACAGTGTAATTGTAGCGTGCCGTTGCTCTCATCAGAGGTCTGTGGAACATTCCTATACCTGTAGATCAGTTTCTCTGGACGTCCGCGTAGTACAGACGCACGTCAGGATCGACGGATGATACGAGCAGCGGTGGTCGACCAAGCATCATCCACGGACGAGATCTGGGAACATATTGCACTTGCCGTGTCATCCGGGAGCATTTGGAACCGTCTGCCTGCAGTAGGACTAAGACCACTGATGTCGTGACGCCACCGGTCATGGATGGCTACTCAAGTGTTGCGGGAGAGTGGAATGATGCTCTGTTGTCTTCAATGATTAGAGCAGGCTCTGTCTGCATGCGAGCGATGGGCATACACGTGTATGACTTAGAATTGATGAGCTGCCTATTTCAGATTGCATTCTCTAACTTCACACAGACCTCATCCCAGGCTTCAAGGTACGGGGTGGGGGTAGGGGGCATTAGTTACAACTCGTGGTCAAGTTGGGTATTTTTACAGATTAAGGTACCGCTGGTCGCTACTTTTTACAGGCTGTTATCCAAATGACGCTGCCATTTCTTCGACGACTTTTTTTCAGCGGGACAGTGCACATCCACAAACAACTGCTCCGTCACAATGTGCTCTTCGTGACGAACAACTGCTCTGGGAAGTAACATCATCAGATCTCTTGCCAATTGAAGATGAATGGTACATTATGAAACACGAACTTACTCGCTCTCCAGCGCTGCAAGAACCATGGCCGAACCGTAACAATAGTTTGCAGCATGTCCGGGACAATGTACCGCACGATGGCATTTGGCACCTTTGTGATCATTCGCATGAGAAAATGCACGCCTGCGTGTCCGCCAGAGGGGGTACAATGCGACTGTTTGGGCACACTTTCCTGTGACGTGTGTATCTCATTTGGTACGAACTTATCATGTATTCTGACATGATGAAGCACCCGTCTCCTATCTTCTCAATAAAAAGACCTTGTTCTCCGGGGTATTTAAGCAGCTGGAGCTGTGGTGTATTAAAAAATAATTGGAGCTACTATACTGTGCATACAATGTCTAACCAGAGCAGAGACACAGAAGGATCAACCAAGAACGGCCGAAAGTTAGGGCACGAGCTGATATTTAATGTTAAGCACGCTAAGGAATGGAATCGAGAACCTGTCACAATTATTTTCTGCCATTTCTGCAGCTACCGAAACGGTTATTTCATGGAGCACTGTCTAGATTCCTAGATTAATGCATGCATGGTTCATATGGTTCATTTTAACTACAGGCACAAAATGCTTTTGGTCATCTACATTTCCTGGTAAATCTGTGTAAGAGGATAGTCTCGTTGGGAGTTGTCCCACAATGGGCAGTGAGTCAACAAGCTATCGGACAGCCAAATTTTCTAAAGGAGTAATGATTCACGTTTGAAGTTTACAAGGAGAAACCTTAATCAGGAAGTGAAAGCATATTGTCGGCGTAAACGGAAACAGTTGACGTACATGCAAGAATGTATCGGTTAGAGATTGAAGCAACCCCTCAGTTATCCCGTAACCTTGTGACTACTCTCTCTAGTTATTTCTACATTCTCCACGCAATGAGTGTGACACAGCCTTACAAATTTGGAAAGCAATCGATTTATCAGACATTCATTCTTCGAGAATAATATACTTTGTTATCGCCTAAACTGCGCAGACAGTTTGTGGTGTTCACATGAACGCAAGATTGGCTTCCATTTACTAGACACCACGTGACTTTACATTTGCATTGTAGGAAATATCACACACTAGCTACAGCACATACCATAGTGGCTGCGTGGAGCTGAAGTTCTGAGGACCAAATAAACAAACAGATAAAATGATTTAATGTAAACAGCACAGTTTGGAGTGTCTTAATATGGTTGTACAAAATATTCTGCGTTTTCTTGATGCATCGTATCTGGGTAAAATCTCGAGCTTTGGACGAAGTCATCTATCGTCTTCGTCAGGAACAGTTGGCTGTCGTGGCTATTGTTCTGGCGGCTGTTTATAGTCCGTAGATGGCTTGTAATAGGTCTGCGTACGTAATTATTACGTCATGTGCCAGAGATTCTGCACGTGTCTGCAAAAGTGGCGCCAGACCCCTCGTGAGGACGTAAACAGCGCGCTCTCCCACGTTATAATTTCTACTGCTTCTTTAATGACATAATACCAGTATACGAGGTGTAACAAAGAGGTATGAGCAAACTTTCAAGAAACCTTTCTCACACACAGAAGAATAAAGATGGTTGTAACAACATGAGTCCACAGACAATTAATTCCATGCTATAACTAATTTTCTACTTTTCTTCATAATCACATTAATCATGGGAAACATAAGTCTTTTTCGTCATACTTAACAAACAGACCGCACAACCTTGTGCTCGAAGGGACTCCCATAAGATTCAGTCTTTGGTCCTCTCCTATTCCTTATTATGGGTTGTCGAGAATCCTCCAGAAATTGTGTAATCCCGCCATCAACAAAGATTTTCTGTCGGCCTTTGGGCGGGCACTGTTGATCACTATTTGTTAGAATCTCATGTTCCTCACCTACGATCAACAGGTAACCTCACCATGCTTACAAACACAATACTCTACTTTTTGTGCTACTCGTACAACATTTGCCTTTACGAGTGTGCAAAACATCTACTTTATGCAAGATGCAACTGCTCCTCATTTCGGTATTAATGTTCGTAAATTTACAAATAAAAGATTCCGTCAAACACGGATAGGTAGAGGTGGACCATTTCCTTGGCCTGCTGGTTCTACGGATCTAAATCCACTAGACTTTTATTTGTGGGCGGACCTGAAAGCTCTCGTGTACAGAACCCTAGTACACAATGTACACTCTTCGTGCCCGTACTCTGAAGCACTGTGAACCAATACGCAACTCTCCAGGGATACATCAGGGCATCAGGGATTTATTGCAAGGGCAGTTTGATGCTTGTATCCTTGTTAATGGGAGTCATTTTGTACATTTAATTTAGGGAAGTGTTTATACTGTATTTATACATTTTTGTCCTGTGTGTTCCACATGATAAATGCGTTGAATATTTATGGAAACGGAGCTCTAACATGGAAATAAAGCGTTTCAGGGTCCATATTCATATAAAATATTTTCTTCCTGTAGGTGTGAGGTATGTTTTCTGAAAGGTTGAACATAACTTTATACACTGGCTTAGCAGTTGTCATGGGACGGACACCTAATATCGCGTGGGGCCTCGTCTGGCCCTGCGGACTGCAATTAGACGCTGTGGAAGTGAGTATGCAGGTCCCTGGTACTCCTTGGAAGCAACTAACACCATATCGTTTGCAGAGCGCCAGCCAATTCTGATCTGTTCCTGGGCGCAGGGTTCACGACACGGAGGCTGCGTTCTATGACATCCCAGGTATGATCGATGGGGTTCAAATATGGACTCTGAAGTGGCCGTATCAGGCTCTGGACCTCCGCTGCATGTGTGATGTGGGAGTGATGTGGCAGCGCCTTATCATCTTGAAATACCCCAGAACCATCAGGATGTTGGATGGCCAAAAATGGGTGGAGATGGTCCCCGAGCGGCTCAACATACCGCGGACCATTCATAGTTCCTTCTAGAACCACTAGGGGTCCCATTGCATACAACCAAAATGCATCCCATACCATAACAGAGACACTACTGCATTGGATCAGACCTTCTTGACAGGCGGGATCCATTGATTCATGTGGTCTCCGTCACACACGATGCTTCCAATCGGCATGGTGCAGTTTAAGTCGTGATTTCCCGGAGCATATCATGTTATGCCATTGTTGCAGTCTCCATCACTGGTGATTAGCTACAAACGAGCCCCATGACTTTGAGTTAACAGTGCCACCCGTGTGCGGTGCCCATTCCCATATTCATACGATCCACTGGGAGACGTGTCTAGTGCGTCCTGTGTTGAACTGAGCCGCGGTTTGCTGCACTATTACCCTTCCATCGATATTGATGATTCGTTTCAGATGTCACCGGTCACTGTCATTGAGGGTGGTTGGACGGCCGGTAGTTCGTCGGTTGTGCACTGTGACATCCTCATTCAACCATTGACGATACAGCCTGGGCACGGTTGAATGTGTGAAACCGAGTTCTTGTACCACTGCCGAAATCGAAATTCGCAACCGTCGGCCACCGACCACCGTACCCCGTTCGAACGGCGTCAGGTCATGACGACGTAGCATGTTAGAGAAATCGCTTTTACAACCACTTCTCAGAAGATCTCCTATACAAATGCAGCTGCCACACGGGAAGCATGGTGCAACATCTAATCCCAACTATCCCACGACATTGTGTCAGCGTAGAAGCGTGGGACAAGACCTAGTTTTATCAAACATAATTTTGTGTTTATTTATGAGACCGCGCTCAGTAGTCGCTGAGTTGTCGGGTTCTCGGTTGGTAATGTAGCTTATCCGATGCCTCTACGTGGACTCTGTTATTCAGTCGAAAGCAGAATGTACCAGAACTACTTCTCAAGACAGCAGCTACGATCTTAGTGGTGAGTGGAAACGAGCTCTTGGCTGTGAGAAGACACAGAGAAACAGCTGAATCGTTAAATGATGACTAACTGAAACCCTCAGCTGCGGACAGGTGTTGTTGATATACCTCTATATGGACAGCTGAAAATGTGTGTCCCGACGGGGACTCGAACCCGGGATCTCCTGCTTACATGGCAGACGCTCTATCCATCTGAGCCACCAGGGACACAGATAAATAGCGCGACTGCAGGGACTTATCCCTTGCACGCTTCCCGTGAGACTCACATTCCCAACTGTCCACAATTCTACATATGTAATGTACCTTATAGACATTTGCCCATCCACTAATTATTCGCGCACGCTTTGGCGTTTCCCGTAAGAGTTTGGGCATACATTTTCAGCTGTCCACATAGAGGTATATCAACAACACCTGTCCGCAGCTGAGGGTTTCAGTTAGTCATCATTTATTCCAGGGAAAATCTGCATGGTCATCAACAGTATTCTGTTCTTTCGAGAACAGTTACTGTCTTCATATATATAGCTGAATTGTTTACACTCCTGCGAAAAACCTGGCACCACCAGTGCAGACATAAACACAGTGCCTGGCAGCATGGTGTAACGTTGACGTACGAAGAGCGACCAAAAGCCGTCTATGGCCTATAAACGGTCACCGCAACAGCAGTCACGGCAGCCAGTTGCTCCTGACGAAGGCGATAGAGGATTCCGCCGAAAGCACGAGCTTTTAGCGAGATTTGACGTGACCTGTAAACCGAGAATATGTTTTACAAGGACGTCGTCGCGAGGCACATCGATCTCATAGCTTAGTTTGCTATTCATTTTCCGGAAAATTAAACCCGCAACTCACACCGTGCATTACCAGTTTGTAAGGACGTGCAGCGAGTATGTACTCTACGCCCGAAGAGCACACGCTCGTGCGTGCAAGCAGCTGGCCTGGTGCGAGTTCGCCTTCCCGGCCGGGCCCGTCATTATCAGCCATTAGGCTGCTATCTGCGTCGCGATCGGGCGCGCACCGCGGCCGCGCCGATTCGCCGATCGGCCTCGCGACGCCGACGCCGGCGCCGTCGCACCCACCCACACCAGACGCTCACTACCCGGCAGGCTGGGGGCAGACGTGACGAGTGGGATGCCACGCCCCTATCTCACGTTACAGAGAACTCAGCAACGCCCATGACTGAACGTCACAGCCAGCCCCGATGTGAGGGCGGCAAGGAACAGCACTTCTGCGAAATATAAGAACGGATTTTACAATTATCGCTCTTGTGGGTAAGAGCTCACGACATTAAAGAGATGTACAGTTCTCGAAACTGTGGGCTAGGGCGATCAAGTCGATTCCACTTTCGTCTCAGAAGTGGTTGGACACCTTTTCACACTGTTGTCTGAGACCAAATTTACAGAGTGTCTTCACACGTACAGAGTTCCATTACTACAAGAGTTAAATTTATAATCTGGCGGTGACCCTCTCTGAGGGTTCGACAGGCTGCCTCATTCCAAAGATTGCTTTGTTTGTAGACATTGGCACATTTCCTTCGATTTCCTTGCTACTCATACCACGTGTACCCATGATTTTCTCCCCGAAGAACTAACCCACCCCAATCTGAAAGTGATGCCTCCTTGACCCACATATTTGTGGAATGCATCATTCTAAATAACATGAGGACAGTAATACATTTAGCCGGCCGCGGTGGCCGAGCGGTTCTAGGCGCTTCAGTCCGGAACCACACGACTGCTACGGTCGCAGCTTCGAATCCTACCTCAAGCATGGATGTGTGTGCTGTCCTTAGTTTGGGTAGGTTTAAGTAGTTGTAAGTTCTAGGTGACTGGTGACCTCAGATGTTAAGTCCCATAGTGCTTACAGCCATTTGAATCATTTTTTTGAACCATTTGAAGTAATAAATTTGAACTCTTCGTGCTCCATCTAACAACATTTTATAAGATTATGCGGTTATGCAATAAATTATAAGTCTCTCTGTTGCTATGCTGATGCAGTGGATGGGCATGGCGGATGAACGCTCCATCGCCCTCCACCCACGCCCTGCAGTTCGGCACGGAGCGGCTCCCAGTCTCCCTTACTCCACCACTGTGCTACTGCAACAACAAATCTTGAAACCAGCCGTCCCACTTACCGCCCTAGACATTGGACCTGCTCCAACATCGCTGTCGGAACTGGTACCTTGGAGTGGGAAATAACCATCTGTTTCCTCCGTATCATCGGCTACTTCTGAAGATTCATTCTTAGAACGGAACAATGACCATGCAGTTATATGTAGTCAAAAAACAGTCAGCGTCATCAATTTCGAGTACTATGTACGAACTGTTGTTCACAATGGGAAAGGAGAAAACCCCTTGTCACCATACAACTTTCGCCTCTCGACTAGTATAGAAGTGACGGCTAAGCTTAAGGATCCCATTCATCGTAAGGGTAAGCGTGCGTCCACTACACCAGCGCACTTCGGAGAAGTATGGCTTATAAAGCAGGATGTTGACATCCCGTCTGAGTAGTTAGTAAGCGCGTATTAAAGAGGCTGCTATTGTATCCTGGCGAAGTTCCATTCATTTCTTTTCTTTTGAATCTGTCGGAGGCTGTTATTTGACACACATAGAGTGTTAAAGATTTACAGTGCTAAAATTATCGCAGATTTCTACTCAAATTTCACTTTTATCGTGTATTAAATATTACAGTCTTCCTGAACTACGATTTTTCCGAAGATATCTGCTGAAAAGAGCTGTACCCACTTGTCTAAATCATTACGACAGAGAGCAGTACCATGAGGTTATGTCGAAATGTCAAGAAGAGATAATGCATGTTGCCCGCAGAAAGTGAGAAGAAATTCAGGGCTCTCTCGGACTCTGTAGTCATGTGACCGAAAGGGTTTAACCTCATAAATATTTGGGTTTCGCATCAAAGATAACTGCAACTTCTCTTCAGAAAATGGGAATTGTGACTAGCGGCAGCCTAAGCATTATACTTTGTACTTAACTACTCTGATGCTACATATCCAGTACCTCACTCTACAGAGTTGAGTTACGGGCACTGGCTGCAGTTTTAGCTAAGAAATTTGAAGCGTTTGAAATGTGGGATTATCGGAGGATACCAAACCACAAATGCAGCAGTACAGCAACATATGAACAAGTATTTAGAAATTTTCAGTGTCATTAAGAGAAGAGAACGCGAATACTTTGGCTGTATTATGCGCAACTACAAAACAATTCTCATACCCCAAGGAAAGATTGAAGGCAGACGTGGTCCAGGACATAGAAAATTATGTATGCTAAACAACTCAAACCAGTGATTTACAATGAGGACAGGAACGCTGTCCAGAGAAGACATGCACAAACAACAGATCATGCTGCTAACCGACAATGCTGGTGGAGGACGAAACACTGTTTTAAGTGTTTCGTCCTCCACCAGCATTGTCGGTTAGCAGAAAGAAGAGTTCTTCGTGTGATTGCAATTGGTACGGTTGAGACAGACCGGCATGCAATGTCTGCGTAACGGACGGTTGTCCGATGCGCGCGCTAGTGTGGGGGCTGGGACGAGCGGCGACCGTCACAGCCTCTTCATTCCGACGATACTTCACTGGAAGATATCTAGCAGACCTACTCACATTCACGCTGACGCCGTGGTACACTCCTAAATCAGGCAGCTGTCGGCTTTCCTCTCGAGAATCAGGGGTAGCACATGTTTTGCCGAGATTGATCACAGAGCCCTAGAATATCCCCGTCTTGTAATTCGTTGTTAGAGAATGAATAGCCTGTTTTGTACATACCTGGAGTCTTCACTTTTCATTCCTTTTAGCAAGTACCCATGTTGCGATAGTCATGAAATCAAGTTCGTAACTTCCAATGCCAACAAAATGTTTGGTAGATTAACAGGGGCAATATATGAACAATTTGACATCCGATAAGCTGATGTGTAAAGGAAAATTACAATAACTCTTTTATTACTTTCATTCTCTACCTATAAAACTATAGTGGGCTGTTACAGCTATGAAAAGTCAGGGACTTTCCATCCAAATACCAAATAAACTGGTAACGGGGCAAAGAGAGCACCGACTGGGAATATTGGGGAGGGGATTTCCAGTTCCAGCATTTGACTTACTACCGACGGAAACCTCTTGAAACCTTCACAAGGACAGGAGAATGGAATTTTTAATTTAAACCTGGGACTATATGTGCCAGACAAAAAAAAATGAAGCTTCCTGTATGTGGCTGAGTATTTGTTCCTCTATATATTGAGAAAAGTAGATGGTTTTCTGACTTATCAAGCGTCTCTGACGTGCACGATGATTACAATAACAGAGGAGATCGCTACAGATAGTGACTCATGTTCGAATTTTCCTACTCTTTCACTAGCGACTGCCCTCACTTCAACTGTTGTAAGAGAAAATCGACGTCTACATTTGAAAGTAGACACTTTGTTTATCTATAGATGTGTGTGCAACGCCTTTTGCTATCGTTGTATGGGTTTCCAGTACTGAACTAATAGCAACGCTAACGATTCCTGGGCTCTTCTATCCCGTGAAACCCACACATCTTATTACATTATCACTTACTACTACGACGGGCCGCTACGTATGAATGATCTCAACGAGATGGTGCTAACAAGGCATAAATTGCAGAGAATTTGTCGACCATATGAGACAAAGAAAAAAGTGCAAGTGTCATTGATTTTCAATACTCACAGAGTTTATGGTACTTCATTTGTCATCGAATTTTCATAAATTTTGTGAATACTGAAGCTTCAGTAAAAAATTAATTTTACCGTTGTAAAACCGTCTGATGTGGCTCACCTGTAATTCCTCTCCTATGTCAACCTTTTCATGTCATAGTAGCACTTACAGCCTACTTCCTTAATTATTTGCTGGGTGTATCCCAATCTGTCTTCCTCTACAATTTTTACCACTACCGTAGCCTACACTACTATGTTTTAACAGATATCCTACTATCATATTCCTTCTTCTTGTCCGTATTTACCATATATTGCTTCCCTCGCCGAATGTGCGGAGAATCTCCGTATTCAAATGACTTTGAGCACTATGGGACTTAACATCTGAGGTCATCAGTCCCCTAGAACTTATAACTACTTAAACCTAACTTACCTAAGGACATCACACACCTCCATGCCCGAGGCAGGATTCGAACCTGCGAGCGTAGCGGTCGCACGGTTCCAGACTGAAGCGCCTAGAACCGTTCGGACACACCGGCCGGCTAATCTCCTTATGCCTTACCTTATGAATCCACCTAATTTTTAAGATTCTTCTGTAGCATCACATCTCAAATGCTTAGATTCTCTTTTGTTCGGGTTTTCCCACAGTCCATTTCTCACTGGGGTACTATGCTGTGCTCCGAACGTACATTCTCAGTAATTTCTTCTTCAAAGTAAGATTTATGTTCCATATTGGTAGACTTCTCTCAGCCAGGAATTTCTTTTTTCCCGATGCTAGTCTGCTTCTTATGTTCTTCACGCTCCGTCCGTCATGTGCTATTTTGCTGGCCACATAGGAGAATTTCTTAACTTCATCTACTTTGTGATCATAAACTGTGATGTTAAGTTTCTCGCCGTTCTCATTTTATTTATTTTCGTCTTTCTTCCATTTACTATCAATCCGTATTCTGCAGTCACTACACTGTTCTTTCCATTCAGCAGATCCTGTAATTTTCCTTCGCTCTCACTGAGGATAGCATTGTCATCACGGATATTATCTTTGATATCCATTCACCTTGAATTTTAATCCTACTCTGGGACCTTTCTTTTATTCCCGTCATAACATATTCGACGTATACATTGAATAGCAAAGGCGAAAGACCACATCCCTGTCTTACACACTTTTTAATCCGTGCACTTCGTTCTTGGTCTTCCACTCTTATTGTTCCATCATAGTTGTTGCACATATTGTATGTTACTTTTCTCAACATTCCGAACATCCTACACCATTTTACGTTGACGAACACTTTTTCCAGGTGAAGATGTAGGCTCGTAAAAACGGAGTGCTATTTCTGAAACACCCTGGCATATATATATATATATATATATATATATATATATATATATATATATATATATATATATATATATATATATCAGTGACCGCACTGAACCCAGTCTGCAAAGAAATAAACGTTAAAACCTTCGTAGAATACAAGGGTAAGGAGCAAAATACGAGACTTGAGAAGGACGATAATTGTTGTAGTGACATTCCTGTCCGCCCCTGCATCAGCTTACAGCGGCTTCACATTGACGTGAGTTTACTGTTTTCTAATGGAAACTGGTGGAATCGTCATCAACCATAATTGTTCACATTTCAAGAGACGTTCCACAGAAGTGAAGATAAAACAAACCTCTGTTTAATGTTGCTCGCGGTTATCTTGTCGACAGGACCCTTTTCTTAACGACGAAAATTTTTCCGACAACAACAATTCTGCACTAGAATCTACCTTTCTGCTAGCTATCTAACCACGGGGCAGAACTTTTTTTTTTTTTTTCCTTCTTGGATCTGGTTCATTCACCCAGTATCTCGGTTATGAGATTCACAAATGGTGCCATGACACAAATACCTTTTTTTTTTTTTACTACGGCCTTGTAATGGTTTGGCACGCTGTTCGACAGTATTCCGTAATAACAAATTATGCCCTTGAGTTCAAAACAGATTGCGATTCTGACTGGCCTTAATGGCAGAGTGGGGGTACGCACCGTAACAACTCCTAAGTCAGGTTGTGGACTGGAATCATGCTACGAATTATAATCTTAACAAGTGTTATGCATACAGAAGAGGCTAGAAGCGTAAAAAGCACTGGCAGTGGACAGCTCCAATAAGTATTTCTTTCCTGAGAAATGACTTTCCTTCTCTCTGAGAAGGTTCATTTGCATTTAATTTCATTTGAGTCTTTCCTGTTAAAACACGTTCATATTTGGTCAGGTCAATAAATTTTCCAGTGCCAAAGGTGTATGAGTGACGCAAATAGTATTTGCGTAGTGCCTGCGCAATATAGCAATCATAGGACGAACTATAAATATTGCTGCCACGAACTGTAGCTCCGTGTATCTCGAATCATGTACGTTCCGCATTATAACAACTGAAGTACAACGTTAGTTGCCTGCACTACACAAGATTCAGAGTTAGGTATGTATTAAGAGCGGAGGCTTTTAATCACACAGCGACTGAAGCCCTGGCGTCCATGAACGCTATCAGAGATTTTGGGATCAAAACATTCAAAGCCATACAATTAAACCATAATTTCACTGACGAACGTACTGAAGACAAACTACTAAATTTCCGTCAGATGATGCTATAACGCAATAGGTGATATTGACGCCTGTTATCCTTCTTTCTAAGACTGATGCAATACTAATGCTGCTTAGTTGACACAATGGGTAATAAATAGTGAACAGTTTTTGGATACTGAGAACTATCACTCTGAGTTTCGAGGGGTTTGAGTAATTCTGACAGTTTTCATCTTTGACGAGTATGTTCTTTTGCGAACTGAGCTATCTACATCGCTGTATAAAGTTTGATTTATTAAGTTACGGTCACCGTCATCATCAGATCAAAATTTAGGAGACGAATAACATTTTTCAGTGCATTAAAATCGGTACCTTAGCGGGACGTCTGTGTACGACGGTTAGAAATGTATGAGAGTCGAGTCAATCTGATTGCAACTGTACCAGAAATAAGCTTCACCAATAACGTCTCGACCTGACAAATGAATATGGGCAGTGCACGACCTAAAACTTCAACACGACTCGGTGAGGTCAGTATGGGGTGGTGGTCGTGCACGGTGGAAGCTGAAATCCTTACACAAATACCCTTGAAACTTTTATTGGCAAACATAAATTAGTGAAAATGAAAATATGTGGCCGGCCGTGGTGGTCGAGCGGTTCTAGGCGCTACAGTCTGGAACCGCGCGACCGCTACGGTCGCAGGATCGAATCCTGCCTGGATTGATGTGTGTGATGTCCTTAGGTTAGTTAGGTTTAAGTAGTCCTAAGTTCTAGGGAACTGATGACCTTAGTAGTTAAGTCCCAAAGTACTCAGAGCCATTTTGAAAATATGTGTAAGAAATAAATAAATGAAATTATTAACAAGTAAATTCTCGGTGATAGTAATGTGGGCGAAACCAAGTTGCTTAAAGTTGAAACCAAATGCAGACATATGCATATTAATATGCGAATGTTTACCTTACATAGATAAATTGATACATCGGCTAAACAAAAGTTCAACCATCAGTGCAAAAATAAATTTATCTAGCGCAAGCAGAGCATTCCTGCTCAGTAGCATGTGCAAATAATTTCATACAGCCGAGCGCTAAGTTATGTAAAAAAGTTCATCAGGAAATCTCAATATCAGTCGCAACGAAAAGTGAAGTTATTTTCTCCTACAATATTGCAACAAATACGTAACAAGTTTGTGGCACGAATAGAAATAATAAATACAAAGAAGTATTAAAGTTCACAGCAGCCTTAAACTCTTTAAATAACGATGAAGCCTGAACGGTCGCAGAGATACAATCACTGAAATACGCACGAAAATGTCTGTCCCGGCGGAATTTGAGGTCCAGAACACTCTCACGAAACTATCGTAAGTCCTGAAAATTTTATGACTGCTTAACTCTCCACAATCAGAAATTTACTGAGTCCACCTAATGCTATCTTTTTACGTGCGGTGCTCTGCCAGCCCAAATACTGTGCCAACCTCTCACCCCATCACCAACGAAAGTTTGCGACAAAAGACTCCGATCAAAAGACCGAAAACGAAACGCCCTGACCAAATGACTTCGGTCTGCTCATATGACTCTTTAAGCCTTTAGTCACGTGACTATTACGGAATTCAGTACATATTTTTACAAGCGATCACCTTGCAATTATAAACAATAATTTCATATGTACACCACTGGCCATTAAAATTGCTACACTACGAAGATGACGTGTTACAGACGCGAAATTTAACCGACAGAAAGAAGATGCTGTCATATGCAAACGATTAGCTTTTCAGGGCATTCACACAAGGCTGGCGCAGGTGGCGACACCTACAACGTGCTGACACGAGGAAAGTTTCCAACCGATTTGTCATGCACAAACAGCAGCTGACCGGCGTTGCCTGCTGAAACGTTGTTGTGATGCATCGTGTAAGGAGGAGATATGCGTACCATCACGTTTCCGACTTTGATAAAGGTCGGATTGTAGCCTATCACGATTGCGGTTTATCTTATCGCGACATTGCTGCTCGCGTTGGTCGAGATCCAATGACTGTTAGCAGAATATGGAATCGGTGGGTTCAGGAGGGTAATACAGGACGCCGTGCTGGATCCCAACGGCCTCGTATCACTAGCAGTCGAGATTACAGGCATCTTATTCGCATGGCTGTAACGGATTGTGCAGCCACGTCTCCATCCCTGAGTCAACACATGGGGACGTTTGTAACACAACAACCACCTGCACGAAGAGTTCGACGACGTTTGGAGCAGCATGGACCATCAGCTAGGAGACCATGGCTGCTGTTTCCCTTGACAATGCATCACAGACAGGAGCACCTGCGATGGTGTACTCAACGACGAACCTGGGTGCACGAATGGCAAAACGTCATTTTTGCGGATGAATCCAGGTTCTGTTTACTGCATCATGATGGTCGCATCCGTATTTGGTGACATCGCGGTGAACGCACATTGGAAGCATGTATTCGTCATCGCCATACTGGCGTATCACCCGGCGTGATGGTATGGGGTGCCATTGGTTACACGTCTCGGTCACCTCTTGTGCGCATTGACGGCTCTTTGAACAGTGGACGTTACATTTAAGATGTGATGCGATCCGTGGCTCTACCCTTCATTCGATCCCTGCGAAACCCTACATTTCAGCAGGATAATGCACGACCGCATGTTGCAGGTCCTGCACTGGCCTATCTGGATACAGAAAATGTTCGAATGCTGCCGTGGCCAGATCATTCTTTAGATCTCTCACCAATTGAAAACGTCTGGTCAATGGTGGCCGAGCAATTGGCTCGTCACAATACGCCAGTCACTACTCTTGATGAACTGTGGTATCGTGTTGAAGCTGCATGGGCACGCCATTCAAGCTCTGTTTGACTCAATGCCCAGGCGTATCAAGGCCGTTATTACGGCCAGAGGTAGTTGTTCTGGGTACTGTTTTCTCAGGATCTATGCGCCAAAATTGCGTGAAAATGTAATCACATGTCAGTTCTAGTATAATATTTTTTTTTTTCAGTGAATACCTCTTTATCATCTGCATTTATTCTTGGTGTAGCAATTTTAATGGCCAGTAGTGTACATTTCATTCCGCCTCCGGCATTCAGGCCCAAGAAAAGTTGGGTACGTTCATCTTGCTGTTAGTTTGCTCCAACTGTGGCCTCCATTTGGCCGTGACGCTGCTCGTTAACATTCAGTCAATTGCCGGAGGGTGCGGCGCCGCTATTTATTCCGGTGTGACTGGTAGCGGCAAAACGACCAACGAGAAAAATAATACGGGAACGGATTTCTGGTCCGAAGCACGGAAGGCTCGAAAGTAATTTCGGAATTTCAGCTTAAATTGCCGCCCGCGGCCGTGTGTGATTATTTAATAGATAAACCAGCGACACGGCGTCGGGCGAAAGCTGGGAGGAATTTGTGTGAGGCGGGTAGGCAGCCGGAGCAGGTGTCTAGCGGCGCGGCGCGGCGAGGCTCGGCTCGGCTCTTATGAGCGCCGGCTGTTGCTATTAAAGCAGCGGCCAACGAGCCGGGCAGAGGGCCTCGCGACGGCCGAGTAATTACGCCCACTGCGAGCGAAGTCCGCCTGCCGCCTTAATTCCACTATAAACATCCCGTCCGCACTCTCGAGATTAGCAGCGCAAACAATGAGGCCGTCGGGTGACGTTACTCGCTGTCCAGCTACCGCGGAAGACGACAGACCACTACCAGGGAAGATAACAGGGACAAATTGTTCTTTTACTCTATCTTTATTGATAGTGCGTATCCCTAAATGGCCCGTATTCGTATAAATTACATTTTTAAACTAGTTGTGCAAATATATATGTAAATTTCTTTGTATTTCTTAGAGCACACTATGTACAAAGAAGACCCCTACAAGGAAGTCCCATTGTTAGATGTTTTTTGCGAAATACTGGAAGACTAAATACCTGATGAACTAAACACTGGCAGGTGATACTCAGCATAAGAAAATGTGTGGGCATAAACAGAAGAAAAACCAAGGTACTGGGAACAGTTTTTTGTCTTACTGGAGTATACGGGATTTTCCAATTATTTAGACGACTATAAACTTTTCGTTGTTCAGAAGCAAAATAAAAAAAAAAAATATTGAATCAATCAAATGTTGATTGAAGCTTTGAACATAGCATCTAAGGTTCAGTGACCGTGTCAGAATTATATTGTAACAAATAAGCCCTCGGTCACAAATATTAAGTCAAAGTTGACCTGGTTTCGAAGCTACTATGAGCGTCGTCTTCAGAATTAAACTGTACTAAAACATTAGGTATATAGTACATTAATAAAATTAAAGTGTTCATGACGTCGCCTTTCCGGCTTAGATCTTTTTTAATATGTGACTTGTAAGTACTGCATCTTTTCAAGTCAGTACAAACTTTAATTTTATTAATGTACTATATACCAAATGTTTTAGTACAGTTAGTCTAACTCTGAAGTCGACGCTCATAGTAGCGTCGAAACCAGGTCAATTTTGACTTAATATTAGTGACCGAAGACTTATTTGTTACAATATAAATGATGTTTAGTTACCAGGAGGACATTAACCAACATGATTGCCTTTCTTCTAACTTTGTTCCTTACGAAGAATGGACAGAAGTACTATCTTTCTAAGGAGTACCTTGTATTTCTTATTCGTTAATCCAGTTCCTCCCTTCAAGTCCTGTCAAAAAAGGCCTACTGTGTACCAACCACAACGAGGGGAGTTTCGAGCCATAAGGTTTCCTGAACAGACAAAATGCAGACGTCTAATACCAAGGTCACCGCCAAGTAACTCGTCGTTGACAAACGTATGTCGCATTAATGGCTCAATATGTAGAGAGAGAGACTGAGGCCATCAGCTAATTCCACGGTCACAGCTCGATTTTTTCGAGGTGATAGTCAGCACTTAACGACTATAGCTCGAATATATTAATAACAAAGAAGAACTGAGATTTTGAGAAGATGCGTATTTTGTGTTAGGTAATCTGAAAAAGAAATACCTCAAGTGAAAAGTAAGTAGTTTCGATGCACGACACTGTGTCATGATTTGCTTATCTTTCAGAAATGTTTATTCAGTTGATAAAATCAGAAATATTGCACTGCGCTTTTTTGGTGTCTCAAGGTGCAGTATATACAATTATTTGTTAATACGCTGTCATGGCACTAATGTGATCTGAAGATGACTGCTGTTAGATTGAACACTATTTGTACAATCCAACAACAGTGATACTTTCGCCTGTGTGGACATTTCTTTAGGAAAAAGTACATTCACGGTGCTTAAAAACTAATATACGATTTTTAAGACTGTGTAGCACTTATTAGATTCAACTTACAATTGTGAATAATACACGAGGTGAAACAGCAACTCAAACAATTTTGTTTGTATAGCTGTGCGCAAAGGGTTCAAATGGCACTGAGAACTATGGGACTTATCGTCTGAGGTCATCAGTCCCCTAGAACTTAGAACTACTTAAACCTAAACTAAGGACAACACACACATCCATGCCCCACGCAGGATTCGAACCTGCGACAAAACGGTCACGCTGTTTCAGACTGAAGCGCCTAGAACCGCACGGCCACACCGGCCGGCTGCGCAAAGGGAAGAGTGTGGAACAAAAACAAGAGTGACTGTGGAACGTGTTGCACGAGCAATATTAGTTCACGTGTATCCCCAAGAAATCATTTCAGAAGGCTGGTCGTGAATTAAGACTACAGTGACGTCTGTGTGGAGACCTTTGAGGAGACGATTACAACTACTTCTTAACCGTTTGCAGTTGTTACAAGCTCTAAAAACAACTTTACAAACAAAATGTTGGTGCATGAGGATGAAGAATTCCTGGGTCGTGTCTTCTTCAGAGATGATCGACATTTCGCCTAAGCGGGAATGTGAGCATACATAATGTACGACCCGCATCTCGTGGCCGTGCGGTAGCGTTCTCGCTTCCCACGCCCGGGTTCCCGGGTTCGATTTCCGGTGGGGTCAGGGATTTTCTCTGCCTCGTGATGGCTGAGTGTTATGTGATGTCCTTAGGTTAGTTAGGTTTAAGTAGTTCTAAGTTCTAGGGAACTGATGGCCATAGATGTTAAGTCCCATAGTGCTCAGAGCCATTTAAACCATAACGAACGCACCTGGAATTCAAAAATGGCTATGAGCACTATGGGACTTAAAATCTGTGGTCATCAGTCCCCTAGAATTTAGAACTACTTAAACCTCACTAACCTAAGGACATCACACACATCCATGCCCGAGGCAGGATTCGAACCTGCGACCGTAGCAGTCCCGCGGTTCCGGACTGCACGCCTAGAACCACTAGAGCACCTGGAGTCTGCAAACTCTCACGGGTGAGGGGGAGGGTACAAATGCAACGATACTCTCCCAAAACTGTATGTTTTCTTGTGTCATATTTTGGCGTAAAATTTACAGACCTTTCTTTTTCGGTGAAGCAACTGTAACTGTTATTTCTCATGTTGATGCGTTGTAGCTATGGCTCTTTCCTCAGTGAGAAAAAGATGAACCACAGACATTTATTTGGCAGAAAAACGGTGCGCCGCCTCACTGGCGTAGCTCAGTACACGATTGGTTAAACGACGTTGTACCCGATCGCTGTATTCGTCGCAAGTCGCTGGATAACAAAGCTTATTTAGCACGACCTCCACGTTCACACACGATCTGATGGCATGAGATTTTTACCTTTGATGGTTCATAAAAGATCATGTGTATATGCCTCCGCTACCATTTGATCTAACCGACTTTAGGAACAGCACTGTTGCAACAATTACTCCACACACACTGATCAATGTTTGGGAAGATCTCCCCTGTCGACCCAATGTGTGACGAATTGATCACTTACTGAGTTACTTTTTCATTTGATGTATTATTTACGTGTGTGTGTGTGTGTGTGTGTGTGTGTGTGTGTGTGTGTGTGTGTGTGTGTATGAAATCTTATGGGACTTAATTGCTAAGGTCATCAGTCCCTAAGCTTACACACTACTTAACCTAAATTATCCTAAGGACAAACACACACACCCATGCCCGAGGGAGGACTCGAACCTCCGCCGGGACTAGCCGCACAGTCCATGACTGCAGCGCCTTAGATCGCTCGGGATGTATTATTTATAATCGTAAGTTGAATGTAAAAAATGGTAAAAAGCGTAAGAGAACGTATATTCACTTTGAAATACCATGATTTCCGATGGTCCCTCCCACACTTTAAACTGACAAGAACAGTTACTTTGGAGTCGTAGGATGAGACATTTGACTGATAGTGTTAACAAATGTAGTGCTCGCCGTGGCTAATTCGTGAAGAACGGGCCACTTCTGCAGGACGTGAGGTCAGTCCCCCCTGGCGAGTGATACCTTGCTCCCTCTAAGATTTTATCTGTGCTCTCGTGACACCTCAGTCGTAAAAATAATAAGTTTATTCCAATGTGAAAAGGTGTGCCGCCTGAAGTAAAACGTGGAACCGGTAGGCTGTGAAAGATACGTCGAGATACGGCGGAGAGATACTGGAGTAGACCGGCGCCCGGTCAGCTCCGGGCTCGTAACTCAAAGACGGCTGCCGCCGCCGCTCCACTCATCCATCATCGACGGTCCCCTAATTGCTGCGCACCCTGCTACAGCTGATCGAAGCGCTCGCTACAGCGTCTTCCATAATTAGAACGAGTCCGCCACCTATTCCAGTCCGGGCTGGCGCTCTCCAGCGCTCTACGCGCCCGCCATACGCGGCCACGAAGACGGCTTGTTTACTGCTAACTACTTTGGTCGAACAGTACTGATTTACTCCGCCCGTTACCGGCGCATTCACAGTATTTTATTGTACGATTGGTCATTGATAAGATCGCCCTTCAGTAAACAAGACCGGCTGTAGCGTCTTACAGGAACAAAACTTACGGTTTGGTAACTTAGGGCAATGACTTTGTCAGTTGCAGTTTGCAGTTGTGGTTGTATTTCAACTTCACCTTGCATCACACCTCGTAACGTGTAACCACACTCTTACACTGAGAAACTGGCACACCTGCCTAATAACGTGCAGGGCCCCCACGAGTACACAGAAGTGTCGATACACGACCGTGCATGGACTCGACTAATGCCTGAAGTTGTGCTGGAGGGAACTGATACCATGAATCCTGCATGGCTACCCATAAATCCGTAAGAGTACAAGGGGATAGAGATCACTTCTGAACAGTGCGTTTGCAAGGCATCCCAGATATGATGAATTACGTTCATGTCTCGAGAGTTTGCAGGCCAGCGGAAGTATTTAAACACAGAAGATTGTTCCTCGAGCCACTCTGCAGCAATTCTGGAGGTTTGGGGTATCACACTGTCCTGCTGGAATTCCCCAAGTCTGTCGGAATGCACAATAACTAGAATGGATGCAGCTGATCATACAGGAATCTTCTGTACATGTCATCTGACAGAGTCGTATGTAGACGTAATAGCGGTCCCGCATCACGCAAACTGCACACGCAGCACTCCATAACAGAGCCTCCACCAGCTGAAATGCTCGTTGTCTCCACACCCGTACAGTTCCATCGGCTGGATACAATTTGAAATGAGACTCGCCCGAGCAGGCAACATCTTTCGCGCCATCCACAGTCCAATGTTGGCGTTGGCGGGCCCAAGAGAGGCGTAAAGCTTTGTGTCGTGCAATCTTCACGGTACACGAGTGAGCCTTCGGCTCCGAAAGCCTTTATCGACGATGTTTCGTTGAATAGTTCGCACGCTAACACTTTTTGGTGCCCGAGCACTAAAATCTGAAGCAATTTGCGGAGGGGTTGCACCACTGTCACGTTGAACGATTCTCTTCAGTCGTCGTAGGTCCCGTTCTTGCAGAATCTTTTTCCGGCAGCAGCGATGTCGGAGATTTGATGTCTTACCGGATTTCTGATATTCAAGTTACACTCATGCAATGGTCGTACGGGAAAATCCCCACTTAATCGCTACCTCGGAGATGCTGTGTCCTATCGCTCGAGTGCCGACTATAACACTACGTTCAAACTCACTTAAATCTTGATAAGCTGTTATTGTAGGAGCGGTAACCAATCTAACAACTGCGTCATTCACTTGTTGTCTCATATAGGCGTTGCCAACCGCAAGGCCGTGTTCTGCCTGTTTACATATCCCTATATTTGAATACGCATACCTATTCCAGTTTCTTTGTCGCTTCAGTGTATATATACAGTGTCAAAAACACTTAACAATTACGTATAGAAAATATTAGAGAGTCTCTAGAGAAGATAAAAGAAAAACCCTTTTATGTGGAAAAATGGGACCTGTGCAGCGTCCGATAGGCGTCATTGTATCGACGCTACTGGCGTTGAGCGATTGTGTTCAGACTGCCGTTTAACGTGTAATTAAATTAGAGACGTTGCTGAAAATTGCTTACATTGTGCACAAATGGCATCTGCGTGTAAATGATTATCTAACACATTCAAAACAACCCGGTGTTTCATGAAAAATAGATGTAGCTTCAGTTAAGTGGGCAACCAACTCTTCTGGAGTATCTATCGGTGTCTCGTACATCAAAACGTCCCCCCCCCCCTCTCCACACACACACACAAACACTTACATTCATAAACACGCAAACAAGAAGAAAGCAATCAGAATGAGGTGGGGAAAAGGTACTGGCCCATACCAACCAATCCAACAATTGTAGAAAAAAATGTCTAAATGTCAATG
This sequence comes from Schistocerca gregaria, assembly GCF_023897955.1. Taxonomy (NCBI): domain Eukaryota; kingdom Metazoa; phylum Arthropoda; class Insecta; order Orthoptera; family Acrididae; genus Schistocerca; species Schistocerca gregaria. Next base: position 372,421,240 of record NC_064924.1, read on the forward strand.
GAAATGTGTGGTCGGAGCTGACTCCCAGCGTGATACTTCCGTTAGTAGTGGAAAGATATGGAAATTTCTTCCACCCAGCGTCTTAGGCAGAAAGATACCACATTTATGACAAATCTCTTTTGATGGAGAAACAACAATGTCAACAAAATGCAGTCAGCGTACTGTAGTAGTCAAAACAAGTGTGAACTTTGGCCTACGAGAAGTCCAAAGTCAAACCCTTCAAGGGTGCCTAGAGGGGAATTGATGCACCTTTGAAATTTTTGTAACATAAAAGAGTTTATTTTATCTCCTCTAAAAAGCTCTAAAATTGTCTATGTGTACATAGCTCTTATGTTACAACCCGTATAGTCTCGGGAAGTTACCGACTATTGCACTGTACTTTACCTCCACGAGAAAACACGTAAAATGTCCGATTTACAGATACAATCATACCAAATTTATAACCCTAATATTGACGGTAGTTCAGTAGTTTCTAGAAACCAATCTGCCCGCTACAAAAGGCTGACTCCTACTTACAGTTCATTTATTCCCCATAGTTTTCTTGCTCGTAAGAATGAATTCTGTACAAAATAGTCCCTAAAGTTAAGTCACTTATTTCCATAAGACTTAAAACAAATACTGTTTAATGCGACAGTAACTTCAACAGGAGCGTTTGATATGTAAGTGGCTGCACAGAGGAGATATCTCTAATCTGCTTCCCGTCGAACATGATCAAACGGCATCTTTAATAAACCAGCGTCGCATATTCATATCTCGTATGTATTGGAAGGAAATAATTCCATTATTCAATTGGCTGTTTTGGATATGTAAACTGAACTTGCCACTACGCTTTGCATTTTATAAGAAGCTTACCCACTAGCGATGCGTAACAACATAAACGGTGGAAGTTCACGCTATAAATGGTGCTCCTTAACTTCATGGCTATGAATGGCCCAGCACGTAAAATGAGCAGGGTAGCTCAACTGAACATAAAACATGCAAGTAATTGTGAGTAACGATGATTTAGTTCTAAGATTGAAAGTATTCGTTAAATAAGGCTAGAAGCTTCTTGAAAAGAGGCTCATTTTTCCCTTATTTAAGTGTTGCTCCTAAAACGTTACATTTGCTATAGTAATAGCTTCGACAATGCTAACCTCGTCAGGAAAGATATGAAAGGAAGAGACCGACTGTAATAAAACAGACTGGAATCTCATTTGGCCTCGTGTACTCTTTTGACTGACTCAAGGGACCTCGCGTAAGTGTTCCGCGACTTTATTACGTAGCAGTTTATAACATTTTCTAAGAATTGCAGCTTAGTTGAAGGTAAAATCATTTTGAAAGGAAGGCTGGTTCCCATTTCATAGCGTACAATAAATATAAACAACTATATTCACTTTCTGACAACTACAAATATGTTTCAGTAACTCCTAATATGATGTCTAATATGTGAGGATCAGGTTTCAAATGTACTGGCACCCATCCTTATAAAGGCTGCACCCGATTGTATTAAACCATTGATGACGAAGTCATTGCTGATTTACTACTGCAATCATCCTCGAATGAGTTTGTTCATGTCGATTGCCGTCGACTACTTTAAAAAGCGAACATCAAGTCTGAGCTGTTCTTAAAGGAAAAAACCCATATCAACTCTCAAGCGCAACTACTGCGGCTAGCATATTCTCGATTTGGCCTGAAATAACACCCCCACTTCGCAGGCCGCAGGACCAAAGGAAAAGACCGACCTTCAGTCTGACAGTTTTCATGCAACAAAATCTGAACACATGGAAAAAGTACACGCCATCTACGTCTACGTTCCGCAAGTCACCTTATGGTGTATGACGGAGAGTTATTGAGTATCTCTGTCACTTGTCACTCTGTCATTATAATAGATATCGATCTTCTGCGTGGATTCTGTCCATTTATATTTTAAGTGAGAAAGGTAGGCATGTTGTTGATGAACTGGTGCGGCTACTCCGCTGGAAACACTAAAAGAGAACGAGCTGCAGTTCAGAAATGAAGTGACAAAGATAATCATCTGTTCTAACTTCGTCAAAATATATTTGATTCAGTAAGCAGCAATCAAAGTATACCAAATGGGACCAGAAACTTATCGAGAGCACTTTCACAAATAATCATTCCGTTCTGAATAAAGTCTGGGATCAAAATTGGAGATAAATAGATTAACTGTACGCATCTTGTCAGACTTCGACTTCACGCTGGTTGATTTCTATCACTCTGCTTGGAAGCAGGTTAGAGCTACCGTTAAAATCTCTCCTATCTTTACGACAGGTTGTCAACCAAAGAATATCAAGGACGAAGGTCGCATTCAGAAGTGTTTTTATAGCGGCCCTGCTAGTCGGGCGTGCTACCCACGCGTCTGCCGAGTGTGAGAAGTTAGGAAACATCGTGCCTGTCGGGAAACGCCCAGCCGTATCTCCGGGAGTCCCATCTAATGTTGTTTACCTGCCACCGGCGGTCGTTCCTCAGGTTTGACAGCTGGAAGCTGCACCATTTCGTGCACTGTTTTGGGAGCCACTTAACGTGTATGATGAACGGACAACTCGTAAAACGGATAGGATGGCGTCGTGCGAGTCAGAAATGTAGAAAACCGACAAGAAGGACCGCTTAAATGTGCTGTTTCTATTCGTGTGATTAGCAGACCCGACACGGAGGAGTGCTTGATTCGCGAAAGACACTCTTATAAATATTACGAGATCATCGTCCTAGATTGCTTAATTTAAGTGCTGGTCTGTTCTTCCTGAACTCGCGAAGATCAGATCGTGGACAGTACATGTTAGCATTACCATACGAAGCTATTCGCTGCCTTCTGTAATTTCACCCTGATGTCACAGTTTGATTTATCTACTACACGTTGTCTTCATACTACGCAGAATTTCAAAATATTGGTTTGAAAGTGATTTAATTTTTTGTATCTCTTGTTTGAAATGAAGTAAGTAAATTATCTATTAGTATAACAAGTTGTGCAGCTGCTTTTAAACTTTCAGTTAATAGTTAAGACAAACAATTAAGAGTTGTGTTGTGTCCAACATAGTACCTACAGCGCATCATGTACTCGTTCCATAAAAAGATGTGATAAGTGCAATGCACCGTGAATTTCAACTAGTTGTAAACTACACGGTGACAGTTACTGAACTACACGACAAGAAACGTAAATTAATTACAAATTACGGCGTGCACACACTTTATTCAACATATAAACGTCACTACAGATGAAACTTCCTAGCAGATTAAAACTGTGTGCCGGACCGAGACTCGAGCTCGGGACCTTTGCCTTTCGCGGAGGGGACAAGTGCTCTACCAAATGAGCTACCCAAGCTCGACTCACGCCCCGTCCTCACAGCTTTACTTCTGCCAGTACCTCGTCTCCTACCTTCCAAACTTTACAGAAGCTCTCCTGCGAGGCCTATGTTTGCTACTACTAGTTTTCTATTGGTCAGAAATGCCCTTTTTGCCAGAGCTTTTTGTGTTCTCCTTGCTCCAGCCATCATTGGTAATTTTGCTGCCTAAATAATAGAATTTTTTAACTTTATCTACTTCGCGATCACCAATCCTGATGTTAAGTTTATCTCTGTTCTCACTTCAGCTACTTCTCATTACCTTCTTCTTTCTTCGATTTACTCTCAATCCATATTCTGTACTCATTAGACTGTTCTTTCCATTCAACATATCCTGTAATTCTTCTTCACTTTCACCGACGACACCAATGCCATCAGTAAATCTTATCATTGATCTCCTTTCGGATTGAATTTTAATTCCATTCTTGAACCTTTCTTTTACTTCCGCTATTGCTTCTTCGCTGTATGGCTCCAATAGTCTTACACCCTTTTTAATCTGAGCACTTCGCTCTTGGTCTTCTAGCTGTTATTATTCCCTCTTGGCGCTTGTACGTATTGTATATTACTCGTTTCTCCCAATAGGTTGATCTATTTTTCTCAGAGTTTCGAACATCTTGCACCATTCGACACTGTCGAACTCTTTTTTTCCAGGTCGACAAATCCTATGAAAGTGTCTTGATTTTTCTTTAGTCTTGCTTACATTATCTACCGGAACGTAAGAACTTTCTCTATGGTGCCTTTACCTTTCTTAATGCCAAATGATCGTCATCTAACACATTCCCAATTTTTTTTCCATTCTTTTGTTTATTTTTCTTGTGAACAGCTTAGATGTACAAGATGTTAAGCTGATTGTGCGACAATTGTCTCCTTTGTCAGCTCTTGCAGTCTCCGGAATTGTGTGGATGACGTTCCTTCGAAAGTCAGATGAAATATCGCCAGTCTCATACACTCTACACAACAATGTGAATAGTCGTTTTATTGCCGTTTCCACCAATGATTTTAGGGAATTCCGATATAATGTTATCTATCCGTTGCCCCTTATTTGATCTTCTAAAGCTCTTTTAAATTCTGATTCTGATACTGGATCCCCTATGTCTTCTATATTGTCTTCTGTTTCTTCTTCTATCATGTCATCTGCCTGAGAGAGCTTCAAATGCATATCATAATTCCTAAGTACTTATGAATCGCACTTCTTTGCCCGTTGATTCCTTCGGACTTGTCTCTTAAATTTCCACCTACTCTTCATCATTAGTAAATTGTGATCCTAGAATTTATAGCCACCTGGGCACGTCTTGCAGCGCAGTGTTAGATTTCGAGATCTCCCTCTCCATGATGTAACCCATCTTGAATTTTCCCCTATGTCCAGGCTTTTTCCAAATACTGCATTCCATTCTCACATAGTTATTAGAGTAACAGTTTCTATTATATACTGAAGCGCCGTTCAGTGTCCTCATATACTCTGTCTCCTCATCTTCTGCTTGTGACGTCGGCCTGTATGTTCATATTACTGATTTGTTGTCGATTCCGATGAGTACAACCTTATCACTGAAATGTTCCTAACAGCTCACTCTCTCTCTCTCTCTCTCTCTCTCTCTCGGCCCTACTGTTCCTATTCATAATGAATTATACTCCCGTTATACCATTTTCTGCTGCTGTTGATCCGACCCCATATGCTTCCTCTGGTAGTTATCTACTTTCTACTACACCTCACCGACCTTCCCTATATCTAGAACGAACCTTTAAATATGCATTTCCATTTTCAAACTCTCCAGGTCCCCTACCGCGTTCTGTCTTCTGACATTCCACTCTCCGGCTCTCTCTTCCGTTGGTTATTCAGTCTTTTTTTTTCATGGTCACATCTCCCTTGACGGTCCCCTCCTAGATATCAGAAAAGGGGACTAATCTACGGTGTGGAGATCATCGTGACACTTTTTCGGCTACAGACCACATGTACTGTGAATCCACATTGAGCCGGCCGCGGTGGTCTCGCGGTTCTAGGCGCTCAGTCGGGAGCCGCGTGACTGCTACGGTCGCAGGTTCGAATCCTGCCTCGGGCATGGATGTGTGTGATGTCCTTAGGTTAGTTAGCTTTAAGTAGTCCTAAGTTCTAGGGGACTGATGACCAAAGATGTTAAGTCACATAGTGCTCAGAGCCATTTGAGCCAATCCACATTGAGTCTTTAATGCAGTGGTTTTCACTGTTTCCTGCTTTGTACGCCGTTGATCACTGGTGATTCTTTCGCCTTTTAGAAGCAGCTTTCCACCTTAAGGGCACTCCTTATAGCAGGAGTCGTTGAGTACCGTTGCTGCTCACTTCCATTCAAAATTTAAGCAGTGGCTAGCTTCGAACTCGGGATCCAGGACGTTTTGACTTCCAATCAAATATTTGTAACTGTGTCCACAGAAGACGCCGAACAAACAAACGCACACACACACACACACACACACACACACACACACACACACACACACACACACTCAAACAGGACTTGTGAATGTATTTTTCCTCCAATGGGTTCAGCTGTCATATATACGGAGTACAAGAGCAATCGTTGGATGTGGTTTAAGTGGACAACTTGTTAGCAGTCCATTATTACTACAGTTCGCTTTAACTTATCGATGTGTATAGGTGAAATACCTCTTTCCTTCTCACACAATTTATCTCCACAGAGCTGGAAGGTCATTGGGGCTCAGAAAGTGCGACCCGCTTGGCACTGTCTATTAGCTGAGTACGTGACGTCGGCCTCCAGTGGCAATTTTGCAGCTAAATTCTTTTTGCGAACAAACACTGCAACAGTTATTGTGCTGGAAGGAGCCATGCAGAGGGCGTTGGATGAGTCGGACGTCCACGTGGGAGGTCCTCATGCCTCATGTTTAACAGGTAAGTGCGTATATTAAGTTTTCCTTCGGTACGAATTTGCAGTCACAGAAGACTTCTCCTGCCTAGTTTACAAGCATGAGGCTATATTCAATATATAAGTGATCAGTAATTCCATTCTTTTACATTATAATTATGTTGTTAATAAAGTTGTGTCATCGACGTCAAAAAAGCACAATAAAAATATTCACACTGACGAATCCTATGGTATCTCAGAGTTGTCGCATATAAACGCAAAATAGTGGACATAACAGCGAAAAGTATTCGGTACCTGACAATTCTGCAACAAAACAGACAATACATGACCGAGAGCGTGTAGCTGTTCATGTGCGACACTGCACTGAAACATAAGTTGGCTCGTGAGACCCACAGCTCACGGAGTGGCATCTAGGACGAGGCTGCCTCAGACTTTGTCTTCTCCACAACCGGTACAGCACCTCAAAGGGGCAATTCACATCGCATAATTAAAGATTTGAGTGAGAGTGCCAGCAGTTATTTACTGACAGCTGCAATAAGAACGCGTGTGGGCGAGATACGGCTGCTCTCTAGCATTGCGTAAATATCGAGCCACAACGAACCAGTTAAGCCATAATTACTACGTTTGTTGCTACAAAGTCACTTTCTTGTGTAGCATGCGGTTGAAGAGGGCTTCTTTATTGTTTGAGCGCGTGTTGCTGACTGCAGACCCTTTCTTTGTCTGTTGACAGAAAATAGATCTCAGCCGTCGAGTTCTAACGGAGATTGACGAGAGCCACGGGACTTCTGTTCGAGAAACATAACAGAGTTGTACTCTATCTTCCTCAGCAATAAAGTAATTTGTTTTCTTTACTCGTCGGTTTTTACCATTAAAAGGGTGGTTTTACGACATGGACGTAATCAGAGGTGAGATACTGCATGTTCTGGACAGAATGAGGAAGTGAGTCGCCCTGGCTTACCTGATGTAACCATACTTACGTTTCTTCAAGTGATGTACGGTAGCTACATTGGTCAGCTAAAACGACCACTTGCTTAATAGCGTGATGGTCCACCTCAGAAACGCTATATAGCAGCGATTCTGCATGAAACTCATTCTACAGGTACTTGGTAAGTTTCAGGAGGTGTGTGGCTCCAGACTTCTACGCAGAGGTAACGCAATGTCTGCAAATTACGGGCTGGTGGTTCGTGGGCGTGCAGCTGGCAGCTGGCAGCACATAGCAACCAAGAAGTGTTTCATCGGGTTCACATCACGTGAATCTACCGATGAAGACAGCAGTCAGTGTTCACCATGGTTCTCCTCAAACCACTGCACCAAGGTTCTGGACTCATGCCACTGACAATTATCCTGATGGAGGATATTGTCACCGTCGGTGAAGACATCAGGCTTCTTCAGATGCAAGCTGTCCGCAATAATGTCCATGTAGTCCACAGCCGTCTTGGTGCCTTCGTTTACTGCCATAGGCCACATGGAAGCCTATGTTAAGGTCCTCGATTGCATGAAGCTGCCAGTGTCCGTGCAGCAGTGGGTGTTTCGACTAGCATTTCTCCTGGACGACCACTTATCCTAAAATGATATTCGATCTGATGTAACAATAAATATGTTTCATCTGACTAGCCGACAGGTTTACACAGTCCAAACTCGATGATCCTTTGCCCATTGCACTATGAACTGATGTCGTCAGGTCACCATCGGAACACGGAAGGGTCGTCTGCTCCGGAGCCCCATTTTCTACAGACACCAAAAGAAGTTTTGCATCACCCCTGTTCCCAGAACTCCTGAAGATAGACATTGACTGTGGATATTGCATAACAGACACAGTCACTTGGACTGTTCAGATATGACACTAAACCCGCCTACAGATGTAAACAACCATGCATTGGCAACGCCTATCAGACGGAGGGTTCCAATAACCGATCAGTTCCAGTCATTCCACCAGGAAGGAGGTACACGACTTGCGATGTCTGTAGTTCAACCAGCCCTACAAGGTCAATATAGCAGCTGTTGAATGGCGTCCGCATTGCTACTTTGTGCCAGAAAGGGCTCTCAACAAGGGAAGTGTACAGGTGTCTCGGAGTTAAGGAAAGCGGTGTTATTCAGACGTGGAGGAGACACATAGAGACTGGAACTGTCGACGACATGCCTCGCTCAGGCCGCCCAAGGGCTACTACTTCAGTGGATGACCGCTGGTGGTCATAGAAGGCGCCGCATTGGCTGTGCGATACGTAAATGTCATCCTCCGACCGATAGTGCAACCATATCGGCAGAGTAATGGCGAGGCACTCGTCTTCACGGACGATAATTAGCGCCCCCATCGTGCACAACTTGTGAATGACTTCCTTCAAGATAAATACATCGCTCGACTAGAGTGTCCAGACATGAACCCTATCGAACATACCTGGGATAGATTGAAAAGGACTGTTTATGGACGACGTGACCCACCAATTACTCTGAGGGATCTACGCAGACTTTCCGTTGAGGAGTGGAACAATCTGGACCAACAGTGCCTTGATGAACTTGTGGATAGTATGCCACGACGAATAAAGGCATGTATCACTCCAAGAGAACGTGCTGCTTGGTATTAGATGTACTGGTGTATACAGCAGTCTGGACCACCGCCCCTGAAGGTCTCGCTGTATGGTGGTACAACATACAATGTGTGGTTTCCATGAGCAATAAAAAGAGCGGAAATGATGTTTACGTTGATATCTATTCCAATTTTCTGTAAAGCTTCCGGAACTCTCGGAACCGATTTGATGCAAAATGTTTTTTGATGTGTATACACCGGCCGTAGGACGGTGTGCTCAGAAACCAATGTGCCTGCACCTGCGTTGTACTCTCTCGTCAAATCCGAAAAGTTCTGCGTCTTTGCCGCTTTTCAGAGTGCGAAATCCTCACCCTCTTTAAACTACCTTCCATCGATGCTCACGACGGTAGCACGTGAAAAGGCGACCATGCTCGGCCTTCCCGAGATGCTGGTTTCGGTGCACCAGGCCATAACAGTTTGTCCTCTGTCAAAGTCGCTTACATCAGTGAATTTCCACATTTTCGGCCTCTGTTGTCGGAATAATTCTCCACTTGTTTCCTATTCCCTTTTGTACTTCCCTCTGTGTGTCATGTGCCCACAGCGGTGAAAGGTGGTATTCATCCTAGCGGCTGGCACTGATCATAAAGCTTTGACTGATCAGTATGCGTGTGCCTTGTCGAGTAGAAATTTTCTGAATACATAAATGATCTGGCAACAGTATGTGCAGCAATCTGCGGTTGTCTGCTGATGATGCTGTGATACACGGAAGATGTCGGAGATGAGTGACTGTAGGATGATACAAAGTGACTTAGACAATTTCTAGTTGGTGTGACGATGGCTCTGAGCACTATGGGACTTAACATCTGTGGTCATCAGTCCCATATAACTTAGAACTACTTAAACCTAACTAACCTAAGGACATCACACACATCCATGCCCGAAGCAGGATTCGAACCTGCGACCGTAGCAATCGCGCGGTTCCGGACTGAAGCGCCTAGAACCACTCGTCCACCGCGGACGGTAGTTGGTGAGATGAATGGCAGCTGGCACTAAATGTAAAAGAAATGTTAGTTAATTCGGATGAGTAGGAAATACAAACCCCTAATGTTCGGATACACGATTACTAGTGTCCTGCTTGACACAAGATTCGTAGTTTAAATATCTGGGTGTAACGTTGCAAACTGATATGAAATGGAATGACCATTTTATGACTGCGGTAAGGAATGGTCGACTTCGGTTTATTGGGATAATTTTAGGATAGTTTGCTTCATCCGTAAAGGAGACCGCATGTAGGACACTAGTTGGACCTGTTCTTGAGTACTGCTTGAGTGTTTTGGATCCACACCAGATCAGATTAAAGGAAGACATAGAAGAAATTCAGAGATGGTATGCTGGATTTGTTACAGGTAGATTCGAACAATTAGGTACTATTATCAGTATATAAGCACATAAAAAAGTTTTACATCATTTCGGGTTCGCCGGCCGCTGTGACAGAGCGGTTCTAGGCGCTTCACTTCGGAACCGCCTGACTGCTACAGTCGCAGGTTAGAATCCTGCCTCGGGCATGGATGTGTGTGATGTCCTTAGGTTAGTTAGGTTTCAGTAGATCTAAGTTCTAGGGGACTGATGACTTCAGATGTTAAGTCCCATAGTGCTCAGAGCCATTTGAAGCATTTTTTAACCTCGTTTCCGAGAGTTCAGGAACCTGTACAGAAAATTGGAAGAGAGATAAACACAAATATCATTTCCGCCCTTTTTATTGCTCATGAAAACCACACATTGCGTATTGTACCACCAAACACCGAGGCCTTCAGAGGTGGTGGTCCACATTGCTGTACACATCGGTACCTCTAATACCCAGTTGCACGTCCTCTTGCAGTGATGCATGCCTGTATTCGTCGTGGCATACTATCCACAAGTTCTCAAGGCACTGTTGGTCCAGATTGTTCCACTCCTCAACGGCGATTCGGTGTACATCCCTCAGAGTGGTTGGTGAGTCACGTCGTCCATAAACAGCCATGTTCAATCCATCCCAGGTATGTTCGTTAGGGTTCATGTCTGGAAAACATGCTGGCTACTCTAGTCGAGCGATGTGGTTATGCCGAAAGAAGTCATTCACAAGATGAGCACGATGTGGGCGCCAATTGTCGTCCATGAATACGAATGCCTCGCCAATATGCTGCCGATATGGTTACACTATCGGGTGGAGGATAGCGTTCGCGTATCGTACAGCCGTTACGGCGCCTTCCATGACCACCAGTGGCGTACGTCTGCCCCACGCAATGCCACCCCAAAACAGCAGGGAATCTCAACTTTGTTGCACTCGCTGGACAGTGTGTCCACGGCGTTCAGCCTGACTGGATTGCCTCCAAACATGTCCGATTGTCTGATTGAAGGCATATGCAACACTCAATGGTGAGGAGAACGTGATGCCAATCCTGAGCGGTCCATTCGACACGTTGTTGGGCCCATTTGTACCCCGCAGCATGGTGTCGTGGTTCAAAAGATGGATCTCGCCATGGACGTCGTGTGTGAAGTTCCGCGTCATGCAGCCTATTGCGCACAGTTTGAGTCGTAACCGACGTCCTGTTGCTGCACGAAAAGCATTATTAAACATGGTGGCGTTGCTGTCGGGGTTCTTGCAAGCCATAATCCGTAGGTAGCGGCCATCCACTGCAGTAGTAGCCCTTGAGCAGCGTGAGCAAAGCATGTCATCGAGTGCTCCTGTCTCTCTGTAACTCCTCCATATCCGAACAATATCGCTTTGGATCACTCCGAGACGCTTGGACACTTCCCCTCTTGAGAGCCCTTCCTGCCACACAGTAACAATGTGGACGCGATCAAACCGCGGTATTGACCATCTAGGCATGGTTGAACTACAGACGTGTACCTTCCTGGTGGAATGACTGGAACTCATCGTCTGTCGGTTCCCCTCCATCTCATAGACGCTGCTCATGCAACTTTAGGCGGGGTTAGTGACATCTCTGAACAGTCAAAGGGACTGTATTTGTGTTACAATATCCACAGTCAACGTCATTCTTCAGGAGTTCGGGGAACATGGTTGATGCAAAACTGTTTCCGATGTATGTATCTACTCGTATAAACAAAATTTTTGTGCATATTTGTAATTTTCTTTTAGTTGCGTTAGAAGATCTCAGTCATTATTTTGTAACAATGTCTACGTTCGTTCTGTCATATTTGCATATGATTGTTACAACAATGATTTTTACAGCAGACATAAGCATTAAATTTCTGGTTTTCATAGAGGCAGAAAAGGAAGCTACATGAAAATGTTAGAAATCCACAAACATTCAGTAAAACATGATCGTCTTGTACACGATGTCTGTACGCAGGATAACAACTTTGCAGAAATTATATAGCTGGATTCTACCGCTAGAAGCTATAGGATATCATTCGGTTATGACAGAAGTGGTAGATTTCTAAAGCCTGTCTTACTGATCAAAAATCTAAGGGTAACGCCATTAAGCGATACGAAACGGAACGAACATGTGAAATCAATGTTAAAGGAAAGCGAATGGAATGCTTCGTCTGTATGTATATTGGAAGGACTGTGAGAAAGTGCTGTGAAACCTTAAAAAAAGTGCATACGTTAGTATATCCCATTTCAGAATACTGTTAAAATGTTTCAGATCTTATCAAGTAAGCTGTACAACACACATCCGCGGAATTCATGCATTACAACGCCCGTAACCGGTTCGTATAGCGCATATGAAAGAGTAACATCGATAGTCAGCGTGTTTAAGTGGGAATCGTTTTGGAAGTAATCCGAAGTGGTTGCCGCAAAGTACTGTTGGGAGATCGGCTACTGGAGGTAGACTGTCTATCAATTTTACTGCCTCTGTCGGGTGTCTCTTGTAGGCATATGAACGTAGCGTAAGAGATTGGCACGTATAAGAAGTGGTCATAAAGAGTCTGAAAACTTGTAAAGGGGCTGCAGTGGAGGCTGCACTGAGAAATAATTGCTAAGAAGAAAATCATATACGTTGCATAGTTTCCGAGTTATTTATAATTGAAGTTAGCCAATCAGGTTGTCGCGCGTGGAGATTCAAGCACCCTGCCAGAGACAGTGTTGCCAAACGTATTCTTCGTATGATTTCCTCAAGCCGAAAAAATTTTGCTTTTGCTGAAGTAACTCAGATCTATCACTTCCGAAAATGGCACATTTTAACCAGTAAGAGAATTTGAACAAGTGGTAATTCACAGATGTCTGAGCATAACCTCACATTAGTGCGTGGCAGTGCTTGAACTTGACTACGCGAAGACCCGATTGGATAACTTCAATGCTAAATAACTAGGAAATGGCGCGACGTGTCGATTTTTCTTTTGTAAACAATTATTTCTTAGCTTAACCTCCACTGCAATACCCTTGCAATCTTTCCAGTCAGGTTTTGACCACGCTGTTAGGTGTACAAATGATTATTTAACCCTTGGACCTTTTGCCAACGCGATAGGACAAGCAGTGGCAAATTCTGGTAGCAAGTACCCTCCGTCATACATTTCATGGTAGTTCGCGGAATGTTTATGTCGATGCACAGGTAGGTGAACCGCTGAGCGTCTTTCCACTATCCGCTGGGTTCGCTTCGCAATCGGACCGCGCCCTGTAGGATGCCAGGCAACCTCCCACTTTGTTCTCGGAATGAGTTGCCTCAGGCGACGCGCCGTAAATCCAGGCGGTGTTCCAGAATAACAGATTCGGTGCAAGTTTATTTATAGCAGGCTACGGCCGCGCTAACTCCCACGCGCCACGCCTTTCGCATTGTTCACGCCGGCTCTGTCTGGTTACGTTTGGAGGAGCCGTTCCAGTCACAATCGACCAGGACGTAGCCGCCTTCGGACCAACTCGCTTGTCGGAAGCGAAGAGACCCACGCCAGACGTCGTATTTATGTAAGATTACTGAACATGCTCAAGACAAGAGAAGGTCTCCTATGGACGTACACAGTGACCAGTAATGGAGCAGTATTTGGCAAAAATTAAGGCCCTTTACGAGTGGAGTGGAGAGCGCTATGGAGAACACAGTGTTCGTAGTTCAATGTCTTTCGAAGCAGATTCAGCATATTAGGTTATGAAGAAAGCTATGTATAATATTAATACTATATTCTGACTACGTGAACATATATGATATTAACAGAAGTTCACTTTTTCTCAATACCAAATCGTTGGTAGGTAAAATTTGTAGGAAGTTAATACTGCTTACACATACTTGCTCAGTCAGTAGCTACACAAGTCGTAAGATTCTGTGACTATAGAAGAAGTAGACGAGTATCTCACTACCAAGAACTGACTGGTGCTCTGTTCAACTCTTGCGAGTTTTATCGAACAACAGTAGACGTACTGACATTTTAGAGCAAACTCGTATTTACGAGGATAATCCTAAAAGTAAAGTCTCCTATTTTTTATAAGTACATAGACCTGATTATGTCTACAGTGGTTTACATCAGTTTGCAGCTTGAACATTTAGCTATTTTTCGACATAATCACCATTTCTGTCGATGCATTTTTGTAGAAGCTGCGGCAGTTTCTGCCATACCAGCTCGCCGCCATTCTGTTCAAAAGTTATGAATCTCTTCTTTCATCTCGACGTTGTAGTTGAATCGCTGGGACCACAATTAACGCTGACAGGTACTGTGAGACACTGAAAAAACTCAAACGGGCTATTCAGAACCGGAGAAGAGGAATGTTGAGCAAGGGCGTACACATTCTCCATGACAACGCTCGCCCACACATCGATCGGCAAACCGTTGCTCTCTTGCAACTGTTTCAGCTGAACATAATCACCCACCCACCCTATAGTCACGACTTGGCGCCCAGTGACTATCACCTGTTCTCTATGTTAAAAGAACATTTCGCCGGAAAGCGATTCAGCTCCTAAGACGAGGTGAAAGAAGAGGTTTATAGCTTTCTGAACAGCATGGTGGCGAGCGGATATGGCATGGGCATACAAAAACTGCCACAGCGTCTACAAAAATGCATGGACAGAAATGGTGATTGTGTTGAAAATTAGCTAAATATTCAAGCTGCAAACTGATGTAAACCACTGTAGAAATAAACAGGTCTATGTACTTATAAAATAATAGGAGACCTTACTTTGGGATTATCCTCGTAATAACTGACGCCATAGCTTAGGAACCATGATCTCTATTGTTATAGGAAATGAAGAACTGCCATCTGTATCTCATTTTTTATAGTTATATCAACGTACTAGCTTTATAATTTATTTACATAGACCAAGTCATTGCTTTCGATAGAAAATGAAAACGGAATGGCTTGAAAGGCTCATAAGAAAACAATCTAGTGTTCTTACATGTGAGACTTTAGTACAAAAAAAAACCTTTAGTGACTTAAATGTATAGTGCAGGATATCATCAAGTGAAAACTCGATGATTTCAAAACACGATAACCGAGCTTCGAGATATCGAAATAAATAGATATTATGTATCCTGCGAGTGCGGGAGCTAACTTCTAACTTGCTTAGTTCCTTGGCACTGTCTGCCAGAGGACATTGATCGTTGTTACATGTGAGACTTAGTTATAAAATAATCTGTTTAATACTTGGATTCACACAGCTACAATTATGATGTCAGTGTGCTACAGTATCGAAATAAACTGATATCTGATGTATTTTACGAGTACTGCTTGTGAAGTTGTTTCGTTCACTAGCACTGTCTGACAGACACTGATGAACCAACTGCTGACTGTTCGTGTTACATGTTTAATCTATGAGTTACCCACAGGCGGCCGGAGTGGCTGAGCGGTTCTAGGTGCTACAGTCTGGAAACGCGCGACCGCTACGGTCGCAGGTTCGAATCCTGCCTCGGACATGGATGTTGTGTGATGTCTTTAGGTTAGTTAGGTTTAAGTAGTTCTAAGTTCTAGCGGACTGATGACCTCAGAAGTTTAGTCCCATAGTGCTCAGAGCCATTTGAACCAAGTTACCCACAAAAAGGGCAATGAAATTAAATAGCCGAATTTATTGTGATGAAATGGGTATTTGAGAACTCCGTGGGAGAGTACTGTTATTTGATAAATACTTGTGGGAGTAAAATGCTAAGAATGAATTACTATTCAGTTGCATCCTGTACAAGTACCATATAATAGCATCTACATCTGCATAAGTACTAAGCAAGCGACTGTATGGTGCACGACGGAAGGTACATTGCACCAATATTGTTTTTCTTTACATTCAATTCGCGTGCTGAGCGAGGAAGAAATTACTGTCTATATCTGCCCTAATCTTGTAATGACCCCTACACGAGATATACGGTGGTGATGGCGGCACCGTCTTCTTAAAATAAAGGTTCTCTAAAAGGCCCACCAGGGATTTCGTGAGAACTACATCGACTTTCTACTAAGGAAACCGATTTAAGTTTCTCGTGCATTTGTGTTACATTTTCGTCACGGCTATGCCCAGTAGTAACGATCCTATTAGCATTTGATGCCTGTCGTCATACCTACTTGCTGTAGATGCCAAACACTCGAACAATATTCTAAAATTCACCGCAATAGAGCCTTTAAATCTGTAAAGGAAATTGCATTTTCTCACAACCGTTCCTACAAATCTGAGTCTTTCATTCTAATAAGCAAATGAGATGTCAAAGGTCCCAGATGTCGCCATCAGAGGATAAATTTTGTCAAGTGACCATGGTACTAAGCTGTTCAACAATATGCTGAACCCCTCATTGATAAGATGACATGATTTGTAGTCGTTATTCACTTGCAGTACTTACACGAGTGGCGTTCAGTAAGTAGTGCAACACCTTTTTCTGGAACCAAGTTGGTTTTATTCAGGATTTCAATACACCACATTATACCCCACCCTTTTGTCTACAAAACCCTACTTTTCAACATAATTTCCGTTTAATGCTACGGCCTTACGCCACCTTACTGGGAGGACGTGAATGACCGCATGGTAGCGCTCTACTGGCCTATGTCAGAGCCAACGTTTTGCGCATGGATAATCTCCCCGTCATCCACGTACTGCTTCCCGCGGGGGCCAAAAGAATGGAAGTCAGAAATTGCGAGATCCTGCCGGCTGTAGGGTGGATGAGGAAGAACAGTCCACTTAAGTTTTGTGAGGTCCTCTCGGATATGCAGAGCTGTGTGACGCGTTGCGTTGCCACGGAGAAGAAATTCTTTTGGATTTTTGTAGCAACGATCACTCTGGACTCGTTTCTCAGATTTCCTGAGGGCAACACGGTACATTATGAGGGAGGGCATCAAACAGAATATCCCCTTCAGAGTCCCAGAAGGCTGTCGCCATGGTTTTATCAGCTGAGGGTGCCATTCCATGGATCGCCATTTCGTTTCCTGTCCGAAGTGATGAAGCCATGTTACATAGCCTGTAAGAATGTTCGACAAAATATTGTCACTATTAGCCTCGCTAAGCGCAAGCCGTTCGGTACAGATCTTCCTTTTTTGCTCTTTATGGTCTTCTGTTAGGCGGCGAGGAACCCAGTAGACATACATTTCTAAGCATCCCAACGTGTGGACTACAAACAGAGACGTCCAGTTGCAGATTGAGGTACATAGTGGCGATTCCCCGATCACCTCGAATGAGAGTTTTCGCACGTTCTAACATTGCAGGAGCCACACCTGCGTGCATTCTGCCAGCATGTAGGAGATCAGACAGGTTTGCGAGACCTTGCCGCGATGACGACAGACGCCTCGCCAACGACTCACCGTGCTTTTGTTTGCTAACCTACTGAACCTACTGAACACCTGCGATGCTCTGGTTTTGAAGGCTACGTATAGCATAGCTTCCTATCGGAACTTCATGAAACTATTGGCTTTCAAGCGGGAATATCCCACAACGTCCCACAACAAACTGCGTATTTTTTCAGTGGATAGTGGCCGAGAAAAAAATCTGTACCATTACTTATTGAAAGCCAGTCCCAGAAAATGACGATTGTGCGCGAACAGTATGCTCGATCGCTAAACGTGAAGTTCGCATTTTATAACCGAATGCTTCGCGATATAGAGATAGCTGCTTGTGATAAGACTTTTGATTGCCGTGTGTTAGGCGGCTGGGTGCGCAGCGGCCAGCACGCGACGCCCCGCCGCCCTGGTCGCTGTACCTGGAGTGAGTCGCGCGGGCGTTATCCCCTGCCCGTGACTAATCGGCCGGCGCGCTGCAGCGAGTTATTCCGCGAGCCTCGCGGCCGCAAGATTTATGCGCGATTAATGGCGGCGTGCGCCCGCGCGGGAACCAACCTGCCTGAGTCAGCGCGGACTGCGGCGAGTCCCAGCCGAGCGGCCAGCGGGCGCCTCCGCCGCCGCCGCTTCTTCTCAGCAATTGGCGCACTGGCTGCAGCACTGATGTAGCTCCAAGAGCTGTCCTCAATTCCCTGATACCTGTCTGTGATGACGTCCGCAGAAATACCGACTCGTGAATCTCAGAGCACAACTGTTTTAGCATTCCTATCGTACTGATTAACATCCCTGTTTAGGTCTAGGTTTCTTGAGGTTTACCCTTGGTCATAAGATGAATATTGGAAATATCAACCGTTAGTGCTTCGGAAAGATACACGATTGGTTGAGTTTGAGGAAAGATCCTATGCCTCCCAAATCTATACAGAGTCAAAACAGAACAAACTAGATTAAGCCTTACTATCCGCTGGACCGAAACCTGTCCTACCCGTTACTAATGACTCTATCTGAGCCGTTTTCGGAAGGGCCATTGGCACCGATCGACCGCCGTTGCCAGCAGCGCTTGGTAGATCCGGATGGTGACCCATACAAGTCCTAGCCAATCCCAACAGCGCTTAACTTCGGTGATTGGCGGGAACCAGTGTTATCAGTACAGCAAGGCCGTTGACAACAGTCACTAACAGTAAGCCTATGGTTAAATCAATCCTGGATGAGAAGTAGGGCATAGAATATTGGGTTACGATCCAGAAACGAAAATATGACAAGCTAATGATGCCATACGTATCCAGACGATACGCACCTCCACACCGCGTCTGCATTCGCCATAAGGCAGAGTATGACAGGACGGCCAGTAGACATCCCTTGGGCCTCTTCAACACAGTAGGTGTTGAAAATGGTTTACACGTGCCTCAACGCAAGCATGTACGCGCCGTATCGTGTTCTGTATTACACGTTGACATTGGCCAAGCTGCATCCGAACAGTGTCAGAGGCAGTATGAACACGCTGCTCCAATGGCTTTACATCTGGAATGGGTTCTGAATACACGATACTTTCGAGATGCCCCATAACCACAATTCGCACTGGTTGAGGTCCAGTGAACGAGCAGGCCATGCAACTGGACCCACTCGTCCTATCCATCGAACAGGGAAGACACGATTGAGATGTGTCTGCACGTTAACTCCGAAGTGGACTGGAGCTATCATGTAGCAGCCACATAATCCTCCGAATCGACAACGGTACGTCTTACAGCAGGGCAGGTCAAGTCACGCGCAAGAATGACCTGTTAGGTGACGTAGAAGGAAGACTGGTCCCAAAATACCGTCCTCAATTTTCATGGCCCATAGATTCTGGCTGCACCGACGCTGATGATTCGCTGTCACCATACTGTGGGGGTTTGCATACTATCCCACAGATGGCTGTTATGAAAGTTGAAGATATGGCTTCGCGTAAATGTGGTCTCATTTGTGAATAGGATGGATGACAGAAATCTCGGAATTGTGGTTGCCTGGTGGATAAATCGGTGACAAAACTGCTTTTGATGTGGAAAGTCTGTCGCTAGTAGGTCCTGCATATGCTGTGAATGATAAGGGTAATAATAATTGTCATGGAGAATGTTTCACACGGTCGTCTGGCTTACCCTGTACTGGTGGGCCAACTGCCTGGTACTGACACGGCGGGCGCCTTCCACAGTGTTAATCACATTTTCCTCAAAGTTTGCTGTTCGAAGATTTCGGGTACATCCTTCAAAATTTCTTGCTTGCTGAAACGACCCTGTGTCAGACAAATGGCGAAACACAGTTGTAAACATTTAATGCTGTGGTGGTTGTCGGACCGGATATGCCTCCTGATACAACTTTGCAGTCCGCGTCCGTTACCATTTGCCTTTTTGTAAGTATACACCAGGTCGGCAAGCTCTCGATTCAAATGCGGAACCATCGTGTACAACGCTGTCTCACATCCAATTGAAGGTGAATCAGCAAAATAAATAAATCGGGTACAACATTACCAATGTCTATGGTAGGAGAGGGCACTTAGGGCACAGTATGAGGTACAGTAGCACCCTCTAGGAAGAAACTATGCATAATGTAATTATGGCTGGATGCTACAGCGCCTATTCGAGCGCAGAGTCTGTAAGAAAGTATGATTCAATAAATGGTCTCTAGAATGGAAACCATGCGTTTGCGGACAGATCTTCTTTGTTCCGTATCCTTCCATCGATCAGTTCCTAGAGTTTGTACACGGTGGAAAGAATCACCCTATATATAAATTTTGGTAGCGTTTTACATTGCATGTTGGTATCCTGGGTGCTATGGATTTATTATTTACTTATCGATTGTAATGTTTTATTTGTAGTTCGCTGTTGCTATTTGATTTTAAATATTGTCATTTTCTCATTTGGCTATATTGGGTTGAACTGTGAACACTCAAAATGGAGTGCCAAATGGATAAATCAGAACATTTCCGACATATTCTTGGGTTTCAGTTGAATGGAGGGGTGACAGCAGCAGAGGCAGCCAGAAGCACTTGCGCTGTCTATGGAGATAATGCCATTGGACAGAGCAGGCAAGAAAATGGTTTTCTCGTTTTAAGGAGGACCGGTTTGACATTGCTGACTCTAGACGTTCAGGAAGACTTTCGTGGTTTGATGAAAATCTTTTAAGCACATTATTCCACAATTGTTCACTTCTGTGTGCCCGAGAACTGAAAGATGTGATGAACTGTGATCATTTGACCACTGTGCGACATTTGCATGCAGTGGGGAAGGTTCAAAAATTGGATGTACTGGTGGGGTATGCTGTAAGACAAAAGCAAAAAAAAGAAAGGTTCAAATGGCTCTGAGCACTATGCGACTTAACTACAGAGCTCATCAGTCGCCTAGAACTTAGAACTAATTAAACCTAACTAACCTATGAACATCACACATATCCATGCCCGAGGCAGGATTCGAACCTGCGACCGTAGCGGTCACCCGGTTCCAGACTGTAACGCCTAGAACCGCACGACCACTCCGGCCGGCAAAAGAAAAAAAAAGGAAAAGAAAGGAATGGCTGAGATCAATAAAGGAACAGCTCCTCGTACAAAGACCTGCTGCATCCACAAACGGTAATGTTATGCATCTGGTGGAGCAGCGATGGCCTAGTGTGCTAGAAATAGCTAACATTTATTGTCAACAACTGAGACGTCTTGCGGACGCATTCCAACACCAGGAAGACTCCATGAAGTGCTGCTACTCGATAACGCCCGCCCGCATTCTGCTAGACTGACAAAAAACACAATACAGCAGATGGGTTTGGAAGTCATTCCGCACCAACTTTATTCACATGATCTTGCATCCTCAGATTTTCACTTTTTTCGCTCTCTATCGAGCAACGTTCAAAGAACTTGCTTTCCGGATGAAAATGGGCTCCGAACATGGCTCGACGAGTTCTTCACCTCAAAACGATGTGATTTCTACAGTCGAAGAATCGAAAAGTTACCCCTACGTTGGCAGACAGTTTTTCAGAAGTGAGAGGCAATCTATTATTGATGACTAAAGTCTCTGTTATTTATATCTGTTGTGTTTATTGGACTTGTAGAAAAACGCGAGGAACTTATGCATCAACCCCAGATCGAAAAGCCTCCTGCTACTCCTAAAGGGCACTGGTTGGCTGCACTGCAATCACGGGGAGTGAAACTACAAGATACACCCTGTTTCGACGTTATCAATAGTGGGCTGGGGCTTTTATTGTTTTTTCTCCCTGCTCAAGTCAAACCAAATCACGACCCAGTCGAAAAGAAGAACCCAATAATCCACCCTCCCCCTTATGGATAGAGAAAGAAAACGATAAAAAGAAAACTAAAAGATAAAATAACCATGAACCTTCTGATGTTTTCAGACTGTTTCACACGAGCGAATATCTGTCTAAACTGACTGCTCCTGGACAGTGCGCTCCATTTGCCAGCGTCTAAATCAGCAGGCTGTCACATCGAGAGTAGGTGGGTAACGTCAATGGTCAGCTGCTGCTGCTGCCGAGCGTACGGTTCGAAAAGTCTAGGTATGATGACTGCGCTCGCACAGAAAAGGGGGAGCAGTGGCGCCGTCTGCCAACGTCGTGTCTCTCCTTGTTAACAGATGTTACAGTAATCGGTTGTGTGTCTCTGTGTCTTCTTGATCATTACTGTACCATTCCTTTTTTTTCATAACATACTACGAAGGCTGCATGAAAATTTGATTTTTTACAACGCAAGAAAAGAGTTTACAGTAACTGGACAAAGAGAGAGCCTACATTTTGCGTAGGTAATAACGTAAATAGACAAAGTAGTTTTTAATCGAAACTCTTTTTTAAATAAATTCACACCTATACTCCGCAAGCGATCTCATGGCTTCTGGCAGAGGGTACTTTTGCCATCACTGCGCATTCAGCCTTTCCTGTTCCGTTCACGAGCGGTACCGTGAAGATCGACCGTCGATAGACCCCCATTTGAGCTCTAAGTTATCTGATTCTCTCGTTGTGGCCACTACGTCAGAAGTGGAGAAGTTGGAGAAGGTAATAAACTACCCGACGTGGTTCGAACGTAAGCTCTCAACAGTCAGCTTTTCCGTTACGCACAACGCCTGTCTTACTAGCGTCTGTCACTTTACTTTACCTAATATACCCGAGTTTCTGTCGTGATAACTGAATTATCCTCTGACGAAACGCGAAACTCCCTTGACAGAGAAATATAGTTTTTGATAATATTTTGCACATACAGACCGAAGAACGAAGCAAAAAAATGGCGCTACTTATTTCTTTCAAAATGTAGTTTGAGGTGTACGTATGTATATATCTTCTCAAACAAATAGTTGCAAGCATTTTGAAATGCTTGGACCAAACTTTCACTCTATTAACGGAGTTCTCTACAATTTGAAAAATTTAATATAGCACCCTTACCTAGGAACACTCTCTATAAGCATTGCTTTAGTCATTAATAAAGCTCACTATCATTCTCATTTACTTATTGTTGTTACCATATTTCGACGTTTTGTAAGAATGATAGGCCATCATAACCTTACTTTCACCGTTAAGTATCGTCAGAATACATTTTGGTGCGGATTTATAAACACAAACAACCGCTAATGGCTACCGAGTTTCAGTAGAATGATAAAACGCCACGGGCGCTACAGCAGACACATTTGCCACGATTAGTCGATTGAGACAAGGAAGCCCCCCATGTACGATTTCTGTGATAACAGCTTATGACCATGTTCTGCAATACAGTACAACCATTTTTAAAAAATGGTTCAAATGGCTCTCAGCACTATGGAACTTAACATCTATGGTCATCAGTCCCCTAGAACTTAGAACTACTTAAACCTAACTAACCTAAGGACATTAAACAACACCCAGCCATCACGTGGCAGAGAAAATCCCTGACCCCGTCGGGAATCGAACCCGGGAACCCGGGCGTGGGAAGCGAGAACGCTACCGCACGACCACGAAATGCTGGCACAACCATTTTAATCTATTAAAATAAAGATATCGTAAACAATATCTTGATTACAGATTGGCACTTTCACACTACAAAGGATAATAAGCTCTAATGACCGACAGATTAAAACTGCCTGCCGACCCTCAAATCCAACTCTGGACTGTGCCTTAGGCAGGCAGCAGTGTTAGCAACCATGCCTTTCCACTATTACTAAAGAAAATAAATCTCCTGAATGAGTCCGCGATCATTGTGCATTTATGTGAATAATGCCGCCTGTAATTACGTTTCGTCTGCTGCATCGCATCAAATCTTAAAACTTGTAAAACAAAGTTCATTGACAGTATCAATAACACCTATGCATGAGCAGTACGCCACCTCACCCGATCAGGCCTCACGACCTGACTCATGCTGACATCTTTGCGATCTACAACAGAGTGTTTACATCATCATTTATGTGAAGTATCATTCATTTCATTAAATACTTCTCATGAAAACGGACAAGTAGCAGAACTTGCAATGTGCTAACAAGTTTCCATCTAGTCATCTTCAGCAGAAAACCTTGTTTCAATACACACAGTAGATAATATGCAAAAACGTTGCTTCAAAACGACGATGTTACTGGGCTTGTGATCAGAGGAGATTGTACCAATTACACTTGTAAACAAAGCAAATGATCTTAAATGTTTATTTTCGTCATCCACAGCAAAAAATGTACATTAATATAGGAGGTTTAGACTGTATTCCTCATATTCAGTAAAAAACTTTCTGTAGCCTAGATCGAATAAATACTTCTTTATTTTCGACAACCGGTTTCGACACACATTGCTACCATTATCTCGTCTTCAAAAATTTTTTATCAGGAAATGTGTTCATTGTGAATTAGAACCTCATGTCAAGTTGTCTTATTAGGCATGGAATTAATAATTTAAATTGTGGTAGGGTTTTGTGGGACCAAACTACTGAGGTCATCGGTCCCTAAGCTTACACACTACTTATTCTAACTTAAACTAACTTACGCTAAGACACACACACACACACACACACCCATGCCCGATGGAGGACTCGAACATCGGACGGAGGCAGGCGCGGGTACCGTGGCAAGGCGCCCTAGATCGCTCGGCTACCCCGCGCGGCTATTAGGCACGGAAGGTAGCACGTTATACATTTTATCCAGTAATATGACAACTTGACATGAGAGTCCAAGTCACACTCAAAACGTTTTCCTATAAAATGTTTTTGAATAATGACGGAAAAGTCTGCCGAAATCGGTACTCGAAAATAAAGGAGTATTTATGAAATCTTGGCTATAGCTTTTTACGAAATAAAACAGATCGCTTCTCCTCAACATGAGAAAATTCGATTCTTTACAATTATTGTGCGTAACTCGTCAAACGTTCTTCACGAACTGCTTCATCATTGGCCATGCGTCTAAAACACTAATTATAATTAAAGTTTTATATGGCGATAGTTGACTGAAATAAAATTGTTTCAGAATAAATCACTTTAGATGAGTTATTCACTCTAATTTTTCTCCGTTCGGTCAGGCGGAGGACGTCCCTATGAGCACACACTTACAGAAAGAGAATGTACGTCAATGTTACAAGTTAAATTCTTCCATAACGGGCTGAGCGTTAGTTTCCGACATAGGAAGAGAGGACCAGACGCTGGCAGCATGCGCCCCTGCACGTAACAACCACAGGTTTTTGTGTGCTCTTACTTGTCCGTTTAGGTGAAGGCCGGAAAAAGTGACATTTTTGTACTAATTACATGAGACACTGGGACCTAAATAACTTAACACATGGGACAAAGTTTACATGTTTCACAAACGGATCGACTTCAAAACTTTTTTGATGCTGTAATGATATGGCGGAGTACGGTAACACTCATAAGTAAAATGGCCCGCTATGAGCGAAAGATTATCCAAAAGTGCTAAATTTCATGACGGCGAAATATTGATGTCTAACAAATTGGATTTAGATCATATAAATCGATTTCTTTAAAAAGCCACCCAAACACGTGTATCATCATACAAAGAAATAAATTTTATTGGTTTGAACGTTATTTATGTCTTAAGCTGAAGACTATTGACCTAGTTCTAATAATGCAAACTATCCAACCCATGCATAAGAAATTCTCGGTTAACTTGAGTGGCAAATTCGGATAAAAATCCAAAAATTTCGATGACTGCTCCATCATCAAAAAAATGGTTCAAATGGCTCTGAGCACTATGAGACTCAACTGCTGTGGTCATTAGTCCCCTAGAACTTAGAACTACTTAAACCTAACTAACCTAAGGACATCACACACATCCATGCCCGAGGCAGGATTCGAACCTGTGACCGTAGCAGTCGCACGGTTCCGGACTGCGCGCCTACAACCGCGAGGCCAACCGCGGCCGAGGCTCCATCGTCGTCTGTCTGTCATGAAACTGGTGATACACCCTCTTTAATATCCAGAGGGTGGCATGTGATTGACTATATTACAGCCGGCTGCTGTGGCCGAGCAGTTTTAGGCGCTCCAGTCCGGAACTGCACTGCTGCTACGGTCGCAGGCTCGAATCCTGCCTCGGGCACGGATGTGTGAGATGTCCTTAGGTTTGTTAGGTTTAAGTAGTTCTAAGTCTAGGGGACTGATGACCTCAGATGTTAAGTCCCATAGTGCTCAGAGTCATTTGAATAATATTTTTTGTTCAAATGATTCAAATGGCTCTGAGCACTATGGGACTAAACTTCTGAGGTCATCAGTCTCCTAGAACTTCGAACTGCTTAAATCTAACCAACCAAAGGACATCACACACATCCATGTCCGAGGCAGGATTCGAACCTGCGACCGTAGCGGTCGCGTGTTTCCAGACTGAAGCGCCTAGAACCAGTCGGCCACACTGGCCGGCGACATTAATGTTCCGGTCCGCGGTTCTCCGTATGGACTGTCAAACGCAACTGCTGCCACACTCACAATGAAGATTATAAATTTCTGTCATTTTAGGCCGATATTGTCTTTAAAAGGACGCAAAATTTATTTTAAGACAGCCTATCGTTTTCTCTCGTAAAACAAACAATTTCATTAGCCTACACATGACAGTGAAGACACAGGCTTTACAGTTCGTTGCGCTAAGTAAATGCAACATACATCTCGAAGAAGAATGATTTATCAACTCAAAACTTCATTTTATCTGCAGTTGAAATTAAAGAACTGTCAACAGGAAGACGGAAGAAACAATTTTTCGAATTTAGTAGAAGCGCTTAAACGCACTGAATACACGATGAGAGCGTCCCTTCAGTCATTCCGAAAGCTAAGAAGCATGGTCCCTCTGGATATGCGGAGGCGGAGCGCCGCTTTGTTTTGGCGCCGGTGCCTCGGAGCGCAAGACCGGCGAGGCACCTGCTGGCTGCAGCCACCTTGCCTGCAGCAACAGGTGGGGCGACCGGCTGACTGCTGCTGCCGGCGGGTGCAGAGGAGAGCTTCCGCTCCGACCGCCGCCACTTTCGCGCACACAATAAATGCCCCGCTAAATCATCAAACCGTATACAAGTCCGTTTATGTCTGGCTGCACCCCTACCAATATAATTTACTGTACCTGGGAACACAGTAATTTGCGTCTTTATTTGATGATTTCAATCTCGTCGGAAACGTGATACTTATGTCTTGAGCTGATAACAGGATCATTATTACCTTTCCGTCTTCTTTGTAACGTTGAAAATAGTAGTCGATGTTGCACGACGGTGTAATAACGTTTAATCGAAAGCGTCCGGTGATTTGCCCCGTCAGTCCAAAAGGTTCCGAGACTGGATTAGTAAAGGAATAGACAAAAGTTAAGATGGTTTTAGCGTTTCAGGTCCCGGCTGTTTCTACTGTTAGGCAAGACTAGGCAGCTGCACAGGGCGGCGAAATTTTAGGAGCGGCAAAGGACGAAAAAAATTAATCTCAAATCAAACAGGGAAAAATTAAGCAAATCAGGATGAAAAATAAGAAAGAGGAAAAATTTAATATTTTTTTTTCAAAAGCGTTCTGAACAGTAGTCTTTACTTACTTTGACGAAAGTAAACAAATTGCCTCTACCTACCTCAAAACTAAAGCAGCCGCTACTGAGTACAAAACGGAAACAAACGGGACATTGATTAGTTTATTTTAAGCGTTGGAGCCGGCTCGTAAACTGGCTTGCGATCATGTTGCGACTTGACACCATACCTCCGTCGGCCCCTGTGTTTGTCTCTGCAGATAATTTGTCATGCGCCAGTTAAACTGAGGACAGTCCCCAGAAACTGAGAATGTCTGAACACTTTAGATTAACGATTAAAAGTATAATATCAGATCTGTATTGTATGTTGGCAGTGGTGGTTGGAGGGAAGAGGGCGGAGGTGGGATACTCGAAAGGTCGGTAGTAATAAAAGAGAAATTGTGTCATCTTTCAGTTCTCGACTGGGGCGGTAAAACACCTATCAATGGCCCTGCTTCAGGTCTTGTACATAATTTTCCTCCATTGAGTACAACGCACAAAACGTTCCCACAACCACGTGAAACTGTCAGAGAAGTACTTCTTTGGGATCTTGTTCAGTTCGTCCGTCACATTGGCTAGAATGTTAATTACTTTTTTAAAAAAAAATCCAATGGCTCTAAGCACTATGGGACTTAACATCTGCGGTCCTGAGTTCCCTAGACTGAGATCTACTTAAACCTTACCAACCTAAAGGACATTACACTCATCCATGCCCGAGGCAGGATTCGAACCTGCAACCGTAGCAGCAGCGCGGTTCCGGACTCAAGCACCTAGAAGCGCTCGGCCACACCGGCCGGCTCACTTACGTCTTGAGAACGTTGATCTTATGTGAATTTCTGCACTTTGTTGTTTTGTCATCACCCTTGACGATCTTTTTCAGAAAAGATTTACCGTCGGTTTGCTTTTCAATCAAATCTCGGCAGGCGTCTAAGCATCATCCTGTTTGCTCGCGAGTCATGGTGTGGGGCGAAAAACTGTGTACACAACTTTCTCTTCTTCCGTATGGTGAAAGTCTTTAGCTATCGATGTAAAGATGCTGCACCTTTGCGATTCGTGACATAACGGTGTCGTCACGCTATAGGCGCACGCACACTACTCAATGCCTGCTTGCAACTAATTGGTTGAATGAGCGTCTGTTGTTTGCAGTTGTTGGGTCGGTCTGTCCCTGTAGTTACTGCGTTGACGTCGATTATGTGCCACGAATTATGCTTTCAATTTTCACACCCACGTATGATTTCTAAATCAAACGACACCACTTATCGAATGTTTCTGTTTTCATACAAGACATGGTAGGTGTATAAGTGCAGATATTTTTATTGGTATTGAGGACAGTGTACTGAACAATATTACATCTGTATTTGCGTAATTTGCAGATTAATGAATGTAGCTGTTAGGAGTACTATGTTTTTAAGCTCGGTTATTATCTCTAAGCACACGTGGCAAGAGCAAGCCATTAACGCTTATTTTCCCCTGGGCAGCAGGACGCATGCACGTAAAACGGCTAGTCTACATCACAGGTATAGTTCATCTAGTGGTGCATTTACGACGGTGCAGAAAACTTTAGGAAATAAATTATGTGACATATTTGCAGGAAGGCTGTTACACGCTGAGAAAAAACAACTAACATACCGAAGACAGTACATATTAAGTTACTAATTGTGGTGTCACCGCCAGACACCGCATTTGCTAGGTGGAAGCCTATAAATCGGCCGCGGTCCGGTAGTATACGTCGGACCCGCGTGTCGCCAGTATCAGTGTTTGCAGTTCGAGCCCGCCACACGCCAGGTCTAGAGAGACTTCCTAGCACTCGCCCCAGTTGTACAGCCGACTTTGCTAGCGATGGTTCACTGACTTCTACGCTCTCATTTGCAGAGACGATAGTTAGCATAGCCTTCAGCTACGACCTAGCAAGGCGCCAGTATCCGTACTATTGATATTGTGAATCATGTACCATAAAGAGCGACGTTCTTCATTAATGGATTATAGTTAAGTATTCCACCAGCTACGTCCGTTTTTCTCAATTCTAATTCCCTTGTCATGTTCCAGACCTCACGCCAGCCTGCGTGAGCTAAAACGCGTGCATTTCGGCCTCCTTCAGGTATACGGGCTGGCTCTCCTGCCAACTACAACACTAATGATGACATTGTCTGCACTTATAACCATAACACCCTACATTTCACTACGATACAGTAAATGATACGTTTTATAAACGATTGCTTCGTAATTACCGGCCCCGTAGCCGAGGTCGCTAAGGCAGGCCATTGCGGAGAAGCTCGAATAGCAGATGGCCGGTTCGAATCCTGGTCTTAGAGGAAATTTGGGTGAGGAGGTGAGAGTTGATGGCGTAAAACTTCTGATCAGTAGACTCTGGGTCAATATCCTGGATTGAAACCGGAACCTCTCCGTCGTGTCTCATGGAATGAAGGCATATGCCACTGCTGCTGGTGATCGGTTCGTCAGACGCAGACGTTTGTGCTTCTATAGACAAGTGGGCTCTGCACCGGCACCAGGTTTTATCTCCTCCCTTCTCTCATCCCCACACAACAAAAGACACGACAAAGCGCTGTACAAACACCTTGCCGCACACTGTCAGCGACACTCTGAAAATAACTTACGACTTAACTGAAATTTACTGCATGGGAGAACGACCATTCCATGCAGAGGAATACAACCCCTTCCTACTAGGTGGCTCAACCAACTACAGTCCAGCAATGCCACGATTATTTTTTAATTCGTAATTTAAGTAAGAGTTTTATAGTGACATAACAGGTTTCTAACGGTTGTTATCAGTAATTTTAAGCAACTAGACAATAAATAAACAATTCCCTATAATTTTCGACGTTCAAAACATTATTTCATGGAGCTACATACATATTTTAAATATCTGTGGAAGACGCCAGTAATACACCGAATACCTTTCCCTTAATATTGTCGTCATCAGTAACTTCTCTACCAGTTTCCTGCTAAGTAGCTACTCGTACTGCTCTCGTCTGCTTCAAGGTATACTGATTGCTGTCTGGTAAGAGGTTGTGAGGTTTATGTTTACTCAAGGTTGGCGTATCAGTGAAGTTGTATTTTATCTGAGCCAACGCCATTTGCGCTGCAGATCTATTCGACTTGTGGACGTCAAATAGCCACTGTTAATAATGCTTCACTCTGATAAGCGGACTGTATACTTTTCTACATATAACAAACAGTTTTTCTGCATCGTAAATAAGGTTGCAAATTGGCGCCAAGTTCACATGGATAATTTTGATACGGAATTATATTCTAATTTACCCACAATTTTTCTATTGCGAATGTACTATGATAATTCCTCACTCTCCTCATATCCAAATAAGTTACTATAGAGGTGAGTCAGAGGCTCAAGAAAATTCTAATGTCTTTGTAAGGCATTCATGCTCTGCCACAATCATCAATGAATGGCAGTATGGCAGTGGTACCTCGTTGTAACCGCCCCGAGGGGTAGAACTGAGTTTCTGAAACCCTCTATCCAGTGATGTAGGTTAGGATTCCAGGTATCACATTTGCAGGCATTTAGATTAGTGAGCCCTCGTTTTCGTCTAATCATCAATACAAAATTTCAGTACTTCTTGTCATGTAATTGAAAATGGCGTCGGTGCATAGCGCTTAAGCTATATGGCTGATACGCTTAAAGTTGAAGATACGAATACCGTCGGGTGCAACCTAGTTTTTTTCCTCGTATTTACGGATATTACAGCGATCGTTGTTTTCTATCAGTTACTCAGTTTAAATATCATATCTTTCATTCCTAGTCCTTTGTCGCGTCTTTTTAAATACTATATTAAGTTTTTTCCTTCCTCTCATTTTTTATTTCCTCTCATTCGTCTTCTATTTGTAATCTTTATCCATGTGATTTTTAAACAATTTTATGACTCTACTTCCGTGTAATTTCTTCCATTTCCGTTGTTTATGAAGCTTGTTTCGTTCAAATCTTAATCTACGTTATTTTGTCCACGGTACGAGAAGAATTACAGATTGAAACGTTTGTATGATGATTATCATGCAAAAAATTTACTAGTTGTAACGAAATGTAAATTTTTGACAACATTGCAAGCCGCTATAAATTATGCATCTTCTGTTTTTTGTGTTATCGATCGGTATTTTCAATTACTTAAATATCACGATAGATAAAAATAATTAAAATCACATGGACATATATTCTAAATGAAAAATGAAGTAAAAACTGAGAGCAAAGGAGAAAGTTAATATAGTGATTAGAAAGGCAAGGCAAAGGATTAAAAATGAAACAAATCATAATTAAATCAAATAATGTATGTCAAATAACGATCACATTCATTTCGATAAGGTCAAAATAGATTACAGGCAACAGAGTTCAAGCCCAAAATCTTCAGAACATTATCTTCATAAGTTAAACTCTACGCTACGGCACCGCTTAGAAACTAATGATAATGTTAAAGGTTTAGTCAATCACAAAAAGAATGAAAATTTTGTTTTAACGATTACTCGCAAACGAGGGCTAACTCGTGCGAATGGCTGCATGGTGTGGCACCTGGAACCCTAACCTACACCACTGGATATGTGATTTCAAAAAGTTAGTTCCACCCGCAGGGACCTCTCCTTGTGAGCAGCTAGATTTCTTCCAGTTGCTTCTGAGTGTACCACCGGTCAGTCCTCATACCAAGAAAGAACGTCTAGCGGCACTGGGCATTCCACTCTGTTCCGCCCTGTGACACACACTCTGACCGCTCTTATAACTTAACAGAGACGCAAATATTCAATCCCAAGTCAATATACTTGGACGACAGCTACTTTATAGTGTACCATGTACAGCGCTTGTATAACATGGGTAAATGTGGTTACTAAAACATACGCTAGTAAGATATACAGTGGATTTAAGAACACTTTTAGTATCCATATAACTACCAGTTCTGCTAATTTATTTAGCGTCACCATATGCCTCCCTTACATTTATCAACAACTTTCTCTTCAGCCTAGCTCAATAAACACATACACTAGTTTCCCACAAACTGATGTTACTGTACCGCAAATATGTCTTATTGCAGTAAGGACCTTACACCAGAACATTTCTCTGTACGTAGCGAACAGAAACATAATTTTTTCCTTCTGGACGCTTGTTTTGGGTCGACTTGCTTGTTTTTGTCCAGCTCTCAGTGGATTTTAAAGTAATAATTTTAAAGTAATAATCCCCAACCGTAACCCCTTTGTCTCACAGTAAAAAAAAAAAAAAAAAAAAAAAAAAGTTCAAATGGCTCTGAGCACTATGGGACTTAAGATCTAAGGTTATCAGTCCCCTAGACTTAGAACTACTTAAACCGAACTAACCTAAGGACATCACACATCCATACCCGAGGCAGGATTCGAACCTGCGACCGCAGCAGCAGCGCGGTTCCGGACTGAAGCGCCTAGAACTGCTCGGCCATAAGCGGCCGGCGTCTCACAGTAGATACAAAGTTTCCGCAACTGTCAATTGATAAACGTCTTTCTACATTCAATGGTTTTTTGCTGAAGTTTTAGTATGTTCGTACGTCTCCATGCATACATGTCGTCTGCAGCTTTCCAGTTACATGAGACTCAGCCACGTAAATGTTTTGGTACTATTCACAAAACATATTCACTGGATCCAAGGGAGCGTCAAGTCACATAGTGGTTTTGGTACTATTCAAAAAACGACTTCACTGGCTCCAATGCAGCGTCAGCGACTTACAGACGTCGTAGAATTTTTGTAAATCATATTAATAAACGTGACGCATATTTAACTTGTGCACAACCAGAAGATCGTAAAACTGCACTTGAAGGGAGTTTTCGGTATAAACAGAAATGAATAATCGCAAGTTTCAGGTGAATGGAAATGGCTTTGCGAAAGTAATTTTGAAAACATCACTAATTTCCTTATGAAGCATTGTATCATTCTTCTGATATATTGCAAACGAACAACACAAGAACAACAACGACAATAACAACAAAAACTGACTGCTCGATACGAATAGGAGGTGCAATAAAGGGTACACACCAAGATGCCACCCCTGTGATGAAACCTACATGTTCACATATACCGCTAAGGAGTTCAATAATGCAGGTTCTGAAACTATTTACTGGTAACAGTCTGTAATTTCATCAGTATAAGGCGCCTAATACAACAAGTAAAGCACTCACTTCGAAAAGGCCACAAAATAAAACACTATGCAATCTCTTGAGACAGATATGCCTTGAAGCACGTGTCTCACTCGGAGCCGTATAATTCTATCGAAGTGAGGAAGCTCGGCTAAGATCGGCGGTGTCGTCTTTGAGGACGCACAATTATAACGGGCAACGAAGCAGAAGGGAATCGATCACGACTTATTTAAACGAACCGTCCCAGTATCCGCCCGAGCGTTAACTAAGGAATACCTACATCTAGGTCGGAGCTTTGAACCCTACTCCTTTCGGATGCGAGCCTAAACTCTGCCAGTGCAACAGGTTATTCAGCACCTCTTTCGATTTTACTAAACTTTGATCTTCGTCTTGTCTAGGATACACTGTTACCACGCAAGTAGCAAGAACTGATAAATGCAACCAATTTTCCCAGTAAATAATGGTTATTTTCACTTAGTTTATCTATCATACCTCAGGAGCTGTTAATCGATTAGTCGTCTAAACGAAAGTCTTTCATACATCTTTATTATACTGTACTGTGTGAAGCCACATGAAGATTGCATGTTTTTTATATGTTTGTTGTCACAAATTGTAGATAAGACAGTATAAGAAAAATGTGACTAGTGGAATGTAATGAAGCTCATGAAAATAATGGCTTTCAATTATTAAACGAGATCCGTGCTACTAATTAATATGTGTAGGAAACTAACCGAACTAAATTACGGCGTTGTAGAGCGCCCAGTTACGTTGGCACGCAGGAAATGTGCCAAGGCTTTGGTCAGTGCGAGATATGAAGATTGCAAATCGGCAAACGAACAACTTTCCAAACGGCTCTGATTGCAGACGACTTATGCGCTCATGTAAGAGTTCCACTTTACGGCCATTTCTGCGAAGCACAAGGAACCTTCTGGAAAGAGATACCTTACAGATGGCACAATAACTTTAATAGTTGATCCGGTGAAGGTGTTCTACCCTCCATAAGGACCGAGGCGGGCGTGAATTTCGGAGGCTGTTGCTGGCCGTCTGCGAGACACCATTAAGTATTGGGAGCGGTGAAAGTGGCGTTCAATTTCTTGTGCCTCTATTTTTGTTTGCTGGCGGCAACAACAGCGTCGTCACAACGTTCGCGAGGGGCGAACTCCACTGGCCAGATATGTATTGTCTGGATTATTATATTGTACACATATGGGGTCATGCGTTATTAAGAAATAAAAACCATTCAGATGCAATGCCGTATTCTAAATCAGCTGGGTATTTGGTCATTTAATGAAGAAATATCTTCCAGTTGGTACTGCAGACAAATGTAAAGACGAATCACTGATGTAATTGGATTAGAATTCTACAGAACTTACATACATTGGAGTTAAAGAAACGAGGAAAGATAAGAACAAACCGTGACGCTATCTTTTACCAAGGTGATTCGCGGAATAGAAAGGTAGTATTTGTCACTCACAGTATATGAGAAATTAACAAGTTCATTGTTGTTGTTGCTTTTCGTTTTAACTGATGTTTCAGAAGAAGTTAATTACTGAACTGAAGTCAATTATTATAGGCAAGATCACGTCATGCTGCTGTTACCCGTTCAATGTTTAGAAAGGTACGTAGATAATGACATCACTATACAGGGTGTCCCAGGAGGAACGATCAAAATTCAGAGATATTACAGGAACGATCATCCGAAGCAAAAACGTCTAGTAAACATGAGCGATGAGTATCTTTTCCAGTAGAAACGTGTTTCGCTGTAGTGAAAATGAATAGGTGTTCATATCTCTAAAGGTACGCGCTTTAGAGGCCTTGTTTACTATTATCTTATTTTGGTCCATACTCTCACCTCTCAATCTATGTAAGACAGAATGTTTGCAGCAGGGAATATTTGTCTCACGCTATCGAAGATAAAGAACTGTTATAGCTCGTACGGTACCCATTTCATAGCCCATGTTTACTGTACTTTATGCTCGAATGACTCTTCCTTTTGTATCACTCAATATATACCGCTGTTCCTTGGTCTCTTCGTATTTTACGGTCGATGTACGACGGAGCCTATGAACAACAGACAAGTAGAATAAAACCCATCAGTTCCGCGTTATGGGGCTCATACATGCAGTCAGGGTCTCCTTTGTTATTGAGTCTGACATGGGTTTCATGTATTTTGAAAATCCGTCGGTAAAATTCCAAGAAAGCGCTACTCTTCTAATCGTACAATTATAGTGAACTGTGCTCGCCCGC
Organism: Schistocerca gregaria; assembly: GCF_023897955.1. NCBI lineage: Eukaryota > Metazoa > Arthropoda > Insecta > Orthoptera > Acrididae > Schistocerca > Schistocerca gregaria. The sequence continues at coordinate 372,456,930 of NC_064924.1, forward strand.
CGAATTCACTTAACGTAGTTCAGACGCTATTAACTAATCAAGAGCTAAATAATTCCGCCACAGATTATGTCAGGTACAAAATGAGGTCCTAATATGTCACCAAATAAGACCTTTATATGTGGAACCGTGATAGTTTCTTCAGCTCAAATATTCGTCTTCTTAAGCTAAGTAATTATTATAAAACGCTTTGCTCCATCTGTGTCCTACGGTGAAGAGCTTTCTAAGAGGAGTAAAATTGCTGTTATGTGAGTGTTTATATGCAGAGAACAAATGCCTCTGTTTTTCAGGCACTTCTTGCATTTCTTTCAGCACATTGCGAACATACAGTCTCACGTACCTACTAAACTTGTCTTACATCTGTAGCACGCAAATGCGTAGCCATTATAAATGTAGTTATAGACTCGTAAAATAAGCTTGCGATGATGACAGTCCGCAGTTTGTCGTCGAGTGCTCGAGAAAGAGAGAAATCTATTATTTGCCGTCATAGTTATCTGGAACAGAGGCAGATTTGCCTATTTAATTTCGTATCACTCTTCAGATCGCAATTTGCATTATTTTCTGTTAAACTGCAAGTCTCATCGACGCTAACACCCGAGTACATGACGCAAGATACACACAGTTTTTTAATTAAAATCATAAAAAAATATTGTTGTCTGCACTTGTCATAATCATACAAATGCAAAGACTCTTGTTTCTTTGCGAAACGATTTTGACAGTGATGACACATGTTTCTACTAATCCATTAGCTTAATTGTAGTCAAATTCTCCACATGATGTCATTTATAGACGAAAAGAAGTGTAAGTGAACGAGAGTAAGCACTCTTTCTGGTCCTAAGCATATGGACAAAAGGTAAATCTTTTTTCGTTCCAATGACGTAAACAAAAAATTTTTCTAAATAAAACAGAATTGAAAAAGAGGCTACCTGTTTTTGCGATGTTAGCCATACGAATTCCGTACTCCTTTCTGTTTTCGCCAAGTGCTCAAGTGCTCTTTGTCTACTTCAGCGCAGTCCAAATAATCCCCTAAAATGTCTACATCCCTAATTAAAATGATATATACTTCGTGTTATCGAATAACTGCGAGCAAAGCTACAGTTGTGGTTTTGCGAACAGTTTGAAGTGGGGGCAGTGTACTGCGTCTTTCGTGGTTTTGCAACGACCTCTGCATCTCTCCTCTGCGCCCTGCGACAGCGCCGCTGGTGATGCTCCCCTCTGTTGCCTGGGCCTGGCCTACCTTGTCGAGGAAGGCGCGTCGGAAGCCGTCCCTGCTGAGCCTGGGGGCGGGTGACGAGGGCGACGGCGGCGCGGCCCCAGCCGCCCCCGGCGCCGCGGAAGCGTTGGAGGCGGTGGCGGCGAGGGGGGCGTGGGCGGCGGAAGCGACCAGGAGGTCGGCGCACTGCTTGAGGAGGGCGGCGCGCAGGCGCTCGCGGAGGCTCTCCTCCTCCATGCAGGACATGCGCGGCGCGGCCATCTCTGCGACTCTCGGCTGTCGGCTGTGCTCGTCTCTGGCGGACGGACGTGCGCGCGCACTCCCAACAGCACACACACTGCGGCCGCCGCGCGGACCGCCGCCCGCCGAGCGCCGAGCGCCGAGCGCGCAGCCCCGCCGTGACGTCACGGCGCCTCCTGACGGCACCGGGCCGGCCGGCCGCTGCTCCACATTCGACACCCGCCGGCCCGGGGGCTTCGCCTCGCCCGCGGCCGTCCGGGAACCCGCCGCCGCCAAGTGCTCGCCTCTGACGTCACCAACACGTCACCTACCAGGGATAAAAGCAAACGTTACGGATCATTTACAGCACTGAATGTTTAATGGTTTGTACATTTTGACAATCTTTACTATTTTACATTGGAGAGGGGAACGTGGATTCTCAACCTGTCATTGCTCAACATATGGAACATCCATTTAAGTCATGATACGATTTCAAGTTTCTTGTGGTGGCTGATCATCTTTTACTGAATACTTACGAGGGCTATTCAGAAAGAAACATCCAACTGGTCGCGGTATGGAAATCAGAATTAAAGCCAAAAATGTTTTACTTGCAATAGTTTGGTAGATCTTCCAGCTACTTCTCTACACAGTCACCACTCCGCTTCGATATTTGTCATAGCGTCGTACCAAGTTTCCAATACCCTCGTCATAGAAGTCAGTCAGCTGTGCTTTCCGACTCCTTTCTAGTGTGCAGCTCACTATTGTCTGTACCAGAATGTTGTCTTCATAGCCAGCGGTTCTTGTGAGCAGACATGAACATCAAAGGGAGCCAAGTCTGTACTGTATGGTGCATCACCATCTAAAACGCTACAAGGTCGTGATCAGACACTTCCAATCGAAAACACCGCAGGGGCGTCCTCAATGCCCCTGCAGAGTGCGGTCGTGAATTTTCATGAAGAAGGAAATGCATGACAGGTATGGTATGGGAAGTTGCATGAAATCAGGCGACATCTGGCAGCGGGCAGTTGTACTTGGCGGGGGACACTATTCTTACAGAGATCTTGTTATAGGGATCTCTCTAGTGTTGCCGCCAGATACCACACTTCCTATGTGGTAGCCTTTAAATCGGCCGTGGTCCGAGTGTCGTCACTATCAGTGATTGCAGACCGAGCGCCGCCACACGGCAGGTATAGTCTAGAGACACGCCTAGCACTCGCCCCAGTTGTACAGCCGACTTTGCTAGCGGTGGATCACTGTCTAAAAACGCTCTCAATTGCAGAGACGACTCTTTAGCATAGCCTTCAGCTACGTCATTTGCTACGGCCTAGCAAGGCGCCATATTCAGTTACTATAATAATATTGTGAATAATGTACGGTCAACAGCGACGTTCATCATTAATGGATTAATGTTAAGTATCAAATTAATTACGTCCGCTTTCTGAATTCTCATTCCTTGTCATGTTCCAAACCTCACGTCAGTATAGTTCTTCCCTCCTCACTCCAACCTGCGTGAGCTAAATCGCGTGCATTTCGGCCTCCACTCGTAACGCGATGTTGTCTCTTCTGCCAACACAACAATCTCACCGTGTACACAGAACTGAAACGACCTACGTTATGCTATCGACAGACGTACTAGTGACACTGCCCAACACGCTGTCGTTTCCATTTCATGACGTGTCGGACCTTAGTTTTTGATTAGCCCTTGTACTGTCACGAGGGATATTCAACAAGTATACAACATATTTTTTTTCTCGCCCAATTTCGGTTGAAAATAATGCGGAATTTGTTGTGGGACACCAAGGTATATTCCTACTTCAGCCTCTACAGTTTCATGAAGTTTCGGTGGTGGCGGCACTATACATCACTTTTGAAATGGTCTCTGTAAGGGATGTATTCTAAGCAGAGAGCTGTTATTGGGTTTCTTTTGAAGGAAAACCAAAGCATCACAGATAATCATAGGCGCTTGCAGAATATGTACGGAGACCTGGAAGTGAGCAAAAGCACGGTGAGTCGTTGGGCGAGCCACCCGTCATCATCTCAACAAGGCCGGGCAAACATGTTCGATCTCCCGCGTGCCGGCCGTGCGCACATAGCTGTGATTCCTGCAGTGTTGGAATGGGCGGACACTCTCATTCGAGACGATCGCTGGATTACAATCAAACATCTCGGTGCACAACTTGGGACTTAACTGGTGCATCAAGACGTTGGCTCCGACATCGACCAGTGGTACCATATAGGCACTCTCAGTAAGAACTGCGTTAAAACTGTTGTGTTGAAGGGGGGTTATGTTGAAAAATACACTCCTGGAAATAGAAAAAAGAAGACATTGACACCGTTGTGTCAGACCCACCATACTTGCTGCGGACACTGCGAGAGGGCTGTACAAGCAATGATCACACGCACGGCACAGCGGACACACCAGGAACCGCGATGTTGGCCGTCGAATGGCGCTAGCTGCGCAGCATTTGTGCACCGCCGCCGTCAGTGTCAGCCAGTTTGCCGTGGCATACGGAGCTCCATCGCAGTCTTTAACACTGGTAGCAAGCCGCGACAGCGTGGACGTGAACTGTATGTGCAGTTGACGGACTTTGAGCGAGGGCGTATAGTGGGCATGTGGGAGGCCGGGTGGACGTACCGACGAATTGCTCAACACGTGGGGCGTGAGGTCTCCACAGTACATCGATGTTGTCGCCAGTGGTCGGCGGAAGGTTCACGTGCCCGTCGACCTGGGACCGGACCGCAGCGACGCACAGATGCACGCCAAGACCGTAGGATCCTACGCAGTGCCGTAGGGGACTGCACCGCCACTTCCCAGCAAATTAGGGACACTGTTGCTCCTGGGGTATCGGCGAGGACCATTCGCAACCGTCTCCATGAAGCTGGGCTACGGTCCCGCACACCGTTAGGCCGTTTTCCGCTCACGCCCCAACATCGTGCAGCCCGCCTCCAATGGTGTCGCGACAGGCGTGAATGGAGGGACGAATGGAGACGTGTCGTCTTCAGCGATGAGAGTCGCTTCTGCCTTGGTGCCAATGATGGTCGTATGCGTGTTTGGCGCCGTGCAGGTGAGTGCCACAATCAGGACTGCATACGACCGAGGCACACAGGGCCAACACCCGGCATCATGGTGTGGGGAGCGATGTCCTACACTGGCCGTACACCTCTGGTGATCGTCGAGGGGACACTAAATAGTGCACGGTACATCCAAACCGTCATCGAACCCATCGTTCTACCATTCCTAGACCGGCAAGGGAACTTGCTGTTCCAACAGGACAATGCACGTCCGCATGTATCCCGTGCCACCCAACGTGCTCTAGAAGGTGTAAGTCAACTACCCTGGCCAGCAAGATCTCCGGATCTGTCCCCCATTGAGCATGTTTGGGACTGGATGAAGCGTCGTCTCACGCGGTCTGCACGTCCAGCACGAACGCTGGTCCAACTGAGGCGCCAGGTGGAAATGGCATGGCAAGCCGTTCCACAGGACTACATCCAGCATCTCTACGATCATCTCCATGGGAGAATAGCAGCCTGCATTGCTGCGAAAGGTGGATATACACTGTACTAGTGTCGACATTGTGCATGCTCTGTTGCCTGTGTCTATGTGCCTGTGGTTCTGTCAGTGTGATCATGTGATGTATCTGACCCCAGGAATGTGTCAATAAAGTTTCCCCTTCCTGGGACAATGAATTCACGGTGTTCTTATTTCAATTTCCAGGAGTGCAGAATTTTGTAGCCAAAATAGTGAAGTGCATTGGAATTTTATATTTTCACTTGCCGCCATCGTCTCATTGCCCCATCGTCTCATTGTTGCCCCATCGTCTCATTGTCTTATGATGGGTCTTAATATTTCTATGATTTATTATTGTAACCTCTTGCTCGCTGCAACAGGCGGCGAGGTCCGACTGTGGCCCCTGTCTGGTCCATGCCACCTCCCGCCCCTGTCGCACTGTACTTTTTTTTGTAGGGTAGTGTTTTAAAAACTAAAACTAAGTACAGTGGGAAAGAAAATGGAAATATAAAAATCTTATTCTCTTAAGAAGAATGAAAAAAGGAGATAGGGAACAATAGGGTGGAGAGATTCCCGCTACCTGTTTGTGGGTCGCAGCCAGGGTCTTCAAGTCAAATGTTCTTCAAGTCGCTGACCGTCACCCACAATTCCCTGTCTATCTGCATCTTAGCAATACCTAAGCCGATTATATAACATTTACAATTTGGTGCTGGGTGATTCTAGATGTAATTACAGCATCTGCACCTTTCTTGGCCTGTACTATTGCTGATGGGGTCTGTTTTGTAGCCTCGGTCTCCGTGTCAATCTCAGTCTCGCCGTAGTATCAGTGCTGTCTTCCATCCCGTGGGCACTCTGTTGTCTTTATGCGCCGGCATGCCTTCCGTACGGTCTATTGCGGAGGTAATACGTGTACATATTCTTTGATGTTTTGTCGGTCAGTGTGCCTAGTTCCGTCCACTGGTCAGGATTTCGCAATATATCATACAGTGTGTTGTTGATGTTGTTGTGGGCAACGTATAATGTGTGTCTTCTGTGCTGCCTGCAGAAAAAGACAGCGTGTTCAGGGGAACGTCCTTCCCAGTTTGGACACCTAGTTGTCTGTTGCAGATTCACGCGGCTCAAGTGCGTCAGATAGGGGCCGTCACCTGTGAGAAAATGCACCATACCGCGGCTGGGGTCGATATGTTTTAGTTTTAGTCTTTCCCTGATATCAGGGAAGAAACTGTATACCTGGCAGCGCGGCCCTTACCACTATGTCCCACTCACCCTGCCAGATATCTACCCGCCTTGCTCTGAGTTGGCGTGTTGTTTCATATGGTACACCAGTGACCTGCCGATCTTGGTCAAGCCTCCCCATCCTAAGCCAGTACATAGCCGCACGATATCGGATTCATCGGATTGTTACGTCTGTCGGGAAGATACCCATCACGACGGCTAGTGCATCGACTGGCGTGGCAATCAAGGCCCCGGATAGTTGAAGCAGGACGCTTCTTTGCCCACGGCGTGCGTTTGATTTGTTGGTTGACAGGCTTAGTCTGTCTTCCGTAGCAGACACATGGGAGTGAGAAGACAGATTGGTCCGTAACTCAGCGGGTGTTGGTTGTCCCTTCTTTCGTCACAGGAACTTTCAATTTTTTGCCCAACACTACGTACCGTAGGAATATATGACACTTTGACCATTTTTTTTACATTATGTATAAACAACCTAATGGCCAGTTAACGAATTCCCTAGTAGGAAGCCGTGTCACAGTACATAATTGGAGGAGCCATCCAGCATCCACCTGAAATTACGTTGTGACATTTCTGGTGTGTCTGGAAGTAATTGGAAACACATGCGGCTTCTACTTTCCCGAAGGTGGATATCGGACAGAGGTGGTTTCGTGAATCTCTGCGACGACTTATAATATCTCTCACTGGCAGTGACTTGTTCTGCGCCAATCAAGTCACTTTTTACAATGACGCGAATAATCCGACATAAGCCCCGTTTTCTCAAACTGTCAACAGATCGCCGGGAAAGGCTTAAGAATTATATTAAGTGTTATGTTTAGCGAGAGTTTGTTCTTTATACATACATTGACATTCAGTGCAGATGAGTAGTTCAAGAGTTCATTTTCTGATTTAAATTCGCCGAAGCATAACATGATATCGAATGGAGATAAGTCCGTGATGATGATGCGATGGTGATGATGCGGTTGGTGTCAGAAAACAACAGCAGAGTCTCGGGCGTCCGTACTAAAATAATATGAGCGTGGATAAAGGGAGCAAAACTGGCATTAGGGACGATCAAGAAGTTTCCTTTCGGAGGCCGTATCGTTCAGTCATCCCGCTGAGGGGGAACCACGATTATAAGGCTGGTGGTCGAGTGTCTCCCACATGAGTTGGCGTAACTTCTGCGTTACGACATTGACAATAACAGGACGTGCGTTGTCATGAACCTTGGCCCACGATTCCACAACGGTGGCTTTCGATAGACGTGCTGCTCCACACACATTCTTTATTCTCCATTATATGTCTACCGTTGTTTCCCATTCAGCAGCAAAGAAAAGATTAAGAACACGTTGGTACCGTTTGGACGCATTTGGCAATAACGTCGTCATAGCTCCTGTTGCCACCTACACGTCGGAAATGGACGAATATCGCACTGATCCCTTGCCTACATGTCAGTGCCCACATACCCGCATAGGAGTCGCGCTAACAGCAATACCTCCAAGCGAAAACTTATTATCGCCTGTTATGAAATCTAGAAGTGCTAGGAAAACATATATAACGGCAAAAACACGTGCACACACACACACACACACACACACACACACACACACACACACACACACACACACACACACACACACAGACGCTCGTTCGCGCTTAGGAGGGCGGTGGGGGGGGGGGGGGGGGGGGAGTATTAAGATAATACAGGAGAGAGCGTTGGCTGTCTGATCGCTGGAGTGAAAAGGATGAGACATCCACTCTGCAAAACACTATAATCTCCAGCCTACAAGCTTAAGCCGAAGTTCACACACATCGCAAAAGTTTAAAACCTTTATCATGCGTCTTATCGTCAGATAAAATAGAGGACAGATCCCCACCGAATTTTGCTTCTGCCCTGTCAACACAATACAAAAACACCCAGCTAAAATGTAATGTCCAGTGATTTTAACGCCACAAACATCACAAACTGGGGTATCCTCCCTCCGGATTAAGCAACCACGCGAAAGGTGACTGCGCCCCAATTCGGAGGCGTGTCGGGATCGCTTTACCCCGTCTGAATGACGGTCAAGAGGAACGGCACGACCAGATATCTGGCTTCACCAACGCTTACTGCCATTCCGTCCTGTCATAACTAAGAGCACCCGTACGGTAATTTGTAGGGGGGGGGGGGGGGAGGGGCTAGACCTTGGGTATTGAGTACTTGTGATATTTTAGAAGACGAATGGCGACTTGTAAGCAGCAATAAAAAAGTTACAGTTCCGACTCTGTTAAAAACCTGCTAACTACCGAGTTTTAATCGGTTTCTTGAAAGATAAAGTCCTGTTAAAACTATGTTTCTTACTTTCCCTGAGAACTAGGGAGAAAGGGGGGGGGGCTCCTTTGCTAGCTTCTATGCGCACACTTCATCACAAATGCATATATCTCTGAAGCACCAGCGAAATACAGCCTTCAGGGCAATGAACATTCAGTCATGCCATGTTCCCTGTAAGTCTGCCTGGCAGCTTCGTCAGCTGGTACATTTCCCCATATTCCCTCATATCCCGTACCCACCAGAACGGTACCAGTTTCCACCACTGTTGAAGGAAGCACAGTTGCGCATATTATCTGGATCCTGTTTCTATCTGCTGGATACAAGTGCTGCAAAGGATGAAGGGCAGTCAGGGAGTCGGAATAGATGAGGAACTGTCCTGAAGATGCCTCGTCTGCTCCAGTGCCTTCGGCACTGCATGGAGCTCTGCAGTAAATACAGTATATCTACGAGGAAGGTGAATCCGGAAGACACGATCGGGGAACACTACAGAACAGCCAGTGGTATCCCCTCGTTTTGAACTGGCACTGTTCACAACTGTAAAACTTGGATGACTAACTAAAACGTTAAGAAAACTGAGATTAAAACGTAAAATGTAAAGGGAAAAAAATGGTTCAAATGGCTCTGAGCACTATGGGACTTAACATATATGGTCATGAGTCCCCTAGAACTTAGAACTACTTAAACCCAACTAACCTAAGGACAGCACACAACACCCAGTCATCACGAGGCAGAGAAAATCCTTGACCCCGCCGGGAATGTAAAGGCAATCTTCCTTATAATTCGAGACGTCACAAATAATTCTCAGTCTCTATGGAGGTAGGCCGCACTCCGTGGTCTTGTGGTAACGTTCTCGATTCGCGAGCACGGGGTCCCGGCCTCGATTTCCGGAGGGGTCAGAGATTTTTTCCTGCCTCGAGATGACTGGATGTTGTTGTGTCGTCTTCATCGTCACCATCATTCATCCCCATTACGGTCGGAGGAAGGCACTGGCAAACCACCTCCGCTAGGACCTTGCGTATTACGGCGGTGCGGGTCTGCCGCATTGTCCCCTACGCTCCTCGGTCTATGATACCTCATTATTATTCATAGGGGTCAATGTGGAAATCTGCTGCAGTCAGTCACACCCAACTGTAGAAAGCAATCTTCGACGCGAATACCACTACGGCTCATTGCACACTGTCGATTGTCAAAAAGCTCTTCAGTTTGGCGCCAAGCATCTGTAGGGAATGCGGGTGTGTAGGGCGTGGGCAGCGTCTCACCATGAAGACTCGTCACACGCAGTGAAAGGCGTCTCGCTAGCCTCAGAATAAAGACTTGCCATGGGGCTGGTTCTGAAGGCTCCATCTAAAGGCCACAGTTACCAGCCGAATTCCTTCATGGTGTATCAAGTGCAACATTTTTAAATAACAGGGTCGTGCAGACACATACACGATCCTCCCATATCAAGGCGAGATCGCATGAAGCCCCCATTAACCTGAACCAGATAAATTCTGTTTGCCTACATGAATTCTGTCTGCCCATATGAATTATGACCAAGTAGTTTTAAAATAGTGAGAGCTCTTAAGGGCCGTCTTTTCATATACCTAAGGTGTGGCAACCGTGGGAGGTTAGAGTCAGACGTAAGGCACAGAAAACTCACCATTTGTTTAAAGTTAAGGATAGTGTCCCTAATCCGCATATTCGTAAAGTTTAAAACAGATTATTAACGGTCGAAAAGAACACACAGTCTTGCCGGTTGAGAACCTCTCTTCTCTGCCATTCATCTGACTGCTGAATAGTCAGTTCCAACTGACGAGTTGTTGTTGCAAGGCTCGAGGAAGAATAAAGGGCAAAGAAATTCGTCTATAAACCAAGTACACTGGAGAGCTCGTTCACCTACTAACGTCATACTATGACAAAGGAAGTTACAAGTGAAAGGCTACCTTAAGAGATACTATTATCTTGCTCAAAGCGACCAGAGATCACCGAAGTTAAGCGCTGTCTGGCTGGGCTAGCACTTGGATGGGTGACGAACTGGTCTGCCGAGCGCTGTTGGCAAGGGAGGTGCTTCCAGCCCTTGTGAACCAAACTGAGGAGCTACTTGATTGAGAAGTAGCGGCTCCGGTCTCAGAAACTGACAGACGGCCGGAAGAGTGGTGTGCTCACCATATGTCCCTCCACATCCACATCCAGTGACGCCTGTGAGCTGAGGATGACACGGCGGCCGGTCAGTACCTTTGGGCCTTCATGGCCTCTTCGGGAGGAGTAAACCGCAGCGTGATCATCAATGTGCAGGGCCATATATTTCTAATTTTTGGGTACCTTATTTGCGAGATTGGAGTATGAGCAATTCGATGCCATTTCCTGAAGAAAGTTAACCGCTTTGTTGCATCTGATACTTACTGTTCATATGTAAGGGATGCTCAATGAATGCGAAATGAGGAGGTCGATCACGCAAGTGAATGGCAATATATACCCACCATTGTACTGATGGCGGAGACGAGACGATGATGAGGTCTCATCACGGCCAAATCCACGCACATCCTCGTGAAACAATAGGATGGCTAACGAACAGATCGGGGACGGTTTATTCGCACTCTTAAGGGTAATGGAAGCAAGGGCAGTAGAGAGGGAACAAGTGTTCTAGAAAATATTAAGGAATGATGTAAAAGACGCAGACGAAAGGGCCAAAGAGAGAGAAAAAGAGGCAGAATAAAGGGTAGTGAAGAAAGAACAACAGCGGGCACATCTAGTGATCGAGAAAATCAGATCGGAAGTGAAAGGGGAAGGCGAAATGACTCAAACACTAGCTGTGCGTGACTTGAAAGAAGCGCAAAAAGCCAAACAGTTAGCAACAACAGCGATTAGAGAGGCGAAGAAGGCTCACACTGTGATCAAGAACTAAAGAGAGGAAAGTCGCGAGATAAAGCAAGAAATAGATAAGGCGAACATGAAATGGATCGTCCATTGTGACGGAACTGCGAGTGATTTTATGAAATTATGAGAACGCATGGAAGAAATATTACGAGACGATAGAACGACATGTGGCGTAAACAACTGCATACCACTACGCAAGACTGACGATCACATCACCGATGTGGGGAGTCCTGTAGTATGCGACGCAGGCATTAATTTGAGTTAGGAGTCAGTGCCAAACTGTATATCAGGAATATCATCACGCAGATGTACAGACGACACATTCAATTTCAAACACTTTGTGTTCATTAGGAAATTCCAGAACGACAGAGACAACGGCAATATCCTTCAACCGAAGACTCTGCAGTAGCCACTGGAGTGCAAATGAAATTTGCACCTCTAGGGCAGGGTGGCAGAAACGACGCGTGCAATAATTGCAAAGTGCACGTCGTTCACAGCGTTCAGGGTAGCGTTCTTGGCGAACTACTGATCGACCAACACGCACAAACGAATCAAATACCTAATCACATTTTGTAAGGCTCTGGTGGCCTCAGGATTTAACAGTCCTGTCGAATTCTTCGAGGCTCTTGTCAAAAAGAGCCAGTTCCAAGATGATCCGTCTAGTGAAGGTGAAATAATTTGCTTCTGCCATATGAAGCTGCCATCACACCACCAACCAATATTGATTCGCAAATGTGGTAACGATATTGAATCCCTTAAAAATACCCTACGAGAATTAGAATTCACCCTGGACGAAGAGAGGATGACTGAAAGAAGACATGGGCGTTATGACCTATGCAACACCTGGCAGAAGAGAAACAATTCCAAAAAGGGCATGCAAACAGAGATTTAGCCTCAGGTATCAACAGAGGCAACAGCAACTACTCACGTCGAACAAGTGGCTGGAACAACCAGCACTACCACCAAAATGATAGTAGGAGACAGTTCAGACATCATGAGTTTGCCCGTGAACAATACAGAGTAAAAGGGCAGGTCGCTGAACATAGCCATCCAACCACAATAGCATCATCAACAGGGAAATCCGTGAGCATCCACGACTTCTCTTAATTGATTGGCACATTATTAGGTCGTAGGGATCAAGAGTATAGAGTTAAGCAGGTAATTTGGGTTATTTTTCCTGCCAACATTTTTTATAAATCTTGTGTTTGTTGAGTATTGAAATACGTTTACAACCCGTATACATAGAGTTGTGTGGCAACGGAAAAACAGTTGGTGCTCAATTCATCTCTCTAGTGTGAGAGCACGACAGAAGGTCATGGGAATTTTGACGACTGAGTACGAAGAGGAGTACACATTTCTCTGTCGTCCGTTACGTGTACCGTGGCAGTTTTGCAGTTGTAAAACATGTAACATTAAGTTTGTTGTGACGGAGGGGGGATCCGTCTGATTCCGGTAGAATACTGAAGAAGCGTTTTTGTCTGTCGTGGACAACAGGTTTCACTTTCGGAAGTCTGTGCCAGTTGATCGTTCTCAGGATGCTACTTTGATCTGGGACAAATCCACGTCACCGTTGCATTGACCCATATCTAGGTTTTGTGCTGTAGTGTAATGACACGGAGCAACTACACTTGTTATTCATAAATAATGGAGTTTGTCTCTCATGTAGGCGAACAGAGTCTTCAGCATTGTATGTAAGAAGCTGTGACCTTCGACAAGAAACAAGACTCTAACTTTTCTACCTGATTTCATTTCAAGAACAGGCCACCCTTGAGCACAACGGCTTAGGTTAAGAATTTTCTGATATCATTTCCAAAGTATGTTCGAAATATGTTTCTGCTCAGTAACGTCGTAACTGAAGATAAGGCACCAACGAAGCAGAAGAAGAAGTCGTGCATTTTACTACCTTTAACCGCATAACTTCAATTTACAGGAATTTCACTAGTAAACAGGTAGTCGCATAGTTTTCTTGAGTATCCTAATGACATGGATGTGGTTAGTGTGCGGACAAGGACGTGAATTTGATTAGTGTATGGACACGTGTATGTCTTTGGTAGCCACGGATAAGTTAAATACTTAGCTGTAGAATTTGAAATAGCTATTTTGGTAATGTTAGTTCTTGTATCTCGTGTCATGCTGTTGCCCAGCCATACAGAATCGGAACGCATAGCTGTGGTGTTGTGCAGGTTCGGCCAGACAGCATCGGGACCAGACAGCAGTCTGAAAGGCGCGCTAATCCGGATTTCACACGGTGGTGGCAACCAGACAATGGCCGGAAGCCCCGATGTACGCTGACGCCGCCCCGGCGTAAACATAAATGGCGGAAGGGACAACGGCTTCGGCAGCCGACTAATCCAGGCTACCCGACGTGGTGCTGGCTGACAGGGGCAGTGCGCCTCAGTTGCGGCCGTTGAGGTACGATGCTGGGATTGCACCGTTGTCTTTCTCCCTTTGGAGAGCATCACAATAGCCAGATTACGGCTCTGTTGCGGGGAACTCAAATAATTGTATGTACGAGATCCCTCTGCAATGGTTCCTTCTAATGACATTTCATTAGTGGTGGATGCTACTCTACTTCATCACATAAGCCATTTGCTCATGAGTTCTCAACAATTCTCTGTCTCAGTACAGACGAGTTAACCCCATAGATGTTACTGGCCTGGGTGAGACTCGACGCACCAAAGGGACAGTAATCAGAGGATAATCCTGAGGTCCATGCCGGCTGCTACGAGCGATGGATGCAGTGGCGCAGTTGCTACTGCTGCATGTGACAGCGCTGGCCTGGGACGTTCCCACTGCTGTCCAGCCCTCTACATCTAATGCAACTGCAATGTGGAGGCAGACTATGGGCCTCACTCCAACACCACATACAGCAGTGCGTAGCCTTCTGATTCACCATTCACAGTGTAATTACACACCGAGCTAAGTGTGGTGAACAACGCCCTTTTGTGTGATCGTCTTACAATGAAACACACCTCTTACCTCCTTGATATACTCGACATAAGTCTTAGTGTGCATTAGTACTTTCGCTGTTTTCTTGACAGTATACTCTGCATAACTGTACAGTGTCCACTTTGTCAAGAGTACTAAAATCGTTTTTGGTATATTGTTCACAAATGTAGCACATTAGGACACGAAAATGATCATGTCTGTTAGAAGAATCTTGCTAAAATCAACTCTTGCCAACGGCCACGAGCGATACAATGTGACCATTTCATAACTATATTGTTAACCAACAATATGCTTTACTATTGTTTTTTTCTCTGTATGTTTTGATGTAACCTGGGACGTCTTTACAGTATTAGTTTAATAATATCTTAATTACCTAAATCATATCGCGTGCACGCGATATTTTATTGTTACATGCTAGATAATTTGTATAACGTCATTTTTATTCACAACCTGTATCAAATATCATGGAAGCTATATCACATATTTCTCAGTAATTCACTTAACATCCGGCCGGGGTGACTGAGCGGTTCTAGGTGCTACAGCCTGGAACGGTGCGACCACAAAGGTCGCAGGTTCGAATCCTGCCTCGGGCAGGGTTAGTTAGGTTTAAGTAGTTCTATGTTCTAGGGGACTGATGACCTCAGAAGTTAAGTCCCATTGTTCTCCGGGCCATTTGAACCATTTCACACAAACCCATTTTGTTCACTGCTAACTTTAATTCCCAAGTCATATTGTTCATCTAGATTGTGTAACCAATTTAACGGCTAAATTATTCTTTATGCCTACCATTGCAGTGATATGAGATTATTTATATGACGTCTTTCCATAAGCAATAGACCATATAGCTTAACAGAAAATTTTTCGGTCGCTCTTCTGCTCGAAAGAGGCAGAAATTGTAACTTATGAAACAAGAATAGCTTCGATCGTGAAGTCGTATGAATAGATCTTCTGCTATCTTTGTATAGTAAACACATATTTGCAAAACGGTAAACATAAATGAACATGGTCCTCCGACTTGCTGCCACTGCACACTGATGACAGTATACAGCAGCATGGCTCAGTAGATGGGGGCTAATGTTTATATAGGAAGCGTACCAGTGGTACAGCCCCGCTAAATCCGACTCGTCCTACAGTATCTTTTGATGTGGTATTCAATCGAACACTGGAGTTTCTCGATTAATCGTTGGTTTGTACTGGATTAATGATTTAATGTGCAGCTAGAATGTGGTAGCCATCCCTCGCTTGCCTATCTTATAACGTGTTTCTACATCTACATCTACATCTACATGACTACTCTGCAATTCACATTTAAGTGCTTGGCAGAGGGTTCATCGAACCACAATCATACTATCTCTCTACTATTCCACTCCCGAACAGCGAGCGGGAAAACGAACACCTAAACCTTTCTGTTCGAGCTCTGATTTCTCTTATTTTATTTTGATGATCATTCCTACCTATGTAGGTTGGGCTCAAC
Organism: Schistocerca gregaria; assembly: GCF_023897955.1. Taxonomy (NCBI): domain Eukaryota; kingdom Metazoa; phylum Arthropoda; class Insecta; order Orthoptera; family Acrididae; genus Schistocerca; species Schistocerca gregaria. Next base: position 372,472,666 of record NC_064924.1, read on the forward strand.
AAAATATTTTCGCAGTTAATAGTGCTTCTTTGTGGAACTTTCATGCAAATACTTTTTAATTGGTTAATATAATAAAAAATCAATTTATGTTTCATTTGCATTTTTGTTTGAAGGAACATGGAGCTCCCTTCAGTTCACTGATTCATTCTATTTAGTGAATGGATACGTATGTAGTAGAACTAGCTTAGCGCCCACTGCTTTGCTCGCCTGAGCTGTAAGTCCTGCACGGATTATTTAATTGAATTTTTATGTTGTTCACAAACTGCAACACCATATAAGCTTTTCACGCTAATTAAGGCCATATAAGCATGATCTTTTCCGAATGTACTTCTGACCAAAAAGCGATTCCGGTAGCTGGAGTCCAAACCTTTTGTTAATCATGCCTTTAGCGTTCCTGTGGAAATATTTCAATAGCAACTTCCACTCTCTAACAAATATTTCTTTGTATATAACCGAGAAGTAAGACACCAACTTTCATAAATTTAGCTTTACTTTTTTTTAATGCAACAAAATTTTTTTCTTACAAATTTACATGCTCTATTGCTGTCCCATATGGGTTGAATTTCTAGAAACAATGGAACACGTGTGTTTTTGTTTCTAACAGAGAAGACAAACACAGATTTTCGAACATTTAGTTTTAATAAATGCTTTCACAATGAAATTTCTTCATAAAACATTTCACCCCTTTGGGGTTGAATTTCCAAAATCGTTGACGTGCGTATGTTTTATTTCTAACAGAGAATCCAAATACAGATATTCACAGATTTAGTTTCATAAATGCTTACACACTGAAATATTTCCATAATAATTTTGATCCCCATTTCACTCCCATGGGAGTTGAATTTCCAAAAACAGTGAAGAACGTTTTCTTATTTTTAACTGAGAAGCCTGTTTTAAATTGTCGTATAATTAGCTTTAAAATTGCTTTCACAATAAAATATTTTTGTAAAAAAGTCTCACCCCATATTTCACCCCCTTAGGGGTTCAGCTTCCAAAAACATTGAAACATGTAATTTTCTATTTGCAACCGAGAAGTCAAATACCAATGTTGACAGATGTAGCTTTAAAAATATTTTAGTAGATCCTTAATGATGATATATTTTCAAAGAAAACATTCACCCACTACTTCACCCCCATAGCGTTAAATTCCCAAAACTGCTGAAACACGTATTTATTTATTTCTGACCGAGAAACCAAATACTAATTTTCATAGGTCTAGCTTAAAAACTGTCTTAATGTTTCAAAAAAACCATTCTGCCCACACTTCACTCCCTTAGGGTTGGAACATCGAAAAATCCCTTCTTAAATGACGCCTACTTTGTAAGATCCACACTTTCTCCAAATTTCGTGTTTCTATCCTTAGAGGTTTGGGCTAGGCCACTGTGAGCCCGACAGTCAGTCAGGACACTGTCTTTTATATATACAGACTATTTCATCCCTGCAGGGCTAAATTTCAGAAAATGCTCAAACATGTATTTCTGACCGGAAAACCAAATACTAATTTCCGTAGATCTAGTTTCAAAATTTGCTTTAATAGTGAATTTATTCCAAAAAACTCTTCATTTCCTTTGGGTTGAAATTTCAAAAAATCCCTCCTTAAACGACGTCTACAGTATTAGATCCCCACACCTACTCCATATTTCACGTTCTTATCCTTAGCGGTTTGGCCTGGGCGATGTTGAGTTAGTCAGTCAGTCAGTCGGTCAGGACATTTGTTTTTATATAAGGAGATTATTGCAGAGCGATTCCGTTGCTTAATTTACAGTTAAGATGGAGTCTTAAGGGTAGTATGACCGAGTCTGGCTGGATACATTACTCTGATAGGTTTCAGTCTTACACACCGCGGGATGTTGCAAATTCCTACTCTCAGCAGCCAGTCTGTAGCTTCGGAACGCTGAATCCTCACTGGATGCAGCATTAACTGTGGCAAAATAGCACGCAATAATCTGGAAAATGTCTCGTCTCATGGGTTGGTCTGGAGATTTGCACTCCGCGTTACAGCAGCTACTGAAACCTCTCTCCTCTCTCAGAAATCTTCCTGATGGTCTCCCATACTATTGTTCATTTAGCGCCGGCCGGGGTGGCCGAGCGGCTCTAGGCGCTACATTCTGGAACTGCGTGACCGCAACGGTCGCAGGTTCGAATCCTGTCTCGGGCATGGATGTTTGTGATGTCCCTAGGTTAGTTAGGTTTAAGTAGTTCTAAGTTTTAGGGGACTGATGACCTGAGAAGTTAAGTCCCATAGTGCTCAGAGCCATTTGAACCATTTGTTCATTTAACGGAAAGGTTTGTGATGATGCCATAATCTGTTTCTACTGTCTAATAATTCGCCGAAATTTCGCGCTCGCTATCTAAAACGCTGCCAAGTTCTCTGCATTTGCCTGACACTTGGATCTATGCAGAGGTTGCCCATTTGGTTCTGATTGCAGAGCGACATTCGTCGCTCCATGAAGCGACAACGTATGTTTTCAGCTGACCTGAGTAGATGCTTCAGCAGCATGGTGGCATGAAACCTCAGTGCCATGAAAACATGTATTATGTCTCGGAATTAACTGTGAGAAGGATCCAATCTAAAGAATCAATGCTGCATTAAATTTACACGACGGATTAAACTAACGCTTAGAAGACTGTGGCCCTGGCAGTGAAATATAAGCTAGGATGTTCACAATTAATCATTCAAAAACACTTATTATGATAAAGGATTTGCAAACTACGTTAATAAAGGTCACTATTTGTCTGAAGTCTGAAGTTATTACAAAAGCAAAAGCATCACATAAACATGCTTGATGCGTAGTAAAATGTTTTATTGTGACGAAACAGAAATAAGTGCAATAACTGTTGGTATAGTTGTTTGGTGGAGAATTGGAATTTGCGAACCATCATCTTCCTTTTCTAATGAATTTACTCCAACCTGTCTACGCATCAATAACAGTGATCCTGTGCGTTGAAAGGGAAATTAAAATTTCGATGGAAGTGTGACTGTACCGTCAAACATAGGTTAAACCGGAAATGATTAATTTGTATGTTCCATTCGTCCTAAGGTGCCAGTGGTTCAAGTTACTCTCACCATGTTGATTTAAAGTGAGTTGACCGCTGACTATGTGGCTGGCTCCTATCAGGTGGCCACCTAGAAGATCTCTCCTGTGAACTCGAACACTGGCCTCCATCAGTATCTGTCACAAAGGAGAGCTGTTCTCAAAGTCCTCTGTCTCGGCCGAGAGCAAAACCAGTGGCACAATAGTTTTGATGTTAAATACCTCCCATCAGAAGCCGGCAAAAATGTCAAATCCAAGAAGCTGTCTTTCCGCCCCTCTATTCTATAAAAAAGATCAGCTCAAACGCTACATCATACACATGCCATCAGTTAGTGGTCTTTATAACCGCTAGGAATGGGTTCCTCTAGCAGCTGAAGAAGAGAAAAAGTAACTTAATTCCGTGGCGACAGCCATCTGCAAAGAAACAGTTTTTTAAGGGTCATTGTCCATGCATTTTAGGATGGCTGAGAGATGAATATCTTGCTGAAAGTTTCCCTGATATGGGCCCGATTGCCGCCACCGTGCTTCCACAAAATCCTTGCTGCAGATCTAATTCTTTTAGGACATCTCTCTCTAACAGGGTTCAGGCGATAAGAACACTATCCCCAAGCTGGACCTTGTCTTTTTAACGTGTCTGTCGGCTTGACTCATATTCTTCCAGAGTCACGGACACTGCCATGCTGGTGCCACTGATCCACCGTCCGGTCCTGTATTTCATACAGTTAACGTGTACTATCCCCGTCGCCTCCACCTGTGACGGCTACCTGCCAATTCTTAGAACACCTCTTCATCTAATCTACAGGGAAACGAAATGAAATCGCCCCTTAAAACGGCTTCAGTATATATTGCATCAGTATACTCTGAAAGGAACCTAACTGGTACACAATCTGGGCGGGATGATTTGCCTTTATTAATTGACATATGCCCCTTCGCTACATCGATTGTCTCTCCTTCCAAGTTACTCATATTGCCAGTTGTTCTTGATTAGAATTCTGGAACATTTACTTCGTCTTCCTTGGTGAAGAAATTTCGGAAAACAGTGTTTAGTACCTTCGCTTTATGGGCACGGTCATTGGTGACATTAATACTGTTATCGCGCAGTGAAGGTATTGATTGAAATTTAAATACGACTAGAATCTCTTTGCATTTTTTTTTCAGACTTCGAGACAGAGTTTTGTTGTGGTAATTATTAAAAGCATCTCGCATTGAATTCCGCGCAAAGTTTCGAGCTTCAGAAAAACATCGCTATTCTTGGAGATTTTCTTTTCTTTTAAATTTTACACGCTTTTGCGTTGCTTTCGCATCAGTGTTTTGACCTGCACTGTAAACCATTTCCCATTAATTTACTTATTTTGAATATATTTCTCAATTGCCGTGAATACAATTGCTTTGTAACTGTAGACCAGCTGTGGCTTAAATTCAGTGTTAGACTGGAAAAAGTGGACTGTCTCTTAGAAATGCGTCAAGCGAATTTTGTATCTGTTTTTCTTAAATAGATATATTCTTCGTTTATTTTTGGTGGTTTTGGATATTACCGTGTTCAGTTTTGCTATAACGACCTGGGGAGCACTAACTCCAGTATTCGTTATGATGCGCCATATTTGCCCATGATTATTTCTTGCTGAGAGGTTTAGTATGTTTTCATTACCGTTTACACTTTGACTGGGCTCCTAAACTAACTGTTCAAAATAATTTTCGAATAAAGAATTTAGTACTATTTCGGGCGATGCTTTACGCCTATCACACACTTTAAACATGTATTTTCGCCAATCGATGTTAGATTGAAGTCACCAGCTGCTACAAATGTATGACTGGGATGCTGAACTGTTCAACAACTGTATCATTTGAATCGGAGGGTCGATAAAAGGAACAAATTCTGATTGTCAAGTATAATCTCTACCCATTCAACCCACAGTCACTATCTATTTCAGTTTAACTGTATGGTGTTTTCTGACAGCAATAAACGCCCCACCACCATTTTTATTTAATCTATCCCTGTCTGGCGTTAACCAACTTTCAGTGACTATAACGATTTGAGCTTCAGTTCCTTCTACTAGCGCGTGGAGCTCTGCTCCTTTCTCAACACAGCTACGACAGTTTATAAGCTATGACAATTTATATCTATAAACCCGACTGTTACTAGGTCTACACTCGTCCTGTGTTTAGCCAGCAGCCTTTCACGCTGACGTCCACCCTCTGTGACTGTCCGTACCTTGCAGACCGAGAGGTTTGCGCTGAAACAGGGAAATCAGTTGCATCTAGTGCTGAATCTTTATCAGAACACAGACAGCGCCTGAGACCTACTCATCAGACGAAAGGCGGAGGCCCTTAGAGCGTCTGCACCCCACTCCCCCCACATTGGAAAGTCTTTCGCTACCTCCCATATGTTTGAAACGACCTTTACTCTACTACTGGGTAGTACCTGTAGCCGAAAAAGGTAGTAGACTAATCGAGAGACACGTGGAGCATGATGGATGTCCCTTGAATCCCCTCGTGCAGCCCACATAGTGATGCCGATTGGCAACAGCCTCAAGCTCTCTGACCAAAGCCAGCACCACCTGGAGCTGTCAGCACAGGGTCACCAACTCAGCTCCCATCTGAACCCAGCATTCACAGTCCCTAGCCTTACTAAGGACGATGGAGATATACACTAGACACAAAACGCTGAAATGTGTCTGATTAATACACAAAAGCGCAAGAAATCTAAGGACTTAAACTAAAGGTCACAAAGGAAATTCAAAATAGGTCGCTTCTTATTAGAAACTGTGTAAAATCACAAGCGTTGGTTACTCTACCCTCATTCAAAGAGCGGTCCCCTGATATATTTTAAATTAAAAAGCAAAAACTTTACTTAAGGTCCATTGACACCAATTACATTCATCGACGAAAGAAATAAAGAAACTTTCATAGATGAAAAATTGATAGAAAATACAATTTGTAAATCAAAATTAGACCAAATTTACCCCTAGTTTTGATGTATATGAAGAAAGTATTATGAGAAGTGGTAGTGAGTAATACTACATAAATAAAAGGAACATAACATGAACATATTTGTTACAAGAAACAGAAGAACATGTATGATCATGTGCAGAACGGTCTTATTTTGATCTTAAACTACGATGATAATCATCAATGTAGCAAGGAAAAATAACGTGCAGAATCAATCGTGTCACTTAAATATAAAAACAGATATTTTTATGATAATGATGTCGGCTAAAACAATGAATTAAAATTTACACAAGCACTGGGTATCGAACTCGGCTCGCCTACTTCCTTTATTATAGAAGAAGGTGAGATATGTCTCAGGAATTCCAACTTTATATGATTAAAGAAAAGTTTGTTTGTATTAAGAGTATAGTGGCCATCAGAAGATAACTGTAAACATTAAATTCATACACAAGCAAATACATGAAGTTTAATTGTGTTATATGGTCTACGAGTGAAGATTTTTAGGTGAGTTCTCCTAATTTACTGAAGTCTAACATTCGCTTTGCCTACTACTGAACTTGTTTACCCATTCTACACTCCTGGAACTGGAAAAAAGAACACATTGACACCGGTGTGTCAGACCCACCATACTTGCTCCGGACACTGTGAGAGGGCTGTACAAGCAATGATCACAAGCACGGCACAGCGGACACACCAGGAACCGCGGTGTTGGCCGTCGAATGGCGCTAGCTGCGCAGCATTTGTGCACCGCCGCCGTCAGTGTCAGCCAGTTTGCCGTGGCATACGGAGCTCCATCGCAGTCTTTAACACTGGTAGCATGCCGCGACAGCGTGGACGTGAACCGTATGTGCAGTTGACGGACTTTGAGCGAGGGCGTATAGTGGTCATGCGGGAGGCCGGGTGGACGTACCGCCGAATTGCTCAACACGTGGGGCGTGAAGACTCCACAGTACATCGATGTTGTCGCCAGTGGTCGGCGGAAGGTGCACGTGCCCGTCGACCTGGGACCGGACCGCAGCGACGCACGGATGCACGCCAAGACCGTAGGATCCTACGCCACTTACTAGCAAATTAGGGACACTGTTGCTCCTGGGGTATCGGCGAGGACCATTCGCAACCGTCTCCATGAAGCTGGGCTACGGTCCCGCACACCGTTAGGCCGTCTTCCGCTCACGACCCAACATCGTGCAGCCCGCCTCCAGTGGCGTCGCGACAGGCGTGAATGGAGGGACGAATGGAGACGTGTCGTCTTCAGCGATGAGAGTCGCTTCTGCCTTGGTGCCAATGATGGCCGTATGCGTGTTTTGCGCCGTGCAGGTGAGCGCCACAATCAGGACTGCATACGACCGAGGCACACACACAGGGCCAACACCCGGCATCATGGTGTGGGGAGCGATCTCCTACATTGACCGTACACCTCTGGTGATCGTCGAGGGGACACTGAATAGTGCACGGTACATCCAAACCGTCATAGTACCCATCGTTCTACCATTCCTAGACCGGCAAGGGAACTTGCTGTTCCAACAGGACAATGCACGTCCGCATGTATCCCGTGCCACCCAACGTGCTCTAGAAGGTGTAAGTCAACTACCCTGGCCAGCAAGATCTCCGGATCTGTCCCCCATTGAGAATGTTGGGAACTGGATGAAGCGTCGTCTCACGCGATCTGCACGTCCAGCACGAACGCTGGTCCAACTGAGGCGCCAGGTGGAAATGGCATGGCAAGCCGTTCCACAGGACTACATCCAGCATCTCTACGATCGTCTCCATGGGAGAATAGCAGCCTGCATTGCTGCGAAAGGTGGATATACACTGTACTAGTGCCGACATTGTGCATGCTCTGTTGCCGGTGTCTATGTGCCTGTGGTTCTGTCAGTGTGATATGTGATGTATCTGACCCCAGGAATGTGTCAATAAAGTTTCCCCTTCCTGGGACAATGAATTCACGGTGTTCTTATTTCAATTTCCAGGAGTGTATTTCATAACGCTTTGCAACATTACTTCTTGATATTTAATCGACATTACTGTGTTAAGTAGCACATCCCTTATACTGCTTCCAGACATTACAAAATTGATTTCTCTAATCATATACACATCAAGCTGGAATGCTGATTTATTGCAAGATTTCCAAGGATTTTAGGTGTTCAATTTTATTCCGAGACGTAGGCTTTCTTCTCTTTCTGTCAAGACTTAAGCCTTCTGTTCATACAGCTAGATTGGTTTAACTACATTCGGGATCATTTGAGACGGGGAACAAGCAGGAACTGGACAAGGTACTGACGGAAAATTAGCCGTGTTCATTTCAAGTGGACCATGCAAGAATTCATTTTTTTGATGATTCAGGGAGATCACAGAAAACTTAAATTTGGATCACCTGCAAAGGATGATACTCCCACTCCGCCCTGAGCCCAACTGAATGTCTCCTTCACGTCCGCAACCACAACATGGATCTGAGACCATAAACATTGTGCAATATCAATACCACACAATTTAACAATACCATTGATTATGGAGTGTTCTTTTCACCAGGCGTAAGGCATCCCTTACGTGTCAGGAATTGAAAATGGACTGGTCACCTCGTATGCTAAGCAAGAAAAAGTCGAGCTGTCCACTGAAAACAGCTACGTACGGGGTTCTTCCTACCTCATGGTGATGGTTTAACAGCCGAAGCGTGTAGTAAGCTGAAGTAATGTAACTTAAATCTAAATGGCCGAACTGGAATCTAAACACCACTCCTCCTGAATGACAAACAAGTGTCTTAAAATCTACGGTAACTCTTTCGTTAGTGCGGCTAAGCAGTGACTTAACGTTTATAAATGGAGTGATTCAGCTTTATCGTGCACATCACATATTTCCGGAACTATCTAAGATGTCCTAATTCTGTTTTCACCCAAATGAATTATGAGAAAGTCCTAACCAAATTAAATGCAGAGGTATACGTATCAGCTTTGTTTTTCCAGCTGGAAATAAGTCCTATTTGCTACTAATGTTGCAGTTATAAAAGTGACGAATTCAACGGCGTTCCACTCTTCAGAAGTCCTGTTACTACATGGGATTGCTGAAATAAGATGCCTCCGAAGCCTTTGCTCTGTTCTCAGTATGGGGTAAGGTATTATATTAATGTAGGTAAATTCCTACATGATTGCTGTTCTCTTCTTTGTAAGAACTAACCTACATTAATAGTACATAGCCACGGTCTCACAACGTCAGTTTTAGACAAAATAGCATGAGGTATTATATGTCATGCATATTACTCTGTAGACTTTCACGCTTCGGTGAGGCAAAATGCAGCCTTATGCTACTAGAGGGATCCGAATTGGGGTGTGTAACATGGCGATGTGTACTGTTGTGTCAGTGTGTAAGGAACAGCGTGCTGTAATCGAGTTTTAAGAATTCGAAGAGTTCGTCCACACCTGGAGCCATCATCCTCTCCTTAAGCATGGCAATGGCATCGATCATCACCCATAAATTGCGACTTGACCTCATCCGCTTTTCATCTGTTTCCGAAAGTTGAAGAACACCTTTGAGGGCTTCACTTCGGTAGTGATGAAGCGGTACAAGCAGAAGCGAGGTTGTGGTTCCATGAACACTCATATATTCTCCAACGATGGTATCAACAAACTGATGCCTCATTGGGTGAAATGTGTCAGTCGCCGGAGTGGACATGAAGAAATCTAAAATATTAATCACTTTTTTTTATTTAAAAAACCTTCAGGGGTTTTCAAGTAAAAATTCGGAGGCATCATTTTTCAGCGCCCCCTATTACTTTCCGAATAACTACAATATTTAAAACTTAGATTTATCTTTTTAAACAGAAAAGCGAATGTTTTCTTGATATGCAAATGAGGAAATACCTCTCTTCGGATAAGGAGGAAACAGAGTTCCGCACTTCCGGATGACGGTACCAAAGAGGCACGGAGGATTTAGCTTGTAACCTCCCCCTCCCTAATCGGCCTACTTGGTTGTGAAATGCCTAATGAAATGTTACAGTGAGTAAGGCTATCGTTACAGAAGGAAACTAATGCCGGTAAGTAGGACGAAAGTGTACAACAGACCGTTCTGAAGGAAGAATCTATTATAAACCTAATCTAAATAGCGAGAATAATATTTAACACATAAGAAATAATTATTAGCAAAAAAAGGATAATGAAACGGTCGCCAGGCCTCTAGGCAATAAATATCCAAAATCCTAAGAAAGTTAATGGGGCAGAGAAAATCAAACAAATAATCAAATGGCTCTGAGCACTATGGGACTCAACTGTTGTGGTCATCAGTCCCCTAGAACTTAGAACTACTTAAACCTAACTAACCTAAGGACATCACACACATCCATGCCCGAGACAGGATTCGAACCTGTGACCGTAGCAGTCACGCGGTTCCGGACTGAGCGCCTTAACCGCGAGACTACCGCGGCCGGCAAACAAATAATCATTGGTGTGGGAATAGAAGGCTATCACGCTGTTTTTGACGACACAAGGGTTGACGAGAGAATAAATGAATCGAAAGCACTGTAGTTATTAATTTTGAAAGAAAAGTTAAATGTAGTTGCTGGTTAAATAAATGACTGATGGTAATTGCAGCTTTGTTATGTAAAAAAAAAAATATTTTTAGTAACCTCAGCGTAGCTTAATGCAAAATTTGAAAAATGAAAGCTATTTACTTTTAATTATTGAAAGATTGAACTGAATCTACTTTAAGTAAATGAGCAATTAATTTACCTTTAACTTAAAAACAATAAAACACACAACTAGCCTGCAGAAGTCTTTCGCTAAGCTAAATACAGAGTAAATGAAATCACGCACTCTTAATTTGTGCTGCAACTTCAGTTATTAGTTTTGCCAGTGGCATTTTGCGTTACTTTAAGTGAGAGAAGTTAATACTCAAAACTGCAATTCCGTTAAGCCGCAGATACGCAATACAAGATGATCAGTTACTGAGGCAGCAAAGCGTAGGCTGGAACTAGTCATTAGCAAACAAATAAAATGAAAAGTAAATACTTAATCAATTTCCACAGTCTTAAGACACTCAGTGATTGCATGGAAAGGAAAGGGACACTGCTTGGTAATGATGTTTGGGTATAATGGCAACATAGGTGCTCTACAAGGTTTTAACTATTGCAGGTTATTATTCAAGAAATTTCTTCATTTAAGTTTGTTAAAGAAAAGCCACTGGGTAATGTCTGTACAATATTATTTATACTTGGATGTTATAGCTGTGCAGACGACGAAGAATGTAGCCGATGACGACGCTCAGCTGCTGTTGCTGCTGGTGGTTGCGAACCGCGAATCGTTTCCAGAGCCACGGAGAGTTATGGGACAGGCAGCAGTCAGAACTGCAGCTTCCTCCACCTGTCCACTCCGACCGTGCTCTCATTAGACGCGGGGTAAAAAGCAGGTGCGCCTACAGCGGCGCGATCATAACTGCACACCGCGTCTGCAGGAGCGCCCAACAAACACTTCCGCACTCTTTCAAGACTCAAGCTGCTGTGACTTCTCTCTGCTCGAGGCGCGACACAGACCCTTCATACACAAAGATAAACAACGGCACAGCTACTATCATTTCGTCGTTGCTGTTAATACATTTAAACAAAATTCCCTCGGCTATTACCGGCAATTTACAATATTTACATTACAATTACAATCAGTTATAGACATTCACAAATAAATACACTATTACTTCCATTACATATTGAAACTAATTTCTACGATAAAACTTCTAGGTTCAGAATTAGAAGTCCAGTACAAGTTATCAACGGATATTTTGGATAGTTCAGAAGGTGTTTTATCTGCATTTTCGGTGTTACAAGCCTTCGTTCGGCCTGTGTCGTTCATGTTCGCAGTGTGCTGGTTAATATGAAAAATTAAATCTCTCTCATAAACCATGAGAAACTAGACATGCATCTCCTTTATGGGGAACGCAAAAGAGGATTGTTGATCATGCTGCGCAAGTACAATATGTAGGTGAACGTTCGAGCGTATTATGAGCTTCCAGTCTATGACACTAGAAATCAGGTGTGGAATGTGGGTGTTCGAAGAAAAGGTATGCGATCGCCTGACTTCGGCCGGCCCAAGAGGATTTACGACATCACGTTATTGAGCGTGGACGAAGATACCGAAGGTAGGTTAGAATCCTGCCTCGGACATTGATGTGTGTGATGTCTTTAGGTTAGTTAGGTTTAAGTAGTTCTAAATTGTAGGGGACTGATGACCTCAGCAGTTAAGTCCAATAGCGCTCACAGCCATTTGAACCATTTCTAATCACTAAAATAAAGTCAGATACCTTCTCAACCCGTGACGTTTTATTTCATGTCTTTCTCCCTTTCTAAGTGCTTCAGTTTCTTCGCCCAGGAATTTAGTTATGAAAAGAGACGATACGTCATTTAGTGAGAATTTTTTAAATAATTAATTTGGGTGAAAACAGAATTTCGATAGCTTAGCCTGTTTAGGAAATATCTGAGGTGAGCAGCGTAACTGAATCATCCTGCATAAAGATCACCACGGTGATCGGTGTGCGTATCGGAAACAGCGATCATTACGAATCAGCTTCCCTTCTTTTAAAGTAATGACGCTCAAGATGACGTAGCGATCAGGGAAATCTTGTTACTCACGATTGTGAGAAATATTTTGATACTATTAAGATCAGTCGTTTACTAAATAAGGCAGCGCTTCAATCACATCGGGTCGAACATGGAACTTGGAAGTGACGTGTTCAGAGGAACAAGCTGTCTGGCTCTTCACATGGGATCAGTACAGTTCTGTGCGATTGTTGCTATGAACAGGAGATAAACTTGCAGCAGTGCTCCTGCCGACAGGAGGTTGGATACCCAGTGGTATATGGTATTAAAATATTTCTGTAATTTTGCATGGTGTAGACGTAGCATCTACAACAGACGCTTACTGAGGCAAGAATTAAAATATTTCTGTAATTTTGCATGGTGTAGACGTAGCATCTACAACAGACGCTTACTGAGGCAAGAATGCTAGTTTCTATGTGGTTCTTGAAATTCTCTCCATCCATTAAAGTGTAAAGCCTTTGCCTGCTTCTTAGAGAAGCACTCATAGCGTCATGCCGAAAAAATGATGCTGCGCTCTCATTCCTTTAATGTCTGCTCATCGATGGCAAACTATCCTACACTCCTTGTTTCTACAAGTACACTGGCCCTCCTATAAGCACTGCTCCCTGCTCTGCCCAAAGTCATTGGATGGCAGTATATGAGCAACGCTTGCTCAGCACAACATTTTTTTGTGTTAATGTCATCTACCAAAACCGAAACTGGTACTGCCTCATCCCGAAGCTTGATTTATTATTTTCCAGCCCCTTCGTCGTTTCAGAAAGACAACTACCTATTGTCGGATACATACTAGTCACTGACAACATTCGCATACTTCCAAGTGTATCCGTGAATACAGTTGCAAAGGATTCAAGTCTGGCGAAGGAATCGTTCTGGATACCAGACTTCTCGACTCATCCAGAGCTCCTCAACAACCCATGAATTGTCTCGAAAGCCTCTTTTTCCCAGCAGCTTATTTGGTACCTTTGGGGTGCACTCAGCCTCGTGATGCCAACTGAGGAGCTACTCGACCGAATAGTAGCGGCTTCGGTCAAGAATACCATCATAACGACCGGGAGAGTGGTGTGCTGACCCCACGCCCCTCCTATCCGCATCCTCCTCTGAGGATGACACGGCGGTCAGATGGTCTCGGTAGGCCACTCTGGTGGCCTGAAGACGGAGTGCTTGGTACCTTTGACTAAATCTCATGTGTAAGCAATGGGTGAATTTTAACGTTATTTATTTATTTATTTTCTTTTTTTTTTTTTTTTTTTTTTTGGCTCCTCAGAAGAAAGCGCTGATCCTGTAAGATATAGTCCACGACTTGTTGGGAATGCTTTAGGTAAAGGAATCACGTAAAACTGTTCAAAAGAGACTGTTATTAACGGTCTTGGCTGCTATTATTCGTCACAGACAAGTTACAGGATTGTAAGCAAGCGTTTTCAGAGAGGCCCTACTGTCTTTCGGGGACGAGACGAGGGCTGGTACCCTATTTAATAGACGTGTGTCAATGCGAAACACCAGTTTACAGGTCGTTACGTTTAATGTGCCACAAAAGAAAGACAATAGGGTGGGCCGCACACCGTACGGATTAAGACACGCCCCTCACAGTGTAGGCTGTTTCGTAAAAGAGATAGGACGTCATTTACGTAACTCTGCAAAACGAAAGAGGTGCGCACTTTCGACCGCTTGATAAGAAAGTATGCTATATGCCTCTGTCGAGCTGCTAAGACCAAATAGAGATACGCCTGGACGTGCAGTCGACACCAGTTAGTTAGCGTTCTGATCTGTAGATCGATCGACTCCTTATTGCAGGGGAACGATAGTAAGTTTCAGATAACTTTAATATTAAGAAATATTTTACTTTAGGTATTACGTTTTGTCCTCATTTCCTATCTGAGTCAAGGGTAGCACTAAGGCACCCACTTCTCTTTCCCACTGGTGCTGACAGCAGGCAGCACAGCCCTTCACTCTGAGTCGGTTATAGCCTCCTGTTACGCTGCCTTTCCTCGCTGCATGCACTGTAGGTGGGAAACAGAGCTCAGTTTTCATCGCTCGGTATTCAGTAAAACAGTAAACAGAGAATATTCCATGTCTACCATGGATACTTTTTCTATTTGTCATTCATTTTATAAAGTACTATTGTTACATTTACTGGTTAAAATTCTCAACATTGGAAACAAAAAAGTATAACTCTTATGTTCAATGGCATATTTTGCCCTCGGTTGGTATTATTTCTCACAAAAATTCTAATAGTATCTAATTTTCATTTGGCAACCGTGAATGTGAGTTTCATTCTGTATTGTTGAGACTCTAATTCTTGAATGTAATTTTTATTCTTGATTTATAGACTACCATTATTAGTAGAGTTTTCCAGCGTGGCGAAAACGTGTTTCTTGTAAGAAAGATTTTCTGTAATGAGTTGTATGGCCTCCAAATGAGGCAGAAATACTTGCTGGACGGCGAATCTTCAGGACTTCGAGTCAGATCACATAGAAGCTAAAGAGAATTCAAATGCAGAAGAAACGGAGGACAATGAAGAAACAAACTATACAGGCAGTGCTCCAAATAAATATATTCTGGAAAATAGAGGACAACTTAGATCTCTGCCTTAAAAGTTGCTCACATCTGCATCAGGAATCTTTTAATTCTGAATTCATTGCATCCAGACAATTGCACCATTGCCGTGTGAAGGCCACCGCCATACCATACCTCCACCTCCGTTGCACCCCACTCACTCACCCTATCTCCCTCCCCCCTCCCCCCAGTCACAACTCCCATGTCTGCTGCCCACGCATCTCACGGCCTGGTGTGCCGCAGTGGCACTCGTCGACGTCATGGTGCTACCTGCCTATCGCTATGGGGCCCCCAGGCACCAAGGGTGCGCAAGCTCAGTTCCCCCACCCACCCTACTTTGAGCAATTATAATTTTTACAGATGGTTGCACATGCGCCAGCATTTGCTGTTTGTACTTTGTCCAGTATGAAACACCACCACTAGCAGCCAGACAGAAGTGGTCTGACAGTAACTGCTGGTCCTTTTTGTTATTTACAAAGTCAAGTTGCATTAGGGCTTCAGCTAACATTATACTGCTTCCATGCAAGACTTAGAGTACTACTTCTCCTCTTGCAGTGCTTGCGTAATTTACAGGCACGCTGATTTGTTGTGGCAAATTAATAAAGTCATGGCATTCTTTGCACAATATATGTATACAGGGTGGTCCATTGATCGTGGCCAGGCCAAATATCTCACGAAATAAGCATCAAACGAAAAAACTACAAACTACAAAGAACGAAACTTGTCTAGCTTGAAGAGGGAAACCAGATGGCGCTATGGTTGGCCAGCTGCCATAGGTCAAACGGATATCAACTGCGTTTTTTTTCAATAGGAACCCCCATTTTTAATTACATATTCGTGTACTACGTAAAGAAATATGAATATAGTTGGACCACTTTTTTCGCTTTGTGATAGATGCCGCTGTAATAGTCACAAACATATGGCTCACAATTTTAGACGAACAGTTGGTAATAGGAAGGTTTTTTAAGTTAAAATACAGAACGTATGAACTGAACATTTTATTTCGGTTGTTCCAAAGTGATACATGTACCTGTGTGAACTTATCATTTCTGAGGATGCATGCTGTTACAACGTGATTACCTGTAAATGCCACATTAATACAATAAATGCTCAAAATTACGTACGTCAACCTCAATGCATTTGGCAATACGTGTAACGACATTCCTCTGAACAGCGAGTAGTTCGCCTTCCGTAATCTTCGCACATGCATTGACAATGCGCTGACGCATATTGTCAGGCTTTGTCGGTGGATCACAATAGCGAATATCCTTCAGCTTTCCCGACAGAAGGAAATTCGGGGACGTCAGATCCGGTGAACGTGCGGGCCATGGTATGGTCCTTCGACGACCAATCTACCTGTCATGAAATATGCTATTCAGTACCGCTTCAACCGCACGCTAGCTATGTGCCGGACATCCATCATTCTGTCATGCAGTGAAACGTTTGTAGTAACGTCGGTAGAACATTATGTAGGAAATCACAATACATTGCACCATTTATACTACCATCGATAAAATGGAGGCGAATTATCCTTCCTACCATAATGCTGCACCATAAATTAACCCGCTAAGGTCGCTGATGTTCCACTTGTCGCAGCCATCGTGGATTTTCCGTTGCCCAGCAGGGCATATTATGACGGTTTACGCTACCGATGTTGGTGAATGACGCTTCGTCGCTAAATAGAACGCGTGCAAAAAATCTGTCATCGTCCTGTAATTTCTCTTGTGCCCAGTGGCAGAACTGTCCACGACGTTCAAAGCCGTCGCCATGCAATTCCTGGTGCATAGAAATATGGTACTGGTGAAATAGATGTTGATGTAGCATCCTCAACACCGACGTTTTTGAGATTCCCGATTCTCGCGCAATTTGTCTGGTACTGATGTACGGATTAGCCGCGACAGCAGCTAAAACACCTAGTTGGGCATCATCATTTGTTGCAATTCGTGGTTGACGTTTCACATGTGGCTGAACACTTCCATCCGGAGAACGGTCCGGAGACTTGGATGATGTCGTCCAGGATACCGAGCAGCACACGCCTGTTGGGCATTTTGATCACAATAGCCATACATCAGCCTTTTCCGCGCCGGCCGCGTTGGTCTAGCGGTTCTAGGCGCTCAGTCCGGAACCGCGAGACTGCTACGGTCGCAGGTTCGAATCCTGCCTCGGGAATGAATGTGTGTGATGACTTTAATGTAGTTAGGTTTAAGTAGTTCTAAGTTCTAGGGGACTGATGACCACAGATTTTAAGTCCCATAGTGCTCAGAGCCATTTGAACCATTTGAACCTTTTCCGCAATTGGTAAACTGTCCATTTTAACACGGGTAATGTATCACGAAGCAAATACCGTCCGCACCGGCGGAATGTTACGTGATACCACATACTTATACGTTTGTGACTATTACAGCGGATATATTCCTACCCTGTGGAGAGTGACTGTTGCTGCTGAGTCACTAGTACATCGCTGACACAGAATATACCTAAAGCTTTGTTTATTCCTTTCCAATCCACTCATTACCGCAAAGTTCTGTTTCAGCGATGTACTAATGATTTAGCAGCAGCAACAGTCACTCTCCACAGGGTATGAACATGTTGCGCCTAATGTCATCCAACTATTCAGCGCCTTAACCATGTCAGCAGCAGTCACTTCCAGAACTACCACAGGTCACTGAACTACAGACAAGTTCCACAAGAGTGCTGCTTTTCGGTAACATTTATAACGTGACAGCAAGTTGATCTAAATGAGTCAATGTGGGCCTGTCAGCTCACTGCGACTTTGATCTGGTAGTAGAAGCAGAAAACATGCACTGCGTTGGTGTTGTAGTTCAGTACTCATGTTATGTGTGAGACTATGTTTGTGGTTTTATGGAATATATAGATAGGAGGATATGCATGGTAAAACATTGCCAGAATTAACTTCATGGGATATGGACATATATCTAAAACATTCAAGTGTTGCTAAACTTAAAGACCAGCATTATCCATTATGAACTGCCACAGATAGATTGTGCCACTAGTGTCCATATGTAAGAGGAGTGTGCTGTTAATTTGTTGAGTATTTGCACAACAACAGAGTAAATATGGAACAGATGGAACACTGTATTAGAGCCTGTTTTCCCCTGCACCAAAGTGTATAACTGTTGAACCTCTTAAGTCTGTAAAGGTTGAGTTCACGAATGGTATTCCACTGTATGTGTTTGCGCCTATTCCACTCAGTGTAGTACAGGCTGAGTATAATGTTGATAGAAGACAGCTTTTGCGAAATACTCTGCTACAATGCAATGGTTGTAAATAATTGTATATATGTCAATAATGTAGAAAATGTATGTATTCTCTGGAAAAAATATTGTTGTTTCCCCAATGTCCTACGTATACAAAAAAAAACATATTGCTACTTAGCGACATACTTGTGTGTCAGGTAGTGAAATGTAACTAAACAAATTCAGTTATTAGTTATTAACAGCAAGACATACACTTGCAGTTCATAAAAGCACTTTGTTTAACATACAGGTATGTAATCATGCAAACCATTTGTTTCAGCACTACTACATTGAGGTGGTAACATGATCGCTAACTGTACTCCTTTTCATCTTTGTATCATGTGTGTGCGCTCACTCACACACACACACACACACACACACACACACACACACACACACACACATACACAAAATCGTTGCTGATATAGAACATGAGAGGATTAGGATTTTGGTATTCGTTATAACGAATTTGGTAGGAAATTGGTAATTTGGTAGAACATTAAACCTGGAAATCGGTGAAACTGACTGTAAAATTGATAAACTGGTGTGACACTAAATCAAGTTGGTAATTTGGTAGGGTGTCGAATCTAGAAAATGGTAAAATTGATACTAAATTGGCAATTTGGTAGAATGGCTTATCAGAAACTCGTAAAATTAATGGAATGAACCAAAATGCAGACGTACCAGCCAAAAAAGAACTGGCAAGCACCTATTCTTGTGGATCTGCATTTACATTAAATATCTGAGTGCTTACATTACCCACGCGGAGTGGACGAGCGGTTTGAGGCGTCATGTCACGGATCTAGCGGCTCCTCCCACCGGAGGTTCGAGTCCTCCCTCGGGTATGGGTGTGTGTGTTGTTCTTAGAATAACGTAATTTAAGTAGTGTGTAAGTTTAGGGACACACGACCTCAGCAGTTTGGTCCCTTAGGAATCCAAACACATTTGAAACTATTCTTTTTTCGCTCTGCATTAATGATTCCTGCACCGCCATTGTTCATATACACTGTAGTGAGAAGCACAGTTAATGTAAAGTGGCAAGGTAGGATACTTTGAACAGCAGTGTGTGTGATGTCGTAGCACATTCTGCAGAAAATTAGTGGTAATTAATAACGTAATATACCTTGACGTTATGGTGTAAGCGACTTCAACAAAAAAACGCTTGTCCTTTACGTAAACTGTATGTGGATGAACCTAAAAAGGTAGCCAGTATTAGCAGAATTGATGGCTTTCGTATCTAAAAGCAAACTGTTCAACATTTTCTGTAAGCACCCCACAGATATAGAGACTGTATAACGCATTTACATTAAATATTCAGGTGCTGTAAACATCCGTTAGCGATTCCGTATTTTAGAGTGTTTGCTCGACGTAATACATTTATTAGGCAGCTCGCATTTTTGCTCTCCCCACACAAGCGCATTTCGCCTGTGTCAGTGATTGCTAAAAGTATTGGCTAAGCACTTTTACAAGTCCAAGCCTGTCAGGACGAACATTCTGTCTGTTGCTGTGTCTAAACCAGCACCTATACCACAAAGCAAGTGTTACATTCACTCAGTAGGAGAAACATATTTTTTTTCGCCACAATACCATCAGTTAGTGTTTTATAATAGGTCATAAGAAATAAAACAGTGTATCAAGTGCAGACTATTATCTGCCTGACTTAGTTTTAATTATTTAATGTACAAATTGAGACACTATTGTATACAAGCTATTCTGCGTGCTAAGACTCGGTTTTCAACTACAATATTTACCCTACGGATATGCAGCAGGTATTGTACTACTGTACTATAGGTGTACCGAAAATGACGTTAGTATGTCCGCGTGTCGCCCTTGTCGGGTGCCATCCGCCGAAAAATGTGATGGCATAAAACAAAATGCAAACATAAAAAGGAAACTGGTAGAATCAGCCGCCTGATGTTAAGATGTTAACAGTAATTTCATGGCTGTCTTTCACACAGATAAGGGCACTGCCTACACTGTAATGTGCTAGAGAAAGAAAGACAACGTTTTACTATCCACCAAAGAGCTGATACGCTGTCTGCAATCAGGACCACTTCCCGTCTTTTAAATCCTCGCACAGTAAAGCAATAACTAAAGCAAAGAAAAGTTTCACGCATCTACGAATCTACAAGGTGATTTGCCCTGTCTCGTGACATCCGCAACAAATGCATACTACACTCGTTGTCGATATCATGATCACCTCACCTATCAGATAAGCTACCCATTGTAGATGGCCTTCCAGATGTGTGAGAAAAATGTCGTTTCATAATTTTTTCCGTTGTGCTATTCGAACGTGGACCGCCGTTCTGGCTACAAATGCCGTAAATCACCTACATGACAATTAATATTAGTATGTGGTTTCAGAATACCGGAATAACGTGAATCTTGCATCATGTATGTGTCAGCATCACATCTTAATACATACCTATAAATTCACATAGAGAGAGACTGCACCGCACCAGAATATCATGCAGATTGTCATCTCTATATTGAGTCCATTTAGTGACACGCTATGTCCCTTGGGTGTCTCAACTCTCCAGCCGCGTCAGACGCACACAGAGATGTCACTAGCCTTCACGTTGCGTGTCAGATACTCCGTGGTTGGCACGCATCTTGATGCAGTGTGCTCTCGTTCTAAATTTTAGCGGTGTGCGAAATCGTAGTAACATGCTGTACAAAGGAGGCACCTTGTAGGTAAGCAAAAATAGAACCGCCAAAACTTAAAAGGCGTTTCTGCTTCTCTTTAATGTCAGTACGTACCTAAATCATATATCTATTTGATAAATTATTCCAAAAAACAATTTGATGAAAACTGAGCATGATGCTTTCCTATTATTATGGAGAGTTATCTAGATGTTTTTACTTAGAAAACTCATTAAAGCCATACAACGGAGGAGAATGATAGTGAATAAGTGGTTGCGTGAAATAGCTTGAAAAATTTGTAAGTAAGCTGTTTAGGTTTTTTTATTGGTAACGCCGCCGCCACGTAGCGCTCTGTATAAAAATCACTGGCTGTGCCTTGCGCAGTCTGTGTTTAGTTTGCACTGTTGTCTGCCATTGTAGTGTCGGGCAGCGGCAGCTGGATGCTAACAGCGCGTAGCGTTGCGCAGTTGGAGGTGAGCCGCCAGCAGTGGTGGACGTGGGGAGAGAGATGGCGGAGTTTTGAAATTTGTAAGAATTGGTGTCATGAACTGCTATATATGACTAGTGAGGTAAATACATTGTTTGTTCTCAATTAAAATCTTTCATTTGCTAACTATGCCTATCAGTAGTTAGTGCCTTCAGTAGTTTGAATCTTTTATTTAGCTGGCAGTAGTGGCGCTCGCTGTATTGCAGTAGCTTGAGTAACGAAGATTTTTGTGAGGTAAGTGATTTGTGAAACGTATAGGTTAATGTTAGTCAGGGCCATTCTTTCGTAGGGATTTTTGGAAGTCAGATTGCGTTGCGCTAAAAAAACTATTGTGTGTCAGTTTAAGCACAGTCTTGTACATTTTTCTAAGGGGACGTTTCATATGGCGACCCTGCCAGGATTCGAACCTGGAATCTTCTTTAATGCAACATTTTGGTTTACTTGAAAATAAATTCTGGATTTAAAGTTCTTTCTGTGAGATTAAAGATGACTTAGCATTTGGTTTCTTTGATAGCTACACGATTTTATCACGACGCTACTAATGAGTGACAATTTACAATGTTGCTTTTGCAGTTTATCTGTTTTATATCTGCACAGTTTTTCTGAATTTTTCTGGAAAGTAAAACATGTTTTAGTAGTAACTTTGTGGTATAGCTACAATGAGACAGCCTTTTCTGTAGCACAACAATACGTTACACTGCAGTACTTACTTCATCACGGCAATAAGCGTAGTAACTACGATATCTATACGCAAAGCATTTCACTTTTGTTTATCATGAGGTAAGTAAATTGACTTCTGCAGAACTTAGCTTTCGGAGGACGATAACTACGACACTTCCACAGAGATTATCTTACAAGACGCACGGTTTAGCGCTACAGTACACGTATTTTAGTGATTAATTTTGTATTTAAAACATTTATTTTTAAAGATACTTGAAGTACAATGATACAAAAGTTTTCCGTGATACATTTCATTCCATTGCTGTAATCTGCAACACCTGAGGATATAATTACATTAATCCTCAGGGGGGTACACGCCTACTTTGTGTACCATGTGTGTGGCAAGCACAAGGAGCCCTAGCTAATATGGTATTTGTTTATACAACTTTACACATCGGTACCATATTTCTCTAACACATAAATTACACAGCTATCTGATCATTTAACTGAGAGAGACAAACATTTACTTTACTGCATCAGTGACAGATGTTTACGTAATTACACCATTGGATAACTTCACACTTACGAAGTTGTATTTTGTCTGTACTTTGTGAACTGTTCATATTTTTTCAGAACCATTGTGATACTATGAGAGCTTTGAATGATGTATTTGGTATGGGGTCATGATTTTTAAAGTACGTTTGAGGTAAATGACACTTTTGACATGAGCACAGATTTTTTTTTTTAGGTTTTGAAATAGGAAGCCATGACAATTTTGAGATTTGGCTGAGGTTTTATGATGTTATGATGACGATGTGTATTACGCTGTTGTGGTATGTTTATGATCAATAAGCTGATGCTATGTGAGGAATTTGATTATGCTATGTATTTCTTATGATTAAATATTGAAGAAGTGTCGACAAATATGTATATGTGTAATAAAGCAAGGAATAATGAGTAGTGGTTAGGGACTCTGGTTTGTGCAAAAGGTTGTTGGAAACCAAGAATCGTACTTTAAGAGTTATGAAATGTATGTAAATGCGTGAATGCATTACAATGCCGATGAAAATTTTTTGGACACTATTATATTTAAAGGATTTTGTTTCTACAGATTTGTAACGCAAATTCCCAACCTGTGAAAATATTTTTATATGGGACTGTCACTGTAGCGGAAACTGATGTCGTTAATTTTTCAGTAAGAAAGGTAAGTGACCACCTGCACGTAATGCGTCGTGGGCACCCAGCTGCGCGACAGGCGCCTGGAAAAAAAGCCATTAGTGTGTGCCTGTCAGAGGCACAGGTAAAAAAAAACAGGCCATTATCCTCGATATTGACATTCCTTTGTAGAAAGCATCGTAAATACGACACGCTCAAACTTAAAAACATATGATTATACTTTGGAGCTCTTAATTGATGATATTCATTAAAATGCCTAATGAAACGACGAGAAACATTTCACGTCTATTGACTTGCTAGTTGAAAAGTTGTTTACTGCATTATGAAACGCCATATGGCTAGTGAATGACGTTCCACGCCTTGCTTTGCCTATTTTGTTTAATACCTAGTTTCTAGCTCCACTGAAGCATTGGTTACTATAAAATTTAACGGATGTACTAATATAAATATTTTATGCCTACAGATCCAGTAAATAATAACTTTATGATGTACTTAAAAAATGAAGGAGCTCAAATAGACATTTCCCTTCACAGGACTTACAAAAATAATTTTTTTTACCATTTGGTAACTTATCTGCTAGCGTATGTTCTAGTGATGCATCACTCTAGTGTTAAGATGTGACATAGGTATTACACATTTTTACTGTAATATTTTTTCTGTTTCAGCTTTGTCATGTTTAGATATAAATTATTGCATTTATTGCTGCTCGCTATGCTTACTTGCATTTTTTTGTCATTGCTGTTTGTATTAATTGTTTTGTGCCGCTGCTTTTCCTCGTCCCTTAGTTTAGCATCTGAGCTCAGTATATTTAAGTTAGCTTAAGATGGGGTAGGCTATATAAGAGAACGAGTTATGAATTGGAAGAAATGCATTGAGAAGCTATAAGAAAATGATTTGGCCAAAAAAGTAGTGTACAGTGGAGAAAAACTATTTTTGAAAGAGGATGTGAGCAAAATACAGAAAGCATGCTTGGATAGGATATTTTTGGTGGAAACAAATGTTGAGATATGACGAAAGATCTACAGAATGAAGTTTTGGGTTATACTGCAGTACCAAACGTTACACTGAAAACAAACCCTGTCCTTTCCTTTTGTGTTATCCCACTATGTGTTTGTGTACCCTTGTGTATTTATGTTCTTCCTGTCTTTATATGTTCATCTGATAAGACTTATGTTGTAGAATTTTCTAATATTCAGCTACATTCACTATGATGAGGAATACTGTTATCCTCAAATATAATTTGCATTAATAATATGTAGTTTTCTTTGTAAATATGTTTAGAAATTATTTATTCTGTTTTGTTCTAATGCTCATTCGTGAAGCTGATGTTTCGAAATTTATTCAGATTTTTTATGTATGTGCTCCTGTCATAATTCCTGTAACACTGATGTATATGTTATTTCGATTCTTTTGTAAAGCCTGTATTACTGCAAATGTTATCTGTACTATTATGTTCTTTAATGATATTTTTTGTACCTTTGTTATTGTATTCTTATGTTATAAAATTGTAATTGACACCAGTTCATCAAATTAAGTAACTTGTAAATTACATTTCACTGCACACGTTTCTGTTGGTCATAGTATATGGACAATATGTGAGAAGTAGGGACTGATAGTGTTTGCACGTGTGTTACTATCTCAGTAAGGGACTGGATAACAGCATTGCTGGTTCTAAGGACATTTCAAAAACAATTTTTGTGAGTGCACAAGTGGTGGTTATGGACTTGTTATATTATCCACAAGACTCTTCAATGGTGATTGTGCGCCTGCACAGTCAAACAGATGGCTGCTGGCCATCTCTACAAGGACTGCAGTGGGTCTGCACCTCTGGTGGCCCACCAATACCGTAATCTCTACCAGGACTACAATGGGTCTACTCTGTGATGACCTACCTAACAATATTCTTGAAAACTTCGACTGACTCTGCTGTGGGTTTGCTCTGTTGTGGCCCATTACCTGTCTGCATGTCAAGAGTCAGCACTGTCTTTCTGTTGGAAGGACAACACTGCTT
Source organism: Schistocerca gregaria (assembly GCF_023897955.1). Taxonomy (NCBI): domain Eukaryota; kingdom Metazoa; phylum Arthropoda; class Insecta; order Orthoptera; family Acrididae; genus Schistocerca; species Schistocerca gregaria. The sequence goes on from NC_064924.1 coordinate 372,498,011, forward strand.
CTTCAAGACTGCATGGAAATCCACTACTTCCGTGTGCATTTTCTTTTACTACCCAGACTTTGAGAAAAAGAGTGCAATTTTACTTTGATGAATGATCAGGACTGTCTTTATGGACTGTGAGAAAATTTTAGCTTTTGACCAACATTGTATCAATAACTGTGTGCATTTCATTTCTTTGTCTTTGTAATTATGAAAAAAAATTTCAAATCTGTACTGGCCACTGCCCAAAACAATTTGTAAATTTTTTTGTGGGGAGCATGGGGGCTATGTAAGTAAGCTGTTTAGGTTTTTTTATTGGTAACGCCGCCGCCACGTAGCGCTCTGTATAAAAATCACTGGCTGTGCCTTGCGCAGTCTGTGTTTAGTTTGCACTGTTGTCTGCCATTGTAGTGTCGGGCAGCGGCAGCTGGATGCTAACAGCGCGTAGCGTTGCGCAGTTGGAGGTGAGCCGCCAGCAGTGGTGGACGTGGGGAGAGAGATGGCGGAGTTTTGAAATTTGTAAGAATTGGTGTCATGAACTGCTATATATGACTAGTGAGGTAAATACATTGTTTGTTCTCTATTAAAATCTTTCATTTGCTAACTATGCCTATCAGTAGTTAGTGCCTTCAGTAGTTTGAATCTTTTATTTAGCTGGCAGTAGTGGCGCTCGCTGTATTGCAGTAGCTTGAGTAACGAAGATTTTTGTGAGGTAAGTGATTTGTGAAACGTATAGGTTAATGTTAGTCAGGGCCATTCTTTCGTAGGGATTTTTGGAAGTCAGATTGCGTTGCGCTAAAAAAACTATTGTGTGTCAGTTTAAGCACAGTCTTGTACATTTTTCTAAGGGGACGTTTCAAATTGAAAAACTTTTTCGATAGTCTGTTCTTCAAGAAGCAGACTAACGGCTTCAAGGACACTTGTTAGGTTCTGTGTCGCCCTCGGTTTTCTCGATGAATCACGTCGAGGTAATTTGCGTCACGACGTTGCATCACTCACATTTGAGCAACGCTGTGTGTCTCCGTGTGAGGAGGCATTGACCGCCGATGAGCGCCTGTCGTTTAGGCTACCCAACGGGCAGCAATCGTCACCGTCTGTGTGGGCCGAGTTAATGGCAGGGGGACTGCGGTGAGCAGATGCGACACGCAATAAGGCGAATATATTACGTCCGTGGCTTCACAACTGTTCGACCGAATTCTGTTGAAGCAGAATTTAATGGATTTAGGTCAGCGAAAGGCGAGTACACGTTATGTAAGCTCCGAAGCTTCGCACACCTATCTGCTATGAGCTTTCGTCAGTGCAAGGTTTCCTCACTGTACAGTTGGTAATAGGGCAACTAGTATGCCCCCTGGGGCTGCGTGGTTTGGTAGCCCGTGGTATGGCTTGACAGTTGATGCAGAGAGTGCAGAGTACAATTATATTCAGGTAACAGGAAGGAGACGGAGCGCCGTTTTGAACCATTACAGCTTATTTTTTAAATGATATCAGCCATCGACTGCATTGTTCATCACAATTTCCGCAGCTGTAGTTTCAACCTTAAGTCGTGTTCAGGTGGTTAAAGATGCTGAAAACGGAGTAGTTGTCAAAGTTAGTAAAATGAGTTCTACGAGATTGTAATCCTATAGCCAATATAACTGTGTAATTGCGGCTACGGAACGAACTGTCGGATGCCAAGTGTTCGCACAGTCTCATCCTTTCAGTATCAAAATATGAACAGGAAATAAATAAATGTTGATGACATTCGTACCTTCAATCCGAAATCATAGGCTATTACCAATAACGTGTTCATACTATTGTCTATCATCAAGATTTCAATTTCTCATTTGGGTTGAGTATTTTAAGGACTGTAAAAAGCATTAAGTCTCATATCTATGTCCGGGACTGGAAATGTATGAAATAAGAAATTTATAACATTTTCGCCCTTAATATTACGACTGGTAATACTTTCAGTTACGTAATGAGATCCAGAGCGATAAAAATCGTGGAGGCTGTCGAAGAGGTAGAATCATGGACGCCAAACACAAAATAGTTGTCAGTTTTTCCCGGAGGGATCAAAGCCCATGCATGATATTATCTGTAGTGGACAGCTGTTGCCCATGTATTTTGTCGCTGTTAAACTTCCTCAGTTCACAAATGAAAGTCTGTAGCACATCGATACTCCATCTACCTCTACACACACTCTGCAAATCACTGTGAAGTGAAGTACTTAACATGCCACCACGTGCCACGGTTTCTTCCCCTTCCAATCACGTATGGAGTGTGGGGAGAATGAGTGCTTATGTGCCTCTACGCGCGCCGTAATTGGTCTAATCTTAACGATCCCAACGGTAACGATACGCGAGGAATTGTAGAATATCTCTAGATATTTCACTCAACATTGGTTCCTAAAAGTTTGTAAATAGGCTTTCGCTGGATAATTCACGTCTGTGTTCAAGAACTTCCCAGTTCAGGTTTTTCATCATTTCCATTAAGGTCTGCAATGAGTCAAGCAAACCTGTGACCATTCGTCCTGCCCTTTTTTGCATACGTACAGTACTCAATATCAGTCCTATTTGGTACAGGTATAACGGACTTGAAGAATATTCAAAATTTGGACGCAAATCTCCAGGAGGGATAATTTGCTGTAAAGGAGTATGATGTTTAAACCAGGCTAGGAATCAAGCAAAAGCAAATTCATTTGATCAGATATTGGGCAAAAGCAGTACTCATACCATAGTTGTAGTTCTCTTAAGCCAATTTTCCTACTCTTACGTGCTGCGACAAAATATTACCCACTGCCCTTTCAATATCACGAACACGAGAAAGATTCTCAGAGTGCAGAGCAACTCCAACTTTTCTCAGAACAATAAATAACTTTCCAGCCAGTTTACCATGCAGACAACTAGTTGGCATACTTCTATACGAATGGGTTAAGGCACTGATGTTGATCGTGATACAACTCTCTTGGAACCTCTCCTGGGTTTCTGTTATATGTATTTTCTCTACAAATCACGATTGGTCGGAATCGAAAACAGATTCGTTACTGATGGGACACGTTTGTTGATCTCATGTACAAATTTTCGGACCGATTCCGCAGTTTTCTGTGATTCGTCAAGTTGATACCTTGTTTGAAATTTCGTCTCTTACGTCTTTCAATCCTGTAGCAGTATTTAAAATTGTGCAGCCATTCATTACTTCCCTCGAAATCAATGTAACCTATTTCCGCGTAATTCGATGTGCATAACGTAGTAGGTCACATTCGTGCACCTCATGTAAATTGTAACGAGCATCCTTGAAACGCCCAAAACATCAGTTTTTGTGACAAGTCCTCCCTTGAATATCAGTAGCTTTTCTCATGCACTACACTGTCATATTGCTGCGAACGTATTTAAAATCTGTTCGTAATTGTTTTTGTACTATGCTGTGGATGATCTTCCATGTGACTATGTTTAGTACTCGCTCCTCGGACAAAGTTTGTTGAGTACGGCACTTCGCTGAAAACGCGATTTGTGCCTCCCTGTCCAACATGGATGATGAACTACATTGTTCGATACATGTTTCAGTATCAGTTTCACTTGTTAAGCATGTATCGTCATCATTGTAGGCTCATGTACATTGTCCATATAGTCGAGCGTATGCGACACCTCAAATTCCACTGACTCATCTTGCAGAAACGCTAAAATTTCATCTGCCACTTCTTTCTCTCTATGTCAAGTTCCTTGAGTTCCTTTTTGACGAAATGTCAACTCCGGGAACCGTTGTAGATACAGTGATATGTTTCCTTTGTTTGTCATTGCCATTACTCTGTTTTATATCAACACCTCCAGCACTGTAGTACGTACGGTTTGAGTTACTCGTCGACTAAGCAGTTCAACTACGCTCCGTAGTTCTGTGCTCACCATTGTCCACCGCCAGTCCCGCCCCCTGCTGTCATTTGCACCCAACGTTGTGGTTGCATGGCAGACAATGTGTGGACCGTCGAATGGCGTAAACATCTCGCAAACAAACGATCCCTTGTCACGTATTTGTATAATCTGATTGATTCTAGTTGTGGCTCACTGGTACTGTAGTCATGGGATAGAACTTTCTTTCTTTTTGCGAAGTAAACAGTTTCAAATTTCCGAACATTTAAAGAAAGTTGGTAAAATTTGAATCAACTTGCAATCTTATCAACACTTGATTGAATATTTCTGCATGTTTTTCAGACAGTTCTATATTACAGAATAGCTTACACCAGCTGCTTCGCTCGCGTTTACGTATTAAATGCAATACAAAAATGATTTTATAAACATATATTGGGCCTGCTGGAAAATTAAAGTATTAAAGATCTCTTTATTTTTTCTTGCAGTTCTGATAAAGCCGATTTCTCGTGGTGACTGTCAAAACCGGAGTAGCTTTCTTCGATTTATTTCACAAATCACAACAGCTTATAAACTTTTCATGCTAATTAAGCCCATGGAAGGATGGTTTTTCCGAATGTTGTTCTGACCAAAAGGCGATTCTGGCCGCTGGTTTTGGAGGTTTCTGTCAAACCCTTTTTGAGTTCCTCTGGTGATATTTACATAGATACTTTCATCCTCAACAAGTACATCTTTATTTCAAGACAAATATCAAAGTGAGAAACCAATTTCACAAATTTTGCTTTCAAAGTTTTTTAATACAACGAAATATTATCGTAAAATTGTCAGCCCCTAGTTTACGCTCTTGGGACTTGCATTTCGAAAAATACTGAAACACCTTTTTTTATTTCCAACCGAGTAGCCAAATACCAGTTTTCGTAGATTTTGCTTTAAAAGTGCGTAAGTAGTTCATTAATAATGATTTATTTACAAAAAATCTTTCACCCACCATTACATCCCCTTAGGGCTTGAATTTCCAAAACCATTGAAACACATTATTTTATTTTTCCAATCGAGAAGCCAAATTCCTATTTTCATCGACGCTGCTTTAGTGGTTCTTTAATAATGATTTATTTTAAAAAAAAATTCACCCACTATTTCACTCCCTAATAGGTTCAATTTCCACAATTGCTGAAACACATATTTTTTTTATTTCTGGCCGATCAACGAAGTACCATTCTTTGTAGTTCTAGCTTCAAAATTGAGACAAATTATCAAGAAAACGTTTCATCCATTTCACACCCTTGTGAATGGAGTTTCGAAAAATCCCTACTTAAACGATGCCTACTGTGTAAGATCAGCGCCCTCTCCAAATTTCAAGTTTCCATCCTTAATGGTAGTGACTGGGCGATGATGAGGCTGGGCGATGGTGAGTAAATCTGTCAGTCAGAGAGACCGGACATTTTCTTTTATGTACAGACATAACTGCATCATCTGCGAGGAGTCTGAAATTGCTATTAATATAGCTCCCCGTGTTATTAATGTACAACATGAATAACAACGGATCTCTCTGGTACAAGCCTGAAGTTAATTTTACATCTGTCGATAACTCTTCATCGAAGATAACGTGCTGCGTACTCCCTACCAAGATATCCTCAGACCAGACACAAATTTTATTCGGTACTTATACTTTGTCAATAAAAATTGGTGTGGTATCGAGTCAAATGCTTTTTCAAGTCTAGAAACACTGCATTGCCTCGACCCAAGGCTCTAGCTTGTTTTCGGAACTCAATTAGGCTGGCATGGTGGAAGTCACTCTGTTCGAGATTCCACAACATGTTGGAGCTCAGAACGTGTCCTAGGATTCTACAACAGATGGACGCCAAAGAGCATTGCCACAAATAGATTTCGCGGAATTTATTGTAACTACACTCTCTGGTATCGACGGAGAAGAAACTCATTTGCACTGTAGCTCCTTGCAGCGCACTTCCATAATATTAATCCAAAGTCTGTCACAAGGCAAGACCGATCATTCCAAGCTTTGCAGGAGCAAGGAACATATTACGACAGCTACCAAAACCGGTCGCAATTCGTCCGAGAATGTATTGGAACTGTTGAGCCGTCAGACATGGCATCAATCTTTAGAGACACCGGAGTCGTTTGGCTGGAAGAAATGAAAGCAGGCTCATACATACTGGGCTGAAAATTAATGGCGTGTCCCCGAAGACGTGCAGGTGGCTGCAAAAAGAAGCCAGCGGATGTCATCTGTGCGAAGCCCACGTGGGGCTTACGTACCAGGTTCAGGCACCGACAATCAGCTTCCACTCAAAGCTAGCATTGCATCATCGAATACTTCGCATCGCAGTGTCTTCCAGATCTCTTGGTAAGGCCAGAATGCAGCTTAGGAATACTACAAAATAGCTGGATTAAGTGCTGCTTTTTGTAAGCTGGCCTTTCGTCCGATTTTAACTACTTTCGGTTAAAAACAAACAGCAGAGGATTTCCACCTTACACAAGTCATAGTTTTATAATATTGGTTTATCCAGTCATGTTTCAGCATTTTTTGTGCTATCTCCTGTGGGATTTTTTGTTTATTTTCTTCCTGAAAGATTACTGTTAGATGTTAACGTTTTGTGTAGGTTATATGGATTTTGACTTAAAAGTATTTACATTTGCAAAGAGAGTGATCATTAGATGTTAAATATTTTAGATTAGGTTAGCGCCCGCTGCTCCTATCGCGTAGACTGTATGGCCTGCAAGAGATTTTCTTGTTTTCATTTAATCGAATTTTCATGTTGTTCACAAACTGGAACACTTTCGAAGCTTTCCACGCTAATTAAGGCTATATAAGCATGGACTTTTACGAATGTACTTCTCACCAAAAAGCAGTTCAGGTAGATAGAGTCAAAATTTTTTGTAAATCATGTCTTTTGCGTTCTTGTGGACATATTTCAATAGCAACTTTCATCCCCTAACAAGTATTCCTTTATATCTAACCAAGAAATGAAATACCACTTTTCCTAAATTTAGCTTATAAATTTTTACTGTAACGATGCATTTCATCATAAATTTTCATCCTCTGTTGCTCTCCCTTATGGGTTGAAATTCCAAAAACATTGAAACATTCCTTCTTATTTCTAACCGAGAAGTCAAATAGCAGTTGTCACAGATGTAGCCTTTAGTAGTTCTTTAGTAATTATTGATGTTCAAAAGAGCTTTCACCCACCATTTTACCGCCTTAGTGGTTGAATTCCCACAAATGCTGAAATACGTATTTTTTTATTTTCTGACTGAGAAACCAAATACCAGTTTTAGTAGTTCTAGATTCAAAATTCCCTCAATAGTGACATATCTTAAAAAGCCTTTCATTCCCTATTTCACATCCTTGGGAGTGGAATTTCGGACAATCCCTTCTGAAACAATGTCTACCATATAAGATCCACGCCCTCTCCAAACCTGAAGTTCCTATCCTTAGCGGTTTGGGCTGGGCGATGATGAATCATTGAATGAGTCTGTCCCTATGTCACACCATTAGGGGATGGATTTCCAAAAACAGTGACATGCACATGTTTTATTTCTAACAGAAATAACAGAAACAAATTTTCATAGATTTAGCTTCAAAAACGCTTGCACAATGAGATATTTCAATAAAAACCTCCATCTCCCGGTTCACCCCCATAGAGTTGAATTTCGAAAAACAGTGAAACACATTTTTCTTTGTTTTCAATTGAGATGCCAAATTTAATTTTTCATATACTTGACTTTAAAAATGCTTTTATAATAAAATATTTTTATAAAAAATCTCATCCACTATCTCACTACCTAAGGGGTTCAGATTCCAAAAACACTGAAACACGTATTTTTTTCCAGAATGAGATTTTCACTCTGCAGCGGAGTGTGCGCCGATATGAAATTTCTGGCAGATTAAAACTGTGTGCTGGACCGAGACTCGAGACTCGAATTCGGGACCTTTGCCTTTCGTGGGAAAGTGCTCTACCAACTTTTTTTGTGGGGGGGGGGAAGTCAGGGCGTGGTACGCGCCACACTAGCAGTGGGGTGTTTCTTTGCGGCACTGCCAGCGCGTCGAGGCCCAAACCCCTCCCTCCCACCCCTATTTTCATGTCCCCTGCCTGTTGGGTCATAGCACTAAGTGTGCAGAAATCTTAACACAGATCCCCCATTCTCCGACGTAAGAAAGACAAAGAAACCTCTTCTGAGTAGAACTGAACACTGATAAAACTTAACAATTCTTCTTGAATCACACAAATACTTTAGACGTCGAACACGAGTAATTCTGAACGAAATGTTTTGAAAAAACTCTTCGTGTAACATAGAGGTTCGGAATCAAGTTAATAGGAAATAATAATAAGAACACAAGTGACTTTTAATTTTCTTTTGTGCGTTCTCGTTCATGGTGTTGTAGTGGATCCACGTATTTAACCGACACTCATTCTTTGAAAAATAATCATCAGCATACTGCCGTAGGGCTTCTTGTGGTTGCGATACGTGCTGATTTTTGCGTATTCACACTCCATGTATACGCGGAATTCTATCTCGATGTCCGACCCAAGTTTGTTGATGACATATCTAACATTTTTTCCCAGTAACTAGCTAATGGCGTTGGCTTTTAATTTCGGAAAGTATGTCATGTCTGGTTTCAGGAGGAGAGATGGCGTTATATATTCCGTCGAGGATCTGGTGATAAAAGCGATTTGTTGCCTGATCCAATTCCAGTTATTCACATTGACGCCACAGGTGAATCTGTGGATGAGTGTATCCACCAGATTGCATTTTCGACAAAGGTGTGTCTCGTTTAAACCGATCCCATATAGTCTCTCGTTGGTGCTGATGACATTGTTAACTGTTTTGTACCATGCGGAAATAGCGTCTGTAGATAGCCCGGCATAGTTGATGTTCCGCCATACAGCTTTCCAGTCACAATTAGGGAATTTGGTTTCAATTTTGTTTCTGTCCTCATTTAACTTCCTTTCAAGTATGATGTCGCGCGCTGTGATACGTGTGTTGCTTCTGATTTCGTCACTAAGATAACTTGCTTCGAGGAACAATTTCCTCACATACTGCAGACGGGCATTAATCCTTCGCACATCAATCGGTGCTTGCAGGCTATGGGGTGTCGCAGCCACAAAGAGCTTTGCGGTTACACATTGTGGAGGTTCTCTGAGTATATGGAAAGTCCGTTTGAGGAACAGAGCAGACGCTTTATTTCAAATATCCACCAAACCGAGGCTCCCGTTTCTGACATCCAGTATAACGGTAGTCGCACCAACCCTGAATATGTCTCCTCGCCATAAATAATTGGTAACAGGTAACAGTGGACATGATCCCCTCCGCTATTAGCTTGGAGACTGGAAATACCTGCGCAGTGAAATACGCCTTAGACAAAATGCAGGAGTTGGTGAATCTGACTTTTTGCACCTGGTTCATAGTTCGATGGATGTTCTCCATTACAGCACCATGAACTTTCCTCCTAGTTTCCGTCCAGTTAAAAGCAGACATCCTCACCGGATATGCCATTAAGGTTATTCCCAAAGTTTTATGTTTGTTGTCTTGTTTTTCCCATGCCAGTCGGAGGTGATCTAGACCCTGCAGATTCAATATTTTACTTTTGTTTTCATTTGTTGTCGCTTCCGACGCTAGACAATACTTTTGGATTTCTTTTTCCAGTGTAACTGTCTCCTATTTATTCCTTATTACAACACCTACGTCATCAGCATAAGTTCGTACGACAGTTTTCTCACCACTCAATGTTATACCTGTTAATCTTGCGTGGACAGTACGGAGAAAGGGCTCCAAAGATAAGGAAAATAAAAACATAGATAAGGGACTGCGCTGTGGAACCCCTCGCCTTATCTATATGGGTTTAGATGTTTGGCCATTGATTGCTATTTTCGCATTTATACCTGTTGCAATATTTCTTAGCATGTTGACAATCTGAGGGTGGAAAGCCATTCTTGACAACGTCGCAAAGAGGTATCTATGAGTAACGCGGTCAAAAGCTTTGTTGAAATCTATAAAGATTAAAGCACATTTTATACTTGTCACTGAGGTAATTGAAATGACGTGTCTGTATGCAGATAGGCTTTCGAATACCGTTCTGGTTGGAGAATAAGATTGATGATGACTCAATATTTTGTTGGAAAAGGCAGAGAGTCTTTTGTTGATAATACGCGAAATTATTTTGTAATCAGAATTTAGTAGCGAAAGAGGCCGAAAATTGTTTAAGTTGGTTTTGCCTTTACTGTTAGGAATCAGTACTATTTTTCTTTCCTTAAACTCTGCAGGGACCGCTTTTCCGTTCAGGACCTCATTCGCCATGGAAGTGATCTTGTCTCCAATTATAGACCAGTAGCGAGCATAAAACTCCACAGGGAGGCCATCAAGTCCCGGAGATTTTTTGAGAGGTGAGTTACGCACTGCCTCGTGCACTTCATCTTTAGTAATAGCTGATAGGATGTCAGCGTTTTCTGTTCCCGACAATTGTGGACCTAAAATAGTAAGAAAGTCCTCGAGAGGTGCATCGTCCACTGTGGTAGGGGCATATAAGTTATAGTACCTGTGTACGTCGTCCAGTATTTCTTTCTGGCATGTGAGCCTTGTACCAGTATGCGTCTGGACTTCTTCAATAAAAGTTTGACGTCTGTTTTTAGCATACCGCACCAAGTGACACAGAGAAGCTCTTTCATCTGCTACTACTGATGTGGCTTTCGATTTAATTTTTATTCCCTCCCTCTGTTGCCTTTTAATGTTTCATAACTTGGCTTTTATTTTTTGTTATCATTCAGACGAATTACGTCATCATGTGCCTGTTGATATAAGTCTTTTAAAACTTTATAATAAAACTCCATTGTATTCCTCAACTCCCTATGCCTCGCTACACTAAACTGCATGACAACTTTCCGCAGCCTTGGTTTAGCCCTCCTAGTCCACCAGTCAATGACTGTTGGGTGCTTGTCTACTGTGCGGAGGCACATAGTCCACGCTACTCTTATTTCCTGTTCCAGTTCTTCGTCAGTTAAAACAGAGATATTCAAATTCCATTGGCCTCTGTATGGACGGGTTGGCTGTACACTTGAATTAAAGGAAGTTAAAAGTGTACTGTGATCGCTAAAATACACGGGAACAGTTTCAACGATTAATAAAATTTTTTGCAAATTTGGTGAAAAATTCTATTTAGTCTGGTGCGGGAGTGGCTGGTTATATACGTGAAGTTCCCGCACATCCTCAAGTTGTAGATCACTTACTAACTTTTTTAACTGTAGCGAGTAGTTGAAATTGGGTTGTTGATTTTTCCGGTTTAAATCACAGTTAAAATCTCCACCTAGTGTAAGAGAAGACGGATTATTCCTCAATAAATAAATTAGTTCAGCTTGACAAAAACTTAGCAAGATCCAATTTATGGGAATTTCCTGATAGGGCGTAAAGGTTCAGTACGGTAAGATCGAAAATTTTTATGCCTACGGCTCTTCTGAGAGGCCAGACAAACGTGGTTCCTGAAGAGGGGCGGCAGCCTTTCGGTAGTTGCAGGGGCAACAGTCTGAATGATTGACTGATCTGGCCTTGTAACACTAACCAAAATGGCCTTGCTGTTCTGGTATTGCGAACGGCTGAAAGCAAGGGGAAACTACAGCCGTAATTTTTCCCGAGGGCATGCAGCTTTACTGTATGATTAAATGATGATGGGGTCCTCTTGGGTAAAATATTCCGGAGGTAAAATAGTCCCCCAATCGGATCTCCGGGCGGGGACTACTCAAGAGGATGTCATTATCAGGAGAAAGAAAACTGGCGTTCTACGGATCGGAGCGTGGAATGTCAGATCCATTAATCGAGCAGGTAGGTTAGAAAATATAAAAAGGGAAATGGATAGGTTAAAGTTAGATATAGTGGGAAATAGTGAAGTTCGGTGGAAAGAGGAACAAGACTTTTGGTTGGGTGAATTCTGGGTTATAAATACAAAATCAAATAAGGGTAAAGCAGGAGCAGGTTTAATAATGAATAAAAAAGTAAGAGTACGGGTAAGCTACTACAAACAGCATAGTGAACGCATTATTGTGGCCAAGATAGATACGAAGCCCACGCCTACTACAGTAGTACAAGTATATATGCCAACTAGCTCTGCAGATGAGGAAGAAATTGAAGAAATGTGTGATGAAATAAAAGAAATTATTCAGGTAGTGAAGGGAGAGGAAAATTTAATAGTTATGGGAGACTCGAATTCGTCAGTACGAAAAGGGAGACAAGGAAACATAGTAGGTGAATATGGATTGGAGCTAAGAAATGAAAGAGGAAGCCGCCTGGTAGAATTTTTCAAAAAACTGGCTTTGAGCACTATGGGACTTAACATCTGTGGTCATCAGTCCCCTAGAACTTAGAACTAATTAAACCTAGCTAACCTAAGGACATCACACACATCCATGCCAGAGGCAGGATTCGAACCTGCGACCGTAGCAGTCGCGCGGTTCCGGACTGAGCGCCTGAACCGCTAGACCACCGAGGCCGGCTTAGAATTTTTCGCAGAGCATAACTTAATCATAGTCAGCACTTGGTTCAAGAATCATGAAAGAAGGTTGTATACATGGAAGAACCCTGGAAATACTAAAAGGTATCAGATAGATTATATAATGGTAAGGCAGAGATTTAGGAACCAGGTTTTAAACTGTAAGACATTTCCAGGGGCAGATGAGGACTCTGACCACAGACTATTGGTTATGAACTGTAGACTAAAACTGAAGAAACTGCAAAAAGGTGGAAAATTAAGGAGATGGGACCTGGATAAACTGAAAGAACCAGAGGTTGTAGACAGTTTCAGGGAGAGCATAAGGGAACAATTGAGAGTAATGGGGGAAAGGAATACAGTAGAAGAAGAATGGGTAGCTTTGAGGGAAGAAATAGTGAAGGCAGCAGAGAATCAAATAGGTAAAAAGACGAGGGCTGGTAGAAATCCCTGGGTAACAGAAGAAATTTTGAATTTAATTGATGAAAGGAGAAAATATAAAAATGCAGTAAATGAAGCAGGCAAAAAGGAATACAAACGTCTCAAAAATGAGATCGACAGGAAGTGCAAAATGGCTAAGCAGGGATGGCTAGAAGACAAATGTAAGGATGTAGAGGCTTATCTCACTAGGGGTAAGATAGATACTGCTTACAGAAAAATTAGAGAGACCTTTGGAGAAAGGAGAACCGCTTGCATGAATATCAAGAGCTTTGATGGAAACCCAGTTCCAAGCAAAGAATGGGAAGCAGAAAGGTGGAAGGAGTATATAGAGGGTGTATACAAGGGCGATGTTCTTGAGCACAATATTATGGAAATGGAAGATGATGTAGATGAAGATGAAATGGGAGATATGATAATGCGTAAAGAATTTGACAGAGCACTGAAAGACTTGAGTCGTAACAAGGCCCCAGGAGTAGACAACATTCCATTAGAACTACTGACAGCCTCGGGAGAGCCAGTCCTGACAAAATTCTACCATCTGGTGAGCAAGATGTATGACAGGCGAAATACCCTCAGACTTCAAGAAGAAAATAATAATTCCAATCCCAAAGAAAGCAGGTGTTGACAGATGTGAAAATTACCGAACTACCAGTTTAATAAGTCACAGCTGCAAAATACTAACGGGAATTCTTTACAGACGAATGGAAAAACTGATGGAAGCCGACCTCGGGGACGATCAGTTTGGATTCCGTAGAAATGTTTGAACACGTGAGGCAATACTGACCCTACGACTTATCTTAGAAGAAAGATTAAGGAAAGGCAAACCTACGTTTCTAGCTTTTGTAGACTTAGAGAAAGCTTTTGACAATGTTAATTGGAATTATCTGTTTCAAATTTTGAAGGTGGCAGGGATAAAATACAGAGAGCGAAAGGCTATTTACAATTTGTACAGAAAGCAGATGGCAGTTATAACAGTCGAGGGGTATGAAAGGGAAGCAGTGGTTGGGAAGGGAGTGAGACAGGGTTGTAGCCTATCCCCGATGTTATTCAATCTGTATACTGAGCCAGCAACAAAGAAAACAAAAGAAAAGTTCGGAGTAGGTATTAAAATCCATGGAGAAGAAATAAAAACTTTGAGGTTCGCCGATGACATTGTTTAGACAAGAAGAGAATAGAAGCATTCGAAATGTGGTGCTACAGACGAATGCTGAAGATTAGATGGGTAGATCACGTAACTAATGAGGAAGTACTGAATAGGTTTGGGGAGAAGAGAAGATTGTGGCACAACTTGACGAGAAGAAGGGATCGGTTGGTAGGACATGTTCTGAGACATCGAGGGATCACCAATTTAGTATTGGAGGGCAGCGTGGAGGGTAAAAATCGTAGAGGGAGACCAAGAGATGAATACACTAAGCAGATTCAGAAGGATGTAGGCCTGCAGTAGATACTGGGAGATAAAGAAGCTTGCACAGGATGGAGTAGCATGGAGAGCTGCATCAAACCAGTCTCAGGACTGAAGACCACAACAACAACAACAACAACGGCTCGTTCGATTTCAGTCACCGGAATGCCTTCACTTATAAGAATGGCTGTACCGATATTGGCTTCTGTAGAAACATTAACAATATCAAAAAGCCTGGAATCCGAAATTCCGTTATCGCAACTTCTTTAAGGACCGCGATATCTGTCCCAGACTGGTACAAGAATTCTTTTAGTGCTGCCAATTCCAAGGATGACTGTGTTTTATTAATATTAATAGTAGTAATGCTATAAGCTGGCATCACAGACATACCAGAAGAAGCCATTTGGGATGAGGATCGGTATGATTATAGCAGCAACGTGCCTCTCTGCAAGTCGCGATCTTAACAAGCTGTGTGCCCATTACATGTACTAACGACCTAGAAAAATTTTTACTGCTTTTAAACAAAGTGCTTGAAAAGAAAATTATCCTAAAATCCTGACAATGCATTGCTTTAAGTCACTGTGGTCTTTCTCTTTCTCCTCGTCAGTGTTGGCCCTGATGACTTCATATTTAATACTCTTTTTCTTGATGTCCTTCTTCTCTGGTGTGGCTTTCGCTTGATGACGCGTGACAGCAAGACCTGGTTTCGGTCGCAGCCTCCGACGGTGGCCGTATGGCGCAACGGCGGTAGCTTGCGAGTCGTCAATATTTGGCTCCGGCGTGTTGTCTGTTGGTTGTCTTGCTGGCGAGGCGGTGATGCTTGTTTATTTCCTCCTTCGCGCGGCGTTGCGCTTCGGAGTCAGCAGGTTGTTTATTTGGTACCTCCTCGTACTGTTCGCACTGTACGGGCTGTGCACTTGATGCGGTTATTGCAGCTGTGACCTCAGGCTCAGGGTCACATTTCTGTGAAAGGTCACTACCAGCTGCATCATTATCTGTTCGTGGCGGTATAATTCCTTGTGCGGAAGTGGGAGCCACATCGACCTGCATTTCATCTCCTTTTTCCACTTCCAACAGATCTTCAGGACCTGGCTTCGGCTTCCTGGCAACGGGTGTTTCACAGGAAGAGTCCTCATCAACATTTTTTTCAGTGTCATCTAGAGGACGCTTTTTAGTGGAATCTCGCTGTCACGGGACGGAATTTCAGCAGTTAAAAGCAGGTTTTAAAGACGGAAATTCATTAACATTAAGTGCAACATTTTCAGAGGTAGTAACTGCCGCCGGCCCTGTTGTAGTACTGGCTGGCAAAAAATCATTGAGTGTTAAATTTCCGGTGTTGCGTAAGGTTATTTTTCAGCACAAAAACACGGCGAGGGCATTTCTGAGGGAGGTGACCAGACTCGTTACATACATGACATGTAGGGGTTTGCCCTGAGTAAATAACATGGGTCTTGTGACCGTCAACAAAGATGCGGGAGGGAATGTTTGCCTTCACTTCCATTTCCACAGAGCGTATGCCGTTAAAGCACTGCAGCTTGAAATGCGAAGCCCACCTTTCGTTGACTATTTGCCTGACAACCCCATACTTTGAAAGGACACCTTTAATTTTCGAGTTGTCTACTTCTATGGGAATATTCAAAACCTTAACATTCCTGATTACAGACTCGGAATTCCTGAGTTTTACAGTACTTTTAGTACCATCACAGTGTAGAAATTCCGTTTCATAACCAAATTTTTCCAGAAAATGGTCTACACTTACGGGATCGTTAAACTTAACAAAAATGCAGTATTTATCAGAGTCTAGCTGCATGGTATGAACAGATTCAGAATGAAGGCCACTTACCTCGGTAATCCAGTCGTGTATTTCAACTGCAGAAGGCTGTACTCGACGGGTGTACTTCTCGAAGGTGAAAATCACGGTGTTTTTTCTCACGGAGTTAGCCATGGTGCTCTGCAGCAAAGAAATTTCAGACAACGCCGACATCCTAACGGCACTACGTAGAAAGACGACACGAACGAAGACCAATAGCTCAATTTATAACACTTAATTCACGTGCGAAACGCCAATAAACAGTCACGAAACACGAAAACACTGGCGTAAACACTGAGCGTTCACGGAGAAAACTTGAGGAGCGTGCGACCGCGGCGACAGCTAAAGCCAGACTACGAACTGAGCAGAAGTAAAGCTGTGAGGTCGGGGCGTGAGTCGTGCTTGGGTATCTCAGTACAGTCGACAAAAAAAAAAAAAAAAAAAAGTAAGTGGGTAGAACACTTTGCCCGCGAAAGGCAAAGGTCTCGAGTTCGAGTCTCGGTCCGGCACACAGTTTTAATCTGCCAGGGTGTTACGTACTTTTTTATTTGTGATCGAAAAGTCGAATACCAATGTCCACAAATGTAGGTTTAAAAATACTTTAGTAGTTTTTTAATAATGATATATTGGCTTTCACCCAATATTTCATCCTCATGGCGTTAAATTAAAAAAAAACTGAAACATTTATTTATTTCTGAACAAAAAACCAGATACCAATTTTCACAGGTCTCGCTTCAAAATTGCCTTAATAGTGACATTTTCCTGAAAAAAGCCGTTAGTCATCTATTTCGTCCCCTTAGGTTTGGAATTTCTAAAAATCCCTTCTTAAACGACGCTTACAGTACAAGATTCACCCCTCCAAATTTCAAGTTTCTATCCTTAGCGATTTTGGCTGGTCGACGACGACTCATTCAGTAAGGACGTTGTCTTTATACATGGGGATTAGCTTACTTCCAGTTTGCGGCTGAGCCATATGCCACCGAGTTTGCGTATTGCATGTTATTGATGTACAATATGTTTAATCTTCCGCTAGAGTCATCTAATGCTGTCACATGAACACGCGCGCGTTATGAAATTTACAACACGGACATTTTTAATCGAAGTCAAGGGTGTGTTGAACAGACAAATACATTGAAGAAAGCCATTATAACAGAAGCGTTAGTTGTTTAAGATCTTTGATAATATTTTACTCACTTATCTTGACATACATTCTTGTTCATAACACTTTTCACAGTCAATTTGTTTTTCTGTTTGCTGTTTACAGGCAAAATTATTAATCTGTTGCATTTAATTGGAACGTATTAATTTTTTGGACGTCCAAAAACAGTGCACGTCCCGCGTTTTTACGCCGGAGAGCAAAGTTTTTGATCTTCGGAAGTCGATGCTATAGCACGAAACTGCTTGAGAAGTACGGTGAGATCAGCTGGCAAAGATCTGAGTTGATCTTTAGATACGAGTTGTTCGTTTATAAGAGCAACTGGTAGCTTCTAGAGAGAAATGATCTTCATGAAGTTATCTCAGAAGGGATATTTGTGAATTAAACAGATAAAAAAAGGCTGTTGCCATCTTCTCCTAATTCTTTGAACAGAGCAATAGGCACATATTTTATCTACAATGTCAACTCCACCTTTTGTCACGTTGTAGGCAATTATGATTTCAAGTTTGTGTGTTTCTTCATCAACTGCTCCCGTGTCATGCTTAAAAGATAAGACTAACAGCATGATTTTTGCGAGGACGATATGCAACTAATAAACGATGCGTACGAACTGTCCCTTACTGATTTTATTCATGCTGGAAGGATATGTAGGGTTCGATTGTGAGTTCAACATATGTAAAGAGCAAAATGCTAAACTTTCAGGAAAGTCGAGTTTGAAAATTGTACTCTCCCTCACATACTTTGTAAAGCCGCTAGTTTACAAAAAGTCCGCATCCGAGTGAATATGCACTTAATTTCGAGGTTCCTGGATCGCATCTCGCTGTCGGTAGTTTTTTTCTTCCTTTCCAATGTAATTATAACAAAAGGTTCATGATGGCCGTACAAAACATCAATATTTAATCGTTCATTTATTACTATGCTAATCTTTATCCCGGAATAAGGAGAAAAGTTTTTTTCTCTTACAGAGAGTGGAAATAAAAAAACAATGCACTAGAAGTTTCAATCAAATCAGTATAGTCATTTTATTTCTATAATTTTATCTGCATTTGTAATAAGTATAACGTGTCACCTTCGGAGCACTGCGTAAACTAGGACGATTCTGATCGTAGAAAAGTGGGAAGCGATTAATATTGTGTCATACGGCACATGTACTGAACACCGAATTTTTCGATGTGATGGATTTCTTTTTCAGAGTATCTATACAAAAAAATTGGTTTACGTTCATAAACGGTTCTCGGTACCACACAATTTCACGGTGTATCACACATTACGAGCACATCACCCAATACTGTTGCATGTGGCTAAAAAGCTAAAATGAAAGAAAAAGTTACTGACACCGGCATTCGATCCAGAGCTTAAATTAATCGCTTACTGATGTTTCTTTTTTTTATATAGCTTGGTTTTCCTAGGGCAAATGCTCTGTTGACTCCTTTTTCCTTTGTTCTTGTTAATTACTAGGAAAATAGTAAATGAATGACTAAATATTGACACTTTTCACGGTAATAATAAATATATTGTTAGAATTACGTGGAATGGAGAAAAAGTACCGCAGTGCAACCCTGATTCAATGCAGAGACTTTGCGCTTATGAAACTACCACCGTAACGAGCGTCCGAGTCGTCTGTTGGTAGGGGTTCCCCCTATTCCGCCCGTAGAGGACCATATGCTCCAGAAATCCTCCTCAGTGACTGAATTCCATACTCGGAATACCCCAAAGAGCAGGAGGGTCCGCAAATAATGAACCTAAATAATTAGCGAACTGTTTCCTGTACTTCGGTTGGCGGCTGAAAAACGCATGTGTCGTCTTCAGTTAAGGACCAAAAGTCGAATGTTCTTTTGAATGCATCACGAGTTATGTAGTAAAGGGCCATGCCTTTTAGCCAGTTGTCAGCAATCGTCATGATTTTGGAAAAAGAATGCTCTGTCGGAGGGTAATATATCGCAGGTTAGACTGAACGCGGCAACCGCCGCAACGGTGATGCCAGCGCACGCTGCGTGGGCGGCCAGCAGTCGCCGGTCGTGTCAAACGTACGGCGGTGCGCATCCGAGGACACGGCTTCGCATCTCGGACAGAAGGCGTCATCCGTCGGATAAATGGAGCTTAGCCGCTGTGGTGTAGAGCATTTCCCACTCATCGCCGCCTACCACACTGAACGCACCGTCGTGGGCAGAAAAAGCATGTGGACTCCACACAGTTTTCCAGTCATCTTCCGGGTGCTGCTGTGCGGCCGTATTGTTGAGATGTTGTTGTAAGTAAAGGCGATAATAGCTTTTCGTGCCGAGCATTCGTGTCTACAGCTGGTCCGCTAGACAGTAGTTGAAGTCAAACAAGAAGTCTCTGATTTGGGCGAGTGCTGATGAAATGTGTCGCACGGAAACCGGCCGTTGTAGAGAGCGTTGTGCCACTTCAGCTATCAGGGTGCCCGTCAAATTAGTTTGCGTGACGCATAGTGCTGGGTTAGAGCTATCGCGTGTTCAAAAATGTTCAAATGTGAGTGAAATCTTATGGGGCTTAACTGCTAAGGTCATCAGTCCCTAAGCTGACACACTACTTGACCTAAATTATCCTAAGGACAAACACACACACCCATGCCCGAGGGAGAACTCGAACCTCCGCCGGGACCAGCCGCACAGTCCATGACTGCAGCGCCCCAGACCGCTCCGCTAATTCCGCGCGGCCTTTCGCGTGAGGTTGCACACATGAAGCATACCGATACCGCCCGCCTGCTGTGGCAGTGTCAGGGTGCTGTATCGGACTTTAAATACGAGAGCGCTCACAAAAGTGTCCTTATTGCTGCTTGAAATCTGTAGGTCATGGTAACCGTCAAGGGAAGGACATGCACGAAGTAATTCAGTATTGAGACAGAGGGGGACGTTGACATAAAGTGTACATAGAAGCATATTCACTCCACGCAGTTTGCTGGTCCGCATCAGAACGCGTGTCTGGTGCAGCGGTACGTAGCTGCCACTGTGCGGCGTACATAGCTGAAGAGCAGCACCCCTAAACATTTAACCTTGACAAAGGGCGCCGCTCCCCACCGACACTCATGTACCTTGTCTTCTTCATGCTGATGGCGCTCCCAGCCATCACTTCGTACTGCGGTAACCACTGAAGTGTCGTGTGTATTTCATCCCCTGATTTGGCCAGGAATACCACATCAGCAGCTAATGCACCGCAACAAAAAGGCGCATCCCGTTTGCAGATGCCTTCCAAACGTCGCAGTAGACCATGCAAGGCTGGTTCGAGTGCTATCACAAATTATAAGTTGACAGGAGAAATCCGTGTCGCACTGACTGCTGGCTGGTAGCCGGTGCATGTGGACGTACTCTAGTATGTCTGCCGAACGCACCCCCCCCCCCCCCCCCAACAGTTCGATAGGACTAAGTCGCCGGAAGTGCATTCGCCGAACATCTTCTCGTTCAATAACACCACCACCTGTGCTGTTCAGTATCGATGAAAATGAGATCTTGGCCGGATGTAAAAATAAAAAAAATAAAAAATGGCTGTGAGCACCATGGGACTTACCATCTATGGTCATCAGTCCCCTAGAACTTAGAACTACTTAAATCTAACTAACCTAAGGACATCACACAACACCCAGTCATCACGAGGCAGAGAAAATCCCTAACCCCGCCGGGAATCGAACCCGGGCGCGGGAAGCGAGAACGCTACCAAACGACGACGAGCTGTGGCCGGATACACCTCTGAAAAGACGCACATAGGAAGTGAGTTTAGTGTCACAATTGTGGTATCGGCAGTAATCGATAACACACAGAGGTCACTATACCGCTATACGAAGTTGGCAATTGCGGTTTTGCCAGTTACCGCGAGGGGCAGCCACGAGCGACCCCTTACTCCAATCAGCTCCAAGCATTCACGGCGGGACACAAAGATACTGAGCATTTAAAGGTATTGCCCACCACGTTCTAGAGAAGTATCTGCCTAGCATAAATATAGGGGAGGCACAGGATCCACATTGGTACAACAAAGATATTAGGAAGTTACTGAGAAAGCAGAGAATTTGCACAGTAGTTGTAAGCGTAATCACTGCCCTGCTGACAAACAGAAATTATGCGAAATGAAAGCAGCTGTCAAAAGGTCAATGAAGTATTCTTTTAACGAATGTGAAAGCAATATTTTATCTGTAGCTTCTAAAAATAACCCCAAAAAATTTTGGTCGTACGTAAAACCTATGAACGCTACAAATAATTCAATACCTTGTCTTGTTGACAATACAGGTAATGTAAGGGATGATGATAAACATAATACCGAAATTCGAAACCTAGCTTTCAAAAACTGTTTACTGTACAGGACTGCGCACCATTCCCCCTTTCAACTATCGAACAAACGCAAGAATGGCTGCCATAGTGTTTAGTGTACCTGGGATTGTAAAACAGTTAAGATCCTTTGATGCCAGGAAGGCATCTGGCCCAGACGGTATCCCCGTAAGATTATATATTGACTATGCTACAAATATAGCACCATTCTTATCCATCATCTATCAGAGATCATTGGAACAACGAAAGTTCCACGGCACTGGAAGAAGGTCCAGGTCATAGCAATCTATAAAAAGGGGAGAAAATCGGATGCACATAATTACCGGTCAATTACACTGACGTGGATTGGTTTTAGAATCATGGACCATATTTTGTGTTCAGACATATTTATCTGAGAAGTCCATCTGCAGAAACCATCACGGTTTTAGGAAACAGCGGTCATGCGAGACACAGCTGGCCGTCTTTGTGCATGATATACAAGCTCTAAATGCCGGCTCCCAAACTGATGCCATATTTCTCGACTTCCGAAACGAGTCCGACTCAGTTCCGCATTGTCGCCTGCGCCAAAAAGTGCGCGCTTACGGTCTATCCGATGACATTTGCGGTTGGATAGAAAGTTTCTAACAGACAAAGAGCAGTATGTCGTTCTGAATGGGGTGTCCTCAACAGAAACAAGCGTAACTTCAGATGTGCCCCAGGGCAGCGTAATAGGTCCGCTGCTTTTTACTATTAACATAAACGATCAGGTTGATGGCATTGACAGCGGTATTAGACTGTTTGCCGATGATGCTGTAGTCTACAGGAAAGTAGTATCACACGAAAGTTGTGAACAAATCAATGAGGATTTGTAGAAAATGAATGGGTGGTGTGATGACTGGCAGTTATCTCTAAATATTAGTAAGTGTAAACGACTGCTTATAACAAGGCGAAAATCCCCATTAATGTACGAGTACAAAATAAATGCCCAGTCTTGGGAAGCGGTAACATCCCTCAAGTATCTGGGACTGACTATTCGAAATGATCTCAAATGGAACGATCAGATTGCACAACCAACGGGTAAGATGAACTATAGATTGCGGTTTATTGATAGAATCCTGAAGCGATACAGTCCTTCCATAGCTTACAATACTTTAGTTCGTCCAGTCTTAGAGTATGGTTCGTCTGTATGGGACCCTTACCAATTGCGTCTGATTCAAGAGATTGAGAAGGTACTAAGAAGAGTGGCAAGATTCGTGACTGGTACATTTAGCAATCGCGAGAACGTTACAAATCTATTACAAATTTGAAGTGGGACAGACCTGCAGATAGACGACGCGCTAAACGGTAGGGGCTGCTCACTAAATTTCAAAATCCGATCCTTGCCGAGGATGTAGAGCATATATTATTACCAGCAATTTTCAAATCGTGGAATGATCACCATTCAAAGATATGGGAAATTAGAGCTCGTACTGAGGCGCTAAGACAGTCATTTTTCCCTCGCGCGATCCGCGAGTGGAGCATAGGGGCCGAAATATGACTTTGGCGCGAGTATTGCCCTCTGGCACACACCGCTTGGTGGATAGCGGAGTATATTTGTAAATCTAGATGTAGATCGCTGGCTGTCTGAGGAAAACGCCACGTTGGATCGGTGGCGGCAGAGCCACCCAAGCCACGCCTATAACAGGCTGGTCTCAGCTCAGTTGAGGTAGATTGCGAGTACAAATGTATCAGACTAAGGCCTCTGCTTGTTATCAGTGATCAAAGTTTATCTAGGATCTCTTGTTAGCAACAGTACCTGCACATAGTTCAGGCAACTATCTGGATTTAAATCAGGGCATTCAGTGGAATAACTGTACCAAGGTAAACATATAAATATAACAAAAATTTTAGCAGTGTATGTGCTTTTGAATGCATATTTTCTGCCATAGACCACAACGGCGTCCTGGCGGTACACAATAAGTAAAATGTTGACCACTGAGAGTACCATGTTCAAAGTTTCGGAGGGCGATACGCAAATGCATAATTATCTCTCATCACACCATAATATCGGTACCACCGAAACGATGAAGTTCGACCATGGTTCGATCATGTTCCTGGATGGAATAACTGTCATATGGCGATATGTGCGATCACGGAATGAACCCAGGAACACTGTGGGATGTGGGCGTTTAGTGATTAGGGAGACATTGCAGCACGTCCACATGGACCAAAAACGACTATCAGCCATTACTGGCGCTGGTAGGGGAATAAAACTGCCTACCTCAAGAACACTTCTACAACCGAGCGAGGTGGCGCAGTGGTTAGCACACTGGACTCGCATTCGGGAGGACGACGGTTCAATCCCGTCTCCGGCCATCCTGATTTAGGTTTTCCGTGATTTCCCTAAATCGTTTCAGGCAAATGCCGAGATGGTTCCTTTGAAAGGGCACGGCCGATTTCCTTCCCATTCCTTCCCTAACCCGAGCTTGCGCTCCGTCTCTAATGACCTCGTTGTCGACGGGACGTTAAACACTAACCACCACTACCACTTCTACAACCACTACGGCAGCATGGGAGCACGTTGGAGGGTATGCACTGCCGTACGTGATGATCACATACCATATTAAGAAGCATAGCCCGCCTTTTGTAGTGTCCAGGGTCTAATGAGTCAATCTTTCCCTGTTCACTAATTGTTTCACTGTCTACACGATTATTTATTGCCTGGTCCATTCCTGTATGCACAATTACTAAATTACTATGTTGAACATTAGTTAATTCATTACACGGTGGCGCTAACACACTATTCTCGTCTTCCCTGTCCTTTCTCAGTTTACTTTGGAGCCTAGTATTACGTTTTTCACACGCCATAGTTGTCACAATATTTCACACGATAACACAGAAAAGCACAATTTGAAGAGTAAAATAAGAAAACTCATTAAAATAACACTGAAAATAATATCTAATTAATTGCAAGCACAGCTGCTAAATATTTGGTGAAAATCTACATGCATGCCACAACTGTTGTACTGTACAACAATGAAAAACTACAACTGCAAAGAAGATTCTCTCTTCACTTACGCGCTAGCAATAAGCAATAGCTACACTAATTATACCAATTACAAGAAAAAATCAGAAGAGTCCAGTGAGGTATCCTCGGCTGAGGGTCGACATATGAAACTTCCCCTTAGAAAAATTAAGAATGACAGTGCTGGTAAACCTCTTACGTTATTTGACTTTGAAATAGCTGAGCAAAACTGAACGTACTCAAACATTTTCTCTCTTTACTTATTCTGATCAACACTAAACTGAAACACGATATTTTTAGCGCAACGGAATCCGACTTTCAATAATCGCTATAAAAGAATGGCCCAGACTAACAACAACCTATACCTTTCATGAATCACTTTCCTCTCAAAAATCTTCGTTACTGGAACTACTGCAATACAGCGTGCACCAATAGTGCCAGCTAAATAAAAGATTCTAACTACTGAAGGCACTAACTACTGATAGGCATAGTTAGCAAATGAAAGATTTTGATGGAGAACAAACAATGTATTTCCCTAAATAGTGTCCAAGAGTCATAAAATATATATGAGTTCATGACCTCCAGTCTTACAAATTTCCTTTTTCTGACGGACACACGCCCAGGTCGTCCGCTCTCAAAATTCTGCCATCTCTCTCCCCACATCCACAACTGCTGGCGGCTCACCTCCAACTGCACAACGTTAAGCGCTGTTCACATCCAACTGCCCAAAATTACAATAACAAATATTCCAACAATGCAAATGAGCCGCAGGCTGCACATAGTCAGTGATTTTCATACAGAGCGCTACGTGTCGTTACCATCTTAAAAACCTAAACAGCCTACTTAGAAAGTCTGTAAACTCTTTTGCCTTGTAAACTCTTTGGAATTCTGTGAGCACCGCAAATGTAAGTAGTGGTTGGCATGTCTCTGATGGAAACGCACGTATTTTGCTAAACTTGTCAATAACAATGTAATTTTTGGTGTTATAGAACCGAAAATTGTAAAGTCGGTGTGATTTATAAGAATGGGATAAAATAAAAAGATATTCATAGCAACAGGCAAATCTTTATCAGTTATTTCGTCTTCAGATACCTAGAACGTTAAATTAAAATTTCAGCTGCAAGACTGTACCCATAGACAAGACTTGGAGCCTACAGCAACAACAACAACAACGAGATAATGTAGATGAGTAAAAAGTTTTTCTTTTGTATGTCCTACGCCTCTCGAAGCTTTTGAAAATGGTGAAGCTACTTTTAATAGTGATGTGTGGAATGGGAAGATTACGAGGGGAACATCATAAATTGCGATGACTAGAGCGTAACTGTTACCTTGGAATAAAAGTGTCCTTCTGTTATTGCCACTACGTAATTATTTAAGTTACTCTCCGTATTGAACTGTAGTATTTCTTTCCGTGTGTGTTGTTAGTTTCATCTACCTATGGTTGCTGGCAGTGATTCATGATACGGAAGTTACTTTCGTTCGTAAGTTTTATACACCAGTGCATTTGAAGTCCCCTAGTAGATGTAGCAGACCAGGGCGACAAGGAACGTGAAAAGTAGGAGGTGGTGGAGGGACAGAACAAGCAGGAGGAAGTCGCGGGGAGCAAATAAGAGGAGCAGTAGGGGACAAGTGAGGTGACCTGGTGTGTATGATGCTTTCGCCGCCTATAAACCGGAGAGAGAGAATGAGGGGAGCAGAGGCAAGTCTGAGGGACGGGCGGCCGTGTCGCGCCGCCTTAACCAGTTAATTAGCGGCACAGTACCCGCGGCCGCGGCATGTCGCCGGGCGACCGGCTGCTCTTACTTTACAGCCGCGTACCTGGGGCGGATCTCCGCACCGCACCGCCTCTCATTACAGCGGCCGGCCGTGTCCCCTGTCCCGTGTCCGCAGAGGGTGCGTAGGCGGAGCAGCGCCGCTGCGAACCGCTACACGCCGCCGCTGCACGACGGGCGTACTTGCGGCGCACTGCGTCTGGCCCGCGGACGAATCTGGCCTCGGCTGTGACACTCCTTGCCCTACGTATGAAGACAGTAACTGTTCTCGAAAGAACAGATTACTGTTGTTGACCGTGTAGCTTTACCCTGGAATAAATGATGACTAACTGAAACCCTCAGCTGCCGACAGGTGTTGTTCATATACCTCGATGTGGACAGCTGTAAATATCTTCATATATATATTTACAGGCTACCCAGCCATTGACCTTCGTCTGTGCGAATGCGCACAGGTTGCCCAAACTCTTACAGGAAAAGCCAAAGCGTGCGAGAGTAATGAGCGAATGGGCAAATGTCTATAAGGTAAATTACATTTGTAAAATAGTCGACAGCTAGGAATGTGAGTCTCACGGGAAGCGTGCAAGGGATAAGTCCCTGTAATCGCGCTATTCGTCTGTGTCCTCGGTGGCTCAGATGGATAGAGAGTCTGCCATATAACCAGGAGATCCCGGGTTCGAGTCCCGGTCGGGGCACACATTTTCAGCTGTCTCCATCGAGGTATATCAACAATACCTGTCGGCAGCTGAGGGTTTCAGTTAGTCATCATTTGCTCCTTATCCTGTCACTATGTTCCCATAAACCAGGAACCGATGGCTTTTGTAGTCTGGTTTCTTCAACCTCCAAAAACCAACCATCCATCAACGAAAGTTCAATTCATGTACACGCCTACAAGGGTCTGTGGACATCTATGTCCGTCAGACACGCTCGTAACTTATTGATTATTTAACCCTAGAGCACTGAAAGCGGCAAAATATTACATCGGTACTGAACCGTGATGTTGTTGTTGCGGTCTTCAGTCCTGAGACTGGTTTGATGCAGCTCTCCATGCTACTCTATCCTGTGCAAGCTTCTTCATCTCCCAGCACCCACTGCAACCTCTGAATCTGTTTAGTGTATTCATCTCTTGGTCTCCCTCTACGATTTTTAGCATCCACGCTGCCCTCCAATACTATATTGTTGATCCCTTGATGCCTCAGACCATGTCCTACCAACCGATCCCGTCTTTTAGTCAAGTTCTGCCACAAACTCCTCTTCTCGCCAATTCTATTCAATGTCTCCTCACTAGGTTTGTGATCTACACATCTAATCTTCAGCATTCTTCTGTAGCACCACATTCTCTTCTTGTCCAAACTATTGATGGTCCATGTTTCACTTCCATACATGGCTGCTCTCTATACAAATACTTTCAGAAACGACTTCCTGCCACTGAAATCTATACTCGATGTTAACAGATTTCTCTTCTTCAGAAACGCTTTCCATGCCATTGCCAGTCTACATTTTATATCCTCTCTACTTCGACCATCATCAGTTATTTTGTTCCGCAAATAGCAAAACTCCTTTACTACTTCAAGTGTCTCATTTCCTAATCTAATTCCCTCAGCATCAGCCGACTTAATTCGAACACATTCCATTATCCTTGTTTAGCTTTTGTTAATGTTCATCTTATATCCTCCTTTGAAGACACAGTTCATTCTGTTCAATTGCTCTTCCAAGTCCTTTGCTGAACCATCATAAATTTTACTATTCCACATTGAATTCAAAGAACGTCACAAGTTTTAGGTTTTGCACTAGCTAAACACAATTATTATACCCTCAGTGGTATATTACATGCAAAATAACTACACGACGTTTTGTGCCCTTTAGCGACAATTTTACTGCTCAAAATATCATTGCCAAAGAAGTCACAATTTGTGTAATGCACTGGGTACAAGTCATTATAGTTATTTTAACACCAACATTGCGTCATTCATCGCAAAAAACGAGCAGAATCTTATGCTTCACTGGATGTTCGAAAATTCCCGTTAGAATTTTCTAGGGATTGTACACTGAAGAGCCAAAGAAACTGGAATAGGCACGTGTATTCAAATACAGAGATATGTAAACAGCCGGCCGCGGTGGTCTCGCGGTTCTAGGCGCGCAGTCCGGAACCGCGCGACTGCTACGGTCGCAGGTTCGAATCCTGCCTCGGGCATGGATGTGTGTGATGTCCTTAGGTTAGTTAGGTTTAAGTAGTTCTAAGTTCTAGGGGACTAATGACCACAGATGTTAAGTCCCATAGTACTCAGAGCCATTTGAACCATATATGTAAACAGGCAGAATACGGCGCTGCGGTCTGCAACGCCTACACGAGACAACAAGTGTCTGGCGCAGTTGTTATATCGTTTACTGCTGGTAGATTGGCAGGTTATCAAGATTTAAGTGAGTCTGAACGTCGTGTTACAGTCGGCGCTCGAGCGACGAAACGCAACATCTCCGAGGTAGCGATGAAGTGGGGATTTTCCATTACGACCATTTCATGAGTTTACCGTGAATATCATGAATCCAGTAAAAGATCAAATTTCCGGCATCGCCGCGGCCGGAAGGAGATCCAACAAGAACGCGACCAACGATGACAAGAGAATCCTTCAACGTGACGGAAGTGCAACCCTTCCACAAACTGCTGCAGATTTCAGCGCTGGGCCATCAACAAGTGTCAGTGAGCCAACCATTGACGAAACATCATCGTTATGGGCTTTCGGAGCCGAAGGCCCACTCGTGTAACCTTGATGACTGCATGACATAAGGCTTTATGCCTCACCTGGGCCCGTCAACACCGACAATGGACTGTAGATGACTGAAAACAAGTGGCCTAGTCGGACGAGTCTCGTTTCAAATTGTATCGAGCGGATGGATGTGTATTGGTACGGAAACAACCTCATGAATTTATGGATCCTGTATGTGAGCAGGAGACTGTTCAAGATGGTGGAGCCTCTGGAATGGTGTGGGGCGCGTGCAGTTGAAGGGATATGGGACCCCTGATACGTCTAGATATGACTCTGACAGGCTACACATACGTAAGCATTCTGTCTCATCACCTGTATCCATTCATGTCCATTGTACATTCCGACGGACTTAGGCAATTCCAGCAGGACAATGCGACACTCAACACGTCCAGAACTGCTACAGAGTGCCTCCAGGAACCCCCTTCTGTGTTTAAATGCTTCCTCTCGCTAATAGTTTCAGTAGACATGAACATGGTTGAGCATATCTGGGATGCCATGGGACGTGTTGTTTAGAAGAGATCTCCACCCCTTCGTACTCTTAAAGATTTATGGACATGGTGTCAATTTCCTCCAGCACTACTTCAGACATTACACGAGTCCACGCCACGTCGTGCTGCGGCACTTCTGCGTGCTAGCGGAGGTCCTACACGATATTAGACAGGTGTACCAGTTTCTTTCTCTCTTCGGTGTACATTGGATAGGACCCTTGTCCGGCAACGTACCGTTTCCGTTCTAGAGTTGTTTGAAATCGTGTTTACTGGCCGCCAGTAGAGTAAGGTTTTAATACAATAACAAATATTATTTTTCAGAAGTCGCACAACGGAAGTTCGACAAAATCTTTTTAGAAATATATTCCAGTTAATTTAATACAATTTGAGCGAAACACTAAACCAAACATAAATTAGATAAAACAATATTTTAAAAATTTGACCAAGGTTACAGTTTGAACCAAACAATTAAGATTATGAAAACAGTTTTAAAACCAATGAAAGAATAAAGTAACGCACTTCAGTAACATCTTTAAATATTCGGTTTCTAGCAAGACTGATAGACAAGTTTCAAAGGTACTGACACTTCGTAATCAACTCCTCTACGGAGAGAACACCCAATCAACCCACCAAGTAAGCTCCGTACAGGTGATGTGTGTGCCCTGTTGTTGTTGTTGTTGGTATTTGGTCTTCAGTACAGAGACTGGATTAATGCAGCTCTCCATACTACTCTATCCTATGCAAGATTCTTCGTCTCCCAGTAACTATTGCAACCTACGTCCTTCTTAATCTGCTTAGTGTATTCACCTCTTGGTCTCCCTCTACGATTTTTACCCTCCGCGCTGCCCTGAAATATTAAACTGGTGATCCCTTGATGCCTCAGAGCATGTCCTACCAACCGATCCCTTCTTCTAGTCAAGTTGTGCCACAAATTACACTTCTTCCTAACTCTAGTCCACCCATCCAATCTTCAGCATTCTTCTGTAGCACCACATTCCCAAAGCTTCTATTTTCTTCTTGTCCAAACTATTTATCGTCCATGTTTCACATCCACACATGGCTACACTCCACACAACTACTTTGATAATAGACTTCCTGACACTTAAATCTATACTCGATGTTAACAAATTTCTCTTGTTCAGAACGCTTTTCTTCCCATTATCAGTCTACATTTTATATCCTCCATACTCCGACCATCATCAGTTATTTTGCTCCCCAAATAGCAGAACTTATATACTACTTTCCCCAAATAGCAGAACTCATCTACTACTTTAAGTGTCTCATTGCCTTATCTAATTCCCTCAACATCGCCTGATTTAAATTGAGTACATTTGGCTTTTGTTGATGTTCATCTTATAGACTCCTTTCAAAACACTGTCCATTTCGTTCAACTGTTCTTTCAGGTCCTTTGATGTCTCTGACAGAATTAAAGTTTCATAGCCAACCTCAAAGTTTTTATATCTTCTCCATGGATTTTTAATTCCTACCCCAAATTTTTCTTTTGTTTCCTTTAGTACTTGCTCAACGTATAGACTGAATAACGTCTGGGATAGGCTACAACCATGTCTCACTTCCTTCCCAACAACTGCTTCCCTTTCATGCCGCTCGTCTCTTATAACTGCCATCTGGTTTCTGTACGAATTGTAAATAGCCTTTCGCTCCCTGTGTTTGATGCCTACCACCTTCAGAATTTGAAAGACAGTATTGCAGTTAACATTGTGAAAAGCTTTCTCTAAGTCTACAAATGCTAGAAATGTAGCTTAGCCTTTCCTTAAGCTATCTTCTAAGATAAGTCGTAGAGTCAGTACTGCCTCAAGTGTTCCAAAATTTCTACGGAATCCAAATTGATCTCCACCAGGGTATGCTTCCACCAGTTTTTCCATTCGTCTGTAAAGAGTTCTTGTCAGTATTTTCCAGCCGAAATTTACTGAATTGACAGTTCGGTAATTTTCACACCTGTCAACAACTGCTTTCTTTGGGATTGGAATTATTATATTCTTCTTGAAATCTGAGGGTATTTCGCTTGTCTCATACATCTTGCTCACCAGATGGTAGAGTTTTGTCAGGGCTGGCTCTCCCAAGGCTATCAGTAGTTCTAATGGAATGTTGTCTTCTCCCGGGGCCTTGTCTGGACTTAGATCTTCCAGTGCTCTGTCAAATTCTTCACGAGGTATCATATCTCCCATTTCACCTGCGTCCTCTTCCATTTCCATAATATTGTCCTCGAGTACATCGCCCTTGCGCAGACCCTCTATATACTCCTTCCTCCTTTCTGATTTCCCTTCTTTGCTTAGAACTAGTTTTACATCTGAACTCTTGATATTCATACAAGTGGTTCTCTTTTCTCCAAAGGTTCCTTAATTTTCCTGTAAGCAGTATATATCTTACTACTAGTGATATATGCCTTGAAATACTTACATTTGTCCTCTAGCCATCTCTGCTTAACCATTTTGTACATCCTGTCGATCTCATTATTGAAACGTTTGTATTCATTTTTGCCTGCTTCATTTACTGTATTTTTGTATTTTCTCCTTTCATCACTTAAATTCGATATCTCTTCTATTACCCAAGGATTTCCACTAGCCGTCGTCTTTTTACCTACTTGAGCCTATGCTGCCTTCAATATTTCGTCTCTCAAAGCTAGCTATGCTTATTCTACTGCATTTCTTCCCCCTCTTCTTGTCAATTGTTACCTAATACTCTCTCTCTCTGAAACTCTCTACAACTTCTGGTTCTTTCAGTTTGTCCAGGTCCCATCTCCTTAAATTGCAGTTTCTTCAGTTTTGATCAACAGTCCATAACCAATAGATTGTGATCAGAATACGCATTGCCCCTGGAAATATCTTACAATTTAAAACGTGGTTCCTAAATTTCTGTCTTATCATTATATAAGTTGTCTGCAACCTTCCAGTGTCTTCAGGCCTCTAGCACGTGTACAGGCATCTTTCCTCTTTCTTGAACGAAGTGTTAGCTATGATTAAGTTATGTTCTGTGCAAAATTCTACCAGGCGGCTTCCTCTTTCATTCCTTACCCCCTTTCCATATTCACCTACTACCTTTCTTTCTCCTCCTTTTCCTACTATCGAGTTCCAGTTCCCCATGAATATTAAATTTTCGTCTCCCTTTACTATCTGAATAATGTCTTTTATCTCATCATACGTTTCATCAATCTCTTCGTCATCTATTTGATTCAGACTGTAACCTTGGTCAAATCTTTAAAATTTTGTTTTATCTAATTGATGTTTGGTTTAGTGTTTCACTCAAATTGTATTAAATGAACTGGAATACATTTCTAAAAAGATTTTGCCGAATTTCCTTTGTGCGACTTCTGAAAAATAAAATTTGTTATTGTATTAAAACCTTACTCTACTGCCGCCCAGTCTCTGTTGCTCCCCTACTCCGTGCTGTTGCTACCACGGTAAATATCCTTTACCATGTCAGTGGTAACAGAACGTTTTTGTCTATTAGGAAATACAAGGGAAATTTGACCAACCAAGGAAATTAGGCAACTTAAGTTTTATTGCTTGAAACTGTTCCTAACCTTGCCTTCCAGATTATTCTTCTGTCAAGTATGGCTACAATAAAAGTGATTGGCATCTCCCATAAAAAAAAGATAAAAAGAGTTCTTCCAATACGAACGGGGAATAAGAGGCAAACCACTGAGGGAAGCTTGACCAAACTAGCACAGAGATTGCAAGGTGTTTTTGGACGCCCGTTATAGCTGAACAAATAGGATGTAAGCGAGGTAGGTGCATCTGCCAACCTGTCCTCCGAATACCTCCCTGCAGTACAAGCCAATATTGAGCTTTAACAGGACAACTGTCCTTCCCTTAAGCAAGTACTGCATATTCAATCTCAGTCAAATCACTTAGCTAATAGTGTACAAGATGTGTTTCAGATTAATAGAGGAAG
Source organism: Schistocerca gregaria (assembly GCF_023897955.1). NCBI lineage: Eukaryota > Metazoa > Arthropoda > Insecta > Orthoptera > Acrididae > Schistocerca > Schistocerca gregaria. The sequence goes on from NC_064924.1 coordinate 372,531,323, forward strand.
GGAACAAGTTCCAATTCTAGAAAAATTTCGGCTCAAACTGATGGAACTTTAGATGTTGATCGTAGACTTGCATTTGTAGGAAAGATTGGAAGACGATGTTAATGTAAATGTGGAGCGCTGGGCTATGCGCGGAGGGGTGGAGGAGTGGGGGAGAAAACATGGTGATGTGGGAGTGTGGTGGCGTCGCTTTAATAAATCTCTCAAGCCAATTGATAGGTTACTACAGGCGAGGTTACTACAGGGAGTAAAAGTTTTATCAGTTGAGTCGAGTATGGAGATGACGCAGTTTTTGTGGTTAATGGTTAGGTTACAGCATCACTTTATGATGTTTCAGGTGATTTATCTTCTCGCCAGGGGTAGATTGAGTGGACATGTTGATCAACGTATCCGCGAGCAGGTTTCCCTGGAGATGGTTCAAATGGCTCTGAGCACTATGGGACTCAACTGCTGTGGTCATTAGTCCCCTAGAACTTAGAACTACTTAAACCTAACTGACCTAAGGACATCACACACATCCATGCCCGAGGCAGGATTCGGACCTGCGACCGTAGCAGTCCCGCGGTTCCGGACTGCAGCGCTAGAACCGCACGACCACTGCGGTCTTCCCTGGAGAGACTGAGTAGGATAACTGTTGATCAAAACCTCTCCAGCATGTGTAAGAATAGGTTCATAAAAAAGTATTATTGTAGCGTTCAAGGAAGGACCGGAAGTTTCTTTTTCGTTACATGGAGGACATCCCAGCAGCTACGCTTGTGCTCTGTTTAGAAACTACAGATACTGATACAGTTAAAAATATTTGGAAGCCATGCGAATTTAGAACCGCTCGCGGGGATTTTCACGGGAAAGCCTAAGAATATTGCGGAACTTGTTCAGTAGTAGCCATCCTGGATAGCTGTCGTTTTAATGATGGAAAGTCAAGCGAATCTACACTGCCTCATTCATGATTGGGTCTGTAGTTTAATTGGATTCGGGTGTGGTTGTTCCTTTAAGGATTATCATTGGTACCAAAAGTATTAGTCTATTTACATTTCGTTAATCAAATATGTCGTACACTGAATGGGGGAAGTTGGTCGTTGCTAGACAAGGTATGGGTTCAAGCAAAAATTCAGGATTTGTTTTGGCTATTAGAGATCCTGGTAGCGAGGGCTCCGTCTACAGTTGCTATTTTCAGATCTGATTTTATAGTCAATACGCAATGTGTTTTGGATGATGTTGGAAAAAATTTTCTCGTTAAATTTGGGCCAGAGGAAATATATACGTTGTTCAAACATAAGCAGGTCAATAGTACTAACACAGTGGAAGACGTTGGGAAAGAATTTCAGTTCCACTATCTTAAGCCACACAAAGCTCAGGAAATATTAAATTGATTGGATCAGTTCTCTAATGTACTGACAGACCGGTTGGGCATTACTAACAAGAACGAATATGACATTCAGTTAATGGATCAGATGCTAGTACGGCAATCACTGTACTCTCTGTTTCCGCCCAATATACCGGATTTGAAGCGGATTATCAATCAGTTGCTAGAGGATTTTCGCTGACCTCGTTGAGAAGACACCAGGATCATCAGCGTGTGAAGAAGTGTTTAAGGGAAGCCGTGCGTGGTTCGACAAGCTTAAGAGAAGAGCCGACATTCACAGAGTTATGAGGCACGGCGAGGCAGCCGGCTCAGACAGAAAGGCAGCAGAGAACTTCATAAGAAACTTCAAGCCGCTTCTAGCTTCTGAGTGTTATCTGCCGCAACAGGTTTCTAACTGTGACTAAACGTGTCTGTTCTGTAAAGAGATGCCGAAGCGTACCTTCATAACATCAGAGGGGAATGCGTTGCCGGTCACAAGCTATTCAGTGCCAGTGCAAGCGGCGATTTGAAAATTAAACCACTGCCTGTTCACCATTCTGAAATTCCACTAGCCTTCAATCCTTCAATAAGTGAAAAGTCCAGAAGCGCATTTTACATATGATGTGGAGGTCCAACAACAAGGCTTGGCTGACACATGATCTTTTTGTGGTGAGATCAATGAAGTGTTTTGTCCTTTGGTGAAAAAATTTTCGCTTGAGATGAAACTGCCATCCAGTGTCTTGCTTGTTAGGCACAGCGCACCTGCTCATTCTCCAGGCCTACAAGGCGACCACCTTGAAGAATTTTAGTTCATCAAGATCCAATTTCTGCCTCCCAATACAACTCCGTTACTCCAGCCTATGGTTCAGCAGATTATTTCTAACTTTAAGTTACCCTACACTTAAGCATTCTTCGAGCATTGATTTGACTTGACTGACGCTATCAATCGCACTCTCAGAAAGTTTTGGAAATATCACTTCAACACCTTTGTCTGCGTGAAGATGATAGAAAAGGCGTGGAAAGGGGCTACCAACAGAACTGTCTCTTCCTCTTGGAAGAAGATTTGGCCGGAGTGAGTTGTCGAACGTGACTCTGAGGCATTTGAGTCAGCACCTGTGGAACCTGAAGCCAAAGAGGTTGTGTCTTCGGCCAAGAGGATGGGACTAGAAGTGGATAACAATGATAGTGATCGGCCTGTGGAATATCACATCCAAAAATGAGGAGTTGCAGTGCGTTTCTCAGCAGGAATCTGTGGAGAGGAGTACTTCAGAGGGAGAGGATGAGGAGGAGCAGCGATATTCTGGTGCGATTGAGAGAAATGCTGTAAGCATGGGTATCGGTTGCATCATACATTGAAAAGCATCACGCAAATAACGTAGTGGCTATGCGCGCTACAAATTTGACAATGGTGCTGTAACGCATTTTCGCCAAGTGTTGAAGCGTCAGCAGTAACAAGTGACTATATATAGCGTCCTACTAAGAAAGAATTTGTTATGTTTCGTGAATAATAAAGTACATTGTACTGTAGGTATAATTTTGTTTGAATAAATGGCATGAATAAGATAAAACTTTTAGTACTTTTTCTGCATGGAACGCATTATCGTATTTTACACAAATTTATATGAGACAAATTTTTTCGCTTAGCGAGTGTTTCGCATTACGAGTAACATTCGGAAACGAATTATGCTCATATGCGATGTTCCACTGTACTGGAAAGTGGAGAAAAGGTTTTATCAAATGATATGATTCTAACGGAGATCCCCTCCTTGTTCGAAAATTTACAGGAAATAGCAGGATGAGGATGAAATCTTAGGGGTATTAAGGTGGAGATGATGGAAGGCGACTCAGTACGTGGATACCATCTCAAACAAGATTCTTGTGCTGCTGTACCCACCACGAGGGGAGGGCAATGATTCGTTTACTCAAACAAGTGGTACTAGCAGACTACCAGTATTTCCAACGGTCATTTCGTGAGGAACACCATGGGATTTACAATTTCATTAAAAAAATTAAGGTGGATCTGGATATCGATATGAGAAAATTAGGTACTCAATGCTCAGAATGTATGGAGGCGAAGCCGAATCTGAATACCCAAAGAGGTTTGTTGAGTCCTAATCGAGAATAGAAACCATTATTCGTCGACTATTTGAAATAGTTTCCCTGGAGCAGGAGCAGAAGTAGATTTATCTTGATCATGGTAGACGCTTTTAGCCACCTCTCTGGTTGTTCCTTGGCAGTGGAATGACCTGCGGTATTACGAGTAAACTCCTACATCTATTTTCCTCTTTTGGCCAGCCGAAGGTGCTGGTGATTGTTAACGGCACTACATTTACATCTGGGGAGTTTTGCAAGTTTTGTTTTGGAAATGCAATATCCCACGTCACCACCATTCCCTATTATCCACTACCCTTGTTTAGGAGGAGATCAATCGTAAATTTAAAAACTGCACTTATCATGGCAAATCGCACACTGCGTGAGACAGGTCTCTGGCGTAGGACAACTTCGCTCTTAATTGGGCAGCCCACGAGGCGCATAATAACAAGCCAGCAAGGTTAATGTTTAAGTATCCACTTAATTCACCTTTAGCAAATTCGTGGGATATCAATGATTTTTTGGCAGAGCAAACTCATGCCGATGTTAAAAAAAAATTGGTCAAGGTCACTCATAACAATTCGGTATGCCCACCGGAGAGCAGTTCGGTGCTATAAACAGGGAGGCGCCTTGCCTAGGTTAAGGCCATGGATTTGTTTTTGGTAAGAATTTTCATGTCCGAAATAAGGGTGCTGATAAAAATTGTAGGAAACAATTGCCACATTTCGCCAGTCCCTGTGAAGTAGTGGAGGTTCGAATGCCAGTCACCTTTCAGTACAAAGCACGGGCATGAGCAAGGTAACAAGGGTTCATTTAAGCCAAGATAGAAGCAGCTGAGACTGAGAAGGAAACACTAGTGATGCCCTCGCCCAGCCATCAGATTAGGGCTGGGAGTTTGCGCCGTACGCCGCCCGCTGTCGATCGTGATGAGAGCGATGGCAGACGGTGTTGCTGCACTGCATCGCGATGGTCTTTGCCGTGGCCCGATAGGGGGCACGTGAAAAGGAGAGGAAATGTAAGGGTTTAACGCCGCAGACAGTGTGTGTGTGTGTGTGTGTGTGTGTGTGTGTGTGTGTGTGTGTGTGAGAGAGAGAGAGAGAGAGAGAGAGAGAGAGACAGAGACAGACAGGGAGCCTAGCTCGCTGGGTCTTGAGCTAAAACTCTTGTTTGGTACACTGCCTGGTGTGAAAGAGGGCAGAGACGCCATGCGCTGCAGTGTACGGGTTGTACCAGCTTTTAATCTGGTGTGGTATGGTGCACCGTGAGATTATTGTGTTATCGAGCACTGTCGTCCTGCAGCGTGTTGCATCACTTGCACTGAAGATTTTTTCCAAGCAACGTTTAAACTTGTCTGCTGCTTTCTGAGGCTTGATCACTAGTGATTTTTAGCCTTATCATTTGCACAGCTGCAGTGGGTTGAATGTGGTGAGCTGGACGCGCGGGATAGCCGTGAGGTGTACGCCAAGCACAGCTTAACTACACTCCTGGAAATGGAAAAAAAAAACACATTGACACCGGTGTGTCAGACCCACCACACTTGCTCCGGACACTGCGAGAGGGCTGTACAAGCAATGATCACACGCACGGCACAGCGGACACACCAGGAACCGCGGTGTTGACCGTCGGATGGCGCTAGCTGCGCAGCATTTGTGCACCGCCGCCGTCAGTGTCAGCCAGTTTGCCGTGGCATACGGAGCTCCATCGCAGTCTTTAACACTGGTAGCATGCCGCGACAGCGTGGACGTGAACCGTATGTGCAGCTGACGGACTTTGAGCGAGGGCGTATAGTGGGCATGCGGGACGCCGGGTGGACGTACCGCCGATTTGCTCAACATGTGGGGCGTGAGGTCTCCACAGTACATCGATGTTGTCGGCAGTGGTCGGCGGAAGGTGCACGTGCCCGTCGACCTGGGACCGGACCGCAGCGACGCACGGATGCACGCCAAGACCGTAGGATCCTACGCAGTGCCGTAGCGGACCGCACCGCCACTTCCCAGCAAATTAGGGACACTGTTGCTCCTGGGGTATCGGCGAGGACCATTCGCAACCGTCTCCATGAAGCTGGACTACGGTCCCGCACACCGTTAGGCCGTCTTCCGCTCACGCCCCAACATCGTGCAGCCCGCCTTTTGTGGTGTCGCGACAGGCGTGAATGGAGGGACGAATGGAGACGTGTCGTCTTCAGCGATGAGTGTCGCTTCTGCCTTGGTGCCAATAATGGTCGTATGCGTGTTTGGCGCCGTGCAGGTGAGCGCCACAATCAGGACTGCATACGACCGAGGCACACAGGGCCAACACCCGGCATCATGGTGTGGGGAGCGATCTCCTACACTGGCCGTACACCTCTGGTGATCGGCGAGGGGACACTGAATAGTGCACGGTACATCCAAACCGTCATCGAACCCATCGTTCTACCATTCCTAGACCGGCAGGGGAACTTGCTGTTCCAACAGGACCATGCATGTCCGCATGTATCCCGAGCCACCCAACGTGCTCTAGAAGGTGTAAGTCAACTACCCTGGCCAGCAAGATCTCCGGATCTGTCCCCCATTGAGCATGTTTGGGACTGGATGAAGCGTCGTCTCACGCGGTGTGCACATCCAGCACGAACGCTGGTCCAACTGAGGCGCCAGGTGGAAATGGCATGGCAAGCCGTTCCACAGGACTACATCCAGCATCTCTACGATCGTCTCCATGGGAGAATAGCAGCCTGCATAGCTGCGAAAGGTGGATAAACACTGTACTAGTGCCGACATTGTGCATGCTCTGTTGCCTGTGTCTATGTGGCGTGTGGTTCTGTCAGTGTGATCATGTGATGTATCTGACCCCAGGAATGTGTCAATAAAGTTTCCCCTTCCTGGGACAATGAATTTACGGTGTTCTTATTTCAATTTCCAGGAGTGTAGTAATTACTCTTGGTGCTCATTTCACATGAGTGGTTATATTTCTTATGTATTCAAGATTATCATGTGGGTGCTGTTGTCAATAGGCCCACTGGTGCTAATGGTAATGATAACTTCGTGGGGCACACACGCCACCTTTGCGAAACCAAGCCTCTACATCTACATCTGCATCTACATCCATACTCCGCAAGCCACCTGACGGTGTGTGTTGGAGGGTACCTTGAGTACCTCTATCGGTTCTCCCTTCTATTCCAGTCCCGTATTGTTCGTGGAAAGAAGGATTGTCGGTATGCTTCTGTGTGGGCTCTAATCTCTCTGATTTTTTCTTCATGGTCTCTTCGCGAGCTATACCTAGGAGGGACCAATATACTCCTTGACTCTTCGGTGAAGGTATGTTCTCGAAACTTTAACAAAAGCCCGTAACGAGCTACTGAGCGTCTCTCCTGCAGAGTCTTCCACTGGAGTTTATCTATCATCTCCGTATGGCTTTCGCGATTACTAAATGATTCTGTAACGAAGCGCGCTGCTCTCCCTTGGATCTTCTCTATCCCACACCGGTGAGCAGTATTCAAGCAGTGGACAAACAAGCGTACTGTAACCTACTTCCTTTGTTTTCGGATTGCATTTCGTTAGGATTCTTCCAATGAATCTCAGTCTGGCATCTGCTTTACCGACGATCAACTTTATATGATCATTCCATTTTGAATCACTCCTAATGCGTACTCCCAGATAATTTATGGAATTAACTGCTTCCAGTTGCTGACCCGCTGTTTTGTAGCTGAATGGTTCAAATGGTTCTGAGCACTATGGGACTTAACATCTATGGTCATCAGTCCCCTAGAACTTAGAACTACTTAAACCTAAACTAACTTAAGGATATCACACAACACCCAGTCATCACGACGCAGAGAAAATCCCTGACCCCGCCGGGAAACAAACCCGGGAACCCGTTGTAGCTAAATGATAAGGGGTCTATCTTTCTATGTATTCGCAGCACATTACACTTGTCTACATTGAGATTTAATTGCCATTCCCTGCACCATGCGTCAATTCGCTGCAGATCCTCCTGCATTTCAGTACAATTTTCCATTGTTACAACCTCTCGATGCACCACAGCATGATCTGCAAAAAGCCTCAGTGAACTTCCGATGTCATCCACAAGGTCATTTATGTATATTGTGAATAGCAACGGTCCTATGACACTCCCCTGCGGCACACCTGAAATCATTCTTACTTCGGAAGACTTCTCTCCATTGAGAAGTGGTTATATCATCGATGTGTTGATTGGGTGACTTGTTATTGCTTTTGAAACCTGTCTGTCCATCAGTCTTCTAATAACCAGTATTTGAAGCTGTAATTGAAGTGTGCTACTTTATTCTTTTATTGGTTTTAAAACTGCCTTGATAATTGTTACTGCTTACCTGAAACTGTAACCTTAATGGTCAATACGTTTAATGTACTTTTCGTAATTTCAGTTGATTTTTGCTCAGAATGCTTGGTTTAAACTGTATAAAATTTGCTTGACTATGTTTTTTAAGAGATTGTGCCAAATTTCCTTTGTGGACACTCATTAAAAATAAAAACAATTATTGTGTTAAAACTTTTCTCCACTGCAGCGCAGTACATGTGCCCACGAAGTTGCTACCAGGTAAATGTCCTTCACCATGTCAATATGGACACACCAGCAGCTTGCAGTATTCGCTTGTGCCCATTATGTTCATTTTATTCTCCAATTTAATGTATCTCATGTCAAAGATCTTAATTTGCTGAAGTGTAATATCTAGCATCCACATACTTTGTACTTAGTTCAATATTTGTCAGTTTAAAACGAACTGCACCTAAATACTGTCGGCACTTACGTGCAAGCTGGCTAAAATGTATGTTATCGACATGAATTTGTTTTCCAGGATGTAATGCATGTGGGTATCCCAAAGCCTATCTTTTCTTTTCCTACACATTTTCTTAATTCTTAAGTTTAGCCTAAATTTACATTACTTTCACCAGCATCAGTATCCTGGCGTCTAGCTGCACGTGGGTCCCGTTTTCTAAAGCCTGTAACTGTCTCGCAGTGCAATAGTCAAAGGTACCTACAACGTTCCCCTGCGCAGGTCCGAAAGCCTAGCGCCCAACCTCGGGCTCGGCGATGCTTTAACCAGTAACATGAAAGAAAGGCGAGAACTCAGATCTTCATACATCTACATCTACATCACACTCCGCAAGCCACCTACTGGTTAAGGACGGAGGGTACTTTCGGTACCACTATCTGATCCGTCCAACCCTGTTCCACTCATGAATAGTCCGTGGGAATAATGATTGTCGGTAAGCCTCTGTATTGGCTCTAATTTCTCGAAATTTCCCCTCATGGTCAATACGCGAGACATATGTGGCGGGAAGTTATTGTTGTCTGACTCCCCCTGAAAAGTGCTGTCCCGAAATTTCAGTAGTAAATCTCTCCGTGATGCATAACGCCTCTGTTGTAACGTCTGCCAGTGGAGTTTGTTTAGCCTCTCCGTAACGTTCTCTCGCCAGCAGACCATCCCGTGACGAAACGCGCCGCTCTTTGTTGGATCTTCTCTATCTCCACTATCAGTCCTACCTGATAAGGATCCCAGATAGATGAACAATATTCAAGAATCTGGCGAACGAGCGCCACTTCTTTTGTAGATGAGTTACATTTCCTTAAGATTCTTCCGATAAATCTGAGACTGGTGTCTGCTTTTCGTACTATCTGTTTTATATGATCATTCCACTTAAGGTCGCTCTGAATACTTACGGCAGTCGCTGTCTCCAGCTGTTTGTCATCAGCAGTGTAGCTGTACAGTAGTGGATTTCTTTTCCTATGTTTCATTTATTTACGTTCAGGGTCAGCTGCCAGAGATGCATCACTCATCAATTCTCTTCAGGTCGTTCTGCAAATTCTTACTATCTTCTGTCGTTGCTACTTTGGTATAAACAACTGTATCATCTGCGAATAGCCTTAAAAACATCCGACGCTTTCTACTAGATCATTTACATATATTGTAAACAACAACTATCATATGACACTTCCCTGTGGTACTCCGGATATTACTTTTACATCTGTCGATTTAGTTCCGTTAAGAGCGACATGTTGAGTTCTATCTGCAAGAAAGTATTGAATCCAATCGCAGGTCTGCTCCGATACTCCGTAAGCTCGTTTTTTTTTTTTCATTAAGCGGCAATACGGGACGGTGTTAAATGCCTTACTGAAATCAAGGATCACAGCATCAATCTGAGCGCCGTTGTCCACTGCGCTGTGAATCTCATGGAGGAACAACGAGAGCTGGGTTTCGTAGAATCTCTGTTTAGGAATCTGTGTTGATTTTTTATAGAGGAGATGTTCACTTTCCAAGAACGTCATAATTCTTGAGCATAAATCGTGTTCCGTATCTCTACAACAGATTGACGTCAACGATATAGCTCTATAGTTGTGTGGGTCTATCTAATGGCCTTTCTTAAAAACAGGAATGACCTGCGCTTTTTTCCAGTCGTCAAGTACCTTTAGTTGCTCAAGCGATCTACGATAAATTACTGCTAGAAGGGGAGAAAATTCTTTAGCATAATCCTTATAGAATCTTATAGGTATCTCATCTGGTCCTGAAGCCTTTCCACTATTAAGCGATTGTAGCTGCTTTTCAATTCCGCGATCGGTTATCTCAATATCAGCAATTTCGACGTTCGCACGACGTTTGAAAGGAGGGACAGTGTTACGATCTTCCTCTTTGAAAAAACTTCGGAAGACCGAATGTAGTGTTTCGGCCTTCTCTCTATGATCTGTGCCGGTGTCGTCTCTGAGAGAATGAATAGATGATTTTAACCCACTCACTAATTTTACCTACGACAAAAAATTCTTAGGGTTTTTACCCAGGTCGGTTGACAACATCTTACTTTCAAAATCACTGAACGTTTCTCTCATTGGTCTCCTTACGCTCGTTTTCGCTTCGTTCAGCTTTTGTTTCTCAGCTACGTTTTTACATCTTTTGAATCTGAGATGAAGTGCTCTTTGTTTACGTAGCGCTTTTCTAACACGCCTATTCAAACATGGTGGATCTTTCCCATCGCTTAAAATCTTACTCGGAACATACATGTGTCGGGCGTATTGAACGATGCCGTTGAATTTTTCCCATTTGTTCTCCACATCTTCGTCTTTATATCCGAATCTTTGATGCTGACTGCTAAGATATTCTGAAGTTTTGTATCCTGCATATGTATATCCTGTATATGTTATCCTGTATATGAAATGTAAGTTGAAATAATTATGTCACACTGGTACCAGATTTACGATAATTCTGCCCAACACCAGCGTGGACGTGTTACACCTGCACTCACACCTCACGCCTTCAGTTGAAGCCTCTGCGAAGGAAGTCACAACCACACCATCCAGCATTCAAATAGCCCCGTTTTCTTATTGGTAACACAAGAAAACATTTCAGACACACCGCCACTTAGAATCGAAACGAAAACGCCTCAGGGGGCACCAAAGGGGTCAATGAAACGAGTTCTTCCTTTGGTGCATTGATTCCCACACATTTCGTAGTCGAAAACATCTTCGCAGTGAGATGAGCAACAGGACGACTTTGTCGACAACCTCTGACACTGCTCATATCCTCCCGACGATTCAACACTGAGTACATCGTAAGCCTGCACCTCCACTGAATGTGTTCGCACTCTTTTTGCGACTGTACAGCTCGGAAACACTAGTTTCCGTTAAAAAATCATTCCTCGAAATTTGCACGTCATCCGAGGCATCAAATAATGTCTATGCTTTTCCAGCCGTCCCTTGGTGAGATCACAGGGGAGGGTGCGATATTCACACACATGTAAAGAAACGGCTAACGGTCCCTCCAAGGCTCCCCCCCCCCCCCCCCCACACACACACAGCAACATACACTGTACCACCGGGGCACCTTTGCTGAGCATTTGAAAAAATTCCTGTACTGAGACAGCCTGCAGGCACCAGCAGTGAATGGCGACCTCTGTGCAGGGACTTTTTCATGTGTCCAAGAAAGATACACGGTTGACACAGACGGTGTTGCCCAATTGGGGTGTCATAGAGGGAACCTTCGCCATTTTATTCACACACCTGTCAGTGTCGGACAGTGCTCCACACCTTCTTTCACCCGGTGATAGCACCGCACACATAGGAAAAACTGGAGGGATGAGAAAGGATAAACACGCTCTGCTAGCAGGGATCAAGTTAAAATTTCGTCGAATGGTCCCTAGTGCTGCCACGCTGCACACCAGAGCTTGTGCGTCAGTGCAAAAGACCGATAAAAAGGTGTTAGCATGTGAACGTAATGTGAGGTTCCAGTCTCTTCTGTACCTAAGGTCCATCACCGTTCCCTTTGGATCCCTACGTAATTCGGTGCTCTCCGATACACACGATCGAACAGCAGAAGAGTGGTATTCAACCGTCAACTTTAGGTTACAATATCTCCGGATGTAACTAACATTTTACAATGCAACAAACGGCACTGATTACGTACTTGTATATATGTTCAGATGTGCTAACAAAGCTGACGGTGTTCCGTTTAAAAAAAACGTAGGTTTGTGTTAAAAACATACTTCCGTGCATTTTTTTATGGTTTGTATTAACCAATTACACTAGCCCCTCTCCTCACGTTCGGTCTGTGGAATCGATTCGACAGTATTTTATGTGGTTTACGAAATATATCAAGCGGTAATATTAGGTGACTCACCATGTATACTACAATCCCCTACGTACCTCTGCCGCAGTGACAGCGAAGTAAACGTTAGACTAAGGAAGGTATGGAGTCATTTACCCCATGCTCCATACGTGGATCGGAGGACAACCTTAATACGTGGCACACTAGGAAGTACCTTCTGTTATGCAATTCACAGTGATTTGCAGCATATATATGTAGATGAAATTGTATATGTAGAAGGAAGTGAAATAATTCTTTAGGAATAAAAATTGAAGAAATAAACACACCAAATATAACTTTATGAACAAATCTTTTGGCCTAAAGCAAGGAAGAAATAGAGAAATATGTTTAATGGGAGTAACAGTTTTATTAGCATAAAAATTAGGTTTGGGGCAAAGATGAAAGTTAGTGCGAGATGGCAGACACAGGCGGCTAAGGCGCGTGTGTTTGACAAAGTGCAGCTCGAAGTGGACACGGGCTCCAATGTTCGGCAGCGAGAAGCGTGTTACAGCTGTCAGATCTGGAATAGACGCCACCTCTGCGGCTGCTATTGGTGCGATGCACGGATCACGAAGGTAACCGCGACTGTCAGAAGGGCAATAGGTAACATGAAAAGTTGCTGCGAGTGTGTTGCCCCCGGAGTTATTGGCGGTTGCAACTCTGTGAATGTCGTGAGCGAGCCGAAATGGCGGTAATCAAGGACCGCAAAGTCAGTGGCACTACTCTTTCTTTTGTTTGTCAACAGTCTTCTGACTGGTTTGATGAAGAACGTCACGAATATTTCTGCGTTTCGCAACTGTTTTTACATACACCTCTAGTGCCACGAACCTTATTCCCCGGTGTCTTAACAGATCTCCCATCATCATGCCCATCTTCATGTCAGTTTTTTCTATATACACCTTTCTTTACTGATTCTGCGGATCATCTCATTCCTTTTCTAATTTTCAACGTCCTTCTATAGCACCGCATCTCAAACACTTCGCTTCTCTTCTTTTCCAGCGTTACACAGTCCATGATTCAGTACCATTGACTTCTCTACTCCAGAAGTTCATTATGATAAATTTCTTGTTCAAACAACGGCCGATATTTGACACTAGTAGACTTCTTTTGTCCAGCAATGTGAAGAGGATGGGAGGGCCGAAAGACTGTATCTCTGCCTAAAACCAATTTTCATCCGAGCCTTTCGTTCTTGGTGTTCCATTCGTAATGTTCTTGTACATGTTCTACACTACCGGTCTTTTCCTCCTGTTAAAAACAGTTTCGAACATCTTGCGCCAATTTCCATTGTCGAACACTTTTCTAGGTTGACAGATTCTGTGAACGTGCATAAATTTTTCTTAAATCTTGCTACCATTATCAAGCTTAACTGCCACTCTGGCCCCTTTGCCTTTTCTCTAGCTCCACTTTTCCACATCTAACAAATCGTGTTACCTTTTCCAGTTTCATTATACTTTATTTGTCGTCGACTTGAATCCATGAGATGTTAAGCTGATTGTGCGATAGTTCTCGCACTTGACAGCCCTTGCCATCTCCGTAGCGTCTATGATTAGTAATTTAAACGTCATCGATCCCAGTTTAAAATCCCACCACTGCTAAGATTATGAATAAAATTCACCAGCATTGGCGGCCAGAGACTTAAGGCATAAGAAATCACCTCCATTCTGGCAATGTTGTTGTCAAAGAGCGCAGATGTGCGGACAGAGGTTCAGGGTACTCTCTTGCCCTTGGGACGGGAAACTGTCTCTGAAAGACGGAAGAATCATCGATGATAAAAGGCGTGACGATGCAGGAGGCGATGGAAAGCACTGCATTAAAGACACTTGTATCCACAGTACATGTGGTCTGTAATTGAAACAGTGTAATGATTATCTCTCCATTGGCAAAAAGTTCCGGAATAGTTCCTCATTCGGATTTCGGGAGGGGACAGCAAAGGGGAAGGCGACCACGAGAAAAAGACTGAATAACTAACGAAAGGATAACGTTCTAAAGGTTGGGACGTGGAACGTCGGAAGTTTGAACGTGGTAGGGATTCTAGAAAATCTGAAACGGAAATGCAAAGGCTCAGTCTAGATATCGTGAGGGTCATTGAAGTGAAATGGAAAGGAGACAAGGATTTCAGGTCAGATTAGTATAGGGTACTATCAACAGCAGCAGAGAATGGTATAAAGGAGGAAGTATTCGTTATTAATAGAAAAGTAGGACAGAGAGTCAGTTATTGAGCACAGTTCAGTGATAGGGTTGTTCTCATCAAAATCGACAGCAAACCAACACTGGCAACGATAGTTCAGATATACATGCCGACGTCAGAAGCTGAAAACGAAGAGAGAGAAAATGTATGACGATTTTGAACGGGTAATTCACTACGTAATGGGAGATGACAATCCAATAGTCATGAGGCACTGGGATACGGTTGTACGGGAAGGAGTAGAAGAAATGGTTACGGGAGATTATGGGCTTAGTACTGGTAAGCAGAGAAGATAAAGACTAACTGAATTTCACGATAAATTACAACTAGTAATAGCGAATTCTATGTTCAAGAATCACAAGAGAAGGAGGTATACTTGGAAAAGGTCGGGAGGTTTCAATTAGATTACATCATGGTCAAATAGAGATTCCAAAATCAGATACTGAATAGTAAGACGTACCCAGGACCAGATTTTCACTCAGACCACAATTTAGTGGTGATGAAGAGTAGCTGAAGTTCAAGAAAATAGCAAGAATAAATACACAAAGTAGTGGGATACGGTAGTACTAAAGAATGAAGAGCTACTCTGAAGTTCTCTAAGGCTATAGATCCTTCAATATGGAATAGCTCGGTAAGTGGTTCAGTTGAAGAGGAATGGACATCTTTAAAAAGGGAAATCGTATAAGATGGAAAGAATATGGGTGGAAAGAGCACAATAAAGGCCTCTGTGAGTGAGACGATTTGTCTGATGTGATAGAAGAAGGAACAATGGTCGAAATAGAAGAGATAGGGGATCCAGTACCAGAACCAGAATAATAAAGAACTTTGGAAGATCAAACAGAGCAGCAGGGGTAGACAACATTCCGTCAGAATTTCTAAAATAATTTGGAGAAGTGGCAACAAAACGACTGTTCAGGTTGGTATGTAGAATGTATGAGACAAGCGATATACCATCTGATTTCCGGAAAAAATTCATCCACACAATTCTAAGGACTGCAAGAGCCGACAAGTGCCACAAATATCGCTCATTCGGCTTAGCAGCTCATGCATCCAAGTTGCTGAAAAGAATAATATGCAGACGAATGGAAAATTGAGAAAGTGTTTCATGGCGATCAATTTGGCTTTAGGAAAGGTAAAGTCACCAGAGAGGCAGTTCTGACGCTACGGTTGACAATGGAAACAAGACTAAAGAAAAATCAAGACACCTTCACACGATTTGTCGACCTGGAAAATTCGTTTGACAATGTAAAATTGTTCAAGGTGTTCGAAATTATGAGGAAACTGGGGGTATAATACAGGTAGAGACGGGTAATACACAACACGTATAACCGGTTGGTTGGTTTGGGGGAGGGGACCAGCCAACGAGGCCATCAGTTCCACAAGATCAGGGAAGGACGGGGAAGGAAATCGGCCGGGTCACGAGGGTGTAATAAAAATGGAAGACCAAGAACGATGCGGTCGGATCAAAAGGGGTATCAGACAAGGATGTATCCTTTTGCCCCTACTATTCAATCTATACATCGAAGAATCAATGATGGAAATAAGAAAAAGGTTCAAGAATAGAATTAAAATTCAATGTTAAATCATATCAGGGATGTGATTCGAGGATGACATTTCTATTCTCAGTAAAACAGTAAAAGTGATGAATTACAGGATCTGATGAATGGAATGAACAGTCTAATGAGTGCGGAATGTGACTGAGAGTAAATGGAAGAAAGACAAAAGTAATGAGAAGGAGCAGCAATGAGAACAGCGAGAAACTTGACATCAGAATTGATGGTCACGAAATAGATGAAGTTAAGGAATTCTGCTACCTAGGCAGCAAAATAAAAAATTGTGGACGTAGAAAGGAGGACATCAAAAGCAGACTAGCACAATAAAAAGGGCATTCCTAGCTAATAAATTTTACTAGTATCAAATATAGGTCTCAATTTGAGAAAGAAATTTCTGAGAATGTACGTTTGGGATACAGCATTGTATGGTAGTGAAACACGGACTGTGGGAAAACAGGACAAAATAGAATCGAAGGATTTGAGATGCGGTGCTACAGAAGAATGTTTTTAAATTAGGTAAGGAATAAGGAGATTCCTTTCAGAATCGAAGAGAAATGGAGTAAGTGGAAAACACTGACAAGAAGAAGGAGAAGAGGAAGAAAAAGGGAAAGTATGATAGGACATCTGCTAAGACATCAGGAAATAACTTCTATGATACAAGAGGGAGCTGCAGAGAATAAAAACTGTAGAGGAAGACAGAGATTGGAAAACATCTAACAAATAATTGAGGTCGTAGGATGTAAATGCTACTTTGAGAGGAAGAGGATCTGACGGGAAAAGAATTCGTGGCGGGCCGCATCAAATCATTCAGAAGACGAATGAGGAAAAAAAAAAGCTATAGTTTCCGCACTTTTTAGCTCTTGCAATCTCCGGTATTGCCTGATTGCCTGGATGGTATTTTCCTGAATGTCTGATAGTATGTCACCATTTCATTAGTTCTACATAACAATTTGAATAGTAGTTCCGTTGACTGTTTCCCAAATAAATTTGGAGATTCCTAAGGAATGTTATATATCCCTTCTGCCTTATTTGATCACAGGTCTTCCAAAGCTCTCTTAAGCTCTGACTGCAATATTAGATTCACTAAGTCTTCCGTATCCAGACGGCTCCTCCCTCTCGTAGAGGGTTTCAGGGCACTATATCCATCTGTCCGCTATCTCTTCTGCGTTTGACAGTAGAGGTTCCATTGCATACATAATGTGGATGCCCTAGCTCTTACTTTCAGCAAAGATGTTTTCTACTCTTCTATGTGCTTTATGATATCCCTTTCTTCTTCCATTGCTTTCCATTTTTTCTGCAACCATTTCGCCTTGGGTTCCATACACTTCCTATTTATTTCAACCGCAAGTAGACTATATTGCTGAATTCCTGTCTCACTCTGAACTTACGTGTACGTTCTTCTTCCGTCTATCCTGTTTGGCTGCCTAAAGTCCATGGTTGCATTTTTAGGGACGTTCATTCCTTTTTAACTACAGCATCTACTGTGAAATTCGATATCACGGCATCTATACCCTTAGAGATCTTCAAATGCATCTCATCATTCCTCAGGAGTTTAGTATTCAATTTATTTCCATATAGATTCTCCAGGAGGAGTCTCTTAAGTTTCAGTCTACTCTTCATCGTTGCTGAAATGTGATCAGGGTATGTTCCTGGGGACGCCTTGCATTCCAGTATCTGATTTCGGAATCTTTTAATGACCGTAATGTAGTCCAAAACGAACCTTCCCGTGTCTCCTGGTCCTTTACTACTGCTGTGATTTTTGAACAGTGTCTTCGCTATTACCATCTGAAATTTATTGCAGAACCAAGTTAGTCTTTCTCGTTTCACGTTCCTTCTGTCAAGCCCATGTTATCGCGTAGTTCTGTTTTCTGTTCATTCACCTACTACTGCATTCCACTCCGCCACAAGTGTTAGATTATCATCTCCCTTCACATACCGAATTACACATTCAGGAAACCCATATAGATTCCGTTCTACTGATCTTTCTCTGCTTGTGACATCGATGTGTGTAGCTAAACTGTTGCTGTTGGTGTCAGTTTGCTGCCGATTCTCTGAAAAGTAACCCATCACGGAACTGTTCACAGTAACTCACTCTCTGCCTCACCTGCCTATTCACGACTAAACCTTTTATAAACTTTTCTGATGCTGTTGATATTGCCCTATGTTCTGACCAGAAATCCTTACCTTCTTTCCATTTCAACGACACCTTGCCCCTCTCCCCACCGTCCCCACATCTAGATTGAGGTTTTGAACTTCCCTGCCTTGTTTTCTAACTTCACTAACGTGTTGAAATTTCTGAATTTCCATGCTCCGACTCGTAGAATGTAATCCAGTCTTTGGTTAGTTAATCGTTTTCTCATGGTTACCTCCCACATGGCACTTCCTGGATATCCTGTAGATAAGAATGGGGACTAGTCCAGAACCATTTGCTAAGAAAAAGATCGTCGTGAATCTTTTTTACTTACAAGCCACGTGTACTGTGGATACACATTGTGCGTCTTGAATTTACAAATTTCCGTTGTCTTCTTTATTCTCACGCCGTGATCACTGAGCAGTCTTCCTCCTTTTAGTAGTTCTTTCTTACATCAGAGCAAGGTTGCCCAAAACCCTGCCCCACTTTTACGAGGCCATTGGCAGGAAGAGACCGACTCTCTATATCGGACGTGTTATATTCGAAATTTAACCATTTACCAGGTTCTAACCCAGAAACCACTTCATGTTGATTAATAGTCATAGTTGCTGCCTGTAGGTCGTGGGTCACTGTTACTGCTCAGTAATTAAATATGTTTATTTCACACTTGTCTCAGTGCTGTGTATGCAACGGCATATCCATCTACGGGTTGGATCAGAGTCACCAAGTCCAAGATACACAGCAAACAGGTTTAAAGACCCACCTGTAATCTTACCCTCCCACACATCACCATTAAAATTCTCTGTCTCTAAAAGTTTCTAAATCTTCAAGAGGTATAAGATATACAAAAGAAAAACTTTTTACCTATCTTCATTTTCACTTCTTGTTGTTGGCTCCAGTTTTTGCGTCTAGGCGTACATTCTTGAGCGTGAAATATTTATTTAACATATTGAGTTCCTGATGACTAAATAACTGATCAACATTTGCTTGTATATTTATTTTATTTTATCCCACTCTTCTATATCATACTGACTTCACAATCTCCATTTTCATACAACCATTAATTACAATGCTGTAGGCAAAATTATAAAAAAAAGGTGCGTTTCCCTCAGAGGAATGTCCGTTACTATTCACATTCTGCGTACTCACAATGTTCCAAAGAGTATACAGAGCGAAAGAGTTCACATACTTTTTGACAAAAGAAGAATCAACATCAAGTTATTATATTATTTTATAAATGAATCCAGAAGTAAATTTAATAATTAGCGTTAGAGTGTGCAATTAATAATATGAATTTTAAGTATGCCAGATATTTCGTAATTTCAAATATTTCTACAAGAAGAATAATTTTAGCTATATCGATTGCAACAACTTTATTTCTTTTTATACGTTTTAGCCTGTAATGTAATACATCGTACACAAAATCATTAAATTCTTTTAGTTAAACAACAGAGATAATGTTCACCCATACAAGAATCGATGGTATAAATGGTATCGCCTATTTCTATAAAAAAATTAATGTTAGAGGAGGGCGTCCCATTACACATTCACCATGTGGGAAGTACTCTAGATGAAGATGACAGGAGATGTAGGTGTACCTTTTCTGTCTAAAACTTAATAATTTCGAAATAGCTTCAGCAACGTACACAAAGAAGGGGTCCTCTGGTAGCGTTAGAAGAGCCATAAATTTGGAATGGGCAAACAAAACTAATCCCATGTGAGAGAAATGCCACTATGACACTCATTGGAAGAATCCTCAGGAAGGTTAGTCCACCCATAATAGAGGTAGCTTAGCAGACTCTTGTTCAACCTATACTTGAATACTGCTCGTCAGTCTGGGATTTGTGCAAAAACCGATCACACTTTTTATGAAGCCCTTTTAAAGTGTAGAAAGAGAGCGAGAGGGTGAGACTGAATGCTGGAGAGTTATTGGAGGGATAGTAATTACTTTCTTAACAAAAAACCTAGAGAAAGTACGGTGGAAGCAGCAAAATACTGGTGAATTCTCAGCTTGAGACACTAAGTTTAACGAACTGTTAAGATCAGAGCGTATGCAAGAAACACTGTCTTTAACAAGAGCGCTCATTCGGTATCAGCTATTGATACAAAATGAAGCAAGAATTTTCTGAAACTACGTTTGTTGCACCAAGTTTTCTGTATGAAACCATTGACACGTGAAAGAGCATACTAGCTCGGCATCTACAAAGCACTCGGAAATTGTTAATTTGGCAATGAATGGAGTAGGGAAAAACGTGAGAGTAGGGAAAGGTAGGTGGGATATATAGGATGCTGGATGCAATAATTAGGCAGACATGAGAAGATTATCAAACAGATATAGATATAAGACAGTGCCGTGGCAACCACGACAAGTCATCCTTTGACCGGAGAATAAGACAGCGCCAGGCGGCCCCACACGGGCGACAGCAGGTAATTGGCGGTGATCAGGCTATCTATGGAGCGGGGCAGCCACAAACCAGTGTCAGGGGACGGTTCCTCTACTGTCCGTCAAGCGACCGCCTTTTCAGGAGTCCGCGCCTGTCGCGCACAGCCGCTTGCCGTGAGCTACTTCGGCATTTCATTTAATGACACTCACACGAGCGCCACTCCCGTAATGGCCGCGCCAGAGAAATATCACAGCCTAAATGGCGTCGCGCTATGCGCAATGCACACCTGCACTCCGAGGCCGACAGTATTTCATCCAGCTAAATATTCGCGAGCTGTTCACTAATAATGTTTTCAGCAGTTGGTAATTCGAGAAACACCGCGAAGCGGTGACAGTGGCCGTCGACATGGGCAGTAAACTAGTAAAGATAAATTTGTCTCCACACACGGAGAGACAGCAACAAGCCTGCCCCGTCGCAAATATCCCGCTTTATTTCACAACCTAGTTGCGCTGGTGCATTTTTTGATAGCCTTACCGGGTTTCCGAACGGAACATTAAATGAGCATTAAGGAAGAGATGAAACACTTGTTTCTGAAACAGCGCGAAATAAATAATACTGATATGGAAACGAAAAGTAAGAAATGACGCATGGTCCAGTTAAAAACAGGTTTAGTGGTACCTGCTATGTCATTAGTCTGTGCTCACAAATAATTAATAAACCATAACTGAACCACAGACTTTCACAGTCTATACTAGAAAACGTACAATAGCTTTCATTTTCTAAAAATAAATTTGTTCTTGATGTTCTACAACGATTTTTATATGTCTCTAAACATTCATGGTGGTGTCTGTTTGTACTATATCGTGTCTCCCTACCACTTTCGCGCAACGACGCTCTGAGCGTGTTTTTTAGGGAATTAACTACTTTGGACCTGGGACCTGTTGCTGGTAAGGAGACGCCAGACCACACATGACATATAGAATTCAGAAGAGTTCAGTGAGACTAGCGATGATATAACCAAATACTTAATGATCTCAGCGTCAGCTCCACTGCACTCCCTGTAAAAGAATCTTAATAATAACTAAATTTAGTGGAAAGGGTTCAAGGCTTTCCTATTTTTAGTTAGCTGGTAAAATAACGTCGAAAAAGCAGTTAAGTTTGCCATTTGAAATTTTATTCTACTCACAAAACATCGTTTATAAATTGCAATATAGATAAAAGGAAATGTTTCAATACAGGATGGTAAAAACCAACTGAGTTCAATAAAAATGTGAACGAATATTCCCTGAGTGGTTTTCCAAGTTCTACAATGGATCGAAGGATGACCTATGCCATATCACATCTATAATCTATGTTTAAATTAAGTTTCACAAAAGAGAAAACTATCAAAATGGTCTACAGTGACCCTCAATTAACTTTAATTACTTATCTAACTTGTCGTAAATTACAGTGGCTGATGTGGCTTCTCAATAACTATATAAAAGAAAAATCATCGCGTTTCAGATCTTTTCTTCAAGTGGCAAATGTGAACACCATGAGTTTTAATTAACGATCGACACTAGTATTACGCAAAAAAGGGGGTGTAACAGATGAGTCTTCTGCAGTTCTGAGTGAAGCCTTATGCGCTCAAAAATGCGGCATCGCGTGCGTTCATTACTTTGTCGGTGTCAAGGCAGCGTCAGGGTGGCGCAGCAGCCATCCAGCTCGCCGTCCCGGAACTAACTCTCCTCTAACTTCTCCTTACTACAATTTACCGAAGTTGGTTTAAAAAAACTATCTGGCTATGTTTTCATCTGACCAGTCAGGGTCTCAATGTTAACCTTAAGCTCCGCCTACAAAAATTCTGTCTATCCAATGAGAAACGTTATACTTTTCATTGTGGGGCAATGTTTTTTAAAGTTTGCAACGTAACAGAGACGCTAAAAAGTCTCACGCTAAAACTTGCGGGTGGTAGTGGCCCTTTTTGTGTTATCGTAAGATCTATACTGCTTTTCTGGAGGGCTCAAGTTTTTAACATGGGCTGGGGGTTGTCCTTGACGTACCTGAGACGCGAAACAGTCTCACGCTAAAACGTGCAGGTGGTGAGCCCTAGTGGTTAGCCGGAGACGTGGGTGTCTGTCCCTTATCGTAGGGCCTTCCAGCTTAACACGGTTCTGCTCTCGGCTTCAGTCCTCGTTTCTCCCCTTGGAACTGCGTCTGCCTCACGGTGGGAAGGTACGACATGCATTTAGGCATTCTTGTGTTAGTCTGTGGTATTCCATTTGCTCACTCGTTACTCGTATTACTTTGGTTAATTTAATGTCACGATTTATTCCGAGCTATGTGACATACTACTGGATTTGCTTATCATGTCAGGGTTTTCATGGAAGGTGTTGGATTTGCCTGACGCCTTACATGTCCACTACTCGATTTCCGGCTTCTTTTGCTATTGTCAAGTAACAGTTGACGGTCACAATCTCGAATCGAAAGAGATATTAAATAAGAGACTCGCGAGAGTCTAAATTGGGAACTTCATTATTTTAAACACAGTTATGCATAAAAATAAATTGACATATTGAGACAGATAAAATTGATATTAGCGTAGTTAATTTGCTCATAAAATCGTAAAGTAAATAGAATTAAATAAGTGCAAAACGAATCTATACATGTTATAACACTCGCTTACTGGGACACAAACCAATGTTACCTTCTGCGAGGATTTTTAATATTGACTGCGTGTTTGTCGAATGGATAAGTGTAGTGAACAGTAATTTTGAGTACATTGTAATTAATAGAAAAAATAAACAGGTTTTAACTTTGGAGTTCCTTGAAAGTACAAAAGTTGATACGAATGAAAAAGTTAACGATCGCCAGCTTAATTAGGCACATTAATTTGAAATGCTATGTTCAAGAAAATTGAATACTAGTTGTTGTAGTGACTTTCATTAAGACTCACTTTGAACAGCACACTGGATACACATGAATACAGGGCAATCTAAGTTGTGGGTAGCAGTAGCTACCATTAATGCACGAACCAGTAATCAGAGAAAGCAAAATTCTACCTAACTCACAATAATTTCAGTTACATTCTTGATTATTACGTGATTCAGCTATAAGATGTTACTGCAGGAAGCACCGAACTAAAGTTGGACATAGAGTGGCTTCTGACTTAACTGACATATAAATACCACAAAAAATAAAATACTACCACAATTATACTGTTTATACTCCCAAGTCTAGAAATGTATCAGATTTCTTTATTAGGAATAATATTTCAATTATCTTCCTAACGTGAGAAAAATATGGTGGAAACCCATAAACTGATACTGTATTACAAGGCAAACTCTATGATTATTTCAGTAGTAAAATTCCATTCAATTAAATTTAATTCCTAGCCTCACTTGAAATAGTTTAGGTACTCATTCTTCAAAGCAAATTACTCAACACAGAGCTCGATTAACCCACAAAAATCGTTCATGACAGCAATAAAGGCTAAATTATGTTTCAAGTAAGTTTAACTCATGGGCCTTTTTCATCAACAGTGTAGCACGTATTTTATACAGCAACATTTACACAGTCCAGCGCTGAATTTTAACACATTTAATACACAGAAGTAAATCACTTATTCGTTAGAAAGAAAATACTCGGTTTTCTGAACACTTAGGAGGAGATCCTACATAGGTTCATGTTTAGGATAAAAGTTATCGTTCTAAACACAGGTTTATAGCATTTAGATTATTACTGAAAACATTCACACAAATTAACGGGTCCATAGCCAAATCCACATCCGAGGCAAAATTCCTTGGAAAACGGCTTCCAATTGCCTCCCTCGATGTGTACCGTGCAACGGCTAGCAACAGATTGCGCACCGTTCCCATCAAGAAACCCCCCAGTTTGACCGCCAAAACCACCTTTTACATCGCTTCAAGAAATTTCCGTTACGGAGGGACTTCCCTTTATCTTTTACGTTATACGATACAAGTGTCCTAAGCGTGAACCAGCTTCCAATATCCAATGTTATCTTTATAAACATAATTACATCATATAATTTCATTATTTTAAACATTATTTAGTTTTTTCCATATATACTTTACGAACTTTAAATTTCCTGTCACAAATCAATGACCCTAAGTAAAAAAGAACAAACACTTCATAATCGCAGATAAGCAGTTACATAGCATAAACCTACTTCTAATCGATACTGGTGGTACAATGTCCATCTAAGACTTGGCTTGATTCCTAGAACTTGGCTGTCATTCTGTGCTATTAGTTTCTTGTATTGTAGTGTTTTTCGTAGTTTCATCGGTGTGAAAAATATCACACTGTATATCATGATAATGGGTTTCCATGGGAACGCGTCCAGAAAAATTAATAGATTTTGAGTATTCTGCAGTTCCATATTTGTATACTTACACATATGTCAGTAGTTTCAAATACAAGCAAACAAAACTAATTTGAATCTATGCGGCACTGTATTCTAGAAATGGTTTCCAATTCGAAATTTGTGTTCCAATTTCGACGTTAGGTTTTAGGTGCGTTTTTGTGAGTGTTAAGGGTAGGCTATGCCCCATAGTAGATATCATTATTCCCTTCTTTCCATTTATAACAACACGAGCACATAATTCCATTTCAAAAACATATTCCATCTAAAAAGCTAAGTACCTAGTACAATCGTATTTCAAACACTTCTTATACTAGATGATCAAAAATACCCAGACATCTATTAAGGACATTTGTCCTTTATGACTGCTTGAACTCTGCTGACGACACCTCCATTGAGATGTGTGAATGTCTGTAGAGCAATAATGACAGCTCATTCTTCCTCAAGGGCCGAGTCAGAAAAGGCGGGGATGCTGGACGCTGCAGTCTGGAGCGAAGAGGACTTCTACCTCATCCCGAAGATGCTCCAATTGGATCAGGTCGGACTCTGGGCAGGGCAATCCATTTCAGGAATGTTGTCTTACACGAACAATTGTCTCACAGGCACTTCATTATTATAGGATGCATTGTCATACTGAAACAAATTGTCGTCTCCAAACTGCTCTAAATATGTTCGTGTTCATGCGTCGTACCAAGCGCAAAGGGGACCATACCCTGACCACGAAAAACACCCTCTACTGTGACGCCACCTTCTCCGCACTACACTGTTGGCAGTACACGCGTCCATATCACTGTCACATAGTACAGGGTCATTCATCACTCCAAATCATTTGCCACTAGTTATTCACTGTCCAGTGGCGTCACTGTTTAAATTACACCAACTATTGCTCAGCACTGACTACACAACTGTATAGTTCAGGAGGAGCTACTCTGCCACTGTACAGCATTCTTCCTAACTGCCCACACAGGGTCACTGAATTACCGGTAACAGGGGGATTCCTTCTGATAATTTCATACGATTATTTACAAAAACACTGCGCAATGTTCGACGGACCCTGTTTGTCAGTACATGAGCTCCGCCTGTAGCTGGTTTAGCTACGGCTGTTCTTTGCGTTTCTACTGCACAGTCGCAACATTCGACTTGAACAGCCTTAAAGGTTTGAAATATCCCTAACGGATATCTTACGTGACATCCAGTGGTTAGTCCACGTTCGAAGTCACGCAGCTCTTCTGGCCGACTACTCTGCTATAACAGGTTCTTCACTAACAACACAATTCTACCCGCCTCCCAATATGCTGGTTTCTTGGTGAAATTGTTGCTGAAAATTCTGGTTGTTGTTACCAAACTGTTGGTACTGTTGTTGCTTTTGTGAATACTGATTGTTAAAATTCTGACGTCTGTGAAAATTATTCTGAAAGTTGTTGCCACTCCTAAACCTTGTATTACGTCTCTCATTCTAATTCCCTGCTTAGGTTTGATGTCCATACGTGTTATTTCTGTTGGTGTTTTGGGAGAAATTTTTATTGACAAGAGAATATTGAGAACTTTGTACTTCCAAAAGTTGCAAAACATCGCGAAATCCATTAATGCTTTCTTCTTATTGACCCTTTAACATGGGGATTCGTAATGAACGCGGTAATTTAGAGATACATAGCTGTATTAATGCTGATTCACTATATGGCTCGGTAAGGTGCTGATTTTGTTTAATGGATGGGAAGTCAGAATTTTCAAAGGACGGTAAGCTGATTAACTGATCTTTAATTCCTCGTCGTGTAACTGACAAAGAGGCATTTTGAAATTTTTCTAATGAGCAGCATTGTCTTGTACTGGGGCGCATCCTGTTGGCGGGCTCACACTCCAGAAACTGCAAATGAATTCTAATTTATGGGTAATAGGCCAGTTAGATTCCCAGGAGAATGAAAGCTGTTGTATCCAGAGTAAGGGATGTGGATCTGCTTTGTTATTGCGGAATACTTTGAACTTACGTACTGACAAGAAATGCTTTTAAATGAAACCACCGAGGCGGAAATTCTGTGTCGTTTCATTACTGTTAAAACAAATGTTTTGCGGACGTTTTTCTGCCGCTAATTCTTTGACACGTCGTAATCTGACAGGACTGTGGACGTTACTATGTACTTAATTGTATGATATCTGATCTTTTAACGTGGCAGTGTCATGGTGTAAACTCTTAACTTTACGATTCAATGCAATGCTATGTGAGTTCAGCTCATTAATAGCACGGATCATAGACTGAAATTGTTCGGACTCAATGAAAGGGGAAGGCAATGTCTCTTCAGATTTAGTATCGGTATTACTTTCTAAAATTTTTGTTCTGTTCTAAAGGTCATCAAGTCTTTCTGTAGGTTATGAAATTTGAGAAGTATTGTTGGTGTTATTTTCGTCGATCTATTTCTGCAGTTTCTTTGTACACTTGTTAAGTGTGCGTATGTCAGATTTGAGCACGGTACAAACAGTATCAGGGTTTAATTGTTCAAGTCTACTGGTGACAGTTTGTATGTCATCTTGGTGTTTTTCGTGTTGTTGACTCGAACGAGTTTCTACTTGTGTTTTATGCTCTGTAAAATCGCTTTGAAGCTGTGTGTCCGTGTTTTGTACGGTTTTAAGATAACCGAAAACTTATACTGTAGCAATTTTCTATGCATTTTTCTAAGTAAGCTACTATATTTTTGCTACTGAGTAACAAAGAGCAGGGCGTATGCTGACTGTATTATTTCAAAAGATTCCAAGAACGATTTCGATCTGCACAAAGTTGTCGCCAAGTGAAGCATGTACGATTAAAATATATGAAATAGGAAAGTTTGAAATATGATTGAAATTACGTAACCGACAGTAGTCTGAAACACAAGTATTAGAAAGGCAATGGCATGTGAACGCGTAATTTACCTCGTCACTTATGCCATTTGCCATGTATTTAACTTTACTGACTGCGAGAATGTAAATTTAATTTAGCTGGGTGAATGTAAACTGTCAATAACTTTAAACCAAACCAAAACTGCATGAAATTACGTTCCACAAAAACTGAATCTGATGCTACACTATTGACCTGAAATTGGCCCTCGTAATAAAACAGAACTTGGTCAATTTGAAAACAATGGTCCCTGAGGTTAATGAATGCTATCTTTGAAATAATAAAATTTCTTATCTATCTGCGCAATGGGAAAGCTCTTCGCAGTGCTCTCTCTTAATACTTTAAATTGTATAGTTAGCAAACAGCTATTGTGCAATGCTGTGCTTAAAGTGCATTTCAATTAAACCGAAAACTTCTTGAGAAATATAGTTAATGAAAAATGGTATGGATCTGAGAATTTGTATTGACTTGGGGTAAGTAACAATATGGAACCAACTTTAAAACTTGTGTTTTGACTCTTTGAAAATTAATAATGCTCACTATTGACGCACTCGATAAATTGATTATACATGAACAATTAGCTTTACAAAATCATTGAATGTGAGTGCTAGATAGTGTCTCAATCATCACTTATGAATACCCGCATTGCTTTAGTAACAAAACAATTTTCTTCTGTTGAGATTCCTTTTACAGTCAGGAAACATCGTTGTACCTTGCAAATAAAAAATCATTACGGCCCATAGCGAGTAAGTACATATCCAGCACACATCAGATACAACACATCTTTACACTCTAGAGTCCTCCACACATCTCTGGATCTAAAGTTACTCTAGCACGTTACCCATAACACAATGAATCAGCGATCGCTGTTGAACGGCGACGCTACTACAGAATCAATACTACATTTGATCATCTCTGGTTCAATATAACAGTTTCTTACCAAACTTGAATTAATTTACCCTGTGTATAAACGTTTCAAAGGGTTTCTGGGTGTTTTGATCAGATAGTGTATATTTAAATCGAAAACTGGAGAGGACAACTATGTCTGTTAGGACATTGTGCAAGAGGATTGCAGGCGTTGCCATACGGTTACCAGATTCAGTACTAGACTATAGGGATTATTTTTTGAAGATAAACAACAACATAGAAGTAACTACAGAGAAAGTCTCTGAGTTTTTTTTATCAAAGAATGTTCTTCTGGGAGCCATACTAGTTGGAATTCAAGTGTTAACTGAAACGCACTCAGCACTCCGTCTTCAGGACACAAGTGGCCCATCGGGACCATCCGACCGCCGTGTCATCCTCAGACGAAGATGCGGATAGGAGGGGCGGGTAGTCAACACACCGCTCTCCCGCTCGTTATGATGGTTTTCTTTGACCGGAACCGCTACTATTCGGTCGAGTAGCTCCTGAATTGGCATCACGAGACTGGGTGCACCCAGAAAAATGGCAACAACGGATGGCGGCCCGGATGGTCACCCATCCAAGTGCCGGCCACGCTCGACAGCGCTTAACTTCGGTGATCTGGCGGGAACCGGTGTATCCACTGCGGCAAGGCCGTTGCCCGTTAACTGAAAAGGAGTTAGTTTAAATAACCACAAGAAAGCAAGTCCGAATGGTTTTGGCTCTGCTGCATATGAACAAATTTGCTTACTTCTTGGAATGACGAGGATATAACATTTTTCAAGGAAATCATGGAACAACGAAATTACATTGGGAATTAACTACCGTTTTCCGACCTCAGCTGCTGTCCGCAAGCGAGATAAAATAAAATGTTTGTCTACGTTGCCATCTTCTGCAGCAGCTGTTAAACTCAATTATTACTGGTTTCTCATTCTTAAGCCACCTGCAAATTAGTTAAAGAGAATTTTTACAACAGACGCTTTCCGCTTTTGTTTATAAAGCATCTTCTATTCTCCAAAACACTGCTAATCATTAATCAGAAGAGTAATCTATGACAGTTTTATGCACAGTGTCAGAGTAATAAAAGAAAAATGCGTGTGTAAGAAGTGGACCTCCGTGCAGTCTTGAAGAAGTAGCGTTGTCCTCCCAACGGAAACCCAATGCTGACTCTTGACATGAAGATTGGTAATGGGCCACAACAGAGCAAAGCCACAGCAGAGTCAGTCGAAGACTTGCAGAATATTGCTAGAATTGGTAGGTCACCAGAGAGCATACCCACAGTATTTCTTCTAGAGATTATGGTAGTAATGGGCCACCAAAGGTCCAACCCACTGTAGTCCTTGTAGAGATTATGGTAGTAGTGGGCCACGTACAGACGCATTGTACACCTTTTAGAGGTGGCCAGCATCCATCCGTTGCGACTGTGCGGGTATACAATCAGAACTGCTGAGTGTTGATGACAATGTAGCAAGTTCATGAGCCATTTATGCATTCGCTAATGTTACTTTATTTTTTGCTATATCCTTAAAACCAGCAATGCTGTTAACCACTCCCTTGCTGAATTATCAACACACGTACAAGCACTAACACAATCATATATCCTCTCACATGTTATACATATAGTATGACCAACAGAAGTGTTTAGTAAAATGAATCCCTACTATTTACTTCACTTGAAAAAACTGCTGTCTATACAATTACAATTTTACAGCATAAGAATACAATTACAAAGGTACAAAAACATCATTACAGTAAAGAACATGATAATACAGATAACGTTTGTAGTAATACAGGCTTTACAAAAGAATAGAAATAAGAATATACATCAGTGTTACAGGAATTGTGACATAAGTAAAGAAACAATTGAAAAATAAGAATACCCACAGAAACATTAACTTGACACACGAGCATTAAAAGAAAATAGAATAGAATAAATAATACCTGAACATCTTTCCAAAGCAAAGAATATGTTACAAAACAAAATTAGATTTTAGGATAACAGTATTCCTCATCATACTGAATGCAGCTTTGTATTAGAAGGAAAACCAATCTACCAAATTTATCTTGTTAGGTAAACAGACAGAGACTGTAAAAACACAAACACAAAGGGTACATATAAACGCTTAGAGGAATAACACAAAAGAAAACGACAGGGTATGTTTTCAGTGTGACATTTGCTGCTGCGGTACTTGTGGTGAGCATTTTATACCTCCTTTTCATTTTTTTAAATAATGTCCTTCATACTGATCCCTATATAACTTTCAGCTAAACTACTTAATTTCCAACAAAAAATCCATTTGTCTCTCTTACTTAAACATTTGTTCCCACAAAAAAATCCTATTTAGCTGTATTTACACTTTCGTGTCTTTCTAACCTCATTATTTGTTTCCAAGAAAATCCTACCTTTCTTAATTATGTTTTTACTTACATGGACTGAAATACCTGGGAAAGTGAAACTTCTAAATTTAATTCTGAAACTGCTGAGTGAAACTGAACTTGCTAAGCCTACTTTCTCTTTACTTATTCTTATCATCTCAAAACTGACCCACAGTATCCTGGCGAAAAGCAATCTGACTGCTCAAAAATGCTAACCTGACTTCAAATAATTAATGCAAAAGAATGGCCCTTAATTAGAAGAAATCCTAACAATAACCCATACATTTTGTAAGTCACTTATTTCACAGAAAATCTTCATTACATTAGCTACAGCAATGCCGCGAGCTCCAATACTGCCATGTGACTTCGTAGGCTTTCCTGGCGTTATAAGTCTTGAAAGTCTCTTCAGGTTTGCTGCCTGAGTTTTCAGCGGGACTCATCAGCAGAAGCAGCATTCTCCATGAAGGTGGCGACCAGTTGGATCGACGAAATATCGAGTCAAGTTGATTTTATGATCCGTCAGCAAACTCGAAGAGACTTTCAAGACCAACATCGCCAGCTAAATAAAAGATTCTAACTACTGAAGGCTCTAACTACTAATAAGCTTGTGGTTAGCAAAGGAAATATTTTATTGCAGAGCAAACAATGTATTAACGTATTTTACCTTAATCAAGTGACAACCAGTTCAAAAAAATTATATAATCATCAGTAATAAATCTCCATGACGGAAACACATTCAGACCGTGCACTCGCGCTAATACTGCAAACCTCCAACACTGCTAAACATTAACTTCTAACCTCCATCACTGCTGACTACTCACTCCCAACTTCCATCACCTCCAAGTGCTAGTCCGACCAGCCCCAGAGTCTCCTGCAGAGTGCTCACAGCGCTGCCAGAGTTATTAATGCAGAGCGCTACATAGGGTTGCCAACATACAAACACATAAACAGGCTACTTTCGGTATTCACCATGCCAGAGACAAAGGCCAACTGTTGAAAAGTACGAGCTTAAGCGATAAGGAAAAATTGGGATGCAGAGGGTGCTAAATACATGCGCCTAAGCACTGCGTCTCGCCGTTTTAAGCAACAAAATTTTACATTAGAGCATAATCAAAATCTCTTATGAAGGTCAGTAATAAATGCAATAATTTTAGCGCTATACATTAAATATAAAATTATCTGTAAACCATGTATGTAGCATTTGGATTCTGCACGTAATTATTAAGCTTGCAAAAGATGACAGTTCTATTACAAAAATTACTTCAGCTACAAAGAGGTGAAGGAAAGCGTGAAATGGATAAAGTTGTATGACAACATAAAAAATAAGAACCTTCTGCTTAACTGTCCGGATGCTTCAGAAAATCTCTTTTTAAAAATACAATCCTTTTGGATTACCAACTGTAGGAACACAGGTGGGAAGTGAAACCGAAATTTTATGGATGGACTATACCAGCCGCCGCCAGAGGCTGGGAAATGCATTAGAGGATTGAAGATGACAGGACCTTCGCCATGATATTGAAAATGCTAATGGTGCTGTTGTTGACACGGTGAAACTGGCGAAGCTCCGACTTTTATACTCAGGGGATAGAATCTGATTGGTTGGATTACGTCATGCTGACATCACGGAAATTGTGCTTACTGAGGTGGTGCCCTCTACGTCCATAGATTATGTTAGCGCTCTCGGCCCGGCGTCACTTGCAACGCCACCACTGGCATCTGAAGATAAGTCCCCTTTTTATTTATCAGATGCGCGCTTTTATGCACTGCGAAGTTCATGGCCAGAGTATCTATTAAAGCTGATTTTGTGCAGTCTAATCAAAACTGGATCCTTGATCACAGAGTTCTAATGGTTCGGTGGTTCAGCAAGAACTCTAGTTTGTTCAAATAAAATCTTGTGTTTAACTGTCTCTCATTGGCTATTGCTGAGGCTTCGAGGTCCCTGTCTTGAAGGTGCCACCGGTGCTCCATACAGTGATAGGCAACCGTGTGCAAACAGTGACTTTTGACACACACGGAGGAATTACTACAAACTTGTGGTACTCTCAGGTCGCAGCATTTCTTTAATCTTCCTCGGTGGCTTGAAGACAGGTCTGATTCTAAGCCTATCAAGAAGTATAGGTTTGATACTAGTTGTTGCATTGGAGCCGCGTTATGTGTTGATTCTCCTGGTTGGCTCAATGGTGTCGCGTCTTGGTCTTCTCGGCAGCACTGACCTGATATCAGTGACAGAATACCCGTTCCTTCTGAAGGCTGTCGTCTTCCCATGGTTGCATCGTACGGTCCGATAACTACAGACAATTTGACTTGTTGATGTGTCACATAGTTTTAATCTACAAGGATGTTTCATTTGTGGATACTTCATTTGATTGAAATCATACGTATCGTCACATGAGGACTACAGTATTAAGAACTTTGGATATGTTTAACAGATAATCGCGAATAATTACATACTGAAATGCGGAAACGCTTGAGTACCTAATATTCAAACATAGATACAGAACGAAACTAAAGACCATTTATCAAAACGATTTTGTTTAGCATCTCGCAATATAGAAGTGAGTTATTATGAAGGCAGAGGGACATCTCATTTTCAGATGAGTCGGTTGCGCATTGTAACTGTTCATCCTGCGATAATAGAAATAAAACTGATGTAACTAAATTTAGGTCAGAGAGACGAGAGCATATAAAATCTATAGCATCGTAAATGCAGCAGCGGGGATAGTTTATGTACTTACAGAAGCTAAATACAGTTATAAATTTTAGGCGTGTATGTGTAAAGAAATTGCGCACCTTATTGTACCTTCACCTTTGGGAGTAGCAGTAAAAGTCTGGCGTGTGGTTTTGATGGCATAGCGGGTTCCTGCAGTGGTTTTCTGTGCCGTAGCATCTAGTCACGGATATCTTGTCTCGATTATAGTTATTCACTGCCTCTTGCAGGCCATAATTCAGTCATTTAAGGACCGCAAAACGCTTCTTGTGGCTCTGTTTTCGCACGAACGTGGTAGGTTAACTCACCGCGAATACCGCAGCAGCGATCAGGAGCGAGAACTGGCTACCGGATACTCGTGTCCCACAACTCACGACAATCACCACGATTTCTCCTTCGGGTTTTCCTTAGTCAGGTAGTAACAGGACAGTGTCGCAGGATAGGACAATCTTTAAAACGGAATACCACTGCATAAAGTCGTCCTATAGCTCTCAAGAGCCGTGAATGTGGTTGCACAGGCAGAGAGTTGAAGTTATTCGCCTCTGATACTGAATGATACCTGAAGAATGATTCTGTATAGTTATTCGGAGCGTTATTAACAATGATCGCCAGCCTAATGTCGGAAGCACTCCATTACGTGGAAAGAAAGCTTGAAATATGAAAATAAGGGTACTGCTACAACGCAAGAAATGTTGTTCAGAGTGGTATTGTGGGCGCCCAAGTTGTTCTAAGCCTAAAGGATACCAGTGATCCATTGATGGCTCATGTTCCTCCATTCATTTCTACTAGGAAACAAATGTTCAAATGTGTGTGAAATCTTATGGGACTTAACTGCTAAGGTCATCAGTCCCTAAGCTTACACACTACTTAACCTAAATTATCCTAAGGACAACCACACACACCCATGCCCGAGGGACAACTCGAACCTCCGCCGGGACCAGCCAGACAGTCCATGACTGCAGCGCCCTAGACCGCTCGGCTAATCCCGCGCGGCCACTAGGAAACCTATCAAACGTAATTTAGTATCCCAGCCGGAAAGATAGGGTGAAAACATGGAGTTATTTCCAGAACTGGGGGTGAAGAGCAGGAGCATTACAGATGAACTACTGTCACGAGACGCTACCACTGCCGGATGACCAAGACAAGCGCGGATCACGTCTCCCGCGATTTATACATTATACAGGACGCCTGCTGTACAGTCACTTTTCCTAGAAAACCGTGTCTATCATGTTTATTGGTTGAAATGCATTCTAGACAAACCGCTAATGGGGCATAGAATGGAGAACATTTCTTTTGCAGGAAGCAGCTACAAAATGAAGAAAATGAGCTCAGCTTGAATTTCACATTGTAATATGGCAAAAAACTGGAATGTGGGGTAGAATTTAAATTACTGAATTATTTTGTGTAAAATGTTTATTTCAGTGCTTCGTTCGGCTTTGGTAATATCAAATTACTCTTCCTGATAACGCACCATACCACTCAACGAAAGCAAATCTGAACTATTGACGCTAGTTTGTGTAACTTGCAGTTCCGAGTTATAGTACCACTATTCGCGTCTAACAAGGCGTGTTTTCGCGGCACATTTTGAGAGATTTCTGTGAGGTTCTTTAGTTTATGTTGTTCATTCAGTAACTGGATCTTCTGACTTAAAATCGCTTTATTTCCTTACGGTGCCCTCTGAATCGCCCCTGAGTTACCTATTAATAGAATGAGCTTATGCGAAGAGACATCGATGTGTTCCATGCTGATTACCACAGGCTTTGGGAGATGGGAGGCACGCGGGTTCGTCGTAATGGCCAGGTACAATACACCCTCAGCTGTGGCAAAGAAGTCAGGAAAGGTATTAGAAGTTATATAAGTGCTGATATTCTTGCTTTAAAAACTCTCGAAGTGCGTCTTTGTACACAAAAAATAGAACTGAATTCTGTGCTGAGCATAAGTACTGTTTGGAGAATTATACGTGATAGTAGTCTACGTCCGTATTACACCCATGTTTCACCAATTATATGAAAATGATTTCCAGACAAGAATCGCCTTGTGCACCTGGTTTTTAAATAAAATTTTGAACTGCATGAGTGTCGCGCTGCTGACTTTTAAATGTAATGGCGAGATAGAAATTCACAATGCTCACTACTGGTCAGAAGAAACCTATCGTTGGTTACATGAGCATGACAACCACCATGTCATGTTATGAGATGGGGAGTAGAATACCTACCTTCGTTTCAGCACATTTTGTTAGCGTGGGTTGCTTAAATCAGGGGCAGGGATGCACTCAGGGGAAAACCTATTGTTCTCCTTTGACTGAAAGGTACTTAATCTTCTGTTCTGCCAAAAGAATTCTTTCTTTTGTTTGACAGGCACTTAACCTATTGCTCTCCTGCCCCCCCCCCCCCCACTCCCCTCCCAACTCTGCAAACCTCACCCCTCACTGCCAAGGGTACAATTTCAGGTCTGAGTTATTGGACATCCCCTCAAACTTTTATCAATTTGATCAATTACTTAATTAAATGGATCAATTAATTAAGCTCTCACCCTCCAGTACAACCCCCTTCCCCTCCCACCTTACCTCCTGGAAACTGGCGGGGAAAAGACTCAGATGATCAGTCATTTGGAGTAAATCGATTGCTGTGTACGGAATACTGTTTAAGCAATTTCGACAATGTGTAGAAAATTGTTATTTCAACATTTTAGAGGATGCAAGGCAGTGTATGGAATATATGGAAATTGGTGGCTCTTCGGTGGAGAGGATGGCTCTCATAACAGGAAATTCAAGGATATATCGTATATATATATATATATATATATATATATATATATATATATATATATATATATATATATATATATATATATATATAATATAAAAAAAATTCAGTTTGTTGGGGTTGGATTTCTCTTTCTCATCATTCTTTGCTGTCTGGAAACGTGTCAGTCTTGTAAAAAGTAATTACATGGGCCAAACATGTTGCATAACCTAATGTTCGGCACTATACTCTGGGTGTCTTAACCTAATATTCAGCCCTTGGTCGGTACTTAAGCTATTGTTCTGTTAAGTGGTTTTCTATGTCACCTATATTTCCTTAAGGTATTGTACCGCCTTTGATAGTAAATTAAGTAGTTATGTCCTCCCACCTTTTTTTGGTACACTTTTCGAATTCTAAATACTTTTGAACGCCATTTATGGCGCATTCCTCTATGTCAGCCACCCCCTTAAACTATTGTACTACGTTTTACATAAAAATTATGCAACTTAACCTATTGTTCTGCACTTAACCTGCCGTTCTGCTCCATGCCACCCACTCACGAACACCCTCCCCTTAACTATTGTACCGCTAATAACACGTTGATATAAAAAATTTACGCGAATTAATTAAATCGACATGCTTCACATTTATGGGGCAAATTTTTTAATTTTCATCATCCTATTGGTCGGTGAAATCGATGGAATATAATTTAAACAAAAGATCGCTAATAGAAAACACATCAAGCCAGCCGACGCCAACGCCGGAGGTGGGGGGCGCCGGTAGCCCTCGCGAAGTGACGACGAGGTCGTCAGCTGCCAAGCGATGCACAGGTGTCTGGGTCCCGCAAGCATGAGGCGGCGGCATCCCTTTCACCTGTGACACCTCTCCACCTGTGGATACGGACGTCACAGATCGCGCTATAGAAATCTGTTCGACTGCTTTCTCTCCATCGCAATACTAACAGACACGTGAGACGCGTCGGCCGTGCTCGTGTCTTTACCTACCCAGTGAGGCTGACGCAACGCCACGAGATGCGTGCGTAGCGTGGCTGGAATTTTCGGTGTCCTACAGCTACTGGTCTGGAGATGTCCTAATACCACAATGTAGGATGAGGCACAGCATCACGCCACAGATGGATGGTCTGCGTCAACTTGTCTTTGAACACATGAACAAATAATACATCACCTTACACTCAGAACTTTCCACAGATAAACCCCGCAAAAGTTGTCTACAGCTCATCAAATACATACAAGACTCACAAGAATATTTGGAAAAAGGAACGTATTTATCAATTAGATATAACGATTGCTGCTGCAGTCTGACACAGACAGATGTACAGGTAATATCTCCTCTTGACGGCTGTGGGCCTGGAACGAATCTCAGTATCTATAGCGCATAATAATTTTCCACTTACAAATCTCTCTCATACCCTCGTAGTTATCAATGTGCTGAATCTATACGTCCCTCGCGATAGGACACAGACTCATTTTCTCTGGTCATGCCACAACATAAGCCACAGTAACATTACACAGCAATATATACACATTTTACACAAACAGTGTAGTTATCTTTCATATCTGTACAGCGCCCGAAAAATTTATGGCATGCCTACAGTCACACTGGCTGTATGTCTCGATTCTCCTCAGTCCTAGGAAATTATCTGACAAAATCTTCGATCATCGCTTCTGGAAGGTGCTTCATTCTGGCTATGAAGGACAGGTGTCCAGTACTATGTGATAATAAATACCGCAGCCGCGGAGGTAATGCTTGGAAAGACATCACCGACATGGGTTGGTGTACTGCAATCATCATCACTATCGACAGAACAGGAAGGAAAGTGCGAAGGTACGCTTAGGTGTGCCGATGAGAGGACGTATTGTTACAGCCGTATTGCCCGTCCCGTTTGTACACTATAGCAGGTCCAGTCGAACTCTTGCCTTTCTATATTATGCAGTTGTGTATGAAATGAATCTATCACCGCTTACATTAAGTTATACTCTTCAGTGCGTTGAAATCACAATTCTCCATGTCCAATCTATCCTTCCATTACCACTAGACATACGTAATTTTCTTGTTTTTACGTGAATAGTCGTTTGATTACTTTCCACAAACGTATGTAGGAACATAAACCACGGTACCTTTACGTTCAAGCAGCAGCATAACATTTCAGTCAATTGTAGTTGTATAAAAGAAATTATGACACGTTCACACTTGCACCAGATGGGGTGTCGTTTTCGCACTGCAAAAGAGCCACCCGCCATTACGTATTTCTCTATAAATAAAGGATGTAATTACAATTTAAAAAGCCCTAGATTCTTTTCGGTTTATCGATTTCACCACTTCCACGAAACCTTTTGGTATTTTCGAAACTTGTAAATCCAGCCAACACACAGTGGCGTCTTTCAGACTACCAAGTCGGGGTTTGTGTCAGTGTATTCCATGCATAGCTCCCACCACCCAGCTCACACAATTTTCCCCTGACTAAGAAATCATTGTGAGTGTAAAATATACTTGAGTACATTCATTCGGAGTTAATTTTCACGGGCGGCCGTGGTGGGTGGTGGCCGAGCGGTTCTAGGCGCTACAGTCTGGAACCGCGCGACCGCTACGGTCGCAGGTTCGAATCCTGCCTCGTGCATGGATGTGTGTGATGTCCTTAGGTTAATTAGGTTTAAGTAGTTGTAAGTTCTAGGGGACTGATGACCACAGCAGTTAAGTCCCATAGTGCTCAGAGCCATTTGAACCATTTTAATTTTCACGGCGGAGCAGGTGGGTGGAGAAACTGCAAAATTGTTGTAGTCTAAGTGCATTTTTAAATTCATGTTGCTAAGCACCGTACCTGTTTAACACTTCGGAGCAGGTGGGAAAATTGAGTTTGTTACGAAAAAACAAAAGAAGCTTTTAGAACCTCATACAAATGTTTTGTTTGTTACATGTGCGAGAAACGGTGACTTAGTGATACAGCCCTGTTTAGATCCTTTAACGTCTGTATTTGCGGGAGCTGAATTTTCAAAAAGGAATATCATATTATGTAGAAACCTCCTATAGGCCTGAATGCAAAGATTGCTTTATTACATGAATGCTATAGACTTTTGTTTGTCTCTTTCAGGGCACTAGCCTTATGTAACTGAATAATCACTATGAATCCATCATCATTCAGTTACTCAACTTCAAGTGTGTGCTGATGTCTGTGAATAAGGTAATGCCGTAGTTCTGAGGTGTGGTAGTGAGTGTAGTGTGCAAAGTATGGTCATGCTTTGGTTATCGCTTTTAAAGGGGGATAGTGACTACGTGATTCTGCTTGTTCAGCTACAGACCTACAGCCACACATTATAAAAAATATTCCATATCTCTTACTTCCTTAATATGTTACGACAATTAACCTTGAGGACTACGGATTCAAGTGAAAAGAGAGCTTACAGCGTGTTTGAGCGGGTGAAGTCAAGAAATGTGTGTCATGTGCTCTTGGATATTTATATGAATCTGATGAAAAGACGTCGCCAGGTGAACGCTTTTGATAATTACATGTTTCCCGCACAACTAGTACCATTACTATGTGCTACAGTTTTTATTTACCACCTGAAGTATTTTCAAAGTATGAGCCCCGCTTTAAGCACTATGACTCGAATGCACGATGTCACACTTATGGACCACTACCTCTCTCCCTTGTGCCACTCTAGTTTGAGTTTTACAGCAACATGATTCTCTGTCTATCTGAGAAGTGTACCGGTTAATTTGTTAATAAGGTGTTTTATTGCTCCAAGTGATCTCAAAGCGCCGAAGAGGAAGTGTTCATTCCAAGAAAAATATTCAGACGTGTGATTCTTCGTAAAACGAGGGAGGTGTGCCTATGAAGCACAATGTCTAGTTTGTGAGTGTTATGAGATTATGTTGTGGATGGGGGAAGATCAGATATTAAGGATCGTTTAGCTGACATAAAGCATAAATCAAACATTCACTCTGAAAGCACTTAAAGAATTGGACAGTCACTTTGTTTAGAATTCATTCAAACAGGAGAATTAGTAACGGCAGCAAAATTAGCAATGTGCTGTCTTACCGTTAAACATCATCATTTCCTTTAAATCAGTGAATTATACGCCCAGGCTTAGCTCCAAACTGTTTATGTTTGCGAAGCCACAAAAAAGAGTGGCGTTAGACGTAATAAAATCGACAGCAATTGTGAAATAATCCTTAACGCCCGATTTATCAATTAAGTGCAGCATTTCTTCCAACCATTTTTAAGTTTAAGAGAAGTAGCCCGCTTTCCCCGATTTTTAACTTGAGAGAAATGTTCGGGTTTGCCAGACAGCAACTGCGGCAACTCTAGATACATAGGAAGCTGAACGTAAAGTTATCGCGAAATCTTATGATCGCTTTTGTCGAATAGGAAAAATTCCACAACCAGCTGGACACACGCAGTGCTCGCAGACTGCCACAGACTTGTCCAGCGTGGTCAGACAAGCACTCACCTGCTGGTGGTGTACAATGCTGTGTTCCTATTGGCTCCCTCAGGGAAGTGCTGGGTTGATGGGGCAGAGGCTGTAGAAAGAACATTCTACTCCCAGTAGTCCTCATTCTTTCGTCAACCACCATAGTGTGAAGTCGATTGTCTTGTTCTTGCTCGTGCGCGTCGATTTGCTCCTTTTTTTACGCGCGTGTTGACAGTTTAGGTCCAAAAATGAAACTTTCAGCAGCAGGATCAAGCACCATCGGTAGAGCCAGTGGCGGCAAACGGCAGAGGCCGTTAGAGCGTGATGGGGAACTTGCCTGCTAAGTATAGATTCAAACCGGTAATTGTATTCTTTCTCTTCCACTAATATTTTCTTAGTATTGAATCCATTTCTTCTTATTATTGTTTCAGCGCACATTTACCAACACCAAAGCGTGGATCATATGAACCCTATCGTGCAACAGCAGTCACAGTGGCACCATCTGCTCCATCAGCAGCAGCAGCATCGGTAGCATAAGTATTTATTCCATCTTTACACAACTGGTGTGACATAAATGATGAATTCGAAAAGTCAATTATAATGTGCTGTCGATTGGCTGTGGCAACTGTACTGAAAATGGTCTTATTCTGAGTATCTTCATTCTAGGTCAGGCAGCACAGTACATAATATATTACTTCTGGTCGTCCATGCGAGATAGTCCTCCTGGTTACTGTAGCCACTTAGGCTAGTTTGTGGAAACAGAGGGATGAGGATTTTTGTTTGGTCTGAATATGATGGACCCGTATTTCTCTAATCCTTCTAAATGCGTTGTGGTCGGATGCGACTGTGCTGATCTTAAAGGAGAGTAGTTCCCATCTTATGGGTACTTCTTCCAACATTTGTGACAGGGATACACGTAAATGTCCAGCCAGGGAGCAGTACATTGCAGAAGCACTATAAGCGGGTGCAGGAAATGGCTGAGGAAAAAGCCCACATTTTGCTCCGGGCTCGGATTGGTTGGAAGTCCTCAGTGTTGATTAACTTCGAGGCCTATGTTGCTAGCGACCGAAATCCAGGGATCGGTCGGTAGCCCTCGTGTGCCTTCTGGGGCGGCGGTGGTGACTCTGTAAAGTTCAGAAAAACGCGAGAGAAGGTGAGCCTCCGTGACCAGCCGAGTTATTTCTTGTCGTACGGACAGCTGAGAGAACCCAAGAACATTTGCTGCGCGGGGGAGGGGGGGGGCGGGGGTGGATTGCAGGTTGGATCATTTCCAGTTCCTCTAGGCGATTGCTGTGCAGAGGAAGGTGCAAGTGGTCGATGAGTAGAAGCACTTCACATCAGGTTGTAGAGGCAATTAGCTAGCCGGACGACGGTGTTTTAGT
This sequence comes from Schistocerca gregaria, assembly GCF_023897955.1. Lineage (NCBI taxonomy): Eukaryota > Metazoa > Arthropoda > Insecta > Orthoptera > Acrididae > Schistocerca > Schistocerca gregaria. The sequence continues at coordinate 372,573,364 of NC_064924.1, forward strand.
GAAAGAGACAGGCGAGACTAGATTTTACTGAAATAAAAAATTGCGTTAGTTTTCGTGGAAATTCGATTGTTGTGTGTTTGTAAAACTTTTTTCCTTTATTGACACTGAAATGTATGGATGTTTTATTGTGTGGATACACAGGGTGTTACAAAAAGGTACGGCCAAACTTTCAGGAAACATTCCTCACACACAAATAAAGAAAAGATGTTATGTGGACATGTGGCCGGAAACGCTTAATTTCCATGTTGGAGATCATTTTAGTTTCGTCAGTATGTACTGTACTTCCTCGATTCACCGCCAGTTGGCCCAATTGAAGGAAGGTAATGTCGACTTCGGTGCTTGTGTTGACATGCGACTCATTTCTCTACAGCACTAATCAAGCACATTAGTACGTAGCATCAACACGTTAGTGTTAATCGCGAACGTGGTTTTGCAGTCAGTGCAATGTTTACAAATGCGGAGTTGGCAGATGCCCATTTGATGTATTGATTAGCACGGGGCAATAGCCGTGGCGCGGTACGTTTGTATCGAGACAGATTTCCAGAACGAAGGTGTCCCGACAGGAAGATGTTCTAAGCAATTGATCGGCGTCTTAGGGAGCACGGAACATTCCAGCCTATGACTCGCGACTGGAGAAGACCTAGAACGACGAGGACACCTGCAATGGACGAGGCAATTCTTCGTGCAGTTGTCGATAATCCTAATGTCAGCGTCAGAGAAGTTGCTGCTGTACAAGGTAACGTTGACCACGTCAGGGTGTATCGAGAGTGCTACGGGAGAACCCGTTGTTTCCGTACCATGTACAGCGTGTGCAGGCACTATCAGCAGCTGATTGGCCTCCACGGGTACACTTCTGCGAATGGTTCATCCAACGATGTGTCAATCCTCATTTCAGTGCAAATGTTATCTTTACGGATGAGGCTTCATTCCAACGTGATCAAATTGTAAATTTTCACAATCAACATGTGTGGGCTGACGAGAATCCGCACGCAATTGTGCAATCACGGTATCAACACAGATTTTCTGTGAACGTTTGGACAGGCATTGTTGGTGATGTCTTGATTGGGCCCCATGTTCTTCCACCTACGCTCAATGGAGCACGTTGTCATGATTTCATACTCTACCTGTGCTGCTAGAACATGTGCCTTTACAAGTACGACACAGCATGTGCTTCATGCACGATGGAGCTCCTGCACATTTCAGTCGAAGTGTTCGTACGCTTCTCAACAACAGATTCGGTGACCGATGGATCGGTAGAGGCGGACCAATTTCATGGGCTCCACGCTCTCCTCACCTCAACCCTCTTGACATTCATTTATGGGGGCATTTGAAGGCTCTTGTCTACGCAACCCCGGTACCAAATGTAGAGACTCTTCGTGCTCGTATTGTGGACGGCTGTGATACAATACGCCATTCTCCAGGGCTACATCAGCGCATAGGGATTCCATGCGACGGATGGTGGATGCATGTATCCTCGCTAAGGGAGGACATTTTGAACATTTCCTGTAACGAAGTGTTTAAAGTCACGCTGGTACGTTCTGTTGCTGTGTGCTTCCATTCCATGATTAATGTGATTTGAAGAGAGGTAATAAAATGAGCTCTAACATGGAAAGTAGGCGTTTCCGGACACATGTCCACATAACATATTTTCTTTCTTTGTGTGTGAGGAATGTTTCCTGAAAGTTTGGCCCTACCTTTTTGTAATACCCTGTAATGAGTGGAAGTGCCAAAGGGGCGGTGTGTGAGCTGTTAGTGAATTCCTGCCCAGTTGTCGGACCTCGGGATCTTTATAAAAATCGTGTTTTATAATTTGGCTTTAAATGTTTATATTCTAAAGACTGTATTTTTATAAGTATTAAAGAGAGAAAATTTGCAGGCAACATCCCCCACGTTAGCGCCACCTATTGACTATAACTTGCATATTTGTACAATTTTTGAGCCAGGGTCTTAGTTGACGTCCCGAAGCGGCGTAGTCAATAAAAACAATTTATTCACTGATCTAGATCTTTCCTTTTTTCACGAAACAAGTTTACTTATTTGGGATGATTCACCCTTACCTTTCGCCGATTTGAGGATAGACTCTTCGTAGTTGCAGTAAGGTGGCGAACAATTTAATACGGCAGCCGAATCAAGCTGTAACAAAACTTTTCATAAGCACACCAACTATTGGCACATTTAATCTTTCAAGGTTGAAGGGGACTCGATTTCTGAGTCTTTGCAGTTCAAAATAAACGTTTGTACTTGAATATGAGAGTCGCCACGCTCGGAACGTGTCGGTGGACACGGATACCTTCCTCTCTTACACTGTATGGCAACCATCACTCCCAAGTTAACACACATTTAATGCCTGTTCTAGAAATTCCAATCGATAAAAGTTCTATTGCACGGTACTTGCGTCCTTAGCACTTTGCTAGTCTGTACGCTAGCTGATGCGGACTTTCCTCAACTCAGGAAATGGTGCCGTAATCTCCCGTGGCCGATAAGCAGCCGCCAAAAAAACTGCAAATAACTGTTATACCAAAGAGCTTAGAGCGTCAGTACAGCAGTAATCTAGTTGCCACACATTTAGGGGTTGAAATTCATCGAGCTTCATTCAATGTGTGATAGAAGAATGCGCGAGGTGATGAGAGTAACACACAAAAACTCGACTCATTTCAAGCTACGGATAACCTGCGTGACGGCAACCTCAGAGACACTACAAAAGATGAATCGTTTCTTCAGCACCGGAAGAAATGACGCTGTGATAAGACTCTGGACTTACAATGGAGATGATTGGGGTTTAAATGGCCACCCAGACTAGGGTTTCTGTAATTTCCCTAAAACATCTACTACGAATACGTAAATGGTTCCTTTGAACGGACACGCCCGGTTTTCTTCTCCATACTAGTTCATACCGAGGATAAGATCCTATCTTGATGACCGTATTTTACAGTGCGTTATATCCTAAGCTTTCTGCTTCCATTCTGCAGAAGACTAACAGAATTATGTAGCAACTGCGAAATGTGCAATTACAATACACTAAGAAAGTAAGGGTTTTCCCACTGAACATTGGAGATCAGTTGTTGGATCGTACATTTAACAAACATTTCCCCAAGTTCATAATTGTGACATCAGATCACTTCGCATTTAATTAGTCAGCGAGAATCAGAAACTAAAACCGTTAACCCAACTCGAAGAAGTCTGGCAGGAAGCATTCAGCAAACGTGTAAATTCTCTTCTTGATCCGACACAAACATTTCATTAGATAATGAAGTGAAATATGAGAGTTCAAAACTATTTAGTTATACATCCTCGTTGTGAATTCTTCAGATAGATACAATATTTTTCTTCCATTGAACATCGGATAAAAGTTTCACCTGACGTACAGGGTGATTAAACTGTCCTAACTACAGGTTTTGTAAGTAGGCTGTTTAGGTTTTTATACTGGTAACGGCACTTAGCGCTCTGCATGAAAATCACTGGCTGTGCTGTGTGCAATCTGTGGCTAGTTTGCATTGTTGTTTTGTAGTGTCGGGCAGCTGGATGTTAACAGCGCGTAGCGTTGCGCTGTTGGAGGCGAGCCGCCAGCACTGGTGGATGTGGGGAGAGAAATGGCGGAGTTTTGAAATTTGTAAGACTGGATGTCATGAACTGCTATATATATTATGACTATTGATGATATTAAGGTAAATACATTGTTTGTTCTCTATTAAAATCTTTCATTTGTTAACTATCCCTATCAGTAGTTAGTGCCTTCCGTAGTTTGAATCTTTTATTTAGCTGGCAGTAGTGGCGCTCGCTGTACTGCAGTAGTTCGAGTAACCAAGATTTTTTGTGAGGTAAGTGATTTGTGAAACGTATAGGTTAATTTAGTCAGGGCCATTCTCTTGTAGGGATTACTGAAAGTCAGATTGCGTTGCGCTAAAAAAAAATATTGTGTGTCAGTTTAAGCACAGTCTTGCACAATTTTTCAAAGGGGACATTTCAGTTGTATGCAACCCGCAGTGCCTTTAAAAATTCCATGCGAGAATTTCATATTTCTTCGCTCGTTAAGTGCAAACTATTAGTCATACACAAAGATGAACGAGACCTTTTTCTAGGAGCTTTAATGTAGTTAAATGTTGTAGCGGGATACATTTCCGATGGATATCACAGTTTTCGAATGATTCACGAACAAGGCGTCTGAAGTTCATTTTTGTATGGTTTTCTTCAATAAAATCAAAACTAAGGCCCATAGTCAAAACGTATCCCAGCGCAGAATTTAACTACACTAAATTTGATACAAAACGGCTGTGCTCATTTTTTCTATATGACTATTAGTTCACGCATATCGATTGAGGGCATATAAATATCTTGTGTGTGGCGTACGAAGGCATTTTGGGTTGCATAAAACCTTTAAGTATGGGCGCTTGAACCACTATATATGTCTAAAACCCACTGACAAATAACACATGTTTTCAGGAAGGAAAATGTCATCCACAGGCGATAATTTATCTGCATTGTCAACTTTGTGGCCCTTCGTGTTTCTTCCCATTTTCTTTTTCTGTTTCTTTTTTTTTTAGCTTTGGCAAAATAGATGCAATTATTTAAACGTAACCTGCACATAAATGATCCCGTCGACAGCTTGTAGGATTTCCTGAAAATTTACCTTTTTCGCAAAATTGACACACGTCGCGTTATTTTACTCTTGTTCGTTCACACACACACAAAAAAAATTGTCTTCTCGGTAACACAATGATACAGTTGCATGTGATGCTAGTATAGGCCTATACTTCGATTAACGTAAGATTTACTAGAACTTTGTTCCTAATATAATGACGTTGCTCTTCTTCGTGGATGGATCACTTTGGACCACGCCTAATCAACATTTTCTGGCCTTCCTTTTCGCCCAGTGTTCCTTCATAAGCAACGAATGGGCTAGCTTTCGATGCGTAGACCACGTATGTCGATTAAATATTCTCTCTTCTTCCTCAAAACCCCGTGTGTTTGTGATTTTTTTGATTTCATTTCTGTCATGTAGGCTGGGAGACCCTAATTCTCTCAGGTCTTTTTTCTTCTGTTTGCACCAGTTCGGTCTTGTAGTTTTGTTCTTAAAATATGTATGGATTTTGTGCGTTAACCTGTTTGAGTCCATTCTTTCTAAATGCCCCATGAATTGGATTCTTCTCATGCGCAATTTACTTCCGATAAATAAAAGCGATTACTGGTTTGAAAATTCTGGGTTCACCTTGAAAAGAAGTACGTGATTTACATCGTTTCACAAAAATGATATTTGCATGATGAGCTATTGAGGTTTGAAATAAAAGGCCCCGTTTACGTGAAAGTAGTATAGTAGATAAGTTTTGTTGGTTGCTGTCAGATGGGACACGATTGATCAGTGAAAAAAGTTTCTTGCTTAAATTTCGTTTTCGATAAGACAAACAGACGTCTCGGTGCTACATACTTGTTGCTGCTACGTCAGAAATGTGTGACTGAAAATAATGTAAATAAATGTACACCAGAGACAATTCTTTATCACAATTACAAAGTAAAGGTAGTACAGAACAATTTGTACTTCCGATGTACGATTGATGAATGACAGTCACAGCGACGCAAAACACATCGTATCCAGCGATCTCCAGTACTCGGCAGTTCACTCGCTCTGAGAAACAGAATGTCGCGCTCTGCGTCCTGACAGCACATGATTCATCTTCCACATCGGTCTTCCGCTATTCCTGCTGGACAATTTGTCTCTCTCACCGACAGAAAGGCGGGCTGGGGACGACGGTGCTCTCGGGAGCGCTCTTGGACACCTAAGGCCACTCCTTGGACACCAGTACTGTTACTTCATGTTACCTGCTGCCCTTTCACACTTACGACTTTTTCCTTTCTTTCAAGATCGTAACAGATTTTTACGCGACTGCGGCAGCCCTTTCACACTTTATCAGTGTCCTGCGCTCTTAGCAATGTGTACCGAGACTGCAGACATGACCCAACATCAACAAAAAACTATTGAGTACTTTTATTTTTTTCAAGTTGATAACTAAAGCTTTATGACTACCTCTCGCGTTATTTGAATCAATCATATCAGTGAAGATGTTCCGTATGATCGTACCGCTGTCAGAAGTCGATGATGTGGTACACTGTCGCCTACCGGAATTATAGACACAGACTATTCACCTTTACGTCTGAACGTATAGTCTTCAGTATGCCATGCATGAATAAAGCAAGCGTTTCACCATGCGATTGGTTTTTCATGAATCACTGACGCTTTTTGAGAGCCACTAAACTATGCTCTATGGTGTTCAAATTGGATACTATGGTCGCCACAAATCGTTGTACGAAGATATTGGGGCTTCTAACGACCCCTGTAGTATAGACTGTTGTCATCCTGCACAATGAAAGTACTTGTTACCCTGCACAAGTATGTAAAATACTCATAAAGGACCTCAGCGTAAGTCCCTGTTCCAAGCAGAAAGAAGTGAATGTCAGTTGATTCACTTACAAATAAACCATTTTTCACACTGTTTCTCTTCCAAGAGCGTCATTTTCCGTACATCAAAGTCTTAAACGTGGCTTCGATTCAGCAACTGCATAAATTTGAAAAGGTTGAAAATATTAGCCAACCAGTTGCAAACCAAAATTTTATTTAGCCCTTGACATGGATTTTGCCACTGATAAAAATATCTTCTTCACGAGGAGAGGGGGTTGGGTTGATTTCGGGGGAAGAGACCAAACTGCGAGGTCATCGGACTCATCAGATTAGGGAAGGATGGGGAAGGAAGATGGCCGTGCCCTTTCAAAGGACCATCCCTGCATTTACCTGAAGCGATTTAGGGAAATCATGGAAAACCTAAATCAGGATGGCCGGACGCGGGATTGAACTGTCGCCCTCCCGAATGCGAGTCCAGTGTGCTAACCACTGCGTCACGGGGAGTGGGCCCTAAAAAGTATATAAATGGTTACAAGCTATAATTACATAAAAAATATTAATAACAGAAAGATATTTGTGAGGTAAGGGTACTCACTTGTTATGTCACATGGTGGTAAATTACACTAACCATACATAAAATTGACATAAAAATCAGAAACATCATATGCAGTGACTTAAGACACCATCCAGATTACTCTCGTCGGACGTCAGTATGAATTTACAAATGTATTCGCCCACTGGTAAAGTCTCTTGTCTACATAAAAATGTAGCAGGAGTCTGAAGAATAAAATATTTGCATAACATAAGTATTCACTACGCCAGGGACAGAGGCAAACTGTTCAAAGGTACAGGCTCAAGCGATATGGAGAAATTGGGATGCAGTGGGCGCTAAATACATGCGCGTAAGAACTAGCCATGCTTCTGTTAAGTAACAGTATTTTACATTACAGGAAGAATGAAAACTTCTTCTAGAAGGCTACTAATAATGCAATAAATTTAAAGGTATATATTACATATAAAACCTCTAATACATTTGCTGACAGAGTAATATTGTACGTAAATTCAGCGCAGATGCTATAGGACCACTGTTATGAATACATGGGGAAAACAAGAGCACTTATGAGCTAAATCGCCGCCACTAAAAAGAGAAACTTCTGCTTAACATTACGAAAGCTTAAGCGATAAGGAAAAATTGGAATTCAGTGGGCGCAATATACATGCGTCTGGCCGGTGTTAAGCAACGTGACTTTACATTACAGCAAAATGACAATCTTCTATAGAAGACCAGTAATAAATGTAACAGTTTTAGATGTATACATTAAATATAAAATTATCTGTAAACCATTTATGTAGCAGAGTGATACTGCACATAAATTTAGCGTGCAGAAGGTAACAATTCTATTACAAAAGTTACTTCTCTTACAAAAAGGAGGAGAAAAGCGTAAAATGGAAACAGTTAAATCACAACAGAAAAATGAGAACCTTCTGTTTAACTTTACGGAGGCTTAAACAGAAAAACTTTTTTTTTACAAAGTATAATTAAAGCCAGATATAAGGAGCACCTGTTGGGTGACAAAAGGGGAAATGTTCATAATTGTTGTTTTGCTGAACAATTATTTTTTTCAGACCACTCTCCCAGGGAATTAGAAGAAACCATAATTTAACGTAAGGAAATAAAAGGCTGAAAATTGAATTCATTAGAAGAACTTGAAATGTATAAAGATCTTGCTAATAGAGGCGGTAACAGTTTGAACGATCAGTTGCACTTCGCGATTGAGCACTTCCTTGACGATTTAAACCGCTACTCATTGTCACATAATACGTGTTTATCGATCTCCGCTAACATTGGCGAATGTGCTGATTTCTCTACTGTTACACAATGTATACTTCATATCACTGGGTTTGATTTTTCGTGGCGTTTCAGCAGATGTTCCTACAGTTGGTATCCCAAAAAAACTGCATTTTGTAAGAAAACTTTTCTTTGTACGCCTCCGTACAATTAAACAGAAGGTTCTCATTTTTCATGTTGTGATGTAACTTTGACCATTTCACATTAATAATTAGACATATATAGATTAATAATTAGGTATCCAATTTCACCGAGAGCCTTAATAATTTATACGACAAACACGCTCCTCTAAAAACTATAAGAGTAAGGAGAAAACCTGCAACATGGGTTACAGACCACCCAATACTCCTTATGAAGATCGGAGACGCAGCGCACAGAATATAAAAACGGCACCAGATCTCAGTTAACCGTCTCACTCTACATACAACCGAGTAAGTCAATCCGTGAGAAACAGAAAACTCAGGTATGCCCACTCGCAACCTGATGACTTTCGCGGACCCCCGTCCAGTGGAAAATTCTAGCGGTGTAAGAATAGCCAAACCTAAATCTGCATCTCATCCCCTAGTTCTTATTGAGGACCTATGTAAATGACTATTTCACCACGCCAACATCTTTACTTGACGGAAGCACAAGGGTGCAAACCGTCGACTCCCGTACAGCATCAGTGTTTGGTACAAACGAAAAACTTTGACTGCATTGGTAGGCCATAACATGAAGTCCGTTGGGAGTATTCGTTCAGCAGCTGCTGGGCGTCACACTATGATCAATATTCTCGTCGATCCACTACTGCCAAAAATAACGGACATTTTCAACCATTCTCTGACCTCCAGCATCTTCCCAACACGCTGGAAGCAGGGACTCATAGAACTGTTACCCAAGAAGGAATCTGTCAAACAATCTTCCGACTATATTCCGATTTACATTTTACCAGCTGTATGAAAGGCTTCGGAATACATAATCCATGAGCAGCTTAGAAATTATTTAACATCAGATAACCTTCAAGATGAATACTATTCGAGTTTCAGGAAAAGTCGCAGCACGACAGCTCTTATAAAAGTGACTAACGAACTGTAAAAAGCTATGGACAAACAACAGACATTTTTTTTGTATTTCAGTGAACCTTTCGACACTGTTGGGTTTGACATTATACTGGCTAACCACAGAACTCAAAGTGTTTCGTCATTTTCTGTACAATGATTCCACTCATATCTTATATCCAGCCAAAGGTGTGCAAGACTGGAAATAAAAGGTCACAAATCAGGGGTCCCATACGGAGCAGTATTGGGTCTATCACTTTTCTCATTATATGTTAATAACTGTCAACTATTCTCTCTCACTGCAAATATCACCTATACGCTGATAACTCTCAGTTGTGTCTAAGTACAATGAACTTGTGCACAGCTATCCAGCATGTAAATGCTGATTTACTTGCCTTATCTGAATAGGCGCAGAACGGGTTTGAAACTGAATCCATTGAAAACGCAACCAGTTCTATAGTGCGTTTAAAATTAGCTGCGACTTTTGACGTTCGACTAACCGGCGGGGACGTGACACCGTTGCCCAGGCAACAGCAATGGTGCGCGGCTTTCCCTACCACGCCACCAGAGGTTCGTCTGGTAAAGCGCCCCAACTGCTACGCTGTGGATAAACGATAACATGCGGTGTTAGGCATCAAATGCATCTACGTTTGTCAGCTCTCGTGGTATTTTCTGCCGTTGCTCCCCATCCTCCACTGAGGATGACGCGGTGGTCGGATGGTCCCGGTAGGCCACTCGTGGCCTGAAGATGGAGTGCTAAAAGTGAAGTGTTCTGCAGTTGTCTAGTACTGTGGACAAGTATTTTGTGTTGGCGTAGCATTAATAATAACAGTGCCGCATGTATGAACACGAGATCACAAGAAAAGTTATCATCAAAGAACTCGTTCACAGCTGTGAAGATCTGCTGCAAAATATTCCTTCGCATTCGACTATAGTGATGGACAATGCGTCATGCCGCTTTGTTGTGACAGATAAAGGAAAGGAGGAAATTAGGATTTAACGTCCCGTCGACAACGACGTCATTAGAGACGGGATAGATAAAACTCCAATAAGGCCGTGGAGGGAAGCGGATATTTTGCTCTTGATACAAAGAAATGGTCCACTGGGTAAAGTTGGACATAGCATCTATAAGGTGGAATTGATGGAACTTGTAGTTCTGTACAAGTCAAAACCTCCACGCTACCAGGAAGACAAACTGGCTGACGATAAAGGTTCCTCCAGATCATGCTCACTTAAATCCGGCTGACATGGGCTTCGGTGAACGGAATGTGGCAAAAAACAAAAAGTTTACCCTCAGTGAGTTTGAAATGCTGACAAAAGTACCAACTGCAAATGTTGCACCACAGAACTGACCTCGAATTTCCAACCTTATCAAGAAGATAATTGAGGAGAGATGGATTCACGAATGACTACGACTTATGAGTAGCAGGTAACTTCTCTTGTAGCTAAGTTAAAATCTTCTTATTTTGCCAAAACACAGCAGAGTTTGGAAATATTGCGCTCACTAACATTCTAATGCTCTTGAAATTGAGACAGATTTCTGAAACAGCGTATTATTAAACTAGCACTTCAGGACAAGCAGTTCGGGTTTAAGAGAAACCCCATTTTCATAACAAAAATAAACGTGAAATTTCCTCACTTGTTTGTCTTCTAGAGGTTGGAGACACCGAACGATATCCTTCCAGATTTAAAGAATAAATCAATGTGTTATCTACGGTTCATATGCAGCAACATGTGACTTGACTTACGCCAAACGCAGATTCATAACGACCCCTATTTTCACTGCAAAAGTAAAGAATTTGTAATAGTAGTCTATCTAGTACAGAAGTATTGCAGTAACTATGACTAATAACGAACGGTAGGCAGCTCTTCATGGAGCTGCAGAATGAATCTATGCCAGAATCTAAGTTTGTCACTGAATCGTTTCTTTAAAATCGTCTGGTAAAAACCGCAGATCGGCCGCCTTGCGCAAATTTTGAGTTCACGCAGTCAAGTGAGCGTGCCAGGTCACACGGAACACCCTCAGCGCACGCCGGCAACCTCGCTATCCTACACTTGCTCCGTACTGAAGTGTCAAAAGCCGCAACAAATTATAAACGCACTATATTGCTCACCAAAGAATTATGATAGCATAATTCTCCTAAACGACACAGAAATAACCTCTTCCACTTCTGCAAAGAACTAGAGGTTAATTGTGGACCACAACGTAGACTGGACTGTACACAGAACTGCAATATGCAAGAAGATGTCAGCGTCACTTCACGCACTTCAGAAATATAAAAAAAGCATTTCTTTTCCAGCTTAAAAACAGGCTCGTAGAGTCGCTAATACTCCCCTTACTTGAGTATGGTGATGTTATCCTCCAAGAACTTTCGTACGAACGCTCACGCAGTCCTAAACTTGCGATGAATGCTTGTGTGCGATACATTGGTGACGTCCGATATTTCGACCGCATCACTGCTGACTACGAACAGTTATCATGGTTTCCTGCTGATAAGCCTAGAGAATATCATATTTATGTTTGTTCTGTGGTCTTCTCAATCACTGCACTCACTTTTATTTATCTTTAACTCTTACACTACTATCTGAAGAACGCAGCTGGAATATTCGTTCTCAACTAAGTAAAATCCCAGCTGTACCATTATATAACACTGACATGTTCTCTGGACTATTTAGTGTATCATGAACCAGATTGGAACAACTTCCTCAAAAAATCAGACACATAAAATTTCTTCCAAACTTCAAAAGACATTTAATGACCCACATTCTATTACAATAGGCAGGTAAGACGTAACAGAGCTTTAAGGCCCTAATCTGGTCTAGCTAAATAAGAAGTAAATACATAAAATTCCTACATGTGCTGATAGCTGTTTTTATTTATAATACGGGAGATTTCTTCTCAAAATAACAAATATCCAATGTGATTTCCAGTGGCATTTTTCCTAACTACTCTAGTTGGTTGCGCTGGCATGCGAATCACTTGCACATCTAATCAAGCATGTTGTACATTTCCTACGGATATGACATTTGATAAAAGCATCCTTCATGGTGTTGCTATTTTAATTCCCTGCACAGTATATCTCAACACATTTTGTGTCCCTTATGGTAATATTAGAGCTAGAATTTTTATAACAGGGCATGTATTTTTCGGTAAGACTGCCATATTATTTAAATACATACAAATACTGTAATCTCATAAGCCATATTTCTGCATGTATGGCCATTTCTGTCTGACAGAGCATATTTTAGTAAGTAAACGATGGTTTTCGATATACTTTCACTCCTTCAAAAAGAAAAACATTTTCTCTAGCAATTTCTTTCTTCCGTGTTACTTTCCTCAGATTTGGCACCTCAGTTTGTTTCCTCGAAGCATGTGCTTACATTCCAGCCCCCATTTCGTTTCAATTAACAACACGCAATCAACCTAACGCAACTGTGAGTTCGTGAAGTTTAACATTACTCTGTGAGCAGATACAGTAGTTGCTTCATCCATTCCGGGCCCTGGACTGCAGACAAGTGTCTCGTTGAGTTATTCATTCTTGTTGAAGTTGGAAGTGCGTGCAGTATAGTTGAGAAAAAATACCTCAAGTTAAACAACGCATTCATGCAAAATTACAACAGTTCGTGTCTCAGTATGGTGGACAATTATTTTAGACTAATGGTAAAATACTGGAAGAATACTACATCAAATTTCTCTATCTAGAGGAATGTCGCCAGTTTTATTCACCATTCTGTAAAGAACTTCGTGCATCACTCTTCGTACTGACATTCCCTTAAGTAAACCGAACGACACAAAATTTTGTGAATTCTTATAAAAATATACAAATATCTTCCAGATTTTTCAACATTAAGAAGGAACTACGTCAGCCGAACCACAAAACAAACAACGGGTTGTAAATTCAAAAATATGGGTATCAACTGGTGAAACCACAGACTCTATGGGAAGATTTATTGCAAAAGTCTTAAGGGAACTGTGAAAGAAGATAGTCCAAGTCGAAAGTTTCTAATAAACTGAACATTTAGGAAAAGAAATTTTTTCCACCATTAATAAATTTCTCTATGGGTCTACGGGTACCGTACTGTACGCAGGTGATAAGCATGAGGACTTCCTGCCCTTCTTAAACGGACCCTGCGCCGTATATCGTGAAAGTCGCCAATTCAGTAGAGGCGTTATACGGTAAAATGATGTATGAGATTTGTTTAGCCCAGGCCTTACACAGAGTTGCAGGTGAGATTCGTAGTAAATTCAGTGATATTAACAAATTTGCTGGGTGTGTCAAAAATATATTTTCGAAGGTCCCTTCAGCCATTTATTCATTTAAGTTTCTAGCTCCAGAAATTTCCTTATCGCTATCTCCCATTTTGACAAAATGGGGGTCTGGATTGATTCCTGCAACTATTACTACCTGAAATTTCAACTCTGTGAAAATCATCATCATTGGTTCATTCGATAACAGCGAAGCCGCTTCATATGGCCCGTCCAAGCATTAATGTCTAATGATGAAAATTCAGGCAAACTTTCGTATATAAAATCAAATTTTGGATTTATTGCTGCTGCCATAGCTGCTTTGGAGCACAAGTGAAGCAGAAAAACCAAGTGAAAAAACTGTGAATAAATTAGAAGCTGTTTTCGGTAAAGTGCAAAAAGAATTGCCAAAGAAAATTGGAAACGTGTCACAATAGAACAAAGGGTATCATACACTGGTTTCCATTTCAGTGATTTTGATGGGGCGAAAATACTCTCTTAATCCTTTAGATTTACATTCAAACGATATTTTTCATTTCTAATATGCTACTTTTCTGTTACACGAAGTAGAGAGAAATTTTTCGAAGTACAAGGCTTTGGTGCAGGACATTAGGAAATCTTTTAAATTTGTGAAATGTAGTCGTTGTATATTGAATATCATAGCTCATAAACTGAAGTAACAATGACGTTTTACAAAAGCGCACATCATAGGCTAACTAGCTCTGATAACAATAACAAAGAGCGTAATACAATATAAAATTCCATACTTTAGCTGCATTCTCATGTGAGTTTCATTCTTTAATGAATAGTTCAGTATCATAAATTTTGACTTACTAAATGATTTTACAACACAAATTTCTACCTCGTGTTATTGTCGTCAGGTCATATTTTTTATGTTATTGTGCATTGTTCTGAAAAGTGTTGTCAGAACAGTTTATTTTTTGTGCATGTAATGGCGACTTTTAGATCTCAAAAATCCTAGAGCTAATAATTACATTCGCTCATGTCGACATCAGTCCACTGGGCTGCATTTTAAAATTTGACTTTATTTAACAGATCCAGTTTCGGACGTAGCTCATTTTCAAGTGCGTCACCATCAGAAGTACTTATACCATTCTCGTGTCGTTGGTAAATGTGCGTAGTATGGTCGTCAAAATGGATGGTTTCGTGATGCGTAGCTACAAAAGATATTTTCACACTACTGTTCGTGGTACCGACACATAACACACGAAATTTACACTGCGAGGCTTGGACGATGTTCCAAGTCTGTTACAGATGTACTTGAAAATGGGCCCTGCACGAGACTTCTAGAGCTGAATAAAATACAATCGCCTCTTTGCTAAAACGTATCGAGCTGCTGTACACACCTGCATAAAAATGATTGACAATAAGTCTGTGATCACAGGTGAATTATGAAGTTCTTGGTTGATTAGATTCTTCGTTCTACCGCTAATACAATAACGAAAGTTATTTACGTAACTGATAATTCGAAATGTGCTGAGAAAGGCTCACTTTATTAAGCAATACAAGAAACCACTTCCACTACAAGAAGTTTTATTGCAGCACTTCAGAGTGAAAGATTCGCTCTGGGAAAGGGAAATTTGCTATACACGCACACATTAGACTTTTGTCTAGGAATATCCCTTCAAGAATAACTATATATTACTGCAAAATCTGATTGGCCCCTTGGAAGACGAATGTCGAGAAATCAGGGATCGTAATCTGTACGACAAAATGTTTCATCTCTTCGAAAGCTGCGTTACATTGGCTGCAGGTCTTATACTTAATATGTGTATACGAATAGATGCTAACTTTTGCGTAAGGGATGAACAATAATTATCTTATGAAGGGAAATGATGCAATTTCAGTTGCAGTAGTTTCTAAGGGAATTCCTTTTCGAGCCAACTTGTAACACTCATATCGGTTTATTTTAAGTAACTGTGTATCTACAATTTATGAAGTGTGGATTCTGTGTTGTTTAAACTCCTTGATGTATTGCAAGAAAATTAGAGTTCTGTAATGCATATATGAAAAAAGTAAAAGAATATGTTGAAATTTTAAATTAGTGTAATATGAATATGTTTATCAAAAAAGTATGTCTGTGAAAAGGTGGTTCATGCTTAGGGTACTTGTATTTGTAACATGTAAAAGTTGTAGGGAAGTACTTCCGTATCGAAAGTGGCATGGCGCGATGTAAAAGGTGGGTTTGGCGGTCGAACTGACCGGCTCCTTTGTGTGAACGGCACGCAGTGTGTGTCTAGCCGTAGCTAGAGAGACAATTGGAAGCTGCATTAGAAGGGATTTGCCTCGGATGTGGAATGGGCTGTTACTTGGTATTCACGGAATTCTAGAATGGCTCTAATATGTTGAAAATCCGACGGCAAGAAGAGATTTTATAGAGCATTAGAACATCAAGATCCGTGAATACAGTTATCCGCCATTCAGCCTGCCACTAATATTCGCCACTGCTTCACAGACTTCATACATTCAGTTACGTAATGTATATTGGCAAGGACCAGTTAATTTAAGCGTTGTTTCAATAATGATCACATATTAACGTCAATTCTCTTTCGAAACCATAGATTTAATCCTGATCACGAACGCTGGGTCTTATTAACTTTTACTGTTACTAAGGAAAACCGCCCTATGCAGAGAAGCTTAATCAGTGTATTTAAGATATTATTCATCTTCATTTGTGTTATTCATGTCAGTCAAGACATGTCTAAAATTAGTACTGCACTTCATGCAGTGATGTTTCAGTATTTTCATTAAGTAATAGTATTATTTATTATGAGCTCGGTGCACTTTTGCTCCCCATAATTTACTAGTGTGTGTGTTATTGGTAACTGTTGCTACCCACAATACAGAGTACACTGTGTCAGTTTGTATCTTGTTTGCTATGCAAAGGGAAATCACAACAAAAGTAATTCCAATAACCAATATCCAATTTTCTCAAATATAAATTTCCAAACTAAAGTGCCTAATTAGGCTGCCGACCGTTAATTTTTTTTTCATTCACTTCCAGTTTTACCACTTCTGTTAACTCCCAAGGATAAGGCTCACTTGGTTTTACTGTCAGCTTCACAAAACTCGAAATTCTAGTCCGATACCGTTTTCCAATTAGACTCACGCACGGTTGAGCTTCGAAATCCTCACAGAGGTAAACATTAGCGTGTTTCACGGTACGTTAGTGTTATAAACTGTACGCAAATAAATGCTGAATGTGAGGGGCAACCCAGTCTAAATACACTTAATCTCGTTGTTTTTTCAATGAAAACCACCGAAACATGAATTCTTGTATCATTTTCTATATACATTTTGTACTAATTTTCTGTATATCTTAGAACGGAGTACAAGTTTCTGTATGGAGAAAAACGACTTTAGTCCTTACTTTCACGAGGGGCACTTTGAGAACCCAGGAGAATTTAGTCAAGAGACTCCTTAGAAAACCCCAAATTGAGCTGAAATTCCCCTCAGCCGTGCCACAGCGATTCCGATGCAATCTCATCTCGGCATCAAAAGGCGTGAATAATCATTTAAGTGTCGAGTAATGACAGTCGTTTAATGTACTCCAACGTGGACAGCCAACTATCACTTTACACTCACAAAGAAAGTACAAACAGAATTTAGAAAAAAGAAAACTAAGCTAACATCGGTAGGTAACGGACTCTGGTCAAATAATACAGTATAATGAATGCGTTAGTGAATCCAAAAGAAGCCAAATAGCAGAGTATGAGAAGGTATTCATCCACAGCCATTATCAACCGAGCCTTCTCATTCAGAGACATTCAAAAGACTAGCAAGACCGCTTGTGCTTCACGGTGAATAAATGCTATGACAAGATGGTGTTATTCGTCAATTCCTGGAAAACCCGAATTCAAAGCTATTATCTCCGTAAATCGCTGCTGACAGAAGATTCTGCAGAAATCTGTTGGGGGGGGGGGGGAGGGGGGGGGAGGGGGGGGATGACATCATCAGAACGGAATGAAATAATTATTAGAATCAAAGGCACTTTAGTGAGCCACTTCAGCTAGACAGAACACCGTAAGCTCTGATCTACGAACACTGTTCTTGTAATCAGCGACGGTCTTTCAATTACCCACGTGGAGCAAAGTCTACACTGCAGGGAAAACGTCTTATGCTATTCAGAAACGATTAATGTTCACGAGGTTGTAGAACAATTCTTCATGTTTCTCTAAATGTTAGAGGGAGGATATAGTCATTCTAAATATAACAGAAACGTTAAACCTTACGACAGCCATACAGCGAGTGGGTGAAAATCCTTGTCCTAACCAAAAATGTAACAAAATAAACACTTCTGAAGGTACAGACAAAAGTATTGGCTAAAGTTGTACTGGTAATTACTACACTATCTGATCAGAAGCATCCAGACATGTACACTGAAGCGCAAAGAAACTGCAATAGGCATGCGAATTCAATTACAGAGATATGTAAAGAGGCAGAATACGGCGCTGCGGGCCGCAACGGCTATATAAGATGGCAATGTCCGGCGCATTTTTTAGATTGATTACTGCTGCTACTATGGCAGGTTATCAAGATTTATGTGAGTTTGAACGTCGTGCTACAGTCGGTGCACGAGCGATGGGACGCAGCATCTCCGAGGTAGCGAAGAAGAGGGGATTTTCCTGTATGACCATTTCAAGAGTGTACAGTGAATATCAGGAATCAGATAAAACATCAAATCTCACACATCGCTGCGGCCGGGAAAAGATCCTGCAAGAACGAAACCAACGACGACTGAAGAGAATCGTTCAATGTGACAGAACAGCAAACCTTAGTCAAATTGCTGCAGGTTTCATTTCTGGGGCATCAACAAGTGTCAGCGTGCAAAGCATTCAAAAAAGCATAATCGATATGGCTTTCGGAGCCCTAGGCGCTCTCGTTTACGCTTGACGACTACACGACAAAAAGCTTTACGCGTCTCCTGGGCCCGTCAGCACCGACATTGTACTATTGGTGCTGGAAACATGTTGCCTGATAGTACGAGTCTTTTTTCAAATTATATTCAGCGGATGGACGTGTACGAGTATGGAGACAACCTCATGAATCCATGGACACTGCATGTCAGCTGGGGACTGTTCAAGCCGGTGGAGTCTCTGTAATGGTGTGGGGGGTGTGCGGTTGGAGTGACATGGGACGCATGATACGTCTAGATTTCAGTCTGACAGTGACACGTACGTAAGCATCCTGTCTGATCTCCTTTATCCATTCATGTCCATTGTGCATTCCGACGAACTTGGGAAATTCCAGCAAGAGAATGCGACACCCCACACGTCCAGAATTGCTATAACGTGTCTCCAGGAACACTCTATTGTGGTTGGCAGGAGAGCCAACACCATTTTACTACAGGAGGCCGAAATGCAAGCGTTTAGCTCACGCAGGCTGGCCTGAGGTCTGGAACATGACAAGGATATTAGAACTGAGAAAAACGGACGTAGCTGGTGTAATACTTAACTTCAGTCCATTAATGGTGAACGTCGCTCTTGACATTACATGATGCACAATATCAATAATAACTGGTAATGGCGCCGTGTTAGGTCGTAGCAAATAACGTAGCTAACTATCGTCTCGGCAAATGAGACCGTAAAAGTCAGTGAACCATCGCTAGCAAAGTCGGCAGTACAACTGGGCGAGTGCTAGGAAGTCTCTCTAGACCTGCCGTGTGGCGGCGCTCGGTCTGCAATCACTGATATTGGCGACACGCGGGTCCGACGTATACTACCGGACCGCGGCCGATTTAAAGGTTACCACCTAGCAAGTGTGGTGTCTGGCGGTGACACAACATTCCTCCCCCGCAAATCGGCGTACGATTGTGGCATAAGGCTTCCGCCCGCCGTGGGGAGGACCCCATGTTGACGTATGCGACGAGGTGGGGAACCTAAGAACAGGCGAGGCTGTGCCACCCGCACACTGCCATTCGGACCGCGGGGAGCTAGGAAACGCCTGAAAACCTGCTCCAGGGTGCACGCCAACAAGCGGTGTATGCGCCCGTAGAGAGACAGGAGGGGCCGAAGGGTCGATATCAATTGGACCGGGGCACCCGACGGGCGAAGACGACATATGGTCCGGAGCGGTCAAGAGTTCCATGTCGGACGACAACTGGTCACGGGAAGCGATCGGCGGCGCGTGACCCAGGGAGGCGCCCGGCGGTTGCAGCGGCGCGTCCACTGCGGGCGTCGCCGGCGGGAGAATAGGCGGCGGAGGCGGCGGTGGCGGTGGCGCGTCGCGATGGGGCAAAGTGGAAGGCAGCGTCGGTAACACCTTCGGCTGAGGCGAGCCAGTAGATGGGTCCTCAGGTCACTGACCGGACGGCACCGTCGCTGAAAGCAGACGGCGAGCGGCATCTCCCGTGCGACGACAGAGGCGCAGCTGATTGAGATGCCGACGCACCTCACCAGAGGCCCCCAAAACCAGATACATAGCGTTGCCGAGGCAGCGAAGAATGCCCCCTCCGAGCCAACGCCGTGAACCTCGTTAGTGGCGATAGTAGTACACGTCGCCTGGAGCAAAAGCAGGTGTCTGCCGCTGCACAGGAACCTGATGCGGCGGATGTAGCAAAGACATCAAGGTTCGATGATGACGACCGTGGAGCAACTCAGCCGGTGAGCGACCATCTCGGGGCTGAGAGCGATACGAGGACATAAAGAGCAATAACGCGTCCTTCCGAGAATGCGACTCTTTCAACTTCAATCGTTCAGCGGCACCGTTTGACTGTGGCGAAAACGGCACGGATGTCAGATGTTGAATACCATTGGCCTTGCAGAATGACTGAAATTCTGCGGACACGAATTGTGAGCCACTGTCGGAAACTATAGTCTGTGGAAGACCTTCAATGCAAAAGATAGCGGATAACGCTTGGATGGTGGCAGATGACGTCGTAGAAGACATCCGGACAACAATAGGAAAATTACTGAATAAATCTACCACAACCAACCATCGAGCATTCCAGAATGGACCAGCAAAATCGATGTGTAAGCGTTGCGAAGGGGAAGTGGCTTTTGGCCATGCAAAGAATTTCCGCGGTGGTGCTGACTGTTGTTCGGCACACACCATGCAAGAAGAGCACATATTCGTAATCGCGGCATCGATTCCGAACCAAGTACAGTGCTGACGAGCAAGTTGTTTCGTTCTCACTATACCCCAATGTCATTGGTGGAGAAGCTGTAAGACAGAGGACTGTAACGAACGTGGTACCACGACCCTGGACTGATCATCAGCAGAACGCAACAGCAAAACACCACGTCGTACAAAAAGTCTCTCCTTGTGAGCAAAAAATCGGCGAACCAACGGGTCCCCGATCCTTGACTTTGACAAGGGCCATTGCGTAACAACAAAACGCAGAACGGGAGCAAGGACAGGGTCGGCAGCTGTGGCTGTAGCTACACGACGAAAATCAATCGGAAACGATTCGACCACATCATCGGTTCCCGCATCAATGAACATGCAAGCAAGTTCGGAGTAATCGAATGCCCTATCCTCGGCAAAAGGCAAGCGGGACAACGCATCGGCGTTTCCGTGCTTAGCGGGAGACCGATACAAGATATCGTAGCGGTACTGTGAGAGAAAAATATTCCAGCGAATGAATTTCTGCGCTGTACGTGGAGGTACAGGCTTGATCGGATGAAAAAGTGAGGTCAAAGGTTTGTGGTCTGTGATTATGGTAAAGTGACAACCATACATGAAATCATGAATCTTTGTAACACCAAATACGAGAGCCAATGCTTCTTTCTCGATCTGCGAATAATTTCTTTGAGCAGACGAGAGCAATTTGGAGGCAAAGGCAATAGGGCGATCGTGCGATCCATCTTTGTGCGCAAGCACAGCACCGATCCCGAAATCCGATGCATCCACCACCAACAAAAGGGGCTTCTGGAGATCGAATGTCGTAAGGCAAGTATTGGAAAGCAACGCCGATTTCAACTGGCGAAAGGCGCGTTCGCATTCCGTCGTCCAGACGAACGGAACACCTTTACCGCGTAAGCGATGAAGCGGAGCTGAAATGGAACAGGCGTGTGGTATATAAGGGTGATAGTAATTAATTTTTCCCAGCATACTCTGTAGCTGCTTCAAATTCTGCGGCGAAGGCAAGTCGTGTATGGCACGAAGGTGCGTGGGACTGGGATGTATGCCTTGGGCATTGATTACATGTCCCAGGTATGGCAAGTCCCGAGAAAAAAACACACATTTGACCTTTCACAAGCGAAGATCATTTTGTCGCAAGACCTTAAATAATGTTCTGAGATTGGCCAAATGTTCTTCTTCCGTCTTTCCGGAGATCACAATATCGTCCAGATAATTTGCTGCAGTAAGGGCCGACGCACAAACAGTTTGTAGATATTGCTGAAACAATGCAGGGGCGGATGCACACCCGAATGGCAGTCGTTTGAATCGATACAAACCAAGATGCGTGTTAACCACCAAAACGCGCTGGGATTCTTTGTCCACCGGTATTTGCAAGTACGCATCTGCTAGGTCCAACTTCGAAAAATATTTACCCGGGCACAGTTTGTCAAAAGGATCTTCCGGGCGGGGTAAAGGAAAAGTTGCAATCACTAGTTGTGGATTCACTGTTGCCTTGAAGTCCACACAAAGTCTCAACTTTCCGGAAGGTTTCGGCAAAATTACTAAGGGTGATGCCCAGAGAGAAGCCTGCACACGTTCAATCACACCTTGTGATTCCAAATCGTGTAATGTTTTTGCGACCTCATCACGCAATGCTTGGGGAACATTGCGCGCTCTGAAAAATTTCGGTTGCGCGTATTCTTTCAGTTCCAAATGTGCTTTATAGTTCTTATCGCAACCGAGGCCCGGTGCAAAAATGTCTGCAAATTCTTCACAGAGACGAGAAACACTGTCTGAAGGCACCGTCTGGTTCATTGATAGGACCATATTTACGATAGACAAGTTAAACAACTGAAATAAACCGAAACAAAACAAGAAGAAGAACGAAGGACGTAAAATGACACAAGTTTTGTTTGTCCTTTGTATGTTGCAAGAAGGCTGCACTGTCCTAACACAGGGATACCTTGACCTGAATAACTGCTTAATTTAACATTTGCGGCACGCAACGGAGGTGAGCCCAGCAGTTTGTAAGTGTCTTGATTGATCAGTGAAACTGCAGCTCCGGTATCGAGCTGGAATGACATCACTTTGCCGTTAATGTCCAACTCTACAAAAAGTTTATTGTCCTGAAGACGACAAGAGCGACTGTCTCGTGCAACGTGAACTGACACTGGTACAAAATCAAAAAATGGTTTAAATGGCTCTGAGCACTATGGGACTCAACTGCTGTGGTCATCAGTCCCTTAGAACTTAGAACTACTTAAAACCAACTAACCTCAGGACATCACACACATCCATGCCCGAGGCAGGATTCGAACCTGCGACCGTAGCAGTCCCACGGTTCCGGACTGCGCGCCTAGAACCGCGAGACCACCGCGGCGGTACAAAATCACTTGCGACTTGACGGGAGTTCCGGCGATGTCGACGCACACTATTTTTGGGACGAACACAGTCACTGTTAGAGATAGTGGCACTGGGCGAAGTGGAATGAACTACATGAATTTCCATGGGCGAAGTTTCGCGAGCCTGAGTATCCTTGGTTCGATTCCGATTCCGGCGCGGAGCAAAGGGCCTGGAAGGGTTTTGAGCTTTTTCTGGCTAACACTCTGATCATGTTCTTTTTTATTACAATAAAAGCAAATAGCTTGGCGTGACTTGCAATTCTCACGCGAATGTTTTGCAGCACACCGCGGGCATGATTTGATCACTGCATTTGCTTGCTGGCGCGGCACACGTGGCTGAGAGCCTGGCGGCAGCGGCGCGGCCGGGCGCGAGGGATGTTTACTGCTACGTGCAGCTCGCTCGGCGGGCCGGTGAACCTGACACACTGCTGGCGAAGTTTCAAAGGATTCCTGAGCAAAGTCAAGTGTGTCCTGCCGATCCAATTTGTTCATCACTTGTTGAAGGGAGGGATTTACTAGTTTCAAAATCTGTTCCCTTATACGAACATCAGAAACGATCTGCGCAATTGCATCACGTACCATAGTATCTGAATAAGGGAGTCCACATTGACACTCAAAAGCACAATACTACCGGACCGCGGCCGATTTAAAGGCTACCACCTAGCAAGTGTGGTGTCTGGCGGTGACACCACACACTCTTCTGAGTTTAAATACTTCCGCTGGCAACCAAGCTCCACAGATATCAACATTATTAAGCATATGTGGGATGCCTTTGAACATGCTGTTGAGAAGAGATCTCCACCTCCTCCTACTCTTACGGACAGCCCTGGAGAATTCATGGTTGTTAATTGCCTCCAGACATTAGTCGAATCCATGCAAGGTCGTGTTGCGGCACTTTTGCATGCTCGCGTGTGCCCTACACGATATTTGGCAGGTGTACCAGTTTCTTTGGCTCTTCAGTGAATGGACATTAAAATCCGAAACCAGAGACAGTAGTGATGTTGGACACTGGGGTCGGTAGCGGAGTAGACGTTCTGACTCATCTCACAGGCATAAAAGTTTGTTCGGGCCCGAACCTGGGCAGACCAGTCCATTTTATGAATGTTCTTGTTTACAAATCATCGCCTTACATATGCCGCTTTATGACAGGCTGGATTATCTTGCAGAAACAAACAATCTTCGTCTGCAAATCGTTCGTGTATTGTACTCAGTACGCAATGCTGTATGATGAGTTCATAACCATTCGAATTTGAGTTTTCTTAAGCGCAATAACGAGACCACCCTCAACTCTCTCCTATACCGTTCTTCACTCTTGACACTACAGAATATATTGGCAGGTATTCGTCAAACTCAGACCCTTCCATCTGATAACTACAGAGCAAAGCGCAACCCATCATTCCATATCACTCGTGACCTGTCATTCACCCTCCAGCGGCGTCGCTCTTTACAGCACTCAAGCGAAGCTTTCCCTGACTACAGAAATATGTGGCTTATGAGGGGCTTCTCGATCTCTGAACCCCATTATTTTTAAATCCCTACCGCCAGTCATTCTGATGGCTGCACTACTGGTAGCATTTGAAATACACAAAGAGCTCATTTTCTTCAGTTTTATGGTGAATTTTATGAGCAGATTTATGGTGTTCCCATGGGAAGCCCCCTCTCCCCACTGGTAGCTAATTTATTCATGGAAGACTTCGAGGACAAGCCACTGGACTCAGCAAGTTTCAAACCAACGGTCTTCTGGAGGTACGTGGACGACACATTTGTGCTATGGCCGCATGGGATGGATGAATTACATCGACTTCTAGAGATTTTGAATTCCATCCATGCTATCATCAAATTCACTATGGATATAGAAAAAGACGGCTGCCTCCCCTTTTTGGATATTGTCGTTCGCCGTAAAGTTGATGGCACATTAGGATATGCCATATATCGGAAACGAACACACACAAATCTATATCTTCGTGCCAGTAGCTGCCATCACCCTTCACAGACCATAGGTGTCCTTAAGACCTTAGTACATAGGGCACACTGTATATCCGACAAATACAATTTGCAAGAAGAGCTCACATATCTCAAGAGCATTTTTAAATCGAATGGATTTTCTCCTCAACAAATACGTAGAACATTCAATGCAAAACCTGGAATTCATGTATGTGATGGGGAAGAAGATAGTAATTCCTTCAGATCTAGGGCGTTTTTGCCCAATGTGGGTGCTCTTTCCTCGAAGATAGATTCTTGACAAACACTGTGTTACAGTGATCTTCCGAATCTCCACAAAGATTGCAGCTTTACTCGACTCTGTGAAGGACGATTTACAGTTTCGTAAAGCGGGTGTGGATCAGATTCCTTGCGGAAATTATGAGAAGTCGTACATAGGTCAAACAATAGGCACCGTTGATGAGAGATGTGTGGAGCATCGAAGATACACACGCTTATTACAGCCAGACAAGTCAGCCGTGGCCGAACATTGTATTGATACAGGGCATTCTATGAATTACGGTGATGCGAAGATTTTAACATCCACTTCTTCCTTTTGGAAATATGCCTTCAAGGAAGCTATAGAGATTACATTAGCTAATACACATTTGGCCAATAAAATTGCTACACCAATATGAAATGCAGATGATAAACGGGTATTCATTGGACAAATATATTATACTAGAACTCACATGTTATTACATTTTCACGCAATTTGTCTGCATAGATCTTGAGAAATCAGTGCACAGAACAACCACGTCTGGCCGTAATAACGGCCTTGATACGCCTGGGCATTGAGTCAAACAGTGCTTGGATGGCCTGTACAGGTACAACTCCCCATGCAGCTCCAATACGATACCACAGCTCATCATGAGTAGTGACTGGCGTATTGTGACGAGCCAGCTGATCGGCCACCATTGACCAGACGTTTTCAGTTGGTGAGAGATCTGGAGAATGTGCTTGCCAGGGTAGCAATCGAACATTTTCTGTATCCAGGAAGGCCCGTACAGGACCTGCTCCATGCGGTCGTGCATTATCCTGTTGAAATGTAGGGTTTCGCTTACACGAGGCATCACAACAACGTTTCACTAGGCAACGCCGGTCAACTGCTGTTTGTGTATGAGAAATCGGTTGGAAACTTTCCTCATGTCAGCACGTTGTAGGTGTCACCACCGGCGCCAACATTGTGTGAATACTCTGAAAAGTTAATCATTTGCATATCACAGCATCCTCTTCCTGTAGGTATGTAAAAAAATAAATGTGACCCTTCTGCGTGTTTTGCCACTGTGCAAGCTTACAACATATTTAAAATACGTTAGTTTCACTTCTCAACTGTGTCGTCAAAGATGTAAAAATAACTTATGCAAAAAGAAATACACACTTCTTCGAACACATAAATGATTTGTAGAAAATTTCGTAAGCGAAGCATAATTATATCATAGACATGTTAAAGCATAAAAATGACCTTGAACGACTCGAGAGGTCACAGCAGATATACATTAGTATGTTCTGAAGAAGTGATTACCATTTCAGTCACCTCGGTTCAGCATGCGTCCTGTTGTCCCGTAGGCACAGGGTCCGCCATGTGCCCTGACAACTTTTGCATTAGTAATGGCATCGATGCGTACAAGGCGCAATGGCGTCCTCTGGTGTAGCCACTCATGATGCATTCATCTGCTTCCAAAGTTCATCTGTGGTGGTTGGCATTGGGGCTTAGCACTGCACCTGTCGTTTAACCATATCCCACACATTTTCGAGTGTCGATAAGTCTGGTGATCTGGGGGTCCTGTGCAAAAGGCTGACATCCTGTAACAAGAACACACGTGTCCGTGCAGCATCATGTGATCGTGCATTGTCTTGCTGAAAAATGGCGTCTGGGGTGTTGTACAGAAAAGGTATGGCTATGGGTCGCAAGTTATCATTCATGTAGGTCAGACAGCTCACAGTACCCTGGACACGCACCAACTGTGATTTGATCCAATAGTACCCCCGCACCACAAAGCCTTGAGTTGGCGCTATATGTCCTGTGCGAATGCGACCACTGTGATGTCGCTTCCTTTGACTGCGGCGAAACAATATGCGGTCATCATTTTTAAAAAAAGAGAACCTCGATTCGTCCGAAAACCACCCTAGTGACGTAGTTACATATATCATTACCGTCTAACAAGTTTCTGCACATTCGACAAAGGTAGGCGGAGAAAGGACGACGCGCACGTAATTCATGCAGTAATAAATATCAACAGACTGTCATCCCTGATAGTGTACGATGTGTTGCGCTGTTCTACTGTGGCGCCAGAGCCGAGGAAGATACAGATCTGGCCTGCAATGCCATTCGAGCGAGGTGTCGATCTTCTCGGGGGTGGTCTCGGTGATTCGATGTGATCAATCTCGTAGTGTTCTACGGCCTTCCGTGAACCATTCTGCACACTTCTTGCACTGCCAGAACACTAGGTCCCACACGAGCAGCAGTTTCCCGGATGGGTGCATCACATTCTCTCAAGCCGATAATGCACCCGCTTTAAAACACCGATATGGCGGTAAGGTTCGCGCATACGTCTGCGAGGCATCCTGCACATCTGCTCAAGTCACACTGATCCATACCTTTGGTTTATAGCGACGAGAGCCGCAGGCACATTTACCAGTAGATGGTGTTGTGCCGCGATATCAATGTTGGCCTCGAGCCCGCAGGCCGACGTGGTTTATATGCTAATCATTTCTGTAGGATACACTACAGGCACATTTCCTGTGAATATGAACACCCTATCTCTAGTTGTTCAAGATGTTCTGTTGTTTTTCCTGAACGTGAATGTACTTGAAATTATATGGGCAGCGCGGTGCCATTCAAGATACGAGACTACAGTGAACAAATTTTCCTGCTCTTTGTTTCTACAGATGATACGCGTGACCGCGCTAGTCGGACTCCATCCATAAAAGATGTATTCGAGAGCCAACCTACTTTCTTTTCCGTGGAAACACGTGACAGCATGATTGCGAAGGATACATGAATCTTTCGAAGAAACGCCTCTCGCATCCTACAGGAAGGTCAGCTTCGGGGGCGAGCTGAGTTCGCGAAATGTGGAGCGCGAGAAGTAACGGCACTGGATCAAACCTTTCGTGCCGCTGCGTAATGCAAGTGAGAATTACTCGCACAGATCAGGGAGCTACGAGGGGCATCAGAAGGAACGTTACACATATCGCCCCACACTAAGACCATCGCGCAACAAGAGTGGCTCAGTTTTTTAAGAGAGGACACGTTCCGAGTTTCCCGCAGACACAGTTCTGCTGCATTACGGTTATAAGGTAAACCACAGTGTGCGAGAAAAATTCTACAGCAACCTGAACAGTAATTTAAACCTGAAATACGCGTGATAGTACGATTATTCTGAGAAAAACGTCTAAATTGTACATAGATTGACCGTGGGATTCAGGCGGTATCCAATGTCACGTCTCAGCTGAAAGGTATCCAACAGTATCTAAACGAGGAAAACATTCGAACAGCTAACAAACCCATAATGGATTTAACAGCAAACGGTACTCCAAGACAGTAATAGAATTTCCTCCAGAAACAGGAATGGTAAATTCTTTTATTACGGTGCGAGCACAATTCAAAATGATTCTACGTAAATGGGACAAATTTGCAAAGTGTCCTTTTCTTCACAGACAGCAGAAAATTCCTGCTGCACACCATGAAATGATAGCATACAGTTTGTGTAATCGACAAGTGAGAAAGACCGTTGAGACTGCTGTTATTGCGAAACTAAGCAATGAATTTGAGAATACGCAATGAAAGCACAAGAACATCGTCGCAATGTAAGAAAAGAGTTTTGCCTCTACAAGTCAAGCACCTAATCTTTGAAACTGCATGATAAAGGAAAACAATGCGCTCTTTCACATGGTATATTGTTACTAACTTCTTGTTCTAAAGTCACATCGTGCTTCACTCCATGCATCAATTTGGAAATGCTTTCCCACTAAATACATAGCCATTTATAATCTTATACGATATTGTAACTGCAGATGATTCTATACGGTTAATAAACAGGTGACAGTCAAGTCAGTGGTTCATACCTCTTGGCGGGTACGATGCTACTCCCCTTTAGAGCTGGGTGTTCGCTTCCTTCAAAGCTTTTAAAGTTCCACGAGAACTTTGAAATGGTTCCATAGTTGTCCTCGAAACAAAAAATTCAAGACTACAATAATTGAATCAAAACTGAAATGACCTTTACTCAATCACAGAGAACGTATTCGTGTAGATACTGCTGTGCTTGAGAGTATACGGAAGTAGTTACTAGGCAACGGAAAACAGGCGACATAGTATTGTTGTAAGCATGGTCTGAGATCGACATATAACCGCAACACCAGTAATTATAGAGCTGCGTAGTTTCTGTACGACCTTGAAATGTCGGAGCCATTCTCTAACGCAAAATTTTTGGTACTTAGTCGCCTCCACTTGAATGAGATTACAGACAGGCGTTCAATACTGTGTAGAAAGTAGTGTAAGCTCTAGAAAGGATACAGTATGAGCGACCCTCCACACACCAGAAGCTGGAATGAAGCAAGCTGTCGAGAGAGGAAGTCTCCGTGACATGATGCCCTTCATGCTCCGACGCCGTCCAAGGCCACGTTTCAAATGTGACGAGTGCTGATCTCAGCTAGAGCCTGTCGCAGCAGCTTACGTCGTACTAAGGGTGGAAACAGTGCAATTTTGCTCTTGTATTCCTCATGTATCATGATTTCCACAGCAGTTAGATAACTGAGAAACTGATGTGATGAGTTCTGAAACATGTTTAAGGCCAAAGCTAGACGCGGAGGGCAGCCGCGCGGTCTGAAGCGCCTTGTTTAGTTTTTAGTAAACAAGCCTAGGGATTGCGACCTCAGCAGTTTGGTCCCATCGATCATCACCACAAATTCCAAAATTCTGATGTCAGAACTTATCACGTTCAGTGCTGCTCTGTATACATTTAGTATTCGGATATTTGCTTTTAAAATCTTGTGTCATATATTTACATTCATGGCATGTACTACACATTTTAAGTAACGACTAATGTAATGTGGTGGCTTAAACCATTTTAACGCTTCATCCGTGAAGATGGTCCAAGGCCGAAACCGGTAGAATTTAGGTTTAAAATAAAAATAGCTGATGGTGCATTTTACACATGTAGAAAAAGGAAGAACCACGACAAAAGGTCACTTCCACATGGGCCACGACAACGCAAAATTAAATCACACCGTCACCTGTTTGGTCGATAAGGCTCCTGCAGACGAAGCCAGTGAATAAGTAGCTCTTGAAACGTGCTAGCGACTTGTAACTCATGTAGCAATTAATATGAAGAACGTTTCTAGCAGACGACTCGCAACTATTCTGTAGCTCTTCAATAATATTACAGTAATTGCTAGTCAGTGTGGTTATATACAGCTGTACTTAATTCATCTAAGCCGATCCCTCGAATGAAGTTCTGACACACGCCAAGGCGTCGAGAGTATGAACATCCTTTGTCATGAGTACTAAACGTTTAAACCTTGAAGTTCTTCGATCACTTATCAGTGGTGAGTCGGTTTCACCTTGTCGGCCAGTAGTACCCATATGGGCCAGTGCACATTAACTGCCATACACAATTACATATAGATTTTGTTTTACATTCAGTTTTCTATAGCTCCTATACAATTTGTAATTTATTTACTTCAACATTTTGTCTAATTTGTAGTTTGCAATACTGTTTAACAATGCTGTATTTTCACTAAATCACCTACAAAATTGGAGAGAGGTTGTGTTACGGGGGAAGCAGCTTTCGCAGTTCCGCCAGGGGTGCAGCGTTACTTCGGTGCGGTTCTGTCTGGAAAGCAGCAGAAATGTCTTCAAATGTTAAATGGGAAATGCCTTCAAGCCCGTTCCCATCACTCAGTGTACCAAGTGTCCGCTGGGATTGCTCGAATATCGTTTTCATAGGTTAACCTACAGAAATGCTATACATACATCCGGAGGAAATCTCAAGTGGGGTACAAAAGTACATTCCAGGTTGTATGCTAAATTTAAAATAAGCGTTACATATCATCATTTAATAATTTACTAAATACTCTTATCTTCTTCCTTTACAATTAATTAACTTATTCCTTTGGATTAAACTGTTCCTTAGCCAATTAACACGTAAATAATTAACTTGATGTATCTTTGGGCAGTACGAATTTAAGCGTAAAAGTTCTCTCAGTGGTAAGTGAGGTAGAAAGGAACTTTTCTGACTTTTAGCAAGAGTTTGTGTACCGTTTTACAGTAGAAGAATGATGATATCTAAAAATTAAAAAAGTTTTAATCTAGCTCTTAAATACAGATTCAGCCATCTGTATGGAAAGCGAATGTTTTCTACAGAAAATTACGTCACCGGCTAAGTATGGACAAATCACATCAATGCACACAGCCTGTTTACATTTCAACACCTGTCAAAAGTAGCAGGTAGGGTCTTTGATGTTCACACGTTGTTACTTCAGTTACAGAGTTAAGTCTGTCTTTAACTAGCACCGTAAACATTGTGTAACTCCAAGTTAGCAACCCTATGTAAAGTCGAGTGTGACAATTGGACTCGCCTGAGCCCGGTTCATGCATCACCACTTTTTAAACATTGTGTCCATAGCTTATTCGTCAGAAGGTACACCAGGCTTTCAAAATTAAACACATTGACAACCTAATCGTTGATACTGAGGCTGAGATATAACCACCACTTTCTTTCGTTGGTAATACCAAATTTATCGCACTAGTTAATACCTCAGAACAGCGCCTTTCGTCGCCTTACAGAAAGACCCTGACCTGTAAACTGCTAAATGATCATTGCCCTGTAATCAGGGCAGTTATTGGAAATAAACTGGCTGAAACCAGACATATGTCTCCATTGCTTACGCGTGGATTAACGGATATGCATAATGAATTTTGAGAGTTACAGTGCACTTTAACGATACCTCCCTATCCATGCATGATTGGAGCTTTCACTCAATCTCTAATGATAACGATCGAACGGTGGAACGATAACTATTTTTCTCTTTCCTTTCAACAGTCTATATCTCGGTATTGTTTTATCAAATTTAATACTGACTGGCTTTGCTCCAGATTAGATACAATGTACTGTCGTCGCTCACAGCTGTGACTTCTGTTTTGACTGTGTTCTTAACAATGAATACGCCGCTCTTGTAAACGTAAGTAGCAGGCACTCCATTTAAGAATCAGTGCTTTACGTTCGAATTATCGGAAGTCACTTCTTTACATTAATTTCATACGAGTGTCGTTCAACAAGTAAAGCTCCACAATTTTTTTAAAAGCCATATATATATATATATATATATATATATATATATATATATATATATATATATATATATATATATATATATATATACCATTTCTAACGTGTTCGATCGGACAAGAATCCAGCAGAAATCTTGCTTCACACGATAATGTACGCCCACACACAAGTTTGAGAACCTGGGAACACTTCGCCAAATTGGGTAGGACATCATTGCCGCATCCAGCCTACAGTCCAGACCTGGCAGCCTCGGACTTCCATCTCTTTGGACCGCTTAAAGATTCTCTACGGGAATCACTCATTGAAGATGACGACAGTGTCAGTCATGCAGTGAAAACATGGCTAGGCATTCAGTACAAGAGATTTTACCAGCAGGGAATACATACTCTTCCACAACGTTGGCATACGGCCATAGAAGGTGATGGGGACTATGAAGAAAACTGGGACATGGACAAGACATGTTGATTTATATTGTCACCAAATTCTGACTCTTAACAATAAATATGTTCTGAGAAAAAAATTATTGAATGACCTTCGTACAAATTACTCTCTTGCCTCGTCTGTTTCTGTACAACTCATAAAGATGGCAGAAACTCAAGTATACTGTTGGAAAAAATCACATCATTAAAACATAATTAACGTAGACTAATGGAATTTCGGGAATACGTTTATCTGGAGTAACATATTTCAGTGATTAGCATTGCTAGATCACAGGTTAATGTAAGTGCGAGATAAGCCATTGAAAATGTAAAACGCTGGTACATTAATCACCTGTGTTGCCGCCAGACTGTTTAATGCAAGCATGTGAACGGTCATGCTTTGTGTTATACAGGTGCCGAATGTGGAATGGAATTCCATGTATGTTGCACTTGGTCAGTCAATACAAGGACTATCAATGTTGTGCATTGATGAAGAGACAGTTGTCGTCCGATTATGTCCCATTTGTGCGCCATTGGAGACAGATCTGGTTAGCGAACTTGCCAAGGCAACATGTAGACACTCTGTAAAGAGTAGTGGAATACAACAGCAGTATGTGGCGAGCGCTATCCTGTTGAAAAACACCACCTGGAATGCTATTCATGAATGGCGGCACTACACATCGAGTCGAATTTGCAGTAAGGGTGCGTGG
This sequence comes from Schistocerca gregaria, assembly GCF_023897955.1. Lineage (NCBI taxonomy): Eukaryota > Metazoa > Arthropoda > Insecta > Orthoptera > Acrididae > Schistocerca > Schistocerca gregaria. The sequence continues at coordinate 372,606,770 of NC_064924.1, forward strand.
GATAAACACGAGAGTGCTCCTGCTGTCACACGAAATCGCACCCCAGACCGTAACTCCAGGTGTAGGTCCAGTGCGTCCAGCACGTTTAGATGTTTACTGCAGGCCTTCAACTGGTCTCCTCCTAACTAACACACTGCCATAACTGGCAACCAAGCAGATCCAGCTTTCATCAGGAAATACAACGGATCTCCACCCTGACCCCCAATGTGCTCTCGCTTGATATTACTGTAGTCAAAAATTATGGTGGTTTGGGTTTATTGGAATGCATGTTACATGCCGTCTGGCTTGGAACTGTCCTTGCATTACGCAATTTCTTATAGTCCCCTGTGACACTGATGTACCAGCTGCTGCTCAAATTACTGCGGCAGACGCAGCACGATGCGCCAGAGAGATCGCTGAACACGATAGTTTTCATTCTCGGTAGTGCCACATGGCAGTCCGGAGTCCGGACTCCTTGCAACCGTACATTCTCGTGACCACCGGTGGCAGCAGTTATGCACGGCGGCTACATTCGTGCCAAGCGGAAGTAACACGTAGTTTCTCGTAGTCCTGTTACAAGACCATAATCAAACTCAGTGGAGTGTTGATAATGGCGTCTTTATCACCTTAAGGGTATTCTTTACTAACATTAACTCGCAACGTCCAATCTCATAGGTAACTAACACTCACTACATTTACAGCGTGTATTTAAAGTAAACCTGACTTGCATCCTTATATTGGCGTTACTAGCTCTACTTTTATCCGACTGGTGAGAAATCTGAATGGACATCATCTTTCAGACGTAGAAACACGCCTGCCAACTTTCGTTTATGTCGCATAACTCCTTCTTGATACTGTAATCTTTTTCCGTCAGTGTCTTACATGGGATGGATAAAATAAAAGTTGCCTGGAAAGTATTTCATCCGCCTTAAAACAGGCAGTCCAACTTACATCATCTGGCCCGACTATGGATGAGGTAAATTGAGTTGGCCAGCCGCTGTGGCCGAGCGGTTCTCGGCGTTTCAGTCTGGAACCGCGCTGATGCTACGGTCGCAGGTTCGAATCCTGTTTCGTGATGTGTGTGATCTCCTTAGGCTAGCTAGGTTTAAGTAGTTCTAAGTCTAGGGGACTGATGTTAAGTCCCATAATGCTTAGAACCATTTGAACCATTTGTAAATTGAGTTGCCAGTTTTAAAGTTATCAGGAGAAAGAAAACTGGCGTTCTACGGATCGGAGCGTGGAATGTCAGATCCCTTAATCGGGCAGGTAGGTTAGAAAATTTAAAAAGGGAAATAGATAGGTTAAAGTTAGATATAGTGGGAATTAGTGAAGTTCGGCGGCAGGAGGAACAAGACTTTTGGTCAGGTGAATACAGGGTTATCAATACAAAATCAAATAGGGGTAATGCAGGAGTAGGTTTAATAATGAATAAAAAAATAGGAATGCGGGTAAGCTACTACAAACAGCATAGTGAACGCATTATTTTGGCCAAGATAGACACAAAGCCCATGCCTACTACAGTAGTACAAGTTTATATGCCAACTAGCTCAGCAGATGATGAAGAAATTGATGAAATGTATGATGAGATAAAAGAAATTATTCAGGTAGTGAAGGGAGACGAAAATTTAATAGTCATGGGTGACGGGAATTCGTCAGTAGGACAAGGGAGAGAAGGAAACATAGTAGGTGATTATGGATTGGGGCTAAGAAATGAAAGAGGAAGCCGTCTGGTAGAATTTTGCACAGAGCGTAACTTAATCATAGCTAACACTTGGTTCAAGAATCATAAAAGAAGGTTGTATACATGGAAGAATCCTGGAGATACTAAAAGGTATCAGATAGATTATATAATGGTAAGACAGAGATATAGGAATCAGGTTTTAAATTGTAGGACATTTCCAGGGGCAGATGTGGTCTCTGACCACAATCTATTGGTTATGACCTGTTGGTTAAAACTGAAGAAACTGCAAAAGGTGGGAATTTAAGGACATGGGATCTGGATAAGCTGAAAGAACCAGAGGTTGCACGGAGTTTCAAGGAGAGCATAAGGGAACAATTGGCAGCAATGGGGGAAAGAAACACAGTTGAAGAAGAATGGGTAGCTCTGAAGGATGAAATAGTGAAGGCAGCAGAGGATAAAGTAGGTACAAAGACGAGGGCTGCTAGAAATCCTTGGGTAACAGAAGAAATATTGAATTTAATTGATGAAAGGAGAAAATATAAAAATGCATTAAATGAAGCAGGCAAAAAGGAATACAAATTTCTTAAAAATGAGATCGACAGGAAGTGCAAAATGGCTAAGGAGGGATGGCTAGAGGACAAATGTAAGGATGTAGAAGCTTATCTCACTAGGGGTAAGATAGATACTGCCTACAGGAAAATTAAAGAGACCTTTGGAGAGAAGAGAACCACGTGTATGAATATCAAGAACTCAGATGGCAACCCAGTTCTAAGCAATGAAGGGAAGGTAGAAAGGTGGAAGGAGTATATAGAAGGTTTATACGAGGGCGATGTACTTGAGGACAATATTATGGAAATGGAAAAGGATGTAGATGAAGACGAAATGGGAGGTAAGATACTGCGTGAAGAGTTTGACAGAGCACTGAAAGACCTGAGTCGAAACAAGGCCCACGGAGTAGACAACATTCCATTAGAACTACTGACGGCCTTGGGAGAGCCAGTCATGACAAAACTCTACCAGCTGGTGAGCAAGATGTATGAGACAGGTGAAATACCCTCAGACTTCAAGAAGAATATAATCATTCCAATCCCAAAGAAAGCAGGTGTTGACAGATGTGAAAATTACCGAACTATCAGTTTAATAAGTCACAGCTGCAAAATACTAACGCGAATTCTTTACAGACGAATGGAAAAACTGGTAGATGCGGACCTCGGGGAGGATCAGTTTGGATTCCATAGGAATGTTGGAACACGTGAGGCAATACTGACCTTACGACTTATCTTAGAAGAAAGATTAAGAAAAGACAAACCTACGTTTCTAGGATTTGTAGACTTAGAGAAAGCTTTTGACAATGTTGACTGGAATACTCTCTTTCAAATTCTGAAGGTGGCAGGGGTAAAATACAGGGAGCGAAAGGCTATTTACAATTTGTACAGAAACCAGATGGCAGTCATAAGAGTCGAGGGGCATGAAAGGGATGCAGTGGTTGGGAAAGGAATGAGACAGGGTTGTAGCCTCTCCCCGATGTTATTCAATCTGTATATTGAGCAAGCAGTAAAGGAAACAAAAGAAAAATTTGGAGTAGGTATTAAAATTCATGGAGAAGAAATAAAAACTTTGAGGTTCGCCGATGACATTGTAATTCTGTCAGAGACTGCAAAGGACTTGGAAGAGCAGTTGAACGGAATGGACAGTGTCTTGAAAGGAGGATATAAGATGAACATCAACAAAAGCAAAACGAGGATAATGGAATGTAGTCAAATTAAATCGGGTGATGCTGAGGGAATTAGATTAGGAAATGAGACACTTAAAGTAGTAAAGGAGTTTTGCTATTTAGGAAGTAAAATAACTGATGATGGTCGAAGTAGAGAAGATATAAAATGTAGACTGGCAATGGCAAGGAAAGCGTTTCTCAAGAAGAGAAATTTGTTAACATCGAATATAGATTTATGTATCAGGAAGTCGTTTATGAAAGTATTTTGTTTGGAGTGTAGCCATGTATGGAAGTGAAACATGGACGATAACTAGTTTGGACAAAAAGAGAATAGAAGCTTTCGAAATGGTGTGCTACAGAAGAATGCTGAAGATTAGATGGGTAGATCACGCAACTAATGAGGAGGTATTGAATAGGATTGGGGAGAAGAGAAGTTTGTGGCACAACTTGACTAGAAGAAGGGATCGGTTGGTAGGACATGTTTTGAGGCATCAAGGGATCACAAATTTAGCATTGGAGGGCAGCGTGGAGGGTAAAAATCGTAGAGGGAGACCAAGAGATGAATACACTAAGCAGATTCAGAAGGATGTAGGTTGCAGTAGGTACCGGGAGATGTAGCAGCTTGCACAGGATAGCGTAGCATGGAGAGCTGCATCAAACCAGTCTCAGGACTGAAGACAACAACAACACAACAACAGTTTTAAAGTGTATCAAATGTTTTCCTGGACAGGTTTTATTTCGCACATCCTGTATTTTTTCATATAATTCATTTGAGGCGTCATGAGTGAGTCCATACAAACTTTACCAACATGAGAGAGGGATGAATTCCTACATATTAGCCCATAGTAAATTCCATTAGTTAATTCTTTCTGAAACTGGTTCATTTTGCTGTTTAAAAATACAAAAGCTAAATAATAATAATAACACCTTTTCAGTGAGTTATCTCGCCGTACTGAGTTCATTCAGTGGTTATTATTCGACGAGGATTGTACGGTGGTTAAAGACATATAATACCCTGGAAAGTGTGCCAACAAATATTAAAACTTCAGTAATATTAAACTATAATTACTAAGCTGCAATGTGTACAGTATCTTACAAGGTACGGAAAAGAGAATGGACAAATTTTTATGAGCCTATGTCAGTTTGGTGGAGCACGCCCGCTGCTCGATCTATTATTTGATCTGAGGGCACAGATGTTTCTTCAGGCTGTGGCTGGAGGAGATCCCCCGTGTTTATGAATGTCTTGAGAACATCGAAATGTGAACCAAACAACTGTGCAGTATGAGCGACATGTGCATGTGGGTACGTCTAAATGTGAGACAAACATTCCTGCAGTATAAGCGACATTTGCGGGTGGGTACTGTTTTGTTGAAAGCTAGTCAATTTTCAGGAGAACGAAGACAAAAAAGGAAGCTCTATATTGCAGTGACACCGTTCTGCTAAGTATTTTACTTCGTGGGATGCGCCTGCTGAAGATGAGCGCTCGTCTCCTGTACATTGGCAATGATCACCTTTGGCAACATGGGATTGCGTCCTACGTGCAGCTATGCTGGGTAGTTACAGACAAGCGTAGGCTACCGTTATCTCCACTTACTCTACTGTTTGTTCAGTCGTGCAGCTCTAATCATCTACCCCTTGAACACATCTCGCTGAATACTCAAGGAAAAATATTGATTTTCACAAAAAGCACAAATTCGTTTTTACCAATCCATAGTGCAACTATCATAAAAAGATTCTTTATGAGTAAGTCCTTCTTGTACCCCACAAGTTACATACTTTTCCGCCATCACAAGTCAGTTAATATTCTACCCCCTGACACGACAGCAATTTCTATTAATGTTTCTCCCTACTCCGCTGACTACAATTAGTATCATCCTCTTTAAGAGTATGACTACCACTGTCATTTCTACCTTCACCTGTCATTATTCATGTTCACTTTTTCAATGCAATATTTCATTTTCTCCATTGTTATTATTATTACTATTAGTGTCATTTATACAGGATACATCGAGACTAGTAGTTTTTTTATAGTTTTGTTAGGTCATATTCACGTGTACGTAAACGTTTGTTTACATAATAAATACGAGGGATAATCAGTAGGTCTAACTTACCGTAGGTTGCTGTTTAATTGTTTAATAATATTCACTAGATAGGCCCTAGCAGTTTACTATAGGTCTCTGTTTTTTCTTTAGTATTACTAGATACCCCCGAGCACGGAAATAAGCAGCAGATCTAGCTTCTACCATACATTTTTATTGTTTTTCATTGTTGAGTGTCCTTTCGGCCAGCTAGAGTGTAGCTATTAACCTTGTGTGGCATTAGGTTTCCTGAAGTTTCTTATAATAAATCACACGTTAGCTAGATGGATAGGGACTGTGTCTGCTGTGTGAAGATGCAGGAGGAGTTGGTCACAGTCCAAACACAGCTGAAAGCTTTGTTGGCCACAGTCAACACGCTCCATAGTGCCACCTTGAGGTGCGGTTGGGATGGGGTGCCTATGGGAAGCCTCTGCTGTACTAGTTGTGCAGGGCGGGAAGTCACAGCTCTCCGTCACTGACCGACCTCAGGTGCGACCGAGCCGGCCAGCCCACTCTCACCTCAATGTGGGTGGCAGACTGTGTCAAGGTCTCGAGCCTCAAGGCGAAGGCTGCATGGCTCCTGCTAAATCCCATGCACTTTGCTAATAGATTCAGTGTGCTATCTGACGCTGGGGGTGGGGTGGGGGTGGGGGGGGGGGGGAGGGAGGCCGAGCTGAATCAGAATGCACCTTCTGCCAGGATAATGACCGCTCCTTCAGCAAGGTCCGGACAGGCACGTGGGGATAGGGGCTTGTTAGTTATTGGGAGCTCCAATGTTAGGCGGGTCGAAGAGCCCCTCAGGAACATAGCGACTAGGGCGGGGAAGAAGTCCAACGTTCACTCGGTGTGCTCCCTGGGGAGCCTTGTCCGGGATGTGGAAGGGGATCTTCCGGTGGCTATCGAGCGTGTGGGGTGCAGCCAGCTGCACATTGTGCACATGTCAGCACCAACGATGCCAGTCTTCGTGGTTCCAAGGTAATCCTTGAGTCCTTTCGACGGCTAGCTAAATTGGCGAAGGCAGACTCCATCTCTCGAGGAGTAGAAGCCAAGCTGACGATTTTCAGCATCGTACCCAGGGTGGACTGGGGTCCTGTGGTTTGTGTTTTGGAATCGAGTGGAGAATCTAAACCAGAGGCTACGTCGACTACGTGACGAAAATTGTTGTAGATTCCTTGACACAGGAAGCAGCTACATTGGTAGCACAGCACTTGTTGCGTGCGCGTGTTTTTTTTCTTTTTTTTTTACATTAGCTTCCTCTCCACGGGAACCAAACGGCTGGCCTGAAAAATTACCACTTCATAACACTGATGTGAGTGGATCAATAGCAAAAATTGTTATTACGCCTAAGCAGGCCATTCCAAAGGATTTAAATATACTAAATCTCATGTTAGTAAATTGTCGAAGAGTCTGCAGCAAGATACACGAGTTACTCCTTGAAATAAACTGTAATAATGACAACATTGTATTAGGTACCGAAAGCTGGTTAAAACTAGACGTAAATAGCAGTGAAATTTTGATCTCGGATTGGATAATGTTTAGGAAGCATAGGACTGATGCTATGGGAGGTGGTGTCTTCATTGCAGTTAAAATCTGTTTAAACGCAGGTGAGATCGATGCTGGGTCTGACTGTGAAATAGTCTGGATAACGCTGTCAATCAGACAAGGAGTGACCATTGTATTAGGATGATTTTATAGACCACCAGCGATCCGCAAAAATCGTCGCAGAACGTTTCAGGGAAAGTCTTGAGTATATGGAAAATAAATATCCAAATTATTCATTAGTTATAGGTGAAGAATTTAATCTGGCTTCTATTGACTGGGAAAATTACATGTTTATCACAGGAGGCAGAGCCGGCCGCTGCGGCCGAGTGGTTCTAGGCGCTTCAGTACGGAACCGCGTAAGAGTCGCAATTTCGAGTCCTGCCTCGGGTATGGCTGTGTGTGATGTCCTTAGATTAGTTAGGTTTGAGTAGTTCTAAGTCTAGGGGACTGATGACAATAGATGTTAAGTCCCATAGTGCTTAGAGCCATTTGAACCATTTGAACAGGAGGTGAAAGCAAAGACTCGTGTGAGGTTATTCCAGGAGCGCTCTCAACATACAACCTTTAGGATTTGGTTAGAATACCAACTAGAGATGGGAACATATTAGATACCTTGGCGACAAACAGACCTGATCTTTTTGAGGAAGTTAATCTAGAAGAAGGTATTAGCGACCATAACGTCGCTGTGGCTTCTGTCAGTGTAATTTGAAAAAAAAAAAAAAAAAAACAAAGAAACAGTGTAGAGTTTTCTTGTTTGGAAAGCAAATAAAAGTGTCATTAATGAATATCTTCATAGTCAGCTCCAAGCATAAGCATTCACCGAGGGACACAAAGATGTTGACTATCTTTGCTCGGAATTTAAAGGTATTGTACACCACTTGCTATAGAAATATGTGCGTAGCAAAACTATATGGGAGGGGATCCACCTTTGTTCAGCAAACATATTAGGATGTTGCTGAGAAAGCAGAGAATTTTGCACAATCGTTTTAAATATAGTCACTGCCCCGCTGACAAACAGAAATTATGCGAAATGAAAGCAGCTGTCAAAAGGTCAATGAGAGATTCTTTTAACAAATGTGAAAGCAACATTTTATTTGCAGATTCTAAAAATAACCCCAAAAAATTTATGAAAAAATCTATGAACGATACAAATAGTTCAGTACCTTCTCTTACTGACAGTACGGGTAAAGTAACTGATGATAGTAAACAAAAGGCCGCAATTATAACCCTAGTTTTCAAAAACTCGTTTACGATAGAGGACTGCAGCACAATTCCCCCTTTTAACCATCGAACAAACGCAAGGATGGCTGACATAGGGTTTAGTATATCTGCGAATGTAAAACAGGTAAAACCTTAGACGCCAGGAAGGCATCTGGCCAAGACGGTATCCTCGTAAGATTTTATGTTGACTTTGCTACAAATATAACAACGTTCTTATCCATCACCTATCAGAGATCATTGGAACAGCGAAAGTTCCACGGGACTGGAGAAGACCCAGGTCATAGCAGTCTATAAAGAGGGTAGAACATCGGATGAACATAATTACCGGCCAAGAATCATGGAACTTATTTTGTGCTCAGATATAATGACCTTTATAGACTCTGAGAACCTCATCTGCAGAAACCAGAACGGTTTTAGGAAACAGCGGTCATGCGAGTCACAGCTGGCCCTCTTTGTGCATGATATACAAAAGCTATAAAGTTCGGCTCCTAGGCTGATGCCACATTCCTTGACTTTCGAAAGGCGTTCCACTCAGTTCCGCACTGTCGCTTGCTCCAAAAAGTGCGCGCTTAGGGTCTATCCGATGGTATATGTGGTTGAACAGAATGTTTTATAACATACAGAGAGCATTATGTCGTCCTGAATCGGGAGACTTCAACAGAAACAAGCATGACATCAGGTGTGCCCCAGGGCAGTGCGATAGGTCCGTTGATTTTTACAATTTACATAAACGATCTGGTTGATGGTATTGACAGCGGCATTAGACTGTTTGCCGATGATGCTGTAGTCTACAGGAAAGTAGTATCACACGAAAGTTGTGAACAAATCAATGAGGATTTGCAGAAAATAAATGCGTGGTGCAATGACTGGCAGTTATCTCTGAATATTAGTAAGTGTAACCTACTGCATATAACAAAGCGAAAATAGCATGTAATGTATGAGTACAAAATACATACCCAGTCTTTGGAAGCGGTAACAGCCGTCAAGTATCTGGGTGTCACTATTCGAAATGATCTCAAATGGATCAGATTACACAAGTAACGGGTAAGGCGAACTCTAGATTGCGGTTTATTGGTAGAATCCTAAAGCGATGCCGTCCTGCAACAAAGGAAATAGCTTACAATACTATAGTTCGTCCAGTCTTAGGGTACTGTTCGTCTGTATAGGACCCTTACCAGTAGGGTCTGATTCAAGAGATTGCGAAGGTCCAAAGAAGAGAGGTAAGATTAGTGTCTGGTACATTTAGCAATCGCGAGAGCGTAAGGGGCTGCTCTCTAAATTCCAAAATCTGATGTTCACCGAGGGTGTAGAGCATATATTATTACCACAGAGGGGGTGGTGGGGGGGGGGGGGGTGGTATGGCTTTGGCTCGAACAGTGCCCTCCGCCACACACCGCTTGGTGGCCATGCGGAATATATGTGTATATATGTAGATGTAGAGGAAATAATGGTAGCAAATATTCATTTGTTTCATCAAGAGTTTTTGGAAATTATTAACTGGCTTTTAAAATAGAAAAATATCACTGCTCGCCTGCGCCATGCAGTTTTGCATTATTATTTTACTATTCCACTCCTCAGACCTCATCATCGATACCTCCATTCATATGACACCTACAGCAGGATAAAAGCCTCCTCTAAAATTTTTCAAAAATTATTGTCTGCAACTAACATGATCTTGGCAGGTTTCCACAAAAGGAAGGAGTATTCTGTAAACACTACCCGAAAGGTGGCGTCGATTTGTCGCAACGTTTCAATGAGTTTTGTATCCATCATCTTCTGGCGAAGATGAGGACTCGAACCTCCGGCTGGAGGGACTGCGCAATCAGGGACATGGCGCCTCAAACCACGCGGCCACTCGGCGCGGCTCGAAACATTTTTGAGAAAGTTTAGGCATTTGCGTAAGGACGACGAAGACAATGTAAGAGCGATTATTAAAACTGTTCTGGGTGTTGTACCGCGTCATTGTCAAAAATACTTTAATTATAAGCTATAAAACTTACGTTTCCACCTGCTACAACTGCCTTCCACAGGACAATATTGGTTTAGGTGGAGAAAATCGGTGCTTTCAGACTGTCACCAACTGCTGACAAACCGGCTAGCCCACCAACAACTTCTTTCCTTCCCTCTCGATTCATCATGACTAGCCTACTGTACTCTAGGAACAATAAATTTTCACAAATATGATATATTGACACCGATCGTTTACAATAAGTAGAGGCACCTTTCCACAGGCAAAACCAGCCTTGCCGTCAGGAAGGCTGTTGTAATGCGGTCGAAAAGTTGGTTTTACAGTTTACAATTAAAGCATGTTATTCAATGACGCGATACAGCGCTCAGAAGAATCTAATCATCGTGACACCGACCACGGAAACCTAGTAATTATGCAAAGTAATAGAGTTAGGAACTTTAAATGGGGTTTTTCCCTCTTGCACTTTCGAGTGGAAGAGGATAGGAAATGGCTGATAGTCGTACATGGTACGCTCCGCCGTGCACCATACGGTGGCTTGCGGAGCCGTATGTGTTCAAGTCTGGGAAGTCGAAAGGACTGCACAAGAGGAGAACTTTCCTGCTAGCTCTCCTACGGATAAATAGCGCTGAAAATCAACCGCAATGACAGCCGTTCTACATTTTGACACAAGAAATTACGCCAGAATCACGATAGCATCACATTCCACGCATAGTGTACGAAGGAACTGTTCGAGAACTACAAACGTCATCCGATATTTTACATTACTAAGTTCTGTCGGAAATGATAAGTCTCAGCTTGGAAACTATGGTGGGTGGACAAGCTGGCTCTAGTGTCACCATACGTGCTTTAATCCAAATACTTCATTTCTGAACCAGCTCTTGAGCCCGTCACTCACAGATTCGTTGTAAGTTGACTAGGCGGCGCGCTTTACGGTGGGTAGCAGGGGTAGCAGGTAGTGGGGCGGCTAGATCACTTGTTTGGTAGAATAACGATTTTCTCTTTTGGAACTCTCGTCGCCAGATTTGTAAAGGCCTCGTCGCTGCTGCTGTTGTGGCCGAGTTAGTGAGTTCGTGAAAGGGCTTGTGGTGAAGTACACCGCTAAGACAATTTCTCCCTGCCACTATTACACAGCTATGCTCCAGAGTCAGACAATAGGATAGGAGAACGAGGGTTCTACAACACTCCAACTCACACAAATGAATTAAAAAGCTTTACTTAATCTTTGTGACTTGCTGAATTATTAAGTCCGCAACACAGCATGTAATGTGACACAAAAAAGGCCCTCGATAGCTAAGTGCAAATGATCGTAGGTCAGCTTCGTAGTACAAAGCAAATGCAATTACAGCAATTGGCTGTTCACTTGTAAGAGTTTAATAAACGACGTTCACTGTCTAAGTCAGCCCTAGAGGATGATCTATAACCCAGTGGACGAGAGCTGCTCTTCTGTTTTCCGAGTAGGCTTCTGCCCGTTGTTGTCCGGTCATTGGCTAATTGTATTCGGCAGGCAATTAGCCGAAGCGAAGTCGTTATGTTCATCCTCAGCGCCGCCCGTGGCGCTGGTGGAACTCGCGCAAGTCGCGAGTCTCTATGGCATTGGCACCAGCTCGCATCTTTGCGCCTGTGTCTTGTTCGGACGACACAGCATTCTCCGCAAATAAGAACGAGACTTTCCTGTAGGCATAAATTGAAAGAATGATTCCTTTGTTTCATTGAGGTGACATCTGTAGTAACTACACGGCACGGACCCGTCTTCAAGACTGTGACATCAGACACCAACAGAGTGTTGGTTATCTAGCGCAGGTAGCATTTAGAAAGAAGGAGGGAAGATCATTATTCAGCATCCCGTCGGGAAAGAGGTCATCACAGACGGTGCAAAAGCTAGATTTAGTGAAGGGTGAAGGCGTAAATACGCCAAGCCTTTTCCAAGGAACCGCCCCGAAAATTGCCTTAAGCGTATTAGGAAAATTACGGAAAATCTAAATCTGGTTGGCGAGCTTGGGATTTGAACCGCCGCTCTCCCAAATGTGAGTCCAGTGAGGTAGCATTCAGAAAACTTAGCAAAGGAAAAAGCACCAAAGATATCACGCGAAAATATGCAGAGCTTCAATAGGGAAAGCAGCACTTTACCCAAGTAGTAAGAAATCCAATGCTGTGTAAATGGACTGCTGCTGATGCAGTACTGTGTCAGGGAAATAAGAGTTGTGAACATTTTGACTTCGATTGTTATGAGATGGGCGACATCTGGTCAACTGTTCCCCTAGACATCCAAAGGCAGCTTATCCGTCTGTAAAGAAGATTTTCCTTAGTAGTTTATTTTTATAAAAAAAGGAGTTAAAAAAAACGTGAAAGTGTGAAGCCACAGAATAAACAGCAGCGTCGTACATCATGTTAGTGGTGGGTTCAAATGGCTCTGAGCACTATGGGACTTAACATCTTACGTCATACGTCCCCTAGACTTAGAACTACTTAAACGTAACTAACCTAAGGACAGCACACACATCCATTCCCGAGGCAAGATTCGAACCTGCGACCGTAGCAGTCGCGCGGTTCCGGTCTAAAGCTCCTAGAAACGCTTGGCCACCGTGGCCGGCGATCATGTTAGTGTTTATACGGAAATATGTTTTATTAGTAAGTAAATAACGCTTTTCAGTCGCGAGACAAATAGTTCCCGTTACATCAGCGAAAAGAGTTACACAAGGTAACCCGGTTCCCAACAAATGCAGACGCGCACAGAGCTATGCCTGGAAAAGGCTGCACAAATTGCAAGAGATCTGTGGTGCACGTGAAGCAATTTCAAGAAGATGACTTAGGGAAATTGATACTTTTTAAGATTTACAAGGAATGGGTAGCTACGAGCTCGACCATAGCTGTGTGATTCTACGATGCCAAGATGTTTCTCCAGTCTTCCACATTATTTAAGTCAATGAACTAAATCTGAGTCCTGGAAGACTGAAGTAAGTGGAAGATCTTCGTACGAGAAATGAAGAGTGGCTTCCAACAAATGTAATTAATAATGCTACAGGCGTGTGCGAAAATGCAGTTGGGACCGTAGGAACTGTCAAGTGGTACCACACTGCAGTGTCATAAACGATTCGTTATGTTTCTACAGTTTACTACCAGTGGAAGGATTTCCACAAATTCCACCTAGTGTATAGACTGACAACTATACATCTACTGCCTCTTTTCATGTTTCAGTTGAAAGCAGGTCAAATAAAGCTATATTCAACTTATCTCGTAATTCGTTATACATGATTATACTTCTTACCTTTTGGTTCTTCTGATTAAGGAACTGTGATTATAAAACAGCACAAAGTAAATCATTTACCAGTTTCCAACAAAATCATGCAAAACCATAATTGCCCTTTCCGTAATTGCTTCAGAATTTACACACACTAGGAACACATCTGTGCAAACAGCACATCAAAAGAATGGTGTTTGTGAAACAAAACTTCTCATACGCCTAAGTGTTTACAGTGAGTAAACAATGAAATTCACTAACATTAAGCAACTGAATAATATCATAACAAACCATGTGGCGTTTTTTACTTTTGATACATGATGGAAGCTGGTGACCATCTTTCACGCTTATTGAAATGGAAAAGTTGTTTTTAACGGGTGCATTAGATGAGTTCCGTCCTACACTTGACAGCTGCGCAATATTTTATTTATCAGAGTTTTATGTATCGGAGTTTTCATCATTTGTTAAAATACCAAACATAGCCGTTTCTGATTTATTCTTGCTCGGATGTATTGATCATACCATTGCGCTCAAGAACGTGCATAAGACACGTCCTGCACCTTCTTGAATTCAGCACATTGTTCCGTTTACGTGTTCCACAATTTTCGACGCCTCTTAAAATTCCATTTTCCACTATTTAAAATTCAATTTGTGACTAATTAAATGTCAAGAGTTCAATGAGTAGTTGTATGCTTATGTTAAAAGCGGAATAATTACACGTATTATGAGGTAAGACATATTTCTTCCAACGTACTATGAGACTGTTTGTGTTCTGGAATCTTGACAGTTGCACGATGATGTATTCAGAGCTCTGGCTTCCGTAGAGCAGGCTACGGAAACAGCGTAGTCGTTGTCGGATCCTGCTTGGCAGTCTTCACGTGAGTCAGCAAGTAAGCTTACGGCCACTTTTACTCCGTGTGAGACGGGCTTTAGGCACTCACATGTATTACGATCGTATCGCCAGCGCGTCTTTTTTATTGGTAGCCGCTGGGCACTTGTTGTTCACGGATGTGCCGTCGGACGCACGTTAAAGAAGCGGGGGATTGGCGTCTCTTTTTTGTTGGGATTCTGCGGAAGACGTCGGCCGCGTCCACGAGGCGCGGACACGCCGCGGAAGCGAGCGTCGCGCAGCGAGGCGGACAGCGACGACGTTACGGCTCGTCGCCGGTGCCCGCGGGAAGGCCGGCGCGCTCTGTTAATTTGTTTGAGCCGCTGTTGCGGCTGTTTTGCGCGGAAAAGCCGTGTAGGCGAGGCAGCGCCGGCCAGGGCGGCGGCCATTCTGTGCAAATGCGCGCCCCTACATCTCCGTGAGCGATGCGCGACAGCCGCGTGCCGTACGTGCCGCTCCTCACAACGAGCGAGCTGCAGTGCCACCAGCGCCGGCCGATAAGTGTCCGGGCAGGCTTCACTCCGCTGCTAAACGTCGAGAAAGTCGTCGATTCTACTCCTGAAAATTTAACGTCCGAAACATTTACAGGAGAGTTCTCTGCAGATTCCGTCTCGTGGATCGATATAAACATCACTGACAACGTTTGAAGTGGGTAGACTGCGTAAGCTCTCCATGGAAATGCACTTCTGGAAATCAATACATGGCGCAATCCTGAAATCGTGGAAGTACTAGCCATTCTCTGTGTACAAGTGTCTTATCCTTATCGCATCCAGATCACTATGGCGGTAACAGCTGCAGACGAGACTACGCAATCTGTCGAGGGGCATGCAGGCGATCCGCCTATGAAATCCTGCCGCCGGGTGCAGGAATACTTCTGGTACAGAGTGTTGCAATACCCCAATCCATCGTACTGTCCGGCAGGGTTTCTACATGTCATCGCAACGCTGTGTTTCTATTGTCACAAATGGAGGCAGGCCCAGTCACAACATACGACAATATGTTAGAAGATAATGCACATGTGCTTTTAGAACGGCAACGGCCTTGCCGCAGTGCATACACCGGTTCCTTGAGATCACCGAAGTTAAGCGCTGTCGAGCGTGGCCGGCACTTGGATGGGTGACCATCCAGCCGCCATGCGCTGTTGCCATTTTTCGGAGTGCACTCAGCCTTCTGACGCCAATTGAGGAGCTACACGACCGAAAAGTAGCGGCTCCGGTGAAAGAAAACCATCATAACGACCGGGAGAGCGGTGTGCTGACAACACGCCCCTCCTATCCGCATCCTCAATTGAGGTTGACACGGCGGTCGGATTGTCCCGATGGGCCACTTGTGGCCTGAAGACGGAGTGCTTTTAGAACGCGAACGAAATGCCCTTGAGAAATTCCCCAGGTGGCATGTTGCAAGGTAACTTTGCCCTATATACTCATGTGCAGTTCGAATCCACTGTGTTCATCAGGTGTATTTTGAGAATCGGAAGCATGGAGACGTCTTCTAGTGCTATGTGAACGGGGATAAACAGCGTGCTGTTATCGGATTTTTAACCGCTGAAGAAGTGACTCCTAGGGACATTCGTCGTCGTTTAAAGACTTTTTATGCTGATGATACTGCTGATAGGTCTACTGTTGATCCAAGTAGTAAAATTTCGTGATTGTGAGCCTGGGAAAGTCGTAATTGTTGAAGAAACACACAGCGGACGTCCGATCACTGCCCCACACGATAGACACCGGAAACTCTTCAATCTGATTCAGAATGCTTGGCGAATCACTGAAAAGCGTATTGCAAACCACACTGGATTATTCAAGGAACCTGTCGGTTTCATTATTGACAATACTCTTCTTATTTGACAGCGCTCATGCATACGCCTCGCACTCAGCTGAAGAGGCTCTGCGAAACGTGAAGTCTGACCCCATTCCACACCCTTCCTAATCCCTCGATCTTGCACCTAGCAATTTTCATTCTTCACTCTACTCAAAAGATGCGTCCAATCATTAAACCTCAAATGATGAGGTGAAGTCAGCTATCAATTCCAGGATTCGTGAAAAGTGACGGAATAAAAAATCTTGTTATACGTCAGGAGAAATGTGTTAGTCTAAACGGTGACTTTGTTGAAAAGTAAATATATATTTTTAAGCTTAAGAATTGTACTTTTGTGTACTTTTTGCGCGATCTTTCAAATTGTTTTTTACGCTTTCTACGAGCTGGGCGTATTACTTTTCACCCTATCCTCGTCGCTAGTCGGATTGACTGTAAATGCTTGCCACTCAGCCACTACCAGGACCCGTATTTGTACTTCAATTGGTAGCAGCAGTCCTCACTACAGCAGACCCCCACGCAGTCTCGATGTCAGCTATCAGTCCAGTGTGGAGCCGAGCAGTTTCAACCTTGTGTAGCAGCAACATCAGCTAGCCACTTATCTACAAACCTTCACTAGACGCCATGGTTCCGAGTATCAAGCTCCTGTCTCCAAGTGAAGAATATACATAGCGTGTCTTTGTCTGGCGTTCTGGACGATTCCAAGGGGTCCTGGTTTTAGTGCAGAACATCTGCACACCTGACTTGATGCCCATGGCCATCACTGCGTAACCTCGACGATTGTCGTGCGAGCCTGCCCTGCGTCAGAACGACCACCTCTGCAGCCACTCTTGATGTGGCAGCACCACACCGTCTAACAAACGTACCCAATGTCGCGGGGCCAAGCACGCTACCAGGAGCAATACTGCTTAGATGACCACATGCGCCATCGACACACCGTCGACAACGCCCGTACGGAACTCATACTAGATAAAGAATGTTTGTACTGAATGAGACCGCCTCTGCAACTGTGTGGTCATCACGACTGGGTCGCGAGGAATGGAGACGCGGTTTGAGACGCCATGACACGGATTACGCGGCCCCTCCGGCCGGAGGTTGGTTCCTCCCTCGGGCATGGGTGTGTGTACGTTGTTCTCAGCAGTTTGGACCCTTCGGAATTCACACACATTTGAACATTTTTGTCATTACGACTGTCCATCATGCATGGGACCTGAGTTCGATTCCTGGTATTGCCAGAGAGTTTTCTTTGGTGGGAGAACTGGTACTGGGTGCACTCCGCCTCTTGGCAACAACTCGGGAGTTACTCGACCGACTGGTGGCGTTTGTAAGGTCAAGAAACTTGAAGACTTCCAAGAGAGCAGTGTGCTAACCACATGCCCCTCCATACCGCGTCCGACGACGCCACTGGCAGAGAATGACATGGCGGTCAGTCAGGCCCGATTGTCACGTCAAGGACCATACCGCCGAACTTTATATTGAATGACCCCTCCTGATTCCGCATTCGCAGTGGTACTGGGAGAACACAACACACAGTCTCACAAACACCATTCTGGCGCAGAAGCACACCTGCTCGCTTGAAGTGGTGTCTGGATTGCCAGTACTGTTAAAGAGTGGCTTCCATGGAAGAGCTAGAAAACAATCGTACGCCAGTATCCCAAATAGCTTAGTCTGCTTCTTAAATGCATGTTTATGTTTGTTGTGTCATGCAATGAGCGAAGTAGACTGCAACAAAGCCGGCCGCGGTGGCCGAGCGGCTCTAGGTGCTTCAGTCCGGAACCGCGCAACTGCTACGGTCGCGGGTTCGAATCGTGCTTTGGGCATGGACGTGTGTGATGTCGTTAGGCTAGTAAGGTTTCAAATGGTTCAAATGGCTCTGAACACTATGGGACTTAATATCTGAGGTCATCAGTCCCCTATAACTTTGAACTACTTAAACCTAACTAACCTAAGGACATCACACACATCCATTGCCGAGGCAGTATTCGACCCTTCGACCGTACCAGTCACGCGGTTCCGGACTGCAGCGCCTAGAACCGCGTGGCCACCACGGTCGGCTTAGTTAGGTTTAAGTAGTTCTAAGTTCTAGGGGACTGATGACAGCATATGTTAAGTCCCATAGTGTTCGGAGGCATTTGAACCATTTTGAACCGCAACAAAACTGCAATACGTGTTTGCCGAAAGAGACATCAGGCGCATTTTTTGTGGTGTTATGGTAGTTTTTTTTCAGTTTCTTTTAGGCATTGTGTAGAAGGAATATCTCGTGTCGTGTGTTAACGTGACAGTCATTGTCGATGGAAAAGACTTATTTCTTTCTTGTTAAATTGCGTATGAGGAATTTTTGTTACCATTGTGCAGAGTAATCCAAAATTTGTCAGACGCATTATCTGCTTTAATGTTAACACTGGCAAGAAAACACTAAGGATGAACGGTGATGCAGTAGCGGCTGATTAACGCTTCTGCACGGCATTGGCTGGTGGACAGCGCTGTGTAGGCGGGCGTACAAGTCGGGCACGTTTAACACGCCTTCACTGAGCCTCTTGAAGGTATTAGGACTGTTGCTACGTAGCTTGCTCTCGGTCAGTAAATAACAGCAACAGACACCCAAAGATTGGAAAAACATTTATCCGTAATGTCTTGCCTTAAGTCTTCACCCTGTATCTTGCGCCATTCCGCTTTGTCTGCTGCCACCAACACAAATCAGTTGCAGAAATTATAGTGGCAATTCTTCGTGTGTGTTTCCTACCTTCGTAATACATGTAATTAAATCGAATATCATATTGGACTCCTAAACCTTTGTCCACATAAAAATCAAAGAGATAAATCTGAGACATATTTCGTAATATTTAATACATTTATTAATTTAAAGTGATATCGCAATCCGTGTAACCTACCTAGAAACCTTCTAATTTTGAGTAAATGTTCTACATAAACCATGAAATAAAATGCTAAGTTTGCTTCTGTGAGAAAGAAGAGAATGCATTCATGCTGTCATACTGATACAATTGAGATACTTCGTAGCAATCACAGGAGGGTTACTATTACGGCATTTTTTAACAAGTCAATACTCTGCAGTCTTGTGTGAATGTACTCAATTCGTCAGAAAATTTATGCTGTGTCTAAGTACAAAAAACAATGCTTTTCGATACTCTACAATGACTTGAAATTTCCCTTCCGGCTACAAAATGATTATATGGGCAACTTAGGAAACACAGTGCACGAAGTACTAAAAGTATCAGGAAGATACTGCCGAAAGTGTTTAGATCTTCCACCTTAAACACAAAGAGTAATAGAGAAACTGTATCTACAAAATAACCAATAATAAAAAGTCATGATTATGAAGTAAAAGATCTAAGGAAGACAGGCATGACAGTAAATACGCTGTGTAGAATGTTGTAGTGGCAGCATTTTCCAATAATTCCGAGAAAAGTAATGACTGGGGCCCTAGAGTACGCATCTGACTGTGTGAATACGTTGCCCCGTTGTGGTCGCTTTTGAACTCCAGAGAATATTAACTGTTAAAAAAAAATCGTAATTCGACAATTTTTAATGAAAACTGCATACAACACCTAAATAATTTCAATTTTACTTCATTTTACTCTCACGTTCAGGAGAAAAGAAAAAAAAACTGAACACCTTGAACGACTAGATATAGGATACGTACTTTAGTAACTTCTGCAAAAATGATTAGTATTTGAATCATTTCGGCCCGCGGGTTCAAGGTCAACATCGATAATAGGGCTGAACACAACCTACCGATAAAATTTGCCTGCGGCTCTCGTTGTCATTGTGATCCGAAGGTAATGGATCAGTGTGACTTGAGCAGACCTGCTGGACGCCCCGCAGACGTATGCCCGAACCGTACGGTCAAATCAGTGGCTTTCAAAGAGGGCGCGTTATTGTCATGAGAGAATGTGACGCATCCATCCGGGAAACTGCTGCTCGTGTGGGACGAAGTGTTTCGGCAGTGCAACGCGTGTGTGCAGAATTGTTCACGGAAGGGCGTAGAACACGTCGAGAAGGATCAGTTCACACCACCCAGACCACCCACCGAGATGACCGACACTTCATCCGAATGGAATTGCAGGAGAGATCTACGTCCTCCGTGGCTTTGGTGCATCAGTGGAACAGCGTAACATATCGTACACTATCAAGGGTGTCAGTCCGTCGCCGTTTATCACGTCTATGTGACGTGGCGTCGTCTATTTCTCCGCATACCTTTGACGAATGTGCAGAAACATGCAAGACGGCTTCAGTGTATGGAACGACGTCACGGGGGACAGGAATGGCATCAGATAGTGTTTTCTGAAGAATCCAGGCTCCATTTGTTCGAAAATTATGGTCGCATTTTGGTTCGCCGTAGACAGAGGGAAAGGCCTCACGGTGACTGCAGTCACGCAAGACAAACAGCGCCAACTCAGGCCTTACGGTGCGGGGAGCTGTTGGGTACAACCGCAAATCACAGTTGGTTCCTATCCAGGGCACTGTGACCTACGTGAATGACATCCAGCGACCCTTTCTCTGGAACACCCCAGACACCAATTTTTAGCAAGACAGTGCACTACCACATGTTACTGCACGAATACGTGATTTCTTGGTGTCACAGGATATCAGTCTTTTGACCTGGCCCGCCACCAATCGAAAATGTGTGGGGTGACGCAATGCCAATCACAACATATGAACTTTGGGAGCAAGTGTATTCAATATGGATGGCTGTACCACAGGACGCTATTTGCGCCTCATCGTTGTAGATGTCATCAAGCATGGAAAAAGTTGTCAGGCCCCCTGGCGACCCCTGTGCCTATGGTGGAACAGGACACACACTGAACCGAAGTGACTGACATGCTAATCACCTCTGCAGAATATACTTTTGTACATGTCCAGTGAATATGAACGTCCTATGTCTAGTTCAAAAATGGTTGAAATGGCTCTGAGCACTATGGGACTTAACTTCTGAGGTCATCAGTCCCCTAGAACTTAGAGCTATTTAAACCTAACTAACCTATGGACATCACACACATCCATGCGCGAGGCAGGATTCGAACCTGCGACCGTAGCGGTCGCGCGGTTCCAGACTGTAGCGCCTAGAACCGCTCGGCCCCTATTGCTAGTCATTCAAGACGTTCTGTTCCTTCTGAAAATGACTGTCGTTGAATTTGTAACAGAAAACAACAACTACTGGAAACAAATAAAAGTTATATTCTTTAAAGGAAATTATAGGCACTGCGCCTCGTTGTTTATTCTCACACATAATTACACGAAGTTCTAGTACATACGGAAGTTGCTTTTATTTCCGAAAGAAGGAGATACAATGGCAGTAGTTAAAAGTAAATTTAAAATTAAAAGTATGAAACTTCTATAAGGAGGCAAAAATGACAACACAAAACATGTCTCAGAGTTGACGCGATCCACTACCCAAAAATGTACCACTACTGCATATTAACCGCTGTCTTTTAAAAATCAATATTAACTGCAATAATGCTAGCTTGGTGTAACCAGAAATACAACTCAAAATGGATACAAATCTACGACTGACGAGTACATAATTTAAATAACCTTTTGTGGCAATGTGGGCTGTGGGTCTGTGCAGTGCTGCTTCTTAGGTGATTGCTCCGCGTCTCCGCCACCTCGCTCCGTCATCCGGCTGTTGCCTTCTCCAGATCTCGAAACTGACGACTAGAAAGCTCTTTGACAACTACATGAAATAAGCTTTTCTTAGAAATATTTAAAAAAATTAGCCCTTCTCTCTTCACTCGTAGCCATTTGAAAGTAATATCATTCCTCACTTATAGTTGAAATTAATACTTTGCCGGAGAATAATAGAAAAGCATGTAACCCGACTGTCACAAGGTGTGGCACCCTCATAAGCCACTACAGAGCCCATTAGAGACAGCCGCTATGCAAAACACTCGGCGATCCTGCCGTCACGCAGGGTGGAATACTCTGATGTGTCACGTGACTGCTAATTCGACAGACATGGTACTGGACGTAGGCGTTACAGTCGAACGAGGGATGGAAAAGTCACGTTACATCAGAGCATTAACTCTCAGCTGAAACGTGGGCGTGACGCACTTAGTATTTCATCTCCTAGATGCCACAGGCAACGGAATTTTCATGTCCAACCCCTTCAGACGGACTTGTCACCCCCTCTGTTGTGACAAAAACGACACCACCACCAGGGGCAGAGGCTGTGTGAAACACAGTGTTGAACACAGAAATCACTGTCGACTAACGGGAACTGGTCAACGGCCTTAAAAACGGGAACCAACTCTCTTTATGAGGTACAGAAGCCACCGCCCCATAAAGTGTGCTTCTATTCGCCGGAAGTCGCCAGCCATAGAGATAACATTGACTGCAGGTACAAATGACGTTTGCAGAGTGGTGAAAGATCGACCGACTGTTGAGTGAGAGTACACGTTGATGCAAGCCAGCTGCAAGGTACAAGTTCATCGAGTAATAGCTGAGGAGATGAATCCTTTTCAATCCTAGATGGACGTACATAGGAACAAAGACTGATCGCTTGCACAGATGGTGACAAGAACACCGGTGAAACGGGCAGCCAGTTACGAGTGGCTGGTAACGAGTTGATCGAGTGAACGGCTGACCAGAAGTGAAGTCCAGGATGCTGAATTGATGGTCATAAGGCGCGATAAATCCGTGCAGAGAGTACAGACAAATTCGAGTTCATAATAATCTTATGGCACGTCGACAAAGGCTTCATGGACTAAGCGAGAGAGTTACTGACAAGCGGCCGACCACTGTGTTTATCAGTGGTGTTCGTACAGTGTCAGTGACCAAGATCACCACACATGACGGTAGTGCCCTCCATGTGATAGTGTGCCAGCTCCATGATTTTATTACATGGAGAGTCATCTTTTTTTAAATATAAAAATAATTCAAACCGTTTTTCTTGCGCTAATGTGTGCTCTTTTTTTTAGGAAATGTTTCATCTTGTCTGTGAAAGATGTAACAAAACGCGGTGTTGCTGTTGAGGTCTTCAGTCCAAAGACTGGTTTGATGCAGCTCTCGATATTACTATATCCTGTGCAAGCCACTTCATCTCCGAGTAACTACTGCAACTTCACCTCACGGCTGTCAATGACTGAGGAAACTCTGGTGACTCCACGGTACGTCACGGGCATCCAGCGTCCTCATGTGTTGTGTGGTGCCGTTATTCAACAGGACAATACTCACCCAGACGTGGCATGTATCTCTATGAACTGTCATGTTGTTGTTGTGGTCTTCAGTCTTGAGACTGCTTTGATGCAGCTCTCCATGCTACTCTATCCTGTGCAGGCCTCTTCATCTCCCAGTACCTACTGCAGCTTTCATCCTTCTGAATCTGCTTAGTGTATTCATCTCTTGGTCTCTCTCTACGATTTCTGCCCTTCACGCTTCCCCCTAATATTAAACTGGTGATCCCTTGATGCCTCAGAACGTGTCCTACCAATCGATCCCTTCTTCTAGTCAAGTTGCTCCACAAATTCCTCTTCTCCCCAATTATATTCCGTACCTCCTCATTAGTTACGCGATCTACCCATATAAACTGCAGCATTCTTCTGTAGCACCACATTTCAAAAACTTCTAACCTCTTCTTGTCTAAACTGCTTATCGTCCATGTTTTACTTCCATACATGGCTATACTGTACACAAATACTTTCAGAAAAGACTCCCTGATAGTTAAATCTATACTCGATGTTAACAAATTTCACTTCTTCAAAAACGATTTCCTTGCCGTAGCCCGTCTACATCAGTTATTTTAATCCACAAATTTACTCATCTACTGTTTTAAGTGTCTCACTCCTAATCTGATTCCCTCAACATCGCCTCATTTAATTCGACTACATTCCATTACTTTCGTTTTCCTTTTGTTAATGCCTATCTTATATTCTCCTTTCAAGATACTGTCCATTCCTTTTAACTGCTATTCCAAGTCCTTTGCTGTTTCTGACAGAATTGCAATGCCGTCGGCAAACCTCAATATTTAATTCCTACTCCAGATTTCTTTTTTGTTTCCTTTTCTGCTTTCGCAATATACAGATTGGATAACATAAGGTAAAGGCTACAGCCCTGACTCACTTCCTCTCAACAACTGCTTCCCCTTCGCGCCCCTCGACTCTTATATCTGCTATCTGGTTTCTGTACAAATTGTAAATAGCCTTTCGTTACCTGCATTTTACCCCAGCCATCTTCAAAATTTGAATGAGAGTATACCAGTCAACATTGTCAAAAGCTTTTTCTAAGTCTACAGATGCTAGGAACGTAGGTTGCCTTTCCCTAACCTCTCCTCTAATATAACTCATAGTGTCAGTATTGCCTCGCGTGTTCCTGAATTTCTAGGGAATCCATACTGCTCTTCCCAGATGTCGACTATTACCAGATTTTCCATTAGTCTGTATAGCTGCGTGTTAGTATTTTGCAACCGTGACTCATTAAACTGATAGTTCGCCAATTTTCACACCTGTTAGTACCTTCTTTCTTTGATTATGGAATTATATTCTTCTTGGAGTCTGAGGGTATTTCGCATGTCTCATACATCTGGCTCACCGGATGGAAGGGTATGTACAGTGAATTCATATCAAAGATGTCAGAGAAATCAGCCTGTCGCTCAAATGAATCGGAGGTATGAAATATCATATGTTCCTATAAAAGAAAATGTAAGATGGTTACCCAGCAACTAATGCACCGCATTTTTTTCTCAGGCGAAAACAATGCTACGAATGCAAAACATTATGTATGTATTATTTGAAGTCTTCTGAAATCGTGGTAAGTTTGCGTCACTCCTGGCAGCGTAGATCCGGGACAATGCGAGTTCAGTGTGCTAGCCACTCATTCGTGGAAGACATTTTGAGAACGATGAGGAGGTGATTCACACAGTGAAGCACTGACTCCGCTACCAGGACAAGGATTGGTACCGACAAGCATACACGCCCCTGTTTCGCACTGGAGGAAGGCCACAGAAAGGGATGGAGAGTACGTGGAAAAATAGGGTGTGTAGATAAAACGCCATTCTTTCGTGTGTGTAATACTCATTAAGTTCAATAAAGAATCGTTGAAGAAGAAAATGCGGTTCATTACTTTCTAGGCAACGCTCGTAATAGAGAAGTGTGTCTGCTCCCAGTAAAGTGTATCTATTTTGTTTGTCTTCTTTTAAGAGAGCAGACGTAGTATATGTCCTAGAATAATCTTTTGATTTACAATTAAATATGTTGAAATGGGTTATATTCATGTTTTATTGTAGAAGACATGCACATTTATTAAGTGGTACATGATTTACGCTATGTAACAGCGAGCGCAGCAAATCATGGTAAGAAGATGCATCGTGCCAAATACACTTCTCGTTCTGCTGTTGGATTCAGTCTTCTGTAAGCAAAGTGAGTGCCTGAGATTATTTGCCGATCATTTAACAGTAACTTGCCATCATTTTGAGTAAGGAGAAAATTCGGATGAGTAGTGGGGCAACCTATGTACGAGGCACGCAGCATTGTTGAAAAAATTAATTCAAGATGGCGGCGATGACGTCATCCAAGATGGCCGCATGCAGACTTGACAACAGTGCATGCCGTCATCCAAGATGGCGGTGTTTGACGAGAAAATAGGCCAATTGAGCTAAAAAATTGCGGAAAGTTTGAATTTTGGCGGGAAAATAGACCAATTGTGCTATGCCCACTAACCTAAGCCTCCAGAAAAAAAACGGGAAGTTTGAATTCCAACAGGATAATGTATGCAAAAACTGTACTTTTCTTTTTTATTATTCATTATCATTTATTAACATTTATTGTCATTTATTATTATGTATTATGATACATTATTATTTATTATCATTCATTATTATTTATTTTTATTGGCCTGCCTCCACTAGAAAATACCCTCCAAATTCAAATTCCAACACAATGATGGGTGCAAAACCTAACTTATGTTTATTATTCATTATCATTTATTAACATTCATTGTTATTTATTATCGTTCATTACCATTTATTATTAATATTATTTATTATTATAGGCCTACCTCCACTAGAAAATTGCGCTAAATTCCAACACGATAATGTCTCAAAAACAGTACTTCTATTTATTATTATCATTTATTATTTATTTAAGATGTCCGATTTTCTCAGTGAGAAAGCTATTTTCCTTGCATCCATTACAAAAATCTATCACAAGTTCAAATCCCAACACCATAATCGATCACATGTACTAACTTTCACCGTCACTTACTTTTTTCACTGGTAGCCTATCAGAACCACGTGAAATAATATACTGCACTCGTAGTAACGTGAGTCATGTCCTTTGATTTTGTAGGGGGGAAGGGACTGATGACTTTATTTCAAGCAGTACGGTCATCACTTGTTCTCCAACACAATCAGCCAACATCTTTGATATCGCAGTGCAGTCGCCACGACATCTGCGCTCCAACTGAATTAGTTCAAATCCTCGCCACCTCCTGGCAAGTGCACGGAGACACTGCCGACGCCTGTGACATGAGGCGGCCGGCCGCTCGTGCTGGACTGCCGGTGCACTGGAGATGAGCACAGCGACCACTCCCATGTCATAAACATGTTTTTGAAGCATGTTAGTCGAAGCAGAGAGGATGTAAAATGTAGGCTGGCAATGGAAAGGAAAGCGTTTCTGAAGAATAGAAATTTGTTAACATCGCGTATTGATTTAAGTGTCAGGAAGTCGTTTCTGAACGTATTTGTGTGCCATGAATGGAAGTGTAACATGGACAATAAATAGTTTAGACAAGAAGAGAATAGAAGCTTTAGAAATGTGGTGCTACGAGAGAATGCTGAAGATTAGATGGGTAGATCACATAACTAATGAGGGAGTATTGAACAGAATTGAGGAGAAGAGGAGTTTGTGGCTCAACTTGACTAGAAGAAGGGATTGGTTGGTAGGACATCTTCTGAGGCATCAAGGGATCACCAATTTAGTACTGGAGGGCTGCGTGGAGGGTAAAAATCGTAGAGGGAGGCCAAGAGATGAATACACTAAGCAGATTCAGAAGGATGTGGGTTGCAGTAGGTACTGGGAGATGAAGAACCTTGAACAGGATATAGTAGCATGGAGAGCTGCATCAAACCAATCTCAGGACTGAAGACAACAACAACAACAACAACAACAATACATTCGATTCTTATCATGAAACGCGACTGTGTTTGACAGGTAGCTCGAAGTAAGCTTTGTAATTTAAAGCAGTATTTACCGCCTATGAAGCAAAGAATGACCATGTTGCCTTGATTATACTCTGGTATCTAGTGAAGATGTTTTGTTATGTTATGTTTCCTGCAGTTTATACTGAAGTTCATGAGCTATGATTTTGTTTCTTCTTTCTTCCATAAGTCGCTGAGAACGTAACTGCTGGTCTTTTGGTATCAGTCGAAAGACCACCCCCATCGGCACTGTTTGAAAAAGAAAACGAAACGTATGAAATGTTAGGCTTTAACGTTAGATGGACAGTGAGGTTACTAAATGCAAGACTGCTTGACCCTAACAGTGAACTACATTTGCAACGATTCTATTAGAGGAACTACCCCAGCATTCACTTTAAGTTACTCCGTGGAACCACAAGACAGCTTCAGAGTTTGTCCCGTAGAATATGGCTATAAATTTTCACACTTTGTTGCCAGTAAATAATACTTAACGATAGTCTGTTAGCATGCGCCTGCATACGCTCATAGGCATGACGTAAAGCACATCCGTGGGAAGCCTCTTGTATTGTTCATCTGAAGGTCAGTCGTGTTTAATTTTGCCACGTTGTTGACGAGGAACTGCCGACTGGGTCTCCTTGACATTTACCAACACTCTTGGCTTCTGGTTCTTCCGTGACACGAGATTCCGGGATTACAATGCGAGTCAAACAAATGGACTCAAAAATGGCTGCACTCCCTGCACCGTAAACTCAGAATGAATGAACTACATGTAATATGGAGGTGGATGTTTGGTAGTTCCCTCATTACATCGCTGAACCTCTCATGAAGTTTGAAGTTATCACTGCTTAGTCTTCCGTGCGTACACTCTGCCGGTTTTCTCTTGTGACGGCTTCTAAAAGAAGCTATTTATATGCTTCTTCTAACAATGTTTCATGAACTAAAAGGCTGCATCACAGTTAAGGTGACAACAACTATGTAGAAATGTTTCAGGAGCTGTGCGACTGGTTCAGCTACCAGTCGGATATTATCCGTGAAGTAGAACATCTATAAACTTATACGTCAGGGTAGTTACACTCTAGGTTGATAATTCTCACACGAAGTATATCACAAGATATGATTATACGAAACTGAGTCCATACTTTTGCAACATACTGTCTTATTAATCAACCCATCTGCACTACCCAGCCGTCACTCGAGGACAGGGCTGACTGAAGAAAGACCTTTTGTACCAACTGCACATCCTCGTGGTTCTGAGAACTAAGTTGTTTCCAAAAGGTCTGTGCAGACGATCGTTATTGTTTAACAAAGCTGCAATGTCCACGACCAGTGTCATGTTTCATCTTGTAGGCAGCACATTAATTATGAATTTGGCCTACAGTGCATTTACGAGTTACACGACTCACATTCATCAGGTCTCTCGGTGTGAGTATCTGAGAAGTGGAAAGAATTCAGTGATTATTTCATTTAAATCTGATACATCAGAATGACAACTATATGAACACTATAGTGCTTAAATGTTAATGACAATCGCGTTCTAATCAAATGTCAAATATAAGACTGACTGTGCAGACACTCTTCAGTGTAATACTTAAGGAAAGCTAATGCCTCCTTACAATCCACTCTGTTATAAGCAGAATACAGAATATGTTCTAACAGATTTAGACTAAAAGTGTAGTTATCGACATAAAAACCGACCAGGCGATAGCAGCGACACCTGGCGAGGACTGACTGCTAGTCAGACTCACGCATGGCGCATGTGGGGTGCTGTCAGTGCGTAGAATGGAGAAGGCGAGCAGTGTACCTGAGTTTGACCGAGAGCACATTGTGATGGCTCGGCACCAGCATTACGGACAGTGCAGGACGTGTCGTGTGATCGAAGAGTGCTGTGGTGAGTGTCTTGAGCACGCGGCGAAACCAAGATGAAATGACGTCCAGACGTCGTGGGATTGGGCAGCCACCCCTCATTACAGCTGTCTGACGACGTAGGCTGGGTAGACTGGTAAAACAGGACAGGTCACGAGCTGCAGCGGAACTAACATATTTTAATGTTGGGCAGAGTGCACACGGTGCACTGAACACTCCTAACGATGGACCTCTGCAGCCGACGACCCATGAATGTGCTAATGTTAACACCGCGACGTCGGCAACTACGACTGTAAGGGGGACGTGAGCATCGGCACTCCAAGCTGGCCAGTGGCAGAGCGATACATGGTCGGATGAATCCCGATATCTTCTTTATCTAGCCGATGCGAGGGCACGAATCCAGCGACTTCCACAGGAACAGTTCCTTAATGTATGTACTGTGGGACGGAAGGAAGCTGGTGGGAACCAGAGATGCTCATGCCAGGCACAATAACATATCACGTATACCACTTCATGGCGGTCATTTTTCGACAAGATTATGTGCCAGGTCGCAAGGCCAGGACTGTGATGGTGTGGTTCAAGTAACGCAGTGGAAAGTTCGAGTTGATGTGCTGGTCCCTCAACTCGCCTTATCTAAACTCGATCGAACACATCTAGTATGTAAGCGAACCTGGCGTCACAGCTCAATTTAGTGACTTGTGTGTGCAGATGTGGTGCCAACTCCCTCCAGCGATCTACCAAGGCCTCATTGCTTCCATTCCAAGACGTGTCATCGCTATAATCCATGCCAAAGGTAGACATGCCGGATGTTAGGTGCGGGTCATAGTGTTCTGGCTGATCAGAGTATGTTTGTTATCAAGACATTGTGTTGCTTTCCAAGGTAACTCTGTACAACATGATAGCCTACATGTTACTAGTCTAGTTTCGAAGCGAATTCGAACATGGTGATCGGGCTCGTTTACACTTTTCTGTTGCGGTACGTTCACGCAGTATTTTGCATTGCCACCATAACTACAGCTCAGTCAAAGAAGTTAAGACTGCATTAGTTGGAAACGCAATCTAAAGTAATGAAGGGACAGGAGAATAAATGATGGAAACTGCTTAAAAAGCTCTTCGAATCTAATGAATCTCAGGCAGAACGAATTAATTGTATGAAAGCAACGGCTGATGAGGATAAGAAATTCCTAAAGGCAAGAACAAGGAATAATGGCCGGCCGCGGTGGTCTCGCGGTTATAGGCGCGCAGTCTGGAACCGTGCGACTGCTACGGTCGCAGGTTCGAATCCTGCCTCGGGCATAGATGTGTGTGATGTCCTTAGGTTAGTTAGGTTTAAGTAGTTTAAGTTCAAGGGGACTGATGACCACAGCAGTTGAGTCCCATAGTGCTCAGAGCCATTTGAACCATTTGAAGGAATAATGTGGCTAGGCTTACTTCGGTTGTCATCTTTAATGTTCAGCCAAAAGTGAGGTTTACACGTGGTAACTCTGCCATCCTCTTACGTTCCGCCAAATTTCCTCTTCTGTTGCCTATCATCTTGTAACTCCTCCTTTCTGTCAATCTCCTCTCTCTAACTAGTCCTTCCAAAGCTTCTGTTCTCAAGCACTCTCATCTAACCAAAGTCCTTTCCTCTTCTTCTACCTCTGCGCTATAATCTGCAGCAGCATGATGAAGACGTTGAAAATTGCCTTTATATTTACGATACACTCAATCAAAAAGAAATGAAGAATGGGTCTATTGGTTTAAATGTAAAAGGTGGGTTGGCTACGAATGTCCCGCAGGAACCATTTTTTTTTTTTTTTTTTTTTTTTTTTTTTTGCATGCATGAATGGTAACTCGGACATCGATGATGAACAGGCCTCTAATTTGCATTAAAATTTCTAGGTGGGCTATATTATGCCAAAAGCTGGGCGTTCGCCTAAAAGTTTTTTCGTTGACAGTAAAATTTTTACATGTTACCATATTACCATGCTATAAATGAGTCTGTAATTTTATTTACTGCCAATGAAACGTATTTTGAAAACATAAGTTGAATATTTTTTACTTGTAATTCTATTCCACGCCATGCTTATAAGTGTCCCCACAGATGAGTAAACTTACCCCATTCCGAAACACTGTTACGCACTCGACTTCCACCGATATAAAATTAGTTTGCACTCTTAAATGTAATATTGAGTTAGATGTATATATACCAAGTTATACTCTAATAACGGTGTAATAACACTAAACAATATTAAACACGATAAACCTAACGAAAATGATTTAAAGAATTCCAAAATGAAATCTGCATAACTGTGCCCAGGTCACCCCTATCATCGTAATCGACACATTTTTCTACTACTCTTACGGCCTTCAAGTATTTATACAAATTACATTTAACCATAATGACGTAAGCTTGCTTTGTACTATTTCCTGAGGAAACAGAAATGTGAGTGACGAAACGGGGTATATCGAGTATATCCATTGTCAAACGCCAAATTACCAAATTTCTCAAAGAGGTCTCATCTAACCCTTAAACATACTGTCGCAGATGTTGTCGTATTAAGGCGCTTCATTAAGTATGGTGTATCAGTTTTTCATATAAGCTTGTAGTTATTTATAATTTTCAAAACTAAACGCTTTGCAGTGTTTAAATTTTGCTTTTTTAAGAGATTGTAGTCATATGTTCAGCCATTATATGATAGATATAAAACTCTATATAGTGGACATTTCTAAAATTTAATGACATTATCTCTGAATGAGCAATGTGGCCATTTTTAGTAAGAAAGGTAGTATCATATTTTTTCCTATTATTGTATCACCTGTTGGCAGGGCAAAGTTTCCATCTTGTGATAGTAAAAGAGTAAGACAATTAATACACACTAGTAAAGGCAAAGAGCTGAAGAGAAGTCCATGTGGAACACCAAGCCTGATACTTTCAAATTCGTACTCGATAGGCATAGAATAGATGCAAAAGGTTTCCTGTAATACGAAAACCATTCGGTGGTGCTTTAACCCTTTAAGTATCCGGGTACATAAACCATATGTGTATCGTTGTAATTACAAGGTAAAATTTTTGTTCTCCTGATTCACTGGTATCAATATTTAATTACTGATAACTAATTGTAGACTTAGAAACTCATAATAAATTGAGCAATTGTACTCTTTACTTTGCACAAAGAGTGCATTCTGACATTTGTTTTATTGTTATTCTGGAAAAAAATCTTTTGTTACTTAAGGGGCTCTGGAAAGGTCCAAAATCATGAAATGTTCTATTTTAATTTTTAAAAATATATACAGACCTCCCCATTCAACTGATACATAATTTATTCAGTTCAGAAGACTACAACCATTTTTAAAATACACTCCTGGAAATTGAAATAAGAACACCGTGAATTCATTGTCCCAGGAAGGGGAAACTTTATTGACACATTCCTGGGGTCAGATACATCACATGAT
The DNA here is from genome assembly GCF_023897955.1 of Schistocerca gregaria. Lineage (NCBI taxonomy): Eukaryota > Metazoa > Arthropoda > Insecta > Orthoptera > Acrididae > Schistocerca > Schistocerca gregaria. Next base: position 372,639,340 of record NC_064924.1, read on the forward strand.
CACACTGACAGAACCACAGGCACATAGACACAGGCATCAGAGCATGCACAATGTCGGCACTAGTACATTGTACATCCACCTTTGCAGCAATGCAGGCTGCTATTCTCCCATGGAGACGATCGTAGAGATGCTGGATGTAGTCCTGTGGAACGGCTTGCCATGCCATTTCCACCTGGCGCCTCAGTTGGACCAGCGTTCGTGCTGGACGTGCAGACCGCGTGAGACGACGCTTCATCCAGTCCCAAACATGCTCAATGGGGGACAGATCCGGAGATCTTGCTGGCCAGGGTAGTTGACTTACACCTTCTAGAGCACGTTGGGTGGCACGGGATACATGCGGACGTGCATTGTCCTGTTGGAACAGCAAGTTCCCTTGCCGGTCTAGGAATGGTAGAACGATGGGTTCGATGACGGTTTGGATGTACCGTGCACTATTCAGTGTCCCCTCGACGATCACCAGAGGTGTACGGCCAGTGTAGGAGATCGCTCCCCACACCATGATGCCGGGTGTTGGCCCTGTGTGCCTCGGTCGTATGCAGTCCTGATTGTGGCGCTCACCTGCACGGCGCCAAACACGCAAACGACCATCATTGGCACCAAGGCAGAAGCGACTCTCATCGCTGAAGACGACACGTCTCCATTCGTCCCTCCATTCACACCTGTCGCGACACCACTGGAGGCGGGCTGCACGATGTTGGGGCGTGAGCGGAAGACGGCCTAACGGTGTGCGGGACTGTAGCCCAGCTTGATGGAGACGGTTGCGAATGGTCCTCGCCGATACCCCAGGAGCAACAGTGTCCCTAATTTGCTGGGAAGTGGCGGTGCGGTCCCCTACGGCACTGCGTAGGATCCTACGGTCTTGGCGTGCATCCGTGCGTCGCTGCGGTCCGGTCCCAGGTCGACGGGCATGTGGACCTTCCGCCGACCACTGGCGACAACATCGATGTACTGTGGAGACCTCACGCCCCACGTGTTGAGCAATTCGGCGGTACGTCCACCCGGCCTCCCGCATGCCCACTATACGCCCTCGCTCAAAGTCCGTTAACTGCACATACGGTTCACGTCCACGCTGTCGCGGCATGCTACCAGTGTTAAAAACTGCGATGGAGCTCCGTATGCCACGGCAAACTGGCTGACACTGACGGCGGCGGTGCACAAATGCTGCGCAGCTAGCGCCATTCGACGGCCAACACCGCGGTTCCTGGTGTGTCCGCTGTGCCGTGCGTGTGATCATTGCTTGTACAGTCCTCTCGCAATGTCCGGAGCTAGTATGGTGGGTCTGACACACCGGTGTCAATGTGTTTTTTTCCATTTCCAGGAGTGTACATTCTGCATGTGCGTGACCCACTGTGGCGCCATTATACTGCTGTCAAATGCTGTACTCATGAATGTACATACTCATCTCGTAGGAAATAAGTGTTATAGAAGTGGTTTGGCTATCTGTGATAGTTCGATATATATCGCCGGCTCAATTGTCGTGTGTTTGATGTTTATTTACTCCTTTGTAATCCTGAAAATATTCGTAGTGAATTCTGTTCATTGACGTCGCTGTTTTATTCAGTGATAATCATGGGTAGACGTAAAAGACTAGAAATCCTCTGAAGGCTTTTAAGAAAAGAAGAAATATTGGGAAGCCAAAAATAGGTGTTATTACTGTAAACAGTAAAGACGATAACCAAGTGTGTGAACCTAAGCTTGCTGGTACACCTGTTCATTGCAATGAAAGTGAGAAAGGAAATACTTCGCAGAGAAAGCTTGGTTTAGTTAGTGAAAAAGTATCAATGTTTTGTAGGCGAATCGGATGTGAATGAAATATTTGATATGTCAGTTCTCGACGGAATTTTTGCAAACTATGTAAGATGTATTCAGTCTAATGAAGTCGGTCTGGAACTCTCTATAATAAATCACGTAGGACTTGCCAGTGAAATTGATCTGAAGTATGTGTTCATACATGACCACCATTTGGAACGATGTTGTAATAACTCCAAATGACGAAAATGGCAACAACATCTCAGAACATATCATCAGATTTGTTTACGCGTTGCGTACAACTTGTAAGGGTGCTACTCCAGCTGCCGTTTTCTGTGGCGTGATGAATCTTCCAAGTTCCCCTGGGAAGTTTACGAACTATAACAGATTTATAGGATCTCAAGTAGAAGATGTATGCATAGAATCTTTGAAGAAAGCTGTGGAAGAGGCAGTAAAAGGTAACACCGGTAATAGAGACTTGACTGCGGTATTCCATGGTACCTGACGTAAACGGGACACGCATCTCTTCATGGTATAGTATCTGCCACCACTACGTATATAGAGAAAGTTTTAGATGTATCAGTAATATATAAATACTGTAGGTGTCTACAAAAAAATAAACGTACACATGAAAATAATTGCACAGCTAATTATAGCGGCAGTAGTGGAGGAATGGAAGTGGCTGGTGTTGCTAGTGCATTTCAATGTTCTGTTGCACGTGATAAAGTGTCATATGGACCTGAAGCGCTATGGTGATGATGTTGTACTGCATAAATCTGAATGTATTGGACATGTACAGCAACGAATGGGTTCAAGATTTCAGCTACTGAAAGCTTCGTACAAAAAACAAAGACTCAGTGATGGTGAACGGTTGGGTGGGAATGGAAGGGAAGGTTAACTACAGGTGTAAATGACAAAATACAAAACTATTATGGAACGCCTATTAAGCAAAACACACACCGTGTTGATGAAATGAAGAAGGCTGTTCTGGCTCTTTTTTCTCATATTTTTTCAACCGATGAACGTCCCTATCAATGCTTATGTCTCAAAGGAGAAAACAGTTGACGTAAGTACAACAAGGTTAGTATACACTCAAAATCTGCCTGATGCGGTAATGGAGGTGATAAAAACTGTTTTCAGAGACTTAGCAGCACGTGAACTGTTAAAAAAGTGTGCTCCTGGAAAAACTCAAAATACCAGTGAAAGTGTAAATAGTTTTATATGGCCAAGGAGCCCCAAAACTATGGTTGTTGGAATATAAACACCTCATTTTGGTGTGCATGATGCTGTTGCTACTTTCAATGATGGAAACGTAAGGCGCAAAGCATTTCGGTATTTGGGAATGAAGATAGGTTTCAACATGGTTCGAATGATACTTGCTTTAGACAAAGAACGTCTTTGTACTGTTGACAGGGCTGTAAATAACGTAGAAATACTAGCCAGAGTAAACAGGAGGAGGACAAAGAGGAAGCTGGAGAAGGAGTTTGCAGAAGAGGAAGATAATCCATTCTATGGATCTGAAATGCACTGAAAAGGTAATCCAAACTTTGTCGCTCGATTCCCAAAAGTTTTAATTTTTCATACAAATTATATGTTGCCTCAGGATCTACCAAACCAATTTGCTTCAGATTTTCAGGAAATGTTATGCAGTACCTTCTGCGTAACTTAACACAGGTTTCCAAAAGCCGGCATGTCGCTGAATATATAAACATAACATGGCACAAAACGTTGTGGTAGTTTCATTACAGTAAATAAAATTAATTTTTAAGAAATGAATTCATTTTTTTTAAAATACTGTGTTAAGTTGTAGCCAATACTCCAATACATAACCTGTAAAAATTTCAACTTCCTAACTCAAATACTTTCTGAGAAACATGTAACTCATAAGCGCTATTTTGACATTGGAAAGATAGTACTTTCCGAAGTCCCTTGAAGGGTTAGTATTTGCGTGGTGAGATAGTTCACATAATATAGAATTGTAGCTACGTCACAATACTACCAATGATATCTTACGGTTTATTCCTTCTAAGAAAGGCATGTGTAAGTACATCGAAATTTATTTTGTAAATCCAGAAAGTCTGTCACCAAGCATGTTCTTCTCTTCTGGCTGTGTTTGAATCTACTGTTCACAACCTTCTCAAAAAATTTTGAAAATGCAGATAACAGGCTGATGGCACATGTAGTTATTTTTACTATTAATCTCTTTTTTTTTAAACGAAAGTGTATTTAATCTGGGAAACTACAAAGAGATTCAATGCATACATCTTGTATTAAGAAAATCAGGTGAATAATACAGACATTTTTACGAATACTGTATAACCCACAGGCGGCCAAGCTTTTGGCTCGTGAGCCATGCTGAGGCACAAGTGTCATAGCCCTCAACCTCGCTGCACATGCACACTGCCCCCACAGCCATACCACGATGAGGGTGGAGAAGGGGAAACAGCGGATGTACCGCATTTAAATGCAATGTAGTCGCGCTGCTTACAACTTGGTTTTATGTTTCACATTTCTCAACAACACTGATCACACACAAAAGAAATGTTCAGTATTAATTAATTATTTTTGGCGCAATGACGACATAACGTAATTTTTATGTGATACCACCGCCGGAAAATGGAGAAATGCAGATAATTTCACTCATTTTCCCGCTCAGGTTGCCACATAATCATAAGTTATTTAGTTTCATAACCAAAAAAAGTCTTTCACATAAATACGTTGATCGAAATATTTTGGTATTTACTTAAGTTGAATTAAGTCAGGAGATGCTGGGAAAACTAGATGAGGCAGTGGGACACTGAAAGTAATAGATGAGCTTCCATATTTGGGCAGAAAAATCATTGACGATGGCCGAAGTTTAGAGAAAATGAAGTGGAGACAGTCAGTAGCAAGAAAAGCTAATATAAATACCTGTATGTAAGGATAAATATTATGAAAGTTTTTCGGCCGGGGGTGGCTTCAGTCTGGAACCGCGCGACCGCTACGGCCGCAGGTTCAAATCCAGCCTCGGTCGTGGATGTGTATGATGTGCTTAGGTTAGTTAGGTTTAAGGAGTTCTGAGTTCTAGGGGACTGATGACCTCTCAAGTTAAGTCCCATAGTGCTCAGAGCCATTTGAACGATTATGAAAGTTTGGACAAAAATATGGGAGCAAAGACACGACACATTACCATAAATAATACTGTCCAGGAAACTCGCTGGCATTCAGAAAGGCTTTCAGTCGTCTGGGAAAGTATTATATGGCTTTCAAGAGAATGTTACGCGATTCGTCCTGCAAAATAGTGGCAGGTTCAGGTAAGTATGATGGAGTTGGATAGCGATCCCGCATCCTTCTCTGGAAAGTAGGCCACAAAGGGCCAAAAATATTGATATTTTTTGTCTCTGATAGCCACAGTACGTACGACATCAGTGTTCGTGTCATAGTCGATGAAAACTGTGTGAACAGGCGCATGGAACACAGCTTCACCAGTGCGGAACAATCGTTGTACCATGGGATGGATGCGATCAGGCAAAATGAGCACACAATCCTAGGCACAAATGCGACCGCTCAGGGTAAATATGGGACATATGGAATAGCAAGAAAAGGCTGTCCATATCACCACCGAATCTCCGCCATGTTTCACTCTTGGGACGCTGGATACAGTGTGAAACAGGACTCATCCGACCAAATAATTCTCTTCCATTGATCCATCGCCCTGGTTTAATGGCTTCGGTACCACGATTTCCTATTTCGTGCATTTGCATAACTGAGGAGCAGTTGTGGAATTATGGCTGGCGCTGCAATTCCCTGCTTATGAAGCTCGATTCTTGTTGTTTTATTACTGGCAGGGTTCACGAGTGCGACATTCAGTTCTGCAGTTAACTTTGCTACAGTGGTCCTCTTAGTTCTCGTCGGAATCCTCTTCAATGACCATCTGTCACGAGCGATCAATACACGCATTCGCCAGCGTTGTGATTTAGCGGATGATGTTTTCTTCACTCTCTTTGTCTGGGGTATATATATTTCATACGGTGCCTCTGGAAACATGAAGCACTTCTTCTACCTTGGTTGCAGAAGCACCTACAGTTCGACCACGTTCGAATTCACTTAGCTCCGACATACTGCACTCACAGCCAGACATAACACTGTTCTGACCGCGTCTGACACTTGCGAAGCATTGAGGAGTTGCATATGCCCCGTTCGTGATAAAATACAACAGCGCAACCTGCAGGCCTTGTTAGCATCTGCATTTCTCGCGATTCCTCGATAGTTTTGTCCAGCCCTTGCATTTGTCTGGAGAGTAGTGAAACCTGCAGGCTGAACAGTTCAGATAAGAAGAGAAGTTTTTGAAACTGGTCTACATATAAATGCTAAATACTGGATGGGAAAGTGTACCTGTGTCGACGTTTGATTGATTACTATAGATGACTCACAAGGGCTTCGTACAAACTACCCGTCACAGTTTTGATTCATATCGATAAGACGACGACTAATACTTCAACATATGTAATCCGGAAAACGTAACACCCATACTCTTTTCGAGACAATCGAGTTTGCAAAATTTTACGCGTGCATGGTCGCAAATATAGAAAGAAACCGCAGCCGAGCGAGTAAGGACTGTCGTTTTAAAAAAGTGTCAGGTCTTTGCATCGAATCTCTCTGCCAGCACTTATTTTTCTTTTTTTCATTCTCACGTAACTCTAACACTAGATTTATTATGACACAATAACTTTCAGTAAAATCAGGATATTCATTTTATTTATATTATTGTAGCTACATTAGTGACAACCTATAGAACAGTGCATGAATCAGGATGATACTGATCATGGGAATATCCAAAACAGTAACGAACACCAAATTTTTGTGTGGTTTGTTCAATGTGTCTAAAACACACTTGGCTTACATTCATAAACATTTCTCCGTCATCACACATTTTCGTGGTGCGCCAAGCATATGTGCTGAGAGTATTATGTGGGAATGAAGAGAACAAAGTCAACCTGCAGCGGAATTCGAGCCACAGACCATGGGTGTATGAAATTAGGAGGCTCTTAGTTGCTCGGCTGTGAAATCACTTATTACTAGGACCGTACGAAGCATATAAGCATACCTAAAATTTTCAAACAAGATTTTTTTCTGAAACTATTGAGAGTTGCGTCTTGTTTATTTTTTTTTTTTTTTACATATTTTGAACTCCTAGTCGCGCCGCGCAGAGTGGCCGCGCGGTTAGAGGTACGATGTCACTGGCTGCGCAGCCCCTCCCGTCGGAGGTCTGAACCCTCCCTTGGGCACGGCTTTGTGTGTTGTCCTTAGCTTTGAGTTAGCTCAAGTAGTGTGTAAGTCTAGGGACCGATGACCTCAGCAGTTTGGTCCCTTAGTAATTGACACACATTTGAACATTTGAACTCCTAGTCATACCCTAAACACTATGTCATTATGAATCAAATCCTTGAGGGGAGTTCGTACGGTCACCTTGATAGCTCTCAAGCAGTCCTTTATTGTCTTTCGACTAAAGGCATCACGTACAGAAGGGATGTATTCTGTCCATAGACATACGAGGGGCGTTGGAAAAGTCCGTGCAAAGTCCGAAAGATGGCGCCACCGGCGAGTATCTAGGTGATGTTTAGTTATTAGCGTCTTTTAAATGAACGCACACCAAGTTTCAGCCATACTGGTCTCTTTCTTTGCGTTTGGAATTCGTGTGAATCAATGAAGTCAAGTGATTGTCAAAAAAGGGACGAAAAAGTATTTCGTGTGGTGATTAAACATTACTTTATGAAAGGCCAAATGCCACAGGAGACTAAAGAGAAGCTTGATAAACATTACTGTGACTCTGCACCTCGGATTAGAATAGTTTATAAGTGGTTTCAAAATTTTCGGAGCGGCCATATGGGCATAAGTGATGCTGACCGTTCTGGACGCCCTGCGGAGGTTACGACTCCAGAAATCATTGATAAAATCCATGATATGGTGATGGATGAGGGAAGCATTAAGGTTCGTGAGATTGCTAGTGCTGTGGGCATCTTGAATGAACGGGTACATAATATTTTTCATAAACATTTGGACATGAGAAAGCTATCCGCAAGATGGGTTCCGCGATTGCTCACACTTGGCCAAAAACGGAATCGTGTGAAGTGTTGGAAGGAAGGTTTGCAGCTGTTCAGGAAGAATCCACAGGACTTCAAGCGTCGTTTCATCACTGTGGATGAAATATGGATACATTACTATACTCCTGAGACCAAAAATAGAAACTAATCAATGGGTTACCAAGGGAGAATCTGCACCAAAAAAGGCGAAGACAAATCCTTCGGCAGGAAAGGTTATGGCGACTGTCTTTTGGGATCCGCAAGTGATAATCCTCATGGACTATCTGGAAAAGGGCAAAAGTATTACAGGTGCATATTAATCATCGTCATTGGACTGTTTTAAAACCGAACTGCAAGAAAAACGCCGGTGATTGGACCGCAAAAAAGCCCTTTTCCATCACGACAATGCACCAGCATACACCTCAGCTGTTGTGGTAGCAAAATTAATAGAAATAGAGTTCCAACACGTTTCATATCCCCCCTATTCTCCCTTGGGCTACTATTTCTTCCCCGATTTGGAGAAATGGCTGGCGGGACAAAGATTTTATTCTAACCAGGAGGTGATTGCAGCAACTAATAGCTGTTTTGCAGACTTGGACAATTCCTATTGTTTGGAAGGGATCAAAAAATTAGAACAGCGTTGGACGAAGTGTATAAGTCTCAAAGGAGACTATGTCGAAAAATAAAAAAGGTTTATTCCAAACAAGTAAGAAGTTTTTATTTTTACACGGACTTTTCAAACGCCCCTCGTATGTGTGCAGTAACTGTGTGGGTTACATGCTGGCAGTAACACTGCGAGTGCGGAATCAGAAAAGCTCTGTAATAACGTCCTTCACACCGCAAGTCTTCTGCATAGAATCTGGAGTGTGTGGTCACCCAGGCACTAGACAACGATTGCTGCCTAAGTCTAACACCCAGCTGTATGCTCCGCTAGCGGCAGTGAGTGTGTTCGCAAGGCGATCGTGCTTGCCTCTGCGGGGAAAATGTGTACGGGTCCACCGCTCATGGTCTAGTGACTAGTGTCGTTGCCTCTGGATCACTGAGTCCCGGGTTCGATTCCCGGCCAAGTTGGGGATTTTCTCTACCCGGGGACTGGGTGTTTGTCCTCATCATTTCGTCATCATCATTCGTGATAGTTGCAAGATTGGGTTGAGCTAAAAATTGGACTGTGTAAAAATTGGGACGTCGTACGGGCGCTGATGACCGTGCAGTTGAGCGCCCCACAACCCCAATATCATCATCAAAATGTGTAGGGTGCGGCGGCTGCTCCAATGAGAAAAAAATGGTTCCAATGGCTCTGAGCACTATGAGACTTAACATCTCTGGTCATCAGTCCCCTAGAACTTAGAACTACTTAAACCTAACTAACCTAAGGACATCACACAGATCCATGCCAAAGCCAGGATTCGAACCTGCGACCGTAGTAGCAGAGCGGTTCCGGAGTGAAGCGTCTAGAACCGCTCTGCCACCGCGGCCGGCGCTCCAGTGAGAGTTAGGCCCTTGTGGAGTGCGTCACAGTGACCGTGATCAGCAGACCTGGAGCGGCGCACAGATGCTGTGTTGAACTCGAGACGCTTGGAGACGGCTGCAGGGCTGGATGAAGCTATTGACTGAATCGGGCCTAGTCATCGATTATGCGGTGTCTAGGAAACCTGCATTTCGAATCGCTAGACGACATTCAAACAAATCGTATTATTGAGTTTTTATTGTAATAAGATAAATGACAGTACTTTGAGAATTACATAGACCCGTCGCAAGCAAAGGGTGACAGACCAAATAAGAAATCACTTTAGTATATACAATTCCTATAATGCTATACCGGTGCCTAATCATGATTCTGCTGTAGAACTGGGCAGCGACGCGTCAGGCGTGTTGCTTATGTTCTGTTCGCATAGAGGCCACCGCTGTCGCGTTGTCGTCCTGGAGAGGGGTTGGTCAGCTGACGTCTTGTCACAACCCTGTCTGCTCTGTCGTTTCCTACTGGCGTGCCGGCACTTGACTTTACGCCGTAATAGAAGGCACACTATAGAAAGCATTCCCTTGACACTCGAAACCATCAGGTCTAGCGAAGGGTTGTAAACCAGAGGCTAGCTAGTGGCGCTGCTAAGGGGTTGGTGGTGCAAAACCCCAGACTTTAGTGGCAGCTGGCATGGAGACGGCGGAAGCTGTATTCAAACGACCCGAAGCATTCACAGTACGAATACAATTGCTGCTAAGCGCTGCAAGGCGAGTACTTGAATTCGCTCTGCCCGACTTTGTTGTGACACGGCTCCACCTGTGACCACGTAAGTGACCATGGAAGCGCAGCCACGGCAAGCAGAAACTCAGCCTACCACTGTGGCAGACTGTGGTCTTGCTGTGTGCTGTGCCAGTAAGATTCTAGCACCTTCCAGCAGCATTTCAGAGCAGCTCGCCTGTGCGTTCAACAGATTGCGAAGTCTGGGTCGTGACTGTTGCCAGAACGAAACTGTTGAGCCCTTATTACACGTAATTTCGGCTTAAAATTCTCTGTTGTATCTGGACTTTCTATAGGTACTGTACTACTGACTTCATGTTAATACATAGATGGGTTGAATAAAAAGTAGTGCCAACAACAGAAATTGTTGACAGACGTTTAAGTCCTTAGTGTAAACGCCCGTATCTCGACACCTTCCCCCACACTGATGGATGGCATTGTACACCGGCAGCGCTTTAAACTGTCTCGATGCCTCGCAAGGACCGCCCTATGGCAAGGCTGGTGCCCTCTCTCGCGTTGGGTGCCGCATGCAATGACAGAGGAGCAACAGTGGCATCGTAATGAACTTGTATAGCACTTGCTCAATCGCTGCCACATGGAGTGTTAAGGCTTCCTTGAAAGTATCGTCGCTATGTACGAAACCTGGGCTGTCGTACGAACTACGATTAAAGCGGCAACCCAACCAATGGAAACGCCCTGGTTCTCCTCACCCATAGAGCATACGTTGTGTAACAGCTGGTACCAAAGTGCTGGTTATTGTGGCTTACGATATCCATGGGTCAATCCTGATCACGTTATACTGCAGGGGCCGACGGTCACTGCAATTTACTACTGCAGTTGCTTGCGACGTCACCTTCGTCCCACACTAAGATGAAAGTGATGGCGCCTTCTGAGCTGCATCCCTTCACCCTTCACGAAAACGCAGAATGCCACAAGGCGAACCCCGTGCAGGAGCTCGTTTCCTACTGGCGTGCCACCTCCTCCGTGGGGATGGGAGACATCGGAACATCCACGGTATTCATCTGATATGAAATATTTTTACCAAAATGAAGGAACCTCTTCGTGGTATATGATACAACACAAGAGAACACATCATCCGTGCCATAGGGCGGACCTTGCAAAATATCGACAAAGATAGTGTGCGATACCATTCTCATCGTATATTGTAGATGTAATAACAGTACCAACTTCGGACGTTTATGGTTTGTCAGGATCCTATACCGTTACATGTAGAGATATTTGCTATTATTTTTAACGTTTGGGAGGCAACTTATCGAGTTGTTTAATCACAGTGACTGTCTTGCAGCTGCCTCTGGTTTCGCTCAGGTAGAACATTAAAGTAATCGTTCACCGCCCCAATGTTTTGAATAAATTGTGATTGTTGTTAGTAGGTGTGAGCGGTGAGACAGGAGAAGCGGTTGGCAGTCCGCGGTTGGCAGACAGGGCTGTGTCGTGTGGGCCGTGAAGTCGGATTGAGGCCGTGAGCAGGCCGGCACTATTCGGTAAGAGCTGTTAATCTCTTTGGTATATGAGTATTCGCGCCGAATTATTTAGTTTGGGAGTTTCAAGATGTCGTATAGTGGCACACGGGGTATTAATTAATTATGAATATTTCCTATGATTTGTGTTTTCGAAAATAAATCGTACCACTCAGGTTCCGCTAACAATACTGTTCCTCATTTCAACCGTCATCGTCCACTTCCCGAGATTATCAACCACTGGATTATAATGTATCTTAATGTAACTGTGGGAAACAGCAGGATCGACGTAAAGTAGCACGCACCCGACTGTCGTGTTACAGGTTGTACTAGTCATGGATGTCATATGTGGATAACTGACGAATTAGTGAATTGGCCGAGTCAGACAGTTTGCTTTCAGATATGAAGAAAATCTGTTCTGAAAAATTTCAGTTTTTAAACTATGGATTGGTGAGTTTCCAACGAATCATGGCGTATTTAATGTTATTCGCAGTTTCTTATTTTAGACAACCTGAAGTTCTTTTACGTGTAGACGTAGCATGTCCACATAGGGGACAGGCGTACAACATTACTCGTGTCATCATCGTTCGTAAAGGAGGTGACTGTTTTTCCGATCTAGAGAGGACCTTCCATCTATTAAGGGATATAAGGCAACAAACACTCTGCTTTATTTCCTATGTTTCTAATACGTTTCTTAATGGTAAGTCTTTTTTTTCTAATGAAATCCAAGAAAGTTTGCCTGATTCAGTCCGAGTAATACTTTCACTGAACGATGGAAGACGTGTTTGTATAGTTTTCCTTGGATAAAATGTTGCTCGACTTTTTTTTACCCTTTTACAAGCAGCGAAACTCATTGCAGTTTATCATGAATGTTCATTGCATTGATGTCGGTGTAATACATCAACGTGTCATTAGCGAAGGAAGCAACGGTAACTGATTACAGCTCTGGTACCCCTAATAAATGTATTATATGTAATGTATGAAAGCTCTTGTATGCTACCGGTTCTCTGTGGGAGTCGCACTCTGAGGCACGCACAACGTATACAGGGTGTTCGGAAATTTCCGTTCAGAACTTTTAGCAACTTGTAGAGGGGAGTTAGTAAATAATACTCTGAGCCGGAGCCCATCTCCGGAAAAGTACTGTTTCAGTGCTACAACCATTTGAAAATATGCCTGTAACGAGACCGCTTTTACAAGTACAAATGAGACGACACAGCGACTTTACTGGTCTCATACAGATATGATTTTATGTATATGGACTGAAGTGGCGAGTGCAAAGTTGTACCAAGGCCGGGAATGGAACCCGGGTATCCAGCTTACTAGGCAGGTGCGCTAGCCACTGAGCCACATCGGCACAGCGGTTCGCACAAATGCACTGATTACTCTGGCACGCCTCCCTCCTCGATCCAAATTCACACTGCCGCCCCAGTCTACTATACATTCCCCCTTACTTTTACAAGTAATTGGTTAGGCGTGGCCTAGTACTCACTCGTTTCACAACTGCACTCATTAGTAGCCAAAGAAATCGTTCGTATAATCATGGACGGGTTCTTTTCAACGTGATACAGTACGGCGTCTTCCAGTTCCGGTGTGCGGTATCTCCTTGGAACACTACAGTCACGCTGGCTGACAGTGAAGGTACCCTTTCTCGAAGCAGGTGCGTAATTCCGGCAAAAAGTGTATGCGACGGAGTAGATCGTTTTGGAGAACGATCTTGATAAAGGCATCGAACAGCTCTTCCATTACCGCGAGCTGCGCCTTTCAGAAGAATTATATCGATGTAATCTGTAAACGTGTATGCAGCCATGTTGGTCTGACACTCACAGACACTTGAATGGGGCTCGAACCTGGTTAGAGAGGTAGAACAGACGCCAAATGATATCAGCTGATCCGACTTAACCACCGCTCACCATGACTAACCTGTTGCATACCTGTCTAGCTAACATGTTTTCTAACGACACCAGCACAGAAACGATACTTTTCCGGGCATTTGTTCCGATTTAGACAATGGTGTACTCACGCCTACAAGTCCTAGAAGTTTGTTCAAATGGCTCTGAGCACTATGCGACTTAACTTCTGAGGTCATCAGTCGCCTAGAACGTAGAACTAATTAAACCTAACTAACCTAAGGACATCACACACATCCATGCCCGATGCACGATTCGAACCTGCGACCGCAGCGGTCGCTCGGCTCCAGACTGTAGCGCCTAGAAGTTTGTAATGAGAGTTTACGAACACCCTGCTTTTATAGTCAGCAGAGTCCGCCCCGATAGCTAAATGGTCTGCATGACGAACTGCCGTCGTAAGGGGCCCAGGTTCGTTCCCGGCTGGGTCGGGGATTTTCTCCGCTCAGGGACTGGGTGTTGTGTTGTCTTCATCATCATTTCATACCCATTCGGCGCACAGGTCGCCAAATGTGGCGTCGAATGTAATAAGGTCTGCCCCGTAAGGGGTCTCCCGGCCAATGACGCCAAATGTTCGTTTCCATTTCCATAGTCAGCAGAAATGGCAACCATGTTTAAATGACATGTTTAAGGTATCATTTCGCTCTGCTCACATCATATGCCGACAAGTTAAGTCATCTCAAAATTTTTTTGGAATACAACAGCGGTATCTGGCCGCCTCGTTCACTTTAATTTCCTAAGACCGGTGAGCAGCTTCTACTCTTTGACATATAACTTCATAGCCGTTTACTATTATGTTTAGTTCTACAGCAATTAATTATGTCTATTGGAATGAATGGGATATTAGTAGCAATCTCCAATATCGACAGTGCTGCCAGACTAGGAAAAGAACTGACTTGTGTACCTGCTTGTGCGCCGATGACCACGCTGTTTAGCGCCCGTAAACCTCAAACACACACACACACACACACACACACACTTGTGTACCTGCTCGAATGCCACTAGATTTTTTATCATTTTTCTTGTATTGTTGATGACCTGCTTCTCGGCTGCTTCACCCAGGTATCAATCTGGGATGTTGGTAGACACATGGTGAAATTTCCTCAGCACTTCGTTCTGTAGAGACTGCATCCTCTGTAAATGACTCTGTGCTGCATTTCCCCATGATAACAAGCGTCGCCCAACACAGGTGAAAAGTCTGTGGATGAAGAGGCTGTAGTTGGTTGACATACACAACTCCTTGCTGAATAGTGCCACAAGTCTTTGGGTGGTCTTATTTCGAACTCCCTGCACTTGCCAATGACATTTAAGTTTCTAATCAATGATGACTCCAGAATATTTGGTCAAGGTGGTGCACTGAGTGGACTCGCCGAGCACCTGGACTCCTGGAAGAGATAGTCTATGAATTTTCGTGTTAATCATCGCCTGGATCTTGGTTTCACTGACAGCGGCAGACAGCTAGAGCGCACAGCAAACTACCATGTCGGGCGATATAGAACGTATAGAAAAATGGAGGAAGATTAAGTTTTAGAGTCCCTTCCATGATGAGGTCACTGGAGGACAAGCTCGGATATGGCAAGTATGGTGACGGTCACGTGGACCTGTACTAGGGTACGAACCAATCGTATACAAGACGAGAGACACAGCTCGTCACTGTTCAGTTGATGTTGTGTGTTACAACACATCACACCCAATTTTTAGGCTGTAACAGCTCCTTGTGAATAAATTTCCCTGTGTATTGCAGTTAAAGGTAACACGCGGTACCATACACTGGACTCGCAACGAAGGAGCAGTGTTCATATCCCTGTTCGATCGTTCAACTCTTGATTTTCCTACCTTCTTATATCTCTTAAGGTGAATGCCGATATCGTTCCCCAGACTAGGTCCTGGCTCATTTCCTCACCCATCTTTCCCTAACCGCTGGCTTTACTACGTCTATAGTAACATAACGCATGTTGTGTCAAACCATTGCCTCCCCTTGTCCGGAAACTACATGTAAATGACAGCACAGGGGAAAGCAAGTAATCGATTGCCGCTTGGAAGTGGACTGACTTAATTAGCGCGAAAAGTTTGGAAAGGGCTTGAAGATGAAGATGTAGAGGAAGCTGTGAAGATGGAGTCTTCTCCTGAAATCTGCTATATCCGGCCGGAGCCAGCCCGGCTGATTAATGGAACGCCAGCGGAGGGCACAATGAAGACGCCCCGCCGTCTTATCTTGATCAGACGCCGCCGCCCGCGTCGCCAGTACCGAATTTAAATACCGGCTTTCCTGCCTGCACACATGCGTTGGTCCGGCGCGCCTATCTGCCGCCTGTGCCCACACGAAAGAATGGCAACTGCTTCTGGGAATTATTTGGCAAAGGTTCCTTTTCAACAGATGTTATCTGTCTTTGCGACTTGATGCCGGCACTCACGTACGTCTGGACATATAATGTCTCTCTTCCTTCTCACGCTCAGTTTTGTTATTTTTTGTATCTTTTCTTGCACTTCTCTATTTCACTCCTTCCTTTGATTTTTGTTCTTAGCAGTTTCCCCTTATTTAGTGTTCTTTATGCAAACGAATTTCTTTTGGGCAGACTTTTGCCTTACAAACTTCTTCGAAACTCTAAGCAACAAGTCCAATTTCTCTTAATTCTTTATTGTTATACAAACATGAAAACTTCTTCAGACTTCCTGAAGTATCCCGTACTGAGAAAATGGAAGGAGCGATCTATATTTAACTCGAAAAACTTTTTATAGCCAAGATTGTATTAATTAATGTTTATATGTGATGACTCGTTTCGACAGTTGAAACTGTCTTCTGATCGCTAACGATGTAAGTTGTCTTAAAATGATTTTTATTTTCAGACACTATCACATCTGTGTTTGTTTAGAACTGGTTTCGATGTCTCATACAGCTATTCTCAGATCTACGTGCAGTGTAAGGGAATCGTGCATGGTCACCAACTGCATTAAATAAAATTGCTCTATAAATTGCTTCTTTCGACGAGGTATTCATCCGTACAACATTGTTACTCCAAGTAACTAAGTCATACTTTCGCCTACCCTTTACGAAACCAGAAGGAGCTACCACGGAACTGGCGTCTCTTGCTCCACAAGGTGAGTTTCTAGTAGACAAATTCTTCGATAGGAGAATTTCAAAACCATCTGAAATATTTCAGGCCCAGGTTAAAAATCTCAACAGCCGTGCGTGTGACGTTGACGAAGTGTTACAATCCAACGCCAGCGTCGCCTTGTTAAAAGGTGGCAGATTACGCTCAGTGATTTGCGAAGTGCAGTCCTCTCAAAGTCTGCGCTTGGTTCGAATTCAGTCTCTTGTCAGTGGTGAGTGAGCCCTGTCCACTTACAAGTCTAATTTTCATATTGTCGTCGAGGCTAACATAATAATAGGCATAACAGGAGTATATAAAATCCTACGACTCAAGGTCTACCTTTCTTCGGTGCAAATGGATTTGGGCTCCATCTAATAGATTTCATGCCTGCTCACAAAATGCGGTTCTTGTGATCGATTGCCGGCAAAATTATGCCATCAGGTAAGTATACTTAAACCAGATGAAACACTCAATGGACGCTTTAGACCAAAGAACTGCAGGCGTAACACTGTGAACATTGACCACGCTCAAGTTTAGAGGACGCTTGTCGGGCAACAGTGTTACGGGAAGCCACGGTGGATGACCAGAGCTACAGTACAGAGAAATGTTATACGTTCTGTGTTGTTATCATTCAAGTCTTCCCAGAGCCGTTCAGTTTTCCTTTTTCCAATCGTTGCCTGAGTGACTTGAGTCAAAGGCCAAAGTGATGGCTTCCCAAAGGAAACGACCGACTTTTCCCCCTCCTTTCCCGTTCTAATCTTGTGCTCTGTCGCTAATGATGTATCGATGACACGCTAAACCCCAATCTTTCGCTCCTTCCTTGATATATAGGAGTGTTACATCCGTAATGGTATTCTCTAAGCCATCAGAGGATGGATCTTAATATTTTTTGAGTGCCACTCAGGACCTATGGCCGGTTTTCCGGCGTGCACTGTATCCATATGACTCTGACATGAAGATGTTGCTATTTCTGGTATTATTTTTTCTTCTTTTCCTCTTCGAAGCACTGTATTACAGAAACATTATACATATACTTGACGCCTCTGTCTCACAGGCGAGGTGCCTATTTAAGAGGAACACCGTGCCAAACTCGGCAGTCAGTGGGTTCTTACTCTTAATGTCGATGTCTAAAAGAATTATGGAAAACTTGAGCATTTTATCAGAAGACAGGCGGCTTGAAAACAAAGACAGTTTTCTTCAGTCATGTCACTGCGAAAGACTCCGAGGAAACAAGCTTACTTTTATGTTTCCGAACTCGTCATACTGCTGAATTCCCTACGTCGCGAACGTGCTTACTTTTGCAAGCATCTATGGACAATAATACGATTTGTCTGACACTTTAATTGAAGTATTCTGGAGTTTTTAAAGACACGTAACGTGTATCCACAGGACATGTGGCCTGTAATGGAAGAAGTGTCATGATGATCACTCCATTGGCAAAAGATTCCGGAATATGATTACGAAGGCTTCCCCGGCGTAATAATTGATAATATTTTTCTCGGGTGTGCAGCCAGATCATAACGTCATCTTGACACAATATTTCTGCGGTCCAACTGGCTGCCATCTTCAGATGAGAGTGCTAGTACACGATCTCGCAGCAACTGACTTTTCAGCGCAAGCGGCGGCTCCTATATAGGCCACAGAAGGCCAACGTGAGCACGAGAAGGTGCCGTAACTTCCCTCTAGCGCAAGTAAATACACCACGCCGCCAGTGGTGGAAACAGGCGGAAGATTTCAGTTCGATTACACCATGGTCAGACAGACATTCCGAAATCAGAGACTGCATTGTAAGGTGTATCCAGGAGCAGACACAGACTCAGATCACAGTATAGTAGTGACGAACAGTAGGCTGAAGTTAAAGACATTAGTCAATACGGAGTAGTCAATGCGCAAAGCGGAAGTACTAAGGAATGACGAGATATGGTTGAAGCTCTCTAAGGCTGTAGATACAGCAATAACGAATAGCTCAGTAGACAGCAGAGCTGAAGACGAATGAACAGCACTAATGAGGGACATCACAGAAACTGGGAAGGAAAACATAGGCACAAAGAAGGTAACTGCGAAGAATCCATGGGCAACAGAAGAAATACTACAATTGATCGACGAAAGGAGGAAGTAAAAAAAAATGTTCCGGGAAACTCAGGAATACAAAAATACGAGTCCCTGAGGAATGAAATAAATGGGAAGCGCAGGGAAGCTAAGACGAAATGGATGCAGGAAGAATTTGATGACATAGGAAAAGAAATGATTGTCAGAAGGACAGACTCAGAATCCAGGGAAGTCAAAACAACCTTCAGTAACATTAAAAGCAAGGGTGATAATATTACGGGTGTAACGGGAATTCCACTGTCAATTGCAGAGGAGAGAGCGGATGGGTGGCAAGGATACATTGAAAGCCTCTATGAGAGGTGAATATTTGTCTGATATGATAGAAGAAGAAGCAGGAGTCGATTTAGAAAAGATAGGGGATCCATTATTAGCATCAAAATTCAAAAGAGTTTTGGAGAACTTAAGAGCAAATAAGCAGAAGGGATAGACTACATTCCAACATAGGTAGTTCTAAGTTCTAGGGGACTGATGACCATAGATGTTAAGTCCCATAGTGCTCAGAGCCATTTTGAACCAATGATACGATTCACTGATGTCATTGCCATCTTGAGTGAAAGTGAAGAAGTGGTGGCAAAACACTATTCACGTTGGTGTGTAGAAAGTATGCCTGGCGACATACCATCTGACTTTCGAAAAAGCCTGATCCACACAACTGCGAAGAGAGCAAGGGCTGACAAGTGCAAGAATTCTCGCAAAATCAGCTCCACAGCTCTTGCATCCAAGTTCTGACAAGAATAATATACAAAGAATGAAAAAGAAAATTGAGGATGGGCTAGATGATGATCAGTTCGGCTTTAGGAAAGGTAAAGGCACGAAAGACGCAATTCTGACGTTGCGGTTAATAATAGAAGCAAGACTAAAGAAAAATCAAGACACGTTCATAGGATTTGTCGACCTAGAAAAAGTGTTCGACAGTGTAAAAATGGTTCAAGTGGCTCTGAGGACTTATGTGACTTAACATCTGAGGTCATCAGTCCCCTATAACCTATAACTACTTAAACCTAACTAACCTAAGGACATCACACACATCCATGCCCAAGGCAGGATTCGAACCTGCGACCGTAGCAGTAGCGCGGCTCCGGACTGAAGCACCTAGAACCGCTTGGCCACCACGGCCGGCCGTTCGACAGTGTAAAATGGTGTAAGATGTTCGAAATTCTGAAAAGAGTAGGGCCAAGCTATAAGGAGAGATGGGTCATATACAACATGTACAAAAGGTAAGAGGGAATAATAAGGGTGGACAACCCAAGACGATGTGCTCATATTAAAAAGGGTGTCAGACAAGATTGTAGCATTTCGCCCCTACTGTTCAATCTGTACATCGAGGATGCAATGATGGAAATAAAAGAAAGGTTCAGGAGTGAAACTAAAATTCAAGGTGAAAGGATACCAATGATAAGTTGCCGCAGCTCGTGGTCGTGCGGTAGCGTTCTCGCTTCCCGCGCCCGGGTTCCCGGATTCGATTCCCGGCGGGGTCAGGGATTTTCTCCGCCTCGTGATGACTGGATGTTGTGTGCTGTCCCTAGGTTAGTTATGTTTAACTAGTTCTAAGTTCTAGGGGACTGATGACCATAGATGTTAAGTCCCATAGTGCTCAGAGCCATTTTGAACCAATGACACGATTCGTTGATGTCATTACCATCTTGAGTGAAAGTGAAGAAGAATTACATGAACTGTTGAACGGAATGGTCTAATAGCTACACAGTAAGAATTGAGAGTAAATCGAAAAAGACGAAAGTAATGATAGATAGTAGAAATGATAACAGTGAGGAACTAAACATAAGGATTGATGGTCACAAAGAAGATGAAGTTAGGATTTCTGCTACATAGCCAGTAAAGTAACCAATGATGGGTGGAGCAGGGAGGACATCAAAAGCAGACAAGCAATGGCAAAAAGGGCATTCCTGGCCGGCAGCATTCTAATAATATCGGCCTTAATCAGAGGAAGAAATTTCTGAGACTGAACGTCTGGTAGTGAAACATGGACTGGGGGAAAATCGGAACAGAAGAGAATCGAAACACATGAAGTGTGGTGCTACAGACAAATGTTTAAAATTAGGTGGACTGATAAGGTAAGGAATGAAGAGGTTTTCCACAGGATCGGAGAGGATAGAAACATGAGGAAAACACTGATAAGGAGAAGGTACAGGATGTAGGACATCTGTTAAGAGATGAGGGAACGACTTCAATGATACTAGAGGGAGCTGTAGAGGCCAAAACTGTAGAGGGAGACACAGAATGGAATACAACGAGAGTATTGGAACACGGGGGACACGAGCACACTCTGCATTTTTGCCAGATGTATCCAAGATGGCGGCGATGGGGTCATTCAAGATGGTGCATTTTCACAGGAAGTTTGAATTTTGGAGGGCAGAAGGTCAATTGGGCTACCTCCACTAACCTAATCCCCTCCCCTCCTGCCAAAAAGTGGCAGGAAGTTCGAATTCCAAGAGGATAATGCACCACACCCCGGTTATCTCTACTAAGCAAAGAAAATCGCGGGAAGATAGCATACTTGAGCTACCTCCACTAACCTAAGTCACCCGACCGCCACTTCTTCCTATGAACTGGCGGTAAACAAAGTTTAATTCGAGTATCTCTACTAAGCTAAGAAAATGGACCGAAAGAAAGGACACTTGTAATAACCTCAGTCATCCAACCGACACATAATCCTAAGGATTCGTGGGAGAAAAGGACTTGGAGAAAAGTATTATTTTAACAATTTCATGCAGATTTGTTCGCCACTAGGTCTGTACTCCAACTGACAGTACATTTCGGCGCCGCCAGAGGGCGCTGTCATGATGTCAGGTGATTACGCAAGTACTGTTATTCAAGATGGCTGCATACAGTTTTTTCGCCATGTGCTGTAGGACATAGACACTGCATAATCCCATTATGTAATTCAAGATCGTCGCTCGCAGTGCGTCAGACACCTGTCACCCCTGCAGTCATGCGCTGAGAGAGACAGATCCTGTAATGCTTTTCTCCCACGTGTCTATAACGGAATGTGCCATGCCCATGGGCGCCACAGATAGTCTTCTGGAAGTATGCTAGCGAGTGTAACTCAACCCATGTGACAATCACATCGCGTTTCTAACGTATCAGTTACTAAGTATTGAATTCCAATTTACTTTTAATCATATTCCATAAATGAATGTACGATTTCGAAATCCAAGTATTAAATGAGAATTTTTACATTTTCCCAGTAGGTGCGTAGTGTTCATTAATTCATGACATAGCAACCAGCACCCCTAGAATGCTGCACTATTATGGCTACTGCATTAGTCATGTGATTCTACGTCATAAAACCCCAGATGGTGGTCTGTAGGGGGAAAATAGGGCGAAAATGAACTCAGGCTGCGCTGGGCTGCTGGAGAGAGTAAGGAAGGAGTACACTACGTTTATTTTGGATCATTTTATTTACCACACTGATACAAAAGAAATGCTTGGGGTCACGCAACACAGCCCACAGATCTGTAAACTACTCCTAAATAACGCTTCCCAGGCATGCAAACAACTCCTAATTTTCCCAAATAGTTTCAGTACAATCATACAGACTTCTCCTAAATAATACTGCACAGTGATGTATAGACACGCTCAATACTGGTAATCTGTCCAAATAACACATTGCACAGACCACAGACCTGCTCGCAAAATAATCCAATCAATGCGCGCAAGCTCCCTCCGCCAACCCGTGTCCATTAGAGTACACAGGCAACCCCAATGAAGTGGTGCGGCTGTCAGGTGTCAAACCACGCACAGGCCCCGCCCAGGTCCCGCAACCATAAGGCAGTGACATCTCATTCATACTTCATTTCTGAGAAATTCCTATCTAAATACATGTTCATCTAGGCACACAAGCACGGCCATGTGCATAGGTTTTTCGCTACCATCGTTCTAACTGCAGTCCGGCGAAGACTTTGCAGAAATCCATTCCAGAATAGCACAGGATGCTTTCTGCTTAGAGATTCTAGCAGACCATGTGTGATGTTTGACTGACACTTCACCATGCGTAGATACATACCATTACAAGTGTATCTAGTAATGTTCTCAATACGTTCATGCCTTCCAATATCATTGTGAGTCTGGTATGTATTTGATGGTCTATAGTCCAGTTTACGGGTTTAACTGTCAATGCACTTTAGCGATCTGCGCAAAATAATTTTACCGCTGAAAGTCTCTGAAAGGAGAGGTTGATAGTGCTTGGACACCAGTGGCATCAGTAATTCGGCAAGTAAATTCGATGACATCAAATGATAATGCTTGATCGATTGCCATAGTTGGTGCTGGTATATAGGAGCCTATAAACAGCTGTGAGAACATTTTTGTATGTTGAGAGCAGCAAGGGAAGCATGTGATGGAGGTCCATGAGGAAGACTGCATTCGACCTAATTGTGCGTTATTTTCGTAAACAGGTTCTGTTACGGCAAAAATTTCCGTGCATATAAGCTGAGATAACACAAAAATTCTTACGAAAGTGCACGTTAAGTGTTTTTGGGGAAGTATGCAGTTTACTAGAGTTTGATTTCCTTATTATTTTAGATAGTAATGTGGCTTCAGTATAACATTGAGAACGTTGCTAGATACGCCTGCGATGGTAAGTAGCTGTTCACTGTGAAGCGTCAGTCAAACGTCATACATGGTCCACTAGAATTTCTAAGGAGAAAGCACCTTTTGTTATTCTGGAATGGATTTCTGCAACATCTTCGCCGGACTGCAATTAGAGCGAGGGTAGCGAAAAACTCACGCACACGGTCCTGCTTGGATAGTCTGCGGTCTGTAAACAAGTCTTCGCCCCCATCAACTAGCATTATTAATGACACCTAGATACAACTTTCACCTGCGTTCAGCGGTGACTTGCGTCTGCGCTCAAGCCCGATCCAGTCAGCACGAATGTCTAGATGAACATGTACACTCCTGGAAATTGAAATAAGAACACCGTGAATTCATTGTCCCAGGAAGGGAAAACTTTATTGATACATTCCTGGGGTCAGATACATCACATGATCACACTGACAGAACCACAAGCACATAGACACAGGCAACAGAGCATGCACAATGTCGCCACTAGTACAGTGTATATCCACCTTTCGCAGCAATGCAGGCTGCTATTCTCCCATGGAGACGATCGTAGAGATGCTGGATGTAGTTCTGTGGAACGGCTTGCCATGCCATTTCCATCTGGCGCCTCAGTTGGACCAGCGTTCGTGCTGGACGTGCAGACCGCGTGAGACGACGCTTCATCCAGTCCCAAACATGCTCAATGGGGGACAGATCCGGAGATCTTGCTGGCCAGGGTAGTTGACTTACACCTTCTAGAGCACGTTGGGTGGCACGGGATACATGCGGACGTGCATTATCCTGTTGGAACAGCAAGTTCCCTTGCCGGTCTAGGAATGGTAGAACGATGGGTTCGATGACGGTTTGGATGTACCGTGCACTATTCAGTGTCCCCTCGACGATCACCAGTGTAGGAGATCGCTCCCCACACCATGATGCCGGGTGTTGGCCCTGTGTGCCTCGGTCGTATGCAGTCCTGATTGTGGCGCTCACCTGCACGGCGCCAAACACACATACGACCATCATTGGCACCAAGTCAGAAGCGACTCTCATCGCTGAAGACGACACGTCTCCATTCGTCCCTCCATTCACGCCTGTCGCGACATCACTGGAGGCGGGCTGCACGATGTTGGGGCGTGAGCGGAAGACGGCCTAACGGTGTGCGGGACCGTAGCCCAGCTTCATGGAGACGGTTCCGAATGGTCCTCGCCGATACCCCAGGAGCAACAGTGTCCCTAATTTGCTGGGAAGTGGCGGTGCGGTCCTCTACGGCACTGCGTAGGATCCTACGGTCTTGGCGTGCATCCGTGCGTCGCTGCGGTCCGGTCCCAGGTCGACGGGCACGTGCACCTTCCGCCGACCACTGGCGACAACATCGCTGTACTGTGGAAACCTCACGCCCCACGTGTTGAGCAATTCGGCGGTACGTCCACCCGGCCTCCCGCATGCCCACTATACGCCCTCGATCAAAGTCCGTCAACTGCACATACGGTTCACGTCCACGCTGTCGCGGCATGCTACCAGTTAAATGCGCGATGTGGTTGTCACATGGGTTGAGTTACATTCACTATCATTCTCCCAGAAGACTATTCGTTGCGCCCGTTGCCTCTACACACATGGCACATGCCGTTATAGACACTTGGGCGAGAAAGCATTACAGCATCTGTACCTCTGAGCACTTGACCACAGGGGTGTGCTTGACGCACTGCAAGCGACTATCTTGAATTACGTAATAGGATTATACTTTGGCTGTGTCCTAGAGCACATGGCGAACAAACTGCATGCAGTCATCTTGAATAACTGTACTTGCGTAATCACAGTCAGTTTGGCTCTGGAGACACTGGGTGCTGCCATCTTGGATTATGGTACAGACCTCGTGGTGAACACATCTGTAGGAAATTGTTTAAATAATAAATTTCTCCAAGTCCTTATCTCCCACGAATCCTAACGATTAGGAGGCTGTCGGATGACTGATGTTAGTACAAGTGTCCTTTCTTTTACTCCATTTTCTTAGCTTAGTAGAGATACGCGAAATGACCTTTGTTTACCGCCAAAATTCAAAGCTGGCGCCAGTTCATAGGAAGATGTAGTGGTCATGTGACTTAAGTTGGTTTAGGAACCTGAAGTGAGCTATCTTTCCACATTTTTCTTTGCTTACTAGAGATAACCAGGGTGTGGTGCATTATCCCCTTGGTATTTCAACTTCCCGTAATTTTTTTGGGAGGGAAGGGAGGGGGTTAGCTTAGTGGAGATAGCTCAATTGACCTTCTTCCCGCCAAAATTCGCCATCTCTAATGACGTCACAGCCAATCCTTGGATGACATCATGCACTGTTGCCAAGCCTACACGACGCCATCTTGGATGACGTCATCGCCGCCATCTTTGATACATCTGGCAACAATGTATAATTTGCTCATGTCCCCCTTGTTCCAATACTATCGAGAAAATAATTGAGGACATATGTTGCAAGTCTGACTGAGATGAGGAGGTTAGCACAGGAGAGAAATTCGTGGGGGGCCGCATCAAAACAGTCAGAAGACTGATGACTAAAAATAAAAAAAAATGCTTATTTTGTACTTTCCATTTTTGAGACGTCTTTGTATTACTGATTGAGAACTTTGTACGTACGTGGGTTTTTCCCGGTCTTAAGCGGTTAAATTTTGTTAAATACTTAGGCTGAGTCATGGTAAAACTTCGATAATTTAAATTACTTGAGGTGCCGGATTCGTAACAATTTCTAAGATTCATTAATAAACATGAATGTATGACAGTAAATGAGAAAGTCATTGACTGCAGTTTATGAATATCAAGGGTTTAAAAATAGTTCAAATGGCTCTGAGTACTATGGGACTTAACATCTATGGTCATCAGTCCCCTAGAACTGAGAACTACTTAAACCTATCTAACCTAAGGACATCACACAGCACCAAGCCATCACGAGGTAGAGAAAATCCCTGACCCCGCCGGGAATCGAACATCAATGGTATTGCGAATTTTATATAGTCGGTTTTAATACCTAAGCATTTGTAGACTTAGAGAAAGCATTTGACAATGTTAACTGGAATACTGTCTTTCAAATTCTAAAGGTGGCAGGAGAAAATACAGGGAGCGAAAGGCTGTTTACAATTTGTACAGAAAGCAGATGGCAGTTATAAGAGTCGAGGGGCACGTTAGGGAAGCAGTGGTTGGGAAGGGAGTGAGACAGGGTTGTAGCCGCTCCGAGATGTTATTCTATCTGTATGTTGAGCAAGCAGTAAAGGAAACGAAAGAAAAGTTCGGAGTAGGTATTAAAGTCCATGGAGTAGAAAAAAGCTTTGAGGTTTGCCGATGACATTGTAATTCTGTCAGAGACAACGAAAGATTTGGAAGAGCAGTTGAACTGAATTGACAGTGTCTTGAAAGCAGTGTATAAGATGAACATCAACATAAGCAAAACAAGGATAATGGAATGTAGTCGAATTAAGTCGGGTGATGCTGAGGCAATTAGACCAGGAAATGAGACACTTCAAGTAGTAAAGGAGTTTTGCTATTTGGGGAGCAAAATAACAGATGATGGCCCGCATCTCTTGGTCGTGCGGTAGCGTTCTCGCTTCCCGCGCCCGGGTTCCCGGGTTCGATTCCCGGCGGGGTCAGGGATTTTCTCTGCCTCGTGTTGGCTGGGTGTTGTGTGTTGTCCTTATGTTAGTTAGGTTTAAGTAGTTCTAAGTTCTAGGGGACTGATGACCATAGATGTTAAGTCCCATAGTGCTCAGAGCCATTTTTTTTTATTTGAACTGATGATGGTCGAAGTAGAGAGGATATAAAATATAGACTGGCAATGGCAAGGAAAGAGTTTCTGAAGAAGAGGAATTTGTTAACATCGAGTATAGATTTAATTGTCAGGAAGTCGTTTCTGAAAATATTTGTATGGAGTGTAGCCATGTATGGAAGTGAAACATGGACAATAAATAGTTTGGACAAGGAGAGAATAGAAGCTTTCGAAATGTGGTGCTACAGAAGCACGTTGAAGATAAGGTGGGTAGATCACGTAACTAATGAGGAGGTATTGAACAGGATTGGGGAGAAGAGAAGGTTGTGGCACAACTTGACTAGAAGAAGGGATCGGTTGGTAGGACATGTCCTGAGGCATCAAGGGATCACAAATTTAGCATTGGAGGGCAGCATGGAGGGTAAAAATCGCAGAGGGAGACCAAGAGATGAATACACTAAGCAGATTCAGAAGGATGTAGGTTGCAGTAGGTACTGGGAGATGAAGAAGCTTGCACAGGATAGATTGGCATGGAGAGCTGCATCAAACCAGTTTCAGGACTGAAGACCGTAACAACAACAACAATACCTAAGGCTGGGTAATTTCAACTATTGTGATACCTAGGACTGCCAGATCAATAGGCATCGAGGCAGAACCTCCCCTGTTACTGAAAATTTCGCAGTAAAATTGAATGGACCCATGGAGTACATTGAAATGATGTGATTGGCGTCCCTTGATAGGCAACTGCCAAATTCCAGAATCTAATCGACACGCAGTCTGCTTCTAATGTTTTACCACGGATAAATTTCTTCGTTTTGTCTACGATGCAGAGACAGATGAATAAGTGGAAGAAAGCTGGCAGTTTGTTCCTTTAACAGGATAATCTGTTATTTAATAATGGTGCACTTGGTGCACCGTGAATGTATTACGCTGCTCACTGGGGTCTGTAGAACGAGTCCCATACCGAGCCTTTGCGCTGACGCCAGGGAGCCGCCGTTCCACATCATATTACAACTCTTCATGGGCGTCAAGTCTTTAAATCACTGTCCACACCATACATACCTGCATACCATAGCGTTACTCAGCCGCCAATTGAAATGCTTTCTCATCATCGACAACGGGCTAGGAGGCCATAAGGGGCCCGCGGGAAGTATTACCTGTTAGAGATGAGTGCGTCTGATTTTAAAGTGTTACACCACGAGGCTGATTTTGAGCTAGGGCATTCGTGGTTGCTGAGGATCTCGTTCGCGAGCAGCGCAGTCGCAGCGTGGTGGGGAGTGAGGGATTGCGCGCTCACCACGTGGTCGCGACACAAGGGAAGGAGCCCCCATTATGAGATAGTTTTGACAGCGGTGACACCTAATATCAACGGCGTGTTGTCGTCGTGACGTTGTTGGTGTTGTGTAACACCGACAGTGTCTTCGTGTATCCACCCACAACGCTAGGAATCTTTTCATTTTACGTGAAAGATGAGTTCGCACTGAATACTGCGAGGAAGTTCAGTTTACAAAGGCCCTACATGTCTTACCGCGACGGGGAATACAGAAACTGAAAATATGAAGTACCCGAGTGTGTGAAAGATGTTTTCAAACTAGAAGGAAGTTCTTTATAGGAGAAGAAGAGGCAGAATATGAAGAAGGAGTGAGCCGTTCGAATGAACTACAAAGTTGCAGTACTTTTAACATGGTCCTTGTGCCCTTTTGCGGATGATACTTTAACAAAAGAATGCTTGATAGTTGTGCCTGAACACTTATGTCCACTTGATTTAGAACAGTATCGCAAGATGCTATTATAAAGTAGGTCAGTCACGTGACTCACATGAGCTATGGCTGCTATGTTCAGAGCCAGCTTGGAAAATCCTTCTAAGCAGTTTGTTGCATATTGGTTAACGCTCTGTGAAAGTGTAGATTTGACAGGCACACAGCTTGAGGTGACATTCTTAGCAGCATTGAACGAAGTATATAAACGATTGGTTTGTCATGGAAGTTATACTTTTATGTGTCTACGGACGGAAAGACAGTCATGTTGGGAAATAAATCACGATTCGTAGTGTAACTGAACAGGAAAATGAAAGAAATGTTCAGCACCAAATACTCTTTAATCTGCAGCATCAAATATTGATCTCCCTTGCAACAGGGAATGCAAAGGTGTTCTAGAGTTCTCAAAGCATTTCTCTCAGGATCAGTTTCCTCGTTTTCACAAGTTTCCGTACGACTTCCACCCTATTCCCTGTGACGATGGAGGTGGTACAAAACTCGGGGTTTCGAAAATGTGATCTTTCAGTTTTGTTGCACATTGTACTTAGGTAAAGCGCATACTTAGAAAGTCGTTCGACATATTTTTCCTCGCTGAATTCGCTAGCAGCACGTTGAACAAAAAGTACTGTGCCATGTTGTGGACTGTGATTTGTTTCATAAGCATTTGCGTTAAGATTTCAATACACCCGCTAATCTTCTTGGTGTAAGGAACTAACAAATGTTTCTTGGTGCTCCCTTGTTATGTTAGTTTCTTTCACCGAAGATCATAGAAGTTCGCTGCAAGAAACTGAATCAAAACTACGTTCCAGAGGAATCTAAGAGTCATTCAACGTAAAGTTCTACAGGTTGACGTAAATATACTTAGACCTAGAAAGTACGTTCTGTATTAAGGACGGTTGCTTCAGTGACATTTATTCCACATTTCTTCTTTCCGATACGTATAAGAGGTAGTCATAACTGTTTCACTATCAAAACGAAGAAATCGAGTTATGCCTATGAAACTAGATTATGGCGTTAGACCTCCTGTACCTACTCATGCTTCTTCGCAACTTGCTTGCTCCAACTTTGGTCGTAGAAGCCTGAATTTGGCAGCTCAGGAACGTTCCAACTTGCAAATTACCCCCTCTCCAATCTGAATACGCCTGCCACTCAATGGATTCTTCACCTGAGAGAAAAGGAGGAAGCCAGTTGGTAACATGTAACGTGAATAGAGAGATGGGGGGGGGGGGGGGGGGTTAGGAGACTGACGCAAAATTTGAAAGCCTTAAGAAGCAGCTGGTGTGACTGACTCCTACTCAGAATAAGGTGTGACGTTGTCGTGGAGCGAAAAAATGGAAACCTTCCCGAGTCGCTTCGTTTCAACAGTTTTCAGGATAGTTGGGTAGTGCGCCCCTGCAACGATCTGCCTCTTATAACACCATGGGTGCCACACGGAACACTCAGTATCAGCTTTAACGATGAGTGTTAAACTAAATTCCGTCCGAACAGGCCTTGGAAGGACCTACGGTACCTACCGGCAGCCGCATCATCCCCAGCCTACAGGCGTCAGTGGATGAGGATGTGGAGGGGCATCTGGTCAGCACACCGCTGTCCCAGCCGTTATGTCAGTTTACAAGGCCGGAGCCACTCCTTCTCAATCAAGTAGCTCCTCAGTTTGCGTCACAAGGGCTTAGTGCGCCCTACTTGCCAACAGCGCTCGGCAGACCGGATGGTCACCCATCCAAGTGCTAGCCCAGCCCGACAGCGCTTAACTTCGGTGATCTGATGGGAACCGGTGTTACCACAGCGGCAAGGTTGTTGGCCGAGGATTATTAGATCTTCGCCTTATTTCGCAGAAGTGATTCTCTGTTTTTCCATGGCTTGATTCGTTCCTCTCTCTCGGGATAGTAGTGATAGACCAAGCATTCGTAGCGAGCGACTGGATGGCCGAAGAAGTCATCTGCAGTGATCTGCTGGAGCTGCAAAATTTACGATACTATCTCGGATCGGTGTCTATCCTAAGAGTGGTCACACACATTTTCTCTAGTGTTTGAGCAGGTATTTGCTATTTCAGTTTTTCAGGATTTTGTAGCTGGAGTCAGCCCAAACATATAGTGCTCATCACGTTCTTCATTCGATGCGAAGTGTCGTCGGAAAGCGTCTGTTTATTTTGTGTTACAAACAAAATTATTTTTTACACAGAATTTACGTGCCCATCGATAGAGTGGTCCCAGATTTGCCTAGTACGACATATGTTTCATCAAGACGTAGTAACGGGGACAGAAAACCTAGAAGAATAATCAGTACTCCACCAGCTACAGCACTGCCTTGGCCTGCGCGGTATGCAACCGCCTAACATGTAGCGCTGTTTAGCCGTTGTTGGATTGCTGTGTATTCTTCGTGTGTTACTGTCCCAATTAGTACATATCGATAAAAGAATGTCGGACTAGACTCATTATGGAGCGCTCTATCGAATGCGCAAGTAAAATTTCGGTTCCAAATTAGTTTTGTTTGTAATGGGAAATAAAACGATGATTTCCGTTGACAATGGCCTTCGAACGAAAGACGTGATGAGCAATAACTGTTTTATACGTTCTGAGCAGTAGCAGAACTCAGTTGGCAGCGCTTTGCAATGTTCAAAATTTCTGCCAACATGTTGAAAACTGATACATGACTCATGACTGATATTCACTTTCTGCAGTATCGTCGTTTCACCACTGGGTGTTCGAGTAAAAGGGCTACAGTTCTCTTGTGATTCCCGATTCTTCATAAAAAGATGGTCTACCACTTTGTTCTTCGTCATTCAGACTTGTTTAAACACACTAGAAGCATCTGAGACACTTAACCAACGTTTCATACTACGCTGTAATGTTGGCGTAAATTCACAATCTCGGCAAGGATTGTTGAAGCGTTATTCTCCTTCAAATGCAGAACATGAAATACGTGTGATACTCCCATTTCTCGGCGACAGCACCGTTTTGATCTGGCTCCTCTAGCGAAGCGCTACAGCACTGTGTAGCGGGTATTTCAATGTATATTTAAACTAAACCAAAAAAATAACCACGCAACACTAGTTTCCCGAGGTGATAATTGAAACATTAGGACTGCACCTCGTAGCTTGGATGTACTGCAGTACGAGATTGTTACGAAGATACCCGACTGCCTCGGGAAGACGCTTGACACATCAGTATAACACGTGTTAGCATAGGATAGAACTGACACCTGTCGATATTAATAGTAGCTATGGAAGAAGTAAGAGACCATTAATGGCTCTCACGTCTGTGCTCCATTGTGATGTACAGCTGATACGTATCGAGGGGGTGATGCATGCTGCTTCTCTTTTACGTGCGCTTCTGTCTGCTCTGCATCTGAGAGACGATATGCTACCTGTCATCGAGTGATAGGAGCTCCTCTGTTCTCTGAAGTCCGTGACACCATTAGCGATCCTGCGAAGGCAGTCTATTAATATCTGACAAGCTGTATACCTATAACAAGTAATCTGTGGCTACGTGCGTCGTTATAAAACAGTCTCTTATACATATTCTTGAGTGACATTAAAAGCACCTTCACGTAGCGCCAAAGTGACAGTTGCCTTTCCTGCTAAGGTGCCTGTTATAATTGCACAGCAGGCGACGTTCTCTTTAGTGGTCACATACTTGTGGCGAAGTGATAAATAACGTTGTCCGTCTCATGTAAATCCTCGTTTCTATGCTGGAGTTTTATTGATATATGACGCCATTACCCACATGGACAAATGTACTGGCCTGGTTCTCCGGGTACGGTTATTGCAAGTTTCTTGGAACTGATATACTTAATCCTGTTTCGGAGACGTCCTTATGTAGCAGCGATTATCGGAAAAATGGCACATATTTTCTGATTACTAATGAGGAAACAAGCTGCTCCACAAATGCACGGCTCCTGTAGAGGAAAATATTTGATCTTCTCATGTGGCCATATTTAATAATCTTACATGCCTTATATAGACCGGCAATATAATCCGTCTTCCTGATATATGTATAAGATCGTATATTTTGCTACCCTTCAACATACATTTAGTTATTTTCGCATATGCAAAAACTAAGTTACTTCAGGAACTGTACTGACCGGTAATTTTTAAAAAA
Organism: Schistocerca gregaria; assembly: GCF_023897955.1. Classification (NCBI taxonomy): domain Eukaryota; kingdom Metazoa; phylum Arthropoda; class Insecta; order Orthoptera; family Acrididae; genus Schistocerca; species Schistocerca gregaria. The sequence continues at coordinate 372,672,135 of NC_064924.1, forward strand.
GACACTACCTTCGTCGATCGACAGAGGAGCAGTTTAGGACTAACTTAATGTTTTCTACTGCCTATATTAGAGTTGGATGTCGGTCAGTTCTTTTGGACATTTTCTTGGTGATAACAACATGTACTGATTTTATCTGAGGAAGTGCACAAAAAATTATTTATATCTCTGGACATCATGCTTTTCTTCAAATTCCTGCTGGAAAGAGAAGCAATATAAAATTCATAATCTATCTTAAAACATGATAATCGGAAATCGGCTTCTAAGAGAATTAGGGAAACATTAAAGTATGTAATAAAAAGAAACAGCAGAAGGAAGTGGGTCATAGCGCAGTTGTGGTTCAGTTCCCCAGAGCCAAGCACACCATTAAAAGTAAAAGTGTGAAAATAGTGGAAACTGAGGTCAGTATTGTCAAAAGACTGTCTGAATGAACATGGAAGAATAGTGTATTGAACATAAGCAGCAAGTGAGATTTCAGATTTCTCCAAACATCACAATTCTAGCTGCGCATCTGATGATATCAGAAATATATAGAGTGAAACATTTAGCCAAATAGAAACTTGTAAATTATAGATTGCAGCAATCAGTCGTCATTTTTAAATTATATTATCGAGATCTAGATTTCGGCTAGAAGCTAGCCATTCTCAATGCACTATTATTTTCGCTCGAAGCATGTAAGTCCCTGAGTATTCAGTGAACTGTGGGTGAAACCCGATTAACAGGGACTTATATGCTTTGAGCGAAAATAATAGTGCACTGAGAATGGCTAGCTTCTAGCCGAAATCTAGATCTGCATAATAAAATTTGAAAAGGACGACTGATTGATGCAATCTATAATTTACAAGTCAATATAACAGTCACTGAGTGGAACCGCTTTCCGAATGGAAGATAACCTGACTAAATAGAAACTTTTTTCATATCCTATAAGTAAGAGCAGTTTATAGGGTACCGAGATCACCGCTGGCTGGGCCAGACTACTGACAGCACGTTTAGTTGTGATATGCAGTTCTAATCACGTAAGTGCTGTGTTTGCGAAAATCAGAGTCACATTTTTTGAATGTACCTTACATCAGACCACAAGTGAAAAGTGCACCTATAATAATATTATTATAATACTAAACACAGCCCCAAATTAGCTAGCTAGTCACGGAAAGCATCTGACATCCAGTTTGAGCCTCAAAGAGCTGCCACGCTACTTGTGAAGCCAGCATTAGGCGCAGTTTTCATAATTTACACTAGCGCCAACTGTCCGAAAGGTAATGAGATACTATAAGCATAACAGCAACAACGACAAAAACAATAGTAATAGTAACGCGCAACTGAAATAAGTTAAAATAGGTTGTGCAAAAGGAGGGCCTACTTGTACCTCATAGAAAGCTTTTCCACTTTAATAAATTCAATTGTCATTTCCTTAATAAAATAAAACATATTGATCTTGAAGCTCTAACAGCCAATTTCGCAGAAATCTCATGGCATCAAATAATCAGAGAACCCGCAATCGATGGCAAAATCAATGAACTTGGTGAAAAAATCACTGCCCTCTATGACAAACACACATCTTTACGCACAATCGCTGTAAGAAAATCTCCTGCTCCGTGGTTGACAATTGAATTACGTCAAGTAAAGAATAATAGGGATGCTGCCCAAAGGCGTTTCAAGGCGTATCCGAAACCCGAGCATTTCGAAGAATACAGGAAGCTACGGAACAAAGTGAAACAACGTATTTGCGGTCCCAAAATCAGGCATGCTCGCCTCCTTGTATGCAGCAATCTGACGCCCACGGCTCTTTGGAAGAATCCCCGTAGCTTGGGGGTCCGAAAGGCAAAATCGGAAACTGATTTCCTGGTCTCAGCTAACGAATTAAATGAATTATTCTGTGCCCCTCTGAATACCCATACAACTGATAAGTACCGTCCACAAGAACCCCCTAACTTGATAACTTCAATCTAAAATACGTAACAATAGATATGGCAAAAAGGAAATAATGAGAATCACTTCGAATGCGATAGGCTATGACAGTTTTAGTATAACCGTGATTAAGAATGTTGCCGATATCTTGGTACCCGTCTAAACTAACATATTTTACTTTTCCCTCGTGAACGGAATATAGCCCGTTGCATGGAAAAGAAGCGTAATCCGACCCATCCCTAACATCGAAAACCCACAACTGCCTAGTGTTTACCGACTAATTAGCCTACTGCCTGGGCCGCCCGCGGTGTCCGAGCGGTTCTAGGCGCTTCAGTCCGAAACAACGCGGCTGCTACGGTCACAGGTTCGAATCCTGCCTCGGGCATGGATGTGTGTGATGTCCTTAGGTTGGTTACGTTTACTTAGTTCTAAGTCTAGGGGACTGCCGACCTCAGATGTTAAATCCCATAGCGCTTAGAGTCATTTGAACCACACTGCCTGCTGTTTGCAAAGCATTTGAATATATTGTTCATGATCAAATCACTGAACGCCTGCATGAATTCAACCTATATGACAATATTCAATCCGGTGTCCGTAAACACCACAGCACAAACACTACTCTAATTAAAGTAACTTATGACCTGAAATATGCCATCGACAGCCGAAAAGCAACACTATTGACGCTACTAGACTTCAGCAAAGTTTTCGATACTGTTAACTTTGACATATTGCTCAGAAATATGATACGATTTAAGATAGTTCAATGAGGTGGTTTGAAAGTTACTTAAAACACAGGCAGCAATGTGTTGTCTGTATAAATGAAAAATCTTCCTGGAACCATGTCTCCTCAGAAGCGCTAGAAGGATCAATCTTAGGCCCTCTTTTGTTTTTCTTATATGTCAATGAGATTTCGTCGGTTGTGTCCTTCTGTAAACATCATTTCTATGCCTACAACCTAAGCGCCAGACCTGGAGATATAAACACTGCAATCATTCACATGAATGATAATCTGTCTTCTGTGGTAACATGTGCGACAAACCTGTGCTTAAACTAAATGTAAAAAAGACACAAGTAATCTTAATAGCTCATCAGAAGTTAATAAGTTTAGATTTCCGCGAACGGCTGCCTCCTGTTCTGCTCGACGGTATTCCAGTACCATATCAGTAAAAAGTTAAGAACTTGGGTGTAACTTTGGATAAGCATTTCAACTGGGCAGAGAATATAGTCGCAGTGTACCGGAAGACGTCCGCTTGCCTCTACACTCTCAAAAAGTTTCGGAACGTATTTTCACTGGACATGAAACGCCAGTATCGTGATGTAATTCAACATCGCATGAGCAGTGAAAATAAAGACGGTTAGAACTAACCATGAATGCCAGTGTGCGTTACTCGTGCAAGATTCGCCGATATGATCATGTTAGTGCTTCATACTCCGAGCTAGGGTGGCTGTGACCGTACGAATTGCGTGACAACCACACTGGATGTCTACTTCACCGGCTCCTCATTGCGCAAGAAACCCAATTTGCGTCAGAGATTAAACACCTTTCATGCCATCATAATCGAAACACGAGGTCACTTTTATTTGGTATTCTAACTGTGCCCACTCACAAAACAAAAACATTTACAAACTCCTTCTCAGTTGCCGCTGTTCGCCTCTGAAACAAACTGCCCCTGCTTTGCGCTAAATTTAATACCCTGTTGCTTTTAAGAAAAGCTGAAGTATTTCCTACTATCATCCTGATAACGCTTTGCACAAAATTAATGTACAAGGCCAATCTTCCCCTCTGTCAAATAGAAAAGCTAGTGTCTCCTACCTTGCTCCTTTTTCTTCTTCCTCTTCTTCTATCTCCATTCCCAACGCAATCTCCTTTCCCTTATGTTTCATCAGATCTCTATTCTTCCCCTACCTTCACCATCGGTTTCCCTCCTGCTAGCAATCCTAACTAAAATCTGTCTTTATCATAATGTCTAATTCAGATTACCTTCGATTCGGAAAGTGGATGCACTCAGCGACTGTATGTAACTTATAAATTATAGAGTGCAGCAATCAGTCGTCCTTTTTAGATTCCTGTTCAATGTTGTTCGGGCATCAGTCATAGACAAGGACTTACAAGCATTGAGAATAAAAAATAGCGCATTGAGATTGGCAAGCTACTAGCCGAAATCTAGATGTGCACAATAAAATCTAAAAAGGACGACTGAATGCTGCATTCTATAATTTATAATGTCTAATTATTGCAGTACTCATTTCATAATATAAACTGTATGTGTGTGCATTTTTCCAAGAGCACTTTGGTAATTGTTTATTTCACTTTGTTTATTAGATGAAGTTTAACATGCCTACTAAAACATATGAAAGCAAAATATGTAGAGTGCTTGGTTATATGTGACAGAGGCCCTTGCCAGGTTAAATAAATCAATAAATAAATAAATTGTCAGCAATTGGTTGTGTTCTTGCTGCGAAACAACAAAGATGATGGTGCATTAAATGTTTAGTTCCTTACTTACCCACCTTTAGGAGATGCAGACATTCGGCCTTTTGACATCGGGAGTAGTGGTACCTGTTTTCACCTTTCCACTTCGTTTGATAGCTCCTCATAGACTACACGTGATGTTTAAGTTTTCCACTCACACAACGGAAGGCACTGATGGGCCTACGCCAGCCCTCAGTAATTTTAACCAACTCCTAGAGTGCAATTCACATGAATCATCTGAGTACAAATGACAGCTCCGCGCCGGCCGGAGTGGCCAAGCGGTTCTAGGCGCTACAGTCTGGAACCGCGCGACCGCTACGGTCGCGGGTTCGAATTCTGCTTCGGGCATGGATGTGTGTGATGTCCTTAGGTTATTTAGGTTTAAGTAGTTCTAAGTTCAAGAGGACTGATGATCTCAGATGTTAAGTCCCATAGTGCTCAGGGCCATGTCCTTAGATTAGTCAGGTTTAAGTAGTTCTAAGTTCTAGAGGACTGATGACCTCCGATGTTAAGTCCCATAGTGCTCAGAGCCATTTGAACCATTTGACAGCTCCGCCAATGCATTTCCCTTTTATTCCTTGTGTGTGCGCTATTACCACTATCTGTATATGTGCATTTAGTTATCCAAGGACTTTTGTCACCTCAGTGTATATTTCCTGTAATTTTTTCAGATGTTTTTCTCTAAAAACATTTCATACTTGGGACAAATATCTTTTTCTATCACTTGTCTCTTGCGCTCATATCTTTTTGCAAGGGTGGCAGAAGGTTTTGTATAACATAAACTAATTACATTTGATTTAAACATGATTTAACGAGGTATAGTGTTAATAGTATTTCGTGGCCTAACGCTGTTTCTGAATGTATCTGTGGTGAAAACGACGTTGGTTGTTACTAATAAAGAAATGAAACTGATCAATTAACCGGCAGCCGTTGCTGCGAACTTAATTACACACTGCATAATCAGTAAAAGAGCCTGCTGTTTCTTCAGAATTTTGATTTCGAAGTCCGATTCATTTGAAGGACTGGAGTAGCACTCTCATACGGTAATATTAAACTTGAAATACTCACATCACTCTCCACGACCACACATCAGTTTGGTTCAAATGGCTCTAAGCACTATGGGACTTAACATCTGAGGTCATCAGTCATCTAGACTTAGAACTACTTAAACCTAACTAACCTAAGGAAAACACGCACATTCATGCCGGAGGCAGGATTCCAACCTGCGACCGTACGAGCAGCGTGGTTCCAGACTGAAGCGCCTAGAACCGCTCGGCCACAACGGCCGGCCATAGATCAGCTTATTTGTAACAAAGCAACAATTAGAAATTGTGCTGATCCAAAGAAAATTCGTTCTCGTCGTTAAGATAATTCCATCTCCTCTCCTTTTTGCTAATTGTATGGAGTAACTGACATATAATCATTACTCAAGAGGGAGGAGGAATTCTAGACTCGCAGACGACTACTAACAGTAATGTTTAGCGAGGTAATCTGTCCGTCTGTAGTATAATAGCCTGGAACATTTAACTGTTGTGATAATTCACACTTTATGAATACTTTATCAATTTTTCGGCATTTTAAAATGGCACTGCAGCAGGTTGTGATTCATATGAGCGTGTCCATTCGAACTGAACGCAGATCGAGAAAGCAGAAAACCACACACACGTTGTTTCTAAATGTGAGAAATTTCCTTCTTCTGGCACGGTAGAGAAGTTTCTTGAATTAGTAGAGAACTCTCTTGAACATATTAATATACTCGAACACGGTGAAGATAACCTGGAAGAAAACATAAGCACATGAAAAATTTAATAACAGACATAGTAAAAAATGAATTTACAAAATTATTTAGAGAATGCGATCAAAGACTCATCAGGGAGGCCAAGAATCTTCGCTTATTCGGTGCTATATCCAGCTGAATAGACCGCAGTTTAGAAAGGCGCGTACTGTAACCATTGCTGCGACTTTCGAAAAGATCACACCTGGTTAGTGTGGTACGAAAGAAAAAGTCATCCAAAGATTTACCGATTTACATGTCATATTTGGCGAGAACGGCTATGTCGTAGCAATATTTATGAACGTTGGAAACTCATGTGAGAACATCAGGTTACCAGGTATGGCAACCATTCGTCTTTCCAATCCACAGAGCTAAACACTTTCGCCGATCGGGTTAGCCGAGCGCTCTAAGGCGCTGCAGTCATGGACTGTGCGGCTGGTCCCGGCGGAGGTTCGCCCCCCCCTCCCCCCCTGGGCACGGGTGTGCGTCTTTGTCCTTAGGATAATTTAGGTTAAGTAGTGTCTAAGCTTAGGTACTCACGGCCTTAGGAGTTAATTCCCATAAGATTTCACACACTTTTTTTTTCTAAACATTTTCAGTTTAACAAGTCCGCCTTATTGTTTGCTTATAATCCACTGGCCCGCCGTACATAATCATCGGCAATATTAGTTCTTGCATCTTCCACTCCGCTACAGAGGAATACTACGAATCTGTCCTCTGTCCCCTGTAATACCAAACCCAACTCTTTTCTTCACCTTCTCCAGTGCGCTGTTGACACAGCTTTTCTGGTCCTCCACCCTACCACTCAGATCACAACTCCAGATCCGTCTCAAACTTATCTGCTGATGAAACCTACTGGTTCCTTAAAACTCCTCCAAAGACCATATGCAATCGATTCGTCTAGATAACGCACTAATCTCAATATGTGATATGTTAAAACCGTAAATAGAAACTAATATTTTAAAAAGACGCCTCTCTCTGGCAAGGGACAGCACACAAAAATTATGTAGCTTTCTTGTTTCCTCTTAATGTATTAAACTTATACAGATTTTCCATGTTTTAACATAGCTTTTATGGAATTATGAGAATAGCTATCATTTTTCAGCTTTCACTGCCCATCGGTTGGTGAAGACTGCTGCACTAGCCGCCGAGGTGAAGGCGGCGCGGTGGGAACCGGTCACATTGAACAAGCGGTCGGTGGCTGTGAGGTGTCGCTTGAATGGCTGTTAGAGAACGCTCTCCTTCTTAGGCGTCTCTCAAAGAGGCACCGCCAAACACAACCGCTTCCCTTATGGCAATTTCCACTTGGGAGGTTGCCATTCCTACTCAGAATAGACAAAGCCCGGCTCCTTTTCCAGAATAGCGGGAATAGACTTCGTTCTTGAGAAACGTTTACGTGCGATCTGCGCCACATCCGGCTCCACAGTAGCTCGATACGTATGCTGGTCCAGGCACTCGACGACTGGAATCCCTTGGCGATTCATAGTGGAAAACCTGTCACTAAATCAGTGCAAAGCGTTCTGTCTCAAGTGATTTACTACCTAGAATAAAATTGTTACAGCGTGTTTCTACAGAACGCTGTTATAATGTGCTGCCAAGTTTCAGTAAACATACCGAATGAAAACTCTCCTGTTTACTTGGATTTATTGCTAACTGTTGCTTGATATAGTTGTGTCATTAGCCGAAACAAATTTGTTATGTAAGCGTCGGGTATGTCATTCCATGAAATGTATTAAGTACGTCATAGCGCTTAACTTTGCTGAGTTCACAAAAACCTTACGAAAATATTTCTAACCTCGCCACAAATTCGAAAAATCTGTGCCCCAATCTACATCTACATTTAGACTCCACATGCTACTTTAATGCTTATGGCAGAGGATGGCTTGTGTACCACTGACACGTCCTCTTTCCCTGTTCTAGTCGCGAATGTTCCGCTGAAACAGCGGTTGTTGACAAGTGCGGATCTCTATAAAGTTATCTTCATGGTCTTTTTCCATGAGATACTCATAGAAATAGCACATTGTTTGAAGCTTCTGGGAACGTAAGCTCTAGGAATCTTGACTGTAAATCAAATGGCGATGCACAACACCTCTCTTGTATCGTCTGCCACTAGAGTTGGATGAACATCTCCTTGACGCTTTCGCTCTTACTATTGAAAATGACGCTGTGACGAAAGATGCTACTCTTCCTTGGATCTTCTATGTTTCATCTAGCAATGCCATCAGGTATCGATCATAAACTAGAGTGGCCAATCGAGATTTCTTCCACCGTTGTGAAAGTACAACAGCAAGGTCACTCGTACAAATATCTCTTACAACCGCTCGTGACCCAGCGCATTGCGCTTCGTAGCAGACACATCCTGATACCAAATAGCTGTCCCCATTTAAAACTTGTATTCACCTTATCTGTCTTCCTATAGAAGTCCTTTTTCTTCTGCACGGTACGGCAAAACAATATTTCTTAACCATAATCTAAGTTAATTTTAGTCGCACCTTTAGAAGCGCGATCTGATGCCATTTGATTTGACACCGTACACGACAGTCTTTCCGTAACAAATTGAGGCGACACATCAGAAGTTTCGTCGGTCACACATGTGGACTCTTCCGAAAATAAATACCTGTAGGAAAATCTATTACTGACATATGAGTTATTTACCTGTCTGCACTGTTTTCCCACCAGATCTCCAGCTGTGTTATTTGTTTTTGGATAGGTCACTTAGTTTGATAATTATTCACCATCGCATTCGTTAGGAAAAATTTGCATAATTTTGATTAATCTACTTATAGGCCTACTGAAAACAAATTATATGTTCAAAGATGCTTAGTTATAGACTCTGTCACATGATATGGTGATAAATACTGCTTTTCTAGTAATTTGAATTTTAATTATTTAGTTACTGATCAGAAGATATTTCTGGCTCTTACTTATATCAGGGGATGATACAAGAAAAGCTGACTAGGTCATCCGATAGTTTGGCTCCTGCACTGCCTCATGATGCTTTCTCTCTTGTAAATGCCTAATGCAGTTGGGCGTTTAGAAGTTAAAATACTTCAATGATGTCGTTACTACACACTTCCTATCGCCTCTAATGAGCAGACTATTATATCTACAGAGTAATTCATTACGTATACTTAAGCCTCGTTGAGCTCATTCAAACGCCAACGGCCTTGCCGCAGTGGTAACACCGGTTCACGTCAGATCACTGAAGTTAAGCCCTGTCGTTCTGGGCTAGCACTTGGATGGGTGACCATCCTGTGTGCCGAGCGCTGTCAGCAAGTGGGCTGCTCTCAGCCCTTGTGAAGCAAACTGAGGAGCTACGAGGGGCGTTTGAAAAGTCCGTGCGAAGTCCGAGAGATGGCACCGCCGGCGCGTTTCGAGGTCGAGTTTAGTTAGTGGCATCTTTGGAAAGAATGCACACCAAGTTTAAGTCTATGGGTCTATTTATTTGTGTTTCGCATTCGTGTGAATCAAGGAAGTCGAGTGATTGTCAAAAAACGAACAACAAAGAATTTCGTATCGTGATTAAACATTACTTTCTGAATGAAAAATGCCTCAGGAGACTAAAGATAACAAGCTTGATAAACATTACGGTGACTGCACCTTCGATTAGAACAGTTTGTAAGTGGTTTAAAAATTTTCGGAGACGCAATGTGGCACAAGTGATGCTGAACGTTCTGGACGCCCTGTGGAGACTACATCTCCAGAAAGCATTGATAAAATCCATGATATGGTGATGTATGACAGAAGAGGTAAGGTACGTGAGATTGGTAGTGCTGTGGGCATCTCGAATGAACGGGTACATAATATTTCCATAAATATTTGGACATGAGAAAGCTATCCGCAAGACGGGTTTCACGATTGCTCATGCCTGACCAAAAACGGAATCGTGTGAAGTTTTGCAAGGGTGGTTTGCAGCTGTTCAGGAAGAATCCGCGGGACCTTAAGCGTAGTTTCGTCACTGTGGATGAAACAGGGATACATTACTGTATTCCTGATACCAAACAACAATCTAAACAATGGTTTACCAAGGGAGAATCTGCACCAGAAAATGTGAAGACCATTCCTTCGTCTGGAAAGATTATGGCGACTGTCTTTCGGGATTCGCAAGGGATGATCCTCACCGACTATCTGGAAAAGGATAAAATTATTACCGGTGTGTATTATTCATCGTTATTGGACCGTTTGAAAACCGAGTTGCAACATCCCCCCCCCTTTTCTCCAGAGTGGGCTCCCTCGGACTACTATTTGTCCCTCAATTTGAAGAAATGGCTGGCGGGACAAAGATTTCATTCAAACGAGGAGGTGATTGCAGCAGCTAATAGCTATTTTGCAGACTTGGACAATTCCTATTTTTCGGAAGGGATCAACAAATTAGAACAGTGTTGAACGAAATGTATAAGTCTAAAAGGAGACTATGTCGAAAAATAAAAAAGGTTTACCCCAAATACGTAAGTAGTTTTTATATTCAAACGCCACTCGTACTTGAATGAGAAGTAGCCGCTCCGGTCCCGGAAACTGACATATGGCTTGGAGAGCGTTGTGCAGACAACAGGCCCCTCCATATCCGCATCCTGGGACGCCTACGGGCTGAGTATGACACGGCGGCCGGTCGGTACCGTTGGGCCTTCATGGCCTGTTCTGGAGGAGATATTTAATTTTTTTTAGATCTCATTCAAATGACACTATTCCCCTCTCTTTATTTTTATTTTTATCAGCTTAGTTTTCGTTTCTTGTGACAGTATTAAAATCATTCAGGACTGTTGCAGCATCCATCCTTCCAGGGATCGTCACTAAGCAACAGACTAGCCTTTGCAGTTTCCTGTGAAATTCGTCCCTTGTTAAGCCTTCCGGTTACCTGCTACTATCTCAGATTAATTCGAGCGTGCTCCTTTCCAGCAGTGAGATGCGAGATGTGACCGGATATGTTCGCCGTCTGCTTGTGAACTGGCGATTAGTAGCTGCCCCGTCTATCCAGAGCACAAGCGCTGTGGCTCCCAACTCGCTCTGCTGACGCGTATCTAGTCTCACGCACGGAAGCCTTACGTCCTGTCAAAACTTCCATGTAGCATTAGTATATTAGTAACTTCTGACTGTAGCCTTTCCTTATACTTGTATCCGCCGCAACGCTTAACTTATTGAAAGCTGGTTCCTGTATGAACCTGTGCTCCTCTCACATCAAAAAAAGTTTTGCATCACCCCGGTTCCCAGGACTCCTGAAGATAGACGTTGACTGTGAATATTGCATCATAGACACAATCCCTTTGACTGTTCAGAGATGTCACTAAAACCTCCCAAAAATGTAAACAAGCATGCATGAGCAGCGCCTATAAGACGGAGGGGTTACGACAGCGGATCAGTTCCAGTTATTCCACCAGGAAGGAGGTACACGGCCTCTGTTGTCTGTAGTTCAATCGTGCTTAGACGGTCAATACCGCGGTTCGATCGCGTCTGCATTGTTGATTTGAGCCAGGAAGGGCTCTGAACAAGGGAAGTGTCCAGGCGTCTCGGAGTGAAGCAAAGTGATATTCGGACATGGAGGAGATAGAGAGAGAGACAGAAAATGTCGATGACATGCCTCGCTCATATTTAAATAAGTATCTTGTACATTGATTTAAAACAGAATAAAACGTTAAAAGTGCGAAACTGTTAAGAAAAATGAATTTGTGCTTTTCTCTGTCTCCTGTTTGCTGTGACTGATGTTCATCTTTAAACTTCGCCGTCAGAATACACTGGGTGTGTTATACGGAAGGTTTTAAACTGCAATTGCATAATCAGCACCGTCGTTTCCTCTTTCCCACGAAACAAGGGCCTCACTGCGGTGGGATGATTTGTGGGCCTCAATGACACACAAAGCCCTTACCGTAGGTGGCAATAGCGTCGTAGAGGAATGGAGAGACCCGACTAACATATAGTTCCTGAACGGGGATAGCAGCACTTGGAGTAGCTGCAGGGTCTTATGATGTTAACCAGCATCGCCTTGGTACCTCGGCATTGCGAATAGCTGTGTGACGTACAGAGGAATTTCCAACGTAGTACGGGAGTGACGAAATGGTGCTTAAGAGCACTAGTTATTGCAACGCGACATACAGAGGTACAGTTTAAGATCAAATAATTAAAAAAAGTTAGAAAGTTTTATTTTTCCTGCTTCTTGATTCTCTGACTTTACAGGTTAATTCCGTGTCTCGTAACTGTATCAGGTGGTAAAGAAAACGACGCTCTGTAATGGGACGCACACAGGGGTCAAATAATAAAAATAATAAAATTGTCTAGTTTATTATGTTACCTGTGACTCGGATTTCACACTGTAGTTTCAAAGCCGAGACTTCTGATTTTTGCCTTTGAACATCTGGCTACATCCCTGCGTTAACAACAGTATTTCTTATTGCAGCATCTGCGGAGTGGGCTGAGGTGCTGAGGAGCGCCTGTGTGGCGCCGGCCCGCGGCGTTAGCATCGGCGCGGAGACGCTCGCGGCTGCGGTGGGAGGCGGGAGTAAATCCGGCGTTTAGGAGCCGGCGCGGGCGGGCACATCCTCGCTCGCAGCCTTCACCCGCGGGGTCAATGCCGGAGGCCGACGTCACCAGACAGCGCCGGATCTCGCAGGGCTTGATGGGAATCCCGCGCCGTCACGTCCTCCAGAAGAGCTGAGCGTTTTGTCAGGTAGGGTCCTCAGCAACATAAAACTAATCACTGACGATGTTTTACGTACGGACTACAGGAAGCTATCGTGTTTGGAAAAATTTCGTCGAAGTCTTCACTGTTGAAATGAACAGCAGCTCTCTTTAAATGTGAATAAATGTAAGGTAATTGCTATAACTAACAGAAGGAACCCCATAGTACGTAATAACAGGTTTAGTGGTGAGCATCTCGTGCATGTAGTGTTGCAACAAGAAGCGAAGGCAAATGAGACGATCAAGTAAAATATTTACTATGCAGGACTCGCATAAAATTTTGATGTTTCAATTGTTTGGCTGGTCGCTTTACCCGAGCTGTTTTACGCGCTTCAGTCCGGAACCGCGCTGCTGCTACGGTCGCAGGTTCGCCCGGGCATGGATGTGTGTGATGTCCTTAGGTTAGTTAGTTCTAAGTCTAGGGGAATGATGACCTCAGTTGTCCTATAGTGCTCAGCCATTTGAACATCAGTTGTTTGAAGTCTTCTCCAAACACTCTGACAACAGGCACGGAACGCACTGAAATACGCACTCTGAGGAGCGTAGGATCTTAACTGACAGCCGGCCGGAGTGGCCGAGCGGTTCTAGGCGCTACAGTCTGGAACCACGCGACCGCTACGGTTGCAGGTTTGAATCCTGCCTCGGGCATGGATGAGTGTGATGTCCTTAGGTTAGTTGAGTTTAAGTAGTTCTAATTTCAAGGGGACTGATAACCTCAGAAGTTAAGTCCGTTAGTGCTCAGAGCCACTTAAGCACATTTGTTTGTGTTAACGCTTAAAAATTATTTGTTTACATCGTTTCAAAAAACCTGCATATTTTACGTACTGTACAGTAATGAAGCATTACAATAGCAACACCATGTGGTGACCATCAACGTTATTACAGACATTGTACCTACACTGGTACACACTTTCCATCCCAACTGGTCTCACTTCAGTTTCTAGTGCAGTGGCCAGAGCTCGTGCCAGCAGATCTCCTTTTTCTCTACAGGAGTCCCGTAAATTAAACTTAATTGTCATCAGGTGACCGTCTGACACAGTACGCATCATCCTATCTACCCTACCCCATGCCAGGACAATCTACTATGAGACTTTTCACTTTCCCTCAGCAGACTTATACGCGTTGCACTCCTGGGCATTGGTTGTTATTCACATCATTATGTACTCACTCCCCTCTACAAGTCCTAGAAGTTTGTAACGGGCATTTCTGGACATCGGTATGCGTGTTATCGGAGGCACGGCTAAAGGCCGGTGCTAACAATCGTTTCTAGCGCTGCACCGGTGGGCCGACCGGGAGAAAGACCGCTCCCCATGAATCCAGATACGAATTTAATCTGATGCACAACGGATTGAACAATATGAATAGAGTGGCTTCTTATGTCAGTTTCAGGTGCTGGTTCTTACAAAAAACGTTTAATTAATTTAGAAGGAGGTCAACTACTAAATTAAGTCATGGCCCTACTTAACGGCAATTACAAAAAACAAGAAAGCGATACTTATATGTTAACGTGAACAATAAATTACAAAGTGAAGAGAACTGCCAATTCCGATAATTCAAACAAACTTAAGTCGGAGCTAGGTTGGTTAGGCAAAGGCCAGGAGGAACAAGTGTGACCGTCGTCTCAACAGACCATTCTTGAAAAATCATAACGGCCGACTAGTCTGTAGTGATTGGCCGAGCACGGAACAAAGACATATGAAATCCACAGGCAAATAATGAAGTCTGCTCGTTTTGCATGCGCCTTCGAATCTCTGACCAGGCATTAAATTATGGTATTTAATCAAGTCTAGAAGCAACATACTGAAAAATGCTTAACATTTTTGCTACTTGGGGGCCAATGGTGCAAGACAATCTCACCGTAATTGAAGAGTCGGTGAGTCGAGTCCTGAATACGGCACGGCGTATTGCCATCGGCTACTCGTCAGTCGCTGTGTGATGGGCTGGCCGTGAGAAATGCAAATCAGGATTCTGCCTCGCCTCCAAACTCGTTGCGTCTGTTTTTCCACCATTCCAATACCCAAGCGTCTGCTTCCGTAATATTCTATCGCTTCTCTCTGCTCTGCACAAAATCTCCATCAATGAAACAGCCTCGGCAACTTGTGGGTGGCCGCGAGTGATTACCCGAGTGGTCTGAGGCGCTGCAGTCATGGACTGTGTGGCTGGTCCCGGCGGAGGTTCGAGTCCTCCCTCGGGCATGGGTGTGTGTGTTTGTCTTTACGATAATTTAGATTAAGTAGTGTGTAAGATGACAAAAAAACTTGTGGGTGGACCGGCAGATTTCGACTATCCTACGAAATTTTCGCTGGGATGCGATTAAAAATTTTCCGTACAGTCAAAATCTCTAAACATGTGCTTTCCATACTTTTTTTGGAGCGCTGAAGAAAGACATTTGTTGTCATCGATTTGCTTCGCACAAAGAGGTACATGCCTGGGTACAATCATGGTTCCGTAGGCAACCGCAAACATTTTTGAATGTAGGCTTAGACCGTCTTGTCTGAAACGGGAACAAATGTATTAACAGCTATGGCGAACACATTGGAAATAATAAACACCTAACTTACTTATTTTCCATCTGTCTCGTTTTCACCTGACTGCTCCTTATAAATCACCCAATAAGCTACCTTTCTTCCTAGCGGGAGAGAGATAGAAATTCTCACTCAACTTGGAGTGGCGTCCAGCTGCCGCACTTCCAACCCAAAAGAGGAGACTAAAAAAATTTCTGCTACATTCCAAGAAAGAGAATATAACGATGACGAGCATTGGAAGCCTGGTAGAGTGAATTGCAAAACATACAGGAACGACATGTATACATAGGCTGAACCATAACGTATAGAATAGTCAGAGGCGTCATGTATCCATCAGTAGGTATCAAATGGATGTGGGTAATGATAATGATGTTGATACGCTGTCTGATCAAAAATATCCACAAGACTAATTCGTGAGCCCCAAAATGCTACCACCAGTCAATCTAGCAGAACTATTACATGCAGGGACTTAAAAAGAATAGGCCACAACAGTCGAGTATCTTCTTACGAGCCACATACTTCTGTAGTCAATGCATAGCGATACCCGAGGTTATGAGAGAAGCTGTTGGACAGTGGGTGGCTGGAAACAAGTATTTCTGAGTCCTGAATCACGCGGTGCTCTGTGCCAATCAGATGAAAGGGTGTGAGTTTGCCAAATGTTTGGAGGACGTTACCTGCCTTCATGTGTGTGCCAGCTGTGAAATATGGCACACTCTTGACACTATGGATCACGAAATATTGAATTCCCTAATGAATTCTAAAATGTCCATTGGGTCTAGCTCCAACTACCATTCCGCGTTCAAAGTGTGTTAATTCCCGTCTTGCGGCCATAATCAACTCGGAAACCCTTTCACATGAATCACCTGTGTACGAATGATACAATATGTGATCAAAAGCATGCGGACACCCCTAAAACATACGTTTTTCATATTAGGTGCATTGTGCTGTCACCTACTGCCATGTACTCCATATCAGCAACCTCAGTAGTCATTAGACATCGTGAGGGAGCCGAGTGGGGCGCTCCGTGGAACTCACAGACTTCCAACGTAGGTGATTGGGTGTCACTTGTGCCATATGTCTGTACGCGAGGTTTCCACACTCCTAAACATTCCTAGGTCCACTGTTTCCGGCGTGATAGTGAAGTGGAAACGTGAAGGGACACGTACAGCACAAAAAGTGTACAAGCAGACCTCGTCTGTTGACTGACAGAGACCGCCGACAGTTGAAGAGGTTTGTAATGTGTAATAGGCAGACATCCATCCAGCCCATCACATAGAAATTCCAAACTGCATCAGGATCCACGGCAAGTACTATGACAGTTACGCATGAGGTGCGAAAACTTGGATTTCAAGGTCGTGCGACTGGTCATAAGCCACACATCACGCCGGTAAATGCCAAACGACGCCTCGCTTGGTGTAGGGAGCGTAACAATTGGACGATTGAATAGTGAAAAAACGATGTGTTGAGTGACGGATCACGGTACACAATGTGACGATCCGATGGGAGGGTGTGGGTGTGGAGAATGCCCGGTGAACGTCATCTACCGGCGAGTGTTGTGCCAACAGCAAAATTTGGAGGCGATGATGTTATGGTGTGGTCGTGTTTTTCATGGAGGAGCTTGCACCCTTTGTTGTTTTGGGTGGCACTATCACAGCACCAGCCAACATTGATATTTTAAGCCCCTTCCTGCTTCCGAATGTTGAATAGCAATTCGAGGACGGCGATTGCATCTTTCAACGCGATCGAGCACCCGTTATTAATGCACGGGCTGTGGCGGAGTGGTTACACGACAATAACATCCGTTTAATAGACTGGCCTGCACAGACTCCTGACCTGAATGCTACAGAACATCTTTGGGATGTTTTGGAACGCCGATTTCGTGCCACGCCTCGCCGACCGACATCGATACCTCTCCTCAGTGCAGCAATCCCTGAAGAATGGTCTGCCGTTCCCCAAGAAACCTTCCAGCACCTGACGTATGTCTGAAAGAGTGGAAACTGTCATCAAGGCTAAGGGTGGGCCAACACCATACTGAAATCCAGCATTACCGATGGAGGGCGCGCCTGGCTGAGTGGCCGCGCGGTTTGGGGCACCATGTCACGGACGGCACGGCCCTCCCGCCGGAGTTTCGAGTCCTCCCTCGGGCATGGGTGATTCTGTTGTTCTTAGCATAAGTTAGTTGAAGTAATGTGTAAGTCTAGGGACCGACGACGTCAGCAGTTTGGTCCCTCAGGACTTCAGACATGTTTGAACACTTTTTGATTGAGGGCGCCACGAACATTTAAGTAATTTTCAGCCAGTTGTCCGGATACTTTTGATCACATAGCGTAGCTCCGCTAATGCACTGTCCTTTTATACCTAGTGCTCGCGATGCAACTGTCATCTGTATATGTGCATGACTTTCGTCACCTCGGTGTAAAGCGGGCATTACCTGTGTTCAGCTTTTTATTTTACTACCAACATACATAGAAAACTTTCTAATACTGTAAAAATAGCACGAGTTTTGCTTCTGGCAGAAGTCATAGTGAGGTTTTGAAATATGGCCGAGAAATTTCCTGCGAGAGTTTCCACCTTTTAAAGGTAAGGAAAGAATGACACATCGGGACGCCGCCGTGAGAGTCTCACATAGAGGTAAGTTGTAACTCTGCGGCTGGGGAGTAATTGGCAAATAGAGTAAAAGAAGACCACAGCGAATCCGTTTGAAGTAACAACTCTGGCGACATATAAAGTAAAGATGAAGCTCGTGACAGAGCCGCGGTATCAGGCATTCCGCAAACGAGCTGCGAGCGACTCGCCTACTCGTCGCGCCGCCGAGGACCGCATTCCAGCTGTCAACACAAGCGGCAAATCTAGCGCACCGCCGCGCCGCGCCGCGCCGCGCCGACGCGGGACAGGTTAGGCTGGGCTGGGTCGGGGCCCGTCCGTCTGTCAGCGCATCCGAGGCTCTGCGGCGGCGGCGGGAGGCATCAATCGCCGTCTACCGCGGGTCTCGCGTGTGCCTCCGTCCCACGTCTCGTCGTGAAGCAGCGCTTCCGGTGCACGCCTGATTATGCGCAGGACATGGCCAAGCCTGCGCTCCTTACTTTTTGTCTTTTTTTCAGTCAGTAAATGTGTAAAGCCGGCCGTTGTCACCGAGTGGTTCTAGACTCTTCAGTCCGGAACCGCGCTACTGGGTTGGGTTGGGTTATTTGGGGGAAGAGACCAAACAGCGAGGTCATCGGTGTCATTGGATTAGGTAAGGATGGGGAAGGAAGTCGGCCGTGCACTTTCGAAGGAACCATCCCGGCATTTGCCAGGAGCGATTTAGGGAAATCACGGAAAACCTAAATGAGGATGGCCGGATGCGGGATTGAACCGTCCCGAACGCGAGTCCAGTGTGCTTTCCACTGCGCCACCTCGCTCGGTCCGCGCCGCTGCTTACGGTCGCAGGTTCGAATCCTGCCTTGGGCGTGGATGTGTGTGATGTCCTTAGGTTAGTTAGGTTTAAGTAATTCTACGTTCTAGGGGACTGATGACCTCAAATGTTAAATCCCATAGTGCTTAGAGCCAATTGAACCAAATGTGGAAAACGGGTACTGTAAACCGGACATACTTTGACCGCTGTGGTTACTTTGGCCACACATACACCAAAAGTTTTACAGCTCCCCGCTGTCTCTCAGAAAGGGAGACCACACCATTGGGATCACACATTTACTTCAAACTTTGTACACATGTAGTACGCGATTAAAACAATATAATGTGCAAGCAGTAATATGCACTACTCTGGCAATTCCGAAAAAATCTCGTAAGAGGAAAACGTCTACTATGTGCCTTATGTATCTGCGAGGGTAGCAGACGTGACAGTTCATGGCGGTCAACTGATTACATTCGAGCTCCGTGAGACAAACAAACGTGTAGAGTTCGACTCCCGCTCAAATTTTGTTTTATTTTAGTTGTTTACTTGTTTATTTATTTTGTCATCACTGGTCATGTTATTTCATTTACATGGCATTTGAGAGGTGATATAATGAAAAGAACGATGTGTATTTGCATGAAGTTTCAACTTATGTTGTCTTTATGACAAATCTCACCCACAAGCCGCCTTCGGCGTTGTAGCGGCTCGGATGTGCCTAGTGCACCCGCCACGCCCGTTTAGCGCGAGCTTTGTTTGCATCCGTGACGCTTCGCGTAGCGGTCCATTGATTAGTGCAGATCACTATGGCTCTTTCTTACCGGAAGGCGACTAACAAGTTCACGTTCCACGTATTATACACAAGACGAAAAGCGGACGAAATCGGACGTTTCATGCGCGAAGTGGTGAAACTAGATCCCAGGGAGCTAATAAGAATTCACCTATCAATAGTGGTCAGCGTCGATTACGTAAAACTTAAAGACGAGGCAGCGTGCGAGACAACTCTAGGCTGAAGTTCGAGTCCTCCCTCGGGCATGGGTGTGTGTGTGTGTGTGTGTGTGTTGTTCTTAGCATAAGTTAATTCAAATAGTGTGTAAGTCTAGGGACCAATGACCTCAACAGTTTGGTCCCTTAGGAATTCACACACATTTTAACACTTACAGCTTGCGATAGACCCATTCGTCGATCCACAGATGGTTACCGGTTTTGCCCTGCCGACGTGTGGTTTCTGTTGATCATGCCGGTCTCGCAGTGAGAATGGTATTCGTATTCGAACTTCCAGTTCAAATGGTTCAAATGGCTCTGAGCACTATGGGACTTAACATCGGAGGTCATCAGTCCCCTAGAACTTAAACCTAACTAACCTAAGAACATCACACACTTCCATGGCAGAGGCAGGATTAGAACCTGAGACTTAGCGGTCGCGCGGTCCCAGACTGGAGCGCCTAGAACCACTCGGCCACACCGGCCGGCTTCGAACTTCCGTTCGAAGTTCCTGCGGACATGGTTATCGCAGCACTTCGCCCTGATCCATGATCATGCTGCGGAGAAATGGACCAGCTACGAGACTTATCCCGTACTCAACGGAGTGCACCAAATATGAACTGAACTCCAGAAGCACATACTATCTTACGTGACAATAGGTGGCTGTCGAGCCATCGTTATATACGATGGTCGAACGAAAACCTGCTCTAGCTGTGGGCAGGAATGCCATGTCCGAACTGACTTTCTTCAGCGACGTCTCATGCATCTACGTGGGGAAACCCAGCACCAGCCACACCAGATAACATTACGGACGTGGAAGCGCAACGGAGCGACGTGGGCGACGCGCAGACAGACCGTTGCCCGTAGAGTCTGCGAGTATCGCTGCCAATCGCACGTCACTGACGGCGCAAATGACCTCGTCGCACCGTCAGCCAGACGCCCCACAACAGCTGCGGAGCCACGGTCTACCGCGCTCCAGTCTAACCCATCTTCGGATATGGAAGCGCATCCACAAGGGTGCAGCATACCTCAGCAGACGTGGAGGCTCCACCACGAAAACAGCGGTCGAAGAAGCGATAGAAGAGGCAGCTGTCCGCAGAAGACGAGCACTTCAATTTCAACAGAGGCGATGAACAAGACAGCTGGAACGATCATGAGTCGTTTCCACCGACCGGCCAGGACTACGTTACACCCATAGCGTCTGTGATACAGATCGTGGAGAAGCCGCCACATCGAAGAGACACGATGGGTACAATTATGCAACAGGATGACTTCCCACCTGCAGATCAATGCCCATCAACAGCGGAAGTCGTCACCAATGCATTAGGAGATTGGGCACAAGAAACGGAACAAACTGATGAGATGCAGGAGGTCGCAGTTTAGCTATTGGCTCCCACCGACAACGAGTCGGGAGGGACCCTTGTCCATGGCGGCCAATGAGGCCGTGTCGTGTGGTCCCGGTCCAGGGAGAATGCACCGTAGACAGCCGATCTCCACGTGTGTCACTTCCCAGCAGTGCACAACCGATAAGATGTTACATATCTACCGTATTATTACAGTTAACATCAGTGGTATTCACACCCCAGTAATGTTCCAAATGCTACAAGATATGCTGCAGGCAGCGGACGTCGACATAGATTCTCAGCAGCAGGTACGAAACGATGCCCCAGTTGAGTTTTATACATATGACGTCTATCGTTTAATAGATGACGACGGTAGCGTTGGCGCAGAAGGAGAAGGAATAATGGCGGAAGATGTGGAATACTTACCATACTCTCGTGGTACTGCCCTGACTGTCGGGAATGTCCGCATGGTGAATGTTTACGCACCATCTGACTCGGGGAAGAGGCACGAACGCACAATCTTCCACACGGAGGAAATGTCACCGCTATTTTGAGGACGTCAGGAGAGATATATTGTCGACGGCAGCTTCAACTGCATTCTGCGGCCCGAGGTCCAACGACCACACTTCGTCCCTTGCCCGGTTTTACAGACGCTGGTCCGGGACCTTGCACTGCATGACACCTGGGAAATTATGCAAGGCGACAGCCGCTTATACACGTGCTGTGCAAGCCACTCAGCCAGTCGACTAGACAGGGTGTGTGCGTCACTTGGGCAACGCAAGGCGGCGATTGACGCCGAAGTGTGGCCTAAGGCCTTTACAGACCACCAGCCTTACATCTGCATCATTGGCACGACATAAGGCATGACGCAGTAGGGGCCCATGGAAGCTCAACGTTACCCACCTGCGGGATGAGAACTGTTAACGGGAGAATGAAGACACATCGTGTCTATGTCAACGGTGTCAATGTTCGTACGATTCAACGCTTAAATGTGACTCTGCTGTGTCAAACCGGCTTTACATAGAACGTTCATACGATATGGCCACGATAAGTCACACTGGCAACGGGTGACTTCCGAGTTTAATTTCAGAGCCCTAGTTCAGTTGGTGACACAATAACAATCTCCCGACCGTTAGCAGGCTGTCCCACCTATCGAAGTACAACTGCTGCTTCTTACGGCAGTGAAGATGTGAAGATGGAAGGAGTTAAAGTACGTGCGAGGATGCTCGACGGATTACGCAATGAATGGCCGTCATTACATTATATAGTGAAAGAAAAAAGGCAGCTTATACGGGTTGTTGAAATGGCCGACGGATCGTGGACCACGCTACAGAAGGATACTACACGTGCTTTCGCTCACCATTATCGCAGTTGTTATGCGGAAGACCAGCTGAAAAGAGCATGACTGGCAGACGTGCTTCGCGAAATACCTGCGGACGAGCATCCCCCCGAAGAGGACGATTTCATGGCTGAAATCACCATAGATTATGTGGACGGTGCCCTTAAGTGTGTTGCGTTAAACAGACTGGACCGTTGCTCCTCTGATGGCACCGACGTGGGTATAGATGTACAGCGAACTCTTTAACACCACCTTACGCCCTACCGAGTTTACGGAGGGTATCATGGCGTTCCAAAATCAAGTGGTGTTCATAAACCACAAGACCACCGGCCTTTGCACGTATCATTCGTGCTCACCTTCAAGCGGCGGTAAAAGACAAAATACATTTAGATCAAACGAATCTAGCAGGGAAGAACAGTATAAACACAGTGCTAGGGGCATACAGGGATGACATAGCATTGATGTCGGCATCTAGATTACGAGGATCCCTGGTGGCAGTAGATTTCGATCATGCTTTCGACCGAATGCACCATGTGTTCCTGCGAGGGGTGATTGAACGGATTTGAGTCCCCGTCCCGTTTGTGGACACGAGAGTCTTGGTGAATGGTGCTAGCTCAGGACCTATCATGATCCAGCACTCAGTGCGGCAAGGTTTCCCCCTTTCAGCCGTCTTCGGACCGCAACTTCCAATGCCGCGCATACACCGACAACGCCGTTCTTTTGGTCAAGTCGGGAGTCGAAATCCAGGCGGCGCTGGAATGACCTCAGCAGTTTGGAGCGGTGTCAGGTAATGGGCTCAACCTACGAAACACCCGATTTATGGAAGTGGGCAGAGGGCTGCCACCAGGGATAGCAGCGTCCATCACCAAGGTCCGCACACTCAAGTGTTTGGGAGTGGCATTCCATGGAAATATACGACAGCTACTGCGACAGATTCGCACATTAGTACGACAATACGCACTGCGCGCCACATAAATGTTCCAGCCCGCTCATTACGTCAATGTCTGTCGGGCACCAAAAATAAGTCACTTGACGATCGCGTCAGGACTACACTCGGCCTTTGGACATTTCGTAAGTGCCGACCTCCTCTTCTAAATCCGCTGCAATACTTTCATGCTTCCGCCTAGAGGAGGAGGCATCGGACTCGTAAAAGTGAGGACCAAGGCGCGTGCCACAAGTACCCGACGATACAGTGGCAGACAATAAGGAGAGCGGTCCATCTTCCCTCTCTCCCTACACAGGTACGGGTGTTGTGGTATGATGTGGTGAAATTCAAATTCCCAAACCGTCAACGACTGCAGACTATTCACCTGGTCGACAAGCCGATATGTCTCCACTGCTCGATCGTCGACTCCGACGAGCACCGTTTGGTTTTTGGCAAGGCAATCGGCTGTTGACTTCTAACGAGGAAAATGCTGGCCCTTTTACTGCGTACGGGGCACACGGCTATCAAAGCTGATGAACTACTGTTTCTGGGCAAAGTATACTTTCCCACCGCCAGGACAAATGCCGTAAACTGGATGTAAGGGGATGGCAACGTATTATCGCACCGATCACAAGAACGTCACAGACTTCTGGTACATACTGCAAGAGCAACATGAGATCTTGTGGCGTCAAGTGAAATAAAAGAGCATGTTTTTTTTCAGTTACTTGGGTCCGTTATTCACGGACCCTCCGGCTAGTTGGGGCGTTCCGGGTATGAGAAGTGAAATGAGAAGACAGCTCAAAGTTCAGGAACTAACGTCCATACGTGATGTATTCAGGGTACTATATATCGTTTTTGAATTAGCGAGAAGCCGACCTGGATTCACACCAACAGGGCCGTTGCATTGTCACGTCTCTTTTTTTTTTAAATCTAGACGGCGTTGGGATCCATTTTTATGTTTGGATGTGTTTAATGGCACCTTTAGTTTCTGTATGATGTATTAGCACCTATAAAGGGCAAAAAAATCAATAGCCACAAAAAACACCTCAAATAAAAATTAAAAGCATTTCATATCTTGGACCACATCCCCAGAAAATGGAGACATTGTAGCCAGGCCTCGCGTTGCGACCCCCGTCCACATTGCCTCCGCCAGCCCCTGACCTGATCCCAACAAAATATGTATATAAAAATAAAAAAAAAACAAAGGGAAAAAGGGAAAAAAGAAGAAAAAGTTATTAATGTTTGAGCCCCGTAAGGCAAACGTGTATGATGCCACGGTTCTTTTTTTCATCAATGGCCATGTTATGTAATTAATCTGATATTTCAGAGGTGTACTTGCATGAAGTTTCAGTTTATGTTTTTCAACTCTGTATGACACACACCATCCTGCAACGTGTGATGTCGAGAGCATATCCGACGAGTAATTGTTCATTACTCTTGTGGTCTGGCACATTGTGACTTACTGTATTACTGAAAGTGAATAACGTCATTCGCATCATTATTTATCGAGGTCTGACTTGGGCTTTCCAAATCTGTACATAGTCCTTGCAAGTTTAATTACAAATAGTAAATAGTCAAATAACATGAAATTCACTACAACTTCATGAAAATCCACGTGAGTTTTATTCATTATAGTACCTATTAAATGTCATGTAAACAAAATAAAAGTGACCAGCGACGATATGGATTAAAAACCCTGTGCCAACGCGACTGGACGGCCGCCACGTCCATGACTGTTTTACTACGCGCTTACGCTAACCGCTTGACCACATCGACTTCTTAGAGCAAGCACCTTCGCACAGGTACATCAGGTACATAATAGACGCGTAAAACTTCTCTTGCGGTTTTCTCGGAATTGCCAGTGTAGTGCACATTACTACTTGCACGCTATGTTGCTTTAATGGTCTACAAAATGGGTAGTGGAAGTGATCCCAACGTTAAGGCCTCCCCTTGTCAGTTGGGTGTTTAGTGTATACTGTTCGGTGGTAAAGTTCCAATAATAAACGCTGGACGGCGCCATGTAGTGCCGATTTACTTGCGCAAAAGTACACAAAGTTAAAATTGTTTGCGAAAAAGTGTATTAAAATCTGGTTGCGCAAAATCCACCGACATCACTTGACTACAAAGCCATCGCTCTCTTCAACTATGTCGTGTATGTCACTCGATTAATTCTCAAAGCAGACCACTGATTGGTTTTTCGTTCACACGTATATATCTGCCAGTATTTCACGCTTTTTGAGGTCATGTTCATGACTTTTCCGGTTTTATATTACTTTGACCGCTGCTCATTATTATTCCAGGATTGGTTCAAATGATTCAAACGGCTCTGAGTACTATAGTACTTAACATCTAAGGTCATCAGTCCCCTAGATCTTACAACTACTTAAACCTAACTAACCTAAGAGCATGACACACATCCATGTCCGAGGCAGGATCCGAATCTGCGACCGTAGCGGTCACGCGGTTCCAGACTGAAGCCCCTAGAAACACTCGGTCACACCGGCCAGCATCACAGGATTACAGATAGAAAGTCTGTTAGTTTCGATTCCACGTCAGAGTGGCACTAAGGATTGCAAACATCAACCATCGGTATATGGACGAAGGCTCATTCGTAACTACTGATGTGCCTACAACTAAGAAAAACAAACGTCAGTCAGATATTGCTCAAACTGCAATCTGCTGTGCTTCAGGAGGTGGTTCAGGTATAACAAGTAACGTCAAATTCTTCCGGAAACGAGAAATGAAATTTGTTTGGTTTCAATCGCCAGATATTGGTTCAATAAATGATGAATGGATAACCTTAGTTCTAATCGCAACAGCTGTTTTCAAACGAGAATTTAGGTTTAAGAGGGATGAAATTTAAGATATATTCAACCAAATTAAGAGCAATGTACACTCCTGGAAATGAAAAAAAGAACACATTGACACCGGTGTGTCAGACCCACCATACTTGCTCTGGACACTGCGAGAGGGCTGTACAAGCAATGATCACACGCACGGCACAGCGGACACACCAGGAACCGCGGTGTTGGCCGCTGCGCAGCATTTGTGCACCGCCGCCGTCAGTGTCAGCCAGTTTGCCGTGGCATACGGAGCTCCATCGCAGTCTTTTAACACTGGTAGCATGCCGCGACAGCGTGGACGTGAACCTTATGTGCAGTTGAGCGAGGGTGTATAGTGGGCATGCGGGAGGCCGGGTGGACTTACCGCCGAATTGCTCAACACGTGGGGCGTGAGGTCCCCACAGTACAGTTGTCGCCAGTGGTCGGCGGAAGGTGCAAATGCCCGTCGACCTGGGACCGGACCGCAGCGACGCACGGATGCACGCCAAGAAAGTAGGATCCTACGCAGTGCCGTAGGGGACCGCACCGCCACTTCCCAGCAAATTAGGGACACTGTTGCTCCTGGGGTATGGGCGAGGACCATTGGCAACCGTCTCCATGAAGCTGGGCTACGGTCTCGCACACCGTTAGGCCGTCTTCCGCTCACGCCTCAACATCGTGCAGCCCGCCTCCAGTGGTGTCGCGACAGGCGTGAATGGAGGGACGAATGGAGACGTGTCGTCTTCAGCGGTGAGAGTCGCTTCTGCCTTGGTGCCAATGATGGTCGTATGCGTGTTTGGCGCCGTGCAGGTGAGCGCCACAATGAGGACTGCATACGACCGAGGCACACAGGGCCAACACCCGGCATCATGGTGTGGGGAGCGATCTCCAACACTGGCCGTACACCTCTGGTGATCGTCGAGGGGACACTGAATAGTGCAAGGTACATCCAAACCGTCATCGAACCCATCGTTCTACCATTCCTAGACCGGCAAGGGAACTTTCTGTTCCAACAGGACAATGCACGTCCGCATGTATCCCGTGCCACCCAACGTGCTCTAGAAGGTGTAAGTCAACTACCCTGGCCGGCAAAATCTCCGGATCTGTCCCCCATTGAGCATGTTTGGGACTGGATGAAGCGTCGTCTCACGCGGTCTACACGTCCAGCACGAACACTGGTCCAACTGAGGCGCCAGGTGGAAATGGCATGGCAAGCCGTTCCACAGGACTACATCCAGCATCTCTACGATCGTCTCCATGGGAGAATAGCAGCCTGCATTGCTGCGAAAGGTGGATATACACTGTACTAGTGGCGACATTGTGCATGCTCTGTTGCCTGTGTCTATGTGCCTGTGGTTCTGTCAGTGTGATCATGTGATGTATCTGGCCCCAGGAATGCGTCAATAAAATTTCCCCTTCCTGGGACAATGAATTCACGGTGTTCTTATTTCAATTTCTAGGAGTGTATGTGGTAGTCCACCCTAGTATCCTCCATTACATTTACAATTTTGATGCTGAATCACGCTGTTTGATTTACGTATCATACCAGATTTTTCCTTTGATGAGACATAACAAAGCACTTAAGCAAATTTATTTCTGGGGGCCAAAGTTTCACTTGGTTTTGAAATACTGACCACAAATAGAATGATAGTTGTGATGGAAGTATAGGCCGGTCAATGTATCCCCAAATTCAGTATAACTTTGACCACCTGCAATTTTTTCTATTTCTTCCTCTGAACTTTAGAAAATGTATTGTGCTAATTAGTACATAATCCTTTCATACAAATCCCTATGTCCATTAATGTAAATATTACAGAAGTTAAAAAAGAGTCATGATGATCAATTTTAAATCTGAAAATCGGTCAAGTATATTCGGTTTACAGTAACCGTATTAATGCTGATATCGAAGCTCCGGATTCTGGAGATTACACTATCTACACTATCACCATCGAAACACCGAAAAAGAACATTGGACGTTGGGCGACCGAATAAGTGAAGTTACCTGAAAGATATCTGAAGATATCTGAAAATGTGCGAAGGAAACATCACATGAACAGTCAACTACGTTGCAGGTTTGTGAATGACGAGTGTCGGAGTTGTTGAATTCCGAGCAAAAGCGAATGGGACAGAAGCTCCTCAGCAACGTTTGATTTCGGGTAAGCCATTTCTCTGCAATATCGTTTCTTCCAGTAGTGTTAGTATCAGCAAGACATGCAGGAGGTCTTTTGAGAACTTTGGATAGTTGGTAAGGAGTACTGGCAGAAGTGAAGCTGTGAGAGCGGGCCATGAGATTTTTCTGTGTAGTTCAGTCCGTTAGAACATAGTTTGCAAAAGTCAAGGCTAATTTCAGAATTCTGTCCGGTACTCAGCTTCAACTCTCCAGGAAGTCTCAGGAGAGCGCACTCTCCTCTGCAGAATGGAAGATATATTGTGGAATATTTGGATTCTCTTAATTCAATGGGTCCAGAACTGAAACATCGCATAATGCAGGGGACGCAAGCTTCTGTCTTTGAACCAACAGAGAAGAAGATTTCATCATAGGATATGACCAGTGTCGTCACCGAAGGGAAACGAGTTCTTCTGATTAACCACCTCCAAATCTTGAATGAATAGTTCTAGGAAAGATGCGCTTTATACTAAAGGGCAACGGATGTGCGGGACCAGCTCGAAACTTAGCTCGTCCCAGTGCAAGTTTCATGGACACCAAGAACGAGTTACAGCACATCATAAGTGTGTATGTAAGTTATCAGAGTTGCAAAATACTTTTACAGTTCAAACAGCTGTCAGAGTGTAGGGAATGTATTGGGTCACATCATAGTCAAACTTCTGTTAATGATAAATACAAAAAGTAAAACCGAGATTTTTCAAAATTTTCTTTGGATCGATTGACGACAAGGAGTGGTGTGATTCTAAGATGAGAGATCGTGCAGTTACAGATTGCAAAAACGACGTACATACGAGTACATACCCACTTCAAAAACCACAAGTGCAAATATAAATTAGCGCGGAACATGATACAAGAAATTCACGGACACGAAAACGAGATATTTGCCGCAAATATGGTCAGCCTCAATAAGGCAATGAACTGTCTTCGTATATGACTAAAGTCCAAGTCTAACCACAGCCCTCATGCAAAATTTTGTGCGGAAATGCTGCAAGCTCACATACGCAGCATGGAAACCAAGCGATACACGACGCCAACACCCTAACCATCATATGTAGTTGAGCACCCCGGCAAAACGCAGCCTTCTGATATGTTTTTAAAGTAATAATTTAATATCTAAGCAAGTGATCGTAGGATTCTTTTTAGAAAAGAATTATTATATTATAGTAAATCTTTGTGTCTAATGGAAAGGTAACTTAGCATTTAGATACTTTAGGGCGATTTATTACTTTTGAGTAATCTTGTGTCCCATGCCAACAGTGATTC
Source organism: Schistocerca gregaria (assembly GCF_023897955.1). Classification (NCBI taxonomy): domain Eukaryota; kingdom Metazoa; phylum Arthropoda; class Insecta; order Orthoptera; family Acrididae; genus Schistocerca; species Schistocerca gregaria. Next base: position 372,701,715 of record NC_064924.1, read on the forward strand.
AGACAGTCCACGGAACTTAGCCTCCGGCAGATCAGGTTTCATGCGGCAACAGGCCGACAACACCACTTGTAAGCCGTTCCCGTTGTCATGAAGTCGCTGACATAGCCGTAATCGGCCACTTCATGTTCTCCTGCAGGAGATGCCTACGGCATCGGGCTCGGATTTTGGAATACACAACTGGGCTTATGGTGTTTTTTTTTTTTTTTTTTTTTTTTTTTTTTTTTTTTTTTTTTTTTTGACTTGTAAGGCTTGGTGTCTCACACTGATGCTGGCGTTTCTCAACGAAGGTCGTGTGCTGTAGCCCTGCATTTGAAAGTCGACAATGTTTTGGACTGACGATGGTTTCGCTATTCAGAGGAGTGAGGTTGTTTTGTATTTGTGTCCGTTGGGGTCAGTACGTGTAAACTGTGTGGTAATGAACTCTTCTGGGGACAAACACATAAGAAATGATACAGTTTGCGGAAGTAAAAGAAATTATGTTGTACTTCAATTACATTCCTGCAGTAAAGCAACTAATCTTTGTATTTTTATACGAAAATGCCTTACGTAATTGCATCACTTTGAGTAATCTGTTTCACAGCAGATTTACACACTTAAGTGCTTTACCGCTCTTCGGTGAAAGACAGTGTGGTTAAGAACCTTCTCTCACAGGCACCTAGACCTCCTACTGACTATGCTTCACCGAAGATAAACAAGGATAGGACGCCACTCCGCTCCGACTCATCGTATCCACCATTGGTTCATCAACATACAAGCTGGCGAAGTACTTGTCCACTGTCCTCGCTCCTCATGTAGGACACTGTGGACATCATACGAAAAAACTCAGCAGATTTTATCATCCGAATTAACCGTCTTCGACCTAGTGATGGTGACATTAGTGTTGATAATGCTGTTATAACCCAACATACTTTACACGGTGTCTACATGTTGCCTTGTCCTGCTCGATCGCCAGTCGAACACATGTGTGACATCGGACGATGACTCCAGCGTCATCCACAAACAGCGTTAAACACTCTTGTATTGACTGACCACGTGCAGGAGGCTTAGAACTTCATCCCAGAAACTGATATCCTGCACCTGTACAACACAAGGCTCGCACGTTTGGTGGTTACACTAGTTTCACATTTGCAATGGCTTATCTCACACTTATCTTGCAATGTTAATAGCTTAATACGTTACCTAGACAAATGCAATCCTGAAATTGTATTACTCTACGTTAATAATTTTTTTTTTTTACTGTTGTGATGTTTTCCCGTCAGTGTACTACATGGAAATAAATGAATAAGTTAAACACTTTACACTTAAACACAAAAATTACTTTTATCAAAGTGAACGTATCATCATCATCATCATCATCATCATCATCATTTAAGACTGATTATGCCTTTCAGCTTTCAGTCTGGAGCATAGCCCCCTTATAAAATTCCTCCATGATCCCCTATTCAGTGCTAACATTGGTGCCTCTTCTGATGTTAAACCTATTACTTCAAAATCATTCTTAACCGAATCCAGGTACCTTCTCCTTGGTCTGCCCCGACTTCTCCTACCCTCTACTGCTGAACCCATGAGTCTCTTGGGTAACCTTGCTTCTCCCATGCGTGTGACATGACCCCACCATCGAAGCCTGTTCGCCCTAACTGCTACATCTATAGAGTTCATTCCCAGTTTTTCTTTGATTTCCTCATTGTGGACACCCTCCTGCCATTGTTCCCATCTACTAGTACCTGCAATCATCCTAGCTACTTTCATATCCGTAACCTCAACCTTGTTGATAAGGTAACCTGAATCCACCAGCTTTCGCTCCCATACTACAAAGTTGGACGAAAGGTTGAACGGTGTACAGATAATTTAGTCTTGGTACTGACTTCCTTCTTGCAGAAGAGAGTAGATCGTAGCTGAGCGCTCATTGCATTAGCTTTGCTACACCTCGTTTTCAGCTCGTTCACTATATTGCCATCCTATGAGAATATGCATCTTAAGTACTTGAAACCGTCCACCTGTTCTAACTTTGTTCTTCCTATTTGGCACTCAATCCGTTTATATTTCTTTCCCACTGACGTTACTTTCATTTTGGAGATGCTAATCTTCATAACATAGTCCTTACATTTCTGATCTAGCTCTGAAATATTTCTTTGCAAACTTTCAATCAAATCTGCCATCACAACTAAGACATCCGCATATGCAAGACTGCTTATTTTGTGTTCACATATCTTAATCTCATCCCGCCAGTCTATTGTTTTCAACATATGATCCATATATAATATGAACTAAGTGAACGTATATTCTGAAAAAAATGTTACAAATAAATAATTCATTTTTCTATCTGCCATTCTATACACTGTTTTTGTAGCTGTTCATGGCCCAGATATTTGTCTATTTCCTTTATCAATCTTATTCTGTGACGTTTTCTTTAAAGACGGAATGTCAGATATTTTGCGCGTGTGTGTATACGAACTGATAGCCTTTACCCAATATTGCGAATTCTGAAAGTGAGTTGTGCATATGTGCTTTAATATGTTCACTATGCCTTGCTCGTAAGTCCCTTCCAGTGTGCTCCTCACAACCTATCCTACGTATGACACTCGCTCGTAATATTGTCTAAAACATTTGCACTTCGTTCAAATACGACAGAAGAAGACAGGTATTAGGCAGGAACAGGTTGAGCAGGTAGCTAAGGGAGCTCAAGAAAGTAAAAAGGATAAAGAGAGGAGAGCTGTCAGAATGCATCTGACACTGATTGCTGACAGTACTGCTGGTTGTAGAACGATGTGACAGTGAAGCCGCTGCAGGTAACTAAGCATGAAAGGCACAGCGGAAAGAGAAAAATAATCGAGGAAAAGTGAAAGCGGATTCGCAGCTTCCCATTCTCCACATAGTAGTTCTAATATGGTCGGACTGTTTCTCAAGTAACCTGTAATACACATATAATAATTTGGTGTAGGTCTTCAGCAGTTTGACATGTCTTTGGTACGCACTCCCTTCAACAGGCTATTGATAGAGGTATTTATTGCAAATGCTGAGAAAAAATCGTTTCACTTTCGATTCAAAAAAGAGCGTAGAAATGTCCACAGGCAAAATTTGGTAGTAATTCGTGCGTCTATAAAAATATCATTGCACGAGTTGCATGGTTCGTATATTCATACGCTATCAGACGATTAAAACCTTGTCTTATAAGCGTTATTAAGCAGCATCCTGCTACATACGCCGAGAATGTGCGAAGTTCGTTTCTATTTCGAAATAACAGATAAATTATCCTCGTACTTGCTCACTGTACACAGTAACGATGCCGACACAGCAAAGCACATCTTCGTAGTTCACCTGTTTAAATTTATTTACGAGGGTCGGTCAAAAAGTAATGCCTCCCATTTTTTTTCTACTTAAAAAAATTAAGTTAAGTGAAAAATTTGAATTTGGCGCCATTCCTCAAACCTTCTTCTGCAATCCACTGCAGTAGTAACTTTCTGTGTCAACAGGTGGCAGCACAGCAGAAGTTTGTAAGATGGCCGACATCGATGTTCGTTTGAGACAGTGTTGTGTGATTGAATTCTTGAATGCAGAAGGTGAAACGCCCATACGCATTCATGAAAGACTGAAGAAGGTGTATGGTGTTGTGACAGTGGATGTCAGCACTGTTAGACGATGGGTTCGTCGTTGTAAGGAAGCTGAAGGGCAAACACCGTTGACTGACGAAAAGCGGAGCGGCAGACCGGTGAGTGCAGTGACTCCACACAACATTCAGCAAGTTGATGACATCATTCGTGGTGACCGTCGGGTGACTGCAGATGAAGTGTGTCGCAGTATTTCTCTTAGTAAAGGCAGTGTGATCACGATTATTAAACAATTGGGGTACTCAAAAGTTTGTGCACGGTGGGTTCCAAGAATGTTAACCGATCAGAATAAAGAGGCAAGGAAAACAATAGCCTCCCAACACTTGCAGCGCTTCCGTTTGGAGGGAGATGAGTTTCTGAAAAAAATTGTGACCGGCGACGAAACATGGGTGCATTTTTTTGAACCCGAATCAAAGAGGCAGTCAATGGAGTGGCGTCACACAAGCTCGCCGAGGAAGAAAAAATTCAAAACTGTGCGATCGGCAGGGAAAGTTATGGCAACAGTTTTCTGGGATACAGAGGGTGTGATTCTAGTTGATTTTTTGGAGCAGGGATGCACAATAAATTCTGTTCAATATGTCACAACCCTCAAAAAACTTAAAGCACGTCTTCAGCGAGTTCGCCCAACAAAATCAATGGCAGATGTTCTTCTTTTGCATGACAATGCAAGACCACACACCAGTCGTCACACCTCTGACGAGATTGTCAAAATTGGATGGGAAGTTTTGCCTCATCCCCCATACAGCCCTGACCTGGCACCATCAGACTTCCATCTGTTCGGGCCACTAAAAGAAGCTCATCGTGGGATTCATTTTGAAGATGAGGAGGCCGTCAAAACATCCGTGCGTCAATGGCTTAGGAAGCAGAGCTGTGATTTTTACCGTGCTGGGATACATGCCCTTGTTCAAAGATGGACCAAAACTGTAGAGATGGGCGGAGATTACATTGAAAAATGACAAAATGATCCTCAATGTTGTGGTTTTCAACCTATGTAATTGCATTTAAATTTCCTGACAATTAAACGTAGAAAAAAAATAGGAGGCATTACTTTTTGACTGACCCTCGTATTAATGGGTCGCAAATCAGGAAAATTGTTGGACAAGTTTAGGATCTTCAAATAGAAGTAAAGTCTGTCTTTAACAGAATTCCACCAAGGTTGAACAGAAGTTATCAAATAAAACAAGAGTAAATGAGTTATGAGTTAGGTTGACAAAAAGTAACGTCAACACTGGAAGGGGGAGTGCCAAATTAAAGGAAGACTGCATGGAGAATGAAGCTCCAAGGTACCTTTATCTGTACAACTTGTGGATACGAGATTATTTAAACAAAATACAAATTCGAATTAAATCAACAACACAAGTAGCGTATTACAAGAAGAGCAGTGAACTGCTCAGGTTACGGATCGCAGTACCACGAATAGTGAAAATTTCTCCTAAAGGTCAACCACGTGTTCCTAGCAGCACTAAATGACTGATAGCTCCAGTCTTCACCGAGGCTCCAGCAACGAATCCATCCTAAATCCTCTGCCGTTATCCCGAAATACCCAAAACGTTCCTTTCTCCTGCCAAATTTCCAACTTTTATTAAATTCAATATGTAAGGGACGACTCAAAGCTACTTCCAAGGTGTCAGGCATAGATTGTACCAAAATTTAAGAAAAAATGGTGCAGGGCAGCAAACTTTCCACTTTTTGTGTTGAAGACCCACATTTTACCATCACGAGGTTGGCACTGAACTGAAATAACGTTACTATGATTGGTTGGTTTATACAGGGTGGTCCTTTGATAGTGACCGGGTCAAATATCTCACGAAATAAGAATCAAACGAAAAAAAATACAAAGAACGAAACTCGTCTAGCTTGAAGGGGGAAACCAGATGGCACTATGGTTGGCCCGCTAGATGCCGTTGCCATAGGTCAAGCGGATATCAACTTCGTTTTTTTTAATAGAAACCCCCATTTTTATTACATATTCGTGTAGTAGGAAAAGGAATATGAATGTTTTAGTTGGACCACTTTATTCGCTTTGTGATTGATGGTGCTGTAATAGTCACAAACGTATAAGTACGTGGTATCACGTAACATTCCGCCAGTGCGGACGGTATTTGCTTCGTGATACATTACACATGTTAGAATGGACCGTTTACCAATTGCAGAAAAGGTCGATATCATGTTGATGTATGGCTGTTGTGATCAAAATGCCCAACGGACGTGTACTATGTATGCTGCTCGGTATCCTGCTTGTTCAAATGCGTGTGAAATCTTATGGGACTTAACTTCTAAGGTCATCAGTCCCTAAGCTTACACACTACTTAACCTAAATCATCCTACGGACAAACACACCCACCCATGGACGAGGGAGGACTCTAACCTCCGCCGCGACCAGCCGCACAGTGCATGACTGCAGAGCCCTAGACCGCTCGGCTAATCCGCGTGGCTCGGTATCCTGGACATCATCCAAGTGTCCGGACCGTTCGCCGGATAGTTAAGTTTACGCGAATATGTAACAAAAAAGGGGCGGGGGGTTCCTATTTTAGAAAAACGCAGTTTATATCCGTTTGACCTACGGCAGCACCATCTAGAGCCAACCATAGTGCCATCTGGTTTCCCCCTTCAAGCTACACGAGTTTCGTTCTTTGTAGTTTTTTCGTTTGATGCTTATTTCGTGAGATATTTTGCCCGGACACTATCAGTGGACCACCCTGTATACATCATGCGCTCAGTGGCACGTCGAAGTCTCTTCGGGTAAACTAAATTTTTGGAGCTAAATGGGACTAACCCCCGCTGAGGAAGCACTGCAGTCTCTGAACCTTTGAAGTTATCACAAAAAAGGAAAAATTTTGGGCTCGCATTATCTTCAGGGGGTGACAAGCCGGGCGCCGCATTCACTGCCAGCATGCGGAATGCGCCGCCAGTCATACTCACGCAACGGCAGTGGCAATGGAACAGTCCATGGAGGCGAGCATGGTCTAAATACACTGCCGTCTGCCAACAAAAGAGAAGTAACAGCATACCAGGGTCCATCTGAAATGCTAAGAGGATGCGAAGCTTCCTCTGCAAATACACACACATTTTCGTTGCCCACGAATGTGACTGCAGAATGGTAGCCGCAGAATGAACTGATACCACATAGCGGTACGTGATACTAATTTCACGTCATCCCTTTGTCCCTCTCAAAAACGAGTAAAAACTATCAAACAACAATCCCCCATTGTTACATGTGTTGGCATCCCAGAAAAGTAACTAACTCAACCAAGGATCGAACCCTTGCATGACTCCTAACAGTCTTCCTTATAGACGAATGGCATGGGAAAAACAATATTGCTTGATAGATTTTTAATCAATAAACATAGTGTATGAATATGATATCTTTAGCTTGTGGGTTTAATTTGTGTATCAGTGAAGTATAGGAAATGCTACAACTTAATCGTATTTATAGACATTCCATAAAAATGATGACAAAATTAATTATTTTCTTTAATTCAGCCTGGGTACAGTACAGGCTTGTTACAATGAACATGGTCACAACTGAATTAACTGAATAGAATTCCATGTTTTATCAAACACAATTGATATGTACACCTCAAATAGATTTAAAAGAACTTGACATATCGACTGCTTCTGTTTATCAGAATCGAAAAAGCATCGTTTCCCACTTCGGAGTGTAGTAACAACAACAACTTTGTCTATTAAGGTAGCAAAAAGGGACCGTTTATTAATCTGATTGTAAAAGATCCAAAATTAATGCAAATGGAATCCAGCAACTACGAGGTGTTGAGTATTACGTTCATTAATGTGATCTTCACTGGCTTATTCAAACATACATCTACATCTACGTTATTAATCCGAATTCATAGTAAGTACCTGGCAGAGGGTTCAATGGGCCATCTTGAAGCTGTCTCTCTACCGTTCCATTCTCGAACAGCACGCGGAAATAACGAGCACTTAAATTTTTCTGCGCGAGCCCTGATTTCTCTTATTTTATCGTGATGATCATTTCTCCCTATGTAGGTGGGTGCCAACAGAATGTTTTCGTAATCGGAGGATAAAACTGGTGATTGAAATTTCATGAGAAGATCCCGTCGCAACGAAATGATTGCCATTCCAAAACACTATCTCCCCTATTACGCAATAATACAAAACGAGCTGCCCTTCTTTGACTTTACTGATGTCATCCGTCAGTCCCACCTGATGCGGATCCCACACCGCACAGCAATACTCCAGAATAGGGCGGAAGAGCGTGGTGTAAGCAGTTTCTTTAGTAGACGTGTTGCACCTTCTAACAAGGGAACCTCCCCATCGCACCCCCGTCAGATTTAGTTACAAGGTGGCACAGTGGATGGGCCTTGAAAAACTGAAGACAGATCAATCGAGAAAACAGCAGAAGATGTGTGGAACTATGAAAAAAATAAGCAAAATATACTAACTGAGTAGTCCATGTGCAAGATAGGCAACATCAAGGATTATGTGAGCTCAGGAGCACCGTGGTCCCGTGGTTAGCGTGAGCAGCTCCAGAATGAGTGGCCATTGGTTCAAGTCTTCCCTCGAGTGAAAAGTTTAATTTTTTATTTTCAGACAATTATCAAAGTTCAGGCACTCACACATAATCAACTTCGCTCTCGAAAATTCGAGAACATGTTCAGATTTGCTTGGACATATGCAGGATTTGACGGTATACACACGGAAAAATTTGAAAATGTTAAAAACGTATGTTTTGACAGAGCATAGAGATAACTGGGCGACTGTAAAACTGTTGCATTCATTTGTTGCAGTTTATGTGACAAACTCTTATGTTTTCATCACTTTTTTGGGCGTGATTATCACATCCACAAGAAAACCTTAACCGGGCAATGTAGAAGAATCTTTTTACCCATTCGCCAAGTGTACAAGTTAGGTGTGTCGTCAACATATTCCTGTCATGTGACGCACATGCCGTCACCAGTGTCATATAGAATACATCAGACGTATTTTCCTGTGGAGGAATCGGTTGACCTATGACCTTGGGATCAAATGTTTTCGGTTCCCATTGGTGAGGCACGTCCTTTCGTCTACTAATCGCACGGTTTCTCGGTGCGGTCGCAAAACACAGACCCTAAACTTGTTACACTGAACACAGACGTCAATGAACGAACGGACAGATCATAACTTTGCGCAAATAAAGAAATAAACTTTTCACCCGAGGGAAGCCTTGAACCAGGGACCTGTCGTTCCGCAGCTGTTCATACTAACCACAGGACCACCAAGCTCTCCTTAAAGTTGCTTATCTTCCATATGGATTACTCAGTTTGTATATTTTGCTTATTTTTTCATAGTTCCACACAACTTCTTCCTGTTTTCTCGATTGATCTGTGTTCAGTTTTCCAAGGCCTGTGCACTGTGCCAACTTATAACTAAACCTGAGGGGGGTGCGATGGGGAGGCTCCCTTGTAAGTGTTCTGAAAATGAATATCAGTCTTTGGTTTGCTCTACCCACAGTATTATATATGTGATCCTTCCAATTTAGGTTATTTGTAATTGTAATCCCTAAGTATTTAATTGAATTTATCAGATTTGTGTGACTTATCGCGTAATCGAAATTTAGCTGATTTCTTTTAGTATCATGCGAATAACTTCACACTTTTCCTTATTCAGGGTCAATTGCCACTTTTCGCACCATACATATAGCTTATCTAAATCATTTTGCAAGTCGTTTTGATCATCTAATGACTTTACAAGATGCTAAATGACAGCATCATCTGCAAACAATCTAAGACGGCTATTCATATTGTCTACTGTGTCGTTAATATAGATCAGTTACAATAGAGGGTCTATAACTCTTCCTTGGGGATCGCCGGATATTACTTCTGTTTTACTCGATGACTTTTCCGTCTATTACTTCGAACTGTGACCTTCCTGACAGGAAATCACGAATCCAGTCGCACAACTGAGGCGATACTCCGTAGGCACGCAGTTTGGTTAGAAGACGCTTGTGAGGAACGGTGTCGAAAACCTTCTGGAAATCTAAAAATCATCCCGTGTCGATAGCACTTATTACTTCATGAGTATAAATATCCAGTTGTGTTTCACAAGAACGATATTTTCTGAAACCGTGCTGACTATGTGTCAATAAATTGTCTTCTTCGAGGAACTTCACAATGCTAGAATACAGTATATGTTCCAAAACCCTACTGTATATCGACGTTAGTGATATAAGCCTGTAATTCAGAGGATTATTCCTACTTCCCTTTTTGCGTGTTGACGTGTCCTGAGCAATTTTCCAGTCTTTAAGTACGGATCATTCTGTGTGCGAGTGGTTGCACGTAATTGCTAAATATGGAGCTATTTTATCAGCATACTTTGAGAGGAACCTGACTGGTATACAACCTGGACCGGAGGCCTTCCCTTTATTAAGTGATTCACGCTGCTTCGTTACACCGAGGATATCTACTTCTATGTTTCTCATCTTGGTAGTTGTTCTTGATTGGAATTCAGGAATATTTACTTCTTCTTCTTTGGTGAAGGAGTTTCGGAAAACCGTGTTTAATAGCTCTGCTTCAATGGCACTGTCACCAGTCCCCTAGACTTAGAACTACTGAAACCTAACTAACCTAAGGACATGACACACATCTATGCTCGAGGCAGGATTCGAACCTGCGACCGTAGCAGCAGCGCAGTTCCGGATTGAAGCGCCTAGAACCGCATGGCCGCAGCGGCCGGCAGTGAAGGTATTGATTGCGTCTTGCCACTGATGTGCTTTATGTATGACCAAAATCTCTTTGAGCTTTCTGCCAGATCCCGTCTATCATTAAGCAATAGCTGCAATAGCTGTGGTGCATAATTCAATAAATACTGACTTAGCAAAAAAAATATAATTTCTCACACTAGGATAGCCTGATAAAGTTTTTTAAATAAAATACTGTGTTTCATTTCACAATTTGTGACGAAAACGCTTTTCACTAGACGTAGACTAAGGCTACTTTTGGGCATGAGAATAAAACATCGTTTTCCTTTGTTGGGTTATCTTGATTAATTTTAATAAAAAAAACTAGTATATTTCAGTGAATGAAGTTTGTGTTTGCAGTAAAAAGCCTGTACAATATAAACTTGGCATAGCGACTACTTCTCTTGAACAACATGATAAATAACGTGTGGCCGTATCGGCATATCTTGGCAATAGCCACAAATGTTTCTTATAACATAACAGGTACAATACTTTAGTTTTTTCACTCAAAAAAGCCAAACTAAATTAGTACTTGGGTAGGGGCGTTCTGGGTGCTCTTTTGATATCAAATTGATATGCAAATTTCTTAAATTGACCAGTTAATTATCCTTTACCCTAACCCACAACCACGGTTTTTCCCCGATGGAACGTGGATCCCCGCACCCTCGTCCAACCCCCTCCCCCTCCCCCTTTCACCCAGCTATCCTGTTGGCAGTATTTCGAATTTTGGTGGGAATTTAGAATTTAGGTGGGAATTTAGAATTTTGGTGGGAATTTCGTATTTTGTTGGGAAATTCAAAAAACTGTTTGCAATTTCAAAATGGCGGGAACTTTTCATCCCAAGGCTTTGCTGACGTCCCAACCTAGTGGCGGGAAATTCAAATTGGTGGTGTCCTCTCCGGAACTAAACCCTGTCACTTCTGAGCAGAAAGACCAAGTGCACAGCCCAACACAGTAAAACTGTTCATATGCAGAAGAGAAAGGTTAGGCTATTGTATTTTATTTATTTTGGTTGGAAAACTGAAGTAAAGATCGGTCCTAATCCCATAATTAATCATAAAGATTGGTCCTAATTACACAACTGTTTGCATAGCGCTACACAAGGAGCACCTAAAACCGCAACATGGCTCACAAATTGAAGATGTCATACAACTGGCGTTATCCTGCTGGGAAAAAAATCACAATAGCACTAGAAGCTAGTGGCTGACATACTCAGACTATACATACAATGACCCCTTCACCTACTTGCTGGTGGGAAAAAGCATAGAGTGAAAGATACTATCTCTATTTTTCGCAGGACATATGTTCAACTGATGAAATGTTGGCGTTGGGAAGAGAGGAGTTTAACAAGTGTATTACCCGTAAGCATATAGCTGATGACTATTTCTATCACTGTTTGAAATTGTAGTTCACTACAGGTGCTTTCCGCTGCTGTGCTTCACAAACACCCTGTAGGCCAGGTGCTAAAATGAAAGGCAAAACACGCTAACATAACTGGTGGAAAATGCACATCGAGATTGTTGTGGAAAAAAAACTGCGCTTGCAAGTAATGGGTAATACGAGTAATGCATCACATGTACTGGGCAATGTGAAAAAATCATCGTAATAATACAACTGCCACACAAACCGACTACAAAAGATCACACCAGGAGAGAGGGGAGGCAGCTGCACATATAGTTTGCTTGATGTGTGGTCATAAACTAACCAGCTTGAGCCAGTATTACATCCCCCTACCACCTCTCATCCTCCCCCTCCTCATTATGGGTAGGGATACAGGACAGTCCTATCCTGTCGCTGATGGTTCACAAAGAGATCCATCTGGTGGCAGTGGTGTACTGTCTCGGGTCTGCAAAATTCATGAGAACCCTCCAGAACGTTTTTCTAACATCCACTGTTAGGGAAGTGGGTAGCTGCCACCACCTTGCTAGCGCTTCCATATCTGGAAGCACAGTCGTCAGTCCATCGCCTCTCCAACTGAGCAGACAGTCCAGGCAGTCAGCACTACCGATGACGACAAAAGCTACTCATATGCACAGGTCGCGACGGCAGAAGACCACAAAAACAAGATAAATGACGGCTATCCCAGTCGCAAGTTGTTTATCTAAAAGAGCAGCTGCGGCAGCGCTTGCCCTGCCGTGAGCAACTGCTTCCGCTGGCATACGCCGTTCTAAGAGAGAAATCACTTCAGTGTAACAGTTGCGTTTAACGACGACACACCTGTTATAACCGAGCATCTGTTGAAAAAAGAAAACACAATCGCAACAATAAAAACAATCTTGTTTCCATGAAATAGGTGCAGCCCATTTTCCTTTAGCTTTATGAGAAAAATCGGTATAGTCTGAGAGTATTCCTTGTATTCAAATTATAAATTGTCATGCACGAGGGCACCACATTGTTTTCAGACGACTGAATTATCAATATAGAAAGGCATCTGTACAGTCATTCTTTACGTTGCACTGCAGGATAAAGTTGCATCTCACTCCCTCTCTCTCTCTCTCTCTCTCTCTCCGCCTTCTGTTATTTTGTGGCATCCAAAGACGTGAAAAAAACCTACAGCACTGCCGCCGTTTACATGTGAACAAAGCGCAGAGGCCAGAGCTCTATAGCAATATATCTGACAGATGTATTAAATCATTTCACATCTCTCATACCAGTTCATCCTACATAGAATCGAAAAACTACTGTTTTGCTGCAAAAACAATCGATCGCTGCAGAATGTCCTTGCTATTTCGAAACTTTCATCAGAGTAAAGAAAAAGCGACAATTTAAACTCCGAAGAAAAAAAATCTGTGTTAAGCGCTTTCTTTCAGTTTGATGACAAATCTATATGGTTTGAGAGCTTGCCTGGCTTTCAAATCAGTGTCTGTAAATAAACTGTCATGTACGTGTGTATTACAAACGTTTCACACTCATGAAATAACATCACAGACTACAGCCTTTCATGCCATTCCACAGTCGTTTTACGTTCAGCCACAGCAAGCCATAATTCAAGAAAACATTGTTGTTTTGTATACTATGACATGTCCCATTTTACCACTGCAATGGTAAATCGTGATGGTGTCTACAAAAAGTTAAAAACAAAACATTGAGCATGCCTTGTAATAGAACCTCATAAGTCATATAGTAGAGAACTCATCAATGTACATTATAAACCATTACTGTCTACAAGCTGACATCTGAGATTTTTGCTCCATAGCTCGCCTCTACCAACCAATATGTAAAACTTCTGTCACCATTACTTGCAGAAGAAGTCTACAGCCTACAGACTATCATTCGCAGTAGCAGCAAATTCTGGCATTGTAGTTTCGTAAGCAATCTGGTCGTAAGCAATTTGGTCGTCAGAGAACAGCCTGTGTCATGCGATGAACTCACATGTCGAGTGAAACACTACTATTTCTAGGTTCCACAACGATCTGTAATTCAAGTGGTGTCTATAAATAGAGTTTACAAAGTATGAAATAACACAGGATTTGCAGTAATAGATATCTTTAAACACAGAATCATGGCGCTAATAATAAAAACAGTCATAATACTATGAGAATAGATATAGTCCATTTCTATTAGTTTTATGAGCAAAACCAGTGTAGTTTTACAGCATTCTGTACATTAAAATTACAATTTGTTGTGCACGAGTGCATTACATTCATTTCAGATATACAAAATACTGATGCAGATCACAATCTGCACTGTCATTTATTACATTCGAGAGAACTCTTCATCGTTATTTTGTAACAACCAGAGTAGGTTAATAAACGTACAAACTGGATGCATCTAAACTTTAACCAGTCATTCCATTCCTAACGTCAACTTTTCAGATTTTACCGCGTCTCTGTGCTGGTGGAAGACCATATCCCACAGACTACCAATCGCAAGACAGCGTTCCTGTGTTGTTCTTTCATAAGCAGTCTGATACATTGTTTGTCAGCTGTAACACATCAAAGCAGTGTATGACTTCAGCTTTCTACACCGACATACATTTAGTTTTTATACAATGACTTCGAGATATGTGTCAGGTGCTAAACCGACATTAATGAATTTGAATCCATTGACTTTAACAAAAACCAGGACATCGCATGCTGCTCCAACATCACACAGAATGCTAGAAATAAAACACAAATGTGATGTTCCTTATTGATAAAAATTGTGGAAGACATCACAATATACGAAAACTGGGAGAGTTTGTGGCATTGTGGAGCGGAACAGCTGTCCAAAGCTGACGACCTAAGCATTTTATCTCATCTTCCACAGTGACTGGGTAGCAGATATCTCAGTGTCCATTTCGAAGAGGCTAAGAGCATTGTTTCCTCATTTTTCAGTCATGTACATGATTACTGTTTCAGTGTTGACCGTCCCCGGAAGGTGCTGTTAACAACATGCACAGGATAGTAGAAATAGAAAGTCGTCATCTTATTGATGGAAAAATAAAGTGGAGGGGATCGAAGTTTGTGGAAACAGGACGAGTCTACAGCATCGTGGCTCTAAACAAATGTCTGAAATTGGTGACCACTACATTTAATCCCATGTTCCACAGTCACAAGTAGCTGATGTCCAATGTTCCGCCAAGGCTCTCTCAATCTGAAATAAGTGGTGTCAATCCGTCATTATGCGGTAATCAACAGGGTACCAGTGGAAGGATGGGATGGAAAAGACACTGTCAATATGGGACGATGTACTGTAATAACCACTGCAGTTCACAGTGCGATCAATTTTTGCAATTATACCAGTTGTTCTGTAATTTCAGTGCCAGCCAATGACACAGCAGAATGCTTCCTAATTTCTGTATCATCACTGAGCCACCTCTCTACTACTTTGTGAGTACCATATACTAGACAACGAATGCAGATAGATGACTGTGAAGTACGTCCATTCAGTCGTATACAGCAAAGTATACGAGGCAGTGTTCTATACTAATGTGCTTTGGTTAGCTACATATTTCAGTTACGTCGGTCATACTGCAAAATTTACGATTTCAACTGGCTATCTTTCACTATGTGGATGGGAGCCACAGAGTATTTTTGCATTCAAATGATAAAGTAGAAAACTGAATGATCTCCCCCATTGTCCTTGACCAACCCTCCCTGCGCATAGTCAACGATTTAATCTGAAACCAACCAAAAGTAGGAAGGTACATACTTACTACATTCCACGTCTTGTGAAGGGACAGAATGTACTTAGTCTGTAACTGCCGTTCAGCGCAGACTGTTCCAAACCAGTCTTATTCATGACATCTATCCAGGTGAACAAGATGTCTCGAGATGCACCCATGTTGAGGAGGTCAGCACCCCTTAGCGGTGTATGACAGACACAAGAGTGTTGTGGAGATGTAATAGACAAGCGTAGTTTGAAACGTTTCGCCGGCCGGTGTGGCCGTTCTGTTCAAGGCTCTTCAGTCTGGAACCGCGTAGGTTCGAATCCTGTCTCGGGCATGGATGTGTGTGATGTGCTTAGGTTAGTTAGGTTTAATTTGTTCTTAGTTCTAGGCGACTGATGACCTCAGAAGTTAAGTCGCTTAGTGCTCAGAGCCATTTTTTGAAATGTTTCACGTAAATCAACGGTGCTACCAAGTCTGGAGTGTCATTCCAGTATCTGGAATCAGTACCAAGGAGGAACCGATGAGAGAGAAATGACCATAGAACACAAACTCAGACACTCCTAAGGCTACATAGTTCTGCATTTAAGAATGCTAGAATGTTAAATCCATATGATTTCCGAAGTAATAGTCGCGCAGAATGCAATGTTCTTAATACTTTAATGCAGGAATTATATGGCCAGCTTCCCATATACAACCACCCTGCAAGTTTTCTAATCCAAGCACTATGGTGATAAAATTTAGGATGATAAAACTACTTCCTACTACACTATCCTGGCGTCCTAGGATGTGACCGAGATGTTCATAACTACGAATGTATCGTCGGTGTATATCCGCTGTTAAAACTGCTTATAAAACAACTAGAATAAAATCGTGAGGCTACTGTTCTGTCTCTTACGAAATTGACGTCTTTTTAAGTCGCGAAATGTACGTGCCCTCAATAACATTTCCCGTGTCAGTCGTGCTTATTAGTAGTAGTAACCTTTTTGATGATGATGATTTTTGGTTTGTGGGGCGCTCAATTGCGCAGTCATCTACTCCAGATAGTAGCCTTTGGGAAGAATTGGGCCATGCCTCACTAGAAAAAGGGCGCGGAAAAACGACATGAATATTTTCATTAGTTGATACATTGTGTTACCATCCTCGCCCTTATGCATGGAAATAAACACGAAGAGACAGTGGCTTCTTACGAGGAAGTAAACACCACGATCAGTAGCCACGGCTCTGGTAGCTTGCATACAGAAGTCATTGCTAATGTTAGGTAGTTTTGTTCAAGTGTGTGATAGTACAGGAATGTCATCTCCACACCCCTTCTTCACGTATTAAGGCAGATATATGTAGCATCAGTCATAATACGCTAAGGATTGGCTCACGTCTGTTAAACACACTGATTCGTCTCCTTAATACTTATGGAATAACACTGCTTGTGAGAACCAGTCCTAATTTGGCAATATCTATCTTCGACTGCATGTGTAAGAACACTGTCCTGGATTGGTATAAATATGTTTCAGCTGATTTAAAGTAACGCTTCTGTGCAATACATATATCACCTTTGTCGAAGTACGTGTCGCTTACGTATTTAACAGGGAAAGGGGGATTACAATTGAATGCAGACAGAGCATAATTTTTAACCTTTTCTCGGTCTTGAGGGTTTGGCTACACACAACCCACCTCAGTTCACCACATTTCGTAGTATATTATGTATTCTCAGTCAATGTATGTAATTTTGCTAGGTTTTTTGTTTTTACATATTTCGCCGTATTTCCCTCAATTTTACGAATTTCCGGTCAATTCCTTGTAATTATATCAGATTTTTCTCAATTTTTACCGATTTTGTCATTTTTTCTGTTGTTTTAGTAGGTGCCTGGTCATATTTCTGACATATCCACGCGTTGTTTGATTTTATGCGAGAATATTTGCGTGTCTTATACACCAAGTTATTAACAAATCCAAAGAGTTCTCCTCTTTCCAATGGAAATGGAAATGCCATGTGGCTAGGGCCTCCCGTCGGGTAGGCCGTTCTCATGGAGTAAGTCTTTCGAGTTGACGCCACTTCGGCGATTTGAGTGTCGATGGGGCTGGAAGGATGATGATAAGGACAACACAACGTCCAGTCCCTGAGCGGAGAAAATCTCAGACCTAGCCGGGATTCGAACCCGGGCCGTTAGGTATGACATTCCTCGCGCTGATCACTCAGATACCAGGGGCTCTTTCCTATGATCTACATGCAAGGATTTTGGATAGCACCATCATGAAAAGTGTAGCGACACTCGCTTGAACCTAGCTGAGGCTCAACGATTGGAGCAGATGATGGATATATTGGAAACTCGAAATCTGGAAACAATTCCATGTACTGCTACGGCATATCAAAGAGCTTTTCTGTAGACTCAAGTAGTGATGCAGTTGATGGAAACCCAAAGTCTGGAAACAGTTCTGTATGTTCATTTGACTTCCACTCTGTTGTGCAGGGATCTGCAAGTGTAGGGATCTGCAACAGGGAGTTAACATGTGTACAGAGATGATTTCTGTTGCTGGTCGGATATTTGTCCCATAGTATATGCTCTTATTGCTTACCAGATGAGCTTCGCTACTTCTGCTTATATCTTCCGAATGCGAAACATTCCCTCAACCATGTCAGGACAGCCGGCCGCGGTGGTGTAGTGGTTCTAGGCACTCAGTCCGGAACCACGCAACTGGTACGGTCGCAGGTTCCAATCCTGCCTCGGGCATGGATGTGTGTGATGTTCTTAGGTTAGTTAGGTTTAAGTAGTTCTAAGTTCTAGGGGACTGATGACCACAGATGTTAAGTCCTATAGTGCTCAGAGTCATGTCAGGGTATCTACAAACTGTAGATTTCGTTCCTTTCTTTTACCCTAGTAATAAGTTATTCGTTAGTTGATAGTGTTTCGATTGCACTTAGCATCCCAGATCGTAAGAGTTTCCTTTCTACCTACCAACAGAGTGCATCTCCCCAGTAGCATAATTTATAGATGAACAGTTAGCAAGTTGTGTATTCGAACCGCAACCATCCTATGTTGACAGCCCTACACACATATCACCAATCACAAAGTCTCGATTTCAATCGCTTGTATGTTATTATCCACAGTGCTACAGCCCTTCAAAAAGCTAAATACTCTTTGCAAAACGGTTCTTTAGGGGCTGTAAATACATTTAAGTTCTTATTGCTAAATATGCAAGTTATATTACCGATATTTTGTAACAAGACTGTCTACGTTCTCCTGTTATAACAACAATCCACTGTATGCTGCTGCGTCTCTCACAGGCCATTTTATTCTCTTAAATATCCACGATGACAGCACACGATCATCCCACTGGCGCTATTTTGTGTGCTAGATGTCCGATTGATGGATGGAGACAGTCCTTTTTGAGTATTATTCTTATGTATGAGATCAAACAGCACATTAGTCGCATGATATAGTGTAGCACTGTAGTCGGATGCACCTAGTCACTTACATCCATATACTCTACCGATTCAGTGCATTTGCTCTATTTTCTGTACCAACTGTGTCGTGGATGGCTTCCATAAACCTGTTCCAGTCCTCGCGCTGGTGGATCCCTATCCCAGGAGTAGCGCATTACGGATTATTCTCTAAACACCGTTCCGAATATAAAACGTAGTAGAACCACTTTCCAACCCAGTCGCAGACGCAACGCATTTTGGCTCCACCCCTTGACACCGTTCCAGATATAGCGTTAGGTGTATCAATATTCGAACACTAACTCAGACCTACCCTAGGTCATGTGTGCCACCCGCGATACAAGCAAAGACATGGACATGCAGAAAATAGAGCAAATTCACTACATCTGTAGAATACAAGGTTTTAAGTGACTGGGAGCATTGGAGTACAGTGCTATACAAAACTGTCCGGCTAACGTGCTATTCTATCTCGTACATAAGAATAATACTCACAAAGTACCGTCTCCCCCCATCCACCAAATATTTGGCACACAAAACAGCGGAATTGGGGTGATCATGTGCCGTCATCGTCGATCTTAAGAGTATAAGTGGAAGTGTTATAGATGCTGTAGGATGCCTTGGATTGTTGATATTACTGGAGAAGGCAGACAATTTTTTTTACAAAATAATGGTAATATAACTTGCGTCGAAGATTTTATACTCTTTAGGAAGAGTAATTTAAATATGCTTACAGCCTCTACAGAGGCAATGCTAAATTTATGTAAAGGCGAGAATAACTTAAAGATCCAACATTACATGCATATTACAAAAAATTGTGTAGTATTTTAGGAAAAGTCGCTGTAATCTGTAGAATTATGTATCTCCTACAGAAACAAACAATGCACATAATAAGATTAGAACTATATGGGATATTGTCAAACAGAAGACAGGACAACCAGTAAGTGTACACACCATTACAACAATCAGATTGAATGACAATGATGTGACTGTTAGTTCACAAGTTGCAGTACTTTTATTTTATTTTATTTCTTTACAGTCACTTTCTAAATGTAGCAGCAAAAGTAGGATTAAATGGTTCAGTTGATGAAGCAAAGGGAGCATATTACAAATGTCGTTACGCATAACTTTCAACTTCTAGAACTAGCACCAACAATCTTCACTCAAATTAATAGAATTACAAAAATTCTAAAAGCATAGGAGCTTATATTACGTGCATGGAATTTCAAAGAGAATTCTGGAAAGTTGTTTTAACTTAATAATTTATGTTCTCAGTGACGTATGTAACACATTAGTGGCACAAGGAGTTTCTCCAGACAGATTAAAATACATAACTGGCCAACCAATTTGTAAGAAAGGTGACACGAAAGACTTAAATAATTATCATACAACCTCCAAAATATTCGAAAAAGTAATGTACTCAATTGCAGTGTAATGTTTAAGTATAAACAATTGAGTTAGTATATCACAGTCAGGATTCCAAATGGGTTGCTCGACTGAGAATTCCGTTTATACTCTTACATTCACCCACAAAATACTACAATTCTTAAATAACAAAAATTTCGCCAGTTGATGATTTTTCCAAGGTGTTGAAACGTCCCCTTGGAAAAATTATACAAGACTGTGCTTAAACTGAAATACAATATTTTTAGCGCAACGCAATCTGACTTCCAAAAATCCCTACGAAATAATGGCCCTGACTAACATTAACCTATACGTTTCACAAATCACTTACCTCACAAAAATTTCCGCTACTCAAGCTACTGCAATACAGCGAGCGCCACTACTGCCAGCTAACTAAAAGATTCAAACTACGGAAGTCACTATCTACTGATAGGTACAGTTAGCAAATGAAAGATTTTAATAGAGAACAAACAATGTATTTACCTTTATAGTCGTAATATATATATATATATATATATATATATATATATATATATATATATCAGTTCATGACACCAATTCTTACAAATTTCAAAACTCCGCCATCTCTCTCCTCACGTCCACCACTGCTGGCGGCTCACCTCCAACTGCCAACGCTACGTGCTGTTCATATCTAGCTGCCCAACACTACAATGGCAGACAGCAATGCAAACCAGCCACAGACTGCACACTGCACAGCCAGTGATTTTCATACAGAGCGCTACGTGGAGACGGCGTTACCAATAAAAAAACCTAAACAGCCTACTTACAGTGTGTAGTTGTTTAGATAATGGGACATTCTTAGAAAAACTTTAATTTAATGGAACTGATAACTTTACACATAATGGTTTGAATCGTAGTTAACAAAGAGAATGCAAACGAAGTTGTAACGGTAGAAGACATTTCTGATAGGGAGAAATCACAAAGGGATTCCCACATGGTTCAGGGTTGGGTCCTTTCCTACTCCTTACACATGTGAATGCTCTTGAACTTAACATCCAGCTAGAAAATTTGGAACTTTTTGCTGATGATCCTAATGCTGTTATGAATCCAATTAGAGAGAAAACAACAAAGATAGTTAATGAAGTTTTTCTAATAATTATGAAGTGTCTCTGAAAATGGGTTCTCCCTTAATTTTGAGAAAACATAATATATTCATTTCTATGCACGAAATGGCGTAGTACAAACACAGGGATCAGTAAATAGGGTATAATGCTCCAAATATTTTGGTGTACACATTGATGGAAAATCGAAGTGGAAGAAGCAGTATATTGAGCTTCTCAAAACTGTTCAGTTGCTTTTGTTCTTCGTGTATTTTCTTGTTTTGGAAACAAACGAATGAACCTCGTCACACATTTTGCATATTTCCACCCAGTAATGTCGTATGGAATAATCACTTGGAAAGAAAGTATTGACAGCACAAAACAACTTAGAAAGAAATTACTGATTGCACAATATCGAGCAGTAAGAATAGTATATGTTGGTCATTGCAGCACACCATGAAGGTACCTGCACAAGGCGATGTCCACACCTACAACACTACAGGCATAATAACCTTTGTTACCCAAAATTAAAGCTTTTATTGGTTCAGCAAGGAGTTCAATATGCAGCAACTAAAAATTTTGATCACTTGCCCACTATCTTGAAATGTCTGATGCGTGACAGAGCAAGTTTTTTTTTTATGTGTTCAAAAATCATTTCTCCTAGACAAGTCCTTCTATTGCATCGAATAATTTGTATTTAACAGGTGGGTACCCTGAAAAAGAGAAATTTAAAAAACAAGTTTTGAAGTATAGGTGCTTAATTAGAGCTAAAAATTATACATTCATTAACGTTAACACTAAACATGTATATATATTCTATATAGCGATTGTTCAACATCATTTTGATAGAAGAACACAGGTCTGCGACATACAAATTGTTTCAAACATATTAAGTGATTTTTATAGTGTTTTAAAGGCTGATTTCTGGAAAAATATGAAAAAATTCCATCACTTACAGTTATTTCACAAACTGCTTGTCTAGTTTTAGCTTTATTCGATATTTCATCACCCTAGTGAGTTTGAATTTTGGTTTTTAGGATCTCCACGAACTGTTATTTAGTAATTTTTATACTATGTATAAGTAAAATAAAGAGTAATTAGGAGAACCAGCAGTAGTTTCATGTCAGTGCCTGCCTGTCGCGCTGCCCCTTCCCCCCGCCCTCACCAAGAAGTGAACTTCTGCTTTGTCCTTCAGTTCACAGTTCACCGTACCTCTTCACTCTGGCTGTTCACGTGTTGTTGTTACTAGTGCTTTAAAGTAATGACTGTTTTCTTGTGTTATGAATCTGTTTTATGGACAATGGACATTGGCTACCAGAGGATGTATAAACTCGCCAGATTGCTTCTGCTACGTTTGTGGTAACTATACCGTTAAAAATCAACAAATAATCATATTCGATTCTGTTGAAAAAGTATATTTCGCCTATTTTAGTGTAAAGTTGGATGATCAAGATGAGCCTTGGACCCCACACAAAGTTTGTTCAGTGTGTGTTGAGGAGCTGAACCCATCGTTTCAACGTAAAAAGTAGTCCTTACGGTTTAGAATACCAATGGTTTGGAGGGAGCCCAAAAATCATAGTGATCACTGCTATTTTTGTTCCTGCAATGTACGAGGTTTCAGTTTGAAAGACAGAAAAGAATATTTATTACTCTAAGATTCAATCAGCCATTCACCTTGTTCCTCTTGGATATCAAATACCAATACCCTTGGATGATATAGATGATCACGAGCCATTGGCTCAGCAAAGTTATAGTGAAGAAGACAGAAATTATTACGATCATGGCACAACCGATGCCATTCGATTCTCACAATCTGAACTCAACGATTTAGTTAGAGACCTTGGCCTTTCTAAAGAATCTTCAGAGGTTTCAGGATCTAGATCGAAAGATAAACATATGTTGGCTCCGGGTACATCCTTTCTTCGGTATCGAACGAGGGAAAAGTAGTTTGTAACTTTCTTCTCTCAAGAAGATGACCTGGTGTTTTGCAATGATATTCATGGACTTATGGCACGTTTCAAAATAGAATATGCTCTTGATGAGTGGAGACTTTTTATCGATTCTTCAAAAACAAGCCTTAAAGCAGTACTTCTGCACAATGGCAATAAGTATGCTTCTATACCAGTTGGACACTCGGTTCGCTTAAAAGAATGTTACGAAGAACTTCAAATGGTTTTAAACAAACTTTGCTAATGGACATTATGTGATGATTTGAAAGTGATTTCAATGCTGCTTGGTCAACAAAGTGGCTATAAAAATTCCCTTGCCTTCTCTGTGAATGGGACAGTAGAGACAGAAAGCAGCACTATATAAAACAGCTTGGCCCTTGAGAAAAACCTTACTGGTAGGGGTTAAAAATGTTGAGAGGAGCCCGGCCGGGGTGGCCGAGTGGTTCTAGGCGCTACAGACTGGAGCCGCGCGACCGCTACGGTCGCAGGTTCGAATCCTGCCTCAGGCATGGATGTGTGTGATGTTCTTAGGTTAGTTAGGTTTAAGTAGTTCTTAGGGGACTGATGACCACAGGTGTTAAGTCCCATAGTGCTCAGAGCCATTTGAACCATTTTACTGTTGAGAGGAAAAGCCTTGTGGATCCCAAAAAGGTGTTACCTCCGCCACTTCACATTATGTTGGGGCTGATGAAACAATTTGTTAAGGCATTACCAAAAGAAGAGGAGTGTTTCAGATATCTTTGTG
This sequence comes from Schistocerca gregaria, assembly GCF_023897955.1. Classification (NCBI taxonomy): domain Eukaryota; kingdom Metazoa; phylum Arthropoda; class Insecta; order Orthoptera; family Acrididae; genus Schistocerca; species Schistocerca gregaria. Next base: position 372,725,704 of record NC_064924.1, read on the forward strand.
GACAGGTTCCTTGTTTATCGGAGGCAAAGCTAAAGGAAGGAATCTTTGTCGGACCAGACATTAGAAAACTAATGACAGATCACAACTTTGTGGACAAAATGGAAACAAAAGAAAAGGCAGCATGGACAGCTTTTGACTTAGTTGTTACCGGTTTCCTAGGAAAAAAAGAGATCCAAACTACAAGACAATCGTCGCAGGAATGTTCGATAGCTTTAAGAAACTGCTCTGTAACATGAGCATTAAAGTTCATTTTCTCCGCTCAGATCTAGACTACTTCCCTGCAAACCATGGTGACCTAAGTGAAAAGCAGGGCGAAAGATTTCACGAAGACACCAAATAAATGGAAAGATCAAGGAAGATGGAACGTCAACTTGATAGCGGACTACTGCTGGACGATAAAAAGAAATGATCCTCAACGAGTCCACAGCTGGAAAAGCAATAAAAGAAGCTTCGACAAAAAGTGAAAGCGTTATTGTAAGGACCTATGAGCTTAAACAGAAATAGAAGTGTACTGGAAATGTAGTTTGGAACATGATATAAAAATAAAATAAAATTTCATAACGTTGGAAAAAAATGTGATAAATTGTTTAAATTTTGTTATTATACCCAAAGATACTCCCATTTTTGTGAGAAAACCTGACATGAAATCAGCTCTGGAAAGTATGTAAAAGTCAGTTATCAAATTTAAAACAACATTCCTCTTTTTCTGCAGAACTGTGGAATCGTAAAAACGATCTTTGTAACATGTAACTAACCAGCTAACAAGTGACTACGTATATTTCCGCAGTCCACCGTATGAAGAATGGTGAAGGGTATTATGTATCTGTACTAGTCATTTCCTTTCCTACTCCACTTGAAAATGTCACGAGGGACGAAAGACTGTCTATATGCCTCTATCTGACCCTAATTTCTGCCTTGTCTTCGCAGTCCTTACGCGAAATTTATGTTGAGGGCAGTATAATTGCCCTGCAGTCAGCATCAAATGCCTATTTCCTAAATTGTTCTCAATAGTGTTTCGTGAAAAGAACTTCGTCTTCCTACCAGAGATTCGCGTTTGAGGTTAAGAAGCATCTCCCGTAACATTCGCGTGTTGGTCGAAGCTACTAGTAATAAATCTAGTAGCACGCCTCTAAATTGTTCCTGTCTTCCATTATGTATTATTCAGTGGATTTCCAAGCATTTGTACTTACGCGCACAGGCTGGTGTGAGATAGACTGATGGCGAAGAGGGCGCGTTTTTAGACATTCGTCCTGTTGCAAGGACCAGTTCTCTTCACCCATGTACCATAGAAGATTACAGTGCATCAGAGAGGGTCTTAAATGGCAATTTTTTTTTGACGGGAGTTCATGCTACGTCTTCTGTCTTACAACAAAGGGAAAGCTTTGGTATTAACCAGATAACTATTTTTTAGTAAATACGTCATTAAAAAAAGTATGAACGCCTACTTTCTGTTTATGAGTACCTATCAGTCAAGTCGACAGCTATGATATCATTCACTTTCAACCTTTAAGCAAAGGTTGCTGTTACAGTTAAACCCATTGTCGATTAAGGATCTTCTCAGTCAGATTTCACACGCGCTGGTAGTAGACAAGAGTAACATAATTGGGGGCTTTTGGTGGGAATTTCCAGTGCCGCTATTTGCCTTACAAAAAAGCGAAACCGCCTCAAAGATTTGGTCAGAACCGAGGGCGAAACCGTTATTTCCCTCCGGTAATGTTGTAACGTATCTTTGAGATAATGTCACAGACCAAAAATTTTAAAGTCTAATGTATGAGAAATTGTAGTTGTAAATTTGAAATATCGATAGGTTGCTCCACATGTGCGGTGTACCGATGTCGCCAGCGATCGCAGGAGATGCCAAAGATGGGGCCTGCTCGATTTTGGTTACTTCTGTTATGAAAAAAATGACTGGCGTTTCCGTCTAGGGCATTGGTTCCCAACCTTTACCAGACTATTACCCCTGAGTACAATTAGATAGTAGCTGGTTACCTCACCCGCCCCATTTATCGCAGCCATCGTCAACATTAGCACCTAACAAAATTTTGGTATGATAAAAAAACATCTTTGAACACACATTTTTTTTAAAATAATGAAAGATAAATATATGTATTCGTAGACATTTTATTTCATAACGGACTAATGAGTCAACGAGGCAACCTTTTATTTTATAGAATGATTAGTTGACAAACCGACATTTCCCGTGTATGCATTCTGCCAATTTTTCGTTAGAATCGAAACGTTATATGTACTCGTGAGGCACACTCGACATGAGATGATCCCGGACAGTTTCAGTACGTTGTGCGCAGCTTCTTCGCGTGTCTAAAACGTGATTTTGTAAACGTCTCTTTGGCAATCCCTCTTCGCAACCATGTCGGTAGTTGTAGGCTTCCCATATTTGATGATTTTTAATGTTATCACTTGTGTGCTATGATAATACACCATTTGAGAGGTTTGAGAGGTACAGCACAATAATGATGTATCAAAAGCTAGTAATTTACGATAGAATTTGTAATAATTGCCGGTCGGCGTGGCCGAGCGGTTCTAGGCGCTACAGTCTGGAACCAGACGACCGCTATGGTCGCAGGTTCGAATCCTGCCTCGGGCATGGGTGTGTGTGATGTCCTTAGGTTAGTTAGGTTTAAGTAGTTCTAAGTTCGAGGAGACTGATGACCTCAGAAGTTAAATCCCATAGTGCTCAGAGCCATTTGAACCATTTGTAATTATTAAATACCACATAAGAACAGTTTCAGATACAGCCGTTACACAGTTTATACCGTAACTTAGGGGCTGCAGCTTTGTTGAAGCCATAGCATAGTTGATAGCGTCATGAACTTTAAGGAGACAGGTAGCAGGCTAAAGTTTTTTCACCTTAGTGCGTCTTGCTTACAAAAGGTCGACGTTATTTAATATAAATAATATAATTGCTGCAGTTCTTGTTCCATAAGACAACTACTGCAATATTTCCCCAGTAACAGAAACCGTAGTGTGACTGCCTGTCTATGTTCGAAAGTAATCTCAAATTACATATTGGAAGTTTGTATATGTATACCTATCTCTTTGTCTTATTGGCCGCCTCACTTTTGTATCTCGCTAGTAAATATCTTTTTAGATTATAGTGAGCAGCTTCGAAAAAATTCCCCTTCCACTCGACTGAATTTATGAAACGAAGTCCCATATTGAAATTGATATTAAATACATTACTTTGGAGAGATGGTAGTCCATACATCATGTATAATTCGGATATTAAATGTATAAACAGACTTTAGAGACTATACTTTATTCAGCTGAAAATCGAAAGTGAGATTCAAATTCTACTAAGTTAATGAGTAGCTTCTATTAATATGCGTCTCAGATAGTTATATAGTATAATGTAATGCTCCTCAACCAGCAATTCAGTGTTCAAGCCACCGTCCACTCCAGAAAACTCTTCGTGATTTTCTCTTCTTCGACAATAGCTTAAAGGAGCTGCTGCTGCTGCTGCTATTTTAAGCAAGTACATTTTCGTAAAAAATCTGGGTGATTTGCTCGCCAGATGCAGCCAAGAACTGCTGCTGTAGAGCGCTGCCCCCGCCAGTCACGAACAGCAGCACGTTCCGTGAGATTTAGCTGGTAGTTTCAGAGCGTGCAGCAGCCATGACGGACACTACATCTGGCGCGTTTTGTAATGTGAGGAGTATGTCCTGTGTGACAACGGTTTAACGAAATGCAGAAGTACTTGGACAAAATTTCCACTTGATGTAATAATGGAGCTCTCATTAAAAGTACATACACGTCAGGTGTTTCCTATAGTAAAAAATACAAATACCTGACAGGTCCCTATCACTAGATCAATGGTGAATATCTTAAGCACATGATCACATAAAATCAGTAATGGGCAAAGTGAACGCAAAACTTAAATTTATTGAAGGATTCTAAGTAAATTCAAAGCATCCGTAAATGAAATCGTATACAAGACATGGCCAATGTTACATTTATCTACTTTACTCTTACTCAGGTTGTACCCATATCTTAAAGATTCCACAACGTTTCGATGAATCAATTCGCTGTCACCTTCAGGTGAACGGTTTCTGTAGCTGAGCCCCGTCCAGTGGATTCTATTCTGGAACTGCGACACCTGTGTTTGCTGGCTAAGAATACTTAACGCATATGTCACAAATACCATCACTGCTGCATCGCATGCAAACGATACTACCAGCGCCGCTGGAAGTGTGGAAATATGAATCTGGATTAACGGCTTTCCTATCATTTTGAGACTGTGTTTTCTCCGCTGCCTAAATTGGGCACTTTTGGGCTGTGTTAAAGATGATCTGGGGCTAAGGAAACCCATTGTTTGTAAGATACCACGCCGCTGTGGAAAATCGTATATATGTCAAACTATTCGTACTGTTCAATACAGCTCTGCGGAAAATAGCCGCCACATACAGTTACAGCAGCACGAAAACTCCACCATGGCAGAGCAATGCTTTGCCGAGGAGCACGCAGTGACAAGTAATGAGAAACTGGTGGTCAATGCCGTATCTAGGTGCTGAGACACTGTTCTGAATGAATCCACTGAAATTAGGTTGACTCATGATCGTATTAACAGAAGTTAGGGCTATCATCTGAGCAAGTTGTAGAATCCTGCACCAGCCTGCATTAAAACACGACATCCTCAACTGACAGAAGATTTTTCACATTTACTTAAGGCAATGTAACCTCGCATTTGCTTCCGCTATCGGCGACGCTGCTGGTATCTTTTACAGTTAAGGGACAGCACTCACGGCGCATGGCGCATGCGCCGAGTACTTTCTGATGGCCTACAAAGGGCGCCGGCTCCATCATAGCTCCGTCCCGGGTAGCAAACTGGAAGCCTTCAATCTGTCCACTCTTCTACAGGAGAGCTGGCTATAGGAAAGCACAAATGAAATAGCAATAAAAAGAATAACAAAGTCGCTAACGACAGTTCGACAAACTTCAGCAGCAAACAAATTGACTTGAGGATCTAGCTGCAAATCCGAGAAGTATATTGCAAGTTATTTTATCAGAACAGATTACAAAGTCGCACATTGTTTTAGTATTTAGAGATTTTTATCAAGTAGTCACGACAATAGTGACTGAATTCAGAAACGAGCTATTGGGATCGTAGCAGCTCAGTATAGGTCATACAAAAGCGTAATGCGCAACATAAATGGGAATTCTCGGAACTCTCCCGAAATTCTCTTGGAGATATTTGCATGACCTATATTTCAAGAAGACATTGCAATCATTATGATGTCACAACAATATCTCTCGCTTGGGGATCATGAGAATTACAGTACATACAGAAGCCCACTCCGCAAATGGGAGATAATCGTTAATATGTGTTCAAAGTACCCTCCGCCATAGAGCGTATAGTGGCTTACGGACTATACAGCGTATTCAGAAAATCTCGTTACAACCTGATAGGAGGTTTAGAGGGAAATGAGTACATAATATTTTCATTTGGAACCCAAGTCCGGGAGCGTACCATTTCCGTTCTAATGCGATTTCTATTCAGATGTTTAACTGATACACTTCCGCTTGAAGAATTGAGTTGAGGTGACGCATTACGATTATAAGGTAACAATTCGAAGGGAAACAAAGAAACATCCACTTATCACTTAAGCACGTTTGTTTGTATTAACATATAAACGCTATGTGTTTGCATTATTCCACGGCAAAAAAAAGAGCCCAACATACTGTACGTAAAGAACAATACTGATGCATTATAGGAATGACTCGATGTGATGAACACCAACGTTGGTACACACACTGTGTCTACGAAGCATGTTGTGGTAAACACGCTCCATCCCCTCTCCTGTCTCTTCAGTTTCTACTGCAGCGGCCATGAGTCTCGTAAATTAAAATGAAGTCACGTCAGGTGACCGTCTGACAGTGTACGCCATCCTATCTAAGCTGTCGCGTACCAGGACTGCAACTCTTGAGGATTTTCTCTTTCCGCAGCAGACATTGACGCGTTACACGTCTGAAGTGAAGCCGTCGTAGATCTGAAACGGTACGTTTCCGGACATGGGTTCCTACCCAAAATATTATGTGCTCACTCTTCTCTACAAGTCCTACAAGTTTCTGAAGGGAACTTTGGAACACCCTGTGTATGTAGAAGCAGACATATTTACTGAATTATTTTAATACTTTTCATGTTCCTCATTCACGAAAGCTGGCCTTCGGAGTAGCACGCGTATATTTTCTGTCCACTCCAACATCTCTGTAAACACCGCCTAAGGAGGCGTCCCTCAGCTATTTCGAGACCTTGTCCTTAGCCACTCCTTCAGTTTACTCAGCCACTTAAGTCTCATTATGAACGTCACGGACGCACGGGATAGCCGCGCGGTCTTAGGCGTCTTGTCACGGTCCGTGCGGCGACCCCCCCGTCGGAGGTTCGCGTCCTCCCTCGGGCATGGGTGTGTGTGTTGTCCTTAGCGTAAGTTAGTTTAAGTTCGATTAAGTAGTGCGTAAGCTTAGGGGTCGATGACCTCAGCATTTTGGTCCCATAATACCATACCACAAATTTCCAAATGAACGCCACGGTGTATCCCGTTCTTACGCGAAGAAATGGTGTGGCCATTAACCATGCAAATGTCATGACATTTCATTTTTCTTAAGATATTCTCTTACAAAACTGTATAAGGAATGGCCCAGTGTCAGTTGTGTATCTCATGTCCCCTGCCTGATTTGAAACTATTTTCAGCTTGTAAGGTTTGTTGTAGTATATCACAGACAAATTTTTAAGATAATACAAAATTGACGAACTGATTCGTCAGATTCTACCGTACCCTAAAGTACAAACTATTACACTGAGGAAAAGAAATTTCTTCTACATTTCAGCTTAAAATCTCATAATGAAGAAGCTAGTGTTTCAAGTCATGTACTTTAGATGCTTGATTAGATCCCTGCTTTCTGTATTGCTACCGTCTTTATTGTTTCGTACATCGGCTTTGTCTTCTGTAGAAGTTTGCTCTGTAAATAGTTGTGTGCTGTCTATGGTGAGTCTTCTTTCAGTACAGTGAATCAGTGAATGAGGACGTAATAGGAAGATAAAACCTTGCATCTCTTAATACAAATCGTCTCTTTCTGTTTGTCCTGGAGAAACATTAATTTTCAGACAGAAGATCCGTTTTAAGAAAAAGGTAACAAAACTGTCAACGTAGGCAGCGTGTGATCAAAAAATGCGAAATAAGTCTTGAATACAGGTTAATAAGACACAAGAGGAAGAAATTACGATCGCATTATTCGAATTTATCGAGAATTTCCTGCCCAGGGAATTACCACCAATTTCGGCGTAGCAACTTCCCAAATAACTACGAAGAACGTGGCCGAGAAGCGACCATCACAACAGCACGTGAACTCACACAGTGAGACCTGCCAAGAAACACCTCGGGACGCTATTTACGAAATGTTACGTATATCAAAATACATGACAATGAAACATTACCAAATACAGCACTTATGTAATAAATAAACAGATAAATGTATTGAGTACTTGGCTTAGTGCCTAAGTTCATGGGATAATCTTCACCCAAGAAAAGATTTTAATTATCAAATTTCATGTACCTGTTCACGAAGTGTGACTGAAATGATAACTGAAGAAAACTTCACAATTCAAGATCGCTAAAAAAACTTTTTATTGGATGACCGGTTTGGAGAGCGCTATGCTGTCATCATCGGATCTTACGCTTTTGAATTTTTACAGCATACTAGCCACCAGTGTTACAAGTCGCTTCGCATTGCATACGTACACTATTACCATGACCATCTTGGCTGTGAAATTTTATTTAGTTACCATAAATTGCAGATCGCCCAGATTGACCGTGTAAGGCATATATGCGACTCAAATAATTGTTAAACTGAGAAGGTGTATGTAGTGATTACTGTATATATCAAGTTGAATCTCTCTCTCTCTCTCTCTCTCTCTCTCTCTCTCTCTCTCTCTCTCTCTCTCTCTAACACTGACACACACACACACACACACACACACACACACACACACACACAAACACACTCAAGAAGAGATTTTAATTATGAGAGATACGTAATGAAAAAATATCATAAGCATGGCAAAAGCACATAACACCCAAGTGCTGTAGCGGCGAGAAAGTATATCACAGACAGCAGTTCCTCCGATCCAGTGGCTCACGCGTTGACGCTGTAAGTCGTTTGCCTGTCTAAGATAAACCACTTGAGTTTGGCCATAGATGCAGCTGAGTTCTGCAGAACCATGGGCAGACTACGTCCCAACATGACGTCTTTGATCGACGTGAAAACCAGAGTAACCCCGAGAAATGAAAAACTTTACGATACATGGAAAGCTCTCTCTTTCTACTCGCGCATGCGAAATATACGAGTTGTTGTTGTCGTCTTCAGTCCTGAGACTGGTTTGATGCAACTCTCCATGCTACCCTATCCTGTGCAAGCTGCTTCATCTCCCAGTACTTACTGCAACCCACATCCCTTCTGAATCTGCTTAGTGTATTCATCTCTTGGTCTCCCTCTACGAATTTTACCCTCCATGCTGCCCTCCAATGCTAAATTGGTGATCCCTTGATGCCTCAGAACATGTCTTACCAACCGATCCCTTCTTCTAGTCAAGTTGTGCCACAAACTCCTCTTCTCCTCAATTCTATTCTATACCTCCTCATTAGTTGTGTGATCTACCCATCTAACGTTGAGCATTCTTCTGTACCACAACATCTCGAAAGCTTCTTTTCTCTTCTTGTCTAAACTATTTATCGTCCATGTTTCACTTCCATACATGGCTACACTCCATACAAATAATTTCAGAAACGTGTTCCTGACATTTAAATCTATACTCGATGTTAACAAATTTCTCTTCTTCATATACGCTTTCCTTGCCATTGGCATTCTACATTTTATATCTTCTCTACTTCGACATTCATCAATTATTTCGATCCCCAAATAGCAAAACTCCTTTACTACTTCAAGTGTCTCATTTCCTAATCTAATTCCCTCAGCATCACCCGACTTAATATACGAGTGCATGCGACGTATTAAAATACACTGACGGAAAAAATTGCTACACTAGGTAATATATTGCAAGATGACTGGTTAATGTAAGCGCGAGATACGCCATTCAAAAAGTGAAACGCTGATACATTAATGACCGATGAAACAGCCAGAACGTTGAATGCGTTCACGCAAACGTGAATGATACGTGTTGTACATTTGCCGGATATCAGTTTGTAGGATGCAGTTGCACGCCTGTTGCAGTTGGTCAGTCAATACAAGCACAGGCAATACTGTTTCTGTGTGACGCTGGAGTAGTCGTTCGATGATGTCCCATATGTACTCGATTAGAGACAGATCTGGTGACTGAGCAGGCCAAGGTAACATGTCGACACTCTGTAGAGGATGTTGGGTTACAACAGCGGTAAGTGGGCGATCGTTATGCTGTTGAAAAACAGCCGCTGGAATGCTGCAGATGAATGGCGCTATAACAGGTAGAATCACCAGACTGATGTCCGCATTTGCAGTCAGGGAGCATGGGATAACCACTAGTATGTTCCTGTTGTCATACGAAATCACGCCCCAGACCATACATTCAGGTATAGATCCAGTGTGTCTAGCACCTAGACAGGTTTCTTCTAACCAAAACATAGGCCGAGGCATAACAAGCTTTCATCAGGGAAGACATCTCCATCCTGCCCTCCGATAAGCTCTCTCTTGACACCACTGAAGTTGCAAATGGCGGTAGTTTGGGGTCAAGCGAATGCACGCTGCAGGGCAACTAGCTCGGAGATGTCCTTGAAGTAAGCGACTTGTAACAGTTCATTGACACTGCTGTCAAACTACTGCTCAAAGTGCTGCTGGTGAATCAGTACGATGCGCCGACACAGCCGAGAATCGAATCCGGGCCGTTAGTTATGACATTCCGTCGCGCTGACCACGCAGCTACCAGCGGTGGACTCCATCTTGGTCAAGCGGTCTTTTTTTCCGTCACTGTTGTTGCGAACATAATATGTCCAGTAATGCAATCACATAGCAGGAACCTTTTAACTGGTAATTACAGTGGCTTATTGCTACAAAAAAAAAACAGATAAACTAGAAATCTTATTATTTGGGGTGGTAGTGTCATGGACTCTCGCCTGGGTCAAACAAAATGTGGCCCCCTCCGCCTATGCGCCTGCACATCCTAAAATCAATGAAAGACGCCACCCGCTTAGTCACTCACAGAAACTTTCCCACCTTCCACCGTTCTATGCTATCAAACTGGCCTACCACTTCAATCAAAAAGTAAAGTACAGGAACTAAAACAAAAAATGTAAAAGTCTTTTTTATATTAATATTTTAAAGCGAAATATTTTCTTAAAAATTTTTTTCTGCTTTCCCGAAACATCAACTCTTCAAATAGCTAACCGTACATACAATACTGTAGATAACACGTAATAAATTCTGCGTTCTAGTAAAGCAAAATTTAAATAATATCAAAAAACAAACATTTATTTATGGAATTCCAACATTTTGTTGGTAAGAGTACCAGCAACTTAAATTTGATTATTATTTATTGGTGTTTCTGTCAGTGGCATACAGTTTCGTGGTGGTGACTAGTTTCGAACGTTAACATTCATTCTCAGACCAATGCCTACAATATTATTAATCATAAAAAATGCAAAAATTACAGTGGTTGTCAATGTACCGTATGCAAAGCCCGTTGTGACGCAAATTTCGGATAAGATTGTTTCATAGAGCGTAATTCCACCGGTACTTCTACACGATACACCACTACGTTTGCATGACTTCTACATGATACAGGTCCACATGACATATGTGATATGACCATAATAAAGAAATGTTACGTTCAACAGCCAAGATTACGCTGAAGGTCAGTACTACAGTAAATTGTGTTCACAGAGACCCAATAAAGGCCATTAGCTGCAAAACATGTATTCGTGCGCGCCTCTGCGTTTACAGCCCGTAATATTCTACACTTACAAATTTATTATGTGTTCATGCGCGCTGTGTCTTATTACAATAAATAGAAAAAAATAAGCGTGTTAGGACACGACGTACAGGTAAAAAGTGTGTTACACTGAAGTATTACGGTCGTATGACTGAAATTATGATATGCCTTTCCCAAGCATGACAATGTTGCGTTTTGGACATCTGGCCAATTGCTGTACAAATTAAGACATAAAACAGATAAAAAAGATAAAAAAAGAACAGAAAGTATGAAGTATCTGGCTTGTATAGAATGAAGTGTTGAACATGTGATCGTATTTATATTAACCAAACTGGTCTAGATATAAAGAACATATCGCCCCAAACAATAAGACTGCTTTTATCCATCATTTACGTAGCAGTACACATGTAGATGGCAGTATTGAAGATACAGCGAAAATTTTGCACATAGCACCTAACGGAATGAAAATGGACATCCCTGACGAATGAAGAGTTATAAAAGTAACTTAAAAGAGCCTGGAAAATTTATGAATGAACAGTGTAAGTATAAAAGTTGTTTTTTCCTCCTTGAGCGGATAATTTGATTGAATGATTCAGGGCAGTAGTCATCTGATGACCATACGTGTTAATAGTTCGCTAAATATTACAGCACTGTCAAGGTTTTCAGTACCATCCGAACCTTTCCAAAGATTTCATAACTTTCATAAGCACAGCAGACAACTGTTGAACGGACACGGCAATCAGCAGTGAGCAAGCAGCAGCGGCTTTGGATGTCACTGGCAAGATACCGCTTATTGGTGACCATAATAATTGTTTGTAATTTTTACCTTGTCACAAGTTTATAATGCAACTGTATTTTGTTATTTATGTAACAATTTGATTTCATGAGTGCAGTAATCGGCTGTCGACCATGGTATTATGACGCTGTGATATTCATTGCAGTAACTAGTTGCGGATGTACTTGCTGCTGTCATAATAGGTATTTTAATAAGATGATTTTTTTATTTCAACCGATTATGGATACAATAATTTCGATGATATTTCGTATGGACAGATGGTTGCATAAATAAAAATAGTAGCAGCGTTAAAGGGACAGAACCTTGGGCTCGTGCAAACATAATACAAGTATGACGCCACAGGTACTGTTTCTCATATTGTTACTTAGTCCATATAAGTCCATATAATGCGTTCCACTACAATTACAACTGTGTAAGGTCAAGATTTAGAAATGGAAGAATAAAAATAAAATGTTGATATTTGTTTATTCGAGAACGTAACTAGGAACTGTGACGCACTGTTTGCTGTAATTGTTCAGCGTGTACCAATACATAATTTGGTATTTAGGTAGACGGTGCGCATGAACACATGGCAGGCATCTAATTACATCTATCGAGTATCTGTAAACATATTTTCAGTATTGGTATTCATTAAAAGCTAGACTGTTGAATGTGCCACCTTTGCCTTATGGTCATACTGCATTTGTTATGCGGATCTGTATCATGGAGATTTTATGCAAGTGTACCAGTGGAATTATGCTTCTGAAGAAGAAATTTTTAAAACTGTTTAAACCTAGGTCAAGGATTCCTAAAAGTTTTTCTTTTTTTGAACCCCTCCAAGTCTGTAACAAACACATGAAATGCAGGTGTTGTCTTATTCGATATTTGCATTACAAAGAGTTGTGCACACTGCATTGTTTGTTTTTAACAAGATTTTCTGTACACGAGTGATCGGGAATGAACGTTAAAGTTGGTCACCACCAAGAAATTGAAAGCGAGTGTAACAGAAACGAGAATACATAATAAACAATTAGTTCTAAAATTTGTCTTTAACTGTTGAGACTATAACCTTACGTTAAGTATTAAGACATTAAAAACTAGTTAATTAGAGCACGGAGTAGCTTCCCAACAATGTGGATCAGTAGGACATCTAATACAGCGTCATAATACGAAAGAGAAGCGAAAAGAAGTACGTAACTATGAATCAGAGATATGTGTGTGTTCAGTGACCTCAATTTTTGTCTTATTTAAATGATTTTTTCCTCGTTTTACTACGTGCAAAACAGACTAATAGTTCATCAAAACCAGGTTTCGTTCTCCTTCATTTTCTATTTATGCAATTGCTAAAGCAGACAATCGTCACTTACTCATTTTGGAACGTCATTAGCGTATAGGAAGAACATCAGTTTTTACAACACTCTCAGGTACTGTTAAAACATCAGAGCAGTTGTGTATTTATTATTAACTACTTATTATTAATAACAATTCTACTAAGTCTTACATAGCAGATATTTACCCTTCAAATGAAGTTATTATCATCATAACATTTTAATTCAGCTGTACGCAAAATACAAACATAAACATTGTGTTTTACAAATTTAGCGTCCTTGTACTTGTAGTGGCACCAATTAGTGACATCTACTGCGTTTCACTATAAGTCCACAAGAAAATTAAATGTACAAAGAAAATAATGCGGAAAAAACTGTGCGTATAAACTGAAGAGACGTACAAAACACGTGAAGTTTGTCATTTTTTACAGGTCACGCAACCTGTTTTCACGGTAAAAAATCACATTTTGAGCATCAGTAAAGAGTGATGTTTTCATCCATCGGCCATCATCATCGTTATTTTTATGAAAGCCTATGAGAGCGGGTGGCTTCTTCCATGTAAGTCCTCGCGTGTCAAATGGCAGGTGCGATTAGCCGAGGAAGCATAAGATGAAAACGCAATTCATTGACCAGGAAATACAATCGTCTACCGCACCAACTACAACCTAATCGTCAAGAGCCATTCTGTTACTCAATTAAGTAATCTGCGTCAAAATTGTCGGATGTAGGTTCTGCCTCTTATGCAACACACTGTTTTTTTCTTGTTACCCAAACATGTTTCATCCCCCTTACGTCATCATCCTTGGGTTTTGTTTATTGGTCAACCGTAAAAGTGAACGTATTTTAGGCTGTAACTGATGTAACAGAATTACGTCTAAAGACAGTTTTTGCTCTTACCTCGATTTTACATTATGTGTTTTTCCAGGACCATCTATATGGTGCGGTGCACTGATAAGTTGTCATCTGCAAAGCTAAACGACGTAAATGTAAATTTTATCAGTGAGTTAACCTATGCCTTGATTTTTTTTAAACATGATTTTGGTGTGACATTATGTTTTGTATATATATTTGTTATTGTGTGTATGTGTGTGTGTTTAAACTCCTTTAGCCATTTATGTTGTCTTTTCTGTAAAGTCTCTTAAATGTTTTGAACAATGTGCCTTTACAGAGTATAGTGTCTTCATTTAAAACTTGGTTGCCTTCTGCTACTGCCTTCTGTATGTGGAAGTTTTCTTCTGTTGTTGGTTGGTGGTATAGGCTCTGGCTGGATTTCAATATTTTTAAGTCTGTTCCTATTGTGTTTGAATGGTGGTTATGTACTATTAAGTGGTCAGCAAATGTGATATGTGTGCTGTTACGTTCTAGGTCTCGAAGGTGTTCTGGGTATTTCTTTTTAAAGATCCAGTATGTTTTTTGTATGCGTACTGATAGGCAGGTGTTGCAAAATTGACATTCCGGACCAAACTCACTAGGGAACAAATGAACGCCGATGAGGTTAGCACACGCAGCAACATTGTATACACCGCGTTTTGCGCAACGAAAAGGCAATTGAAAAACCGAAAATACACAAAGTACGGTTAATATGTGTGTGCAGTGCCCTCGCAACCAAAAGGGAGAAGGATCAGTCACAAGAAAACGTGAGTAATAGCAAATCTATATACAAAACATATTGCCACACCGAAAACACGTTTTTTAAAAAATCAAGGGATAAGTTAACTCGCTGATAAAATTCACTTTTACATCGTTTGGTTTGCAGCTGATAACCTATCAATGCAGGACACGCAAAACCACATCATATAAAATCGGGGTAACAACAAAAACGAACATAAACTGTCTATAGACCTCTTCTGTTAGATCAGTTACAACCTAAAATATGTTCACTTTTACAATTGTCCAGTAAATAAAACCCACTGATGATGGCACAGAGGTCCTGAAACGTATTTGGGTAACAATAAAAAAACAGTGTTTTGCATGAAAGGTGGAAAAACAATTTTAAGTGTAAACCCGGAAGAAATACAAGACCTGTTAGGCCAAAAGATGAATAATTTGCGTCACTTTATCCTCTCCATACCACTGTCTTTTTCACAAAAAGTTCTTAATGACGCCTGGTCATGCTTCCTCCTAGAGCAGCCGGCAGTAGATTAGTACTTCGCTTGTACCTGCCCTGCTTCTCCCATAAAGCAGAGTGCTTTTTCTCGGATGAAGCGATGTGCATGCACCCCCTCTTATATACGTCACCTGTATGTGCTCTGTTTTATTATAGCAGGAAATACACTACTGGCCATTAAAATTGCTACACCACGAAGCTGACGTGCTACAGACGCGAAATTTAACCGACAGGAAGAAGATGCTGTAATATGCAAATGATTAGCTTTTCAGACCATTCACACAAGGTTGGCGCCGGTGACGACACGTACAACGCGCTGACATGAGGAAAGTTTCCAATCGATTTCTCATGCACAAACAGCAGATGACCGGCGTTGCCTGGTGAAACGTTGTAGGGATGCCTCGTGTTATGAGGAGAAATGTGCACCATCACGTTTCCGACTTTGATAAAGGTCGGATAGCAGCCTATCACAACTGCGGTTTATCGTATCGCGACATTGCTGCTCGCGTTCGTCGAGGTCCAATGACTGTTAGCAGAATATGGAATCGGTGGGGTCAGGAGGGTAATACGGAAGGCCGTGCTGGATCCCAACGGCCTCGTATCATTAGCAGTCGAGATGACAGGCATCTTATGCGTATGGCTGTAACGGATCTTGCAGCCACGTCTCGATCCCTGAGTCAACAGATAGGGACGTTTGCAAGACAATAACCATCTGCACGAACAGTTCGACGAAGTTTACAGCAGCATGGGCTATCAGTTCGGAGACCATGGCTGAGGTTACCCTTGATGCTACATCACAGACAGGAGCGCCAGCACGAATGGCAAAACGTCATTTTTTTCAGATGAATCCAGGTTCAGTTTACAGCATCATGATGGTCGCATCCGTGTTTGACGACATCGCGGTGAACCCACATTGGAAGTGTATATTCGTCTACCCTATATTGGCGTATCACCCGGCGTGATGGTATGGGATGCCATTGGTTACACGTCTCGGTCACCTCCTGCTCGCAGAGACGGCACTTTGAACAGTGGACGTTACATTTCACATGTGTTACGACCCATTGCTCTACCCTTCATTCGATCCCTTGGAAACACTACATTTCAGCAGGATAACCCACGACCGCATGTTGCAGGTCCTGTACGGGCCTTTCTGGATACAGTAAATGTTCGACTGCTGCATTCTTAAATCTCTCACCAACTTAAATCGTCTGGTCAATGGTGACCGAGCAACTGGCTTGTCACAATACGCCAGTCACTACTCTTGATGAACTGTGGTATCGTGTTGAAGCTTCATGGGCAGCTGTACCTGTACACGCCATCCAAGCTCTGTTTGACTCAATGCCCAGGCGTATCAAGGTCGTTATTACGGCCACAGGAGGTTGTTCTGGGTACTGATTTCTCAGGATCTATGCATCCAAATTGCGTGAAAATGTAATCACATGTCAGTTCTAGTATAATACAGTTGTCCAATGAATACCCGTCTATCAGTCATCTGCATTTCTTCTTGGTCTAGCAAATTTAATGGCAGTAGTGTATGATATGTAGGCTATTTATAACATTTGTTTAGCTGTGATCTTGCTCTAAATCAGGTAATTAATTCTGGAGGACTGATATTACGCAGGAGTAGCAATGATAGCTGCTATGTAACCATAGGCTCTGAAACGCTGCCCTGTGGTAAAGAAGGGAAGAAGCAAATACACTGAAACGCCAAAGAAACTGATTTAGGCATGCGTGTTCAAATACAAAGATCTTTAAACAGGCAGAATACGGCGTTGCATTCGGAAACGCCTATATAAGTGAACAAGTGTCCGGCGCAGTTATTAGATCGGAAACTTCTGCTGCAATGCCAGGTTATCAAGATTTGAGTGAGTGTGAACGTGATGTTAAAGTCGGCGCATGAGGGATGGGACACAGCATCTCCGAGGCAGCAATGAAGTGGGAATCTTCGCGTACACGATGAGTGTACCGTAAATATAAGGATTCTGGTAAAACATCAAATCTCCGACATCGCTGCAGCCGTAAAAAGATCCTGCAAGAACGGGACCAACGAAGACTGAAGAGAACCGTTCAACGTGACAGAAATGCAACTCTTCCGCAAATTGCTGCAGATTTCAGTGCTGGGCCGTCAACAAATGTCAGCTTGCGAACCATTCAACGAACCAGCATCGATATGGGCTTTCAGAGCCGAAGGCCTACTCGTGTACCCTTGATGTCTGAACGACTCAGGGCTTTACGGCTCGCCTGGGCTCGTCAACACCTACACTGGACTGCTGATGACTGGAAACATGTTGCCTGGTCGAACGAGTCTCGTTCGAATTGTGTCGAGCTGATGGACGTGTACGGATGTGGACACAACCTCATCCAATGAACCTTCATGTGAGCAGGGGATTGTTCAAGCTGGTGGAGGCTCTGTAATGGTGTGGGTAGTTTGCAGTTCCAGTGATATGGGACCCCTTTAATGCCTATATACGACTCTGACAGGCGACACGTACGTAAGCAGCCTGTCTGGTCACCTGCACCCATTGATGTCCACTGTGCATTCCAAAGGAATTGAACAATTCCAGCAGAACAATGTGGCACCCCACAGTCCAGAGTTGCTACAGAGTAGCTCCAAGAACACTCTTCTGAGTCTAATCACTTACGCAGGCCACCAAGCTCTCCAGACATGAACGTAATTGAGCATATCCGGGATGCCTTGCAACGTGCTGTTCAGAAGAGATCCCCACCCCCTCGCATTCTTACGGATTTATGGACAGCCCTGCAGGATTCATGGTGTCAGCACTACTTCAGACATTAGTCGACTCCATGCCCTGTAGTGTTGCGACACTTCTACGTGCCCACGGGAGCCCGACATGATATTAGTCCGATATACCAGTTTCTTTGGCCCTTCAGTGTAGTTTACGTAAATTTCGCTTCACTCATGGCCAATGTGCGTGCAATATCAATGTCTACAACATGTAGAAATAATGCAATTACAAATTCAAGGTAGGTTCACTGACTGAGAAATCAGCTAACACTAATCAGTAATGCAATTAAGATTTACGTACTGTTAACCACCTATCTTTGACCATAATTAAGAAACTAGTCTCTGAAGTGATGAGCAACAGGCCTTATCATAGCTGACATAAAAATCAACACAAGTGTGTATATTTCTCTGTTTACAGCAAACTAATATTGTGTATCTATAATGGACAAAAGAACACTCAGTAAAATATGTAAATATTAACTCTGTGCATTAGTATTGTGTATTTAACTAGGGACACAGAAACGACGGAGAGGCTTCGTCCGCCCGTAGCCGTCTGTGGTTCAAAAGCCCACAACAGGCTACAGCAGTCCGCCCCAGGGTTATTTTGCGATTCAGCCTCCAGTGGACTCCCCCTTCCCGGGAACGTGTCATACCAAGAGAGTGTAACCCAGATATTTGCGTGGTAGAGTAATTACGGTGTACGCGCATGTGGAGACAGTGTTTGCGCAGCAGTCACCGACATAGTGTAACTGAGGCGGAATAGGGGTAACCAGCCCGCATTCGCCGAGGTAGATGGAAAACCGCCTTAAAAACCATCCATAGGCTGGCCGGCGCACCGGACCTCGACACTAATCCGTCAAACGGTTTCGTGCTGGGGACCAGCATGCCTTCCTGCTCTGGAGGCAGCGCGTTAGACCGCACCGCTAGCCTGGTGGCTACATCAGTACAGTTTACTTTAGTAAGGAAATGGAACTGATAGTCATGACAGCAGTGAGACGAAAAGATAAAACACAACTGAAATGGCCGGCCGCGGTGGTCTCGCGGTTCTAGGCGCGCAGTCCGGAACCGTACGACTGCTACGGTCGCAGGTTCGAATCCTGCCTCGGGCATGGATGTGTGTGATGTCCTTAGGTTAGTTAGGTTTAAGTAGTTCTAAGTTCTAGGGGACTAATGACCACAGCAGTTGAGTCCCATAGTGCTCAGAGCCATTTGAACCATTTGAACAACTGAAATGATATTGGATCAATGCCATTGCTAAACATGACACTCAAGAATCAAGTACCAGGGTCAAATGACAACATAAGGTGTACATATACATATAGAAGGAAACAGGAAATGAGGCGCCAGGTAATGAATATTTTTCGAATTATTTTCTATGCTTGTACTGTGTAGCCTAGCTTCTTGTCAAATTCCATGATTCTGGGTCAACAGGAGGCATCCTATATGTTTTGGTGAGTGAGTTTATGAGTATCAGTAATGTGACACAATTGATCGTATCTTTTGATTGAATTGACTTACAGGCTTGAATTTATATCACTGCTAAGAGAATGCAGACTTTAGCATGTAGTATAAATGTCAACTTGATACGTCAATCCATTCCTCAGAAGAGAGGCCGTAAGGGACGGACAGAAATACAGACAACAGATGTCAAAAAATATATTTTTCTTCTTTATAATTACAAATTAATACCTTTCGAAATTTTTCCGTTAAATGTACTGTTAAAAAATTTCATGATTCCAGGTCAACGGAAAGTATCCTATAGGTTTTGATAAGCGAGTTTGGGAGTATCGAACTATGTAGCCAAAATGGGTATCTCTTTTGATTATATTGTCTTAGAAGCTTCAATTTTTTACATACCCAACGGACTGTAGACATTAGTATGTGACATAAATTCCAACTTGGTTCGTCTACCTATTCCTGAAGAAAATGCTTGTTAACAGTCGGATAGACAGACTGACTGAAAGATGGACAACGAAGTGAACCTATAAGAATTTTAGTTTTTACCGATTGCGGTAAGGAACCCTAAAAAATTAGAAGTATAATACCTAACACTAGTACAATAGAGACATCGTTATGATGTTATGATGTTCATGACCAGTAAGTCATAATTAACGATATAACAAGATGCAACAAGTCACTAATTTTAGATTGAGGCTATCGCTCTTAACTTATTAACGCACTCCACTTGTTACACTTGAGGGTAAAGTACTGGATGACAGTGTGGGCCACCATAACAGAGCATACCTCTTCTGAAGATACTTGGAGGATGGGCGGGGTATACTGAAAAAAGAGGCTTAATTGCAGTCCATGTGGTGCAACTACACTGGTGCCATCTGCATCCCTCAAACCGTTGTCTCTCCTCTGTCTTCCTCCATTCCGTTGACTGATTTCTACTAGACCTTGATGATCTTACGTCTCACTCAAATTAACAACAACGCCTTGGTAGAGTTCCTGTTTTCTCGCAATAACAAATAATCAACAATATTTATGTGAAACTTCCTGGCAGATTAAAACTGTGTGCCCGACCGCAATATCCTTTCTTTCAGGAGTGCTAGTTCTGCAAGTTTCGCAGGAGAGCTTCTGTAAAGTTTGGAAGGTAGGAGACGGATACTGGCAGAAGTAAAGCTGTGAGTAGCGGGCGTGAGTCGTGCTTCGGTTGCTCAGATGGTAGAGCACTTGCCTGCGAAAGGCAAAGGTCCCGAGTTCGAGTCTCGGTCGGGCTCACAGTTTTAATCTGCCAGGAAGTTTCATATCAGCGCACACGCCGCTGCAGAGTGAAAATCTCATTCTGGGAATATTTATGTGGTTGTTGCGTTGCTCCACTACACATTTTTGGAAGTAATGTCACGTCATTTACATTTCACGGCTCCCAGCAATGCCTAACTTACATAGGTGACTATTAGCAGCTACTTTCTAATAAGCATCTCACACAATGAGATGTCTGCACCACATTTCATTCTGACCATTAAAGGAAACTTCGAGTCCCACTTCAAGTTCCCTGACAATGTTACAAAACTGTGTCCATCAGACAAGACTGTTCTCCATGAGCGTCCTTCCACTTCTACATTATAACAAGAATGTCTAGTGTCACCAGAGATGTGTCAAGAACACAATGTCCACCATTATAGATGTCATCTGCAAAATGATTTCGCGCTACCGAAAATGGACAAACACGTACTGGCTGCGCACCACGAATTCCAGTGGCTCACTCCAGGGGCATCACCGCCAATGGCGAAGAACCGTTTCTACGGACCGACGGGCACTGGTGTCCCACGCACTCTTGCGTTGCTGGGCAGGTGAAACACACCTCTGTGTGCGCCGTCATTAGCTGCTGCATTGTCTCCATGGTAGGGGTGTAGCGGCGGACGCAGTCAGTTACCTGCCCAAAGACAGATACGTATAGAGAGATCTGCAGATGATCTCACCTGCAGGCCAGAGAAGGTGAACGTTTTCTCCGCATCGGCCTTGCAGCAAGCCTGCTGCTAATCAGGGCCTCCCCTCCGGCCTGTACCATCCCGAAAATTGTTGCAGGGTGTTTGCTTTCAGACATTTCACGACTACACTCCAACGACCATTTATCCGATGGAGAATACAATAATTATTCTGAAAAGGCTACCTGTGCCAGTTAGACGCGTCCAATTGTGGCAATGGCATGCAAGCAAACTCCAGCCTTCGCCGCCGATGCACAGCAGTGAGCATGGGTGCACGAACCAGGCACCGCTATGGAGGCCCATACGCAGCAATGTTCGCTGAACAGTCACTGAGGTGATACTGTTGGTGATCCCTTGGTTCATCTGGGCGGCCAGTTGTTCAACAGTTGCACGTCTGTTCGTCCATGCACATCTCCACAGCCTCACACATCCCTGTCTTCTATGTCCAACACTGCGCAACTTTTGCCTAAGCGCCGGTTTTGGAAGACGTCATTTTTCCTTGCACAGTGTACTGTAATGATTGCGGCACACGTATTCTTTACAGACATAGCCGTTTCGGAAATGATTCAACTCTTGGGCTTAAAGCCAATGGTCCTGCCCTTTTGGACGTCAGATAAATACCTCCGTTTCCGCCTTATGACAACGACTGCATTGTTTTGCGTGCTTTGTATACTCTACTCTGTCAGTGTTGCCACCTGTTGTCTATGAGTGCTTATTGCACGGTGATGTCGAATGTAGGCGGTGGATACATTAATGTGACTGGACCATGTATTATGTTTGAGTTGTAATGTCAGCTGTCAAACAACCACCCCTAGAGTCAGGAAGGGGACAAGAAGTTCATTTACGTAAATTACGTCTCGTTATTGGGCACCGTGCGCGCAGCGTCGACTGTTTGAGGCGACTGACAGACTTTATGAAGATTATGTTATTTTACTGCGCAATGATTAAATCCCTATAATATGATTTGACTACAGGTTGGTGACTGAACACAGGGTGTAGATAAAAAAATGCCTGCTAGTGACCGTTGCCGCAAAGTCACTTTCCTCAAGGGAGTGGAGGTTGATAACTAATGGTTCAGACAGAAAGAAAAGCTGTGACTTGCGAAGTACCAACAGCCATTCATAAAGGCCCGCTACTGATGGTGCCGCGGAGACCAGTTTTTTAAGGGAGTGGGAGTGGATCTCACTGCCAGTCGTTCAGAAAGAAACAAGCAGGAATGCTTTGACTCACAAACAAGCTCTTCGCTAGACCTCTCTAGATCAGTTTAGCAAAGGTGACACTAAACTGCCAGAGGGTACTAAAGATTCCTCACAGTAAGTTTTGAATACATACTCCCACACACTTATATTGCTCAGATTAATCTTGAATAGCGAGTGAACGAGATGAGTATGCTGGTCATTACGCAAAATTAATATAGCCTCAGCAGGTATGTGTATATTCTCTTTCCAACAGACTAGACACAGAGAAGAACCATTCCTGCAACACGTGAACGAGTTTACTAAACACTATTATACGCTATGTGATCAAAAGTATCCGGAAACCCCAAAAAACATACGTTTTTCATATTAGTGCATTGTGCCACCTATTGCCAGGTACTCCATACCAGTGAACTCAGTAGTTATTAGACATCGTGATGAAGCAGAACGGGGTGCTCCGCGGAACTTACGAACTTCCAACGTGGTCAGGTGATTGGGTGTCACTTGTGTAATACGTCTGTTTCCCATGTGATATTGAAGTGGAAACGTGAAGGGACAGAAGCTTACAGGCCGACCTCGTCTATTGACTAACAGAGACCGCCGACAGTTGAAGAGGGTCGTAATGTGTAATAGGGTGACATTTATCCAGACCATGACACAGGAATTCCAAACTGCATTAGGATCCACTGCAAATACTATGACAATTAGGCGGGAAGTGGGAAAACTTGGATTTCATGGTCGATGGCTGCTCATAAGCCAAACAACACGCCGGTAAATACCAAATACACTCGCTTGGTGTAAGGAGCGTAAACATTGGGCGACTGAAGAGTGGAAGAACGTTATGTGGAGTGACGAATCACGGTACACAATGTAGCGATCCGATGGCAGGGTGTGGGTAAGGCGAATGCCTGGTGAACGTCACCTGCCAGCGTGTGTAGTGCCAACGGTAAAATTCGTTGGCGGGGAAGTTGTGGTGTGGTCATGTCTTTCATGGAGGGGGCCTGCACCCCTTGTTGTTTTGTATGGCACTATCACAGCACAAACCTGCACATTGATGTTTTAAGCACCTTTTTGCTTCCCACTGTTGAAGAGCAATTCGGAGATGGCACTTGCATCTTTCAACACGATCGAGCTCCTGTTCATAATGCACGGCCTGTGTCGGAGTGGTTACACGACAATAACATCCCTGTAATAGACTGACCTGCACAGAGTGCTGACCTGAAACCTATAGAACACCTCTGGGATGTTTTTGAATGCCGACTTAGTGCCAGGCATCACCGACCGACATCTATTCTTCTCCTCAGTGCAGCACTGCGTGAAGAATGGACTGCCGTTCTGCAAGAAACCTTCCAGCACCTGGTTCAACATATGATTGAGAGCGTGGAAACTGTCATCAAGGCTAAAGGTGGGCCAACACCATACTGAATTCAAGCATTACCCATGGAGGTCCCCACGAACTTGTAAGTCATTTTCAGCCAGTTGTCCGCATACTTCTGATCACATAGTGTACTAGAGAATTGAGAGAAAAGAGATTTGTCAACCACGAGGATATTCATAGAGTGATTCTCGAATGGCTCCGTGGCCAAGGAACGAGCCTCTATCGTCGAGGAACTGAATAATTGGTGTAACCTGCCGATTGTTGCATACAGAGACTTAGTAACTGTACTGAAAAATAGAGTCATGCGCCTATGTGATTTCGAAGTGTATTACAGCATACAGTAAGAGTTACTTGGCCTACCAAAATAATGTGTAATTTACGCTATTCAGTCAAATTAATGTGACCACTGGTCAGAGTCCTGAATAACCACCTGTTGCAGCGCGGATATGCAGTCACAGAGTCAGTGACACTTTGGAAGGAACTGACAGGGATGTGGAGCCAATGCTGATTCCAGTGCTGCGGCCACGTGCGCTAGGTTTCTCAGTTGAGGATCCACTGTGCGAAGAGCCCGATTGGGATAGTCACACAGATTCTAGATTGGATTTAGATTCGGGGAATTTGATGGCCAGGGGATTACGGTAAACTAATCTTGATCATCTTTCAATGACGCATGTACACTGCAAGCTGCGGAGTTGCGTAAGACGTTGCCCTTTTCAGCTGCTAGATGTCAGTCAGCCAAGGATAGATGCATATTTGTGCTAATCCATTGTGCCTTCCAGAACGACGAAATCACACAGGGAATGCCACGAAAACAATGCCAAGACTACACCACTCCCTGCTCCGTTCTGGACCCTTCCTATGATCCAACGGCCATCTGTCCGGTGGAGCATAAAACGGGAGTCGTCTGAAAAGGCCACCGGTCGCCACTCAGTTGAAGTGTTGGCGTGCAAATTGCAGACTTCGTCACAGATGAACAACAGTGAGTGTGGGTGTATGAACCAGGCGCCTGCTGTGGAGCCCCATACGCAGGAATGTTTGCTGAGCGGTAGTTGGTAGCCCCTTGGTTCATATGGGCGATCAGTTGGTGACTAGCTGCACGTCTACTCGCCCCTACACATCTTTGTATCTGTAGTTCACCACTTTCATCTATGATACGTGGTGATCCACAGTTGCCTCGGCGCCCGTATTAGAAAGTGCCATTTTGCCACGCACGTTATACTTTAACCACAGCGACACGTGAGCGGTTTACAAACTCAGCCGTTTTTGAAAAGCTTCCACCTTTGACCCGAAAGGTGATGATTATCCGTTATGGACGTCAGATAAATCGCTCCTCTGGCGCATCTCGAGAACGGCTGCACTGTTTTCCGCGTCCCCCCGACACGCTCCATTGCTAGTGTCGCCACCTGTCATTTGTGAGTACTTATTGCACTTCGACGTCGAACATAGGTGGTGGTAATTTTAATGTGACTGGACCGTCTAGATTCTGAAGTTCTGTGGCAGTACGTGAACAAAAGCTTTTAACAGGTTGCATAATGTATAATTTGGTAACTGCAAATCTATACAGATTGAAATGTTACTTTCTGACTTACGTCAAGATGACTCTAGCACAAAATCTCAATAACGAGCGAAGCGGTTATAGGGTCTAAGATGACAGTCGAAAGGCTATGAGTATGGAAATTTAACTTCCGAATCATACTAGGACTCGATTCAAACGCTACGGGAGGGGGAACGGGCAGAATTCAAGTCCTAGTATGCAGTTAGAAAATTTCGTTGAAGGTTCGTGCCTTGGAGAAACGAAGTTCACTTAAAAAACAATACCATATACTATCGCCAAAACATAATGAAGGAAATTGTTTCTGCCTGAGGTGTTTCTGGCAAGGTGTAAAGGAATCTCTCTGTTGGATTTTGAAAGAATGCGATTTATCACAGCCTACATAGCTCAATCGGTTAAGCAAGCAGCTGAGATAAACTTTCAGTGCCTCGACAAGTACACTGGTGGCCATTAAAATTGCTACAACAGGAAGAAATGCACATGATAAACGGGTGTTCATTGGACAAATATATTATACTAGAACTGACACGTGATTACATTTTCACGCAATTTTTCGTGCATAGATCCTGAGAAGTCAGTACCCGGAACAACCTCCTCTGGCCGTAATAACGGCCTTGATACGTCTGGGCATTGAGTCAAACAGAGCATGGACGGCGCGTACACGTGCAGCTTCAACACGATACCACAGTTCATCAAGAGTAGTGACTGGCGTATTGTGGCGAGCCAGTTGCACAGCCACCATTGACCAGACGTGTTTAATTGGTGAGAGATCTGGAGAATGTGCTGGCCAGGGCAGCAGTCGAACATTTTCTGTATTCAGAAAGGCCCGTACAGAACCTGCAACATGCGCTCGTGCATTATCCTGCTGAAACGTAGGGTTTCGCAGGGATCGAATGAAGGGTAGAGCCACGGGTCGTAACACATCTGAAATGTAACGTCCACTGTTCATAGTGCCGTCAATGCGAACAAGAGGTGATCGAGGCGTGTAACCAATGGCACCCTATACCATCACGCTGGAGGATACGCCAGTATGGCGATGACGCATACACGA
This sequence comes from Schistocerca gregaria, assembly GCF_023897955.1. Classification (NCBI taxonomy): domain Eukaryota; kingdom Metazoa; phylum Arthropoda; class Insecta; order Orthoptera; family Acrididae; genus Schistocerca; species Schistocerca gregaria. Next base: position 372,752,201 of record NC_064924.1, read on the forward strand.
TTACAATGTGCGTTCACCGCGATGTCGTCAAACACGGATGCGACCATCATGATGCTGTAAACTGAACCTGGATTCATCTGAAAAAATGACGTTTTGCCATTCGCGCACCCAGGTTCGTCGTTGAGTACACCATCGCTGGCGCTCCTGTCTGTGATGCAGCGTCAAAGGTAACCTCAGCCATGGTCTCCGAGCTGATAGTCCATTCTCCTGCGAACGTCGCCGAGCTGTTCGTGCAGATGGTTGTTGTCTTGCAAACGTCCCCTTTTGTTGACTCAGGGATCGAGACGTGGCTGCACGATCCGTTACAGCCATGCGGATAAGATGCCTGTCATCTCAACTGCTAGTGATACGAGGCCGTTGAGATCCAGCACGGCGTTCCGTATTACCCTCCTGAACCCACAGATTTCATATTCTGCTAACAGTCATTGGACCTCGACGAACGCGAGCAGCAATGTCGCGATACGATAAACCGCAGTTGTGGTAGGCTACAACCCGACCTTTATCAAAGTCGGAAACGTGATGAAACGCATTTCTCCTCCTAACACGTGGCATCACAACAACGTTTGACGAGACACCGCCGGTCAACTGCATGAGAAATCGATTGGAAACTTTCCTCATGTCAACACGTTGTAGGTGCCGCCACCGGCGCCAAAGTTGTGTGAATGCTCTGAAAAGCTAATAATTTGCATATCACAGCATCTTCTTCCTGTCGGTTAAATTCCGCATCTGTAGCACGTCATCTTCGTGGTGTAGTAGTTATAATGGCCTGTAGTGTATGAATAATTTCCTCACATTTCGTAGAGTCAGCACTGGCTGCTGTGCGTCCTCCTGCACACGGCGCGGCTCCTCGCGTTCCCCAGCCCGCCTGCCGGCTACGCCAGCACACCGCCGCCGCCGCCGCCGCCGCCGCCGCCGCCGCCGCCGCCGCCTGGAACTGGTTTGGTGGCGTGGCGCTGCCGCTGTCGGCACCTGTAGCCGGCGCACCTCCGGCCCGTCGCGTGACGGAGCGCGCGTGTGCAGCCGGCCGCGCCTCAAGGTCGCCGGGTCTCCTGCCACAGCAGAGGAGATCTCGGTGCTGCTCAGTCCGCGCCCGACAGCCCATGCCTCCCGCACCACCACTCTCTAAGGTTACTAAGGTGGGAGGCAGGTCACCGTTTGACGTCCCATTCAAGTCATTCAAAACGAGGGACTCTAGGAGAGTGATAGACTAAAGTCAACTCAACCTTCAGTTCACAGAAGGCACCATCCCAGTATTGGCTTTAATACCAGAATCTGGATGGCTGTATGTACATCTCAATCCTGCCCTACCTGAAATCGATTCCGCCGCTTTTCTGGGTAACGTTCAGAGTGCAACCCCATATGCTCTCATCATTAGCCACACATTTCTGTTATAAACTGTGAAAGGCAGCTGTTTCGGAACGGGCGTCTTTCAGTTATCGCAGAACCGCAGCCATCCTCGGTGTAAGTCATTGATCACAAACAGTCACGAGCTGCCTCTAACCTCGAGAGGCGCTCGCCTTTGCCAGAACAGGGTTGTTCTGGTTTATCTTAGGACCAAAAGCTTTCACCGGAGTCAGCCAATGGGAACGCAATGCTTGGAAGCGCTTCGGTTCCATCAGGCTATCAAACAAGAGACACTCTGACGTCGTCTTCCACCTGAGCAGCACGTTGAAGGAAGCTGTGTTTCAGACAATTATCTCGATCTTAACAGGAGGTGTTCAAAAAGTCTCCCCGCAGTGCCGTATGATTGTTCGCCTGCCTGGGTTACTTCCCTTTAACTGGACTCTCCCAACATTCCACTGTTTCGTTATTATCAGCCAGCGTCAGTAGTGTCGTTGGTGTGTGTCGTTACGTGTTGACGTGAACGTTTAACTTTAGTTCCTCCCAGCGGAGGTTCCAGTCCTCCCTCGGGCATGGGTGTGTGTGTTTGTCCTTAGGATAATTTAGGTTAAGTACTGTGTAAGCTTAGGGGCTGATGACCTTAGCAGTTAAGTCCCATAAGATTTCACAAACATTTGAACATTTTTTAGTTCCTTTGTTCTTTTGTTTCGTTTTTGTCACTGTTAAAATGCTAACCATTGAACAACGTGTGTTTTTAGTCGAACAAGTGTTCAAAGCTGGCGGTAAATGCACCGTTTCTGTTCGTCAAACATTTAATTCAGTTTTCCCCGGAGACAACACTCCCACATCGCGATACTGTGCGAGATCTGATTAACAAATTTCGAAGTACAGGTTTAGTGACAGATGTACCGAGAAGTGGTGGTCCTAGCGTTTTGTCTGAGGATAAACTACTCGAATTTCCGATAAAATGTCCAAGAGTCCGAACAAGTCAGTAAGAAAACTCGCCAGAAAATCGATGTTAGTGTCGGAACGGCCCACACAGCTGTAAGGAAAAAATTTAACTTTTCTCATACAAAGTGACAGTCGTGCAAGAACTGAAAAATACTGATCATGGCAAGAAACTGCATTGTTGTCAATGGTTCAAAAATTTCGTTCAACAAAATGGAAGTGATATTCTTAATGAAACGTTTTTCACTGTTGAGGCGTGGTTTCATTAATACGGGTACATGAATTTGCAAAATTCTCGTATATGGAGTACTGCAAATCCATGTGTATTCATGAAGAACCATTTCATTGTGTGTAAATAGGAGTATGGATTGCAATTTCTAAAGGTCGGATTGTGGGTCCTATATTTTTCAACGAAAAAATAAACGCACAACGATACTGCAGTGAGTTTCATTTCGGTATATTCACTGCGGCATACGGCATGCGCGGCTAACAATCATACGGCACATCGGAGAGACTTTTTGAACACCCCGTATTTGACTAGTGACATTTGGTCTGACGGTGAGGCAAAGCAAACACTGAGCGCTTCTGTCCCATTCACACGACAGGGTTTCACGACATTATTCAAATTGGGTGAAATCGTGTATTTTTGTGGTATCTTTTACAAGCTGCTTTTACATGCGGAATACTGTGTCTTTGTTCACACTTTCAGATGCATCAGAAGGCGTGATGACCTGAATCATTCTCTATGCTGCATGCCCGTAATTAAACTGACTTTCAAGCCTCTTTTTCCACTCGCGACTATTTTTTCACGCAGTTCATGATAGCCTGCTCGTACAACATATTGATTCTATATACTTTTCGACTTTGTGAACACCTTTTCTCACATCTCTCTCCTAGAGCTATCAATTTCCACCACGAGTATTTGCTTCCAAGTTGGAATCCCTTAACGTATTTTTATGATTAGCGTGTTTTGCTATAGTTCTGTTACATTTGACTAGAGGATACGTAGCACATCTGTGATGCACTAGTATTTATGACCTTGAGAAAGGTTTCCAGAAGGCCATGCACTCTGACGCTCATTTATTTCCCCGAGATACCCCGCCTGTGGGACAACACAGTTGTAAATCGTATCAGTCACCACATAAGGTCAAAATTTTTCGGGTTATTGGAAGCGTAGGTGAAAGACGACAAAAATATTGGTCCTTGGACAGATCGAAAGATGCAATCTACTATACTTTGAGGCCGGGAGGTACGTAGTTTACAGTTCATGTACTTGTTCAATATCCAGTTGTGTTACGTCCGAGTAACTTCCTTCTTTCTTTAGCTCCGTTTTGTCTACCAGTTTAAAGTCAAATCGCCTCATCGGTGGCTCATATGAACTGTCTGGCGTTAAATTTCAGAGCATAAACTGTGTTAATAATCTTGTATGAACGGTCGTGTGGTTGCGGAAGGAGTGACTTCTCACAACTTTTGTACTTTAAAAATGTAACAACGTGAAGGCAGCATGCAACAAACGTCACATTGGCATCAAGTGCACTAGCCGGCCGCGGTGGTCTCGCGATTCTAGGCGCGCAGTCCGGAACCGTCCGACTGCTACGGTTGCAGGTTCGAATCCTGCCTCGGGCATGTATGTGTGTGATGTAGGTTAGTTAGGTTTAACTAGTTCTAAGTTCTAGGGGACTCATGACCACAGTTGTTAAGTCCCATAGTGCTCAGAGCCATTTGAACCATTTGAACCAAGAGTACTACACGCATAGTGTAACTGCCAATAAGCCAGTAAGTTTGTGCTTGGAGAGTGGCAGGTCGAGCTCAAATAAACATTATTCGCACAATAAAAAATTTATTAAAAATCCCAGCATTGTGCGTATTAAAAAAATCGAGATATAAATGGTTGCCCAAAAGTACTTCTTCACTACTTCATGTACTAGGCAATTTGCCTATTACGGTACTCCATCTCTTGTGTGGTTTTCCTACGATTCTTCTTCCATTGCTCTTATAATTAAGAGCGTTTACCGAGAATCTTTCTTCACCCATACAGTCTAGATGTTCCTTTCATTTTTTCCCATTTTCTTTTGTTTTTACGTTTAGGTTATATATTCCTAAACCTTTCTTATACCCTCATTTATTTTACATTTCCCCTTGTACATAATTCCATTCTTCTTAGAAATCTAATTTCTTCAGCCTGTATTCTACTTTCTTGGTGAGTTATTGTTGCCCATGCTTCGCTCCCGTAAGTAAGGGTTCATACTGTTCTTTTATGTATGTATGTAAAACTTCAGCTGGGTTTCTTTCCTGGAGTTATTCATCTGCACACTTTTTGCTATCTTTCCACATGCGGAATCAAATTTATTTAATTTTTAGTCCTCCTCACTGCTATATTCGTAAGTGATGTCGCATCCTAGATATTTAAAATATTTCACTCGCTCCAAGATCTTATTATTCAAGACTATTTTAGACGTTACTGGTTGTCTGCCCTGATATACCATCGGTTTCGTTTAATCTACCGACAATGTTAGGTAGTAATCCAAGGCTATCTGCTCCCATATAAATGTCATCTTCATTCTATGTAATCAGGCTTAGGTCGTCCGTATATAAAATTACATTTATTCTAGTGTCACGATTTAAAAGAGCTCCGTTATGTTCAAGCTTTTCCGTTTGCTAATGAGTTGATTTATATAGACCTACAGAAAAAGTATATTGGAGAAATACCGCATCCTTGTCGTATTCCTTTGTTTGCGTTCACTGCATTTTTTGTTACATTTCCCATATCTATAACAATTTCGGTGTTTGGATACGAACTTTTAATAGCATATATCACGTTAGGCGGATAAAGTCGTTCAACCATGATATTCCATAGTTTTTCTCTATTCTCATGCTGTCTTAAAATTCAAAAAAGCAAGAAAGGTTTCCTTGATGAGCTCCAGTCTCCTCTTGCTGCAGCGTAAAAACATTGTGAACAGTTGATCGTCCTTTCCTAAAATCCTGGTTGTTCTTCAGATATCATCTTTTGCAAGATATTTTTAGTCTTGCATTGAGGAATTTGGCATATAATTAATAGGCAGAATCCGGGAGGCCTATGCGTAGATTTATCACCCTTTTAAAGATAAACGTTACTTTGGCTCTTCTTACCTTCTTATTTCACCCGAATTGATTAAATATTTGAAGACATCTTAGATGTGAGAGTGATCCACCATATTTCCATAGTAAAATATTAATACAATCTAAACAAGTGGCTTCCCTTTTTGTAACTTTTAGGGCTTCCGTCAATTATTAATGTCAACAGGTGTCCAATTAGATTGCTTTTGCAGTCAACAGAATGTGGGCTGGAATCAAACCCGGCACCAGTTCACAGTACCTGCCGCGCCATTCAACAGGGCTACAGGGCGCTGACCAAATAGCGCAGTTACTGGTACTTCGAAATGTTATAATGTGAATACCTTTAATAAACGCACAATAACCAGTTCACAACACTAATAATGTTTCAGAGGATTACGTGCTCCATAGCGCGTGACGAGAAATATTTTTTTGAAATAACCTTTCACAACACTAATAAATAATTTAAACTCCACAAATAAGAATAATAAAAAGTTAAAACAACAGTGCTTCTGTCTAATGGCAGCAGGTGTTAACTTTTGAATAATAAACCAACAAGAAGAATTCCTTGAAAACCCGGTACAAGCGTAGTGCAAATAGTTTAAAACTAGCAGGAAATAGTGCTGATGACAGAAACCTAACGGAATACAACGAAGCAATAGGTATAGCATCGACTAGATTAGTTGTTTGGTTGATTCGGTGGAATGGACCAAACAGCGAGATCATCGGTCCCATTGGATCAGGGAAGGATGGGGAACGAAGTCGGCCGTACTCTTTCAAAGGAACCATCCCGGCATTTACCTGAAGCGATTTAGGGAAATCACAGATAACCTAAATCAGTATGGCCGGACGCGGGTTTGAACCGTCGTCCTCCCGAATGCAAGTCCAGTGTGCTGACCATAGCGCTATCTCGCTCGGTAATTGACTAGGACAAGTTACATTATTCACATAATAAAAAGTCCTGAAACTAGGCACTTGCTCAGACATTCTGAGCAAGTTCAGACCAGCTCTAGCACAATTCGGAGCTGTCCCTAGTGACAACCAGTACACGAGTCTTCATTCGGTCGCGCCCTGAGACCCGACCATTGGTTCACTCCTTATAGAGCCGCCCACTTCACCCCTTGTCCTCACGCTCAGGCAGGCACCACACCGGCGTCGTGCACTCCGTCACGTGCTGCTTTGGAGGCACCCACTCGGCTTGTCTGTGCGGAATGGACTGTGGTCCTCGTACTAGCTGGAACCTTCCATCTTGACTGTGAGACAAGCATTCCTCCCCGCCAACCAGGAACCCCATCACAATAGACATATCAGTGTGTGGAAGCTTTGAAAGCAATGAAGGTTGTCTGTGTGATATCACGTATCGTTACCACCCTACCGGCATGTTTAAGTTGGCAATGGAACTGCAAGTTTCCGTCGTGTCCGACAACGGTCGTGCGGGATACAGCGGACCAACAATGCACTCCCGCTGAGCTATCGCTCCAGTGTCTCTGGAAAACGAGCGCTTTCTTCCGTCGCAGTTTTGCACGTCCGGCGGCAGCCGCTCAGCCAACTTCCACCTGGAGTCTCTTAACTATGACGTTACACATACGCTGTCTATTAGCGGCTGCCGTACCATCTTTCACGCTTAGTTCAGAGAGTCTCATCCTGATTGACATTAACAGCTCGATTCTATTTCTTGGTGCATTATTTGTAATGAGTCTTTGTACACTTGAAGAAATACAAATTACCAAAAGCTTTAGTCTACTGTGTTAACTTGTCAGTTAATCTATTCTGCTCCTGTCTAGTATTTCTACGACGACAGTTACTGCACCACTCTGTAGCTCACCTCTCCTTACCGCTGTGTTGGAAGTCGTACGCAACAGTCAGGCTGCACATATCACTGTCATATGAAACCAGCACATGGCGTGATGGTATTGGGCGCCACTGCCCGCACAGTGTGGTCACCTCTTGTTGGCAGAGCCGCTAATTCGGATAGCATACGGTAAGTTTCTGACTTGTTAAAGCCGGTAGCTATACCCTATTTTTGGGGACTCCATGATGTTATCTTGATTTAAGAATCATGAAAGAAGGCTGTATACATGGAATAACCCTGGAGATACTAAAAGGTATCAGATAGATAATATAATGGTAAGACAGAGATTTGGGAACCAGGTTTTAAATTGTAAGACATTTCCAGGGGCAGATGTGAACTCTGACCACAATCTATTGATTATGACCTGTAGATTAAAACTGAAGAAACTGCAAAAAGGTGGGAGTCTAAAGAGCTGGGACCTGGATACACTGAAAGAACCAGAGGCTGTACAGAGTTTCAGGGAGAGCATAAGGGAACAATTGACAGGAATGAGGGAAAGAAATACAGTAGAAGAAGAATGGGTAGCTGTGAGGGATGAAGTAGTCAAGGCAGCCGAGGATGAAGTAGGTAAAAGACGAGGGCTAGTAAAAATCCTTGGGTAACAGAATAAATATTGAATTAAATTGATGAAAGGAGAAAATATAAAAATGCAGTAAATGAAGCAGGCAAAAAGGAATACAGACGTCTGAAAAATGAGATCGACATGAAGTGCAAAATGGCTAAGCAGGGATGGCTAGAGAACAAATGTAAGGATGTAGAGGCTTATCTCACTAGGGGTAAGACAGATACTGCCTACAGGAAAATTAAAGAGACCTTTGGAGATAAGGGAGCCACTTGTATGAATATCAAGAGCTCAGATGGAAACCCAGTTCTAAGCAAAGAAGGGGAAGCAGAAAGGTGGAAGGAGTATATAGAGGGTCTATACAAGGGCGATGTACTTGAGGGTAATGTTATGGAAATGGAAGAGGATGTAGATGAAGATGAAATGGGAGATAGGATACTGCGTGAAGAGTTTGACAGAGCACTGAAAGACCTGAGTCGAAACAAGCCCCCGGAGAAGACAATATTCCATTGGAACTACTGACGGCCTTAGGAGAGCCAGTCCTCACAAAACTCTACCATCTGGTGAGCAAGATGTATGAGACATGCGAAATACCCGCAGACTTCAAGAAGAATATAATAATTCCAATCCCAAAGAAAGCAGGTGTTGACAGATGTGAAAATTACCGAACTATCACTTTAATAAGTCACAGCTGCAAAATACTAACACGAATTCTTTACAGACGAATGGAAAAACTAGTAGAAGTCGACCTCGAAGAAGATCAGTTTGGATTCCGTAGAAATACTGGAACACGTGAGGCAATATGACCTTACGACTTATCTTAGAAGAAAGATTAAGGAAAGGCAAACCTACGTTTCTAGCATTTGTAGATTTAGAGAAAGCTTTTGACAATGTTGTCTGGAATACTCTCTTTCAAATTCTAAAGGTAGCAGGGGTAAAATACAGCGAGCGAAAGGCTATTTACAATTTGTGTAGAAACCAGATGGCAGTCATAAGAGTCGAGGGACATGAAAGGGAAGCAGTTGTTGGGAAGGGAGTAAGACAGGGTTGTAGCCTCTCACCGATGTTATTCAATCTGTATATAGAGCAAGCAGCAAAGGAAACAAAAGAAAAATTAGGAGTAGGTATTAAAATCCATGGAGAAGAAATAAAAACTTTGAGGTTCGCCGATGACATTGTACTTCTTTCAGAGACAGACAGACTAAAACGAGTATTTGCTGTGCGCAGCAGCCAACGTACTCAGATTACAAAACTTTCACGAAACACTAAATTATAGCAATAAAATCCTGCAGTCGCACCCACACAACGAGACGACAATTTTTTCCACCCGCAGCTGTGCAGTCACTCTTAATGTTTCTCACCATAAATGAAATTTGATAAAACAAATCGACTCTACAAACCAACATACGTAAAACAAAATGTAAGCAACCGCAGTTGGGCCTCGGCCAGACAAAAGACAGTTCGCAGCTACAATGGTATGACAACACTGACTACGTTACTGGTTTCTCAAATAAGAAACAACCAATAATATTATGACGTTCACCTGGAACAAAGTGCCGGACACCTCTCCATCGATTGACAGCCTACACAAAACTCGCAGCGACCACAATAGAGGAATAGATTCGAGCTCTGATGCCAATGTTCATAATACAACATCGTCACTCAACAGTGGAGCGTGCAAACCAACCGATTAGCAGATGAGCTTCCAGGCAGATTGCACGCGACACTGAAAGTAATTCACTTAACAGTGATAACCACACCATCAAACAAACTCACGCCTCTAAACAACTACGGCAGTTCACAACCATCCACGTACCTCCAAGTACACAAGTGCCTTTGGTCTCGTCGTACTAAATGCCCAAGTTCACTCTCCCATATCCAACGACACCAGGATCGAGCGAGGTGGCGATATATTAAGCACTTTGTACTCACACTCTGGGGTTCAAACCAGTGTCGAACCATTCAGATTTAGATTTTCCGTGATTTCCCTAAATCGCTGAAGGCCAACACCGGGATGATTCCTTTGATGCAATCCGAGGTCGTGCTCCGTCCCCAATGACCTCGATGTCTACTGGAAGTGAAGCCCAATCTTCCTTCCTTTACGTCACCAGAAGAGCAGACAGCCTGACATACACATATGCAACGTACGACATCTATGGTTAATCGCAAAGTACACAACTCCGCAGAGCGATAAGTGACGTCGGGTGGCAGCCGACCGCACTCTCCGGCGGGACAAGAGGACCTGCCGACTCGCCAGTGTCCGTCTGCTGCTCATTCAGTTCACGTATAAATACAATATCTTAATTTAGTCGGGAACCTTTGTCATAGAGTACTTAAGAAAGCACGCTAAACACTGTTAAGGCAGGCCAAGTAAATTTTACTGAGTGCTGCACCACGAAATGACGCAGTTGCGTGACACTGTTTATCAGCACAGTCACCAAGTTACTATAAACAACGGTCAGAAATACTACCAATCAATAAATGAATCCAAAGGAGCCATCAGTTGCAAATAAAAGTATTTTTCCCAAAATTTTACCATAGTTTCAAACCCGTCTCCTTTGGAAATACCTGAAACAAAAATTTCTGTATTTTAACTATTCGTCTCTGAAAAGGCCTGATAATAGGAGCCAACGTATTTAATGACGTATACTTCTGACAACATATTTTTATTCGACAAATGTCAGATCGCTCCATATTTGGTGTTCATCCAACGTATTTCTGAAGAAGAGAGGTTTACATACTTCGAACCCATAGTCAAATGTTGAAAGAAAACCTCCTTTTGTGGCAACAGGTTAGCTTCTTTGGAGTCACCTACTGATCTCTAACCGCTGCTTAAGCGCAGCCATATTCAAAGTATTGAAGTTCTATGAATCGTTCAATTTCTCGGCTGTAACAATCCGCTTCTTGGTCGCGGAGCCATTCGAGACCCGCTGCCTGATCGTTGGAAAATCCGCAACGGTTGTCAATCAGTTCCTCGATTGCCTCGACACTATCGCATATGGTCATGTCGTAAGTCTTACATCAGGTAAGCGTTACCCACGCCTGTGCGGCCTTGACGTATTGTTGGCACTAATCCAATGCGGATGGACACGACATTGCATCGGTGAGCAGTTTCGTAATAGAACACACTTGGTCTCATATTACATAACACTCAGTGGATGGTGAGACATTGTTTCTGTAGTAAAATCAAAGCTTAAAATAGTCCCACTCTTGCTTCTTTGCTTTCTCAATCTAATGCGTTCCCAGTGATCACCAGAGATTGGCTGCTCGTGCTGCGAAATCCACCCGGAAATGTCGCGTCTTCAACAAACAGCATCGATGGAAGTTCCATCGCATAAAGGAATTGGGTTTCCCTTAAGGAACGATGAAAAATTTTCCCCTCCTGGAGATTGCCAGAACATGTAATAGGGTCTTAACTCCAGTGTCACTCGCCTGGTGTGGCTGTAACGAAGCATCGCTCGATCTCCAACTGTCACTTGAATTTTAATAATGCTCCACAGCGTCCAGTGTTACAAAGTCCCGTAAAGTGTGCCAGCTGGTCGATAGTGAAGTGAACTATTTTCGCACGAACATAACCACTGAACTCTTCCTTCACTTCATACATTGTAATTCAACTGCACTAATAACCCCGAGTACGCCACGGTTTAGAATGTGCAGTATTTCATAGACTATTTTACAAGATTTTACTGTTAGCTATTATATACTGTTCTCCAGCATTTTAATTTTTTTAAGCACTTACCCCTCGTATTTAACAGACCGTATGTTTTATGATTTCTGATAAATAACAACTCATTTGATGACGTTTTTCATTCCCATAAGTATATGTATTTAATTTAGTTCAGTTTAAAAAAATAAATAGTTGGCAAGTTATAACAGTCTGCAACAACTCTTCTTTCTCAGACTTTTACGTGATCGAATGTTAATAAACCTTCGTTCCTGTTTGCTTAATCTGTATTTCGTATATGGAAAGTGACTTGCAGACAGGATCCAGAGTAACTAGCATATAATTATTTGTCTTAAATCTTTGTCTTTCTCACTTACATTTTCTGAGAACGAGTCACCAGTACAATGTAATGGAGTACGACATTCCTGCGCTTTATGAGCGCGATGTAATGCCCTTAGAAATCATACAACTTAATATCAATTCTTAAGAGGCACTGAGCCAAGCAACAAAGTCACGCAGGTACGAGGCAAACTTTTTTCTTTACGCGGGTCATTGGCTTGCTAGTGGTCCAAGTAACGCTTATGTGTTATTTGTCCCTCATACATGATTAATTAGGGCACGGTTCATGGGCTCTGTCATCTCTATTCCGTTCGAAAATATCTGAATTACCTAGATCGTAAACCAGGAAGTACAGGGTTCCACGTTGCTCCTCAGTTACGAGAAAACGTACAAGTAACAATTCTGTTGTACTTTACAGCGGAGCAATCATATGCGACCTCCGCAATTCATCCTTCTTTTCATATTCATTTAGGGTTTCCACAGAAAACAAAAGAATAATGAAATAATTTTAATTCACTTTTGTTCTGGCGTAACGGTGGCAGGATTGCGGGCGAAATTCCAAATTATAGCCACCCGATGCTATAAAGCCTATTGGCGAGAGCAATGAGCGGCAAAACTATATAATCTAACATGTACCACATTTGCGGGGCTACGAAGAGCATAGCACCCTGTCGTATTAAAAAGGAACTTGAATAGAAAGGAAGCCAGTGTCCATTCATCCGACTTCTTACTGGTGTGAAGGGGCCGCCCATGAATTCCTGTTCGCCTCGGAGTATTACTTGCGTCGTCTGTTATTTCTTGTATTTATTCCAACCTACCTACCGTTTTTACTCTCTACAGCTCAATTAGGTACCACGGACGTTATTTCCTTATGTATTAACACATTAACATATATCCTATTTTCCTGTCATTCCTCTCGTCAGTATTTTCCTTACGTTCCTTTCTTCTCGATTCTGCGGAGAACCTCCTCATTTCTCACCTTACCAGTCCATATAATTTTCAACATTCTTGTGTAGCACCACATCTCAAATGCTTCAATTCTCTTCTGTTCCGGTTTTCCCACAGTCCGTCATTCACTACCACACAACTCTGTGTTCCAAATTTACATAGTCAGAAATTTATTCCGTAAGTTAAGCCAAATGTTTGATACCAGTAGACTTCCCTTGGCCAGGAATGCCCTTTTTGACAGTGCTAAGTTACTTTTTATGTCCTCCTTGCTTCATCCGAGACGGATTATTTTGCTTCCAAGGTAGCAAAATTCATTAGCTTAAAAGGTGGCTACACTGTGTCACGGCGCCAGAGATTGCGCCAAAGGGTATTATTACGCCGCCTCCACTGGGGCACTAGTAGTGCAGAGGTTGCCGTGGGCAGTTGTAGTTCAGAGGTTGTCGAGAGCAGTACTAGTTGAGAGCAAGTCGTGGGCAGTTATTGTTCTGTTGGGCGAGAGAGTAGATGTTGTTCGGTTGGTGTAATGTATATATGGAAGATGTCGCAATGAGCACAGTGTATTTTTCGTCAATATATATGGAGGTAACAAACAATTTTTTATTTTAAATCTCCTTAATAATAATGCCTCTTGGTCACAGGTTCAGTCAACAACGCATCTGGCTCGTGTTCATGTATTAGACTTGTAATTCTGGTTTCTATGTGCAATTACAGTACTTCTGGTTTTTCAATTAGTCCATTGTAAATGGTGTTTAAAATATCTCGTCGTATTGAGGAAGAACCGTGCCAGATACGTGTACGTTGAATCACATTTCCACACACAGAAGAGTTACACTTGTGCCTTATTGTTTCGTAGCTTTTATAGTTGCAGGGGACTTAATTAGTCAGTTGTGTTAACGGAAATTTCCTTTCATTCTTTATTGTTATTTTATGCAGTCAGATTTTGTACTAATACTACTCAGGGCCAACCGGTTACGAGACTTCGTAACCGGATACACAGCTACTAAAATTATTGCATTCATTTTTTAATTAAGCCCCCATGCACGTGGCGACCGCTGCTTCGGATCTTCCCTTGGAATTCCTTTGACAGTAAAAATAGCAGACAGTAGTAGTGTTGTAGTAATTTGTAGTTTAGTAATTGTAGTCTATATTGCATGTGTTGATTTGGTAATTGAACATTTGTAGTTCTCTTGTCATTCTTCTAATGGTATTTTTGCCGAATTTAATTTTTGATGTCTCGTATACGGGTTTGACAATTTTGTGCAATTATGATTTCATTTGTTCGTTAATCGTGTTTGTCGGGATGCATTTCGTGTGAGTGGTATTGTTGGCGATAAAGTGTTATGTTGTGTGTAAGTTTCGTATAGTGACGAGTTTTGTATGTTTTGTAAATGATTATGTGATCGATGAAAAAGGCAAAAATGGTGGATAGTCAGAATGACGAAATTGTTAACATGGTGAACTCGCCAACACCGGAGAACAGTATGATGAATAATGATGTAGAAAAGAATTTAATAAGCAGGGAAAACAGTCCGGAACCAGTTCAAAATTTTTCACAATCAAAAAATTTTCAGAATACGAGATTTACGACAGATGGTTCTGGAACAGTATCGAACACAGATAGCTTTACTGCTATGACGAAGGAAGTTAGTTTTACGGGAAATATTAAGGGCGAAAAGAATTTCGAACCAGTTAATATGGAGCAGTTGATGAGTGCAATATTAAATTTGGGATCAGATTAGAAACTGATATGGGAACATTGGCAACACGGTTAGACTCACAAATAGAACAATTAGAACCAAGATGGGAACATTGGCAACACGGTTAGACACACAGATAGGAACAATTAAAACTGACATGGGAACAATGAAAACACGGTTAGACTCACGAATAGGGACATGTTTCAAAAACATGAAAGATGATTTAAAAAAAGAAATTAGAGATTTTGAATGCTCACAATAATAGATTAATTTCAATAGAAATTAGACCAAAGGAACAGGATAGGGAACTGGAAGAAAGAGATCGCGTGATAGTACAAAAATTTTCAGAGTTAAATTTACAACTTGCACAAGATAAGGAAGAAATATTTGACAGAATCGAGGAATCTGTACCAAATGACAGAATAAATAACCTAACACAACAATATGAACGGTTAACTACTAAATGTGTCAATACTGAAACCCAAGTCGCGACGCTTACGGAAGACGTAAATAAACAGAAAGAACAAATAGTTGGCTTATCGGAAAGAGTTGAGATTTCAGATAGATTGACAAGTCTTAGTTTAAATGGGGACAGAGATTTAGATGATTAAGCTCCATTGCCATTTGCAGAAACCGAAGAGTTCCAGAATATAAGTAAACATGTTGAAAATCATGGAAAATTTAATGAACGCGTTAAAAGGGAATTTGAGGCGTTACGAAAGCAAGTCAAACAAATTGAAAGCGGAATCGTAGTAAAACACAGTAGAAGAAATTTAGAATCACAGAGAACAGCGGGTTTTGAAGAAAATAATTTATTTCATTTACGAGATGCAACAAGGGAGCGCTAGGCGTGCGAACTTGACAATAATCGACATTCGTACTGGGATAAACGCGGTAGGTCTTTGTCGCCACGAGGCGAAAACGTTGACTATAAACACTTCTTAACTGTCTGGAAATTTCAGGTCTTTGGCAATTCTAAGAATGAAATACATCCATGTTCATGGTTAGATCAATTTATGTACGCACTTCCACCAAATTGGCCACTAAGTCACAAAATGGAATTTATGTGTGGATATTTAGAAAACGAACCGGCGACGGGCATGCGCGCACTTATTAGAGATTGTAATAATTTAAATGATTTTTATCATGCATTTCTTTCGGCATATTGGTCCGAAAACACGCAAGACAGAGTCAAACATAGTCTTATTATGCAGCGTAATTTTAAACGGTCTGAGTTCCGCACATCGGCAGAATACTTTGAAGACATGATTCGAAAGAATCAATTCCTTTCTAATCCTTATAGCCCGACTGAACTAATTCGCATTTGTTTAACTAAGCTGCCACAATCGATAAGACACATTGATTTAGCCGGAAGATGCAAAGATAACATTGAAACTTTTAAGACTTTGCTACAAGAACCTGAGTATGACAACGACGGCGGGATTTCTTGTAATTTTTTCAGTAACGGTAATCACAATAGATTTTCAGAGAAAAGGGATAATGATCGGAACGGACGTTTTAGCGGTAATTTTGAGAATGACAGACGAAACAGACAGGGCAATAGATACCGGCCTTATGACAATAACAGACGGTCTAACAGAAAGTACGCAGACAATTATAATAACGGAAATTCCTACCAGATTGATCAATCATACGGAAACAGTAATGGGTATCATCAAGACAGAAATTATTCATATAATAATAGAAATTCTTACTACAGCGATAAGCAGGGTAGTAGATACAACAATAATTTCAGAAGTGACAGTAGAAATTACACAAGTAGTCATGCAGATAGCCAGGAAAACAGAAATTTTAATAACAGACATAACCAAGAATTTACATCTAACAGACAGAAGGGACCTAAATGGCATCCTCCGCGTGACAGAAATTCAGAGAGACAAGTGCAAATCGTAGAAATTGATCCGCGAAATGACACGAATAATCAAAGACGTGACGCAAACAATGGACAATGACTTGTAGCTTCGGCTTCTGGCAGCAATAAAGACGGTTCAGAAAGTAATGATACTACGACTTTACACTACGTATGCCTGGAAGACATGAGAGACATTTTGCTAAACGAAAAGGAAAATAATGTAGACGCATTTTTACATCCTGTTATTGAAGTATGTGTGAGTAAGAATAAGTTCAATGCAGTTTTAGATTCTGGGAGCCCATTGAATGTTATTAGTGAATCAGTTTTTCGTATATGTGTAAGAACTATTGCTTGTCCTGTGTTACCTGTTTCTAAAACTACAATTCGAGGAGCTATTTCTGGAAAAAAGTGTAGAAGTCAAACAACAGAGCAACTTAAATTTCATTTGTCAGGGATATGAATTTTCTGCTAATTTTATTATTGTTCCATTACTCTGTAGGTATGGAGTTTCTTAACACACATAAGGATATTTTAAACCTTAGGGAAGGTAGTGTGAACTTGACAGTTGCCGGAATGCCGTGATGTTTGAAATTTTTCGAGTGTTTAACAAAATCTGAATCAGGCACAAAATGTTTAAGGTTTCTTACTTCTGATGTTTTCGCTGAGTATAATGACGACAATGTGTTCATTCATGACAACGACAATAGATACAGAGACGCGATGGCAATATAATTAATAGTGAAGAATTAATTAATGAAAAGGTTAACACAGCTGAAGTGCCAGATGACGTTGCAAGAGAAGAATTGCACCATAATTTTGACTTCACATGCTACAGTATTTAGTCATCACACAGGAACTATACAAATCTTACAATATTTATTTAAAGTAAAATAACACAAACCATTTCGAGGAAAAACGTACGCTATTCCTTTGGCTTATAGAGACAAGGTTAAGAGTGAACTTCAATGCATGTTAGATCAAGGCATCATTGAGCCAGCAGTCAGTGCTTATACCAGCCCATTACATGTCGTTCTTAAGAAGGATGGGTCAACTCGTTTAGTTCTGGATTCCAGATAGATAAATAATATCATCATTCCTAAAACTGAACGCCCACAAAATTAAGATGAACTTCTTCAACATTTTCATGGAATTAAAGTTTTATCCACAATTTATATGCGCGCAAGTTTTTGGCGAATATAACTCCACCCTGATTGTAGAAAATACACTGCCTTTTTAGCCTTTGGCAACTGTTATCAGTTTCGGAAATTACCGTTTGGACTTACTATATCTTCTGCAGCATTCATTCGTAGTTTAAACGAAATTTTACCTGTTTATCTTCGTGACAATATTACTTCATATGTTGACGATATTCTTATTGCTAAACGTTCTTGGAGTGAGCATAAAAAACTTTTGGATTTATTATTACGTATTTTTGCAAGAGTTGGCAGTACAGTGAACTTAGAAAAATCTGAATTTGGTCTTTCCCAGGTGAAATTTCTTGGTCATATTATTTCTACAGAAGGTATTCTTCCTGATCCAGAGAAACTAGACGCTATTCGTAATTATGCTGTTCCTACCACAAAACATGATGTTCATAGTTTCCTTGGTTTCTGTAATTTTCTTAGACGCTTTGTTAGATTGGACAATTTGGCCACACCTCGTTTATGTGAACTATCTGGAAGGAATTCTAATTGGTGTTGGGATGAGGAAGCTCAATCAGAATTTGATCAACTTCGTGATGCTTCAGTTGCTGCTCCACTTCTTTCACATCCGGATTTATCTAAAGATTTTTGTTTGGCGACGGACTCATCATACATGGGCCTAGGTGTACATTTATTTCAAGAGATAGAAGAAAACGGCGTTGTAGTACAGAAAACTATTGCATTTGGAAGTCGTGTTCTCTCTAAATGAAAAAAGACTTATTCGATTACGAACTTGAAGCTTTGGCTGTTGTTTGGGCTTTCACAAAATTTCGCATCTTTTTGTATGGCAGACATACTAAGGTTTACACCTATCATAGAGCTCTGGAATTACTTATATCAACAAAATTAACACATGGAAGATTGTCACGATGGACGCTGTATCTATAGAAATTTAATTTTAGTATTGTTTACATACAGGGTTCATCAAATATTATTGCCGATGCTTTATCACATGCACCTATGAGTTTGAAACAAAGTGCTGAGGAGGACTGCAAAGACAGCGCACACTCCGCTGCAGAGTGAAAATCTCATTCTGAAAACAAATACTGTTTGATTTATATTCAAGGTGTTGCGTTTGAGAATTTTATTTCGTCTTCGCTCCAGGACATCGCTAAGGAGCAAAACAAGGATCCAATGTGCAAGGACATTAAGGAGAAGTGGAAGAGAAAGCGTAGCGAGTAGACAGTATTATTTAGTTCGCAATGATATTTTTTTTAAACGAAAATCGGTTGACAACTCTGTTCGGTTAGTTTGCATTCCTGATGAGTGAGTTAATAAATTGATTTGGTATACACATTTCAGTTATATTCACTTTGGTCCCAGACAATGCTTTCATAAATTACGTGAAAATTGCTATTTCAGCAATATGGAAAAACATATTCGATTTGTTCTTGCCAAATGCAAATTATGTCAAAAGGCTAAGCCACCAACTACACTCCTGGAAATTGAAATAAGAACGCCGTGAATTCATTGTCCCAGGAAGGGGAAACTTTATTGACACATTCCTGGGGTCAGATACATCACATGATCACACTGACAGAACCACAGGCAAACAGAGCATGCACAATGTCGGCACTAGTACAGTGTATATCCACCTTTCGCAGCAATGCAGGCTGCTATTCTCCCATGGAGACAATCGAAGAGATGCTGGATGTAGTCCTGTGGAACGGCTTGCCATGCCATTTCCACCTGGTGCCTCAGTTGGACCAGCGTTCGTGCTGGACGTGCAGACCGCGTGAGACGACGCTTCATCCAGTCCCAAACATGCTCAATGGGGGACAGATCCGGAGATCTTGCTGGCCAGGGTAGTTGACTTACACCTTCTATAGCACGTTGGGTGGCACGGGATACATGCGGACGTGCATTGTCCTGTTGGTACAGCAAGTTCCCTTGCCGGTCTAGGAATGGTAGAACGATGGGTTCGATGACGGTTTGGATGTACCGTGCACTATTCAGTGTCCCCTCGACGATCACCAGAGGTGTACGGCCAGTGTAGGAGATCGCTCCCCACACCATGATGCCGGGTGTTGGCCCTGTGTGCCTCGGTCGTATGCAGTCCTGATTGTGGCGCTCACCTGCACGGCGCCAAACACGCATACGACCATCATTGGCACCAAGGCAGAAGCGACTCTCATCGCTGAAGACGACACGTCTCCATTCGTCCCTCCATTCACGCCTGTCGCGACACCACTGGAGGCGGGCTGCACGATGTCGGGGCGTGAGCGGAAGACGGCCTAACGGTGTGCGGGACCGTAGCCCAGCTTCATGGAGACGGTTGTGAATGGTCCTCGCCGATACCCCAGGAGCAACAGTGTCCCTAATTTGCTGGGAAGTGGCGGTGCGGTCCCCTACGGCACTGCGTAGGATCCTACGGTCTTGGCGTGCATCCGTGCGTCGCTGCGGTCCGGTCCCAGGTCGACGGGCACGTGCACCTTCCGCCGACCACTGGCGACAACATCGATGTACTGTGGAGACCTCACGCCCCACGTGTTGAGCAATTCGGCGGTACGTCCACCCGGCCTCTCGGATGCCCACTATACGCCCTCGCTCAAAGTCCGTCAACTGCACATACGGTTCACGTCCACGCTGTCGCGGCATGCTACCAGTGTTAAACACTGACGGCGGCGGTGCACAAATGCTGCGGAGCTAGCGCCATTCGACGGCCAACACCGCGGTTCCTGGCGTGTCCGCTGTGCCGCGCGTGTCATCATTGCTTGTACAGCCCTCTCGCAGTGTCCGGAGCAAGTATGGTGGGTCTGACACACCGGTGTCAATGTGATCTTTTTTCCATTTCCAGGAGTGTATTTCTCACAGAGCACCGTTGTTTCCTATCATTCCAGAAAAATTAAAGGAGATGGCTGCAGTCTATTTGTTCGGTCCAGTGGTTCGTTCTACTAATAGTTTTGCGTACATTTTGGTAGCAGTGGAATTGGCATCAAAATATGTGTGTTTTACACCTTTACGCAAATCAACAGCTCGTTGAGTAGCTAATGCTTTCATCAAATATTTTCTTAATGATGTGGGTCATGTTGATAAGGTTATAGCAGATAATGCATCACAGTTTCGCTCTAAAATTTGGTTTCGCACTCTACAGCGTCGTAAGATTAAACCAATTTTCATTTCACTTTTTCACCCTCACTCTAACGCTTCAGAGAAATGGATGAAGGAAATCAATAAATTGTGTCGACTTTATTGTCATCAGAATCACTGAACGTGGGAACAGTATCTTCATATTTTTCAAAACATTTTGAATGAACTCCCTAATGATTCAACTTCTTTACCGCCTATATTGATATTAAAAAATAAAGCACCGACAAATCGCATTTCTGAAATCGTTCATTTTCCGCCTTCACGGAAACTGCGGCATTCTGAAGTTGTCAACCTGGCTCTACAAAATATTGCATCTGCGGCTGCTAGAAGAGAGAAATCAGCTAAACGTCCTGGTCGTTTTAAAACCTTGTCAGTTGGTCAAAAGGTGTTAATTAAGTCTCACCGTTTGTCTCACAAAGGAAAAGGCTTCTGTAGCAATTTTTTTCTGTTATATAACGGTTCATATAGAGTTCGCAAAATTATTCATCATAACACTGTCGAAGTAGAAACTCTTAAATCTCGGCGCTCTAAGAGAATACATCATATATCGAACGTTAAAATTTTTGTGGAATGACATACTTTTGAGAAACTAACAGTGATACGTAAACACACGGAGAGTACAAGGATAGCGCGCCGTGTTCTGGCCGCGGCACATATTCAAAGCAACAGTCAAGTCTGCGCGCAGCACAAGGCAGTCGCTGACCTCAAAGATTTACTTTCTACGTCACACGTACCTACAGCTGACCGAGCGCTCAGTGCGAATGCACTGACAGCCGTAAACAAATACACAGTCTAATTTCTCCGATTAAATTCAGTATAAAGCTACAGTGACTTGATAAATTATGTTATTAACGTTCAGTTTTTTTTCGGGGTACAGTTGTATAAAATATTTAAGAACTTCAGGTAAAGTCTGTGTGTGTCCGACGTTAAGAGGACTTGTTATCGAGAAAATTTCAGGAAGAATGTAATTTCGACGAGGAAAGTAATAACGTAAAAAGGTAACTATAAATTGAGTTTACTTTTCAGGTAACATATTTCCACTTAGTTACGCACTTTAGACGTAATTTGCTGCTCGCGATTACGCGATTTATACTTTCTGTTAACTGATTTTGACAATGATTGATTAATGAATAGGGTTGTTACTTATGTGTATTATGCATCGCTTGGCTGCACTGCTTTTTCACTGATGTCACTTTTTTTTATTATGTGCCTGCTGTGCTTATGTATTTAAATTATAATTGTCATCTGGTTAGTTGTGCTGATATGGTTATGTATGTGAGTCATACTTTGTGATTTATCTGCTTGCGCCTTCATGTTTACTTATTAAGATTACATATGAACATTTATTTGCTTATGCTGATATGATGCTAATGACCTGATTATCATGTAAGATATGTATTTGCTGCTTTGCGTTTGGATTGCATGTTTACACATTTTTGTTTTGTTGTCACAACTACTCTTTAATGTGGTATATAGAAATGCTGATTTACGGTGTACGAACATGGAGTTTAGGTCACACTATGGTATTAATTATAGATTGTTCCCTTGGCAGAGCCTCATTGTAGGGATTGTGCTACATCCATTTGTTAACATTCTGTTCTCTACTGGTATATTTACTCGCTGTTGCATGTTTTGCTTACGCTCAGTGCTTTATATTTTAAGATAAGAAAATGAACTGCTATAATTATACGAACGACATTGGTTCAAGAAACTTCATTGAAGTCACATGAGCTGGAGGCTTTATGGAAGCTGTATAAGTTTATGCCCAATAGAAAGGAAGCTAACGACAAGAAATACCAACACTAGGTTTAGACCATTGACAGTTATTACACTGCATTCTTCGTGAGCAATTGAAATAGCAAGAAATACTCCACATGTTTGCTTTTGTTTTGCCATGATTCTTGAAGTGGTGTACGCACTGTGAAATGTTACGGTCATTCACACTCCGTACTCGTACTTACTTACTGAAAGTTATTCAAACTAAAGGCTGTTAGAGGTCATGTATGCATTTCTTTTATTTAATGATGGACAAGGTAACCAAAAGGTATTTTATAATGCACAATGAGTAGAAGATTTGGGTCAGATGGATTACACAGGGGTTGTGTGTGGACTTTGTGTCTTCGGATTGTATGGGATGATGAATTGAAGTTTGCACTAGGATTTTATCTCTACAGAAGACTGACTAGAAGAAAGAATTGTTATGGAAGTGAAATGATATTGATGATAAGGTTTATATTTATCGACGTATAGAAGAGGTATTATTGAGGTATTGAGATTGTGTGAAGTTGATGATTATTGGAGTTTTGGTGGATAAGACGTATAGTAAGTGAGGATCATATTTTTTTTTTTTTTTTTTTTTTGGTTTATATGGAACAAGGAGGATGAAGATGGCAGACTACAACACTCAAG
The DNA here is from genome assembly GCF_023897955.1 of Schistocerca gregaria. NCBI lineage: Eukaryota > Metazoa > Arthropoda > Insecta > Orthoptera > Acrididae > Schistocerca > Schistocerca gregaria. The sequence continues at coordinate 372,775,219 of NC_064924.1, forward strand.
TGGAAGGAGGATTGTCTACACACACTTTGTTAAATCAATAAGCAGTATATACTCTTTTTTTGGAGAGAGGAAGTAATTGCATATCTTGGCACACTGACGGTTGTTCAGAAACCGTACATTTTGATTTGGCTTGGCAAACATTGGTCTTGACATGATGACCATGACGTTGACTAACTATTGTTGACTGTTATACACTATTACCACTACTACTTGATACACATATTGAGCATCAAAATTTGACAGAATTGCATTTACACAGTTAACACTATTCAATTACACAGTAGTACTTAATATGGGGATGAAAGATGAGTGAGTGTGTTTTGTGTGTCTTTCTTTCCTAATCCCAAATAATTGGTACCGACCTATCTCCTAAATATTATTTTACTTGTTTGTTGTAGCTTGCACTGACACCCATAAATATTATAGGTTTACTGATATTTGTGTATTTTTAATAGGTAATATGACAATTATCTGATATCATTTGTGTGTTTATTATAATTTTTATGTTTAGTGTAAGAGCATTGATAATAATTTTGTAAAAGCAATTGTGTGTGCATTCAAACTGTTGTTCGTGTTTACACGTATTAACATTAATGGGTGCCACTTGGAAATGTTTAATTTCTGTTGATGAACTCTGATGAACTGTCTAATTAGTGATAGTGAATATTATGGACTGTTACCTGCACCTGTTCAACATTGCTGGGTGCCACTGTTGTAACTGCATCTACTGAAATGATGTCACTTGTTGGTGTCTGTACCTGTTCAACATTGCTGGGTGCCACTGTTGGAGCTGTTTAAATACTGCTGATGAAATGTTATGAGACTGCTATTTGCACCTGTTGACCATTGCTGGGTGTTACTGTTGGAACTGTCAACTAGTTGAGGAGTGCTACCTGTTTATTGAACTATTGAAAAGATTTTATATGAATATTTGTATAAACTGATTTTTTGTGTATTTACTGTTTGTGAAATGTTATGAGACTCTTACCTGCACCTATTCGCCATTGCTTACGCTCTTAGTTGAATTATTTAACCACATTGTTTAACAAATGATACTTGTGTAAACTATTATGTAAAATCATATGTATGCAAGCATTTGTATTCCTTACTGTATTTTATATATTAGGTTATTGAAGGGTCAGTGCAAAGCCAAAATTTATTTAGTTATGTGACATTTACTTATTAATATAATCTTTTATTTTTGTCTGTATTTTTTTGGATGAATTTGGTGGTATTTTCACCACCAACGCTGGCAAAATACCATCAAATGCTAGCCCGTGGAGGAGGGGCATATGAGGGGCACTGAGTCACGGCGCCAGAGATTGCGCCAAAGAGTATTATTCAGCCGCCTCCACTGGGGCAGTAGTAGTGCAGAGGTTGCCGTGGGCAGTTGTAGTTCAAAGGTTGTCGTGGGAAGTGCTTGTTGAGAGGATGTCGAGAGCAGTACTAGTTGAGAGCATGTCGTGGGCAGTTATTGTTTTGTTGGGCGAGAGAGTAGATGTTGTTCGGTTGGTGTAATGTATATATGGAAGATGTCGCAATGATCACAGTGTATTTTTCGACAATATATATGGAGGTAACAAACAATTTTTTATTTTAAATCTCCTTAATAATAATGCCTCTTGGTCATAGGTTCAGTCAACAAAGCATCTGGCTCGTGTTCATGTATTAGACTTGTAATTCTGGTTTCTATGTGCATTTACAGTACTTCTGGTTTTTCAATTAGTTCATTGTAAATGGTGTTTAAAATATCTCGTCGTATTGAGGAAGAACCGTGCCAGATACGTGTACGTTGAATCACACTTCCACACACAGAACAGCTATACTTGAGCCTTGTTGTTTCGCTGCTTTTATAGTTGCAGGGGACTTAATTAATCAATTGTGTTAACGGAAATTTCCTTTCATTCTTTATTGTTATTTTATGCAGTCAGATTTTGTACTAATACTACTCAGGGCCAACCGGTTACGAGACTTCGTAACCGGATACACAGCTACTAAAATTATTGCATTCATTTTTTAATTAAGCCCCCATGCAAACTTCATCTACACGGTGATCACCAAGATTTTCGCTGTTCTCATTTCTGCTGCTACTCATTATCGAGTACACCTTAAACAAAATTCATGACACTGAAACTGTATCTGAGCCATGCCTGGCTCATGTTCGTGCCATCTTTATTTAACATCTTATTTTAACCGTCCAGTCGCCTAGTCATTTTAATTTCAATTACTGGTGTCACTGAATTGCTGTCTTGCCTGCCCGTAAGCGGCAGCAGCAGTGCGTATCGATAAGCGCACTGTACTATCTCTGTGAAACCGATAGTATTTCCGACTCGTCGTGCTTCTGGAAGTCAGTCGGTGCTGGTACGTGGCAGAAGTGCAGTCGGGGACGGAGCCCCAGTGAGGTCCGCACAGCCAATACCAGTGGAGACGGCCGTGGGTTGATCGTTCGGTCGGTCGTCTCATCGACGATGTGTATTTGGATCGGTTCCTTCCTGTGCAGAGATTTCGGTTCTGCTCCCTCTGCATCGTTTGGTCTCCCCAATGTCCTCGGGACGTCGTCCGTCCGCAAGAAGCGAGTGGTTGGAGACGGACCAACAGTGTAGTGGGGACGCAGCAGCAGTGAAGTCGGGGACGGAGCGCCGCCGGTGGGCCCCTGTACCTCTTGATTTACGTCCTAGGTAATTGCAGGTATTTTAGAACAGAATATGAGTGATAGAGCCCATGAACCCTCCCCTAATTAATCAAGTATAAGGGACAAATAGCACATAAGCGTTACTTGGATCACTAGCAAATCGATGACCCCTACAGGGGCTGGGCGTCTCATCGGCCGACGTATATTTGGTCCTTCCACCGTTTCCGGGCCTGGGCAGTCGGTCGGTTGGAGTGGAGCAGCAAGGAAGTCTCCGTGGCGCGTACTCTAGGCGGGGCCGCTGGCAGTGTGCACGCGCGGTTGGAGTGTGAGGTGCTGCTTGCGAGTGCTACGACTTGGACGTGAAAGTTGAGTCCTCACTTAACTTACTACGAGCCTCAACATTTCTTCGTTTGATCCTGGCTGTAGCTTTTGGGACATTCCTGTGAGCAACATCGTGTGTGTATTCAAGTCGGCTAGGATTCCAGCCGTCCTCCTGTGAAATTTAACTTACGTTCCCTGTTATGGAAGTTCACCAGCGGTATGTTCTGCCTTGTGGCCGTTGACTTTCCAATTACCTGCCCTCGTCGTTGACGTAATTGTAGGCAGTGTTGTTGCTGTCCAGTGCGTCGTTTAGTTCGACAGCTGAGATGTTGGTCGTTGTGGGCGCCAATATTCTGTGTGTCGTGTATTGAAATCTTGTGGTCGTTTTGCTGATTGCGTGGAGCGGAACTGATTTGGTTGATTGGTCGGTCGCTGTCTGTCGGTTGGGTTGCCTCCAGATTAAGAAGTCGTTGTACATGCTGCCTGTCTCAGCTAAACGGGCGTTAGTGTTACAATCCCAGGTCTACCCCTGGAAACGTCTGAGCGCCGTTCCTTGTGTGTTATGTAGTAATATCCCTGTTTGGATTTTAGTTATTTGGTTGATGTGTGGCTTTCAGCCGAGTATAAGTATCTCATAAATTAATGTTCTTGTCTTGCCCATAAGGCATGACAAGTTATATTTTTATATGGGGCTTTCAGCCGAATTTTACTTGAGAGGTTTTAAGATAAGGAAACTCCTCTTTATATGCGACCACCAGCCTAGTTCCATTAAAATTAAATTACTAAGGCCTTCAGCCGATTAGATTGAAGAATTAGAAAATATTCTTGGGTGAAACCTCCAGAAGAAACTTGCATTTCAATGTTGCTTAAGCTTTGTGTCTTGGATTTTGAATGTGGCCTTCATCCGATCTAAAGTTAATCAAAGGAGGTCGATAAAAGTTTTGAGTGTAATATTTTGTGTTGATAAATAAAGTTTGTACGTTGAGTGCACCTGACCGGAACTCATTTTGGCCCCGTTCCACAAGCTAACCTCCTCTGGCCTGCTAGCCCAGGCATTTCAGTATCTTTGTTCTCTTCTGCTGGATAGAAAGGAGAGCAGATTTAGATCTGTTTGGAGTCGGACCATTCGGTCCGGTCCGTTCACTGCAGTAATTCCGACACGAAGAGGCAAGGCGAAGCAGTACGTGCTGTGCGCTTGCTACCCTTGACTCGCTGTGTACCACGTTTCTTCTGCTAACCGGCTGCGCTGTCAAATGTGGAGTGACTTGCCGCTTTCCACACAATTTAACGTAAATCAGCAGCCATTCTTGCCGAACGTCAGAGGTAAATATATTTCAGCTGTGTACTTATGTTTAAGCACGACTTCCTCTGTAGTCACTATCCCGATTCTACTTAACACAAAGGACATACGGTAAACCGCGAAGCACCTGTGCTTAAAAGTCTCTCGTTCCCCGAAAGAGATTATAATGGCGTTGCCGAATGGAAAGGCCAGTTTTTAGTTTACTAATTTGCTTTTGAAAAGAGGTCCATCGGTCGCTACAGCTGCAATTGAAACGTGGGAAAGAGACGTGCGAGCAGCTCCTACACAATCTGATAAGTGAATTAATTATGGCAGCATTCACTTGGCCGGGCTACCCGCGGTGCGGAACGAATACTGAGGCCTCAGTTATTAACCTTGGGTGAAAGGCGGTCACGTGCCGTTCTGCTTGTGCACGTCGCTTTGCGCACCGAACTGCTAGTATTGGCGCATCGCGCCATGAAACAAGGCGCAACGCTTCTTCTAGGCAAAACAGCTGTTACTGTTAAGAAGCCAGCGTAAAACAGAAAGTTTTATTATAATTATTATTATTATTATGGTAGTACATTGCTCGTGTTTTCATCTTGGTGCCTATTACAGAAACCTTTGTCTGTGTTATGAAATTTTATTGGTCGTTTATTCTCTTCATACCGTGTAACCCCTTTGCTTCCCCTACCTCAACCTTCTTCCCGTCACCATAGTTTTAGAAATTCTCAAGGGCAATATCACTTTAGTAGTCTACAGAATGAAATACATCGATAAGTAATCGTGCAGTTAGTGTTAGACACGTACTACCAAGCAACCTCGAGAAATAGGACAGTTAAGAGTGGTAAGCAATCGTAGATTTCTCAGACGTTCTACCGGGCGTCTGATGTGATTATAGCTCTAAGTACGGACGTGAAACCTCAATCCATTTGACGGCGCACAGACAATGGGGGCCAGTCCCGCGCGGTATAGCATCGTCGAAGTGATGTCCGAAATCCTAAGAAAAATTTGTACATTCCGTAAGCAAAGACGAGTGACACACAATATTCACAAGAACGGCCGAGGAGTGGGTTGAAGACCAGGAGATTAAAAAGAGCATGAGGTAGAGATTCAGCAATTCTTCTCTTCTGTTCAACCTGTATATAAGCAGGCAATGAAACAAATAAAAATAACCCAAAATCGAATTAAAACTCAGAATGAGAGGATGTAAGTGATAAAATTCACTGGTGCCATCGCTTTCCTCTGTAAAACTGAGGAGGAATGAAAAGTCTACTGCGCACAGAATATGGACTGAGAGCAAAGCAGTGAGAAGTGTCACAAATGAGAACAGCTTTAGCCCAACACCGAAATTGTAGGCTCAAATGGCTCTGACCACTATGGCACTTCGCAGGTCATCAGTCCCCTAGAACTTAGAACTACTTAAACCTAACTAGCCTAAGGACATCACACACATCCATGCCCGAGGCAGGATTCAAACTGCGACCGGAGCGGTCACACGGTTCCAGACTGTAGTGCATAGAACAGCTCGGCCACCCCGGCCGGCCGAAACTGTTGACTACGTAGTAGATGAAGTGAATGAATTATTCTATCATAAAAACAAAATAACACATGACATGTAAGGAGAGCGTTTCACTCCAAAAGTCTAATAATGTCAAACACAGGTTTAACTTGAATAACTAAATTGTGAGGATGTATGTCTGGAGCAGAGCATTACATGACAGTGAATCATGGCCAATGCAGAAACTGAAAATAAGACCATCGAAGAGACATTCAGTTACAAAAGAATGCTGAAGATTAAGTACTTCCATCTCATAACCCTATCTGTTTATACTGATAATTTTACTCTGCTCTTCCTCTGTTTCTCTGTTTGTTTCTTCTTCTTCCTCTCTGTTCTTTCCCTTCTGTTGGAGAGGCACATAGAAACATGCAAAGTCTGTGCATATAGTTTTCGTTTTGGTTTATGGAAAGACAAATCTTTAAAGACAAACTCCGCTGGCGTAAGAGAAATTATGGGACGTTCTAGTTCTGTGGAAGAGCATCTGCTTATCCTGTACTGCCTTCCAATCCCAGTCTTTTCTCAGACAGGAAAAGGCGTGAGATGTGTATAGTATAAAATAAAAACTGAATGCTTTTAAAAATATAAGTACTGAATATAATTATATAATTCATTAGAATACTAATTTACCTCAAAACGCTAACATAAACATCTTTAGTTTCTCTATAGGCAGCAATAAAAGTGTCTGTGTGAGTGTGTATGTGTGTGCGTGTGCGTGTGCGTGTGTGTGTGCGTGTGTGTGTGTGTGTGTGTGTGTGTGTGTGTGTGTGTGTGCGCGTGTGTGTCAGTAATATTCTGAGATGTGTGGCCTAACTAATTACCTCACGCAATTAAAAGTCCACCTTCTCCCAGTCCCTCCGACCCGTCCCATAAATACGTGTGTACCTGCACAGAAAGTTGAATGATGCCTTAGCACATTAGGGCATGCATGTCACATGTTGGCCACATCTGTGTGCTCCTTTCAGTATATGGAGAAAGGGGGTTTTTCTCTACGATGGAGGTGGTGGGCCAGTATGTCTCTAATCCTCCTGAATAGGTAGCAGCGGCAGCCGAGGCGAGCGACGGGGTCGGCACAGCCCAGCAGAGCGGCGGCCGACGCATCGCGGCAGCGCGGAACAGCGCGGGCATAGAGAGCACAGAGACAGCGCGGAGCAGCGCGGCACAACGCGGGACAACGCGGATCAGCGGAACAGACGGCGCACCACAAGAGAAGCGGTACATATAAAATTATATTAAGAATTTTGTATCTTGTATTGTAAAGTGCTAACATAGTTAAGTTGGTAAGATGGCCCAAACTAACGAAGTTCCGTCATCCTCCAGTAGCGGTAAGATATCAGTGAAAGAAGCCTTGTGTATAGTTCCAAAAGTGTTCGAAGGAAATAAGAGAGATCTTAGGGAGTTTATTGAAAATGTAGACGCTGCATTTGAACTTGTGAAACCGGAGGAACACGAAACGTTACTGAAGTTTGTTAAAGCCAAAATAACCGGAGAGGCCAGATCGAGGCTGCAAGTAAGGGAACGCACGGGGACATGGCAGGAAGTAAAACATGTTCTAGAGGAAAATTATGCGAGTAAGCGTACCATTGACTACTACGCGTGCAAGATATTTCAATCGAGACAGGGACAAGGAGAGCCAATTGCGACATGGGCAAGCCGAATAGATGAAATGCAAAGGGATTTCAGGGAAGCAGTAAGCAGAGTTACGGCTAGGGAGAACTTAAAGGGCGCAATAGAACTGGTTGATTCACTAGGAAGAGCATGCTTTATACAAGGGTTAAGCAATGATAGAATACAGACGATAGTAAGAAGTAGAGGCGATGAAATCACGCTAGCAGCGGCCGTGGAACTAGCATTGCAAGAAGAAAGTGCAATACTGTCAATGAAAGAGCGGGGTCTAGCCCCAAGAGTAACTTTCAACCGGGGAAAGGAAACGGTGAAGAATACCAGAGATATTAGAGATTTGAAATGTTTCAATTGTGGATTGAGAGGGCACATGGCAAGCAAGTGTAGAAAGAATAGGCCAGAGGGAAGAGTACGGATAATGACGGGCAAAGAGTTTACGAATTTTTGTTACGGGTGCGACAAGCCAGGACATACAGACGCGGAATGCCGGGTAAGATTAAGAAAAATTCAGCCGATAGATACAAGAGACTTTAGAGGAAATCATAGGGAAGCTGATGGAGGGTTACGAGAGTGGAGGTGCCCACAATGTAATCTACCAGGGAACTGTGGAGTTCCGTGTACGAGGGTAAAAGACGTTGCTTGTTTCAAGTGTAAGCGGCCGGGACATTACGCGAAAGATTGTCACGCAGGGCCCTGGCACGCATGGAGAAAAGGCAGGGTGCCAGTATCGAGCAAAACCGGTAAAGTGGTGCAGGGAAACTAAGAGGCGGCAAGGCCGCGCAGTCGGGCCTTGTTGCGATAGGTAAACCCTCAGTTAGGGTAATCGACTGTGCAACAGAAAATGACGTTTTGGTTTTATACTGCATAGAATTAAAAAGATATTTGAAGTTGCTAATAGACACTGGAGCACAGTTGTGTCTGCTCAAGAGAACGAGTATTCCGATAAATAGTACACTTGCAATTAATGAAGCGGAAAGGCTTCGGCTAAAAGGTGTAACCAGTGAGGCCGTCAGCACAATAGGTACGGTACAGGTACACTTAAGTGTGGACGGTTCTGAGCAAGTAGGGCAAAAATTTCACGTGTACGGGAGAGGATTAGATATTCCGTACGACGGACTGATAGGCAGAAATTTCTTGACAGAGCATAGAGTTAAGTTAGACTATGCAGGTAAAATAGTGAGACTAAAAGGGCGAGATATACCCTTAGTAGTAGAGGAAGAGCCAAAGGGACATGAGAACGAACAAGATTCAGAAGTAGGCGGGGAAATAGGGCCCCGAGAGGAAAAAATAATGTTATTAAAGGTGGAAGGAAATGTAAAAAGGGGAGTCGAAAAGGAAATGATTATTCCTAGGCAGGAGATTGCACGAGGGGTACATGTACCTGAAGCGTTAGTAAAAGTGCGAAATGGGAAATGCATAGTAAGTGCATTAAACTTGTCAGAAGACAGAGTGCAGTTAGGAAACGTCAGGTTAATGACGGAAGAATTAGAAAAAGTAGGGAAAATACGCGAAGTAAAATGTTGTACTAATGTCATAGGAAAGACAGAAAGTCGTACTAGTGTGTTGCGAAGGCAATTAAGAATGGATCATTTGAACGCTGAAGAGAAAAGCGCTCTAGCAGAGGTTTGCGCGGAATACGGAGATGTATTTCATCTACCAGGGGACAACCTGTCCTATACTTCCGCAGTGAAGCACAGAATACCGATTGCACCGGAACACGCGGGAAAGGTAGTAAACGCTAGACCGTACAGGATCCCGGAAGCGCAAAAGGGAGTGCTAAGGGAGCAAATAGAGCAGATGCTAAGAGATGACATAATTGTCGAGAGTAAGAGCGCTTGGAACGCACCGTTACTGTTAGTTCCAAAGAAGCTAGACGCTAGTGGCAAACAGAAATGGAGAATCGTAGTGGACTACAGACGATTAAATGATATCACTGTAGGCGATGCATTTCCACTACCGAATATCTCCGAGATACTGGATCAGTTAGGGCAAGCTAAGTACTTCTCGACGCTTGACCTCGCAAGCGGGTACCATCAAATATTGACGGACGAGAAGGACAGAGAGAAAACGGCATTTAGCTCAAACTATCAGCATTACGAATACAAACGAATGCCGATGGGACTGAAGGGAGCCCCAGGATGTTTTCAGAGACTGATGAATACAGTCTTGGCAGGTTTACAAGGAGTGAAATGCTTTGTATATCTAGACGACATAGTATGCTATGGGAAAAACCTGCAGGAGCATAACGAAAAGCTCCGGGAAATATTTGACAGGTTGCGAGAGCACAATTTGAAGCTGCAACCAGACAAGTGTGAATTCCTGAGGAAGGAAGTAATCTTCCTAGGTCATTGCATCACTGACAAAGGAATATCACCAGATATGGCGAAGGTGGAGAAGGTGAAGTTCTTCCCACAGCCAAAGACAACTAAGGAACTAAAAGGGTTTCTCGAATTGATAGGTTACTACCGCCGTTTCATTGCTAACTTCAGCAAGATTGCGAAACCTCTCCATGAGCTCTTAAGAAAGGGAGTGGAGTACCGATGGAGCGAACGTCAGAACAATGCGTTCGAAGAACTAAAAGAGAAATTAATAAACCCTCCGTTACTTCAGTACCCTGACTTTACGAAACCGTTCATCATTACAACGGATGCGAGTAACGCAGCCTTGGGTGCAGTGTTATCGCAAGGTAAGAAGATTGGCGAAGACTTGCCCATCGCATATGCATCCAGAGCATTGAACAAAGCCGAACTAAATTATAGCACAACGGAAAAAGAGTTGTTGGCTATAGTTTACGCAGTAAAACAGTTCAGACCATATGTATATGGCAGAAAGTTCACTGTAGTGACAGACCATAAGCCACTAACGTGGATATTTAGTGTCAAAGATCCGAGTTCGAGACTCCTGAAGTGGAGACTGAAACTCGAGGAGTATGATTATGAAGTAATATACAAGCCAGGAAAGTTAAATAGTAATGCGGATGCGCTGAGTAGAATAAGGCATGAAGGGAAGGAAGAGATAGATGCGAAGCAGAAGGTGGAGACAGAGATCTCGGCAGCAAAAGCAAATGGGGAAGAAAGTTCCGTAAACGTGCGGCAAGCGCAAGTGTCGAGTGAAATAGAACAGGAAACGGATAGTGCTGAGGAAATTAGTCCCGAAGAAAAAGAAAATATACTAAAGGAAATGCATGACAATCCCTTGGGAGGTCACCAAGGAATGCACAGGACACTCGAAAGAATTAAAGCATACAAGCAGTGGCGCGGAATGAAGCGTGACATTGAAAATTACATTAGGAAATGCCCATCGTGTCAAAAGAATAAAAACACGCAAATGAAAACTAGGATGCCCTTAGAAATTACAGACACAGCAGAAACAGTATTCGGAAAGTGTGCGATGGATATAGTGGGTCCACTAGATGTATTTAATACAGGAAAAAGGTACATGTTAACATTCCAAGACGATCTGAGTAAATTTACCTTAGCAATCCCAATTGACAAACAAGATGCCGAAACAGTAGCTGAGGCATTTGTGGAAAACGTAGTATTAAGGTATGGAATTCCATCAGTATTATTAACAGATCAAGGGTCTAACTTTCTGAGTGATGTATTTAAAAGTGTATGTAAATTGTTGAAGGTAAAGCGTATAAATACTACAGCGTACCACCCTGAATCAAATGGTGCACTAGAAAGAAGTCATAGAACTATTGTAGAGTATCTCAGACACTTTGTAACAGGAGATCAAAGTTCTTGGGACAAATGGGTACCGTATGCAATTTTTGTGTTCAACACTACACCACACAGCAGCACAGGATACACACCATTTGAATTACTATACGGAAGAAAGGTTAACATACCAGGAGTACTGCAGCAAGAAACACAGCAGGTAAGTTACAATTATGAAATGTATGTAAATAAACTAAGAGCGAGAATGCAGGAAGCCCACAGAGTGGCCAGAGACTCGATTATAAAAGTAAGAAAATCAGTAAGGAACAGTATGACATGAAACAAAATCCAAAAAACTTCAAGGTAGGAGATAAAGTATTACTGCACGATGAGTCGGTGAGACGGGGTAGATCTCGGAAATTAGATTCACAATGGAGAGGTCCATTTGAAGTAGTAAAAGTGGAAGGTCCTAACGTAGTAATAAAAGTTAAAAGAAATAAGGAAACAAAAGTACATGCCAACAGGCTGAAACAATTCTTTTAAATTTCAGGTATGGCACTCAAGTGGCAGGTCGTGAAATTCGTCATAGTGATAACAGCATACTACATCACTGCATCAGAGCATGCAACAAATGAGTACCAAGTGACGCCATTTCCGAGTTCATCAGGACTATATTACGATAATAGAGGACAGGTAGAAATATACAGTACCACATGGAGAATAGTCACATACGTAAATCTAGATATAATAACAGAAAGGTTTCAGAATGCAGAGAGCTATGGTAGGGCAGCGGTACAAAGGTGCCGAGAAACACTAACACAATTAAATGTAGGATTAATAGAATGCAGGGTACTAGACCAACAAGTAACCCATCATGTGGAAAAAATCACAGGATTGCAACTTTTAGTACAGCAGCTAACGAAACACGAGACCAGAAGGAAGAGAGGAGTATTCAACTTCGTCGGGCAGGTAAGTAAAATACTGTTCGGGACGTTGGACGAAGCAGATGCAGCATACTATAAGGAAAGAATAGACGCTATGGAGAAAAACTCAGAAGGGTTGTTGAGGCTAACAAAGGAACAGGTGGCAGTGGTAAGAGCCACATTGGCGGGAGTAAACAGGACGGTATATACACTAGAGTCAAATGAGCACGTTCTGAAGACAGGTATGCAAAGACTAGAACGATTCATGAAGGAATACGTGAAGGAAACCGATATAGGGTTTAAACGTGTAGCGTCCTTCGCCACAGTAACAGAGCAAGTATTACAACTATTGGCAGTGTTTGGTCAGATCGAAGAGGAATACGAACAAATGATAAATGCCATTGTAAATGCTCAGAAGGGAATACTACAGCCTCATACAATTAATCCAGTCCAAATTGTAAAATACCTAAGTTTAATACGGGAAGAACTAAAAGATGTAAAGTTTCCTGTTCCTCTTACGGAGTCCTCAGGTTATCTATTGTTAAGAATAATTGATTTAGATGTTTTCATCTCGGGTAGCATACTAGGATATGTAATTAATATTCCATTAATAAATAATAACAATTTCAATTTGTATAGAGTACTCCCACTACCAAAAGAAATTCCAAACATGAAAGGTAAATATGTGTACATACAGCCAGAGACAGAATTCTTACTAATAGATGAATCCAAAAGGCAGTACGCGAAACTTTCTGCGGAGGAACTAAAATGCAAGGAGCTAAGTAAAAATAGGAGACTGTGCAAACAAGCATTCGCCTTGCTGTCAACATTCGACCACGAAGAGTGCGAAGCCAAATTGTTGCAACCGGTAAGAGAAATTCCGGAAGATTGTGTGCGAAAAATAGTCGCACTGAATCAGAGCCTTTGGACTCATCTAAACAGTAACGAATGGCTATATGTAGCACCGAAGGAAGAAGGCTTAACAGTATTGTGTGGAAGGGAACCACCAAAGGACCTAGTAATAAAAGGGGTAGGAAAAATTAGTTTTTACAGTAAATGTGAGGGGTATGGCACTAGAGTGTTCATACAAACAGATAGAGTGATTCAGAGTAATGTGACGAAGAAAGACATAGTTCCGCAGATCAATCTAGAATTCGATTGTTGCGTGGTAAACAAGGAAAAAAGGAATGTCTCAACGTTAGCATTAGATTTGCCATTGGACCAGGTAATAACACAGTTAGACGACTTGAAAGTCGCAGGAAAAAGACTGGATGATGTCCAGAAGATGGTAGAGAGACAAGAGGAGGAAATGAAGTACTCCAGGTACTTCACACATTACTACATAACTACGTACGTAGCCATATCAATAGTTATTCTAATCATAATAAAATGCTGTTGTAAAAACTGTAAATGTTGTAAAGACTGTTCTAAAAGTATATGGAAATATTTTGAAGACAGTGGTTGTTGTGGAAAAGTATGTATAAGAAATACCATAGTGAACCAATACCCAGAGACTAGTTCAGCTAGAAGACACAGTAATAAAGAAACTGAAGAGATAGTAATTTATGAAAGATGTGGAAAAGACCAAGGTGATACGGTCGCTTTCAGAAACAGACGTTAAATAACTGTATTTGACATGTGTAATTGAAATGTAACTGTATTTGAAATATGTAATTGAAATGTAACTGTATTTGAAATGTGTAATTGAAATGTAACTGTATTTGAAATGTAATTCTAATTGAAATGTGAATGTATGTATCAATGAAAGTGTCTTTTGATTTTAATGCAAATGCTTTTGACATAACTGAATGTTAGGCATGTATAATGTAATTGTATTATTGTGTGTTTAATGAATTTGACTTTACTAAATGAAAGTGAAAAATATAACATATCAGATGCTAATGTAATAAACAAATCTGTAAAGCATGTAATGGAAAAAAATAAGAGTCACAATTGACGCTACTCTGAGGAGTAACGCCAATTTCCCTGGCGGGGGAGGTGTTGTAACCGCAGAAAAGCCAAGTCTAAATGCAGTTGTTCTCAGACGATACACCAGAAATCATACGGGGAGATGGAGTTAACAGGGGACGCCAGGCGTGTCAGAGGGGTCACAAAAGATAACGACGCAGCCAGATAGCCGAGGCGGCGGTCCAAGCGGCCAGGCAGCTGCGCGTGATAAGCAAGGAAGCAGACTCAGCTATTAAGATAAAAAGGGCGCTCTGGGCAGGTCCCTTAATAAGCAATAACTTACAGTATCAACACTCTTGGCTAGAGGGAGAAGTCTGGGAGCGGAGAGAGAAAGAAAGAGGGCCCTAGGTGGGGACCGCACTACGTCATGAGGAGCCAATGAAGGGCTCAGGACGCAGTGCGTGACCATATAGGGAGAGGCCCCTCTACCCCTCCACCCAGCTTCTGAAGAAAAGTACTGAAGTTAATACTAAAACAATCCCTAATAAGGAAAAGTTGCACTCGACGCTACGTCATGCCAAGCGCTGGCGGGGTCGAAGGGGAAGAGCTAACAAAACTCGGAGGCACGCCGCTCCGGGGATCTCTCTCTCTCTCGGGTTTAGGCAGCGACGGTAGTCAGCGTGAGTAGCAGCCGACTTGGGCTGAGGGCGGGCTGCAGGCAGACAGTTGGAGATAGTCGCCGATGAGCGTTTAGGCAGCGACCGCGGGACTCTGACGTAGGGTGCTAGTGTGGGCAGCAAAGTGCTGGAAAGTTCTATCAGGCAGCCAGAACGGTGGAAGTCAGTCACCGTCTCTGTAATGGGCTTGGCTATTCTGTAGGTACAATCACTACGCAGTTAGGGTGATCTGTATTCTTTATGAATAAATTAGAACTTTTATAACGTCCATACGAGTTTACTTCTACCAACATCCTAGCCTTGTACCTTCACACCAGGGAATTTAACATCTTAGCCAGATCAAAAGTCTCCCTCTCAATTAGGTCAACCGGCTAATTCCCGTTTACGAACCGTGTCGCTCAATCCCTCGCAAAACCCACGCTTGGGACGAGACACTAGGCATATCAGGAGTCCCATATCATTCCCGAATGCAAAATAGACATGAGTGGATGCAGGTGATCAGACAAGATGGTTAAGTACGTCACCTGTCACAGTCGTATCTAGACATACCAGGGGTCTCACATCACTCCAACTGCACGCTCCCCATCACCTTGAATAGTCCCTTGCTGACATATAAGGTCCATGGATTCATGAGGTTGCCTCTCTACCCGTACACCTCCATCCGCTCTATACAGTTTGAAATTAGACTCGTCCGACGCGACATGTTTCCAGTCATCGACAGTCCAATGTCGGTGTTAACGGCCCCAGGAGAGGCGTAAAGCTTAGTGTCGTCAAGTCATCAAGGGTACACCAGTGGCTCTTCGGCTCCGAAAGCTCATATCGATGGTGTTTCGTTGAATGGTCGCACGCTGACACTTGTTGATGGCACAACTTTGAAATCTGCAGTAAATTGACAAAGGGTTACACTTCTGTCAAGTTGAATGGTTTTCTTCAGTCGTCGTTGGTCCCGTTCTTGCAGGATCTCTTTCCGGTCGCTGCGATGTTGGAGATTTAATGTTTTACCGGGCTCCTGATATTCGAGGTAAACTCGTGAAATGGTCATACGGGAAAATCCCCACTTCATCACAACCTCGGAGGTGCTGTGTCCCGTCGCTCGTGCACCACCTACAACACCACGTTCAAGCTCACTTAAATCTTGATAACCTTCCATAGTAACAGCAGTAACCGATCTAACGACAACTGCGCCAGACACTTATTGTCTTATATAGGCACTGTCGACCGCAGCGCCGTATTGTACCTGTTTACGTATATCTGTATTTGAATATGCATACCTATACAGATTTATTTGGCGCTGTAGTGTCTATAGGCCTACTGCCCGCAAAATGTGTTGCCACTAAAGTAAGTACTAAAAAAATAATAAATTAAAACGTCGTGCCTGATGTTGAAATTTCACTGAGTGCCATTTTAAGTAGCTGCTAGTTTTTCATGGGACTAAATGTCTATGATTTATATCACTTGAATTATGCAGAATGATGTAATTTTGCAAGTACAGTGAGCAGTATATGTGGACACTGCTTGAAAACTATGTTGGAAACAGAATCGGCACTACATAAGTGATAAATCAAAACGTCAGAGCTGATGTCGAAGATTCACTTCATGGACAGTGAAAATGTGGATGGCGATTAACTTCCTTCCTTTCGTCATGGGGGACAGGGAGGAGGAAGGTGAGGGATGTCACGATAATTACACTCACGCTCATAAATTAAGGATAAAGCTGATACATGGTGAAACAATGCTCTGGTGGGCGGTCTGCGGGTTTAAATCACCTCGGGGTATGGCCATGCGATGCATTTGACCTGCAATCATCGCACGGTGGCGCTGGCAGCATTCTACATATGCCGAGGTGTGTTGGTACGATGCAGCGAGTAAGTGTGCAGACGTTTTCAGACGTGCTAATGGTGACTGTGTGTTAAAAATGGCTCAAAGAATACATATTGATGACGTTATGAGGGGTAGAATGCTAGGGTGACTGGAGGCTGGTCAAACACATCAGGTCGTAGCAAGGGCCCTCCATGTGACACAAAGTGTGACCTCAAGACTATGGCAACGATTCCAGCATACGGGAAACGTGTCCCGGCGCTACAGTACGGGACGTCCACAGTGTGCCCGCAGATGGCCACGGACTACTGCCTTGCTCAGGACCTTACCGCAGCCACTGGAACAGTTATCTCCAGACACACAGTCTGCAGACGACTGAACAGACATGGTTTATTTGCCCAGAGACCTGCAAGGTGCATTCCACTAACCCCTGGCCACAGAAGAGCCTGCAACGCCTGGTGTCATTGGAACAGTGATCCCAGGTTACGTTGACGGACAAGTCCAGGTATAATCTGAACAGTGATTCTCACCGGGTTTTTATCTGGCATGAACCAGGAACCAGGTACCAACCACTTAATGTCCTTTAAAGGGACCTGTATGGAGGTCGTGGTTTGATGGTGTGGGGTGGGATTATGATTGGTGCACGTACACCCCTGCATGTCTTTGACAGAAGAACTGCAACACGTCAGGTGTATAAGGACGTTTTGAACCAGTATGTCCACCATTTCAGGGGTGCAGTGCGTCCCACCTTCCTCCTGATGGATGATAATGTATAGTCCCACCGAGGTGCCATCGTGGAGGAGAACCTTGAAACACAAGGGTCAGGCGAATGGAGTGGCCTGCCTGTTCCCCAGACCTAAACTCCATCAAGCACGTTTGGGATGCTCTCGATTGACTTATCGCTGCACGTCTTCAAACCCCTACGACACTTCAGGAGCTTCGACAGGCACTGGTGCAAGAATGGGAGGCTATACCACAGCAGCTGCTCGACCACCTGGTCCAGAATATGCCAAACCGTTGCGCGGCCTGTGTACGTGTGCATGGTGATCATATCCCATATTGATGCCGGGGTACATACGTAGGAAACAGTGGCATTTTGTAGTACATGTTTTTCGGGACGGTTTTCTCAACTTATCACCAATACCGTGGATTTACAGATCTGTGTGCCTATGCTATTAGAACCAGTTTTGTGTAGTGCCACGTTGTGTGGCACCACATACTGCAATTTTCCTTAATTTATGAGCATGAGTGTAGTTTTATAAATATTTGGTTTTTATAAATAAAGTCCGGGTATTTGCGTGCCATCAGTTACAGTACCACAAAATAAAAGCACATTTGGTAATACTTCATTCATTGCATTAAACTTTTAAAATAAGATTGTGTCTTAATGACTAGATTAGGACTGTTTGAAAATTTTTTATTTCGCTTAATAATTTGCAAGAATTGAAAATCGTAATTTTGTTGGCCCTGCAAGCTGTTAAGACAGGCAAGCAGTAACTGCATCTGTTTCCGGAATCGGAGTTCTGGGATAGTCGCTTAATAATATGACAGATCACGTATGTCTGCAGAATATGAAACTACACAAATCAACGGAAGTTTCACATCACCCTTTTATTTCCAAATTCTTGACGAGGAAAATAAAATTTAATAAAACCTGACTATGAAGATTTCGTATATACTCATTTGGAATGTGTCAAAAAAATTACAGAATCGTTTGTTTCCCTTGGCGGCTTTTTCACTGCACTACTGAAAAATGTCAATAAGCGATGGGACGCTCCCTTGCTCGGATACAGCCTTCAATCCATCGGCATACCACAGATGAGATCAATTCTGTATAAGTCGCGCAGAATAAGTGGTCCTTGTGGACGTACTTGTGTTAATCCATCATACACATGTTCGATTGGATTTATGTAGAGGAATAAGCAGGGAACTCCACTGTGGTGATCCTAGCATTCTGAAGGAATGTGTTCACGAGAACAGCTCAAATAGCACCCGAGTTATCACCCATCAAGATGAAATTTTAACGTTGGTGATAGTGTTCCACTGTTGGTTGTAGAATCTCGTGCCTGTACCGTAGAGCTGTGAGATAGCGATCAACAACCACGGAAAGCCACATATAAATACTCCAGCACCGCCTTGTTCTAACTGTAGGGCGCCGTGTTGGAGGCGTTTACTATGACTGGGTTGTCTCCAGACACTGTCTGCGATTATTAAGATACAAATAGAACCGTGTTTCGTCTGTAAACAACACTCGACACTAATCCTGGGGTGTTCATTCTGCATCATTTCTGCCCATCCGGAACGGAGTCCTTGATATTGTGGTGTACGACTTGGTGCTCGCCATCGTCGTCGGGAACGGTGATTCGCATTAAGCAGTCGTCTACTAACAGTGTGACGCGATACACATGACGTCCTGTAACCTATTAGAAAGCCAAATTCAGTTCTAAAGAACTCACGCCATGGTTCCTTTGATTCTAAAGTCGTAGATATCGATTATCCTGTACACCTGTCGAAGCCTGTGCGGTCTTAAGACCTCAGTAATATTTCTCTATTGCAACGGATCACATCAGCGCACCACATCACTTTGGCTTCGGTTCACATGATGAGCAACTCCCTGCTTGACAAGCCTTCTGCGAGTATCGTGAAAATGCGGATCCACTCGTTGGTAACGATTGCCTGGATGTTCACGCTCTGTTCTACAGCCATCGGTAATGAGTCATTTCTTGTGCTTTACACTACACAGAAGTGCTGCAATGTAGAGTGAGGCATTCTACCAGTAAAAAATGGTACAAATGGCTATGAGCACTATGGGACTTAATGTCTGAGGTCATCAGTGAACTAGACATCACACACATGCATGCCCGAGGCAGGATTCCAACCTGCGACCGTAGCAGCAGCGCGGTTCCGGACTGACGCGCCTAGAACCGCTCGGCCACGGCGGGTGGCTTCTACCAGTAAGTAGAGCCCATTGTAACTGTGTGTTTGTTTACAATCAAAATCAGCGGTAATCGACAATGAAGCCATTGAAGATAAGTAGGAGTTAAAGGCCTTAATAGTGAGCGCATGGGCTGTCGGTCGGTGCTCCATAGGTAGCAGGAGCTGGAAAATGTAGCCTGAGAGCAGTGAGGTGGGCAACGTTCCTGTAGCTCCCAGCTAGGCTACTGCCCTCGGGAGTTCAGCCAGAGAGCTCTGGAGCAAAAGGAAACCAACGAAATGGGATCGCCGTCCGGAGCGCGTAAGGCCGTGATTACAGGTGCGGGCAGTAAATCATGGATGCGCCGACACTGGCGCCCGCGCATGCGCAGATAAGCGGTCGCCGCAAGTGGAGCGTGTCAGCCAGCCGAGGCGCTCGTGCGTGGCGGCGGGTGCGCTCGTTGTATTTTGTTCCACGAAAATTTTTATTCTGCACGTACCATGATTTACTGTTTTCTGAGGATCGAAGGTACTGGTGTCTTAGCTGCATTCTTTAACTGATATCGTTATTATAGAACTGTACACTTTAAAACAAAGGAGCTTTCTAAACAGATTACGTCTATATCTATACTCTGCAAATCTCTGTGAAGTGGATGGCTAGGGGTACGTCCCATTGTACCAATTATTAGGAATTTTCCCCGTTCCATTTATGTATGGAGCGCGGCAAGAATGATTTGCTTATATGCGCCCGTGCGTGCTGTAATTAATCCTCATGACCCCTATGGGAGCGATACGTATAGGATATAGCAAATACGTAATCATCTGAAGCCGGTAACTGAAGTAAACAGGCTTTTTCGGGGTAGTTTACGTCTACTTTATGAGTCTGCCGATTTACAGTAGTTTCCTCAGCAATTCTGTGCTCTCCCAAGGGTCAAACAAGCCTGTGACCATTTGTGCTGCTATTCTATGTTTATGTTCAACATCCCCTATTGGTCTTATTTGGTATCCGTCACACATACTTTAGCAATTTTATAGAACATACTTGAGCAATTTTATAAAATGGATTGCAGGAATGTTATGTAAGCTATCTCCTTTGTACACTGATTGCATTTCCCCAGTATTCTACCAATAAACCGAAACCTCCCACCAGTTTTACCGATGAATGAGTCTATGTGGTCATTCCATTTCATATTCCTGCAAAGTGTTAGAAGCTCGTATAGGTATGTGTTCAACAACTGTGACTCATTTTTATTACTGTCACAGGATGCTACGTTTTTCATTTATTGAAGTGCATGGTTTTACATTTCTGAATATTTAAAGCGAGTTGCTAATATTTGCACCACTTTGAAGCCTTATCAAGGTCTGATTGAATACTTATGCAGTTTCTTTCTGACGTTTAGTCATTATAGATAACTGTATTATTTGCAAATCATTTGAGTTTCCTAGTAATATCATGTGCAAGATGTCCGCCCGTGGTACCTGAGTGGTCAGCGCGACGGAATGTCATACCTAACTGCCCGGGGTTCGATTCCCGTCTGGGTCGGAGGTTTTCTCCCCACAGGGACTGGGTGTTGTGTTGTCCTTATCATCATTTCATCCCCATCGACACGGAAGTCGCCGAAGTGGCGTCAACTCGAAGGACTTGCACCAGGCGAACGGTCTACCCGACGGGAGGCCCTAGCCACGCGGCATTTCCAGTTCCACCCACAAGATCATTAATATACAATACGAACAGCAGGGGTCTCAACACATTTCCGTCGGGGACTCCCGAGGTTACTTCCACGTCTGTCGATGACTATCCATCCAAGATAACTTGCGGCTCCCTCTCTAACAAAAAAATCAATCCAATGAAACTTTCACTTGATACCAGACATTATCGTACTTTTGATGACAGGTGTACTTGTGGTGCTGAGTCAGATGCTTTCCTGAATTAGAGGAATACTCTATCTACCAGACTGCCTTTATCCAAAGCTTTCAGTATGATATGTGAGTAATGTTCGAGATGAGTTTCACATAATCGATGTTAACGGAATCCATGCTGGTTGGCATGGTGGAAGTCATTCTGTTCAAGAGACCGCATTATATTTGAGCAAAGAACAGGTTTTAAGATTCTACAACAAATCGATATCAAGGATATTGGACGTTAGTTTTGTGGATCACTTCTACTATCCTTCTTGTAGACATGTGTGTGCTTTGCTTTCTCCCATCTACTCGACACGGTGTTTTGCTTGAGGGATCCATGAGAAATTATAGTTAACAGAGAAGATAGCTGCACATAATCTGATAGGGGTTCGATTGGGCCCGGAGTGTTTTACAGTTTTAACGATTTCAGCTGTTTCTCATTCATTATTTCACTTTTTTCTGTTTTTCGAGAGTTGTATTGTGGCAGTTTTCCTGGTTTCTCTGCTGTGAAAACTGAGTTAAGCATATCTAATTTTGCTTTTCTACCCTCAGTTTCCTGTTTCTTCAATGAGTGACTGAATGCTAATTTTGGTGCCACGAACATCCTTTACATACGACCGGACTTTCTTTGGGTTTATGAAAGATCATTTGACGGTATTCTGTTACTGTCGTCACTCAAGGGTTCACATGTTACTAAGTTAATAGTCAAAACGTTTCATTCAGCAACTCTGTATCTGTAGTCCTGTGCTTTATTTTACATCTATTACGTAGTAGTATCCGTTTCGCTAGAAGTTTCGTTGCAGTCATTGTATACCAAGGAGGGTCCATCTCATTATGAACTCTCCTACTGGGTACACATCTACTCAGTCCACAGTCAACTATTCTTTTCAACTTGAGCTGTTGTACTTCTTCATACCCCAGTCCTCAGCTAAAAGTTTCCAGTTCCTCATTGAATTATGGCACTACTGCTCTTTCCTTGTTTGCTGAACGTATAAATCTTTACACTTGTTGTAGTTGCCGCATTTACTTGGATATTCATTGTTGCTACAACGGCCTCACGGTCACTGACACCTGTTTCAAGGTGGACATCCTCAAAGAAGTCGAATCTATTTATTGCCACTTGATGTAACATATTGTCATCATGAGTCCGCACTGGACTATATGTGTAAGTAGTTTTCGGAGTAGGCATTTAGTAATGTTTCACAAGACGTCTTATCATGCCCAGCCTTTAAAAAACCTCAATTATGCGAATTAGTTGCTGGATGATTAATAATGTCTGATGTTCTCGTATAAGGAACTGATATTCAATGCTTAATATTGCATTATAAAGCTTCCGGGGCGCATATACGTTTTGTTCGAGTAGATGTATATTAATAACTATATTCTGCGAATATTATCCGTATGATACCACTAATCCTATGTGAGCCTTTGTCGTCTTTATTTACTTTATGTGGTAGACTGCGATTGTGTTGTGTCTTTGAGCTTTAACCACAGATAACCCGCTTTCGTACTTCAAATATGTTTCGAATAACTATCCATCACTTCTACCAAATATAGTCTCCTACCTATCTAAACTGTCTTGCCTTTGATGTCTATGGTTGCTATAATGAATTAAATGAATGACTTAAATGCTGTGAAACCCTCTCCCCCTGTTAATGACTCTCTCCAAACGATGGGGCTGTTTGTAATTTCGTGATATGGCTGTAGGAACACAGTTCGTAGCAGTTATCTAAACAGGTATTCATCTTCCCAACCGTTCGTCTTTGGTTCAGGTGACTTATGCCGTTATGCGTAACATTTCCGGTCGATAATGTATAAATAAAAGTCACCTCCTACTAGTACTTTCGAAGACTATGACCGATGCGTCTGAATCTATGGACAGTAGAGAAATTTTGTTTTTAATCTAATTCCACCGATCACGGTTGCTGTTGTTCTTATGACTTCACAGGTGAACTCATTTTGAACCATGCAAGACCTAATGGTTCTGCTTGTGCTCCATATCTTGGGGGACTGATCTTTATTTCCTCCCAGCGACATGATTCGGTCGTCAGAGGATGGATTCGCATTAGGGGCAACTGCTGTTCGGACCTCCATCTGGCCATTCAGATTTAGATTCTCGTTCGTTTCGCTTCTCCATCCCTCGACAATCTGAGCATCTTCACTGTCTCTAATGACATCGTTGTCAACGGCACGTTTAATCCTAATCTTTCATCCATATTTCCGATGCACGTTATACGCGTCGTCGAAATCATCCGTACTTTCATCTTCGAGCGCCAAGTATATTAGCAATGAATATTATTAGCATTGATATCCTCCCTAATCTAGTTCTCGGGATAATACCGAAATTTCCTCCTTTTTCAAGGGTAGACTGTTCGTCATTTGTCAGCTGACGTTTAGTGAGATTCCGAATGACATAAGCAGCCATTCGGACCTTTCCCTGTGAAAGAGATGAGCAAACGCACATTGAAACCACCAGGGTACTGCACTGAACAAACCCACCAGCTTGCAGCCTGAAGAAAGAAGAGTTACAGGCTATCAAGAGTCTTAACGCCGACAAGATTATATTGGTACTGCTTGCCGATTAGGGAAATGCAACCGTCGTAACGAAAACCGTGTGAGGAACGGGTGAGTTGTGGCGCCCTGAAAATATTCGAAATTCGGAGTTGGCGTAGTCGAACAGGCCGCTCGGCAAAGCTGGGGCTCGTCAGCAACCACGTGGTGCCGAACAGTAGCCGGAGCAAGTGGGGTAGCTCCAGCGTGTGGTCCAGGCCGACAGCGAGGCTGAGAATTCCATGTTGACGCTGTGTCGAGGAAGGTGCTCTGTGTCGATGAATGAGATTTGTATGCCGAGAAACCATAATGGCAGACATTTCACAGTTCATGTAGAAATTGATAGTAGCCAGAGGAAGCATGATACCTCGAGAAGAAACATGTACATTACCATTATTTTCATGATGATTCTGATGGTGTAATCAGATTTTCAATACCTTTATTAGTTTAAAGTTCAGTAGCTGACTGTAAATTATATAAGTAACCCCCAGCAACGCATTTCTAAAATCTAAACAGTTCATCCGATGCTGTAGATCTACATGACTTTAGAAAGCTATTAGTGTAAACCTAAATTGGTATGAATTAGAGGCACGTAACTTGAATAGTACATGAGTTACTGGAGGTCAAAGAGGCCAATTACTATTGATCGTGTCAGGCCATAAGTACTCCACAGTTACACGAAAAAAGGGTAGCAGCATGCTTATAAATATATATTTATTCGTCTATGTCTTTGTTTATATCTGATATATACTATTCACGAAGAAATTGGTCAAATATGTACTGTGTTTTAGATAACATAGACATTAGGCTACTGGCATACTTTTGTTTATATTCCTTTGATATATGTTTATTTGATTTGTTTATATATTTAATAATGTGTGTTAGAGCGTGTTTATGGTCCAGCCATAGGAATATTTATTTAATTTCAGGTTATTTAAATGTAAATCCAGTACTTCGAATGTGTTTCAAAATGTCTGTGAGTGTGCGTTGGCTTGGAGACATGGCGGGAGCGCTCTAGCCAATCACAGCGCTCGTTACTACGGTAGGCGACTACCGAAGTCAATGTAGAGACTGTATGGAAGGGGGTGGGGGGGGGGGGGGCAACAGGTCGCACGGGACACGAGAGGGAGTGCTGGACGGTAAGGCGCGACAGACGGCCGCAGAACATACTTGTAGAGTGTTGAGCAGTTTGCGTGCGATTGCGGGAGACAGAAGTATTTCGTAGTGCCCATGTGAGCACTTGTGAGATATCCATGGCATTAGCAGTGAAGACGTAGTATGCGTTTAGAAGTGAATATCTGATGAGCTATGTTGTTGTTAATAACTAATCACATGATGTAGGAATCTATTGTTTCCCCGTTATTCAACTTATATTTTATTTAATTGCTGGACTATTGATACCAACAAGTGTTTTGCAGTAATAAACGGCATTCTTAAAGGTATTTCTGCTATCGGACTCATCATTTAAAGTCGTTAAAAATAGTACCTGCAGATTTTATTCAATTACAGTCTTTCACTTATAAATTTCTATCTTACACTCAAAATTCGTAATAGCCGAGTGATAGGAACCTTCGACCACTCGATTCATATGAATATTCATATTGCATATTGTCAAGACTCAGCGGTATTTGGTTTGTAATGCGGCAACTACGTATCCCACCACCTAGACAACGAAACCAGCCAAAACTTTTAATATTTCAACTCTGAGTCTGAGGGTATGTAGTTAAGGGCCACCATTAATTTTTTGAAAGCCCACAACTAAAAATTATGAACAGAAGTTCGGAAATCTATTAAATCCGACGATGTACCGCAAACTGTGCGTAGATCCTACGCATCGGATCACACGATATACGAATCGGTTAATTAACGCGTCAGAGGAACCGGCACAACAGAGAAGCCCTACCACCTTGGCTGTATTGTTTACCAAAGATCCATACGAATATTGTTCCATTAAGAGTGACTCTTAGCGCCCCTGGCTGACCAACGTATGAACTGGCGAAACACATGACCTCTCTGCTCCAGCCACACACAGGAAAATCTGGCACATAAATAAAGGGCTTAGGTAGGACATTTTACTGAGAACTGAAGAAAATTTGAACCAAACAACATTCTGATCGGCTTTGATGTTGTTTCCTTGTTTACTAAATTGCCACTCAACGATTCTCTGGAGTATATCGGTTTCATTTCCCCACAAGACACCATAAACCTCTTTCATGCATGTCTCAATACAAGCTGTTTCCTGTGGAACGGCAACTTCTACGAACAGCTGGAAGGCGTCACCATGGACAGTCAACTTAGTTCACTGGTAACCAACTTTCTCCTGGAACACTTAGAAGCACAGGAGCTGGACTTGGCACGTTGTAAATCTAAGGTATGATACAGATACATCGACGAAACCTTCGTTGTGTGGAACCATGGTGAGGAAAAGCTTGGTGACTTCCCGAAAGAGCTGAACAGTCTCCATGCCAACTTAAAAGCACTGACAGCCACCCTCTCTAGATGTGCTGGTCACGAGGGATGGTAAGACTAAGGACAATGACTGTATCGGAAGCCGACACACACAGGCCGATCCCTGCACAAACTAGTAAAACGCCACCCGAACCGCAAAAGAGGTATGATCAACACGTTCGTAAGGCGAACAACACGAATATGTGAGTCGCAGCACCTCAGATGTGAGAGGTAACACCTGGAAAGGGCGTGAGGAGCAATGGGTACTCCACCAACTACATAAAAAGTGTCACAGAATCAAACGCTTGGCGTAGTGGAACATCGGAAAAAGAAATCTCGGGTACTGTCTTTCTGTCGTACATTCCCAGAGTGACGAACAGATTCAGAAGTATATTGCACAAACACGACGTAAAGACTATTTATAAACCGACAAAGAAGATCAAAGAGCGCCTCAGATTAAATAATCCAATGTCGGGAATATACATGTGGGAAAGTCTTTGTTGGAATAACTAGACAATCAGTCAACACCAATGTCACCAAAAATAAGCGGCACTTAGAGAAATCGCCCGTGCGGAGCAGACGCTATGTGAGATCGACTACATAGTGAAATTGCTGTAGAGAAGAGCAGGTGAACCCCTTTATTCAGAGAAGCTATAGAAATACACGAACGTGACAATAGCTTCAACAAGAACGAGGAACGTCTCAAGATGAACGGATCCTAGATTCCCGTGCTGCACAGAACGACCGTTGGAGGTTAGCAAGAGGAGAACCGCTCGAAAATGTCCACGAAAAAGTCTTTGGACGTAGAGGTGCCAGAGACATATAATCTTCGACCGCTAACCCAACTCCAGTACACGCCAGCAGTGGAGAGTGAAGCTGTGACAATGCCAGCCACTCGTGCTCGTGAAATGTCAGTACAATTATCAAACAAACGTCAGCCGAAGAATCCGACGCAGAAGTCAGCAGACAATTTATTAACAAGTGGTCACGAAAGTCTCAACAATTTAGTCCTCAGAATGATGCTGCAAATCAGTAACTGTCTTTGCCACTTCCGTCAGTCTCCGGAAAGAAGCGAGGATGAATCCATGCCACATAATCGTCGGTGACGACGTGAGCAATGATTTGCAGCTGTTTGAATTCCGTGCTGTCAGTGGCTCCCACGTTGCTCGTGGATCAGTTCCAGATACGACGAGAACTCGCTACCACCGTTGGGGTGAACACTTGGTGCTAATCGGGCTTCTAGTTGGACCACTTCATTGACGGGAGTAATTAGTTGGATTTACATCGCGTTTGCGACAGCACGAGATTTCAGTGTCGTAGACGTCATCTTGTTATTGTACAGCGAGACGTACAACAGCTTGAAAGCCTGGCTTTGCCGTCAGAAACTGTTTCAGACGCTTCTTACGCGGTCGACTCCCCATTTTTGGGGCTATGGTTACTTGATCAATGATTGTTAATGAATTAATAATGAAAAAATGAAAGGATTAAATAAACGACTGAGTGTGACAGGAACTCTAATAATCGACATACTAAACTCAAAGTAAAGAGGGTGATTAAATTGCGAAAAGGCTGTTCGCCATCTTTCCAAGTAGATACGAGAGAGGGAGGGGCGTGGCAGGTCGCCGTTTGTGAATTGTCCGTATACTGTGTGTAGCATAATGTATAGCAAATGCAGTAAGGGTACCATGCTTGGCAATCGTCGTGGAACATGTTCTGTTGAACGTAGAGTACGACGGTTTTATCACGAGTGTTCTCATTACCGTAGTGGAAATCAGTATAAAGGTAGGATTCGTACGAAATTAATATACAGGGTGATTATAATTAAAGTTGACCTTTCAAAACGCTTTAGAAATAACACCACTGGTCACAATGAAGTCAAATTGCAACGGAATATTATCGAAGAAGGGGCAAACTTATAGCAGAAGAAATAAATAGTGTGAAAATCGATGTGTGTCACAACACGTAAATGAAAACACCTGACATGCGCACGACCCACTGAAGTTGATGTAAACACGACGGGTACACGGCTTTACATCTTTTCGCGTCTGCGACGTTTGCCATGATTGTCTCAATGCAGGATCGCGCTCTGCTTGTAAAGCTGTATTAAAAGAATTATGACTCTGCACCCGTCGCTCTGCAAAAGTTCCGGGCACTGAAGAGTTTGAAAAAAGGCGTTGTCCCGATGACTGCCGGGGGTCTGGAGTAAATAATTCGGAATTTCGAAAAGACGGGTCCTTTTGCCGTGTGACCTGGTAGAGGGAGGAAACGAGTCGATTCGACGTCAGTGGAAACAGTGGCCACGGAAATGCATGAGGAGACGAGTGGTGGTATGCAACCGTGTAGTATACGCATAATTACCCGAACATTGGACATGCCCCATTGCACGGTTCGCAAAATCCTACGAAACGTCTTTCTTTGCTATACATTCAAAATTACCCATGTGCGAGAGTTGCTTCCTGTTGACTTGCCGGCAAAGAGAGGCCTTTGCTTCAGAATTTCTTGCTTGCGTGGAAATGGAAAATGGCTGGCCGTGGAAGTTTTGTGGACGCCTGACTGGATATCTCAATACATAGAATTGTCGAATATGGGCAACGGAAAATCCACACTCTAATGAACCAGTACCACTTCATCCTGAAAAGGTCACTGTGTGGTGCGGGTTTACGGCATGATTTCTCATAGAGCCATATTCGAAGAGACAGGTGCCTCTGGTCCCTTTACCTGTACCAGTACTGGTAAGCGCTATGAGTGTCTTCTGCGCAACCGCGTCATTCCAGCTCTCCAACAGTGTGGATGTGTGGATGGGATCATTTTTAGCCAAAATGGCGCACTTCCGCATATTAAAAATCCAGTTAAGCAGCTGCTGAAGCGCCAATGCTAGAATTATCAGCCGCCATTACCCTACATGCTGGCCGTCCCAATCATTTGATCTTAATCCGTGTGACTTCTGGCTGTGGGGCTATCTGAAAGATGTTGTGTTCAGTGTTCTGATTGCAAATTTAGCTGCATTGAAGGCACGAACTGCGCAACACATTCTGAACGTGACGCCGCAAACACTTCGATCAGTTGTGGAACATGCTGTTTCTCGATTTCAACTTGTTGCAGAAACTGATGGACAGCATATTGAACATGTTCTGGGCCAGTCACATGGAAATAAATAATCCGATTTAATTTTGATTTATGCTTTTTATGCGATTTTTGGCTTCAGGACAATTAAAAATCGATGTGATTGGTGCTTTTTATGCCGTTTTGGCCTCAGGAGAGTTAAAAACCGATTTTTCCCATCCGATGTAATATGACCTTGCTATGGTGGATGTGCTTGCGTAAATAACAGTATCACACCTGTACACCCAAGCGCACTGAGTACCACAGTTTGTTCAACGTCAAACGTACACCTTAGGCATTGTTGTATGATTCATTTGTGATTTGTAGTCGACCACTATCACATTATGATGCTTACAGCGCCATCTGTTGCTACATTTTTTAACTATTTCTTTTTATTCTGCCATACGTTTTCCCCCTTCTCTGATAATATTTCGCTGCAATTTGACATCATTATGACCAGTGGTGTTACTTCTACAGCGGTTTGAAACTTTAACTTTAATTATAATCACGCTGCACATTGTCTCAATCATAAATTTATCGAATTTATTATGGACCTCGGGAATACATATAAAACATAAATAATTATGACGGAAGTAAACAGTCTCTTTCAAAATACGAATAACGAAATAAGGCGTTTGCATTTCCTGGATGGAAATTGGTTTAAAAACACTTACTGTCCCGTTGTGTTATTACATTGCTAGTATTTTGACCAACCTTCATTCTCCCTAATTATCTCAAAAATTCCCACCGACATTGATTTTGTTAGAATTTGACGTTCTTGTAGTCAAATTGTCGCCCATTCTTCTGGTATCACTCTTTTCAGCTCACATGCGGCTTTCAATTGCCTTCCATTGCGATGAATACCACTTGCAAGTGGTCCCAAAGATTTCCCATGGAGTTCAAATCCAGGCTACGTGCATACCAGGGCAACACATCGATATATTTTTCTTTAAACCTCTTTCTTTTTTTGTAGCAGGAACATGCACGAAAGGATTAGCTTGGTGAAACATTATACTTACGTCCCCCTAGGTCCTCATACATGCTAAACCTTTCTGTCTATATTATCTCAGTGCACAAATTAGAGTTCATTCTGATGTTCACCCAGGCAGTGCTGACTTACCTTTATCATATTAGTTTCATCACCAAAATTTCTAGTTGGCCGCTGTGGCAGGTTCGAATCCTGCCTCGGGCATTGACGTGTGTGATGTCCTTAGGTTAGTTAGGTTTAAGTAGTTCTAAGTCTAGGGGACTGATGACCTCAGATAGTAAGTCCCATAGTGCTTAGAGCCATTTGAACTGACGAATGGAAGCTCCTCTGACCACCTTCCGTTTGTTCCTTGTATGCTGCAGGGTGTGTGATTGGCGCAGCGTACTGTTAAGTAGCGGGATGGTTCATTATTCATATCAGGAACGAGCCGACATGGTGATTGTGTACGGCCAAGCAGATGGATACGGTCGAGAGGCAGTACGGCTATACCAACACAAGCCCCTTCACAGACACCAACCATATTACAAAAGATTTCAAGCCCTTTTGTGTGTTTGCTTGATCATGGGTCCTTTCAGACAAACGAAAGTGCAGGGAGACAGCGAACTGGGGGTACATCAGATGTTTAGGACCAAGTTCTACACGATATTGAGACGAACCATAGTCGAAGTTCCAGGCAACTACGATAATGTGTATCCTGCATGACAACTGCTGCTATCCGTATCAACTGCAACGACTGAAAGGATTATTAGCAGGGGATTTCCTTCTATGGAAAGGATTTTGTCAGTGGTTTTTGCACTAGCCAATGATAATTGTAAGGTTTCTGTCATTTGTCCTCTTTACCGACGAAGCAACCTTCAGCAGAACTGGCATCATCAGTCTACAAAAACGTCATCTGTGGGCTACAGAGAATCCTTGGGGAGTGGTTGAAGCGTTTCATCAGCATCGGTTCACTACCAATGTGTGGACAGGGATTCTTGCGGACCACATACTTGAACGGGTTATGATGCCACAATCCCTCGACGGAGAAAAGTACTTGGGCTTTCTGCGGAATACTCTCCTGGGCTGCTTGAGTATGTGTCTTTGCCAATATGACAGGTTATGTGGTTTCCGAATGACGGAGCACCGTCCCCCATCCGCATTACAGTTCGCCGACAACTTAACATGTTCCCTGGAAATTGGATAGGACGCGGAGGCCCTGTAATATGGCCTGCTAGAGCATTGGACTTCGGATTTTAGTGGGCGCATCTGAAAAGCGTTGTGTTCCTGATGTTCAGATCCTTCAACAGCGTGTCCACGACGCCCGTGATGCTATTCGGAGAAAGGTCGGAAAGTGCGAAGAGTACGGAAATCCATGATGCGTGCCTTGTATCCCATGGAGGCCACTCTGAGCACCTCCTGTTGTGACTTTGATGCGATGGAGCTCTGCCTTGAGTTCCGGGACGAAGTCTTTGTATGCACACTGTCCATTACCGGGCACCTGTTCGAAGGAATTATTTCCCTCTATTTCCAGACACGAATCCGTCTCTGCAGTTTGACGGTTTTATTCATGTTCGCCCTATATTATACGCCATTCTTTGGTTCCCAGCACTCTTGTGCGTATTGGTATAATCAAGGGACGTAGGTTATAACCCTTCGTGTGATCTCGACGCAATAGGATGCGTGCTAAAACGGGGATAATTGAGGTGTCGCTATCTCCTGCCTACACCTGCAAGCTTCAGGTCATCAGGTGAGGCTCACTGGCTGGAAGGTGCGTTATTGCGCTGTTAGCATGTCGACGAAACAAGAGCGCAAAGAGTGTTGCCGTACTTGGAAGGTTACGACAACACCTCCGCGCTAGAGCGCTCACATACTGGGCGATCAATATCGCACACTGCAATTTAGCCAGGCGAGAGATATTTGCAGTCGTTTAGCACGTATGCGCCAAGACCTGCCCGTGTACTTAGCTAAAATTGCTGCACCTTATCGTATTCTGAAACCCGACCCGACAGCGAATAAATACAAATGGGACGTAACAGTTATCTGGTTTAAGGACGACACTACGAGTTAGCGTGCTCTTGATATTCACACAGCAAGTTGAACCTGAGTGGTTATACCATCAGCAGCAGGCAGGGAAAGCTCTTGCGCGAAGAAAAAACCAGCTCAATTTTTCATTCAGAAAAGTAGAGGAACCTGTTATATTGCGCAGTGGAGCGTCCCGAGTCTGAAAAACCTCGCTCAACTTCTCTTTCGCGCATTTATATTTATCACCGGCTGATTCCGCTGATTCGTCTTTCACATTTTGGTCATACAGAGTTCGGTGTACACGAGCGGAAGACCGATGGGGCAATTCTTTGGTCGTCCGTCCAAGTTTATTGTCCCACTTTCAATCGTTTCTGATTCCATTACTATCTAGGACGGACGGGGGAAATAACTCATGATTTGAGAAGTAATCCGTAGTTGCGAGGATACACGAATTCAGAGCAACGTACGAGGCCTATGGAGGGAATGTGCAGTAACACAACAATTTACGATGGCTTGTAATGAACATGTGGGAGCTAGTTTTGATGGACGTGTAGAGAATTTTTGCATGCGGGTATCGGAACATTCCAAAGTCTTGCATTTGTTCGATTTCAGATTTAGAAAGTCCACCTTCAGGATGTTCTATGCAAAGACAATGGAGAGTTCACGTTAATGGTGAGATCATTGATTATTGTCACTCGTGGGTGTTGCGTTATAGTATTGTGTTTTTGTGTGTTCTGTTTTGTCAAATGGAAGTCCTGAGCGTTTAGCTGTATCTGTCAGTCATGTATATTTGGCATGTTCAAGCTAGCTGCTTTAATTTTTGTTGTTTACATGTGCAATATGTTGTTTCAGACGTCGATATGGCTTTAATTTATCCAAGTTTATGACGGCTGACCTTCATGACCATGCGTTAAATAACTTAAGAAATACAGCGTAGACCTACTTTTTATGTAGCTTTATTTATGCTAAGACGCTAATTGCAGTTTTTCGCACCTTCCATTCGCGTTGTACAATTATTTCTTCGTCCAAGGCTGAAAACTCGTAAAGCATGTTCGTTAAAGAAAGGTTTTTTAAAAAAGGGCAGAATGCTATATTTCCTTCAAGAAATCGATATGACTGTGTAATCAGCCGACTATAAAGACAAGCGATTTAAACATGTCAAACATAAAGGGTATTATTATTATTATTATTATTATTATTATTATTATAAACTAGTGGAAATCAGTAAAAAGGCACGGATATTTTAAGGAAAATTAACTTTGACCTTTGAAATAGGTGTGCAAGACTACATGTAATACAATGAGATCCAGTCGACTGACAAATATAGTCAAATGGTATCGCATTTGAAGTCTATAGTACAGTATACGGGGTGTAAATTTTAATTTGACAAACCAGAATAACTTGAAAAACAAGCTTCACATGAAAAAAGTGTACAATCGAAAGTTGATTATTTTCGAGGGGGACATCTGATGGAGCTAAAATTAGCCAGCCATCCCAGCTCCCTGGTGGTGGGGCGGAAGGTAACTTTAAAATTTCAAATGGAAATCTCCATTTTTAATTGTAGGATCATATTCTACATAAAAATTACCCACATTTTGTCTTAAACATTTGTTTTGACTCTTGGTAATTGGCACTGTAATTCAAGAAAATCCATGTTCTCATTTCTGCGAGGAAAATGGTTACGGATAAGTAAAAAGTACTCGTTAGTATGTAGGATGTTTGGTTAGTTAGTTAGCTAGTCAGATGATTTGTTTGATAATTAAAAGTTGTGTGGCCTCAAGACCATAAAACAAACAAAACTTATCCGAATCTGCGGAAAAAATTAATACAGTATTTGGGTCAACATTTGAAAGACTCTAATTCCTCCCTCTCAAACCCCACCCTATGGGAGAGATGGAGAATTTTAGTTTTAGCGAATCAAAATTCATGAAGTAAATGAGTATTTTTTTATTTATCCCTAACCATTTTTCACGCAGAAATGAGAACATGAATTTTCTTGAATTACAGTTCCAACTACCAAGATTCAAAACAAATGTTTAAGACAAAATGTAAGTAGTTTTTTATGTAGAATCTGATTATGCAATTAAAAATTTGAAACTTTAAACTTGCCTCCCGTCCCAACCCCAGGGGGCTGGGGTGGCGGACTAATTTTAGCACCAGCAGATGTCCCCCTCGAAAAGAATCGACTTTGGATTCTACACATTTTTCATGTGAAGCTTATTTTTCGAGTTATTCTGGTTTGTCAGTTTAAAATTTACACCCAGTATAAGAAGAGATCGACGATTCAGGTGTTAGAGGGTCGGAATCGTTATTAGTGTGTTCGTATATGCATTTCGTGTCCATAACAAACAGACACCGTAAGTACACATATTGTGTACATAAGACATGATTGCGACAATGCAACGCGGAAAACAGTTGGAATGTTATGAAAAAGAAAAAAATATATATCGGTGCTTAGAAGGAAATGGGACTCTACTCATCAAATCGCTAAGACGTTGAACGGAAAATATGGGCAAACTAGAAAATTGTTTGAGGTAACGAAACGGCTACTTCTGCACAAAGCAAGGGACACAAACAGTTGTTCTTCTCAACTTGTTACTGTTTTACAGTTGTCAGTAACTGCCAGACGTGTACGAAAAATCTTGTCAAATGGAAACATTTTGCATTCAAGAAATGAGTGAAGAAATCGGCGCTAACATTCAAACATAAACTGACTAGACGGTAATTTTCTGAAAAACGTTTGTCATGGACTTGAGAATGGGATAAAATGATCTTCAGTGATGAGAAAAAATTTAATTAGTAGTCCAGATGGATATCAGTATGACTGGCATGATCTGAGACTAGAGCAGCAGGTACGAAAGAGAAGAAATTTTGGTTCAAATGGTTCAAATGACTTTCCAGTGATGGGACACGTGGTTGGTATTTTGGGTTCTCTTCTTAACATTGGGGACGACGGGGACGGTGAAACTGTTTTATGTTGTTAAACAGAAAAGAGTGGTTTTAATTATACCCCCCCCCCCCCTCACCCTTCAAATAGGGGCCGTATTTACACCAACTCGACTTACACAATGTAGTCAGCATGACATATAACTTAAATGCGTGTGTAACTAAAGTCGTGTTTCTAATGGTAGCTTAGTACTCTGTTGTTTCTCTTTCGGATACCACTGAGAAATTGTTTAAAACTAACCGTAAGGACATGAAAAGCAAACGAGTTGACATACCTGCCAAATATTTGTTTCCTGAAGAAACACCACTCCACACAATAACCGACTCTGCGCAGTTTCAAACAATGGTTCCAACTGCTCACTGCTACCTTCCATTAACAATAGACATCGTTGACAGTCCTGACCGCCAGAATGCAGCACTTCGAATATCTGCTGGTGAGGGTTATCCATATTTACAACTGTGCCTGTTTTTACACCTTTGCCTCTGTCTGTATAAATGAGTGGGAAACGCCATACTAAGACGATTTTCATCATTGTTCGATTTTATTTAAACAATGAATATGTTGTACCTGTCGATGAGCTTGTAGCCTCGAAATGAGTGACGCTGTTGAAAGTTATTTATATATTTACGGCATGTCTCATTGCAGTATTTGTAATGCTACATGTTTACGATTAATTTTTATATATGGTATGTAAGCAAAAATCCTAATTATAACTAATTACAAAATATGGATATTAAGTTTATAATTAATTATATTTACAATAGTACACTTCTGTACCATCCATAGTCTCCTAAGACGATGTTTCATAATAATAAAATCCAAATCGTACTGTCCTTTTAAGGTTTTCACGAAGACCAACTTCTTTTTAAATGCAAGTAACATATTTATTGACAAACTCGGAAAGTTTATCGTTTTACAAATTGTGTGAAATTCATTATTGTATAAATTAAAGAAGTTCTGATAAACATGTGGCGATTATTGGTACACAATTTAAAATACATTCTAAATATTCTGAGAAAGCTTTATTATCACCTGGAAAACCTCATGCTGCAAGCATAAAACTTGGAAGTGCTCCTGCGTCTCTGTACATTCACCCTTTAATGCGAAACAATTCTCCCATGGATGGATGAAGAGGCTGAAATCATGATTGGAGAAGTCTACGTCTGTCTGTTCAGAAAACGTTTCACCTCGAAAAAAATCTCGTCCTCATTGTAGAAGTCCCTGACATGCAATGGTTTCAACATCTACCATGCGCGATGAGAGATACAATCTGACAGCCCAGACAAGCAGACTGTGTGGCTGCGGCCTGTGAAGAGCGAGCTGGGGCGTTCTCGTGGAGAAGAAGTAAAACCCTTGATCAACATCTTGAGAGATTCGACTTACCAAGCTTCCGTATCCTTTTTGGAAGATTTCGGTAGTATTTCCCTGTGGCAGTTTGCTTCTTACGATCATAACAATTTACTACGACACCTTGCTGACATTCCCAAAAGAATACTCAGCATCAGCTTGTTTCATTATGATTGTGTGAATGTTTACGGTGCTTGTTTTGCTCCTTTGTGTCGGGGTCTTAGCGATACAAGCAGCACTTATCCATGGTGATTAGGCACTAAAAGCATAACATGGCTGCAACATTTCTCCTGCTGCCAGGGAAAGGCGGGATTTTTGAATGGTTGCCTGCATTCCTAGAACCCAGCGGCGGCGAAATTTGTCATCCTCAACACGGCAAGGTACTCATAAGTGATCCAAGGCTGCTTTTCACTTTTTCCACTATCAGCTCGATTGCGATAGACCGGTCTTCGAACACCAGGACCTCCGCTTTGTAGGGTGTCAACAGAGCTGTTTAGCACACCCCTCAGATGCTGTTAGCCTCTTCCACGGTAAATTATAATGACGGGAAGCTCCCTACAAGACCAAGAAAATTTAAAAGGAACAATGCCACACAACAGATAATGTTTTACGGAACCACCAGATGACCCCATTAAACATAAAAATATGGGTACCACAACTTACATGAATATCTTAATGAAGGACTCATCTACTAACAATAAAAGGAAACTAGCAATCACTATTACAGTTTGGTTTGTCACAAACAGGCATCAAAGAAATGAGTTATTCACTGAATCAAGCATGTAAACATTTAAGAAGTAGACAGAAAGTTGTTCAAATGGTTCAAATGACTCTAATCACTATGGAACTTAACATCTGAGGTCATCAGTCCCCTAGACGTAGAACTACTTAAACCTAACTAGCCTAAGGACATCTCACACATCCATGCCCGAGGCAGGATTCGAACCTGCGACCGTAGCAAATGCACGCTTCCGGATGGATGTGCCTAGAATAGCTCGGCGACAGCGGACGGCTACAGAAAGCTGTAATTAAGACTATATAGCCTCGGACAGGTGGGGGAGCATATGAAACGTAACGTCAATCTCTATTATGTATAAAACAAATGATTGTGAAAAGATTACTGATTTGAAGAAAGAACCCCACAAAGCAAGCACTAACATCCATACATTCATAAACGTGCGTGATTGGTACAACTAGCGTGCTGCGAATATTAAAACTATACAATTAAGCCGTAATGTAATTTACACAACTTCGCATCACCTCCAGCTCGGCATCTACATCGCTTGCGCATGTTTACGACTCTTAGACGGAATGAAAATGAAAATCAGCTTCAGTTGTACTCTGCTTTGAATCGCAGACATATCTCTCTGCGGTACTATGCAACGACTTGTGGGAAGTGAGTTCTAACATCAGTCCCAGTGACATAGCTGGTTCTGCCAGGCTAGGAATATCACCGGCCCACTGCAGCAAAATTTAATTTTATAAATAAGTTTAACAAATAGATACTATCATGGATTTTGTCATGGTTAATCAATAACGGTGTAGTGTGGGGAAGCAGGCAAAAAATCTCTCCCAATATATGATACGTTTCCACACCCGGCCAACTAAAAGTTTTCACATAGAAATATGTAGGAAAATATGCCTTCTATGGCTAGTCTCACCGTCTCAAATTCTGAGTGCTTCACCTGACTTTCAGACCTTTATTCTCCATAAAGGATTTCTTCTAACAGTTGGTACAATGCATTTGTATGGAATACAAGGTGCCCTCCTACATCTGCTGTGCGGAAATAGGAAACGGTGACTTCCTGTTATTTACATGATGAGGGGCTGCTTTCATTGCTGAAAAAAAGTTTATGACACTCCTTCTAATTTAAATTCCCTGTTGT
Organism: Schistocerca gregaria; assembly: GCF_023897955.1. Classification (NCBI taxonomy): domain Eukaryota; kingdom Metazoa; phylum Arthropoda; class Insecta; order Orthoptera; family Acrididae; genus Schistocerca; species Schistocerca gregaria. The sequence continues at coordinate 372,813,701 of NC_064924.1, forward strand.
AAGCCAGTAAGCTAAGGAAAGCTCCCAGGGTTGTAGAAAATAAAAGGTCCGCCTCATCATAATAAAAGGAAAGGAGAACCAGAAGTAATTTCCTCTGCAGTCATTGGAAGTAGTGGATAATGAAAGCAGTTTTGATCGGCTGCATGACAGTTTTGGCCTAAAATTCCATGTAACGGATTCCTTCATCGTACAGAGATGGTTTGCTATTGTGATCTTCTATATTCAGACTTATTTAACCGCTACGGAAGTGTCTGCACCACCTAACAGTATCATTTGGTGATTCATTCACGCCATACTTTTCCAGCAGTCAATCTTAGTTTCCTTCAGTGTTGTTCTCCTTCAAGTTATCTGTTTTGGTAAGTGCACGATTCTCCACTTTACAATGAGGTACACTATTTTCTTGTTACATTTTAGTTGTGTGCTATAATACTGTGATGAGGGATATGAATATGTACCAAGACTGACCACATATACCTTTAAACAAATATAAAATAAATTACGTACCTTTATTTCTTCCATTTAAAATCCCAGAGATCATTACTCTGAAGACCCAACAAGATTAAACTCTGCCACCCGATGTGTTGAGGTAATTAAAACAATAAACTCACATCCGTAAGAAATTAGATTTCAAGCGCCGTCGTCCGGTAATCCAATTTTTCTTTCCCTTAAGTCTCTCAAGAATGATGCGGAAATGACTTCTTCGAAGAGGACACTGTTGATTTAGTTTTCCCTTTTTGTCCAGTCAGAGTTGTCTTCCGTCTGTAATGATCTTGTCATCAATAAGATTTTCAGCAAAAAACTCTCGTTACTCATTTCCTTTAAACTTTACTCATCTACAGGGTGTTTCAAAAATGACCGGGATATTTGAAACGGCAATAAAAACTAAACGAGCAGCGATAGAAATACACCGTTTGTTGCAATATGCTTGGGACAACAGTACATTTTCAGGCGGACAAACATTCGAAATTACAGTAGTTACAATTTTCAACAACAGATGGCGCAGCAAGTGATGTAAAAGATATAGAAGACAACGCAGTCTGTGGGTGCGCCATTCTGTACGTCATCTTTCTGCTGTAAGCGTGTGCTGTTCACAACGTGCAAGTGTGCTGTGGACAACATGGTTTATTCCTTAGAACAGAGGATTTTTCTGGTGTTGGAATGCCACCGCCTAGAACACAGTGTTGTTGCAACAAGACGAAGTTTTCAACGGAGGTTTAATGTAATCATAGGACCGAAAAGCGATACAATAAAGGATCTGTTTGAAAAATTTCAACGGACTGGGAGCGTGACGGATGAACGTGCTGGAAAGGTAGGGGGACCGCGTATAGCAACCACAGAGGGCAACGCGCAGCTAGTGCAGCAGGTGATCCAACAGCGGCCTCCGGTTTCCGTTCGCCGTATTGCAGCTGCGGTCCACATATCGTCTCAAGCGCCAGAGTTTACACCTCTATCCATACAAAATTCAAACGCGGCAACCCTTCAGCGCCGCTTCCATTGCTGTATGAGAGACATTCGCTAACGATATAGTGCACAGGATTGATGACGGCGATATGCATGTGGGCAGCATTTGGTTTACTGACGAAGGTCACTTTTACCTGGACGGCTTCGTCAATAAACAGAACTGGCGCATATGGAGAACCGAAAAGCCCCATGTTGCAGTCCCATCGTCCCTGCATCCTCAAAAAGTACTGGTCTGGGCCGCCATTTCTTCCAAAGGAATCATTGGCCCATTTTTCAGATCCGAAACGATTACTGCATCACGCTATCTGGACATTCTTCGTGAATTTGTGGCGGTACAAACTGCCTTAGACGACACTGCGAACACCTCGTGGTTTATGCAAGCTGGTGCCCGGCCACATCGCACGGCCGACGTCTTTAATTTCCTGAATGAATATTACGATGATCGTGTGATTGCCTTGGCCTATCCGAAACATACAGGAGGCGGCGTGGATTGGCCTCCCTATTCGCCAGACATGAACCCCTGTGACTTCTCTCTGTGGGGTCACTTGAAAGACCAGGTGTACCGCCAGAATCCAGAAGCAATTGAACAGCTGAAGCAGTACATCTCATGTGCATGTGAAGCCATTCCACCAGACACGTTGTCAAAGGTTTCGGGTAATTTCATTCAGAGACTACGCCATATTATTGCTACGCATGGTGGATATGTGGAAAATATCGTACTATAGAGTTTCCCAGACCGCAGCGCCATCTGTTGTTGAAAATTGTAACTACTGTAATTTCTAAAGTTTGTGCGCCTGAAAATGTACTGTTGTCCCAAGCATATTGCAACAAACGGTGTATTTCTATCGCTGCTCGTTTAGTTTTTATTGCCGTTTCAAATATACCGGTCATTTTTGAAACACCCTGTATATATTAATCATTATATCAGATGTTGTGCAACTTCACCAGAAAATGTAAGAAAAGAATGTCGTCTCAAGCATTACAGATGCAGTGCAAAGTGGTGGGGTAAGAAACCTGAGACCATTTTATTGAATCGATTTTCGATTCAAATTACTATTCATAGTTAATTCATGCCCTTTTCATCTGTTGTTCTACAGGCCATTTTAGGTATTAGAATTAAATTTCAGGAAGAGGGACTCCATCCTAATATTTTAATCATGCTCTACCAATTCTATAAAATCATTATAATATAGTCCAATGAGGACATGCTCCTCCTGTTTATTTAAAAGCGTAACAGCTTACAGAGGGCATTCCTGACCAAAATATGTATACTGGAATTGAACACTGACTTTAATTTGAGAAACAAATTTCTGAGAATATCCGTTTGAGCACAGTATTATATGAAAGTCAATGATAGATTGCAGGAAAACTTAAATAGAAGAGAACTGAAGCGTTTGATATGTTTTGCTACAGAAAGATGATGAAAATTAGTTGAACTGATGCCGTAAGAAAAGACGAGGTTCTCTACAGAACCAGCGAGAAGAGGAATATGTGGAAAATATTCATAAGGAAAGTGAATGGGTGACGGCACATATCTTAAGACACCAGAGTGACATAGGAGATAGAAGCTGTAAGGAATTTTAGAGACTGGAATATGTACAACAAATAACTGAGGACATCAGATGTCAGTGCTACTCTACAAAGACGTTGTGACAAGAAACTAATTCGTAGCAAGTCACAACAAACCAGTCATTACATTGATGAACGAAATGTGGTTATCATCGAGTGAGGAGGCGCAATGGTTAAAATGCTGGGCTAACGCTCAGAAGGACAATAGTTAAAATACCAGCCAGCCATTCAGATCTGGAGTGGATTTGGGTGGTCTGAAGGTACCAGGAGAACGAAAACTATAATTAAAATATTGACAATCCCTTATTTAATTTTTTAATTTTAGGAACCTCACTAGTAATAAGAAATAACGTTAGTGTCATTTTAAATTGTGGACCACGGGAGCCTAACGTCCATATTTTGAAAGAAATAACCCGCAATAGCTACAGCACATTTCTAAAAGTCACGACCGGTTTCGATCCACTAAAAGACGTATCCTCAAGTGCTAACATTTATTTTTAACAGGTCATCGCCGAAAGTTAGATGCCTTAGAACCACACCCCATCATTCACGTCACTTAGTAAAAAATTATCCGCTGAAGAAGGTAGTCCTTATATAAAACGAAGGGGATAGCAGAATCTCGCCAGGAGCAAGAAGGTGGTTGAGCGACAGTAGGCAAAGCAGAACTGACCGCTATGCATTGTGGAAGATAGTTACAAGTAGCGTCAGAGGTGAAGGGCACAAAACCGAAAAACCAAAGCCATCGGTTTTGTTCTCATTTACATAAGCAGAACCAACTTGACCAACGTGCCTACAACACTAGAAATCAGTCAGAATAAAAGGAAAGACGTTAATTTGAATTATTACACAATGATGCACTTAACAGTTATAAAAGACAGTTTGGAAGTCAGTTTTAGCATACGCCTTTGCTCATAGGCAAAACTGTTCAAAAGGTTATGTACCGTTTGACAGTACAACTTCATGAGTGCTGCCGAGTGGCTTCTCCGACGTGATTAAATTAACTCGAAAAACTGTGCAAGTCATCAACGGCCGACAGAATAAACTGTTACTGGCGTCAAATCGCTGCACACAGAACTGGGTACACCGGCACTGACTAGAAATTGCTTTGCTCCACTAGACACCATTCATATCAAATAAATCATCAAATGGTGCTAGATACATGGATCTATACTCTGGGTAAAATAGATTATCCCTTTGGAGCACTTAGTCCGCAGAATCCGACCATCACACCTGACAGGCATGCGGCGATTCAAATCAAACTCGTCACTGCACTACTTGCAGACATGTGATTAAACTGCCCCAGCGCTAACCACCTGCTGACACTCAGAATATCAGTCGTCAATCACTGCCACGCCGACAAGTCGTGGGCTGCAACGCATGGTGGGTCGCCATAACGAGCATAAATGCTCACAATCGATCTATAACAATCGAAACCATACTGTCTCATTTTCCGTTAACTGCGTAAGGGTGAATACTTTAGGGCCACTGCTGATTGCTTGCTTCATTTCTCACAGTTGAAATGTGTGCCCTTTCTCTAATGACCTAGTCATCGACAGAATGCTAAGACTCAATATTCCTTCCATTGTAACATATTAAGCTCGAATCTATTATTCAGTGAAAATCGAGCGAATCGTTGGAAACCTACGTTGTGTCCTTCGGTAACGTACACCCATCCTCAGACTTGGTTGTTGTTGTAGTTGTTGTTGTAGTCTTCAGTCCAGAGACTGGTTTGATGCAGCTCTCCATGCTATTCTATCCTGTGCAAGCTTCTTCATCTCCCAGTACCTACTGCAACCTACATCCTTCTGAATCTGTTTAGTGTATTCATCTCTTGATCTCCCTCTACAATTTTTACCCTCCACGCTCCCCTCCAATGCTAAATTGGTGAACCATTGATGCCTCAGAATATGCCCCACCAACCGATCCCTTCTTATAGTCAAGTTGTACCACAAATTTCTCTTCTCTCCAATTCCATTCAGTACCTGCTCATTAGTTATGTGATCTACCCATCTAATCTTCAGCATTCTTCTGTAGCACCACATTTCGAAAGCTTCTATTCTCTTCTTGTCCAAACTATTTATCATCCATGTTTCACTTTCATACATGGCTACACTCCATACAAATACTTTCAGAAGCGACTTCCTGATCTATCTCGATGTTAACAAATTTCTCTTCTTCAGAAACGCTTTCATTGCCATTGCCAGTCTACATTTTATATCCTCTCTACTTCGACCATCATTAGTTATTTTGCTCCCCAAATAGCAAAACTCATTTACTACTTTAAGCGCCTCATTTCCTAATCTAATTCCCGCAGCATAACCCGATTTAATTCGACTACATTCGATTATCCTCGTTTTACTTTTTTTGATGTTCATCTTATATCCACCTTTCAAGACACTGTCCATTCGGGACAGCAGCTCTTCCAGGTCCTTTGCTGTCGCTGACAGAATTACAACGTCATTGGCCAACCTCAAAGTTTTTATTTCTTCTCCATGGATTTTAATTCCTACCCCGAATTTTTATTTTTTATTTTTTTGTGACTTTTACTGCTTGCTCAGCATACAGATTGAATAACATCGGGGATAGGCTACAATCCTGTCTCACTCGCTTCCCAACCACTGCTTCCCTTTCATGCTTCTCGACTCTTATAACTGCCATCTGGTTTCTGTACAAATTGTAAATAGCATTTCGCTCCCTTTATTGAGACTTGGTATCAGTGGTTTTATAGTGTCAATAATGAATACATGATAAGTATAATGTGTGTCGGCATTTTTATGGCTCAACATGGAATTAATGTAACCGTCGTGTGCCATTGTTTTTGCTGGAACTCTGCTAAAAATTCAGCTCTTAAAATCTCAAATGTTTTTATATTCGAATGGTTTTGGCACTTTCCTTTGCGAAGTGTGAATGCTGCGTTTAGCCATTTTGTCTACGGCTTAGGTGACTGTAATGATTCCATGAAGAGTCTAGAGCACTGTATTTTGGTTGATTGAAGCGATTAGTGAAGGGAGAGCTTAAACGTGTGTGCCGCAACATTGCGTATCCTTTACGAAGATTGACCAAGTAACAGTCGATCACGTCCTGCTACCTACCAAGCTTAGCGTACAATTTTCTCCCGTATTTAACAATATAAAATAAATGTGCTTGTGGTTAGGGGTCTGGTCGTGTAGACAGGTCGCCTGCAGCAAGTATTTTTAGTTGACACTAATTCGGCGGCTTGCTTGTCGATGCTCATGAAATGATGATGAAGACAAGACTCAGTCTCCGAGTAGAGAAAAATTTTGATCTGACCTTGAGTGGAACCCGAGCCCCTAGCATGGCAGTCTGCTGTGCTGGCCACTCAGCAACCCAGGCGGACTGTTTGACGATAACTGAGACAATAAAACAACCTCGGTTAAGCTGGGGTGAAACATAAACCGTATTTCAGGAGCAAGAAACAACAGAACAGCAATACGGTACAAACTAAGGGGCAAATAATCTTTAGGCAGATCAACGACGAGATGGCCTGACATATTTCGAAGCAGACGGAAAAGGCTATCCCAACCACTTACGTAGATGATGGTGATCACCATATATGCGAGCACTGTAATCTCATAATTTCGGTAAAGATAATTAAAGTATCGGTATTTATAGGGAAAGTTCCAGTACGGTCCAAAGTAGTTCTAGATGAACAATCACGAGAACAGGTGTCACATTTTAGCTGTTAGGCTGTGATATTACCTATGAATATGAAAATGATACGAATAATACATTAAATAAGTTTCAAATGAGTTTTGGCATACCACAAAGAAAACAGGATAACAATGAATAATAGAAAGATAAAATTTCATGAAGTAATGGCTGACCCTATTCTAATATAGGGAAACGAATCCTGAACACTAAGTAAAATGAAAGAAGAACTCAGTCACTGAAACGAAATTATCAATGAAAGTTAAAAGGTGTACACTTAGAGAAGAAACACAAACCAATGTTGTAAGAGAGGAATTTAAGATATATAATGTAAAAATGAGAAAATAAGCAAGGATTTCTGAAATGGAACCAACGTATCAGAAACATGAAGAAAGACAGGTTATTAGAAAAAAGTAAATTATAAATGAATAGAAAATGGAGATGTCGTACGACCGAGGAACACATGGCCTTAGTGAAGACTGACGCATGGTAATGCTGTCCATAAAGTAGAGAAGAATAATAACTATCTACCGAACATTTGTGACTTCCAGTATGGTGGTGAATATTACTAAAGTGAAAGGAAACGACAAAACGAGCACTTTTATATAGCCTGCTACTCTACATCACTGCAACGATGACATCTAACGTTGCCGTGTGTTGCGCAGGGAGCTAGAAAGAGACTCAGATAGCTCTCAATCGCTAAATGATCCTCCAGTTGCGGCAGCTGGGCTCACCTCACGCATTTACGAAAGGCTTCGTCTTAACGTTGGTTGTTCTTCGATTTTTCCAAACTGTTCAGATACTCTCCCATGCAATTATGGGGCTAGTTTCCCAGAAAAAGCTTCTGAGAAGCTTATTGGACACAAATTTATGGTCCTAATATTAGCTGATAATAACCTCGTTTTCATTTCCATTTGATCAATATGACTTCCCACATGGTTATATCACTAATAAAATTGATGGTGATGGAAATACTACTTTTCTTGTCGTCAATTGCGCTTTATGTTCCAGTAATGTGATTTAGTGTGAGTGGCGTGGTGGCACAGTGGTTAGCACACTGGACACACATTCGGGAGGACGACGGTTCGATCACGTGTGCGGCCATCCTGATTTAGGTTTTCCGTGATTTCTCTAAGTCGCTTCAGACAAATGCCGGAATGGTTCCTTTGAAATGGCACGGTCGACTTCCCTCCCTATCCTTTCCTAATTCGATGAGACTGATGACCTCGCAGTTTGGTCTCTTCCCCCCCCCCCCCCCCAAAAAAAAAAAACCCCAACCCCCGATTTAGTGTGACGCGGTACGGCTCTTTTCGAGACAGCGGTATCGCCATAAGAGTTATAGTGTTACTCGTCATGTATGATTGGTGTTTTATCTAATTGTGGTCCTGTCACTCACGCTCCGGATGTAACACGTATAATGACACTTTTAGACAGACTAGATCGGATTTCAGAAATCTAGAAATTAGGATAACCACCACACAGGCAGCCCATTCTCTAAATGTGTAAATTAATTTTGTTATGAGGGTCTACCCCAAGTAAAAGACAATTTTCTTTTTCTTTTTTATTTCCCAGAGATGTTTCGCCGAATTTTCAGGATCATCGGTGGGCTTCATGTTACCTTTCTATAGGCAAAATACTCTTTACTACTTGTACACATTAAATTTAAGTTTTTAAGACAGTATTTACATATTTGAAAAACAGACAAAGTTTTATACATGTACCTTGATACCACGTAATCTAGATTTTACTGTTACTGTTCACGTGCCGCAGGTTTACATTGTTTTCTGTGACTTATGTGAATTTTTTATGCTCCTCACAATATATCTATTTACCTCTAACTTCTTCCTCATTTTTCCCAAAGTTTTAATGATAGTTGGACTGATTCCTGGTAATATTACTCTTCACATAATAGCAGTGAATTACGATAGTGAAGAAAATTCACTGCAGCCAAATACTGATGAAGCAAATATTCGAAAACGGTAATGGAAAATGATAATTAAAGGTGTTAAAGAAAAATGTCATTAAGTTAGTGGCTTGCAGCTGTTTGTTTATAATACACTATAAGACAAAGAAACCGGCGCGCAGTGAAGGAAATATCCGAATGGGAGGGAAATCGGGAGATGTGTTATACATGTGCAGACAAACGACTGATTACCATTTCAGAAAAATTGAATGACTTAATCAACAGAAACAGCTTCACAATTTGAGCATATCAATAGATCACTGGTCCATCTCTGGCCCTTATGGATGCAGTTATTCGGCTTATCATTGATTTATAGAGTTGTTGTATGTCCTCCTGAGGGATATCTTGCCAAATTCTGTCCATTGATGCGTTAGATCCTCAAAATTCGGAGCTAGTTGGGGGGCCCTACCCAAAATGCTCCAAACATTCTATATTGGGGAGAGATGTGAGGCCTTCCTGGCCAAGGTAGGGCTTGGAAAGCGCGAAGACAGGTAATATAATCTCTCTCCATGTGCGGGCAGACATTATTTAGGTGAAATGTAAGCTCACGATGGGTTGCCATAAAGGGCAACGGAACGGGGATTAGAATATCGTCGACGTACTGCTGTGCTGTAAGAGTGCCGTGGATGGAAACGCCAATGGGATCCAACTATGAAATGAAATGGCACCCCAAACCAACACTCTTGGTTGTCGTCCGCATGCCGGGCGACGGTCAGGCTGGTCACCCACCGCTGTCCGGGGCATCTCCAGACACGTCTTCGGCCTGGAATCTCATTGACTGGAGCAGAATTGTCTGAAGTACTGAGTCCCGCTTTGATCTGAGCCGCGACGACCAGCACAGACGTGTCGGGACACGCCCCGGACAGTGGTGGGAAACCGACATGACTGTCGATTGCTTAGGCTCTACAACCAGGAGTGACGGTTTGAGATGTCATTTATTTTCATAGCAGGACTCTTTTGGTTCTCATCTACGGCATCCTTACCCCACAGCGGTACGTCGACGATATTCTACACTCCGTTTTGTTGTCCTTTATGGCAAGCCATAGTGTGCTAATATTTCAGCAAAATAACATCCGGCCACACGTGGTGAGAGTTTCTTCTGTTTGTCTTCTTGCTTGGCGAACCTTATCTTGGTCAGCAAGGATTTCTCCCCAATTGGAAACGTTTAGACCATCATGAGCACAGCCCCCCAGGCAGCTCAGGATTTTAACAATCTAACGCGCCAATTGGACTGAATATGACACGATATCTCCCTGGAGGACATCCATCAACTTTATGCATCAATGCCAATCAGAATAATTGCTTGCATAAGGGTCAGAGGTGAGCGAACGCATTACTGATGGTTCAGATGGCTCTCAGCACTATGGGACTTGACTTCTGAAGTCATCAGTCCCCTAGAACGTAGAACTACTTAAACTTAACTAACCAAAGGACATCACACACATCCATGCCGGAGGCAGGATTTGAAGCTGAGACTGTATCGGTCGCGCGGTTCCAGACTGTAGCGCCTAGAACCTCTCGGCCACTCATGCCGGCCGCATTACTGACTTGTTCAGTGTCTGAAGGTGTTTCTCTCTTGAACAGATCATCCAGTTTTTCTGAAACTATATTTTTTTTTGTAGTTTCGTGCTGTGGCCGTCCTATGTTGCCTTCGAGTGTACAACGAAGGGGCCCTCATAATTTCATCTAATGGCAAAATAAGTTTAAACGCATTATTATTTTATTACGCTGTTGCCGAAAAGTCATTGGGAATAGTAGTGGCCATAAAATACCTAAGAGTAATCGCCCGGAGCGACCAGAAGCGCAGTTATTACATAAAACTAAGTGTAGAAAAAGCAGTTGCCGGGGTGAGACTGAAGAATCTTAAGAAAATATAGTTCGACCCAGGAAGCAAACGCCTTACTAAACGCTTGTTCGGCCGGTAGTTGTGCAACGCCCATCAGTGAAAGAACCTGACCTTATTGGATTGATAGAATAGACAGAAAAGATCGATCTATTTTGTCAAGCAAGAGCGGTATTTTGACGGAGATGCTCAACGAACACCAGTACCGTGCGCTACAAGAGAAGCATTGTTTATCATGGAGCCGTTTACATCCAAAATTCCAAAAGTGGACATTTCGAAGAAGTCAGGCGACCACGACCATGAGGAAACAGTTACTCATACCGTGATTTAGTGAGAATAGTATTTTGCTTGCACCATTCCAAGATAGAACAGTGGAAGGGGGAAACGATATCGGAAGCATGGGGGAAATGATATCGGAAGCATCCTCCGCCATGTCCCATAATATGGCATGCGGACAATAGATCTAGATGTATAGCATGTGTTGTCACCTCTCCTCTTGCAATAATAGCGGAGCGTAGGTGCTATCAATTCCCGTCTATCTGTTTCTCGTTCCTAATCACTTCCCTGGTGCCACTTAAGCGCGGAGCACGCTTTGATTATTCGTTAATACTAAGAATTCTTTCTTCTCTGTAAAATCATTCTAATCTTGCGCTGTAAATCCGCTTCGTTGGACACCTCCCCATCGAACGAGTCCATATGCTAATTTCATTGCGAAAAGCTCGGAACGCTGATATGTAAGTAGAAGGTGCAAATCACGATTTACAGTGGAATGTTGTGAAACCTTTTTCACAAACAGAAACGAGTGCTGACGCAAGATGAAGGAATCCAGCAGGCGTCAAAACAGGTCCGATCCTTAAGAACTGCCTGACGCCCGGAGGATTAGGACGGAATTCTGGACGTCCCGAAGTCAAGATAAGCTTCTCGTTACAGCGATGTTACACCGTCTATCGACACATTTGGTTTTTGTGAATATCGAATAGTCGCTGACTTCTGAAAGTTGTTCCAGTTCTAATGCCGTGTGTTGACACTGAGTGCTGATGCAGGTATTACTTTACTTAAATACGGGTGGTTCACTCTGTCGAACAGCGTCTACTCCTTAACTTATCGAGAATGCTGTGCTATTAAACGTAGTAATAGTTATGATTAGCTGGACTGTATTGCAGTGTGAGTGTTGACACTAATGCGCAAGTGGAAGTGTCCGATCATTTCAACTTATTGCCCTTTGGTCTGTGTTTTGATTAAGCTACATTGCGTCACGCCAGTGTTGTTTCAGTTGCAAATGGTTCAATTGGCTCTGAGCACTATGAGACTCAACTTTTGAGGTCACCAGTGCCCTAGAACTTAGAACTACTTAAACCTAACTAACCTAAGGACATCACACACATCCATGCCCGAGGCAGGATTAGAACCTGCGACCGTGGTGGTCGCGCGGTTCCAGACTGTGGTGCCTAGAACCGCTCGGCCACCTTCGGTCGGCGTTTCAGTTGCATTTACTTGGCCACCGAAATGCATAACTAACACAAAATTAATGTTGTAGTTACATATTGTTGGCAGAAACTAATATAAGTTCTATTAAATATCAATAGTTGGGGTCCCATGTGACGATGTTACGAAATATTTATTTATTTATTTATGCATTTATTTTACCTGGCAAGATTAGGGCCTTCAGGCCCTCTCTTACACCTAACCAGGCATACTCAGGTTGAACGAGTTACAGTTTCTACTTAACATTAAGGACATATATGAGCATGCACCGCAATTTTCGTAAAAAAGAAATTCGCTAGCAATCACCTTTCGCGGTGGATTGACCATGCACAGCCGAGCGAAAATACTCTCACGGAAAAAAATCGCAACACCAAGAAGCAGTTGTCCGACATAAACGAAAATTGGTAGGCGTTTTTCTACATGTGAAAGATGATGTCTATTCAAATTTGGCACCACTCCCGTAAGAGTAGCGCCAGTAGCTCCGCTATAAGGATGTAAATGAGGTTTGCTTTTCAATACACGCTGTAACGGGTGTGAGCTTTAGTTACCTTTGAGACTGGTCTTGGTGAATTGATGTTCGTCAAGATTGCTTTTAAGCTGACAAAGACGCTATTGCCAATACCACACTGAGTTTGAACGTAGTCGTGTAATAGGGCTACGAAGAGGTGAGTGTTCCCTCAGCAATACTGCACAAATATTTAGTAGGAATGAGGCCACAGTACGTGATTGCTAGTAGCGGTGATCACGAGGATGTTTGGTCGCAAGAGGGCAGGTCTTCAGACGGCCCCTGTCACTACCAAGAGGGAAGACATCGTGTTCGGGGAATGGCTCTGTCACATCGTACAGCACCTGCAGCAGCACTTTGAGCAGCAGTTGGCACCACGGTTACAAATCTCTTACTTCAAGAACAGCTCCGTGGCAGCCGCCCTGTAGCGTGTATTCCACTGTCCCCGACCACCGCTATTTGCGACTTCAGTGGTGTCATTGAGAGCTCACCAGAGGACAGGGTGGAGGTCTGATGTGTTTTCTGATGAAAGCCTGTTCTGCCTTGGTGCCAGTGATGGCTTCGTGTTGGTTAGAAGGAAGCCTGTAAACGGCCAGCAATCAATCTGTCTACGCTGGAGCTACTCCTGGAGTTATTGTCAGAGGTGTGATTTCATTTAGAAGCAGGAAGACTCTCGTGGTTATCCTGCGCACACTGACTGCAAATTTGTACGTAAATCTGGTGATTTGACCAATTGTGCTGCCATTGATGAAGAGCATTCCAGGGGCTGCTTTCCAACAGGATAATGCTTACTCATATATAGCTGTTGTTGCCCAACATGCTATACAGAGTGTTGACGTGCTGTTTTTGTCTGCCAGATCACAAATAAATCTGCAATCGAGCACATTTGGAACATCATCAGACGACAAATCCAGCGACATCTACAAACATTAACCGTCCGTATACTGACCCGACAAAGGTCAACAGGCATCGGACTCACAAACGGACATGCGGTACGTGTACAACGCATTCAGTTCACATCTGCATGTTAGCATTCTACATTCTGACGTTTAAACCAGTCATTAAAGTACAAGCATTTCACATTTGCAATGGCTTATTTCACACTTACTTTAACCTGTGATATTGTAATGTTAATTACTTAAATATGTTACCTAGACAAATGCATTCCCCAAATTGCATTATTCAACTTTAATTGTTTTTTTTCCGTTAGTGTAAAATCACCATTGCCCGTCTTGGGATTAAATGCCGCGTGCAGCCTGGACACGGCTGAGGAGCAGGGAGGAATAGGGAATCACTATTAAACATCCCATCCCCCATTCTTTAAAGAATAGTTCTCCCGTGCATAATATATCATATCTCTCGAACTATGTGTCGCGCAATAATACAGGGCGCCCGAAAAGTCCCTAACCGTTAATGGGACAACACTAATTTTCGTTTCTTTACTCCAGATAATCAGGAAGATGTTGACTGCAGAACAACGAATGAGCCTCGTAAGTTGGAGACTCGATGAACTCCCCTTTGCTGAGGTTCAAGAACGATTTTCTCCACGTTACCGTACAGAAGCCCAACGCGAAGAACCGTTAGAGGCTTGGTCAACAAGTTGCAGAGAACTGGAAATGTTTGCCACGTTTAGACCATCATGAGCATAGCCCTCCAGGCAGCTCAGGATTTTGACAATCTAACGCGCCAATTGGACTGAATATGACACGATATCTCCCTGGAGGATATCCGTCAACTTTATGCATCATTGCCAATCAGAATAATTGCTTGCATAAGAGTCAGAGGTGGACGAACGCATTACTGATGGTTCAGATGGCTCTCAGCACTATGGGACTTGACTTCGGAGGTCATAAGTCCCCTAGAACTTAGAACTACTTAAACTTAACTGAACTAAGGACATCACACACACCCATGCCCGAGGCAGGATTCGAACCTGCGACCGTAGCAGTCGCGGCGGTTCCAGACTGAAGCCCCTAGAAGCTCTCTGCCACACTGGCCGGCTGCTCTCACGTCCTTGAGCTTATTCGCCCGGTGTTGCATCAAGAGGCAGGTGTAGATGGTGAAGATTAGGGATTTTCAGCATCTGCGTGGGCGCCTTTCGGCAGAAGTGCATACAATTACCGCACCAATGTTGCGCCGAGGAGAGATGGCAGCTCGGATATAGAGGGCTTTCGTGTCGAACGAGAGTGATTTCATTGAAATACGGTACCTTCTTCCATTTTCTAATCATATCATTTCATACACTGAACATTTCATTTGAATTAATGTCCTGCTTCCCTGAAATGTTTAACTCCTCGAGCACCCTGTATCAGTTTGTAGGTACATTTAGTGCTACATGTCAAAGCTGTCATCAAAATGTGTTGCGAATAGAGTTGGAAGTAAAAAGCAATAAATTAAATCGTAATGGCTGATGAGTTGCGAAAATTTAGTGAGCAATAAACGTTATTTCCTGTCATTATGAAGTTGCAGGTGTCAGCAATAAAAGATTTCAAAAGCGTTTCAAAGTACTTATAAAGTTTGTTAAAATTCGCTGAGTGTTCTCCTCCTCAAATACTGGACGAATATAGTCTGCGTACTTTTCATGCAGTGGGTTTTGCTGCTTCAGGACATATTCACAGTTTCTTATTTAATACTCATTTTGTTAAACATTTAAATCAAGATTATACTTCTTCTTGAGGAGAATGAAGTTCTCAGATTAAAAAAAGGTTTAAGGGATGTAGTCTTTCGCCCATCTTTTCAATCTATACATCGAAGAAGCAATGCCAGAAATAAAAAGATATGTTAAAAGTGGAATTAAAATTCAAGGTGAAAGGATATCAATGAAACGATTCGCTGATGGCTTTGCTGCGTGAGCGTGAGTGAAAGTGAAGAAGAATTACAGGATCTGCTTTTTATAACTTTCTTTGAACGGTTTGAACTTCCTTAGTGGACATAGGTGCGAGGAATGGATGCGATTCATGGATAGAGAATTCTGATATTAAAGAAATACACTCCTGGAAATGGAAAAAAGAACACATTGACACCGGTGTGTCAGACCCACCATACATTCTCCGGACACTGCGAGAGGGCTGTACAAGCAATGATCACACGCACGGCACAGCGGACACACCAGGAACCGCGGTGTTGGCCGTCGAATGGCGCTAGCTGCGCAGCATTTGTGCATCGCCGCCGTCAGTGTCAGCCAGTTTGCCGTGGCATACGGAGCTCCATCGCAGTCTTTAACACTGGTAGCATGCCGCGACAGCGTGGACGTGAACCGTATGTGCAGTTGACGGACTTTGAGCGAGGGCGTATAGTGGGCATGCGGGAGGCCGGGTGGACGTACCGCCGAATTGCTCAACACGTGGGGCGAGAGGTCTCCACAGTACATCGATGTTGTCGCCAGTGGTCGGCGGAAGGTGCACGTGCCCGTCGACCTGGGACCGGACCGCAGCGACGCACGGATGCACGCCAAGACCGTAGGATCCTACGCAGTGCCGTAGGGGACCGCACCGCCACTTCCCAGAAAATTAGGGACACTGTTTCTCCTGGGGTATCGGCGAGGACCATTCGCAACCGTCTCCATGAAGCTGGGCTACGGTCCCTCACACCGTTAGGCCGTCTTCCGCTCACGCCCCAACATCGTGCAGCCCGCCTCCAGTGGTGTCGCGACAGGCGTGAATGGAAGGACGAATGGAGACGTGTCGTCTTCAGCGATGAGAGTCGTTTCTGCCTTGGTGCCAATGATGGTCGTATGCGTGTTTGGCGCCATGCAGGTGAGCGCCACAATCAGGACTGCATACGACCGAGGCACACAGGGCAAACACCCGGCATCATGGTGTGGGGAGCGATCTCCTACACTGGCCGTACACCTCTGGTGATCGTCGAGGGGACACTGAATAGTGCACGGTACATCCACACCGTCATCTAACCTACGCCGTATCACGAGATCAACAACTTGCTGCGTGGCGGATTGGTATACTGATGCCTGTGATTGTTAGGATGAACTTTCGTTGATTGCAAGAATCTGTGCCAACTACCTAAAGTAGACCTAAATATCCGAACGCTGATTTTAAAATAATCGAAGTGCAAGTAAACTAACAAAGGGACTCAACAGTATGACAATAGATTGTAATGCGACCCAAATACACCACTGTGGTTGAAGATTTGTTTACAATTTACGACTATTGTGTCACAGGGTATGAGCATATTTGTGGTCCTAATTGTGCGAGCTTCCCTAACCAGCAGCTTATTACATGAAAAATGACACGATTAAATTGTGGCTTGTTGTTGCAGCATTGAGAAGATAGGCGCCGAGTGGAAATAGATTGCCGGCCTGGGTGGCCGAGCGGTTTAGGCGCTATTGTCTGGAACTGCGCGACCGCTACGATCGCCGGTTCGAATCCTGCATCGGGCATGGATGTTTGTGATGTCCTTAGGTTAGTTATGTTTAAGTAGTTCTAAGTTCTAGGCGACTGATGACCTCAGAAGTTAAGTCCCATAGTGCTCAGAGCCATTTCAACCGTTTTTTTTTTAAAAAAAACACAAATTCGTGCGATCCCGGTTCACTTTCACCAAGTATTCCGATTCATGTGTCTGTTATCTGGGTGTGAGTGATATCTGTATTTACAAAAAATGATAAAAGATTTAACCCAATGATTTAATCCTTTGGGCCGCTTAGAAACTGATTCTCCCTCCAAAATGTGTAAAAGAACGTCGTAAAGAAGACACGAGATAATTTAAAGAACGCGCGGAATCAAGAAATGTGTATCAAGTGTGTCCCAGGAAGAATGGTCAGTATTCAAGGATATGGCGGAAACGATCATCTGAAGCAAAATACTTCATATTGGCATATGCCCTTTTCCTACTGGTTTCCAGGCTAGAACACATTTAGTGTACATTCTTATTTATTTTCTGTATTATCCATCTAATCTGCACCAACCTACACATACACGCACCGCAAGCCAGCGTACCGTGCGTGACAGAGGGTATGCTGAACCACAAGTCATTTCCTTTTATGTTAGAATCACAAATAGAGCGAAGGAAAAGCGACTGTCTATATACTTCTATAGCTGTCCTAATTTCTCTTATTTTATCTTCGTCGTCCTTACACGAAATAGACATTGGCGGCAGTAGAATCGTTCTGCAATCAGCTTCAAATGCTGCCTATTTCAGTTTTCTCAGTGGTTTTCGTCGAAAAGACGAATTCCTACGAAGCATATCCGTAATATTTGCGTATTGTTCGAACTACCGGTTAGAAATCTGGCAGCTCTCCTTTGAATTGCTTCGACTGTGCGGATCACAAAGACTCGAGCGGTACTCAAGAATTGGTCGTACTTGTGTCCTATCCACGGTCTCCTCTACAAATGAACCTCACTTTCCTCAAATTCTCTCACTAGACCGAAGTCGGCCATTCGCCTACCCTACCGAAATCTTTATATGCTGGTTCCATCTCATATCGCGCTGCAACGTTACGCCTAGATATATAATGGACCTCACTGCATCAAGCATCCCACTACTGATGCTGAATTCGAACATTATGCCATCCTTTTCCTACTCATCTGCATTAACGTACATTTTACACGAAACCACAAATTTTGTCCACGTCGTTTTGTATCCTCCTACAGCCACTCAACGATTACTCCTTCCCGTAGACGATAGCATCATCGGCAATCAGCCACAGACTGATGCTCACGCTGTCAGACAGATCATTAATGTTTATTCGTTTAGTGTTCAACACATTGTCAGGTTTACATATATACACCTGTACAACAGTTAGTAAAGAACACTACTCGCAATGTAATTACCTGGCATTGGCAGGAGAGCAATCTTTGTATCTACGTAAAAATGTTTCCAAAATAGTTTTATTGCTCAGAATGCTGTTGATACACATCGTGATTATTAATTTACGCAAAATTATATTGTAATCTTCAGATCATCTGATACGTGAGTTAGAGCTTCCAAAACAAAATTTTTATTGCCGAGATCGTAGTTGAAACCTATCCTGATCAAGATATGTATCAACTGCGATACGGGCAATTAAACTTCTGTTGTGGAAGATTTTTTACCTTATTGCATGCTTTTGCAAAGTATCAGTTAAAAAGATGTATTTTTAACGCATTCATGTGTAAGCAATATCGTATGTCACTTTACAGCTGTTTTGCAGTTTACAATACACATTTCGAATATCCCACAGCCTATTACAGGACATTTTTGCACTCCTGGGCAAACATTCTGTGTTACTTTCCTGAGTGCCTCTGGACGCTACCTAATTTGGACAGCAGCAGTGTCCATGATGCGACTGAGCAGTTATCTAGCGTATTCACCTTTCTATTACACACCTCAGATTTCATCCAACCCCGTAAACATAAATCTAATGAGGTAAGGTCTGGCAATCTTGGTGACTGGAATAAACAACCTTCAAAAAGGCTAGGTGCCTAACCCACACACGTGTAAGACACTAGATCAATCAGTTGTACATTCAATGTGTTCTATCAAATAGATTGGGTCGGTTACAGAAATACGTGTGCGTCACTAGATGAAACTCAATTGCACATTCCATGTGTTCTGCCCTGGAAACCATTCGGAATAGGGGGTACGTCCACATGCAAGTTTCTGATTCCAATAGGCTTTCTTGTGTTGCCCCTGAATATCGACTATTTCCCCTGGGAAAATTCGTATTTCCAGTATTGTTCAGACTGTGGACATGTCCCACATAAACTGGCCGCACATCAGGAATCGGCTGTCCGAGTTCCATACGTACGTAACGTGATTGGAGCGGTTTCAGAGATTGCGAGGCTCGTGTTGTAAGCGAATGCGGGGGAGGTGGGGGCGAGCGTCTACCCTTGGCACGGAGCTGACCCAGATCGGCTGGCCAGTGGGCAGCGGAGAGCTGAACAGCTGAACCACAGCGGCAGCCTTTCCGGCCAGCAAAGCACCTGGCGGCGGCCGCCGCGTTTCAACACCTGCTCCGCCCAACAGCCGCCGGCGAGAATGTGTGTATGTTTGTGAGTGTGTGTCAGAGAGAGAGATACAGAGAGTGAGTATGTATGCAGGAAAGGGACAAGAGAGAGAGAGAATGTGTGTGTGTGTGTGTGTGTGTGTGTGTGTGTGTGTGTGTCCGCTTCTTTTTTCTCGTGCCCATAAACACTGGGCAGAATGTTGTAACACTTGCATTTCACAGAGTTACAGGCCGTTATATTTCGTAGATTATCTGTATCAGCGATCTCAGATGTAATAGCTTAACTAACTAAATATTGGTCACAGTAATAAGAAATTTGGAGCTGGCGGGCCTTACCACCATACATAGGCATTATTTATTCCACTAACGTTCACATTTCACCTTTCCCGGAAAATTCCGTCGGTACAATGCATGCTCCACTCAACAGAAAATCAGTTCCTTGCTTGTTTTAATTTAATTGCCTTCTACTCTTACTTTGGTTAGTGCTGCCTTTGTAGGTTACCTAATTATGTGTTTCATTGTATATCACATACATCGTTTAGGAGCAGTTGCACTATATCACTTTACCTAGCTGATTAATTTGCGACTTCCATTATTGTACATTTCAGTAGTTTGTCTACCTCCCTGGCCATGTATCTTCTTCCCAAAACACCACAGCTCCATTAACTCTAACGTATGGACAAAGGGCAACATTGGTTATTATGAACCGAAGATAGTAAGACTTCAGCGTGTCCTATTATGATCTGTGTTAAACTAGAAGAAACTGATAACTTAACCGTATTTGTAACACAGATGAAAAATCATAGTATGAAGGCTTTCACGGCCGGATGACATATCTTCTGGTAAACCTTCCGGGATGTAAGGTCGTGGTCCATGAAACTCTTCAGCTCCTAACGTTTCGTCCAGAGCTGCGCTGGACATCTTCAGAGGGGTGTTTCTCCTCCGGCGAGTCTTCCCGACTGACGGGTCGGACGTCTGAGAGCGACTTATATATCGTAGAAAGTGGTCGTGGCCAGAGTTACACGTGATATGCAGAGATAATCTTTGTCAGAGATAAAACTTAACTATCGATCGTAATGTCGTCACAGATAAAATTGTCTAGCAATTCTGCAGTGCTACTGTCCAAATATCACTCAGCTTCATGGTCTCTTCTTTCCGATTAAAATTATCCCTATGTTTATATATTTCAATTGCTTCTCTACAAAGCAGTGGGTAATAGTTCGTCATCGTAGATAAAATTTTTGTTTCGGAAAACTTTACTTGATGATTTCCTGACTGAAAAGAGTGTTCTGCTACAGTCGATTTGTCTGTTTTTCCTAATCGACAAAGACTTCTGTGTTCTTTTAACCGTGTATTTATGCTTCTCTTTGTTGTTCCAATATAAACTTTACCACATGTATACGGAATTTTATATACGCCACTGGCTGATAGAGGAGCGCGTTTATCTTTTACTGATCGGAGAACATGACGAATTTTCTTCGTTGGTCTAAAAACAGGTCTAATATCATGTTTACTTAAAATCTTTCCAATCTGATCCGTTACTTTCTTTATAAAAGGGAGAGAGACTCTATTCTTCCATCGTTTTTCGGGCTTGTCCTTAGGCTTTCTGTTGTCTGGGTGCAGAATTCTGCTTACTTCTTTCTTTGAGTAGCCATTTTTCTCAAAAGCGTTCTTCAATTGTTTTAATTCGGCGTCTAGATACTCCGGAGTGCAAATCCGTCTGGCTCTGTCAACGAGACTTTTAATCACACCCCTCTTTTGTTGTGGAATGTGGTTAGAGTTTTTATGTAAGTATCTGTCTGTGTGCGTTATTTTTCTAAAAATCTGTTGTTTCAATCTTCCATCTGTCTGTCTCATAACTAAAACATCCAAAAATGGTATTTTGTTGTCATTTTCTCTCTGAATGGTAAACTGGATTCTTGGATTTATATTATTAAAGTAATCAAAAAATTCGTCTAAGGCTTCTCTACCATGTGGCCAGACCACAAATGTATCGTCTACATACCGATACCAGAGAGATGGTTTCTTATCTGCTTTTTCCAAAGCTGACTCTTCAAATTTCTCCATGTAGAAATTAGCTATTGCAGGACCCAATGGGTTGCCCATTGCTACGCCATTAAGTTGCTCATAAAATTCATTATTTCCCTGGAACTGACTGGAAGTAAGCAATGTCTGAAAAGAGCAGTCAGATCTTCTGGAGAAATATCTGTTATAAAATTCATAACTTCGTTAACTAGAATCATAGTAAATAAAGATACTACATCAAAACTTACTAAAATATCTGGTACGGTGACGTAGGATTTGAAACACAAGCATCAGTTTGCATTACAGGTGCAGAGTTTCAACTTGGGTTTGGGCTAGGTGAACAGGGTTTTACTCGTAAAACCGTTTTATAAAAATAACAGCAATAGTGCTGCTCTTCGCAATATCAACGCTTTGAAGGAATACACAGGTCCTCTTTCCGCAAAGGGTTTGAAGAACATGATTCGAAAGTACGAATTAACTGGCGATTCGGGAATTGCTCCTGCTCTTGTGTCACAAGTTGTTGGAAAAATTACTGTTGCCATGGCTGAGAATGCGCACCCATTTTGCGATCTTCAAGAGCAGTGCACGGGCTGTGCCACGATAGTTGAACATTCCACGGACCACGTCCCACCTGATATGTATCGCCCAGCAGTAGAACAATCTCTGGTGCGGTACCAGACTGTCATAGATGCAGATGGTTGTCACACTGATGAACGTTGCAGTCTGGAACCTAAACGTGGTACACAACTAACAAATGTTACCATCTCATGTGAAAACTAAAATGTATTACTTTCAATGTTTATTGGTTATTCCTCTACCGCTTGTTCGTACAGATGTTTCCTTGAAGTTTCATTGACTTGGATCACTCGATTGTCTTTGGAGCCCTCTCAAGTAGCGAAAGTTTAATTATATCCATTATGTACATAGGTACCTTGACGAATTCTCCTTCTCAATACAGTGCTTGCAGCCGGCTCCTCCTGATGTTTTTACATTGGTGGTCGTTCATGTAATCGATTAGACATTATAGCTTGTTTTCATGGACTTCTTGTCACGTGTAGTTGGTATTAATGTACAAGTCGTCAAGTCCGATAAGTAATTAACCTCGTAAGTTTAACTTTGATCTTTAGGGCACCCAGTGTAGATTTTATTCTAAAAGGTGTTTCGTTATTGTTACTCTTCGAACACTAATTTCCTTTTATCAGATACGTTAGAAAATAAATACAACTTAGTTCGACAGTAACTTATTGGGCTATTGTTTTAAACTGGTTGCCCCACGTTATATTAAAAAAAAAATGCCTGCCTGGTGTGAGATGGTACACACCTTATGGTACATATAATTATGCTGAAGAATTTATCTAAAATTTCTTGTTGTAATTTAGAGAGGAATTATGAGTCCAAAACATTCGAATTGTTCAGAACGTTCTTCAAATCAATAGCGAACGATTGTGGCCCAGTGACATGGTGCATTGTCATCCACAAAAATTCCATCGTTGTTTGGTAACATGCAGTCCATGAATGGCTGAAAATACTCTCCCAGCAGCCGTACATAACCAGGACCCATCCCATAAAATAAAAACATGTATTAAATCAATGACAGCATCCCCCGAAAGGAATTATTTATTGTGCAAAATAACCTGGTGGTACGGTGTACTAGTTACTCACCTAAAGCTCGTAATAGAGAAACTACTACATTATTAACTGGCTATAAATGGGGTCAAATCTTTCTAATCCTTGTACGATTCTAGTCCCTATTATAAAGCCTTATTCGTCAGTCTTCCTTGAATGTCCACATCTTAAAATAGTATCACTTCTAACAAGTCCTTAAAAGCTATTTACTTTGCCCCTTCTAAGTCGATTAAATTGTAACATCGTCCAATATGATATTTTACCATAAATTTTAATCGTCTTTTGTACGATTTCGCTGAAATGGAGGCGAATGAAATAATTGCTGTGCGTTTGTATATAGTAAGTATGGAGACATTCTGTTTCTTGAGAGGTGTGGTATTGTGTTTCTGAAAAGAGTGATAGTTATACTGACTGCTGAATATAATCACATAGTTATTCATAAGAACATTAGCATCGCTTTCCAAAGCTTTAAATACGATCAAAGATCTTCATGCAGTCACTGTGAAGTTTTCATCATGACTCAGGATCATTCAGAATTAAGCAGTGGATCATCATCTGTGGGAGATGTAACAATATGGAGAGACATTTAGAGTTAACCCGCAAGATTATAACCTTTTTTTTTAAACTTTCCGTATTCAAATCTTAATTTCGTGGAATTGCAAAGGAGTTATAATGTTGGATGTTTGAGTGCATCTTGACAGACTTTTTTTCTTTTATCGCTTTTATATGGAAGCATTGTTGGATTTGTTTTTCACAAGTACCAGGCTGTTGGATTAGTAGATCTTATTCTTCAGACTCATAGCTACTCCAATAAGTAACAGCATTATTTAGAGCGATGATTTGTTAAACGGAACGCAGTGTTTCGACGTCTCAGTTCTGAAATTGGGCAGTTAGTGTAATGAAATCTTACCTCGCATGGACGAAGTGATGTTGGAATAATAAAAAAAAAAAAAATACTCGTTGCTTTCTGTATATAGATGTGATAACTGTTATCTGGTTTCTGAAGCCGGCGTTGAGAGAATAACGAAAGGAGTCAGAGCAGTTGTGCTTGCCGCGACCAGTGACGACTGTAAAAGCAGTTCAGCAGCTTTGCGTTCGCACTAAAGTTAACAGCTTCCCGCGTTACTTTGTCACTTGCGCGAATCCCGTTATGTATGATGGACAGCATCTTGTCAAAACAAGGTACATCCACTCTGACGAGGTTACTAAATTCCTGTGTATGTTCGGAGCTCAACTCCTTGATTAAGAGGAAGTATATGTCCCTCTTGCCTTTACTTCTTCTTCCCATCCAGAGTCAACGAAACCAATTTCTAGGCATGTTATTACGTCGTTGTTCTGTCCGTCTCCTAATATCTAAGGGGGAATACTGTGACGGCAAATGTTACACAGGTAACTGCGTCCTCCATTTCTAAAATGCTGTTAAACATAAACATAGACGCTCATTTGCTTATACCGGCATGATGTTAAACGAACACTTTAGTACATAATTCTGTATTTTGATAACGTAATTTCTTTCCAACTGTACAAGCCAACAGTAACTGTTCAATAAATATGAATCTAGACCTCTTGAAAGTCTCAATTTGAGTGGAAAGCAGCTTTATAAAAAATCTGCTTCCACACTCAACGACGCAAACAAGCCTGCCGTTCCGAACGTGTACCCTTCAAGCGCTGGTACAGACTTATACCTTGGGTGTATCATGTAATACGGCTAATGAAAAAGATGGCAGTTCCAGATTTGTAAGCTTCGGACGCTGGTGCAGACTTGCATACGATAGGCGTGTCGTGCAATGCCAGCTTTAACCGTTGTCTCTCTGAGGCACGTGGAAGCGCACCAATATCGAGCAACAAATTTTTCAGATTTTCTACTTTGAAATTATAATTTTTGACGTAGTAAATGGCAATTATGTCACATGAATGCAGAAAGTGAAAAAGATAGTTGAGAAGAAAGAAAATAGTTGACAGTATGAGGGGTAAGTGGAAGATTTATTGCTATATTACGTACATCACTAACGAACAATATCATTTTCCACACGTTATTTAATGTGGACAAAAGCAGATGCTGTAACATGTAATTAGGGTCTTCTACATCTAAATTAACCTAACCATTCTATAAAACATTATTCTGTATTTTTCACTTCTTTGGTCGTTGGCAGATTGGAGGAAACACTTGTATGCCCTTCTGTTTTTCTTTAATTACGTCTTTAAATTCTTCGTTCCTAATTTTAAGCCCCTTTTCCTCCTTGCCATTTAGATTGTTTTCCTACGACTTCTCTCGCTAGTTTATTTATACAATACTTTATGTTTTCTCAAAGTTCATAATATTTTGTGTAGTTGTGCTTATTAAATAATAATTCCGTCTTGTTGGTAGATAGCTGAAGTTAAAATACGTTTTAAAAATCTGATCTTAAATTTTTATCTTATTATTATTATTATTATTATTATTTGGTGGGAACTTCCGTCTCTTCCATCTGGTTGGTAGTGCTATTTTGGCCATGAGTATCGAGAAGCACCTTTTACTGTCACATACGCAGTATAACCAAAAAGTGATCTTCGGACGTAAATATCCTCGAAAATCTGAATGTCTTGCACTAAGGAAACAGTCTTGTTATTCGGTACAATATAGTCTATAATTGATCCACCGCTACCCCACGTGTATTTATGAATGTCTTTCTTATGGAGAGCTCTTGGTGTCTATGAGAGGATGATTCCGTAATTTATGAAGTAGTGTAACTTTCAGTACCTTCCTCCAGCATTACATATTACACTGTTGCAGTTTCTTCAGTGACAGTTTTCCGGTATGCAAATTTCTATGTAACTGTATGGTGACACCCAAGTTCCAATTTTACAATTTCAAACCTTTGTTTTTAATTTCATATTCACTATATCTGTGTCCCCAACTAGGTCGATATTCTGAGAAAGATTCTGCCCAAGACTTTGCCTATGGTCGGTAAGAGGTACTCGATAGGAGTCGCATGGGCCTGTCTTCTGACGCCATAGAGAAAATAAAACCAGCCGCCTTGCCAGCATGAACTCACTCTACATGATGCTGTGCTCTAATATCAATTCCCTGACGCTGTGCATACCTGACTGGGATGTTTATTGGATCTCATTCAGACAACATTTTGGATAACAATACACGGATGCTATCTCGATTTGTCTGTTGGTGTTTGTCCACATCATTACGATGACCTGGCACGGACTGTTGTTGTGAACTGTCAGTTGATAATTGTACATCCATCCTTCCGTGTAATAAAGAGCATTTATTGCACTTTAGCAGGTGTAATAATTCCGGCTAAGATCCTTCAAATTTGTTGTTTGTTTGACACCAATGTATCAGTGCAGTTTAATGCAGAAGAATAAGAGTACTACTTCGAAAAAATATCTTATATTTTTACCGAGCAGTACTCTTATTCTTCCAGAAGTTCAGATCCGACCTGCATGTAACCGGTAAGAAAACGCTGCCAGAGAACAATAAGGTTATTATCCTACCAAGCATGACTTTTCCTCCTCTCCAACTACGTTCTTTTCTCTCACTGTTCTCCAGAGAAAACGATTTGTTAAATCCGTCTCTAATTTCTTTTTATGACACTCTTCTTCAGTTTTTTCTCACTTTCGCGGTCTACACATTGTAATAGCAATCTTTATATATAGCATATCTATGGCTATATTCTATCTTCAAACACTTCTTTCTTTCTATTCATATTTAAAACGTCAGTAAAATCTTCTGTTTTAGGTTATTTTTCTCTTGCTTCAGGAAATGAGGCCTCTGGTTTTCTTTATTTCTTCTTTAAGCAAAACAGTTTATGCCTCAGTATCCATATGGTTTGTCTTTAGTTTCTTTTCCACGTTTTCAACTCAACAACTTGCACATTTGTGGCGTTATCCTAGTGTTCAGTAGTTTTCCGTCGAAACAGCTAATGCAATGGTCAAGGCACAGCCTAGCACTAGGAAAGAGGGGGGAAGGGGTGTTCGGATACCCTTCCCTAACTCGGTGAACGCCAACGCGTGATGGTCCCTGTACATCTTCATTGACACTATAGTGCTTCGCGGAGGGCACGTGAAACTTATTAATTGAGGTAATCTCCTATTGCTCTACCGAACATGGAAGGAAAGACTGCCTCTGTAGGCACCCTAAACTTCTTACATTATTTTCACTATCTGACAGGAGATAGATGGTGTCACAATAACGGTCGCGCAATCTTCTTCGAATAACGTTTCTCAAAATTTAGCCAATACGCTTAACGAATTTCTGTCCCTAACCTTATTCTTTCAATATTGTGATGTTTATCTTACTACCCCCTCTTCGTTTCCTGCTTCTGACGGCCAGTACAATCTTATCTCTCCTCTCCTGTTTTTGTCTTCTGGTGCTTTCCTTGTTTTGCGTGTAGAGTGATTATCTCCCATCCTAACTTTCTGATTTATATATTCCATCACTTGGTAAAAGTCCCACGATAAGAGTGTCACGGATGACCCAGGACTTTGTATCAGTCTAGCGCAAGGCATTAAGTCTTCGCTGAAAATCTGTCTATGAGTCGTGAAACTCTCACATTCCAATTTTCATAGCTTTTCCTGAACTAGTAGCAGTTCTGATGATGCTTTCTTTGTTAGAACATGAATGTAAAGAGTAATAATTATTGGATGAAATAGTGTATTCATTCCCGAACAAGAAAAGTCGTCACTTAAGTGTGAAGCAGGCATGCTTCTGTAGTTCCCCTGACCACTTCATCGGGCAATATAATACTCGTAACTCATAGTCACAACCCACTATCAGTGTACCATTCTTTCCGTGATCCTTAGTCCCGTTGATCCCGAACGCCATATACGCGTCTGATTGCATACTCGAGCCGCCGTCGCATGCAACTTTGTGTAACATTTTCCTTGCCCGCCCAATTGCGCGACCAAGTATCTGAATCGAGTTCGACACAACAAAACTACTGCGGAGCCTCTAACGTCCGCCCGGAATTTTCTCTATCAGTCTGGAATGAACTCTGGTTACGCGGAGCTGTGTCGCGGCTAAACTGCAGCCGACGTAATCCGCGCCCAGATTACTGGTCGGGGCTAAACGTTATGGCGCTCTCTCGGCACACAGCTGCACATTCTCCGGCCGAATCCATCCGGACAGGCCGAACGCCAGCCGCCCATTGGCTCCTTAAGCGATTGAGAACCGCCTTCAGATAAGCTATCTGGCTGTAATGAGAGCTTTAAGTCAGAGCCCATTACCGGCGGAGGCGCGAGTTTGCACACTCCTAAAGTGGCAATTTCGCGCAGTTCCCGCAGCAGAGAACGCACCGGGCCGCCGATTAGGTACAAAAGGAGCACAGGGGGCTGGTTTATGGGATGTGAGCATAAGAGAAAAGTGGCCCCTCCCCTTGACCCCACCCAGCACCTGTTGGCAGCAGGAAATTGCCGGCCGCGGTCGACTCGGCCCACCTGGACGGCCCAATTTGCGCCCGCCATGCGAGGGTATGCTCCGCTGGGCGGGGCCCAGACACACGCGAGCCGGAATCGACCGCAAATACACGACGTTCCGAAATGAGGTACCAAAATTTCGAGAGTACTATCCGTTCTCTGTGGCTAGTACATCACATTCTGTGAGCAAATACAGATGTAAGGTGAACACGTTATGGCCTGGACACTTTATAGCCAGCTTCGGTGCACAGCTGGCTATTAAAATTCCAACTGCATGAAGGATAAGAAGTCCCGAAATTTTACTTACTGTGTATTTGCAATATAATAAAATAAATACATGATTAAATTTGAGTTGGGGTACATGCAGGATGGTCCATTGACAGTGACCGGGCCAAATATCTCACGAAATACGCATCAAACGAAAAAACTACAAAGAACGAAACTCGTCTTGCTTGAAGGAGGAAACCAGATGGCGCTATGGTTGGCGCACGAGATGGGGCTACCATAGGTCAAACGGATTTCAACTGTGTTTGTTTTAAATAGGAACCCCCATTTTTATTACATATTCGTGTAGTACGTAAAGAAATATGAATGTTGTAGTTGGACCACTTTTTTCGCTTTGTGATGGATGGCGCAGTAGTAGTCACAGTATCACGTAACATTCCGACAGTGCGGACGGTATTTGCTTCGTGATACATTACCCGTGTCAAAATGGACCATTTACCAATTGCGGAAAAGATCGATATCGTGTTGATGTATGGCTATTGAGATCAAAATGCCGAACGGGCGTGTGCTATGTATGCTGCTCGGTTTCCTGGACATCATCCAAGAGTCCGGATTGTTCACCGGATAGTTACGTTATTTAAGGAAACATGAAGTGTTCAGCCACATGTGAAATGTCAACCACGACCTGCAACAAATGATGATGGCCAAGTAGGTATTTTAGCTGCTGTCGAGGC
The DNA here is from genome assembly GCF_023897955.1 of Schistocerca gregaria. NCBI lineage: Eukaryota > Metazoa > Arthropoda > Insecta > Orthoptera > Acrididae > Schistocerca > Schistocerca gregaria. The sequence goes on from NC_064924.1 coordinate 372,843,155, forward strand.
TAATCCGCACATCAGTAGCAGACAAATTGCGCGAGAATCGGGAATTTCAAAAACTTCGGTGTTGAGAATGCTATATCAACAAGGATTGCACCCTTACCACATTTCTATGCACCAGGAATTGCATGGTGACGACTTTGAACGTCGTGTACAGTTCTGCCACTGGGCACAAGAGAAATTATGGGACGATGACAGATTTGTTGCACGCGTTCTATTTAGCGACGAAGCCGTCATTCACCAAAAGCGGTAACGTAAACCGGCATAATATGCACTATTGGGCAACGGAAAATCCACGATGGCTGCGACAAGTGGAACATCAGCGACCTTGGCGGGTTAATGTATGGTGCGGCATTATGGGAGGAAGGATAATTGGCCCCCATTTTATCGATGGCAATCTAAATGGTGCAATGCATGCTGATTTCCTACGTAATGTTCTAGCGATGTTACTACAAGATGTTTCACTGCATTACAGAAAGGCGATGTACCTACAACATGATGGATGTCCGGCACATAGCTCGCGTGCGGTTAAAGCGGTATTGAAAAGCATATTTCATGCCAGGTGGATTGGTCGTCGAAGCACCATACCACGGCCCACACGTTCACCGGATCTGACGTCCCCGGATTTCTTTATCTGGGGAAAATTGAAGGATATTTGCTATCGTGATCCACCGACAACGCCTGAAACATGCGTCAGTGCATTGTCAATGCATTTGCGCACATTACAGAAGGCGAACTACTCACTGTTGAGAGGAATGTCGTTGCATGTATTGCCAAATGCATTGAGGTTGACGGACGTAGTCTTGAGCAATTATTGCATTAGTGTGGTATTTACAGGTAATCACGCTGTAACAGCATGCGTTCTCAGAAATGATGAGTTCAAAAAGTTACATGTATCACATTGACACAACCGAAATAAACAGTTCAAACGTACCTAGGTTCTGTATTTTAATGTAAAAAACTTGCCTGCTACCAACTGTTCGTGTAATATTCTGAGCCATATGTTTGTGACTATTACAGCGCCATCTATCACAAAGCGAAAAAAGTGGTCCAACTAAAACATTCGTATTTCTTTACGTACTGCACGAATTTGTAATAAAAATGGGGGTTCCTATTTAAAAAGAAAAACGCAGTTGATATCCGTTTGATCCATGACAGCGCCATCTAGCGGGCCAATCACAGCGCCATCTGGTTTCCCCCTTCAAGCTAGACAAGTTTCGTTCCTTGCAGTTTTTTCGTTTGACGCTGGTTTCGTGACATATTTGGCCCAGTCACGATCAATGGACCACCCTGTGTAGTACGAAATTTAGTACACAAAGCTGTATCCTCTGAGGGGAACTACGATTCTAACCCGTTTTGGAGGAGAATCAAACTGACAATGGAATTTACTTCATTTCGCCTCGCACGAACAGTCCTCGGATGGGCCAACGGTACCGACCGACCACCGTGTCATCCTCAACGGCAGGCGTCACTGTATGCGGGTATGGAGGGTCTGTGGTGAGCACACCGCCCCCCCGGCCACTGTCGTGACCGGAGCCGCTACTTCTCAGTCAAGTGGTTCCTCAATTGGCCTCACAAGGGCTGAGTGAATGCTGCTTGCCAACAGTACTCGGCAGACTCGGGTGGTTTCCCATCCAAACGCTAGTCAAGCCCGACAGAGCTTAACTTCGGTACTGACGGGAACAGGTGTTACCACTGCGGCAAGTCCGTTGGCACAATGGGATCATCAGACCCGTTAATCAGAAATTTTGGTGACTCTTAAGTATATATAAATTGAAGGTGGTTGGTGGGAGAAAGGAAAGGAAATGGAATGGGTTACTGGTAATAGTAATATAGTCTTAGGTATATTGTGGAGGAACCAGTTATCAATACATAGCAAGCAACATTCGTGCTACAGTCCCTAGTTTCCAAGAAAACTGATGTTCAAGATGAATGAATACCTGCTATCCCCTCAGCATTAGTTACGTTTCGTCAGTGTGAAGGTAGCATAACGGCTAAGGTTCGCTGCTACCACGCTGGCGGGTCGGGTTTAGTTTCTCCCCAGAAGCTTTGTATTTAGGTCGTTCGTATGTCTCACGAGCTACAGATTTCCACTTAAAAATGGATTTGCTCTGTTTTTTTTCTTAGTTTTTTTTCTTTTTTCCTACCGAGAGCGACTCGCTTTATATTTCAAACGAGAGATACTGCGCCACTATAAACTCTTCAAACTACACTTTGAGAGCTGGTGTGAGGGTGACTCCTCTTTCTTTGTACGATAAAGGCACATAATCGGCCCACTCCAGTGAGAATTCTTAGACGACGAATTCATCATCTTGCTCTACTTCCATGCACTGCAGAGTAAATTGCTTTGTATATTTTCCATATGTCCGGAGGAAACAAATAACCACATAAAGGTAAAACTTATCGCCTCATTTCCTTGCAGTTAGTCTGTTTTGTCAATATCTATTATATTACCCACAATGATGATTCGTCTTTCGGCTAACAAAGCTTATATTGAGGCGGATATCGCATCTCCAGTTGCAACGGAATTAGCAAAGTCGTGCTCGGAGATGTATTTGAAATAATGTTCAAATCGTGAAGCACCCTTTCGGTGTATCTGATGGTGTTATAGTCGGATCCACGAACGATAGCGGTTCGCGCAGATCGAGACAAGGACAGGGAATGCTTTGTTGCTGGTTCCAAGCGACTGTTGAGATACGCGCATACAAGTGCTTTGTGCTTGATTTATGCGTGTATCCGGCAAATCATGTCTCTCATTTGCTAATGTAGAATTTGACGCTCACCTCCACCATTAGCCATGATAACTCGCAAGAAATGGAATCCAAAGTTCACTAAATAACCCGCTACGATCACGTTTAAATGGTAGCATGGCATAGAATAATCACAGCACAGCGGTCAGTATACTGCCGTACGCTCATTGGGTGTCGGAGAATACGTGTAGTAGGTGCGACCCTAAACTCGATCGCCGTCGTTCGTGTGTACAACTATAGTGAGCTCGGGTTTCTATTGTTCATCACACTCGTCAACTTCTCGTCCATCTTCTTTTGGATGTCCTTCGATTGAACGCTGGCTCCTTCATTTCACTGTACTCTTTTGACATACTCTTCAATGACGACACTTTGTGTACAATTGATGCTGGCTACAAATGTAGGCTAGCGGTTTACAGAGCCAGGTATTCTTTAATGGAGGAAGAGGATCATTTCAAGCTAGCCCAGGAAGCAAACGTTATACAAATATTTGGTATTTTACTAACGAAAAACGGAATATACATCTGAAGAAAGTTTGCTATAACGATTGATTATTTAATGAATTTATTACGTTGAAAATGACTATTTTTGGATCATTTGCATGACATATTCTGTTTAATGATATTCTGTGTGATGGAATTGAAAAAAGAAAAGAAAATACAGAAGCAGCAATTGAAACAGTAACGCCAGCGTTGTAGCTGTAAACCTTCGCCGCTACGCTTCTTCATGAAGACATTGATAACGTTACGTGTACGTACACGATGTAAGCTTGAAACCCCAACATTTGTTTTCTCTGAAACTAGGCGCCGTCGCAGGAAAAGTCGCTAGGTAGGTACTCGCTAGTGAACCCCCCTACAACATACCTCAGACTCATCAAAGCCGCGATTAGCAGGCCCGATGAGCCCCTTATGAGCTCGGCAGAGACGTCTACGTATATACGTGCTGGTTCAACTACACGTCACAGTTCATCAGTTGTAGCAATAGGTGCCGAGTAGTGCCGTGTCGCCAACCAGTTACCAAATTAATGTTTCCAGTGGATGGGGATCTGGAGAATGGACTAACATCTTTCGACAGTCGAACACCATTTATGTCGAGGTAGTCCAGGATAGCACCGCCAACACGCACTCTTGTTTGTTGGAAGTAAACGTCATGGAGAAGTGGAAAATAAGACGTAGTCACCGGAGTTAAGACACAGTTTACCTCGTGCTGGCGAAATTAACGGCTGTGTGAACCAGAGTGTGTTGTTGCCCAGTGGCACCCCAACTCATCGCGCCAAGTGGTAGGCAGGATGCCGATGGTGGAGCTTCCACAAGGGTTACGTCCAGTCATACCCATCTGAGAAGACAACAGTGTATCGCTCCTGTATCCACTGTTGCCATAGCACGGACTGTAGTGCCATATCACGTCGCTATAAGAGCCAAAGCAAAGTGTCGCTGCAAGTTGATAAAGTAGAGTACCGTGCCGTATTTAGTTTTCTTCAATCGAAGAGGCTCAATTCAAGTTGCACTCCCCCAAAACTACCATTAACTGTGTCACTGTGGTAACTGTGTTTAATTTGGAAGAGAGAAAATTATGCTTTTGCATGTACTTGCCTAAAAACCCCTGGCAACGCTCATATTTCTGCTTTACGTAGCCCTCGTTATTTTTGTGGATTTTCTTACTTCTACACTGGTCCACAACCAGGCGGAAACCGACACCTGAAATCGGCATTACTAAAAAAGGTAGTCAGTGCAACTAGCCCTGAATGGAAATGGCGCAACGGATAACTGGGAGAGGATTCCATGAAACCGTTGCCTAGAGAAAAGAGCGTGACCTATTTTGCACGTTACTAAGCAAGGGCCTGAAGGGCTCAAATGCTCATGCGTGGGTCACTGCGTTCTATATCTTTTTGTTATTTTTTAAAACTCTTTTTCTTCTATAAATGAATTCTATTAAATTGACTTAATTGTGATTTCAGGGTATGTTAAAGATTGATGACCATTCATAACCTATTTATTTTAAACATAATCATTCGACTTTACAGCAATTACAGTAATTATTCCAATTTAGAGAGATAACACTTTTATAACTTATAGCTGGGCTATCTTGTATGATAATCTGCACGCACATTATTGTTTTACGGGTAAGACGGGACTGCGTTTGGCCAAATGTATACCACCAAATTCTATCATTTCTTTACATAGAACATCAGGTATGAGAGGGGAATAACGAACAGGCTGGGGACCAGACACATAAACACAGGGGCTCGAAGTAGTTTAGCGGACCGGATTGTTTTGCCTCTATTTGAAACTCGTGCCGCCCGGCAACGAATGATCTACCAAGTTTAATTACAGTACATCTAACTACAAAGGGAGTCGAAACGACAATTAATTTAACTATGCAGTGAGGCGGCGAATTGCGATGTGACCGTTCAGTGTTATAATTTAGCTACCCAATGATCAACCACGTTCACTATTACTAGAATGGGGCAGACCACTTGTTCTAAGACCCCCTTCGCACAAAGAAACATTTTTATATTTCAATTTTCCGACCAAAATATATCACTCGCGTTTGAATATACTTCTTTGCACTCCATTTGCACTATAGAATTTATGCATTGGAACTATTGATAAGGATGGGAGTCTACTCTGTTTCCACACAAAATTTACGAAATAAACGAGGAAGCAGTCATTACGTACATTCATTTCCCTACATAAAATGAAGCTGGAAATGAAATAGAATTAGTTCAAATATACCAATACCTTTCTTGTTGTGAACACCGAAATAGACGCACTGAGGGCACGTCTGCTCACTTGAGCATCTTCTGTATTACTAGAACATGGCGGGCACCCGGAGGTCTTCCTGGCCGCCGGTTGAGGGCATGGTCGAACCACTTGGCCGTGACCAACGTCTCCAACCCAAATCTTATGATACTGGAACGTCTTTGACTTCGACCTTCCTGTGGATCCTCTGATCCCCTACTAAGGAGTACGGTTGGCACTAAAAATTCTGCATCCGTCCACAAGGGGTTCTGCTGCATCCGCGGCCGGCCGCGTCGTGCAATAAATTGGCGGCGAAGCCGCCTCAGTTTGTATTCCCGGTGTGAGCGAGAAACTAAACCTGCTGCTTATGGAGCGGTAACTAAACATCGTAGTATCTTGTAAATAAAAATCATTACTGCCCTTAGCGAGTAAGTATATTTATTTATGTATTTATTTATTTAACCTGGCAAGATTAGGGCCATCAGGCCATCTCTTACATCTAACCAGGCATTCTACTTATTTTACATTCATATATTTTGGTGGGCATCTTAAACTACATCTAGTACAAAAAGTGAAATAAACAATTACAAAGGCACACTTGGAAAAATACATACATATAGAGTTTATATTCATCGATGATAAGTACTGTTATAATTAGACATTATGAAATAGACAGATTTTAGATAGGAGTGCTAGCAGCAGGGAGTATGAGGGAGACTGGTGGTGAAGGGAGGAGAAGAATAGAGACATGATGTAACATAATTAAGAAAACATAAAGGAAAAGAAGATTGCATGGTTAACAGAGATAGATCAAGAGGAAGAAGAGAAAGGAGCAAGACAGGAGACACTAGCTTTGCTATTTGACAGAGGAGAGGATTGGCCTTGACATAAATTTTGTGGAAAACGCTATGAGGATGATAGTAGGAAATGCTTCAACTTCTTAAAAACAGCAGGGGATTGAATTATGCGGAAGGTAAAGGGCAATTTGTTCCAGAGGTGGACAGCGGTAATTGAGAATGAGTTCGCAAAAGTTTTTGTTTTGTGAGTGGGTACAGTTAGGATACCAAATAAGAGTGACATCGTGTTTAGATTATGATGGCATGATAGGTGTTTAATCTCTGAAGCAAGATACTGGGGTGCTTGCGTGACGAGGAGTCGGTGAAGTACACATAGTGTGGTAGTCATGCAGTTAGTCCGGCCGCAGCCACCCTAGCTCGGAGTATGAACCACTAACATGATCATATCGGCGAATTTTGTAGGTGTAACGCACACAGGCATTCATAGTTCTAGCCGTCGGTTGTTTTCACTACTCATGCCTTGTTGAATTACATCACAATAGTGAAAGTTCGGTAGAACGAGTGCTTGCACAAGCTGGCGTTTCAAGTCCTGTGGAAATACGTTCCGAAACTTTTTGAGAGCATAGGGACAAGCGGACGTCTTCCGGCACACTGGGACTGTATCCTCCGCCCAGTTGAGATGTTCATCCAAAGTTACACCCAAGTTCTTAACTATTTTCTCATATGGTATTGGAATATCGTCGATCAGAATAGGAGGCAGCCGTTCGCGGAAATCTGAACTTATTAATTTCTGATGCGCTATTAAGAATACTCGTGTCTTTTTTGCATTTAGTTTAAGCCCCAGGTTTTTCGCCCATGTCACTACTGAAGACAGAACATCATTCATCTGAGCGATTACACTGTTTATATCTTCGGGTCTGACCCTTAGGTAGAGCTGGAGGTCGTTGGCAGAGAAATTATATTTACAGGAGGACAGAACCGACGAAATATCGTTGACATATAAAAGAAAACAAAAGTGGTCCTAACACTGATCCTTGTGGAGACATGTTTCCAGGAAGATTTTTCATTTATGCAGACAACACATTGCTTTCTGTCTACTAGTAGCTTTCAAACCATCTCATTGCACTCTCTGAGAAATGAAGCTGTTGCATTTTTCTGAGCAGTATGTCAAAGTAAACAGTATCAAAAGATTTTCTGAAGTCTAGTAGCGTCAATATTGTTGCATTTCGGCTGTCGATGGCATATTTCAGGTCATCAGTTACTTTAATTAGAGCAGTGATTGTGATGTGATATTTACAGAAACCGGATTGAAATTTGTCATATAAGCTGAGTTTGATCATGAACAATTTATTCAAGTGCTTTGGAAACAGCAGGCAGTATACTAATTGGTCGGTAATCACTAGGCAGTTGCGGGTTTTTGATCTTAGGGATGGGTCGAATTATGCTTCTTTTCTATGCAGTGGGGTATACTCCGTTCACGAGGGAAAAATTAAATATGTCAATTAAGACAGGTACTAAGATATCGGAAACATTCTTAATCATGGTTATACTGATACTGTCATTGGTTATCGCGTCAGAAGAGATTATCATAATGGCTTTTCTTGCCGTATTTATTGTTACGTGTTTTAGATGGAATGTATCGTTGTCAGTTATCCAGTTAGGGGATTCTTGTGGACGGTAATGATTAGCCGTGTGGGTATTCAGAGGTGAAGAGAAGAATTCATTTAATTCGTTAGCTGGGACATGGAAAACTGTTTCCGATTTTCCCTTTCCGACCCTCAAGCTACGTAGGTTTTACGATAGAGTCGTGGGCGTCAGATTGCTGCATACAAGGTAGCGAGCGTACCTGATTTTAGCATTGCGAGTGCATTGTTTCACTCAGTTCTGTAGCTTGCTGTATTCTTCGAAACGCTCGGATTTCGGTTCTGCCTTGAAACGCCTGTGCGCAGCATCTCTATTATTCATCATTTGACGTAATTCAGCTGTCATCCATGGAACAGGAGATTTTCTTACTCGGATTGTGCGTACAGGTGCATGTTTGTCATAGAGGGCAGTGAGTTTATCACCACGTTCATTAATTTTGCCATCGATTGTAGGTCCTCTGATTATTTGATGCCATGAGATTTCTGAGCAATCGACTGATAGAGCGTCAAGGTCAATACGTTTCTTGTTCCTACAAGTTATGTAACGCGATTTGATCCTTGGGGGCTGCACAGAGTAGGTCAGGAATATTACATCATGTTCTGAGAGGCCTGGGGCCGAAGTTTGACCAACATCTCTTACTTTGTCAGTCTGTTTCATTGCGATTACGTCTATGACTGTGCGCCGTATGGTGTGTAGGTTGTAATGGAAGAATGTTCATGCTATTGCAACTAAACAATCTTCTTAGGTTTACTGCGGATGGAGTGTCTCTTAGCAGGTCTATGTTCAAGTCACCCATTACGATGACATGTTCGTATTGATACTGAAGTGAATGTAATTCCCACTGAAAGGAGCTCATTGAGGTTATTTTTGGCGGCTTGTACACGACACCAGACAAGAACATCCGACTTTGTATATTTATTTCAGTGAACATGAATTCCGTCTCTTTTTCTTCAGCAGGGTTTGACGAACGTAAGACTTTCCTTTTGAGATCTGTTCGTATATACGCGCCGATCCCGCCAACTCGCTTTTGTGATCTGTCTGCCCTAAGAAATGTGTACCCTGAAAGATGAATAGATGCAGAGGATATGTGTGAATTTAACCACTTTTCGGATAAGAGGATTACGTAGTAGTTTAGTTGGTTGAAGAGGAGGCTAAGTTCTTCGTAATGTGTAGGTAAAGACTGGATGCTGCAGTGCTTTGTTAGGCACTACCTGCTGCGAGGGGCACTGACCGCTGCTTCCGCGTAGTGACATAACACAGGGGCGTCCGAGATTTTGCGCGCCCTGTTTGTGACTCCGTGAGTGCCGAAAGAAAAGCGATCTCAAGAGACTTCCTGAGGTTGCAAGGGTATAGAAAATGGAGTAGTGGTACTCGGTGCAACGAGAATATGAACAAAACAGTGACGGCTGTGTGTCACTGTCTATCATCTGTCGTAAGAGGTGAAATGCGATTAGTGTATTTGAAACAGATTACGGTGGAAATAAGGAAAAGGGGAGTGATTTAAAAGGCCAATGCTGCCAGCAGAGAGAAGTAAGCTTAATAACTAATAGATTATCGTAGGAAGCTAGAATTAAATTGAAATTTACTGAAGTGATACTGATAGTGATTTTTGTTATGAACAATTTAAATCGAAGAGATGGGTGATTAATGAACTAAGGGAGAGACTAATAATTGCAGTGGTACTATTATAGAATGGAAGAACTCATCAAATAAAAATAGTAATAGCACTAACTAAAATTAAGTGAATGTTAGAGCTACAGGTACAAAAAATAATACAAAATTAATACAAATACAAAAACAAAAACAATTTGTTAAAGGTACAAATATGGGGATAATTAAAAAGTTAATACAATTACAAGACAGTATATCTGAGTATAGGAATGTTGCAATTAGCAAATGGTGTTAAGTTTGAACTTTTGGCTCGAGTAGCTTCACTTAATACAATTCAGTTCTGTCATGTTTGTGACTGTCTTCTTTCCAGCTGCTGTCTTAATGATTACTCCGCAATCGTGAGTCCACAAATTCTGAAAACCAAAATGGAATATGGCACTGTTTAAAATCTTTGACCGTTCGTGTGTCAGATCTTCCCTTATTGTAAGCCCTGTCCTTGCTAACCTCTTCTTCTGGGTACAGATCTCTGTCCTTTTCGGTATGAGACAAATTTAACCATTATTGGACAAGGTTTGGTAGCACCTGGTAGGTTTCGTCCCACCCGATGGCTCCTGTCAATGTCAGTCTTAGTCACTTCAACGTCTAATTTTTCACGTGCAACCTATATAAGCAGTTTGTCTGTGTCTTCTTCCTAATTTTCTGCTTCTCCAAACAGTCGTAGACTATTTCGCCTTTGGTACTGTTCTAGTTCGTTTGTTGCGACATATACTTTTAGTTCCAACTCTCGAGACCTTTTTTCGTATTCAGACAAACTTTTTTAATGCTGTAATTTCGGCAGTATTGGCCTCAACAGTTTCACTCATTTTGGCTACTACTGCTGCCGTTACTGTATCTGATATAGTGCCTGCTATCAGATCGAGATAGTCGCAGCGTTTACCTCTGAGCGGATCAGCTCCACTATACCGGGCCCGCATCTCGTGGTCGTGCGGTAGCGTTCTCGCTTCCACGCCCGGGTTCCCGGGTTCGATTCCCGGCGTGGTCAGGGATTTTCTGTGCCTCGTGATGGCTGGGTGTTGTGTGATGTCCTTAGGTTAGTTAGGTTTAAGTAGTTCTAAGTTCTAGGGGACTGATGACCATAGATGTTAAGTCCCATAGTGCTCAGAGCCATTTTTTCCACTATACCGGGAGCTGCAGCCACACCTTCCTCCAAGAGCAGGCCCGCCGCACCTGCTGCTTCTCCGCTGCTGGACGCGCTGCTGTTGACTCTCCTGTTTACCATTTTCTCCAGCGTAAATATTGGTGGAACACAGAAAAAAATAGCACTACTGCACACAACACTTATTTATACAATTTCCACTGGTACTAGACAACACCACCTGCGATCGCACCTTCGAATTCAACTAAATTTCGTGAGCCGAACTTAACACGTGTTACACTGCAGCTGTCATCTTACCATCCGATATCCAGCACACATCAGATTCAACACGTCTTTACACTTGAGAGTCCTCCCTACATCTCTCTATCCAAAGTTACTCTAACACATTACCCATAACACCTTGAATCAGCGACCACTGTTGAGCAGCGGTGCTACTTCACAGTCGATACTACATTTAACCATCTTTGGTTCAATATAATATTTTTTTACAATACTTGAACTGATTTATGCTGTGTATATACCTTTCAACCAGTGTTGCAATATGTCTCGTCAGATCGTCCACAGATCGCTGCCTTGCCCTGCTTTACAGAGTATTCAAATCTCCGACCTCTACTGTCTGTGAAATACTACAGCTTTCCGGCTGGTTGAGGCTTCGCCACCCTTCAGTCACTTTCCATAGATGCTCGCAACTGTGGCACACGAACGACATACCCTCTGTGCCATTTCTGGGATGCTCTTTCCCAGCTGAATGGCCATTACAGTCCGCCGTTTTTTTCCTTTATTGTATCTCGATTCCCCCACAGAGAGGAGGGGGAGGGGGGCTGGCAGCAGCGTAATACGCCGCTCTACAGCCTTCAGATAAAGTTAAAAAACGTAATGAGAGGGCATAACAATAAAACGAGGTGATGAAACGGTGACTGTTTAAAACTGATACTTGGCTAAAAGTTGTGTAGACAACATATAAAACAAAGAGGTCAGTGATGCTGATTAAAAACACTTAGGAAATAGACTGGCGCAATTAAAAAACATGGCGACAGTCTGGTTTCTGTTCGCAGCACTTTAAAATGGGGATGCATAACATTGAACACTCACGGAAAACACCACACTATAGAGAACGAAGGCATATGGGTAAAGGGATGGGGGAGGAACCAGACAGATGATGGCAGGGGAGAATGGAGTCGATGGAGGGAGAGGCACAGATAAGGGGGATGGGCAGTGTGGATGCGAGAAGGAGTGGGGAAGGCTGTGGACAGGAAAGCAAAAGGACTCAGGGGAGAGAAGGGAGTCAGACAGAGAGTAGGTGGGGGAAAAAACAGAATGGAAGGTGGGGAGATGGAGCCCAAGAAAAGGACAGAGGGAGGGAGGGGTAGGTAAGGATCAGAGTTGATAGGAGAGATAAACCTAGTGAAAGAGAGCATCATCCAGGAGGGAGAGTTGATGGAAGCCACCTTTGGAAAGGATATGAAGGGTGTAGAGGTGGAAGGTAGGGGGACACAATGGTGAAGGTGTGGCAGAGGGTTCAAATGGCTCTGAGCACTATGGGACTCAACATCTGAAGTCATCAGTCCACTACAACTTAGAACTACTTAAACGTAACTAACCTAAGGACGTCTCACACATCCATGCCTGAGGCAGGATTCGAACCTGTGACCATAGCGGTCGCGCGGTACCAGACTAAAGCACCTAGAACCACTTGGCCACTGCGGCCAGTGCGGCAGAGGACAAGGGTTGGAGAGGAGAGGAGCAACCAGGGAATGAGGAGGATCTAGTTGGTGGAAGGTGTAGACGACAGATATGTTTGCGGAAAAGGAGCAGATGGGTGAAAGGTATCAGGTCATAGAGGATCCGCATGGGGGGCACACCCATGGAGGGGTAGAAGGTGCGGAAATCACCATTATGGATGGTAATGTAGGATGGGTGGTGGGAGAGGAAGGAGGCAATCAGATGGACATAGTTAACAGGAAGGGCATAGGTGTGGAGTTTAAACAGGAGACCAGGATGCCATACACTGTTATAAGTCTCTTCAAAGTCGAGGGAGACAAAAATGGTGAAGCAATGGGACTTAAGCTAGAGGGAGAGGACATGAGTGAGGCACAGGAGTTGGTCATCGGTAGAGAAGGAAGGTTGAAAGCCACTTTGGGTGTTGGGGAGGCTTATTGGGTTTGGAGAACGTCAGGATATGGAAGGTTTTCCACAGGTCCAGGTAGAAGCCAGTTGCAAATATTACATTGTATACCGTGGCAAGGAGTGCAAGGAAGGAGGGACGGTAGTGTTTGAGATCGAGGAAGGTAACACAGTCATGGCTGGGAGCAGTGTGGCGTTTAGTGCGGAGTGTTAGGCTGATATCCAGTTTAGTGGTGGGAGCATTAAGTTCAGATGGTGGTATGTGGCCCAAGTACTGGAAACTAGGAGCAAAGGGACGAGCAGGGGTATCCATTTGTTTGATGACATCAGGGAAGAGGGAATAATCAAAATGGGGATCATCTGGAATCGAAAAGACATTGGATAGGTGGGAGGCAAAGTGGTTTGCCTTACTGAAGTTATCAGGAAACGGATGGTCATCAAGGAGGAGAGAATACTACATGGTGGGGCAGTTCCCAGCAAGGCTATGGAAAGCAGACCAATACTTAGAGAGTTTATTGGGAGCGCAGCATTGAGTTATGTGCATTTCTGTCGCCAGGCACAGCGTTTCTTCACAGTAAGCATGTTGCAGATGTGTCATTGTAATTGCCAGTGGTAGCTGAGTGTATCCTAGTCATGAGTGCGGAGGAAGTATCCGTAGAGGTAATGGGATTCACAAAGGAGTAGAATGGCCTATGGGAGCAGGGCTGGGCGGTGAAGGTGGATGGCTTTCATAGGGATATTGGTGGTTATGGATTCACACAAAGTGTGGTGGAGGAAGGCAGCAGTACAGGAGATGTCATCAGGAGATTGGAGGGTAGGGTTGTGGCGTTCAACATGGGTGTGGATGGAGTCCCGGTAGGCATCCCAGTTGGCACTGGAGTAATAGTCCTTGACATCCATAGTGATGCTCCCAAGGAGGCTGGGTGCTGGATTCGGGTTGGGAGTTTTAGGCGAGGGGAACGAGATCTCCCTGGGGTTTGGTCGGAGCACGGTTGTCGGTATTGAGGTCTGTGGCAATCACATATGTAGAGAACTTGCGGTCAATATGGGCCAGGTAATCGTATGGGATGGGGGTACAAGGGTGAATATAGGTGGTGGCACATGTGTAAGGGTGGGAAAGAAGAGGCTGAGGGTGAGATGCTCAGCACGCCACCTACCAGGAGGTATGGGTTATCGGTGTGGTGGAGGGTGTAAGGCATCCACACTGTGTCAATGGAGGGTGTGGAGGAAGAGGAATTTGTGAATGGATAGGGAGTAGATGTAATGGTACAGGATACTGTAATGTTGTCGCACCATAAGAATGGAGATTTAGATGAGGGTGGTGAGGGGGTGAAGGTGAAGTGGGCCTGATTGTGGGAGTAGGTGGCATAGGTGGTCAGCTGGAATTTGGAACGGGCAGCAAGGGTGATTTGGGAAAGGGTGTGAGAGCGTTGGAAGGGGTGGATGTTTTGGAGGACAATGGTGAGGCAGCATTGGCAGCAGTAGGATTGGAAGGGGGAGACAGGAGGGGTCCACTTTATGATGTCAATTGAGGATTAGGACTCCCTCTGTAAAGAGGCGGTCGATGGGGGAGGATGAGTTGGTATATAGGCACATTAAGTAAGTTGGCCCAGCATCATTAAAGATAGGCCAAGAGGATTTCAATGTCGGGATAGGTATTGAGTTCTGCCAACACCTCAGCCTCCGTGACCATGGTTCTAAGCTTTGTGATCACAGTGGTGAAGGTCAGCTGACATCAGGGAGGTTGAGGCTGTCGGGGAGAGGACGGGGTATAGTAGGGGTATGAGTAACCTGTGCTCCTAATTGGATACATGGGATTTTGAAGAGTAGATCGGTGTGGAAGGAAGCATTGGGGGATTTAATGAGGACCGAGTCCTATTCTAGAAATGAGAAGGGAGATGGAGGCATTGGGGAAGTATTTACGGATGGCCAGGGTGAGGGTGGGGGCATCAAGGAATTGAAGGTCAAGATTAGAGAGGACAAAGGTGTAGGTGGAAGAGGTTGAAGTGGTGGGGGTCGGCATCATGTCCATGAGGGTGGGTGGGTCATGGGGATCAGGGGTTTTCTTTGTGGAGAGTCTGGGACAGGGTCAACATTAGGGTGTTTAGAAGGTTTCTTGACAGGGTGGGAAGGGGGCTGGGGGATGGGTTAGAGCGGGAGGTGTTGGGGGCAAGTCATTCCTGAGGGGCAGGTGATACAGGGGTTGGGGCATGAGTGTTGCAGAGACTGTGGTGCAGCGGGCGAAATCTGTACCAGCTGGGAGCGTGTCAGATGTGGTGCAATGAGTGGTGGGAAGTCTGAAGATGGCGATGGGACGACAGCTAAGGGCGAGGTGGGGGAAATGACAGCCGAGAATGGTGCAGGAGTGGGATGGACAGAGGGAAGGGAGGATGGGGACAGGGGCGGTGGATGTGGTGGTGGTTAGAGTAGCTGAGGGGAAGGTGAAAATGATGGAGGTGGTGGGATGGAACATGGTGGTGGTATGCAGGCTGGGGGTGAAGACGGTGACTTTGGTGACGGCGACGGTGACACGGACGAGAAACGAAGGCGTCGGCGGCTGCGGCGGCTTAGGACAGCGTCGAAGAACGGTGGCGAAGGAACCGTCAGCGACAGGGAGCGGCAGCCCCTCCGGCAGGTGGCCAAGGCGGGCCGACGAATTCCTCCGGCCAGCGGTCAGTTCGCCGTTTGTCACTGTCGCTTATGTCAGTGTATCTCCCCATTTTCAGACCGTATTACCGCTAGAATGATTCCCTGTTCGTCTCTGTGTCACTTAAATGCATTCCTTACAGTGTCATGCTGTCTAGAAAGAAGTACTCAGCTTTTTTTCCCTAGAAAAATACGAGGGCATGCTGAGTAGTAGTGTCTCCGTGTTTTTTTAGTCCGTTCTTAATATCGGTTGAGGTGTTGCATGTCATGTATATTTCTTGGTCGCTTATCTCGCTTCGGTGATACAAGTTGCAACCTTCTCCCGCTAGATGTCTCCGAATTGCAGCGTGTAACATAACAGTGTGCAACGTAATTACAGTTTATTCGCGGAGACGAGACAGCAGAGGTAAACAGTTTAAATAATGTGCTGGTGATGTCACGTGAGCAGCTGCTGCCAGGGGTAGACAAAAGCATACGACTCTTACAGTATGGGCTGTTTTCACCTAGCGCTCTACTGTTAGCATGTCAGCGAAATTGTTAAGTGGATTGAACATTGTAAGGAAATGTAAGTATTAACAAAGGTTTTTTATGCGTTCTGTCTTCTACTTCTTTTTTGATATTAGTTTTTCTGTTTCCTACATTGTTAAACATCAAAATGTCAATTTACACCGAAAGTGCAGAACCTTATGGCATTGTCAGTCCTGGCTAAATGCAGGCAATAAGTGGCATAAAATCTAGATAGATGAATCTGTATCGTCAGCTAAGAAAGCGTTTCTGTCTGTGTTGTCTTCAGGAAACAAGGCGTCATCTGGGAAGGGAAAATGGCTAATAATAGGGCACACGAGTGTTTGTGGACTTTCGAGTCGAAAACCATCAATGACTATCATGAAAAAATGAACACTAAGTCCTTCGAATCTTGGTTTTTCCCAAGTTCTTCCTCGCTTTGAGGATCATTATGTTGTCGGATGTGATAATGCATACTAGCACTCCCACAAACTGTATGAAAATTCCGAACAAAGGCTTCAGTAAACAGAATATTTCAAGCTGGCTTTCGTCAAAAAAAAAAAAAGAAAAAAGAAAAAAGTCCGTTTGGAAATGGTATGTTGAAGGGAGAACTGCTGGCTGTCGACGAGGAAAAGAAAACGAATTACCGTGCATATATGTAGACCCTATGGAAATTTGAGTACACAGAACAGTTTTAAGAACGCCACCATACCTCTCTGAACTGAACGCCATTGAGCTTCTGTGGACACAGATTTTGAATTATGTCGCAACAAGGAGCAAAACCTTCCAACTGAATAAAGTGAAAGTACTTCCCTCTGTTTGAATCAGTCACTGAAGTAACGCCAGATGTGTAGCAGAAATGTGTGCAGCACGTTCAAAAAGTGAAATATCGATATATGCAGGGATAACATTGAGGAAGCTCACTAGGAGAGCTTAGTTATTAACGTCAATAGTAGTAGCAGCAGCTCATCTGACTCCTCAGAAGGATGACTGATATGCGTGTGCTGGAAAAATAATAAAAACTCGCCCGATAAAATAATTGGCTAGTAATTTCATTTACTCGTTCCTTTCTTTTTTCTCTGAATCCAGCAAAAGCGCTTGTCACAGGGAGCAGGAAAGAATGAGTGCATAATTGTGCTCATAACTACAGATTTTATTCTCGTTTTTGCCCCTCATTTTCAAGGTGTTTCTCATGCTTGTTGTCGTGACACGCTGCCTTCTGCTTATTCACCCTCGGTGAACCCATGATCAGTCCGTGCGCTACACTTCTTCGGGCAGCCCAGCGCGTGGCATTGTTTACTTTCACTGCCTCGATTCGGCGAGTGGAGTGTGAGTGAGAATAAGAACGTACTGTAATCGAGATTCTAACCGAATCTGGAATGAAATCTGTATGCAGTGGTGATTATTGTTCAAAGTATGGTGATTCGTGCGGGTAGTGAAGGAAACAGTGGTACTAACCCCAACGTGTGTAACAGAGCTCGGAATGGACGACTGCGTACAGCAACTGACGAGACTCATCGGAATTAGGTTGATGAACTCATCAGAGAAAATCGTCGGACAATACAGACACAGCTCTCAGTTAAGTGTGGCGAATCACGAGAGCTCGTACAGGCCGCAAATGTGAAAACTGTGTGCCTGGTGGGGACTCGATTTTTCTCTGATGGCTTCATCAACCTTGTTTTGATGAGTCTTGTCAAAAATGGTTCAAATTGCTCTGAGTACTATGGGACTTAACTTCTGAGGTCATCAGTCCCCTAGAACTTAGAACTACTTAAACCTAACTAACCTAAGGACATCACACACATCCATGCCCGAGGCAGGTTCGAACCTGCGCCGTAGCGGTCGCGCGGTTCCATACTGAAGCGCCTAGAACCGCTCGGCTACTCCGGCCGGCTGAGTCTTGTAAGTTGCTGTGAGTGGACATCCACTCTGAGTTCTGTCACACACGCTGAGGTTAATACCGCCGTTTCCTTCACTGCGGGCACTAACTACAAAACGTCGCACATTACTGTCGACACAATTCATCACCGCACATTCTTTTCATCCTTCTATGAACTTCAATTGTAGGCCTTTTTTCTGCGGTTAGAAAACTCGATTACAACACGCTGTTTCTCACGCACTGACATAGGTACGTTACACACAGCCATGTTACACATGGAAGAGGGTTGCAACTTGCGTCAGAGAGGTTAGAAAGTCGACCCAGTAACACGCATCATGCGTGTTACCTCAACAAGTATTAGCAGCAGCACTCTGTCTTCAAGCCACAAGTGGTCCATCGGGACCATCGGACCGCCGTGTCATCCTCAGCTGAGTATGCGGATATGAGGGGCGTGTGGTCAGCACACCAGTCTCCCGGTCGTTATGATGGTTTTCTGTGACCGGAGCCGCTACTGTTCGGTCGAGTAGCTTCTCAATTGGCATCACGAGGCTGAGTGCACCCCGGAAAATGGCAACAGCTAATGGCGGCCCGGATCCACATCAGGTGGATCACATTCACATAAACGACCATAATTTCTTTGCACAGTAATCGGCGATTTTGTTTCTACAAATCACACTACTGCTTGCGAGCACTGTTGTGGAGTGGCCATTTTCATTTCATGCGACCATGCTGCACTCGGGCGACGATAATTGGCAGTTATGACGCGGGAATATAAATTCTTTGAGATGCTCTACAATGTGGTGCCTTTTTCATTGTCGTATCTACTGTGGTTTTTCTCTCGTGAGTCCTTGAAATCAGGGAGGTTTGAGAGGGGCACCCGGTATTTCTAACAGCAGACAACAGGCGACATTCCCCGCATTTTACTGACTCGTGCCAATATTACCATCTATGAGTTGATAAATTTGAAATATTATTGTAATTAATGTCAAGATCGGAATCGTTTAATATGTTTCGCAGTCTGCCGCGGAAATCTGCTGTTTTACCTGCTGACTTTATTTCTAAACAACGTAAAAAGATAAAGGTTTTGAATATGTTATTTGAAACTGCGGGCAACTGTAGCCAAATTTCCACATTTTGAATGAAATCCACACTGACTATAAAATACTTTTTATTAAAAGACATGACCAGTTTCGCGTCAGTTGAAGACGCATCCTCAGGTGATAGATTCTCGCTAACAAGTCATGGCGGAAAGGTAACTGCCTTAGCCCCACTCCCCATCTCTTACGTCACGCTATAAACTATCATTTTAACTATGAGCTACAGCTCCTAGCGCACCATTTGCTTATAACCTGATGTGAATGTTGGGAAGTGGCTCTAACGCAGTTACCTTTCCGATATGTTAAAAAGTAGCTATCACCCTATCACCTGAGAATGCGCATTTAATTGATGCTAAACCGACAGTGATACAGACAATACTGTTGATTTCCTGGAAAAGTTTTTCCACAGAAACTATCCAGTCGAAGTCCTTTCATCTAGGAGAATTAGAAAAGCAGAACATTTAAGTTAAGGGTCTCCCAAATCGCTCGGGAATTTGAGAATTTGAAACGGACACAAGCTCGTATTTGACGATGGTAGGATATGAAATCGGCACCCCTTTTTACGAAAACGGTGTCGGCCGTAGCCTTCATTAATTTAGGGAAATCGAGAAATGTCAAAGTCGAGATGATCGAACAGAACTGGAATTTCGTTCCTACCAAATTGCACTCTAAATCTTCAGTGTGCCATTAGGCTCGACCTCTGAAAATACGAGGAGTTACAGTGTATTCTTCTGGGAGGCCAATGCGTTATCAGAACCAGAGATGAGCCGAACGTAGTGGCGAAAAGTGGAACCTGGGTATTTTAAGACAAGCTTGAGAACTGTACCCCTTTGGTGTTGCCTATTCTGTCTGGCGATCGTAAGCATGTCGGTGGCGCTCTGCCTACTTTATTTGATTGGTTTACGTGAGATACGAGACGCTGGAGTCCATAAGGAGACTGCCGCAGGATTTATTGCGACAACTTGTTGTGGAACTTATGAATTAGCCTTTCTTATATGTAAGTGGGACCCATGCGTCCGAATATGGTGAGTTAAAATGCTGCTCGTCTACAGAGACTATTACAGCAACGTCAGGCTCATGAATGCGTACAATATTTCAGGTTCGTGTAATTTCTTTGTTTGGAGAGAAGAGTCAAGATCTCGCTTGTATATGGAGAAAGAGCTTCAGGCGCGCCTGCATCTTGTTTGTCTTTCTGCATGACTACAATTTACGCTCATATATATGAATCCAATGTTACAAAAGCGAAAAATATACTTTCAAAAATTAATCAAATATTTGTCGAATGATTTCAGTAATAACACGACGGCTATGAAACAGTAAATGCGAAAAAAAGTAAAATAAAAAATAAATAATATTCTGAAAAGTTTGTCATTCACGCGAAAAGGCCTTCTTGTGTCTTCCTATCGGAACAAGGAATAATTTACTTATACCATGTCTCTGCACTTAGAGGGAAACAGTTCTATTGAGAGCACAATGGCGTCGTTACAGTACAAAATTACAGATGATTTCTGACTTGTTTTCCTTTATGTTCGTCAGTTCCAATGCTGAAATTTAACTCCACGTGCTTTGTTCTTTGTTAGAGGTACCTGTTGCTCTGACACTTCTTTCAGTGACTGAAGGAAATTACGACAGCTGTTTCAATGTGTATTAATTTCGTCTAGTATCTCATTCCTGTTGGTAACCTAATTCATCTATAGTTCAAATGCTCGCTTAACGTTCCGTTTCTTTGGAGGCTTTTAGCAGTTATTCTTCATTTTGTTTCCCGAAATGTTCTGATGCATTTTTATGCGATCAGTTGCTGGGCCACAAAGACTCCTAATACAGCGAAGTGCCAAAGAAACTGGCATAGGCATGCGTATTCAAATACAGAGACATGTAAACAGAGAGAATACTGCGCAGTGGTCGGCAACCATATACACTCCTGGAAATTGAAATAAGAACACCGTGAATTCATTGTCCCAGGAAGGGGAAACTTCATTGACACATTCCTGGGGTCAGATACATCACATGATCACACTGACAGAACCACAGGCACATAGACACAGGCAACAGAGCATGTAAAATGTCGGCACTAGTACAGTGTATATCCACCTTTCGAAGCAATGCAGGCTGCTATTCTCCCATGGAGACGATCGTAGAGATGCTGGATGTAGTCCTGTAGAACGGCTTGCCATGCCATTTCCACCTGGCGCCTCAGTTGGACCAGCGTTCGTGCTGGACGTGCAGACCGCGTGAGACGACGCTTCATCCAGTCCCAAACATGCTCAATGGGGGACAGATCCGGAGATCTTGCTGGTCAGGGTAGTTGACTTACACCTTCTAGAGCACGTTGGGTGGCACGGGATACATGCGGACGTGCATTGTCCTGTTGGAACAGCAAGTTCCCTTGCCGGTCTAGGAATGGTAGAACGATGGGTTCGATGACGGTTTGGATGTACCGTGCACTATTCAGTGTCCCCTCGACGATCACCAGAGGTGTACGGCCAGTGTAGGAGATCGCTCCCCACACCATGATGCCGGGTGTTGGCCCTGTGTGCCTCGGTCGTATGCAGTCCTGATTGTGGCGCTCACCTGCACGGCGCCAAACACGCATACGACCATCATTGGCACCAAGGCAGAAGCGACTCTCATCGCTGAAGACGACACGTCTCCATTCGTCCCTCCATTCACGCCTGTCGCGACACCACTGGAGGCGGGCTGCACGATGTTGGGGCGTGAGCAGAAGACGGCCTAACGGTGTGCGGTACCGTAGCCCAACTTCATGGAGACGGTTGCGAATGGTCCTCGCTGATACCCCAGGAGCAACAGTGTCCCTAATTTGCTGGGAAGTGGCGGTGCGGTCCCCTACGGCACTGCGTAGGATCCTACGGTCTTGGCGTGCATCCGTGCGTCGCTGCGGTCCGGTCCCAGGTCGACGGGCACGTGCACCTTCCGCTGACCACTGGCGACAACATCGATGTACTGTGGAGACCTCACGCCCCACGTGTTGAGCAATTTGGCTGTACGTCCACCCGGCCTCCGGCATGCCCACTATACGCCCTCGCTCAAAGTCCGTCAACTGCACATACGGTTCACGTCCACGCTGTCGCGGCATGCTACCAGTGTTAAAGACTGCGATGTAGCTCCGTATGCCACGGCAAACTGGCTGACACTGACAACGGCGGTGCACAAATGGTGCGCAGCTAGCGCCATTCGACGGCCAACACCGCGGTTCCTGGTGTGTCCGCTGTGCCGTGCGTGTGATCATTGCTTGTACAGCCCTCTCGCAGTGTCCGGAGCAAGTATGGTGGGTCTGACACACTGGTGTCAATGTGTTCTTTTTTCCATTTCCTGGAGTGTATCTGGCACAGTTGTTAGATCGGTTACCGCTGCTAGAATGCTAGGTTATCAAGATTTAGGTGAGTTTGAACGTGGTGTTCTAGTTGGCGCACGAGCGATGGGACACAGCATCTCTAAGGCAGCGATGAAGTGGGGATCTTCCCGTATAGCCGTTTCAGTAGTGTCCGTGAATATCAGGAATCCGGTAAAACATCAAATCTCCGACATCAGTGCGGCCGGAGAAAGGTCATGGAAGAACGGGACCACGACGACTGAAGATGGGCAATCCTTCCGTAAATTTCTGCAGATTTTAATGTGGGCCATCAACAAGTGTTGGCTTGCGAACCATTCAACAAACATCATTGATATGGGCTTTCGGAGCCGAAGGCCCACTCTTGTACCCTTGATGAGTGCACGACACAAAGATTTACGCCTCGCCTGGGCCCCTCAACACCAACGTTAGACAGTTGATGACTGGAAACATATTGCCTCGTCGGACGAATCTCGTTTCAAATTGTATCGAGCGAATGGACATATACTGATATGGAAACAACCTCATGAATCCATGGATCCTGCATGTCAGCAGAGGACTGTCCAAGCTGGTGGAGGCTCTGTAATGGAGTGGGGCGTGTGCAGTTGGAGTGACATGGAACCCTTGATATATATAGATAAGACTCTGACACATGAAGACTGTCTGATCACCAGGATCCATTCACGTCCATTGTGCATTCCGACGGACTCGGGCTATTCCAGCAGGACAATGTGACACCCCACACGTCCAGAACTGCTACAGAGTGAATCCAGGAACACTCTTCTGATAAACAATTCCGCTGGCCACCTTACTCCCCAGACATGAACATTGTTGAGCATATATGGGAGGCCTTGCAAAGTGCTGTCGAGAAGAGGTCTCCACTCCCTCGTACTCTTACAGATTAATGGACAGTCCTGCAGGATTCATGGTGTCAATTCCCTCCAGCGTAATGTTGCGGCACTTCTGCATGCCCGTGGGGCCCTGCAAGATATTAGGCAAGTCTACCAGTTTCTTTGTCTCGTAAGTGTATTTTACGCGTGCTCATTTAGACCTAACCGGGTGTTGACATGCTAAGACGATGAACTTCTGTTCACGGGCATGGTGGTAGAAAATCCACTAAGGCCAGCTAAATGTTTGTTTTTCGTGGTTTCCCTGAATTGCTTTCGATAAATCCTGAGTTGGTTGCTTTGAAATGACGCAAACTGATTCAGTTTGTTATTCATCTATAACCCGAGATTTTGTTCCGTCACTAGTGATACAGTCATCGACGGACTTTAGAGCATAACTTTCCTTCCTCTCTTTGTATGTACATCTATTCTCTGCATATCACTATGCATAGCAGTTCGTGCCATTGTACCAGTAATTGGGGCCTTCTCCCGTTGCATTAAAGTACGGATCGCTGGAAGAATGATTGCTTAATTGACTCTGTGCGTGTTGTAATTAGTTTAATCTTGCCTTCGTGGTCCCTTTGGGAGCGATTTGTAGATGGTTGTAATATATTCTTAGATTCCTCATTAAAGTGAGTTCCAGAAATTGCCAGTTCAATTCTTTCATCATCTGCACCACACTCTCCCATGAGTCGAACAAATCTCTGACCATTTGTGCTGCCCTTCTTTGCGTCCTTTCAATGTCTCCTGTTAATCCTATTTGGTATGGACCCCACACACTTGACCACTGCTCTAGAATACGTCACATGAGCTTTTTTTTGACTTCTTCTATGTAAACTAATTGCATTTCCCGAGTATTCTGCAGATGAACTACAATCTATCACTCAATCCCCACTTTCTCTAGGACTGAAGCTATTTACTCGTTCTGTTTCGTATCACTACGCATATATCTACCCATATATCTGTAGTCCAACTACAACTTTCAAAGGAAGCTACGTTTCTCTCTCTCTCTCTCTCTCTTTGAAGTTGATAATCTTTGCATCACTTTGAAATCTCATTAAGGTCTGACTGAATATCTGTGCAGAATCTTTCATCAGTACTTATAGATAATTGCATAGTCTGCAGCAAGTTTGAGGTTTCTATTAATATTGTCCACAAAATCATTAACATACAATATAAACAACAAGGGCCACAACACACTTCCATGTGGCACACTTCTACATCTGTTGATGGCAGAGAGTCACTGTCGGTTCTGGCCAGAAACGTTGACATCACCTTCACCATTCCCAGAATTTGGACGTCGTCGTGCTCAGACAATTGCACTTGGTCATGAAATCATCGCTGCTGGAATTCTGACATTATTATGTCACTGCCCTGTGAAGTGCCCACTCCCCCCACCCACCCATCCACGCACACACACACACACACACACACACACACACACACACACACACACACACACACAGACAAATACCCCTGCTTTCCGACTTGTTGTGGAATTTTTTTGCATGTAGTGCAGCTTTACTGCCACTATATTGTAGAGAAACTGAGCGCTGGTGAAGCCAAAGATTGCGACGTCACCAGAATAACTTAATATGTATGATATTTTTAATCACTTAACTCTGGCGTGAACGCTTTCTTCAGTGCTTGTACTTACGTCTAGGTCTCATGTGTACACTTTACGAAATGCTTGTGTCGAGTAAAGAAGGCTTTAACAAAATATCTATCACGGAAATGTATCCACAGCTTTCTGCATCAAGAATGGAAAGCCACGATAGTGGCGGAATTTATGTTTGTAGTCGGTAGGAATATTGTTCAAGGAATAATGGCAATGCACCAGAATGGCAAGATTACCGGGGGAATATATATAAAAGTTGTATCCCTTCATCCTCATTAGTCTCAGAGTATATACATAAGTTGCATGTTATTAAAAAAGTCACTTAATATTCAACAGCTTGTCGACAAAAAGTCCATTAGCTAATGAAGCACCGAAAGATATTTGATGGAATTGCGACCGTTAACATTAGGGCAGTTGTAGTGGGATCAGTCTCTCTCAGAAACATTTAAACCAGTAACTGAGAGTCTGAAAGGCGTACACAAACTATGAATGGAGGCAATGAAGAAGAAGAGGAGGAGGAGGAGCATGTGCTATTACCGATTCCTTTAGGCATCACTGTGATAGTGAGTTGGACGGAACATACAGGGTCAGCAGAAAGAAACTGCACGACCCTATACCTTTAACTGCAAAGGCAGAACAAGTTAGGAATAAGGAACCTTAAAGAACACCTGGTTCATTAGAGCTAATATTCTTAACAAACTTCGAACATCAAAAGACTATCTCCCAAAAGAGAGAAAATCATATTGAAAAATATTACATATGACTACATCTACATCTACATCAACATCCATACTCAGCAAGCCACCTGACGGTGTGTGGCGGTGGGTACCTTGAGTGCCTCTATCGGTTCTCCCTTCTATTCCAGTCTCGTATTGTGTATTGGAAGTGGTGAATTAAAGGGGCAGGCAGTAACAAATACAAGAATATAATTAAACCCACGTTAGCGCGCACTGTAAGCAAAGGTGTTGAAGTTAAGCCTAGTAGACCGTACAGTCGACTTGTGGAGTGTATATGTCCTGATGACCTGAATGGAATCATAGAACAATTAAGACTACTCTCAGCATCAGCTGATGCAAAGAATACAAGAAATCAAATATCACATGAAGCATTTCAGGGGTTCAAGAAAGACGGATCATCAAGTGAGTATGGAGACGGTTGTTCATGAGCCCCACAGGCCAGGGCAAAAAATATTCTCATTCAGATACGTCATAATACGAGGATGATGATCTACGACACTCTATCTCATAGATATATGAGAATACTCAAGATCAAATGAAAGTTTCAAGTACATTTTCATGGTTATACGAACGTACTCCAAATTTGCATGGGCTCTGTCTGCTGTAGACTGGAGTGAATCGGTGACCTAAAATCTTCCAACCGACCATGGATTCGAATTTTACAATAAGCATTTCAAAGTGATATGAATCTACATGGAATAAAACCACTACTCAATATTCTCTCCTTTGAAATCTAGTGTTGTTGAACTGTTTAACAGGATGATTAAAAATCGGAAGTGGATTCAATTTAATCTTTGAGGATCATAAAAATTACTATACATTCTATCATATAATATTGATGAGTATAATTGGACTACTTCTCACACAATTACGATGAGACCTATTGCAGTCCGTGATAATGGGTTTATAAATACAGTATACAATCGAACTGAGAAGGATCCACATATCCACATAGGCAGAAGTTCAGTGTAGGTAATTTGGTATTTGTTTCTAAATATGAAATTATGTTAGATTAGTATTACCTGCTGAAAGGATCATAAGGTGATATTTACAGTTTCCAAAGTGCAACTCACAAACCAAAAACTTGCACCTGTGTGATAAAGAAGTTTCAGAGAGTTTTTACACAGAGGGATTACATAAAAGCTCTGCACTGGACGTGTTCCTCATTCAGCAGGTCATATCAAGTCAACGGAACAATACATTAGCGACATGGTTCGGCGTCATGTCAAAACACTACAATTGAGAAAACACTTGTGATCTGCCTTATAACAGAATACGTAAATTTCACCGCAAGTAGAAGCTTGTCAAGAGTGCTAGGAAGCATATCAACAGAGGTGGGGTGGTATTCTCGATAACCTACCTCTGGATACAATTCCTCTGATGCTGTAACGAAGCTCTAAATGCGTCTAGATCATCGGAGAGAATTAATATACTAGATTCCGCACGCAAGGAGCACAGTATTACTTATGCCAGAAATGAAGATAGTTTTATTTCATATCATATATTAGCCGATAATGGCAAGCTGACATTGTGAATGAAGGACGGTAGTGTAGGAAAATGTATTAGTGCATTTGCAATCGATAAGGAAATGTATGCCACACTTATATTGTGTGCTGGAATAAGTAAAATCGTCCGCTCCGATAGCTGAGTGGGCAGCGTGACGGACTGCCGTCCTCCAGGCCCGGATTCTATTCCCGGAGACTTTCTCCGCTCAGGGACAGGGTGTTGTGTTGCATTCATCATCATTTCATCCCCATCCGGCGTGATGGTCGCCCAGTGTGGTGTCGAATGTAATAAGACCTGCACCAAGGCGGCCAGACTTGCCCCGCAAGGGGCCTCCCGGTCACTGACGCCAAACGCTCATTTCAATTTCGTTTTACAGTAAAAGCGAACTACTTTCCTTTAACACTCCTAAGCAAGGGGGAGTGTAGTATTGCATTTATCGGTCTGCAAACACACAGTAACATAGCTGATATCCCCGCACCAAACAATGAACTGCATGGTGGACTTATGGTAATATCTTCTGGCACTACGACACTGAAGACTTAAATGGACATATAAAACGATTAAGAGGTTTTGAGTTGGATGTGATTGTTATTACGTTTCAGTTATAGGATCATACCATTCCTCATTGATAAAACCAATATGGTTTTTCGAGATATGGCTATCTCCCTATGGCCTGGAAATTTGGACTGAAGAGCAAGGCATGCTAGGGTAGGCTGTGCAGTGTAAGAAGCCACTGTATCAGGATGGCATAATGGTTAGCACATCTGCCTAGTGAGGACGAGAGCCAGCTTTAAATCCTGACCTCTGTGCAGATTTTCAGTCGTGACAGAAGTCTGTATGCATACGTAATAGATGGTTTGAGACTTGAAAAGGTCTCTGGAACTGTATAGTTTCATTAGATTAACAGCGTTCTTGCTGTAGATACCTGAACTCTTTTTGTAAGTGTGAGCATTTAGAAAACACATCTGCGCGACTACTCAAACCAGGTACTGCTATGTGTGACATGCTCACTAAGGATGGAGGACTCCTGTCCCACAATGCCATACGCTCATTTCCATTTTTTTGAGGATATAAAGTTCTTGAAGTTTAAGAATGCCCACCACCAGAACATTGTCCCTTTGTTGTATGCACTGACTGAGTGCTTACTAGTTCCTGTGGCACATTGTAAAGGTGATCTCTCAGTCTGTCATACCACTTACACAGAACGACATGTACTGTATGCAGCTGCATATGAAGTTGTATCCTCAAATGACCTCAGTCTCAGTCAATTCGAATCGTATATGAGGAATAATCCTGCGAGATTGGTCGCTTTCTCAGTTTGAAAAACTTGTGTTGTTTGTTGATGCTCTTAAGCCAAAAAACATTCCATTGATCAATTCACAGGAGAACGTTACCTTGTACAAGCAGGCATGGCACGTAGCAATTACTTGGAAACCTCTTGATCGCTAAATACTTGTCACTTCTAACCTGTTTCGTTTCCCTCCTACTCCGCAACTCCTCCTTATTTTATGAATCAATTCAATGAAATTAATATATTCTAAATCTGATTGCGTAACTTGCAATATTGCCCCCTTATTTTATGAAATTTTCAAAGATTTTAATAACACCTGTGGTCTATCATGTTAACACATTTTAAATTTGGCATGTAACCTTGAACACCACCCCTCCATCTTCTGCCTCCTCTTTCCTTAATAGTACATGTTGGTCAGCTACACATTGGTCACTCCACAAATATTACATATCTAGGTTTTCTAATGATGTTCATATACTTCAAATAATTGTCATGTTGTTTCAGCTTAGTAATCCATTTTAAAATTTATTCCTAACTAAAACTAATGTAAATTTCGTATCTATTATATGTGGATCAGTCACACAGTGCGTCCTCTTCAGATAGTGTGTATTTGAGTAATGCTATGTAGTTTCACATTGTATTTGAATTATGTCATATATTTGCATAGTGCATACTTAACTTTTCATTTTCCTGCCTCTTCTTCCCCCTTCTGTCCCCCATCCCCCTTCCAGTAATATGCTCTAATCACACCGCTATACTTGTAAAAATACTCACGAGGTTTCAGCTTAATGGCTTGCCTCTAGTGTCTTTTCCCACACTCTTCGCTTTTCTATCCCCAGTCCACCCTACCACAGCTGGAAAATTTGTTATTTATGATGTTTTATCTCATATATATTACCCATCTGTGGTCTCAATATGTTTCAGCTTAGGAACTCATTTTAAATTTTATTCCAAACTAAGAGAGCTGTACATTTCTTTTCTATTATGTGTGGGGCTATGCACACAATGTTTCCATTTCAAATGACATGTATTTGAGTAATGCTACATAGTTACACATTATATTTCGATAATATTGTGTAAATGCATATTGCACTTTTCATTCTCCCTTCCTCCTCTTTCTCCTTCCATCCACCCTCCCTCTCCCTCTAATATGCTCTAATGATGCTGTTATACTTGTAGACATATTCATGAGGTTTCCGCGTAATGGTCTACATTAAAAAAAAGTAATGTATTGGAAATAGCAATATCATTTCTGCTGTAATGTAATTTTAAATATCGTTAAGTTTATTCTATGAAATTTAGCTGAAATGTACCACTGGACTAACATGCTCCCATCCTTCTTTGTTCCCTGCCATCCCTTAATGCTACCCTTCCCTCCAGTTTCTCCGTTATACTTTCCTACTCTCTTTCCCATACCCCCCCCCCCCCACCCCTCTCCAACTAATTCAACATCTATCTCACCTGCTCCTACGATGCCCTTAGTACCAACAACCTTTACATCGCTTCCTTCCCCAGTCCACCCTGACAGAGTATTTTGTGATAAGTTTTTTTTTCATTACCCATCTATCGTCTCAATAGGTTGAAGTTTATTTGCTTTGTTTGGAAAACACTTAACATCTCTTGCAAATACGCCTAACAGCAATTGAATATGAGGGCATACATTTTTCTTGTATTTCCCACTTGTCTGATCTTTACAAACTATATTGTAAGTACTTGTACTCAACGTGTTCTTTCGTGCAGCAAACAATATGTACAACTTGTAATACCCGTCTCCTTTCATAATTTGAGGGTAAATGATGGCCACTTTCTTTTTAAGCACTTGAGTGATTTTGAACTGGAAAAAGATAATGTCTGTGTCATAATCGACATTATAGAAAAATACATTTCATTCTCAAACGAATCACATCAAGAATATCGCTCTGCTTCCTGGATTTATTATAATCCAGGCTCCCACCTCTTCAGAAAGCTGCAGACACAATGTGTTGTGAGGACATGCATATCACCAAAGCCAACATATCCTGATGATACTAAGTTTTGGCGTATGACGAAGAAGGACACCTTTCCATACAAATGACTTGATTCGATGGAGAGAATCCATAAAGCCAAATGGCCAGATATAACCAAATTTAACAGCAAACTCACAAGAACTGCTATGCAGAGTATAGGCTTGTGGTGAATGACTGGCAGGAGTTCAACATCTCTTTTATACAGGTATGTGCTAAATTATGCATGGAGACAAATGTGCATTTGTTTGCCCACATTTTTGAGAAATTCCAGGGTGTATGCCTGGGTAGATACACATATGATCTTGTCTTCTATTACATTGTGCCAGCACTTTATTGAGACACAATGTTAAAAAAAGACATGTATCAAAATTGAACTGTTGACTGATATCACTAGGTTGCTTTTTATTGAAATGAGATTCATTGAGAATTTCCCAATGTATCCATAGATATGCCAAGTTGGATAACCTGTGACTGAATGAGAAGGAGTGCAGGCCATCTGATGATTTGAGTCACATCCTTCATTTGTTGGTGCACAGTATCTATGTGTATGCTATGAAATAATCTCTGCTTTTTGGAGGGTTCTGATGGCTGTCTAAAGATGAAATCGTCAGACAAGGAGAAGATATCCATCATGTGGCTGCTGATACTAGAGCGGGATATGTCCTGCACACAGACCTGGAATATACTGCCAACTTGCATGATGCCCACAGTGACTTACCACTGTGTCTGGAGCATCTAGTCTCAATAAATGGTCCCATCCCCAACCTGATGACATGCTGTGGAATAAGCAGACATACATTCAACATTTTAGAAACCTCTAGAAACGTCTCAGGTATGACATGTGACTTATTAGAATCACCTGTGGCATCTCCTTTGACCGGCGTCCCTGCTTCAAGGAATACATTGATGCTAATATAGAAAAGAGGGCTCTTGCGACTTGTGATTTTGAGAAAGATATATATAAATTAATGAATAATTCATTCTTCGGCAAAACCGTTAGAATGCTTTAAAGCTTCGCTAAATTCATGTTGTTTACCATAGGGATGGGCGTTATGGTGCTGGAGATTACAATGCCAGGCCAAATTTTAAGCAGACCAGAAACTGCAATGAAATCCTAGTCACTGTGGAGGCAGCTGAGGTATCAGTGGAGTTCACGAAGTCTGTCTCAATCGGTATGTGTAGTCTAGACCTCTCCAAATTCTGTATGTACCGGTTCCACTACAAGTTTGCAGAACCAAACTTTGCTGAGGTCAAGTCACATTATAGAGATACAAAGTTTCATCTACTGGATGAAAGATTGTGATCCATATGAAGCAGTCAGTTACTATCCTGAGGAATTCAAACATCTGCATAAGCGACAGATAATCCTTATGGCATAGCACCTGAGAACAAGAACGTTATCAGCCTGATGCTAGACAAGGCAAACAGCATGCAGATTGTGGAATTCGTGGTGCTCAGATCGAAACTATATGCATACCATATAGAGGCAGATGCCATCCAAAGATGGGCTAATAGTGTGCATCCTGCAACCTCATAGGTTCTTATGATCAAAGACTATAAGAAGTATATGCATGGTTATGATGGATCTCCATAAGCGTTGCACCAAGTAGCCTTTCGGTCATGGGGTCATGGGTTGCATACTGCACTGAACTGAAAGCTGGTCTGTCATGCCATGATAACAAATGATTCATGTGTGCAGATGGGATTGGAACCTTCCCATTCTCACACTGTTTGCTTGTGTGACTGAGTGTGCATGTGCATTCATGTGTGTTTTTGTGTTTGTATGTGGGACAGATAGATGAAGTGTTTGTCACTCTTGTGTGAATGCGTGTATGCATGTGCATAAATGCACAATATGACTGCTTGCAAATTGTATATATATTGTTACGTGTAGTCCATATATTTTCTTTTGCTCACAATTGTGCTCATATATATGAGTGTGTGAATTTGTGTATGTGTCATTCTTCTTCACCTGCAGGTGCTAGTCCTCATACATAATATATATTGTACACTGATCAGCCCGAATCTTATGAGCACCGACCTACTATCGATATAAAGCCGTCTAGGCGACAGCAGCATCACTTGGCAAGGAACTGACTGCTAGTGAGATACATGGACAGTGCATGTCAGTAAGTGTGTAGTCCATGTGTAGAATGGGGAAGGTGCTCGATCTCTCTGAATCTGACTGAAGGCTGATTGTGATGGCCCTGAGGCTTGGCATGAGCATTTAGGAAGCTCCATGACTTGGATGTTCGAGGAGTGCTGTGGAGAGTGTCTTAAAGATGTGGCGAATCCCAGGTGAAATACAGATGTCACGGGGTTGGGCGGCCAGTCTGGGGAGACAGGTTAAACAGGGCAGACGGCGCACCAGACACTCCGAACGACGCGCCTCCGCACCAGAGACCCATGGATATGCTACTTTTAATAACTGACATTGGCAACTGCCACTGAAATGGTAACATGACCACTGGCATTGGTCGTTGGTGCAGTGGCAGAGCTTTGCATTGTGTTATGAATACCGATACCTTCTTCATTATGCCGAGGTGAGGGAGCGAATCCATCCCCATCCAGGGGAACAGCTCCTTGGCACCTGCACTGTGGGGTGGAGACAAGCTGGCAGCGTCTCCATGATGCCCTAGGGAATATTCCCATGAGCAACCATGTGTCCAGTGAAGCTCGAGAAAGGCATCTTGAAGGCCAAGGAATCTTGTAACCTGGTTGCACACTATGTACACCTCATCTAACCATCAGGTTTCCTATTGGCAGTGGCATTTTTCAGCAAGATAATGCACCAGTTCCAACCGGTGCTGGGCCCTGAACTCGCCAGTTCTGAACCCTATCAACCACATCTGGGATGTGGTTGAACATGACAGCAGAGCTCATCGCCCACCTCCCCGGGAATTTGCGGAAATTAGGTGGCTTGTGTGTTGGTGCCAACTCCCTCCAGCGACCTACCAAGGCGTCATTGCTTCCATGCCACACCGTATCGCTTCTGGTATCCGTGCTGAAGATAGATGTACTGGTTATTATGGAGGTGGTCGCAATGTTTTGGCTTATCAGAGTATATACAAACAATCTGTGTTAGTGGTATTCGTATGATGTCGCTAAGAAATGAATTGCTTTTGTGTATATATCGTATATAAAATTATTCTCATCGTCTCTTAATGTTCTTCTGCAGTCATGTGCTGGTAGTCACGTATAATGAAAGAACAGTACCAGTGCGATGTATTTCCGCGAATTGATGTCACAGTAGTATACATAGAACGCTTTTATTGATATCTTGAAAGGAGTTTCTCATTCTGAAGTGGCATTTGAATGCTGCAATCATTTTTTCTTTTTTGAGAAGGTCTTGTTATGCATTGTTTGAGGATAAAAGTCTACCAGTCAAGCCTTTGAATCGTGATCTAGCCAGACTTTGGATCACAGTACCATGATATTGCTGCACATGTTGTTCGAGATTCAACGACTGCTATGCGAATATGGAATCGATATTTCAGGTTGGTCACACTTAATGCTCAACAGTCCCATGCTACTAGCACCAGAATGTGGAGGATCGTACAGCCATGTCACATTTCTTGAGTTAGAAATTTGGTTTGTTTACAGCGAAGCACGATGAATGAATAGGGCGACGACGTCTGGAGCATTACGGACCGTTAGCAGGGCACTGTTGTGGCTCCCCTTAGCGCGGTGGCGGAGAGAGGCGCGCCGGCAGCAGTGAGTCACCGACAGCACTGCGCACGAGTGTGGCACGGCGCCCTCTTCTCAGAGTAGTCCTCGCTGTGTGCAGAGCATCGCAACGGACGTATCCGCATATGGAGCCGCTGAGAAGAAGTGACGCTGCCAGATTCCATTCATCATCGTCATATGCGCCCAGTAGCTTACGCTATGGCAAGAGGTGGCATTATGTACACAACACCATAAACTCTGGTTAGCGTATCCGGTAATTTAGACAGTAGATACTACATTGTTGCCGTGTTAAGGCCAGAATGTGCCCTTTCTTCCAGGTCTCCGTAATGTTGTTTTCTAGCAAGGTAGCGCGAGACCGTTTGATGAACTTCAGCAATGGGCTGAAGTGGCACTGAAGGGCCCACTCTTATCCCAAAGCAGCCCCGACTCGGTGCCCACCATTAACACCGCCGCAGGAGGCAGTTTTGTCTATTAAATTTCGAGGCCTGTATGCCCCAAAGAAAACGACAAATTTAATACAATAATAAAAAATTTATTTGATATTCCTTTTGGTGCTAAAATTTTAAGAGTGAGTAGTGTAAACAGCAGTTTTATTGGGAAAACGTCTTCTGATGTTGAAGCTCGCCCAGCAGGTCCTCACACCCAAGAACCGTTCAGGTTCTCCTGAAAATCCCAAAGACTCACAATAGGAATCATCTCTCGTTGGTTTCAATACTCATCACAGGGAAATAAGAAGCCTAGTAGGAATATCAACGAAAACAACGTCATGTAGACGCCACTTCTAAATGGGTATGCTAGTCCCACAAGCATGGTCAGACAGTAACTTAAGACCCTGCCTTTATCGCGTACTGAGGATGACAGCCCCAGAACCACTCCATGGATTTAAGTGTAAATGTCAAGACACACATAACAACTGTTCGTAAATGAAATACTTTTCTAACTGCCTCAAATGTTGTGCCTGAATTAGTTAAGATATTATCTGTTGTGAAGCCATCGTACTACTGTATCATGAATCAGTACAGAGATGTGTGATTTGTTTAACACAATTTGTTTCAAGAGAAGATTACCCCATTATTAAGTACTACAAAACAAGGGAACACAAATCACTACTTCGCGTTACCACACTTAGCAACATTTTTGTGACGTAAATCTATCTCTATTGCCCAGCATATTACGTATCTTAAAATTAATATACCGTTAGGCACAGTCAAAAATAATAAGCAAGTAACAAACTCGCACATTCAGTTGTATTAGAAGGCTATTCCTTGTACATCTCTTGGTGGCGCATAACACTTTCACAAAGCTCAGTACATTAACTAAAATCAACCAACCTCACCTCGCAAAGAATACACCATCCTCTTAGATGTACACCGCAGCCACCAACGACGGTGCAGTAGACAGTAAAATCATTGAAGCATTATGCCTCAGGTCGTAGTAAATCCTACGCAGCCACCAACGACGCTGCAGTAGACAGTAAAATCATTGAAGCATTATGTCTCAGGTCGTAGTAAATCCTAAAAACAATGTTGCATCTGTGTTGTAATGTTTGCATCCACCAACAGGAAACATTAATTTAACGAAAATTAAGTTAGGTTGTTGGCTGCTTTTTACGAGAACAAAGCTGATTACAGCCCACAAATGTCCTTTGATCACTTCTGCACTCTAATCCAGCGCGGTGACACATTCCTCTCTTACAGCGCAAAATATCTCTACATCCTCAAAAAGTGAAAGCAACCGATATTTTTCTTCTACATGAAATACATTCAAGCAATGGCTGATACTTCCTAACAGATGCTGCTCGTTTTTAAAGTGCTTTGCTACTACCGCTGAATCAGTGAGTCATTCTCTTTGTTATTATACTCTGTAAGTCTTACTTTAAATCTTAGTCCTGTTTGAACCATACACTTCACTTCACAATTTTGACATCTTATTTCACAAACCCCTACTTTCCCCATCCAATTCGCACATGTGCTTATCTTATGCTCAGCCTTTGCTCGAGTTTGTTATCGCCTAGAAGGCAATTTTAATCATTTTATTGTTGGATAACCTCGCCAATTTCTATTAAATAATTACCTAGTATGGCACGAACCTATATTTTTGCTGATTCAACTGGTTTTGGTAGTTTCTGTTACCTCCAACTGCATCAGTCCTATGTATTAAATCTACGTCATGACCATTTAGTTTAGTGTTGGTGTTAGTGTTATCAGTTTAGAGAACGCTATTTTATGCTCATAGCGGTGGCATGAAGTATTATCGATTACTGCACCTGTGACGTGTTTTTCCTATTTATTCCTCTCTCTAGCTTATTATTCTTTTTCTCGACCATCAGATCAAGATAAACACCGAAGTTGCACTTGCTCTGCTGTAATTAGTACATTCTTACGCTTTTTGTTAAAGTCACTTGCCAATCTTGGGTTGGTGAAGCCAGGTGGCTTTAGTTAACAAACAGAGCTTTATGAGGAAATCATGTACCATCAGGAGATGTACAAGGAAGCGTTCTCTTACATCATTGTTGATGCAAGTTTTTTTGTTTTTGCTTACTACTTTTGATTGTTCAAATGGTTCAAATGGCTCTGAGCACTATGGGACTTAACAGCTGTGGTCATCAGTCCCCTAGAACTTAGAACTACTTAAACCTAACTAACCTAAGAACATCACACACATCCATGCCCGAGGCAGGATTCGAACCTGCGACCGTAGCAGTCGCGCAGTTCCGGACTGCGCGCCTAGAACCGCGAGACCACCGCCGCCGGCACTTTTGATTGTGCTTATTGGCATATTGTATTTAAGGTTCGTAATACTACAGTGCAATATAGATAAATTTACATTACATATGTGTTAGTATGAATAGTAATGCGAATTAATGATATGTATTCCCTTGTTCTACATAATTTGATACTGGGATACTGTAGTCACGAAACATGTTGCGTTAAATAGATCACACATTTACGAGAAATCGTGCGTAATAATCTCGGCACTGATTAGTTAAGCTGTACGAATTAACCTCCCTTTGGGATGGGTAGGTTACTGTGCTGTAGAATTAAAATTGACACTTCTGAATGGCCTCTCGAGATCTTCACTTCCTCTTTCATCAAGGACGTGAATTAAGATATCCGAGCCTGGAAACTATACTGCCTTCATTCAGCGTACCACCGAATAAATTGCCTTAGACGGCCGCTGTGGCCGAGCTGTTCTAGGCGCTTCAGTTTGGAGCAGCGTGACCGGTATGATCGCAAGTTCGAATCCTGCCTCGCGCATGGATGTGTTGAAACGTCCCCTTAGAAAAATTATACAAGACTGGAAAATTCAGATTGTTCGAAATGTTTCATCATGATGATGCCATGTTTTACTCGGTCTTGTGTGGCTTGGGACCAATATGCTGAGAGGAAGGCATGGTAAAATTCTCCTTCACTGTGGCAATCGTGAAAGACCGACCGCATTCTTACAGCTGGTTCATTCTCTAAGTAGCCACACATAAATTCTAATCTGTGCTCTACTGACCAGTTGGGAGGAAAACAATGAGAGAATTGATGGAGCCACGCTTGTGGATGAATGTCATTGCCAGAATTCTTAAATGTTTTGAATTTACGTGTAGTAATGAACAGCTTATAGTCAAAATCATATTGTCGGCGGGTCGCATATCGGTCATCGTTACGTCGTTTCGGCGGTTCCATCTCAAAATTCGGTGTACTTTGCCAATTTCTTTCATAATCTCCAAAGTGCCCTGTGTTGTTATTTTGTGGCAGTTCCGTATTTTTATGTCCCTCTTCCCGTATTGGAGTGCGAGTGTCCTCTGAAATACGTAATTCTTGTATTACCTGTGCAGCTGATCTTGTACTTCCCGGATTTCTCTTTGGTGTTGCGTATTAATCTGATTCTGATTTTATTTGAATTTCCTAATTTGTTCGAACTCTTCTGTGTCATTAAAGACTACCGGTTTTGTGTCATTCAGATTATCATCCACCTTCGTAGATAAATTATTTAGCTGATCCGAAAGTTCAACTACTTTCTCTGATAATGAACTAATGTCCTCCATGTGTCTTTCTGAACCAATTTTCAGAGTATCTACTGTGTCCTTTAAGTTTTCTTGAGTTTTTGCAAGTTGCGTAACCGAATCGGTAGATGCAACTGAGTCAATTTTAGCTTGCAAGGTCTCATGATTTTCATGAACAATTGTTTGCAGTTCTTTTATGGCTGCTTCGTGATTCTGTAATGCATTTTCATGCCGCGAAAAAATAGGTTGGAAATGCTCACAAATTTGTGTTTTTACGTCATTACAGACTTTTTTGACATTTAGATTCGATTTTATGTAATTCAGTAGTTAAATCTTCACGTGTTTGTTCAAGCGTATGTTCCACTGAGTCTAACTTTTGAAGCTTTTGCTCCATTGCGTCTAACTTTTGCTGTGTTTGTCTCTGATTTTGTTCCATTGTGTCTAACTTTTGAAGCTTTTGTCCCATTTGTTGCAGTGTATGATGCCCTTACGTTCGTTAGGTTTAAGTAGTTCTAAGTTCTAGGGGACTGTTGACCTAAGATTTTTAGTCCCATAGTGCTCGGTGCCATTTGAACCATTTGAAATTGCCTTACCACGTCAACAGCGACTCGAAATTTTGGCATTCGCGTTTTCTTGGTGGAACGTACACTTAGGTTCTGTTTTCCAGTAAGGTGTGTGAAACAGTCTATGAAGCTCACAACGCAGCTGCATAAATTTCACGAAGTGGAATCACGAAGCCTGGAAAGCGTGTTATCAAGCAGAGTTGCGGCTTCCTTTTTGCCGCAGCCCGCCTTTCATCTTCTCCGTGCTGAATCGCCGCCAGTAGGTATTGCCATTTAGCAGCACCCGCTTGCAATGCACAGAAAATGGCTTGCAAAACAACTTTCGTGATTCACGATCGTGGAATAATACTCTGGTATTAAAGGTCACGACGCCTTCATGCAGGGTGTAGTCGCGGATTCTGGATGAAAAACAACGGGCTGTAGAGTTCGTGCTCTTTATTTTCTAATTACTTCGCTTGTATTCACGAGTTTTTAGAGAGCTATAGTTCCTCATATTTACTGCGCTCTGTGGCATGTCGTGCAAGCTAAATTACTTGGCGTGATAAAGCATCTGCTACGCTCCCCGTTAATAACTAATAACTATTTTCCAGCAAGACTAGCAGGAGAGCTCCATAACCAGGCGCGCATGTTTACTGGGTAGTATTCCACCTACAGCAGTGTTACAAAGTGTTGTCTTTAAACATTTGTACATCGGAATATAACTGTGAAGCATACATTGAACTAACAGATAACATTTCTGGAAAGATCGTCTATTACAGGGTAATTATTTAAGCGAAAAATTAAAACAACAGTTTTCACAATTTTCAGACATGAAACCATTAGGAAGTCAACCTAGGCTCTTCAAATTATGCCTTCTACACTTAACGATTGTTACGACTCGGCACAGACGCCCAGTGTAGTGAGTAATATAAGTAAATGACATCCCTCGGCAAGCATTTTCCGGCATATGTATACATCTACATCTATATTTGCGTGATTACTCTGTAGTTCACAATTAAGCGACGGGAAGAGGGTTATAAAACTATCATTAAGCTACTTCTCTACCGTTCCACACCAGAACAACGTGGGGGAAAAACGAGCACTTAAATCTTTCCGTGCGATTGACTTCTCTCATTTATTTTGTTGATCTTTTGTCTCTATGTAAGTGGGTGCCAGCAAAAGCGTTCTGAAGAGAAAGCTGTTGATTGAAATTTCATGAGAAGATCCAGACGTCGCGAAAAACAACTTTGTTTAATTACTGCCACCCCAATTCGTGTATCATATCCGTGGCACTCTCTTCCTTATTTCGCGATAGTGCAAAACGCACTTCTTTGAACTTTTTCGATGTCCTCCGTCAATCCAATATGATGAGGATCCTACACCGCACAGCAGTACTCCAGAAGAGGGTGGACAAGCGTAGTGTAAGCGGTCTCTCTAGTAGACCTGTTACATTTTCTAAATGTTTTGCCAATAAATAGGAGTCTTTCTCCCACAACATTATCTATATAATTGTTCCAATTTAAATTATTTGTATTTGTAAGTCCTAAGTACACTACGCGATCAAAAGTATCGGAATACTCCCAGAAACAGACGTTTTTCATATTAGGTGCATTGTGCTGCCACCTACTGCAAGTACTCCATATCAGTGACTTCAGTAGTCATTAGACATCGTGAGACAGCAGAATGGGGCGCTCCGCGGAACTCACGGACTTCCAGCTTGGTCAGGTGATTGGGTGTCACTTGTGTCATACGTCTGTGCGCGAGATTTCCATTCTCCTGAACATCCCTAGGTCCATTGTTTCCGATGTGATAAGTGGAA
Source organism: Schistocerca gregaria (assembly GCF_023897955.1). Taxonomy (NCBI): domain Eukaryota; kingdom Metazoa; phylum Arthropoda; class Insecta; order Orthoptera; family Acrididae; genus Schistocerca; species Schistocerca gregaria. Next base: position 372,883,531 of record NC_064924.1, read on the forward strand.
ACGTGAAGGGACATGTACAGCACAAAAGCGTACAGGCGGACTTCATCTGTTGACTGACAGAGACTGCCGACAGTTGAAGAGGGTCGTAATGTGTAATAGGCAGACCATCACACAAGAACTCCAGACTGCATCACGATCCACTGCAACCACTATGACAGTCAGGCGGGCTGCGAGAAAACTCGGCTTTCACGGTCGAGCAGCTGCTCATAAACCAGACCACGCCGGTAAATGCCAAACTAAGTCTCGCTTGGTGTAAGGAGCGTAAACATTGGACTATTGAACAGTGGAAAAACGTTGCGTGGAGTGACGAATCACGGTACACAATGTGCCGATGCGACGCCAGGGTGGCGAATGCCCGGTGAAAGTCATCTGCTAGAGTGTGTAGTGCCAAAAGTAAAATTCGGAGCCGATGGTGTTATGGTGTAATCGTGTTTTTCATGGAGGGGGCTTGCACCCCTTGTTGTTTTGCGTGGCACTAACACAGCACAGGCCTACACTGATGTTTTAAGCACCTTCTTGCTTCCCACTGTTGAATAGCAATTCGGGGATGGCGACTGCATCTTTCAATACGGTAGAGCACCTGTTCATAATGCACGGCCTGTGGCGGAGTGGTTACACGACAATAACATCCCTCTAATGGACTGGCCTGCCCAGGATCCTGACCTGAACCCTATAGAACGCCATCTTCGTACCAGGCCTCACCGACCGACATCGATACGTCTCCTCAGTGCAGCACTCCGTGAAGAATGGGCTGCCATTCCCCAAGAAACTTTCCAGCACTTGATTGAATGTATGCCTGCGAGAGTGGAAGCCGTCATCAAGGCTAAGGGTGGGCCAATGAATTCCAGCGTTACCGATGGGGGGCACCATGAACTTGTAAGTCATTTTCATCCAGGTTTCCGGATACTTTTGATCACATAGGGTATGTAGTTGAATTTAGAGCCTTTCGATTTTTTTGATCTATCGTGTAACTGAAATTTAGCGAATTCTGTTTAGTGCTCATGTGGATGACTTCACATTGTTCATGAACTGGAGTCAATTGCCACTTTTTGCACCACAGAAATACCTCGTCTAAATCATTTTGCAACTTGTTTTGATCATCTGATGACATTACGTGACGCAAAATGACAGCATTATCTGCAAACACTTTAAGAGGACTTCTCAGATTTCTCCTAAATCGTTAATGTAGGTCACGAACAACAAAGCGCCTGTATCACTTCCTTCACTTCCTTTCGGAACGCTGGATATTACTTGTTTTACTTGATGACTTCCCGCCTATTATTACTAACTGTGACCTTTCCGATTGGAAATCACGGATATATTCCTACAACTGAGGCCCACTATTTAATTAGAAGTCGCTTGAGAACAATGATGTCAAAAGCCTTCCGGAAATTTAAAAATTGAGATCAATCTGACGTCCCTGTCGACAGCATTCACTACTTCATTAGAATAAAATGCTAGTTGTGTTTCACAAGAACGATATTTCCTCAATTCGTTTTGGCTATATGACAATAAATTGGTTTCTTAGAGATGAGTCTTAATGTTCGAGCACACTACATGTTCCAGTATCCTACTGCAAATCGACGTTGTTGGTATGAGTCTGTAATTCATCGGATTACTCTTTTTTCCTTTCTTGTGTATTAGTGTGACTTGTGTAAGTTTCCAGTCTCTTGGAACGGTTCGATACCTACGGAGCCACAGTTTCAAGTGCTCCTAAAAAGCAGTGAATCTCAGGTAATACTAGGCACACGAAGCCAGCTGAAACCAAAAGTTGACAGTCAGTTACCCCCCAGTTTTGGGGAAAATTTTGGCGTACATCGAAAAGTTAGAGCAATGACAAATGGAAATTGCGTTTTTGTCACAGTGGACAAGAAACTCAAATCCACCGAGACATAAATTTAAGCTGCATGCCAGATTTCTGGTCAAGAATTAGCATCAGAGATAACATATTATTATATTCAGATTCTTCTTTCGACCGCCAGATTCATCTCGTAATGTGAACGAAAACTTTGTGGAAAACCTCAGTTCTCTTGCACGAAGGCCCCTGTCATACTGTAATCATGTTAACAGACTTTAACCATCCAACACTCTACTGTGATAATCACAGTTTTGTTAGTGGTGGGCGTGTCAAGCCCTCTCTGAAACATTTCTTAATGCCTTCCCTGACAAAGAACTGGAACAAGATTTAATGCAACAAATGGACCCTACCTCTTTGAGGATGTCACATCGAAACTGGTATCAGTTCTAGCGACAGTTATTACAAAAGTAAAAAGGGTATCTAAAACTAGTAGAAAGATTTATATGTTCAGTACACTAGATGAAGACTCAGGAGTGTGATATCTCAATGAGGAACTTGAAACTTCTATCTCAGGACAGGAGTACTTAGACGAACCAAGACTCCAGTTCAAAGGTATAGTTCGCCATGGACTGGATAGATACGTACCCAGTAAAACAGTCAGTAATTGCAGGGACCCGCCATAGTATGCAGTCATTGTAAATAAACTCCTAAGGAAACGCAAACTCTGCATAACAGGTGTAGAACAAAGCGGAGAGGTGTTGAATGAGATATGTTTGGCTTTCAATAGGGCAATGTGTGAAACCTTCAACAGAAGTGTCGTATGATCTTTCACAAAATCCAAAGAAATTCTAATCGTATGTAAAGCCTCTTAGATGCACCAATTTTCCAAACTAGTAGCCAATGAACTTAAATCATCATGGCCACCACTAAACACAAAGGACCATGCAGAACATCAATAATCTCACTCACAGACGAAAGGAATTAGAACTGAGGATAGCAAAGCATAAGCAGAAACGCTTAGCTCCTTTCCCAAATTTTCCTTTATAAATGAAACCCCAAGAGTGTTGCCCAATTTAATACTAACACTACTGAAAAGATGAGTAAATAGTTATTGTAAGTGGGATGCTTCTATGTTGGTAGCGCTGTGTAGCACTTTGCATTGGATCTCTGATTGCGCTTTCTTTGTAAGAGACTCTGTGGCTGGTTGGACTCGTTGTCGGAAGTTAATCGCTAGTAGTGTTGGGCAGTTGGACGTTAGTCGCTAGCAGTGATGGAAGTACTGTTGGGCAGTTGGAGGTGAACAACCAGCAATAATGGATGTTTGATGTGAGAAGTTAGGATTGATGGAGGGTAGAAGTCTGAAGTGTTAGCGTAGGCTAACGATCTGTACATGTTCGACTTGGAGATTGAATATTATTCATGATTATATACCTTTGTACTAGATGTCAATGATTTATATTCGTGTTTGAACTGGATGTCACACTATTAAGGTAAAATGTACATTATTTGGTTTGCAACAAAATCTTTTCTTTGCTAACCACATACCTGTTAGCAGTTAGTGGCTTTAGTAGTTACAATCTTTTATTTAGGTGGCAGTATTGACGCTCGCTGTGTTGCAGTAGTTCGCGTAATGAAGATTTTTTTGATGTAAGTGTTAATTAAATGTATAGGTTATTGTCGAGATTTCTTTTTAGTCAGGGCCATCCTTTTGAATTAATCATTTGAAGTCAGGTTGTAATTTTTTGAGTAGTCAGATTGCGTTGCGGTAGAATATTTTGGGTCAGTGTTGACATGATAGGAAAAAGTAAAGATAAAGTAGACTCAGTACGTTCAGTTTTACTCAGCTGTTTCAGAATCAAATAACGTATAAGTTTCATCTTCTCAGCCATTCTGCAATTAAGTACAGACACACATATTAAAATATAGAAGTTTCAATATTAGTCTGAGTGCCGTTGAGAAGCAACTGAAATCATTAAAACCAACAAAGCTTCAGGGTCCGTTGGAATCCCTAGCAGATTCTGCAGTAAATTTGTGACTGAGTTAGCGTTAGTACCTCTGTTTTAACTATAATCGACCTCAGATACTTCGAATAAAATAAGGTGCCCATTAGTTGGAAGAAAGTGAGGTCACACCTGTCTACAAGAAGGGTTCCATAAAGCTACCTTCCAGTATCCTTGACACTCATTTGTTGTAGAATTTTAGAACATATCCTGAACTCAAACGTAATGAGGTATGTCAACCAGCATGGATTCCGAAAACGCATATAATGTGAAACCATCTCGAACGTCCTCACACTGAGAGCAATGGGTTAAGGCGTTCAGGTAGTCACAGTTTCTTGACTCCCGAAATGCATTTGACTAAGTATCACATCTACGCGTAATGTCAAAATTACTGAGGGAAATCAAGCGAACTTTGTGAGCAGATTGAGGAGTTTTTGGTAGTCAGGACTCGGCAAGTTATCTTGGATGCAAAGCGATCCACAGCAGAGGGTCACTGCTGGTTCTGACTAGAAATGTTGACATCGGCATCATTGTTCCTGGAATTATGACACCATGACATCCAGACACGTGCACCAAGGCCATAATACTATCTTTCCCAGACGTCATCACCCTTGGATAGTTGTACATAGACCTTGACATCATCACTCCTGGAATCCTCATATTTCCGAGTCTCCGTCCCGTGACGGACATCTCCACCCCTCCCCCAACCCCAGTGCCCTCAGCGCCCTCCCCCATAAACTTGCACTCCCGTACACCAATGGTCTTGTGCCCCACTCATCGAAGTCATTGTCAATGGTGTGCAACCTCAATCCCCTCACATCAAACATTATTTTATAATTCAGTTACTTGTATGCTATCGTTTGCTATCTTGTACTTTGTCCACTATGTATCACTGACAACAGCAGCAGCTATCAATTGGGAAGAATAAGACTATCGTTGAGTATTTGATTGTAATACAGGAATTATTTATCATTATTGAAATCAACCAATTCACGTGTGCACAGCACATCACTGACTTATTGTGGTAAGTTAAGAGCGTTGTGCCATTCTCTGTTTATATTTTGTTTTTTTTGTTATTGTTACAGCTCCTGATCCAGTGGTGGCCGAACTGCTGGACAAGGGCACGACATATTGTTCCCGCCTAAACTACAGCAATGGCTACAGTTACTCTCCTCATGATGTCTTCCCAACGTTTCAGACGTGATGTCATCAACTGTCCCGTAACACAGTCACAGCATTTATCAGACCTTGAGTCTAAGCTAAGTGCTAACAGAGTACTGCTACTCACCAGTACATACAGTTTGACTCCAATTGGATCTAAACCTGTGAATGTAGGATTAACACCCTATAGTTGCTTTGATGTGGTGATTTAGATAGGAAACGTTCATTGTCTTGGTACTAAAATGAAGTATGCTTGGCACAAAGGAGCTATATGTGTAGAATGTTAGAGTTCATAGAGAGAAAGACGACAGCTGAATCAACCTATTGCATACTCCTACTAATATTAATTATCGATATGTATGGAATGGCAGTGCTAGAAGTAAAAACTGAACTGCCGTTACATACATTAAACATTCAAATGCGGTGAATTTAAACATTCTGTACAATATGTTACTGATTCCAGCAGACAGACTTAACTGGTGGAGACCTTATATATATAGATTTCAACCAGCATGGATTCCGAAAACACAGATCATGTGAAACCAACTTGAACCTCCTCAAGCGATAAATAATTTGTTATATAAGTTACTTCCGGCTTTTATCATTAAGAATACATTTTATTTTCATAATTATACATTTGCTGATAGTGTTCTAAACTATGTCACATTTATTTCATTTTGTTGCCTCTAAAACGAAATTAATGGGCATAAGGAGAGAGGAAGGCCACATCTGCTCGGTGTAGTTGGCGTCCACACAGCTTTCACATTGTGGGTGCGTTTTGCAGCAAGATTGTTATGATGAAGTAACTCGGGCAGTGAATACTGGATGTGTGTAAGAAAACTGTCGTGTTGCCTAGTGATAGGTCGTGATAGGGAGAGGGAAGCCTTTGGGGATACCTGGAACTTCGGGTGGTTATCGCAGGGTTGTTAAAGGCCAGGGCCGCTGCCGCAACAGGATCAGTCTGAGTCTTGTAAGCAAAGATCAATTAAAGGACAAACACTAACCTACTATTCTCACCGCAATTGAGACACTGACCTTGACTACACCAAGAAGCAATGACATCAGCGAGCTGTTACCTGAAGACAAGAAACTGATTCGTGACATCCTAAAGCCATGTACCACGCGAATATCGATCGAGAATGGAGGCCATCTGAGGCCTCGTAGAAGCGATTCTCATGACGATGCCCCACCAGAAGAGCCATCACAGACTTCAGAAGAGGTTTCAGCTTCACCAGAAATCTCTGCCAGTGAGATGAACGTCGAGAATTTTCTGTGAACGACAGACATCCCAGGACAGCCCCTCCCACACGGAACTGCAAGCGAAGCCAGCCTAACAGTAGTGATAAAGAAATCTCATAAGTGATACTGTGACAGGGCGGTGGCCCCAACTCCGACACTCTAATAAGTCGTTGAAAAGAGCAACCAGGTCCGGTTAACCTATGAAGTGCCTATATAAAATAAATTCTCGCTGCTCACTGCTTCAGGGGATATGGACATCTAGGCTGCCATGCAGCTGCCAGGAACCAATCTACAAATCGCCACCCTCAGTGGTGTACGATGCCATTTATTACATACAGTTTAACAACTGATGGAGCTCTAGTGTATTATTCAAAGAATATATGAAGTATTGGTTCGACATAATGGTGGATCACAGGAACTCGAACGTCTACCTCAAGCAACACAACCTGTATTATTTTGTGCACTACGCACCAGGCAACAAGAGCCTTAAAGTGGTAATCAGCTCCTTTCCAGAAGTCATGCCCACAAAGAAACTACGCCAGGGGCTAAGTTCCAGCGATACCAGATAACGGTCAAATAATGTCACCTAGCACCACATTTTGTCAAATGTGCTGGTCCATACATATCTGCCCAATGCAAGATGCACCCAAAAGTCAAGGCCATCTGCACACTCTCTGGTAATATAAGACACCAACCAAACTGGAAGGGATGCCCCAAATGTTAGGAGGTGCTCACACTTTTTTTTTTTTTTGGCTGACTTCCAAGATTACACCGTAAGAGCCACAACAAATTCCAGCTAAAGAAGTTTCTCCCAAAATGCCCTCAAGGTCAGCGTCACAATCAGTCCGAGGAGGATAACGACTACCATTTCGATTCCTGTCAACACAAGCCAACACACTGATGACACCACTACTGGCTGCAGCGAGCCATCCTTCGGCAGTGCTGTCAGACAGATTGCACCCCTCCCCTGCTCCCTCATTGCACGTGGTGTACCAGACGCAAGGGGGAAAATCATGGCTTCCTTGAACCAATAGGGGCTGTTTTTTGATTATATAGCCAGTCCAAGCATTCGAGTGAGAGACAGCGTCGTTGCCGTGTGGTATGCCAATGACAATAAAAACAAAAAGCTGGGAGCCAGTACTTTCTCCAACCCCGTGCCATGGATATATTACTCGTCAGTGAAACTCAGCTCAAGCGGAAGGGACGTTTTACGTTATGAAACATTTTGTCAAACTGAACGGGCAGATCACTTCAGATGGGTAATGGAATGGAGATTTTTCCTCTCCAATCACCGTATCATCAGAAGGGAAGAGCCACCTCCCCTGACACCAACAGGCCGCAGCAGTGATGATGCAGACATACAGGCAGCATCACCTTCGTCACTTTGTAACTCCGACTGGGCATCAACTTCCTAAGAGAGGGCATCTGCAATCAACTCAGCATCTCAGATTCGACTTTCATGGGAGGCGACCTGAATGGCAAGCAACCCCTGGGGAACCCCTGGAAAAATCATGGAAACGCGCACCTGCTCTTGGATTTGGCTGAAGACCTCGGATTCGATGTACGTGCACCTATCAATCTGAGGAATTCACCATTTAACTGTCTCCACCAACTTGATGTGATAGACATTTCCTTACAAAAAATATGTCGGCCACTATCATCAACAAATCAAGATCTGACCGCCATCCTGTTTTACTCTCCTTTAGTGAATCATACCGACACCTGGGAGGACCTGGAAGACAACTGGCTGTGCGTTCTACAGACGAAGGCATAAAAATACGGTTCTACCGGCCACAACACAACAGGTAGAGGAGAAAGTAGTCTCTGTGGTCGAGTCTCCGACATGATATCCAAGATTGAAGCGGCTATCCGGTGGTCGGCAACTTCTGTAAAAATAGTGCCCACTAAAATGTTGATACAGGCGCAAAGGGCAAGTACACCTCAACGCACACACCTCAACGCACACACCTCAACGCACATGATATGCGTCATGTGTATCGTCAACAACGAGAACTTCGTGCCAGATTAAGGGAGTTTAGGTAAGATAATTGAGAGGAGCGAGTGAGTTCTTCCATTTACAGCCGAATCGCAGTTAGAGCAAGTCATCTGCACAATTAGGAAACCAAGTGTCTGCCTAGGAGCTGTAATACGACCCCTCCAGATCGCAGGTTATATTAATTGAAGAGATGGAGAATATATAACAAAGAGCAGAGCAATTTGTCGTGGGATCATTTAGTAAGCTCGAGAGCGTTACGGAGATGCTCGACTATAGTGGCAAACGCTACGAGAGGTGTTTGGTTGATGGAGAGGTTTACTATTGAAATTCCAAGAGTGTACGCTGGAATAAGAGTTGGACAATATACCTCTTCGTTCACATACGTCTTTCGAACTGACCACGACGGAAAAATCAGAGAATACGGAGTCTGAGCCGTGAGTGGCTGGTGTTCCTGCCATCATTTATTTTACACTCTGTTATTAACATACTTCCACCTCACTACGTTAGTTTAAAAGTACTACTGTCCCTGACTTGCTGCTTTGGCTAACCGACATCGGCGCTAGCAGCGCGTATCGATATATCCCCTCTTGTAGTACCTTTGCTCGACTGCTATTAATTCCAAGTCGTTGTCTGTCATGGCGGGTACTGATGTCGCAAGTTCGGGTTGCGAGTTCGAGTCTGCCAGTTGTAAGGTTGCATGGGGGCTCAATTAATACAAAATGCTAATAATTTTAATTTTACTCGCTGTTTGTGCGGTTACGCAGTCTCGTAACCGGTTGGCCCTGAATAATGTTAGTACGCAATCTGACTGCATAGAAATACAACAAAGAATGAAAGGAAATTTGCATTAACACAATTAATTAATTAAGTCCCCAGCAACTATAAAAGCTACGAAACAACAAAGTATAAGTGTAACTGTTCTGTGTGTGGAAGTGTGATTCAACATACACATCTGGCACGGTTCTTCCTCAATACGATAAGATGCTTTAAAAGCCATTTACAATGAAATAATTTAAAAAAAGAAATACTATGATTGCACATTGAAACCAGAATTACACTCTAATACATGAACACAAGCCAGATGCTTTGTTGACTGAACCTGTGAGCAAGAGACATTGTTAGTTAGGAAGTTTGAAATAAATAAAAATAAAAAAAAATCGTTACCTTCATATGTACTGACGAAAAATACACTCTGATCATTACAACGTCCCTAATCGAATAACATAGGCGTCTTACCCAACAGAACAACTAGTACTCTATCGACGTCTCAACAAGCACAAATCACGCCTACCTCAGAACTAAGACTACTCTCACCAACTTCTCGGCGGCCTCTGCCAGTGGAGGCGGCTGAATAATACTCTTTGGCGCAATCTCTGGCGCTGTGAATCAGTGTAGCCACCTTTCATATGCCCCTCCCCACGGGCTAGAATTTGATTGTATTTTTGCCAGCATTGGTGGTGAAAATACCACCAAATTCGTCCAAAAAAATACAGACAAAAATAAAAGATAATATTAAATAACTAAATACATAAATTTTGGCTTTGCTCTGACCCTTCAATAACCTAATATATAAAATACAGTAAGGAATACAATGCTTGCATACATGTGATTTTACATAATAGTTTACACATGTATCAAGTGGTTAAACAGTTCAATCAATAGCGTCAGCAATGAAGAATAGATGCGGGTAAGAGTCTCGTAACGAATCATAAACAGTAAACACACAAAAAATCAGTTTATACCAATATTCACATAAAATCCTTTCAATAGTTCAATAAAAAAGGAGGACTCCTCAGAGTAATTGACATTTCCAACAGTGGCACCCAGCAATGGTCAACAGGTGCAAATAGCAGTCTCATAACATTTCATCAGCAGTATTTAAACAGCTCCAATAGTGGCACCCAAAAATGGCGAGCAGGTGCAGACACCAACCAGTGACATTGTCTCAGTAGAAGCAGTTCCATAAGTGACACCCAGCAATTTTGAACAGGTGCAGACACCATCAAGTAACATCAGTTCAGTACAAGCAGTTCCATCAGTGGCACCCAGCATTGTTGAGCAGGAGCAGACACCAACAAGTGACATCATTTCTGTAGAAGCAGTTCCATCAGTGGCACCCAGCAATGTTGAGCAGGTGCAGACACCAACAAGTGACATCATTTCAGTAGAAGCAGTTCCATCAGTGGCACCCAGTAATATTGAGCAGGTGGAGACACCATCAAGTAACATCATTTCAGTACAAGCAGTTCCATCAGTGGCACCCAGCAATGTTGAGCAGGTGCAGACACCAACAAGTGACATCATTTCTGTAGAAGCAGTTCCATCAGTGGCACCCAGCAATGTTGAACAGGTGCAGACAGCAACAAGTTGCATTATCACAGTAGAAGCACTTCCAACAGTGGCACCCATCAATGTTGAACAAGTGCAGGTAACAGTCCATAATATTCACTATCACTAATCAGACAGTTCATCAGAGTTTATCAGCAGAAATTAAACATTTCTAAGCGGCACCTATCCTGTTGAACAAATGCAAGCACGAACAACAGTTTGAATGCACACACAATTGCTTTTACAAAATTATTATCAATGCTCTTACACTAAACATACAAATTATAGCAGACACACAAATGGTATCAGATAATTGTCATATGAACTATTACAAACACAAATGTCAGTAAACCTATAATATTTATGGGTGTCAGTGCAAGCCACAACAAACAAGTAAAATAATATTTAGGAGGTAGGTCGGTACCAATTATTTGGGATTGGGAAAGGAGAACACACTCATTCATCTTTCATCCACATTTAAGTACTACTGTGTAATTGAATAGTGTTAACTGTGTAAATGCAATTCTGTCAAAATTTGATGTTCGACATGTGTATCAAGTAGCAATGTATAACAGTCGATAATAGTTAGTCAACGTCATAGTCATCATGTCAAGACCAATGTTTGCCAAGCCAACTTTTTCTGAACAACTGTCAGTGCGTCATGATACGCAAATACTTTCTTTCTCCATATATATATATATATATATATATATATATATATATATATATATATATATTGATTTAACAAAGTGTGTGTGTAGACAATCTTCCTTCTACTTGAGTGTTCTAGTCTGCCATCTTCATCCTCCTTGTTCCATATAAACCAACAACAACAAAAAATTGCTTCTCACTTACTTTACCTCTTATCGACCAAAACTCCAATTATCATCAGCATTACATAATTTTAATATCCCAGTAATACCTCTTCAATACGTCGATACATATTAACCTTATCAGTCTAATCGAACAAGTACAGATAAAATCCTAGTGCAAACTTCAGTTCATCATCCCATACAATCCGAAGACACAATGTCCACACACAACCTCTGTGTAATCCATCTGACCTAAATCTTCTACTCATTATGAATAATAAAATACATTTTAGTTACCTTGTCCATCATTAAACAAAAGAAATGCATACACGACCTCTAACAGCCTTTAGTTTGAATAACTTTCAGGAAGTAAGTACGAGTACGGAGTGTGAATGATCGTAATATTTCACAGTGTGTACACCACTTCAAGGACCATGGCAAAACAGAAGCAAACATGTGGAGTACTTCTTGTGTCAAGTGTCACTTGCTATTTCAATATTTCAATTGCTCACGAAGAATGCAGTGTAATGACAGTCAATGGTCTAAACCTAGTGTTGGTATGTCATGTCGTTAGCTTCCTTCCTATTAGCATAAATTTATACAGCTTCCATAAAACCTCCAGCTCATGTGACTTCAATGAAGTTTCTTGTACCAATGTCGTTCGTAGAATTATAGCAGTTCATTTTCTTATCTTAAAATATAAAGCATTGAGCGTAAGCAAAACATGCTATAGCGAGTAAATATACCAGTAGAGAACAGAATGTTAACAAGTGGATGTAGCACAATCCCTAGAACGAGGCTCTGCCAAGCGAACAATCTATAATTAATACCATAATGTGACCTAAACTCCATGTTCGTACACCGTATATCAGCATTTCTAAATACAAAATTAAAGAACAGTTATGACAACAAAGCAGAAATGTGTAAATATGCAATCCATACGCAAAGCAGCAAATATATATCTTACATAATAAACAGGTCATTAGCATCATATCAGCATAAGCAAATAAATGTTCATATGTAGTCTTAATAAGTAATCATGAAGGCGCAAGCAGATAAATCACAAAGTATAACCTACATACGTAACCATATCAGCACAATTAATCAGGTGACAATTATAATTTAAATAAATAAGCATAGCAGGCACATAATAAAAAAATGTGACATCAGTGAAAAAGCAGTGCAGCCAAGCGATGCATAATATACATAATTAACAACCCTGTTCATTAATCAATCATTGTCAAAATCAGTTAAAACAAAGTATAAATCACGTAATCGCGAGCAGCAAATTACGTCTAAAGTGGAAATATGTTTCCTGAAAAATAAACTTAATTAATAGTTACCTTTCTTCTTTGAAATGACATTCTTCCTGAAATTTTCTCGATGGCAAGTCCTCTTAAAGTCGGACACACACAGAATTTACCTGAGGTTCTTAAATATTTTATACAACTGTATCCTGAAAAATACTGAACGTTAATAACATAATTCATTAAGTCACTATAGCTTTATACTGAATTTATTCGGAGAAATTAGACTGTGTATTTGTTTATGGCTGTCAGTGCATTCACACTGAGCGCTCCATCAGCTGTAGGTACGCGTGACGTAGAATGTAAATCTTTGCGGTCAGCGACTGCCTTGTGCGGCGCGCAGACTTGACTGTTGCTTTGAGTATGTGCCGCCGCCAGAACACGGCGCGCTATCCTTGTACTCTCCGTGTGTTTACATATAACTGTTAGTTTCTCAAAAGTATGTCATTCCACAAAAATTTTAACGTTCGATATATATGATGTATTCCCTTAGAGCGCCGAGATTTAAGAGTTTATACTTCGACAGTGTTATCATGAATAATTTTGCGAACCCTACATGGACCGTTATAAAGCAGAAAAAATTTGCGGCAGAAGCCTTTTCCTTTGTGAGACAAACGATGAGACTTAATTAACACCTTTTGACCAACAGACAAGGTTTTTAAACGACCAGGACGTTTAGCTGATTTCTCTCTTCTAGCAGCCGCAGATGCAATATTCAGGTTGACAACTTCAGAATGCCGCAGTTTTCGTGAAGGCGGAAAAGGAACGATTTCAGAAATGCGATTAGTCGGTGCTTTATTTTTTAATGTCAATATAGGCGGTAAAGAAGTTGAATCATTAGGGAGTTCATTCAGAATGTTTTGAAAAATATGAAGATACTGATCCCACGTTCAGTGATTCTGATGACAAGAAAGTCGACTCAATTTATTGATTTCCTTCATCCATCTCAGTGAAGCGTTAGATTGGAGGTGAAAAAGTGAAACGAAAATTGGTTTAATCTTACGACGCCATAGAGTACGAAGCCAAATTATGGAGCGAAACTGTGATCGATTGTCTGAAATAACCTTATCAACATGTCCCACTGCTTTAAGAAAATGTTTGATGAAAGCATTAGATACTGAACGAGCTGTTGCTTTGCGTAAAGGTGTAAAACACACATATTTTGATGTCAATTCCACTGCTACCAAAATGTACGCAAAACCATTAGTAAAACGAACCACTGGACCGAACAAATCGACTGCAGCCATCTGCTTTAATTTCGCTGGAATGATAGGAAACAACGGTGCTCTGTGAGAAATAGTTGGCGGCTTAGCCTTTTGACATAATTTACATTTGGCAAGAACAGATCGAATACATTTTTCCATATTCCTGAAGTAGCAATTTTCTCGTAATTTATGAAAGCATTTTCTGGGACCAAAGTGTGCATAACTGAAATGTGTATACCAAATCAATTTATTAACCCACTCATCAGGAATGCAAAGTAACCCAACAGAGTTGTCGACCGATTTTCGTTTAAAAAGAATATCATTGCGAACTAAATAATACTGTCTAATCGCTACGCTTTCCTTTCTCCTCCACTTCTCCTTAATGTCCTTCCAGATTGGATCCTTGTTTTGCTCCTTAGCGATGTCCTGGAGCGAAGACGAAATAAAATTTTCAAACGCAACACCTTGAATATACATCAAACAGTAATTGTTTTCTTTGCAGTCCTCCTCAGCACTTTTGTTTCAAACCCATAGGTGCACGTGATAAAGCATCGCAATAATATTTGAAGAACCCTGTATGTAAACAATACTAAAATCAAATTCCTGTAGATACAGCGCCCATCGTGACAATCTTGCATGTGTTAATTTTTCTGACATTCCAAAGCTCGATGATCGGTGTAAACGTTAGTATGTCTACCATACAAAAAGATGCGAGATTTTGTGAAAGCCCAAACAACAGCCAAGGCTTCAAGTTCCGTAATCGAATAATTCTTTTCTGATTTAGAGAGAACACGACTTCCAAATGCAATAGTTTTCTGTACTACAACGCCGTTTTCTTCTATCTCTTGAAATAAGTGTGCACCTAGGCCTTTGTATGATGAGTCCGTCGTCAAACAAAAATCTTTACATAAATCCGGATGTGAAAGAAGTGGAGCATCAACTAAAGCATCACGAAGTTGTTCAAATTCTGACTGAGCTTCCTCATCCCAACAGCAATTAGAATTCTTTCGAGGTAGTTCACATAAACGAGGTGTGGCCAAATCGTCCAATCTAACAAAGCGTCTAAGAAAATTACAGACACCAAGGAAACTACGAACATCACGTTTTGTAGTAGGAACAGCATAATTACGAATAGCGTCTACTTTCTCTGGATCAGGAAGAATACCTTCTGTAGAAATAATACGACCAAGAAATTTCACCTGGGGACGACCAAATTCAGATTTTTTCCAAGTTCACTGTAATGCCAACTCTTGCAAAAATACGTAATAATGAATCCAAAATTTTGTTATGCTCACTCCAAGAACGTTTAGCAATAAGAATATCGTCAACATATGAAGTAATATTGTCACAAAGATAAACAGGTAAAATTTCGTTTAAGCTACAAATATGTGCTGCTGAAGATGCAGTAAGTATAAACGGTAATTTCCGAAATCACTTTTGGGTAAAAAAGTCATATCCGGTTATTCTTTACCGACTCTCTAGATAGATTGAGTTATTTTGATAGACACAAAGAATAGTAAAAGAGTAGGCAGCGATGCAGAAAACTAAAACGGAAATAGCACCACTACAGCTCGGGGCCCTGTGCACGCTACGGCACATATTCACTTAGTGTAGCGAATCCCCTGAGGACATAAATAGCCGCACATAATTTACAGTTTGAGACTTAGTGGCCAGTTTGGTGGAAGTGCGTACATAAATTGATCTAACCATGAACATGGATGTATGTCATTCTTAGAATTGCGAAAGATTTTAAATTTCCGAACAGTTAAAAAGTGTTTATAGTCAAAGTTTTCGCCTCGTGGCGACGAAGACCTACCGCGTTTGTCCCCGTCCCAACGTCGATTATTATCAAGTTCGCGCGCCTGGCGCTCTCTTGTTGCTTCTCGTAAATGAAATAAATTATTTTCTTCAAAGCCCTCTGCTATCTGTGATTCTACATTTCTTCTGCTGTCTTTTCCTACGATTTCGCTTTCAATTTGTTTGACTTGCTTTCGTAACGCCTCAAATTCCCTTTTAACGCGTTCATTAAATTTTCCCTGATTTACAACATGTTTATTTATGTTCTGGTACTCTTCAGTTTCTGCAAATGGCAATAGAGCTGTATCGTTTGAATCTCTGTCCCCATTTAAACTAAGACTTGTCAATTTATCTGAAATCTCCTCAACTCTTTCCGATAAGTCACCTATTTGTTCTTTCTGGTTATTTACGTCTTCCGTAAGTGTCACGACTCGGGTTTCAGTATTGACACATTTAGTAGTTAACTATTCACATTGTTGTGTTAGGTTATTTATTCTTTCATTTGGTACAGATGCCTCGAGTCCTTCAAATATTTCTTCCTTATCGTGTGCACGTTGTAAATTTTACTCTGAAAATTTTTGTACTATCACGCGATCTCTTTCTTCCTATTCTCTATCCTGTTCCTTTTGTCTAATTTCTATTGAAATTAATCTATTATTGTGATCATTCAAAATCGGTTGTACTTCTTCTCTAATTTCTTTCTTTAATTCATCTTTCATGTTTTTGAAACATGTCCCTATTCGTGAGTCTAACCGTGTTTCCATTGTTCCCATATCAGTTTTAATTGTACCTATTTGTGCTCTCACTGTTTGTATTTCAGATCCTAACCGTGTTTCCAGTGATCCCATCTCTGTTTTTAATTCAGATCCTAACTGTGATCCCAAATTTTATATTGCACTCATCAACTGCTCCGTATTAACTGGTTCGAAATTCTTTTCGCCCCTAACATTTCCTGTAAAACTAACTTCCTTCGGCATAGCCGTAAAGCTATCTGTGATCGATACTATTTCAGAATCTTCTCTAATTAATCTCGTATTCTGAAAATTTTTTTATTGTGAAAAATTTAGAACTGATTCTGGACTATTTTCCCAACTTGTTAAATTGTTTTCTGCTTCATTATTCATTATACCGTTCTCATGTGTTGGCGAGTTCGCCACGTTAACAATTTCGTCATTCTCACTACCGATAATTTTTGCCTTTTTCATCGATCGCGTAATCATTTACAAAACATACAAAACTCATCACAATACGAAAATTACGCAGAATATAACACTATCACCAACAATACCATTCACAAGAAATGCTTCTCGACAAACACGCCTAACGAACAATTAAAATCTTCATAGTTGCACAAAATTGTAAACCATATACAAGACATCAAAAATTAAATTCTGCCAAAATACCATTAAGAGAATGACAAGACAACTACAAATGTTCAGCTACCAAATTTACACATGCAACATAGACTACAATTACTAAACTACAAATTACTACAACAATACTACTGTCTGCTAGTTTTACTATCAGAAGATTCCAGATTCGGATCCTGGCAGGGTCGCCACGTGCACGGGGACTAAATTAATATAAAATGCTAATAATTTTAATTTTAGTCACTGTATGTGCGGTTACGCAGTCTCGTAACCGGTTGGCCCTGAATAATATTAGTACGCAATCTGACTGCATAGAATTACAACAAAGAATGAAAGGAAATTTGCATTAACACAATTAATTTATTAAGTCCCCAGCAACTATAAAAGCTATGAAACAACAAAGTATAAGTGTAACTGTTCTGTGTGTGGAAGTGTGATTCAACATACACATCTGGCACGGTTCTTCCTCAATACGATAAGATGCTTTAAACGCCATTTACAATGAAATAATTTAAAAAAAGAAATACTATGATTGCACATGGAAACCAGAATTACACTCTAATACATGAACACAAGCCAGATGCTTTGTTGACTGAACCTGTGAGCAAGAGACATTTTTAGTTAGGAAGTTTGAAATAAATAAAAATAAAAAAGATTCGTTACCTTCATATATACTGACAAAAATACACTCTGATCATTACAACGTCCCCAATCGAATAACATAGGCGTCTTACCCAACAGAACAACTAGTACTCTATCGACGTCTCAACAAGCACAAATCACGCCTACCTCAGAACTAAGACTACTCTCACCAACTTCTCGGCGGCCTCTGCCAGTGGAGGCGGCTGAATAATACTCTTTGGCGCAATCTCTGGCGCTGTGACTCAGTGTAGCCACCTTTCAAGGTGTCAGGCAAATCCTACACCTTCCATGAAAACCCTGACATGATAGCAAATCCGGCAGTATGTCACTTAGCTCCGAATAAATCCTGACATTAAATTACCCAAAGTAATACGATCAACGAGTGAGAAAATGGAATACCACAGACTAACACAAGAACGCCTAAATGCATGTCATACCTTCCCACCGTGAAATAGACGCAGTTCCGAGGGGAGAAACGAGAATAGAAGCCGAGAGCAGAACCGTGTTAAGCTAGAAAGAAGGCCCTACAAAAAGGGACGGACACCCACGTTCCAGCCGACCGCCAAGACCACCAGTCAGCCCACGTTAAAAGATAGAGCCTTCCAGAAGAACAGTATAGGTCTTACGATAAGACTAAAAGAACCACACCAGCTGAAAGTTTTAGCGTGAGACTTTTTCGCGTCTCTGTTACGTTGCAAACATTAAAAACATTGCCTCACCACGAAAAGTATAACTTTTGTCATTGTACAGACAGAATTTTTGTAGGCGGAGCTTAAGGTTAACATTGAGACCCTGATTGGTCAGTTGAAAACGCAGCCAGATAGCTTTTCTTAAACCAGCTTCGGTAAATTGTAGTAAGGAAAAGTTAGAAAGAGTTGCTTCCGAGACGGTGAGGCGTGTGGAGCTGCGCCGCCCACCGCCCCCTGACGCTGAATAACCACCGATAAGGTAATAAACGCACGCGATGCCGCATGAGAGACATAAAGCTTCACTCAGAACTGCATAAGTCTCATCTGTTACACCCCCTTTTTACGTAATACTGGTGTCGATCGTCAATTAAACTTCGTGGTATTCACATTTGCTACTAGAAGTTAAAATCTGAAACGCGATGATTTTCCTGTTATATAATTATTGAGAAACCACATCAGCCACTGTTATTTACAACAAGTTAAATAAGTAATTAAAGATAATTGAGAGTCTCTGTAGACCATTTTTGATAGTTTTCTCTTTTATGAAACTTAATTTAAACCTAGATTATAGACGTGATATGGCATAGGTCATCCTTCGATCCATTGTAGAACTTGGAAACCCATTCAGGGAATATTCGTTCACATTTTTGTTGAACGCAGTTGGTTTTTATCATCCTGTATTAAAATATTTTCTTTCATCAATAGCGCAATTTATAACAATGTTTTGTGAGTAGAATAAAATTTTCAGTGGTACACTTATCTGCTTTTTCGACGTTATTTTAGCAGCTAACTAAAAATAGGAAAGCCTTGAACCCTTTCCAGTAAATTTAGTTAGTATTAAGATTCTTTTACAGGGAGCTGACGCTGAAATCATTAAGTATTTGATTATATCATCGCTAGTTTCACTGAACTCTACATGTCCTGTGTGGTCTGGCGTCTCCTTACCAGCAACAGGTCCCAGGTTCAAACTAGTCAGTTCCCTAAAAAACACTCTCTGAGCGTCGTTGCGCGAAAGTGGTAGGGAGCCACGACTTAGAACAAACAGACACCACGCAGAATGTTAGACAGTGTCTTGGAACGCGTCTGGAGCGCAGTTCGGACCTGCCAGTCGGGGAGTTGCAGTGCGGAACTAGTGCAGTCGGGTTGGAGCAACAGTGAGGTCTGCGTGAACATGGCTCGCCCGATCATTGCCGCCACGCATCACGTGAGCCGGGCCACGGTCTCGGTGGATCGTCGGTCTGTAGTCCTACCGGACGGCACGTTTTGGCTCGCCGATCGTACATGAGTCGGCCATGTGTGTGTGCGTGTGCATCGACTCCCAATTTGTCTTCGTGTGTGCTTAGTTACTGTTCGTTATAGTCAGGTTGTGTGTGTAGTTGGCGTGATTCCCTTTAACAAGTTATTTTAAATGTTGACGGCATACTGGGTCTGAGAGCTCGGTCGTGTCATCGGGCGACGCGTAACTGGTTCTCTGAGCGCTTCTGGCCCCCTTCAGCTATCATCTTCTGGAACTTGTGTCGGTCCTTTCCTGGTTCAGGGGCGTGTTTCCTCTGCATGGTTGGGTCCGAGCCAGTATTTCCGCCGTCGTGTGTGTCTGCAAGTGAGTCGGAGGCGCACCAGCAGTGCAGTAACGACGGAGCAGCAGTCGCGGACGGACCAGTAGGCAGTCGGTCAGTTGGTACGGACCAGGGAAGACATCTCCGTGAGGTGTAGTCGCCCAGGGTCCGCTGCCGGGCCTTGCGCAGTGTCGCAGTGTGTGCGGAGCTGTCCGTTCGCTACGAGCTTTGTGGTTCACCGACCCAGGACATCAAGGCTGAGTGGTAGTTTCAACTACCCAAGCCACGTCCATTCATGTAGCGGTGATTGGTTTCGGTGGTTAGCTGATGGAGAAATTTGGTGTTCGAATTCTCATGTACCGATTGGTGGCGAGTCCTTGTGTCGGTCGGTCCGTGGCTGTCCCCTGGTTGGGTTGCGACGGATCAAGTGTAACTGGGCTCACCACGTGTCTCGCCCAAGTGAACGAGGGCAGACCGACCTCCCTGGAGGCTTTCTGAGTGCCACCTGTGTTTAATCATCTGTTTTCGGCTACTTTAAATTTTAGGCTTACGGTTATTTCTTTTGTTTTCTTAAAATTTTGCAAAATTAATTATTAAATTTATCTCTCAAGCTTAAACATTGCGGCCTTCTGCCTTTAAAAGATTATGGTAATATATTTTTAAATTTAGAAGTTTAATTGTGGCCCTCAGCCATTTGTATTGCACCTTGCGTATGTTGTTTTTTGAATCATTTTATTGCTATCTTAATTGGACTTTGATCTTATTAAAATTTCTTGTTAGAGGCCTTTAGCCGTGAAAGAGTAGCATTCGGTGACGATCCGGCTATGTGCCGCTTTGGTTGTAAAAATTATTAAATTACAATAAATGACAATTAGAACGAGAAACTGACCTCAACCATTGGCCCCTTTCCACAATCCTATTACCTGACCCGCCTAGCGGGTCTAGCGGGCGTCTCAGAGTTCATACAGAGATTTATCGCCAGTAGTTCTTGCCAAGAATTATTCACGAGTGGGACACGGGAGCTCAAGTAATGGTGAGTCCAGAAGTATTCTCTGCCACACACAGTAAGGTCGCTAACGGAGTATAGGTGTAGGTGGTACGACTGTCTTTCACCCTACACCGTATATTTGCTGTCGGAGTATTTCTCGGAGTACTCGCTTTGACCTGACAACCACCGAAACAGACATGAACCATAATCATTGATAAGATCTAATTCCAGAATTTACCACAGTGCCGAGAAGCAGGAGAAAACATAATTGTGGAGTGACGTAATTCATTGTCACTGCCTGTATACTGGACCGCGTCCGGTGGCGTTTTATTGGTGGGTGCCATAGATGTCGCCGAGTGTTTAACATTCCCCAAGTCAAAAGCACATGTGGTGTCTGACAATACAAACTTGGCTATGCTTGAAGGCTTTTTATGACTTAAATGGAAGAGCACTGACTGTTTGAAGAATGCTTTGGTTCCGGCAATAATAAGGCGATCTCTCCTTTAAATAACAAGTGATCACGTCAACAAGTTTCCCATCAGCAGCTCCCTTCATTCAGCGCGTGTTGGTGTTTATTGGAACTCAGCTCAACGTAGTTGAGCAGTTAGCACGTCCTTGACTACCTTGTGATTTGAATGCGGGGAAAAGTGCTTTCTAATAAAATAAAACAGCACTCGACTGGCAAGATGCGTTTAAACTTTTAATATGGATGGTTCTATAGGATGTAATAAACGGTATCAGATGAGATGATTACCATTTAATAACTGCAACCTCTTGAAATTGTTCCTGAGCCAGCGAGATTGGATGCGGAACGTTGCTCGGCTTAATTAATGTTATTTAGCCCACGAATGTCTAAGCTGTAGCAAATTATTACGTGCACGTCGAGAAATTTGACATAAAAAATCATCTGACACGAAGATCGTGCACTTAACTACAGGTCCAGATACACGCATCAGCGAAAGAGTTTTAAATTAAAAGGGTCTCGAATCATAGATATATTTTTTCTGTAACATTCTGTGAACTGTTATCTTATTGTTGTTTTTAAAATTCATTTCGATGTTGAGTCGTTAAATAGAAATGCTCTTGACAGAAATTAAATTACTCCTGCATGTGAGGAGCGGGAATTGAAATTCGTTCTCTGCTTCGTATTCTTACCCACTATCTCATTTCCCTTATTTTTTGGCTCTGCAGCTCCACAGATTTGCGTAAAAGGAACAATAAAATATCTACGCTTATTATTTTATTGTTGTTTTTGCAGAATATTCTAGACTTGGTCTAAGACGCTATGCATATTTTCTCGTAGTGCTTCGACTATTTCGAAGGAATCGTCGATTTATTTATGACTGCGCTGATTTCCACATGTCTTTTTATCTGCTGCACCTGTCATGGACCTACGCTAGCGATATTTTTTCTCTTCTACTGTTCCCTCAGTCACCAAGTTTGAGTTTTTCAATGCCTTAATACAGACAACTCTGGTTTTCCGCTGACTCTGTTCCGTCTTCCCATAAGTCTATATCTTCATTTAGTGCCTAATACATCCATTTAATTTTTAATACGCTTCTGTAACCTTACTTACCAAATTCTTCGCGTTTCTTTTTCGCTAATTCTTTTTTACATTACTACACTCAGAAATGGAACAGCTTTCCAGTTACATTTACAATGATGTTTATCTTCCATGACATTTACAAATTTTCGTTTCGTAAAGGACACCATTACTGGCTTTCCATTTTTTGAGAGATACGCATTTTATTTTGGACGCACAGTAATTTCCCTTCCTTGTTATGTCATACAACTTAACGCCATTAAAATTGCTACACCAAGAAGAAATGTAGATGGCAAACGGATATTCATTGTAGAAATATATTATACTAGAGCTGACATGTGATTACATTTTCATGCAATTTGGGTACCTAGATCCTGAAAAGTCAGTACCCAGAACAACCACCTCTGGCCCTAATAACGGCCTTGATATGCCTGCGCATTGAGTCAAACAAAGCTAGGGTGGCGTGTACAGGTACAGCTGCCCATGCAGCTTCAACACGATACCACAATTCATCAAGAGTAATGACTGGCGTATTGTGAAGAGCCGGTTGATCGGTCACCATTGACCAGACGTATTCAATTGGTGAGAGATCTGGAGAATATGCTGGCCAGGGCAACAGTCGAACATTTTCTGTATCCAGAAAGGGCCGTACAGGACCTGCAACATGCGGTCGTGCATTATCCTGCTGAAATGCAGGGTTTCGCATTGAACGAATGAAGGGTAGGGCCACGGATCGTAACACATCTTAAATGTAACGTCCACTGTTCAAAGTGCCGTCAATGCAATGCGAACAAGAGTTGACCGAAACGTGTAACCAATGGCACCCCATACCATCACGCCGGGTGATACGCCAGTATGGCGATGACGAATACATGCGTCCAATGTGCGTTCACCGCGATGTCGCCAAACACGGACGCGACCATCACGATGCTGTAAACAGAACTTCGATTCATTTGAAAAAAATGACGTTTTGCCATTCGTGCACCCAGGTTCGTCGTTGAGTACACCACCGCAAGCGCTCCTGTCTGTGTTGCAGCGTCAAGGGTAACCGCAGCCATGGTCTCCGAGCTGATAGTCCATGCTGCTGCAAACGTCGTCGAACTGTTCGTGCAGGTGGTTGTTGTCTTGCAAACGTCCCCACCTGTTGACTGAGGGATCGAGACGTGGCTGCACGATCCGTTACAGCCATGCGGATAAGATGCCTGTCATCTCGACTGCTAGTGATAAGAGGCCGTTGGAATCCAGCACAGCGTTCCGTATTACCCTCCTGAACACAACGATTCCATATTCTGCTAACAGTCATTGGATCTCGACGAACGCGAGCAGCAATGTCGCTATACTATAAACCGCAATCGCGATAGGCTACAATCCGACCTTTATCAAAGTCGGAAATGTGATGTTACGCATTTCTTCTCCTTACACGAGGCACCACAAAAAAGTTTTAGCAGTCAACGCCGCTCAACTGCTGTTTGTGTGTGAGAAATCGGTTGGAAACTTTCCTCATGTCAGCACGTTGTAGGTGTCGCCACCGGCGCCAACCGTACGTGAATGCTCTGGAAAGCTAATCATTTGCATATCACATCTTCCTCCTGTCGGTTAAACTGCGCTTCTGTAGCATGTCATCTCCGTGGTGTAGCAATTTTAATGCCCAGTCGTGTATATTTGAATTTTGATACCTCATTGCTCTTCCAATGTGGCACGCCACCGACTAGGAGCATCAACTGTGATTAATTTTTATGCAGTCTAAACGGTTTTCAAAGAGATCTTTCCATGTTGTTCTGGGACCAACGACCCAGGAAGCATAGTAGCAGCGTACAGTACTCGACCGGTAAACAGGTTTATTTTGTCACAAATGATCGATATAATATATTCGCTATCAAGAGTAATAGGATTTTTTCTTCAGTTACAACCATGATATAGTGGTGAAGCTGAGCTGTCCCTTGTATTTACCCACCCGTGGCTCCAACTCAATGTGTTGATAACCCACACCGTAGTCTTCCTTAGAGTCTATCAAAATCTACCGTGTAAACTACAGATATAGTTTCGGAATACCCAAGCAGAGTTTACTATGCAGTTCCTGTCAAGTCTCACCGTGTAGCGCTTTTTGATGTCTGATGTCTATTGTTAACCGACATCTGCTATATCAAACGCATGTTGCGGAAATGCTAGCAGTTACAAGCTTCGAGTTAAGGCGAAAGTGTGCTCGTAGGCACTAGGAGTTTATTGCAGTCGCCGAGTCGCTCGAGCAGTAAACGTTGAGACTGCACACTCCCTGACAGAAGTGCCTGGTCTGTAAAGTTCTGCTGAAAGGTCTCCTCCCTTGCAAAAGGCGTAACACCATTTACACATAGTCACGGAAGAGAAAAGCCCCGCACCATCAGCTCTAAATTAATACTCCATTCTTTTACATAAAACGTGCTACACACTCCTAGTAAAACGAACTTAAGTATAGCCCAATACCTTGATAAAGACCTGAGCGCAGTGCTGTCTAGTATTTTGCGACACCGGAGTAATAGGCAACGTTGACCTGTGGCCACATTTGGATCTCGGCACGTCTCTTCTCTTAGTCTGTGTCTTCCTCTGCTCCGTAGAGCTCTTTGGATCACCTGTTCTTCTTAAATCTGCGATGGTCAGCAGAACACCTCATGTCACGAAAACTCTCAGCTCTGCTGCCTGTGATAATTTACGGACACGTACGAGACGTAAGTTCCTGATGATGTAGCCATCTTTTTGTTCAAACTGTGGAGTTATTTATACCGATCCAGGAGCTCAGTGGACAACAGCAAACGAAACTGTACGTGAAATTTCAGTGAAACTGGGACAGTTTCAAAATTGCCGCTGGGAACTTCTGTTTTAGGAACCTCTTTCACAACTTTTTTCTTTTATTTATAACATAATTGGATAAGTGACCTTAATTTAAACAGTGTAAATCACAGTGTAATAAAGTGATCACCTAATCTCACTATGTCACACTGAATGAACTTGAAGCGGCAGGGAGATGGTCAGGGAGTTATATGGACCACAAAATAAAGTATACTAGAACAGCAGTTTATTACTAGCAAAAAGTTAAACTTTTTACTATGAGGAAATACGCAACTTAGTAGTGAATAAGGTAGTTAAAGCCATGGCTCACCGCATCAGTAAATACCTTCTTCTGTCAGTCCAGGATTAGATGTTAAGGCCTGTCCCGGTTTGAACATCGATTCCTCGGTCTTCCCACACTTCTTCTTCCAATACGATTGTATTGTCATACTTGTCGAGAGATTCTCTATGGGGACAAACGCAGTACATATTCTTTCCAATTCTGTTTCCGTTGGATTACTTTTTCAAAATGGTTCAAATGGCTCTGAGCACTAAGGGACTTAACTTCTGAGGTCATCAGTCCCCTAGAACTTAGAACTACTTAAACCTAACTAACGTAAGGACATCACACACATCCATTCCCGAGGCAGGATTCGAAACTGCGACCGCAGCGGTCGCGCGGTTCCAGACTGTAAAGCCTAGACTGCTCGGCCATCCTGGCCGGCTTACTTTTTCAGTTAACGACTGTGGCTCCGGTTGTGTCCTCATTTCTTCATTTCTTATTGTGTCTTCACTTGTGCAGCCTTTCAGTGTTATCAGAAACTTCATTTCTGACGTTTCAAGTTGTATTAAGTCTTTCAATCTTAGTATCCAACTTTGTATTCCATGGGTAGTGCCACTACTTTATAAAATCTCGTTTGTGATTCTCTTTAACTCATCTTATCATGCCACCTATATATTGATAGACGTTAATTCCCTTATTTATTTATTTCTCTTCTTCAAAGTTTATGTCACATTCTAGGTACTAGAAATGGGGCGCCTGTTCTGTTATTAAGTTATTAATGATTATCTTAGTTCTTATTGGGTACTGTCCTATAATGCCACTGTTTTTGTTTTTGTTGTTGACATCTTTCGATTATAATTTAGGCTTATATTTCTTAATCTATGTACTGTTATTTGTAATTTGTTTCCACTGTGCTATATGATTAACTGGTCATCGGGAAGAGGTACTGTATATAGATATTTTCCTTGCCCAGTTCTTATACTTTGAGGTATTCTGTCCATCATTCATTCCCTGATCAGTTCGTCGATGAAGACGTTAAACAGTGTCGGTGGCACACTAAAATCTTGCCTTACTTCCTGGTTTATCTCCATTTCTGGAGTCAGCTTGTGACTGTAATGCAGATGAGATACCTAAAATTTTTGCGCATTATATTTGTTGTAAATATGATTTATTTGTTTTATTCCGTAAAACTTTAGATACTAAGTGTTAATTAGAAATGTGATATGAGCTTTAACCTGTAGAAATTATTTTGTATTGTGAAGTATTTATTCTCAATTAATGCCATTAGGGAAAGCAAGGAAAAGCAACACCGTTGGCAGACAGTAAAGATTTTGTTTAGGAACTCTGTCTCTCGACGCGAGTGTGACGTCAGAGCAGAGTGTACATGAGACTTACTTGGCAGTGAGACGTAAGACTGAACACATGCAAAATTTCGTGCACTGTCTAGCCTATGCGAGGCTCAGTTATTACTAGCGAGGTACCAAGAGCATAACGAGTGTAGGCAGGCGCAAGAGGTTCCAATAATATCAAGAGACTGCCTCCTAAATAACTGGCCATTACGAGTCAAGGTGTGTCCGCAATGATACGTGGAGCAATGGGAGCGTTGTAGACGACAACGAAGACGGCGGCTTTACATTTGCAACGAACTGTAAAACTGTCTTATTTTCGTTCAAGTTGGAAACTTTGTAAGTCATTACCCAGCGACATTCGCAGAGAATGTCATTCCAATAATAAATGTTGTAAGTACAAACTGTAGGTACCTGATCTGGTCATTACCCTCAGTTATTGTCTCACCTACTTATGGTTCCATTGCTTTCCAATTATTGAACACCCGAGTGTCGATGTTTAAATAGCTAAAATAAATGTAATAACAGACTATCACTGCCTGTTTCGTTTGTTCGCTAAAAAGTAATTGAAAGTAATTAATAATGAAGCCTCAATAAGATAACAGTGCTATTCAATTATATTTAGGGCAAAATCGTTATTACTAACTGGCTGAAGGCAAATAAAGTAACATTATTACCTTTGAAATAATACTGGCAATCTCAAATCAAAGAGAATAAAAAATGTTCGTCATAAAATGGTGAGTGAATGTAGTACCGTAGGATTTCTTTATTGACAGACTAAGAAAATTGACTTGCATCTGGAAAAAGACGTGATCCTTAGTTAGTTTTCTGGAATGTACGTGACCTTTTAGGCACCTGTGACTTTTTCAGTGCATTTCCTCGCACTCCACTGCTTCTTGTCAGACGTGAAGCCATTTAATTACCCTCTGATGTTCTTGGTTTCTTACCTTACGTCGTTATTCACTTATTCTTTCTCGCTCGCGTCATACCTCAACATCAGTCAGCAGTAGAACAGTCATGATCTCCATCTTTCCATGTTATGCTCTCGCAGAAGGCTAATACGACAAGTCGCCCAGTTTCACGAGCGGTTGCGCCTTCTGACTTTAATCCCTCTCCCAGTCCCCAGGGCTACAAGTGCACCAGAGCAGTAAGTCCTGTCGACGAAGACGTTGTATGAAGACGACAAGCATTCCTTTCAGCGGCGAGTAGACGTGTGCACTGATTTCTCTTAATAAAGGAATCTCGCTAAGATGGATAAACGAGAATTGCATGTTTAGTTTCCATCTGCCTCGTCCAACAAGCGGCAGGGCATCGCATCTTTCATGACCCTGTTGCTTTTATTGGCAATTACGCGGTATAAATTAAGCGGAAAATGCTTTAATTCACCCTGCACACGGCTGCCGGATAGACTAATGGCGCAGATAGCACGTAGCGAAGAGCTTGTTTGCGGGCTGCTCACACTTGAACCCGCTGATACCGTCGTGGAAGGAGGCATTACGCCTCGTAATCAGTTACGAAATAAGCAAGCTGCCGCAGATAATCTACTGCGGAAAGCTTCTGAATAAATGAGAAAACCAACATCTGTGAGCAATTTATTACGACTACTCAGAGTTGCATTGTGGGTACAATGACCTGTAAATGTCGGACCACTAAATCAGCATATGAACGCTGTTTCAGCGCCGCATACCTCCTTGGATGGGACGAGAAGAAAACACAGCCACCGCAGATACTAGAGCTATGGAAAAAATTCAACGCTCTCCTTGCTGCTGCTAATTAAAGTATTCTACGTTTCACATTCGAAAGCCATTACGTAAGTAAAATCTTGTCAGACATTATGTTGATGAGAGAAGGGGAGGAGTCTAATAAGCTTGGTATTATTAATTTATTTCATCTATTTTCATTGGAAGAACCGTTTCGCCATTCCTAGAAAAATGCCGGAAAATTTTTTAAAAGTAAAAGTAATAAGATTTTACCCGTAAGCGTCCATTCCTGTTAGCCCAAAATTAATCATGAACTACTTCTTCATTTAATTTTTTCTCTGCCTAACTTCAGCGATGAAGAATTTTAACAAGTGTAGGATAAATTCCAAGAAATCTTCTTTAAATATGCGAAAATTATCAATATCTTTTTTGGTATACGGATTGCAGACAAAACTTTGCGACTGAATATCACAAGCTAGCTCTTTCCACACCGCGTCACCGTATAATGTCGAGCATTCGCCTTGCGTGCAACAAGGGCGCTGATGACCTCCATGTTGAGCGCCCGTAAGCCACAACACACACACACGTGCAACCGTTGCTCACTACTAACGTACATTTATCAGCCGCGTTTCTGATGCGATTTCACTCAGATAACAATCCCAACGCTGGAGAACGCTGTTAAGACTCCAAACCTTTTTTTTTCAATTTTCTTATGTGATTTTAAAACACTATGTAAGTACTTGCTTGGCAGAAATGAATGTTATTTATACCGCAGTCGACTCGCAAACAACGAGCAGACATGTTTAGTGCAAATCTTCGTCTATAGACAGGAATGGAGCAAATATTTTAATATTTTCAACATGGGAAATGCTAAAAAGGAAAGCATTGTGTTGAAATACACTGATGTAGAAACCTTAAGGACGAAAGTAACTTTCGCACAGTGTGTCAGTGCCAGGTAACATAGCTCGAGTAACTTGGAACATACACAGGAAGAACTGCTACACTACAGAAGAAATAAGCAATAAAACTAACAAAAGTTAAAAAAATTTTCAGAGACAATAATTACACTGCATTCAGCTTGATTCGTGATGATCCCCTGGACACTACAAACAACTAGATACGGTTCTTAATAAAGCGTGTGACCACAGACGGCACTGTACGCTCTGCAACGTGCTCTCATGCTGGCGACAAGGTTTATGAGGAGTTCTTATGGTAGGGTGTTCCATTCCCCCACCATTGTGGTTGACAGCTGCTGCATGGTGGTTGGTACGCGTGTACGTGCTGCAGTAGGTCTCCCCAGAGTATGCCACACGTGCTCGAAAGGATTTCAGTAGGAGGAACGATCAGGCTAGTCATTCGCCGAAATTCCTCTCGTTCCAAGAGCTGCTCCATCTACGCTATTCGGTACCGACGAGTGTTATCACCCTCAAAAATAAAGTCAGGTGCGAATGCACCGCCGAAAAGAATCACATCTACATCTACATGGTTACTCTGCAATTCACACTTAAGTGCCTGGCAGAGGGTTCATCGAACCATTCAAACTACTGCTCTATCATTCCACTCTCGAATAGCGCGTGGGAAAAAGGAACACCTAAATCTTTCCGTTCGAGCTCTGATTTCTCTTATTTTATTATGATGATCATGTCTCCCTGGGTATGTGGGTGTCAACAAAATATTTTAGCATTCGGAAGAGAAAGTTGGTGATTCAAATTTTGTAAATTGATCTCGCCGCAAAGAAAACCGCCTTTGTTTCAGTGACTGCCACCCCAACTCGCGTATCATATCAGTGACGCTTTCACCCCTAAGGCGCAATAACACGAAACGAGCAGCCCTTCCTTGCATTTTTTCGATGTCCTCCGTCAATCCTACTTGGTAAGGATCCCACACTGCGCAGCAACATTCTAGCATGGGACGAACAAGTGTAATGCAGGCTGTCTCTTTAGTGGGTTTGTCGCGTGTTCTAAGTGTCCTGCCAACAAAGCGCAGTCTTTGTTTCGCCTTCCTCACAACATTATCTACGTGATCTTTCCAATTTAAGTTGCTTGTAATTGTAGTTCATAGGTTTTTGTCGAATTGACATCCCTTAGATTTGTGCGATTTATCGTATACCCAAAATTTATCTGATTTCTTTTAGTTCCCATGTGGATGACCTCGCACTTTCTTTGTTTAGTGCCAATTGCCACTTTTCGCCCATACAGAAATTCTCTCTAGATCATTTTGTAATTTGAATTGATCGTCTGATGATTTTACTAGACGGTAAATTACTGCGTCATCTGCAAACAATCTAAGGGGGCTGCTCAGATTATCACCTAGATCTTTTATGTACATCAGGAACAGTATAGGGCCTATGACACTACCTTGCGGAACGCCAGATATCACTTCTGTTCTACTCGATGATTTACCGTTTATCACTACGAACTGTGACCTCTCTGAAAGGAAATCACGAATCCAGTCAGACAACTGAGACGATACCCCATACGCACGCGATTTCATAAATAGTCGCTTGTGAGGAACTGTATCAAAAGCCTACTGGAAATCTAGGAATATGGAATCGATCTGAGATCGCTTGTCGACAGCACTCATTACTTCATGGGAATAGAGAGCTAGCTGTGTTGCACTAGAACGATATTTTCTGAATCCGTGTTGGTTATGTATCAATAAGTCATTTTCTTCAAGGTGATTCAAAATGTTCGAGTACAGTATGTGCTGAAAAATCCTACTGCAAACTGAGGTCAGTGATATGGGTCTGTAATTCAATGGGTCACTCCTATTTCCTTTCTTGAATATTGGTGTGACCTGTGCTACTTTCCAGTCTTTAGGAACAGACCTTTAGTGAAGTGAGCGCTTGTATATGATTGCTAAGAAAGTGCTGTGATTGCTAAGAAGTGGTCTGTTTGCCCATGCAACATTATTCCTTACACCGTAACACCTGGCCCACCAAAACAATCATAATCGACAATGGCCCTGGTTACATTAGATGTTGCCACCTCTCGACATGTGATGGTACATGCTACACTATCGAACAAGGTCGTTTTGGTTGTCTAGTTGTGGTGTGGTTAGGCATAATCCTGCAACAGCGTACTGACCGCCAAATCTAAGAACATGGGGCACTCAACCGTCCACATTATTGCGACACTGTACGCCACCCCATGTACGTAATTTTAGGGGTGCGTTCGGATTTGACAGCATCGGATAACGTTTTGGAGGAACTCTTACAACGTGACGACATTCGGAAAATGGACTGGCCTGCCCGTACCTCCAGCTTAAATTCCTTCGAGCACGTGTGGAAAGCGTTGCGGAGATTTACGTTCGCATGCACCAACAAACATCCAGCAGTTGTTCAACGCGCTGCGAGAGGAATGAAACACCTTACCAACGGGCTTTTTACCAACCTTGTGAACAGTATGGGAACACGTTGCATAGAATGCGTTGCCGCCCGTGGTGATCACAAGCCTTACTAAAAACCATATATCACTATTTATAATATCCAGATCATCATGAATAGCGGTGTCTTCAGTCTAATTTTTATCTTTGAATAAATTTGTCACTTGCGTGCGCCTCATTGTGTACTGCTTTCAGTTATCATCTGTACTATTCTATTCTATATTACATTATACTTTAGCTGTTCTTTACGTACGGTTCATGTTCCATCGACCCATGTTACTTGGCAGTAATACGGCAAGCGAAAGTTACTTTGCCTTAGATTCTGTACACCATTCTATTTGAGTCATGAAGAGATACTGTAACATTATTGTGATCTAGGACGAGTAGTTGATATCGCTACCTAATAGTAAACACCTGAAGTAAACAATCGCAAGAAAAATCGCTCCTGATTCCAGTTAGTTGCTTTTGAGATTGAACATAGTGAGTTGATGTTAGTCAAGAGTGCCTTTAAGACGACAAAGACACCATTATCAAAAAGGCACAGAGTTTGAACGAGGTCGTGCAATAGGGCTACTGGGAGATGGATGTTTCTTCTGAAATAATGTGGAAAGATTTGTCGGGGATTTAGCCAGAGTACATGATTGATGGCAGCGGTGGTCACGAGAATGTATGATCGCAAGAAGGCCGGTCTTCGGACGGCCACGTAACACTCTCGACAGGGAAAACCATCGTGTTCGGCGTATGGCACCGGCGCATCGCAATGCACCTGCAGCAGCAATGTGAGCAGCAGTTGGCACCACAGTGATACAACGATCTGTTACAAATAGGTTACTTCAAGGAGAGTTCCGACACAGACGTCCTGTAACGTGTATTCCACTGACCCCAGACCACCATTGCGAGCAATGATGTCAACCGAAAGTTGATTGGAGGGCAGGGTGAAGGTCTGTTGTCTTTTCTGACGAAAGCGGATTCCGCATCGGTGCAAGTGATTAACATGTGTTTCTTAGGACGCCAGTTCGGGGCCTGCAGCCAACCTGTCTGCGTGCTAGACACTTTGGATCTATAGTCTGGGGTGCGATTTCGTCTGACAGCAGGCCGCTCTCGTGGTTATACCACACACTCTGACTAAAAATGTGTGCGTCATTCTGGTGATTCGACCTATTGTGCTGACATTCATGAACAGCTTTCCAGAGCATATTTTACAACAGAGTAAAGCTTGTCCGTACGCCGCTGTCGTCACCCAACATGCTGTACACATGATGCCTCGGCCTGCTCGTTCACCAGATCTGTCATAAACCGAGCGATATGGGACATCATCAGACGACAACTCCAGCGTCATCCACAACTACACTATTGGCAATTAAAATTTTTACACCAAGAAGAAATTCATTGGACAAATATGTAATACTAGAACTGACATGTGGTTACATTTTCACGCAATTTGGATCCATAGATCCTGAGATATCAGTACCCAGAACACCCACTTCTGGCCTAATAACGGCCTTGATATGCCTGCGCATTGAGACAAACAGAGCTTGGATGGCGTGTACAGGTACAGCTGACCAAGCAGCTTCACACGATACCACAGTTCATCATGAGTAGTGGCTGGCGTATTGTGACGAGAGAGTTGCTCGGCCACCATTGACCAGACGTTTTCAGTTGGTGAGAGATATGGAGAATGTGCTGGCCAGGGCAGCAGTCAAACATTTTCTGCATCCAGAAAGGCCCGTACAGGACCTGCAACATGCGGTTGTGCATTATCCTGCTGAAATGTAGGGTTTCGCAGGGACCAAATGAAGGGTAGAGCCACGGGTCGTAACACATCTGAAATGTAACGTCCACTGTTCAAAGGGCAACCAATGCGAACAAGAGGTGACCGAGACGTGTAACCAAAGGCACCCCATACCATCACGCCGGGTGATACGACAGTGTGGCGATGACGAATATACGCTTCCAATGTGCTTTCACAGCGATGCCGCCAAACACGGATGCGACCATCATGATGCCGTAAACAGAACCTGGATTCACCCGAAAAAATTATGTTTTGCCATTCGTGCACCCAGTTTCGTCGTTGAGTACACCATAACAGGCCCTCCTGTCTGTGATGCAGCGTCAAGGGTAACCGCAGCCATGGTCTCCGAGCTGGTAGTCCATGCTGCTGCAAACGTCGTCGAACTGTTCGTGCAGATGGTTGTTGTCTTGCAAACGTCCCCATCTGTTGACTCAGGGATCGAGACGTGGCTGCACGATCCGTTACAGCCATGCGGATAAGATGCCTGTCATCTCGGCTGCTAGTGATACGAGGCCGTTGAGATCCAGAACTGCGTTCCGTATTACCCTCCTGAACACACCGACTCCATATTCTGCTAACATTTATTGGATCTCGACGAACGCGAGCAGCAATGTCGCAATACGATAAACCGCAATCGCGATAGGCTACAATCCGACCTTTATCAAAGTCGGAAACGTGATGTTACGCATTTCTGCTCCTTACACGAGGCATCACAACAACGTTTCAGCAGTCAACGCCGGTCAATTGCTGTTTGTGTATGAGAAATCGGTTGGAAAGTTTCCTCATGTCAGCACGTTGTAAGGATCGCCACCGGCGCCAACCTTGTGTGAATGCTCTGAAAAGCTTATCATTTGCATATCACAGCATCTTCTTCCTGTCAGTTAAATTTCGCATCTGTAGCACGTCATCTTCATGGTGTAGCAATTTTAATGGCCAGTAGTGTATCATTAACCGCTCCTGTTGTGACCTACCAAGTGCAACAGTCACGGAACTCCATCTCACAAGCTGACATACGGCACCTACACAACACTCGCAATCAAAATTCTAGTGGTTACACCGCATTCCACATTTATAGTGGTTTATCTCGCACTTACGTTAACCTGTGATCTTGCAATGTTAATCACTTAAATATGTCACTCAGATTTTTTTTCTGTCAGTGCTTTTTTTTTCCTCGGAGCATTCAAATTCCCGCCTGCGATCTGGGCGTTTCTAATGCTACGTGGTTATGGGGTCGTCTAGAGAGAGCGACTTAGAGTGTTGAGGCCTACGGACAGGGCCACAGCGGACCGAGCTCTGTCAATGAATTGACTAGCGGATATGCCGGACGGGGCAGTCGACATTTGGAAGGCGACCGGAAGTGCGCAGTGGACTTCATTCAGGAGACAAACGCCCAGTGATGTCTTCCTAACAGCAGGGACTGTGTTCTTAGTACTGTGAGTGATGTAAGCATGGCCGACCGTGTAGTCGAATGCTTGCCTGCAGACCAGGTCGAGCAGGTAGTCAGTCGGTGAAGAGCCAGCGAGCAGGGAAAGCAATTGCAGCGGTTGCCCAGTACGAATGATGTTGCAGTGGCCCCAAGTGTGGCAGCCTATTTCGGAGACTAGATGTCAACGAACGGCTAGTGGTAACTTGTTGTCAGTACAATGACATCGGTTGCTGAGCCGCGCGCGTGGAAGGTGCCTGCCGTCTAAGTTCTGTGAATACGAAACTGGCTGTACACAAGTGAATTCGATCCATGTTTTCGGTCCCTGCTGGCGGCACACCGAGAGAGACAGAGAGAGAGAGAGAGAGAGAGAGAGAGAGAGAGGGAAAGAGAGAGAGATACCTGTGGTGATCGATGGGAACGTTGATTGTACAGTTGGGCTATGGTCCTCTTCAATATTGTCTCAGCAAGTGTATCATTCAGTACTGCTCTGTGTATGACCAGCTTAGGGGAAGTGCCACTGCAAGTTCAAGTTGTGGTATCTTGCTTTTCCTGAAGTCTTCGAATTTCTGCAGCTTTTGAAACCTTTTTGTTGCCCTGCATCCCAGCAATGTGTAAGCCTTCTCTGCACTACTTCAAATTATTAATGATGCCGTGCTACATTTGAACTGACGAATTAATTTAATTTTTAGAGGGATTTCTGTGCACATCTTGCTTTAGTTGACAAATAGTATTCTTATGTTTGGACATGACAGCCCTTTTATTATTATTTTCCTTTACAGTTGTATATAAATTACAGATATGATGATTAATTTCGTGTGCTCATTTTATTGTGAGCCAATATTGATTGTTTTTATCAAGTTCTCGCCAAGAAGGCATTTGGTGAAGGAATCCTGTCTCTTTTGTAAAGCAATTTATCATTTTTGATTTTGTGAAGTGATGTTCGCGGAATCTGAGTACAAGTAATTTTCTGTGTTACTGTTTCTGCGGTGCATTGATAAATGGTTGTGTCATTAATAATTTACGAGTATAATAAGGTCTTTAAGGTCTATAAGCATTTACGCCATCACAACCCCCAATCACCACTTTCCGCTATTACGGCACAACACCTCGGTAGATAGATCTTTGTTTAGATCTTTACTACTAAACCATGATTCTTTAAAGGCTCGAACTCTCATGTATAAAGCAGATTCAGACTACTGATTACTTTACAAATGAGTTAGTGAGTTAATTATTTGATGTTATTCATGCATGCGGAGTAAGGTATATGGAAAGGTCTGGAATTATGATTGAAGTTTGCTGAATGAAAAGAGACTGAGTAATTCTCGCTCTATTTTAAGTAAATTCTAGTTTTTCACTCACCTCAGTGTTTATAAGATTCATATCTCCTGAATTAGGCGCCATATAGTGACATAATTTTGCAGGTACATTAAATGATATATATAGACACTGTTCGCAAAATGTGTTGCAAATAGCGCCAACAGTATAGAAGTAATGAAATGAATTAAACCATCGTGTCTGATGCTGAACGTTTATTGAACAGTCAAAATGTAATCGATGAACTTCATTTTTCCTTTCATCATTTTGTAGGGGGTGTCAGCGAGAAAAAGTTTTGTAAAGGTTTGGAATTATGTGTAAAATTTGTTGGAAGTCGTTAAGCGCTCTCATTCTAAAACATTGAATAAATGTAGTCTCGGTAGCCTGCATGGCGTCAGTTAGGTTGCATCAAGACTTATACAGTTTCTAACTTTAATATTTGTCTTATTGTATTAAAGCCGCGCGGGATTAGCCGAGCGGTCTCGGGTGCTGCAGTCATGGACTGTGTGGCTGGTCCCGGCAGAGGTTCGAGTCCTCCCTCGGGCATGGGTGTGTGTATGTTTGTCCGTAGGATAATTTAGGTTAAATTGTGTGTAAGTTTAGGGACTGATGACCTTAGCAGTTAAGTCCCATAAGATTTCACATACACCTTTGTATTGTATTAAACCTAAGATAAACATAAGAGTATAGCTCTTAATGAACTCATTATGACAGCATTTAAAATTTTTAAACTCAGTCGATGGTTATATGAAATACTGAAAATCATCCTTTTTGGCCCCTGGATGCTGTTAGATAGGCAACCTCCAACCTAGAACCAGGTGACCATGCTTCGTGTTAGTCATTTACTGATATAGATGGAGATTAACCATTTACTAATACTTCAGGCTTTGTAGACTCAGTTACATCGACATTTATAAATGTTGTATGTTCCATCACGACCACCCCGATTGCATTTTAGTTAATATTAAATTTTAATATCGTATCACAGGCATGCTGCTGCATATCTGTCAACACATGCCATCTTCCCTTCTTTTTCTAACAGTCCAGATACTCTTCCATATCTACGTTAACCGCCTCCCCACCCACGTCATGAAATCATGCTGGAGCTCCAGCATTCCTGTGAGCCATACCACACCCTATGCCTTTCACCTGAAAGTAAAGAGGCTATCCGTTTTTTCCCAGCACAGCTGTGATCTCATATCAGCAAAAACATCCCATCCAATAATTCTTTCTGTAATCTTACAAGTAAGTGGGAAAGTAACTTGTAGACCTAGAGCTGGTATTGAAGAGAGGTGATTTTGCTTACTTTGCTGCGTGCGAGTTGGTGGGACGAGGATGACATGTGGCCATCCCAGGTGAGCTCGGGTGTAGAGACAAGGAGCGTGTCGCTGGAAATTGGTAAATCGCAGTACAGAGAATTTGGACGTCTGATGCTGGCATGGCCTTCGTGCAGGAGATGCACCAAAAGCTGAAAGACAGCTTCTTACAGCCCTTTGAGAATCTATAATAGAGTCTATAATAGTTTACAATAAAATATTAATCCAATTCTGAACAAATGGGTGATCACAGAAAAATTAGTCGTATCCAGTGACACAAGAATAATTTCAATACCTTTAAAATTAGAGAAGTTAATATTTCACAGTGAATAAACATTTTCACAATGATCTTCTGTATTAACAACGTTTAAACACTTCATGTGATTGCACAATAGCTTTCATCCCACAAAGCCACTCATCCGTATCCACTTTATTTCCTGATTTATTGAGTTTCTTATATCATTTCATTATGCAAATGTTCGTCAAATCATTGTATCCTACACAATTACATAGCAAATGAATACTGCATGAATACCTCACATTATTTTTTCACAGTAGTCAACTTATTTAGTGAAACGTTTACTATTTTGCAAATAACTTTATTTAAATATTGACTATAGGTGCTATAAAAAACTGTGCTAATTGAAAAGTGGCCAACTGCATGTGTTAGCGACACCACAATTGAAAAGATAAACAAAAGACACTTCTGTCAACAAGAGGGAAATAATTGTTTAAACAATACTTAATGACAATCTACTGTCATTAATTGTGGTTGCACTTTACAAGAATGCTGGTTTATTTATTTATTAAGAAACTGTTATTGATAATTAGTGTAAATGATCTGATTGTGACCGAATGCTTATAACATTTCTTTATTTAAATGTTGTAATACATTAGTTTAGTCCAGAAAGTGGTCAGTTGAGTCAGGTGAAATAAATTGATGGTATGGCATTTATTGGGCGGGATATCCCCTTTGGGGTTCTGCCGCCGTATTGCAAGTCTTTTTAGTTGACGCCACTTCGGCAACTTGCGTGTCAATGATGATGAAGGTGATGTCTGTAGAACGTAAGAACGATATATTTTGGTGGGGGCGACCTACAGCCAATAGAAAAGCAGATAGTAGTGGAACACTATGTGAGTGAAGTGGATACTTTCTGAATGCCCCAGAGTAGGACTTGTATTATGGAACAGACAACAGACAGAGTATACATTACTATTCTTTGCATCGTGTGTGTTAATTTGTGAATCATCATGTTGAACTCTGAACTGTTTTGAGCTGGAGAATATTTCGTGTATTGTGATTATGAAATGCACTTAATTTTCGTGTATTTTAGATGATTATTTAGTTAATTTTGCTACCATTATCTTAATACTTAACTTTACTGCATTTGGTAAGAGCGTTTTCAGTCTGTATTTTAACTGAATATCGTAGGACAATTTACTCTTTCCTTGAGATGTTTTTTCTTGGCTAAC
This sequence comes from Schistocerca gregaria, assembly GCF_023897955.1. Taxonomy (NCBI): domain Eukaryota; kingdom Metazoa; phylum Arthropoda; class Insecta; order Orthoptera; family Acrididae; genus Schistocerca; species Schistocerca gregaria. Next base: position 372,922,798 of record NC_064924.1, read on the forward strand.
CATTATTCAATATAATTCTCTATCATCTACATCATTTATAGGCATTACAATAGAACCCTTGTTATTAAATTATTCATTTAACTTTTATTTTGAGTTTTTGTGTATTTTATTAATTCGGAATTCTAGCCAATGCACAGAATGTTTGACTGCACGATCACAGCTGCAGGACATTATTCACAGTGAATTAGCCCGAGGGGCATGAAAGCAGATGTATGCGGCTCCTCCCTATGGCTACATCTAACTATTGTTTTCAAATAGAGCCTTGCGTATCTCCAGTAACTAAATTATGAGTAACCACATGTAAAGACACAACAGGTATGCTCGTATGGGACGCTGTTTAGAAGAGCAACTACACTTGCAGTAACCGTTAGGTACTGTCGCATTTACCACATACACATCCAACTTTTTTCTGAAATATTCTCTCCAATTGCAAATTCTTACGTAACAATCCCATCTAGCATTACCGGAAGGCCCTGTCGTCCTTACAAAACAGAAAGTACGCCTCTCACCAGAACGACATTATCTTTATCTTATCTTAATGAAAATTATATTTTTCTTTTAACCACTCTACCAAGACTGAAATGCGGTAGCATCGCCTCTAACAGCCCGTCTCTATGAAAGGAATGTAACGGATGAGTGAATAAAAGAATAAACTGAATGAAGCCATCTCCAAATTGCTTTCTAATCAACTAATTCCAAGAGCAACGCAGCCATTAATAGAAGCAACAGCGACAACACTTTTGGAAGAACGTAGAAGTTTACCAGTGGTAACAGATCATAAAAGCAGCCACTGTGATATAAATTTATGTTCTAAATCTCCCATCACAACTACCACTTTTTTATCAACTCTCATCTGTTACTTCTATAACATTGTGTTTCTTTTTTAAGAAATTGTACAGGCAGTGGCAGAAATGGGGAGACTCCTCGCTTTATCGTTACCAACTGGACGGTTTTACTACCTCTTAAATAGCACAAAATCCAAAGAGATGAAGTGCTACCAAAATACTGTCTACAAGCGTAAAATTGAAAAGCTATTTGTCCATTGTTCCAGATAATGTGGGGAGACTCTAATGTTGCTGATTAATTTAATCCCTATGTTTATCTGCTGTGTTGGGCAGGCTAACGAAAAAACGTTACTTGGTATGCATTGTACCCATACAAATGAATTACAACGTATTATTCAAAAGTTATGAAAAACAGTATTTTTAACAAAACAAAGTACGTCAAATTGTTAGCAGGATAATAAGCGCTTTCAGCTTCGAAACACTCTGTGTCTACCTTCAGCCCACAGTCATATTGAAGTAGCCTACAGCAAGGACTACCACGAAAGAATGCAAATATAGCAATACGGGTAGATGCATAACGACATCCAGTCAACGAAACTTTCAGTGCCACAATTAAATCAGTAGAATTGACAAAATCAGGAAATGCAGGCATTAACGAATGTGCAATTTTGCAAGTTTTTCACTTTTCGATGTGTAGGGTACAGAATCAAAAATAGTTCAAATGGCTCTGAGCACTATGGGACTTAACTACTGACGTCATCAGCCCCTAGAACTTAGAACTACTTAAACCTAACTAACCTAAGGATATCACACACATCCATGTCCGAGGCAGGATTCGAACCTGAGACCGTAGCAGTCGCGCCTTTCCAGACTGTAGCTCCTAGAACCGCTTACAGAATCAAGGTAGAAACCGAGCTTTAATCAATCTTATTTCATCTAGATTCGTTGCCTTAGCAACTTTTTCACTAAGCAAGAGCTGATGAGCAATTGTACAAGGATACAAGTTGATGGCTGCAGGATCTACCTTAAAAGCGTTACTAAGACATTTCAGTACTCTCCAAGATGAAATGAATTATCGGTTATCGTTTCCCTCTGTGTAACATTCGGTCGGAGGTTCCGTAACAACTGTGTTTAGTTACTAGGGCGGTCCAGTGGTGGGTGTTCCTGTTTGACGAATTCGTCCTGTATTTGTACTTTGCATTAGAAAGTTAACACATTTTTGCGCCTGCACTAGGTAATGGCTGTTTAATTCCCTGTAAACTCCTATAACAAGAGTAACTCATGTGAACCTCGGCCACGTTTTGCCAATTATTTTGATGATGTGTGCTGCCTTCGAATGTAAAACGGTGTATGTCATAGCAGTTTATAGGGAATTAAACAGCCCTTACACAGTGCATGTGCAATAACGTGTTAACTTTGTAATACAAATCATGAAACAGGACGAATTCGTCACACAGGCACACGCACAAGTAAGTAATACAGAACTAGGGCCCAGAAGGAAAGAAAAGAAGCCTGTATGGAGGCTTATAACGATGGAGCTTTTACTATATTTTAATTAAATCTCTACAAAGATCGTTCGGCACAACTAGGTGCTATGTTGTATGATGCGTATGGATTGATGTGTCCAACTTTCATATCAACGAAATGTTTATTGCTTCTGAGACATTCTCTCGAAGAATATTGACCTTGAAAAGATGCAGGCTCCCACTATCATCCCACACGACACCTCCGATAGACCTACGTCACGTGATATCTGAAGAATGTTTGTCCAATCTCTTATAAATTGATAAATACACACCTTGAACGCGTATTATTTTCTTGAATTTGTTAATTTTGGCATCGAATAAACATTCACAATGGAGCTTAATAGCGTCGCACATTAATAGCGAAATCTCTGCAACATAAAACATGTACGACCTCTGTAATCGCTTCACACAGAGTCTTCAAATATACATCTTTGTTTACATGTTCCAAAGGAATGCGTCCGTAGCACGGAACGTCCAACTCTCGTAGGCACTTTGTACTTTATCATCATATGACAAAATTGCACTTTATACTTTTCTCGGCATTAATAACTCTTCATCAAATACTATTTATTACGATGCTTCTCTTGAGGGCGCGGATTTTCGTTGTAAAACAATACGGGACCAAAACTGAGTTAACAAAATTAACAATACTGTTCCCGACGATATTACTGACTGGAATTTGCTGGCGGCTGATGACAACTTTTGCTGCTTATGAACTTTGTGTAGCTTTCATAATCACTCGCTGCCTCTCATAAGGTTAAATATTTTGACATTACCCGTTTAAATAACTCTGTAAACGGCTCATATGGCCAAGGATTTTCGATCAGAAGAGCCTTCCCATTCGGCCGAGGTTTCCTGAGGGAAGCCATGGAAAACCTGGAATTGGCTTATTTAACCTTATGTTCCACCCAGTAATTCACAAAAAATTATTAAAAGTTTAAATAACTGATTAGACGTTTTCGTATAAGGTGTTCTTGCATTGGTGGAGTCGGATAAATGTGAAGTCGTCTTGGTAGCGACGTCTGATGGAAGTTGCAGGTCAGGTGTGTGTAGAGACGGAGAATGACCCTCTTGGTAGTGCGTCTGGGATGGTCAGGAACAGGGTTGATCCTCAGGTTGGAGGACGGATGGATCATACCCTCATAGGGCCATTCACAGGGCAGTGAGGTATGAACATGTAACATACCACGGCACAAGTATCAAAGTTAATCATTATTATTACTCAATACTCGGGTAATCTTTGGCCACAATTATCAATTCTTTTCCCCTTTATGCATCTGTTTATTATTATCAGAGGACCATGTCCACACTCGTTGTCCTTGGTAAACTCTAGTGATAATTCTCTTTCGCGACTTCACCTTTTTCTTCAATGAAGCAAAAAATCGTTCTCAAATATGACGCACATGAGTGTCACCTTGCTTGTTAGCACATAGATAACCACTCTTCTGTCTCATCACTAGTTTCTTTTTATGACACTGTACCAGCACGTGTTCATAATTTATATTGCACCTGGAAACACAGAACACGTCACTTGAAGTTCGTTGCTGCTCACGGAATACATCACAACCCCGCACTTCTATCAGTCTGCGTAATTAACTTTAACCTTTACAAAATATAATTACGAATTTATCTATTGTTGTTGTTGTGGTCTTCAGTCCTGAGACTGGCTTGATACAGCTCTCCATGCTCCTCTATCCTGTGCAAGCTTCTTCATCTCCCAGTACTTACTGCAACCTACGTCCTTCTGAATCTGCTTAGTGTATTCATCTGTTCGTCTCCCTCAACGATTTTTACCCTCCACGCTGCCCTCCAATGCTAAATTTGTGATCCCTTGATGCCTCAAAACATGTCCTACCAACCGATCCCTTCTTCTAGTCAAGTTGTACCACAAACTCCTCTTCTCCCCAATCCTATTCAATACCTCCTCATTAGTTATGTGATCTACCCATCTAATCTTCAGCATTCTTCTGTAGCACCACATTTCGAAAGCTTCTATTCTCTTCTTGTCCAATCTATTTATCATCCATGTTTCACTTTCATACATGGTTACACTCCATACAAATACTTTCAGAAACGGCTTCCTGACACTTAAATCTATACTCGATGTTAACAAATTTCTCTTCTTCAGAAACGATTTCCTTGCCATTGCTAGTCTACTTTTTATATCCTCTCTATTTCGATCATCATCAGTTATTTTACTCCCCAAATAGCAAAACTCCTTTACTACTTTAAGTGCCTCATTTCCTAATCTAATTCCCTCAGCATCACCCGATTTAATTTGACTACATTCCATTATCCTCGTTTTGCTTTTGTTGATGTTCATCTTATATCCTCCTTTCAAGACACTATCCATTCCGTTCAACTGCTCTTCCAAGTCCTTTGCTGTCTCTGACAGAATTACGAAGTCATCGGCGAACCTCAAAGTTTTTATTTCTTCTCCATGAATTTTAATACCTACTCCGAATTTTTCCAAAATTTTTATTTCTTCTCCATGAATTTTAATACCTACTCCGAATTTTTCTTTTCTTTCCTTTACTGCTTGGTCAATATACAGATTAAATAACATCGGGGAGAGGCTACAACCCTGTCTCACTCCCTTCCCAACCACTGCTTCCCTTTCATGCCCCTCGACTCTTATAACTGCCATCTGGTTTCTGTACAAATTGTAAATAGCCTTTCGCTCCCTGTATTTTACCCCTGCTACCTTCAGAATTAGAAAGAGAGTATTCCAGTTAACATTGTCAAAAGCTTTCCCTAAGTCTACAAATGCTAGAAACGTAGGTTTCCCTTTCCTTAATCTTTCTTCTAAGATAAGTCGTAGGGACAGTATTGACTCACGTGTTCCAACATTTCTACGGAATTCAAACTGATCTTCCCCGAGGTCGGCTTCTACTAGTTTTTCCATTCGTCTGTAAAGAATTCGCGTTAGTATTTTGCAGCTGTGACTTATTAAACTGATAGTTCGGTAATTTTCACATCTGTCAACACCTGCTTTGTTTGGGATTGGAATTATTATGTTCTTCTTGAAGTCTGAGGGTATTTCGCCTGTCTCACACACCTTGAATATTTCCTGAAACGTAACAGATCTTTTGTTCTTCAGTCCATGTCCTTGGTAGTGCTTCACGAAATCCTCGTATAAATACCACTGGGTTTATGGATTTTCTGTCAGGTGAGAACGTCTGGAACTGCCTTTGTTTCAACAATTTTTCCTCCATTAGCATTGCAGCGTTCACAATATTAGCTTGCGGCGATGCATGCATTCCGTTATATTTGCCTCCGGCGAAGCATGTCCCTTACCGTAACAAGATTCATAGCTTGAACCCTGCGTTCGTTCTACGTCACGTAGCTCGTTTCTACAGTCTTTTACTGCCCCTCGCATCTGTTCCATATCTCTTAACATATTTTAAACAGAATGGACTATTTCGTCCTTCCATTGTTTAAAATTCGCCCCTAATTGTTCTTTTACCTCTTTAATGTCTTCTTCAATATTTTCTGCAATTGGTAAACTGTTAATACCCAATTTGTTTACCGCTTCTTTTATACTTGCTTCTACACACAGCATCACCTGGTTTTCCTTAGCGGATGCCCATTCATCTAATTTATTTGAGAAATCTTGTTGATGTTTTCTGAAATTCTCTTATATCAACTGATCACATCCAGAAGCTATGGTAGTCACAATTTCTGTTAATTCCACTACGGAAGTTTCTACTTCCTCCTGCTTCAATTTCATGTTTTGCATTTCTTGAGTAATCCTTTTGATTTCCAAAGGAAACTGCTTTTGCGCATCTCGCAACTCGGTTATCTCATTTGAGATTTGTTTCTGGCTAAATAATGCCTGAATTGTAGCTGACGTGTCTGTTTGCTTTTGACACAAGTCTGCTTGCTTTTGTGATACTGTTTGTACCACCAATGACATATCAATTTGTTTCTGTGACATGTCTTCCTGCTTTTGTGACACTGCTTGCACGACACCTGACATTATGGTTACCGATCCTGACAAAAGTCTCAGTTGTTATAAGATATGAGCCATAGGATTTGTCTCCTGTTGAGACGAAGCTGCTGTCTCCTCTACACTCGTATTTTCACCAATTTCGTGAACATCTAACACTTACTCTTTATCCATTTTAAATTGTGATCCAGTTTTGACCATAACAAAATTAGATAACACAAAATACTTATTTGTTTGTACACACTGTATCACACTATCTCATATAAAAATTCCTCCTGAATAGAATGCACCAAATTAGTGTCTATGACCACTTCTCAAGAAAATACAGAAATGAAGTGAAAATATAGAACTATATTACATTATAAAGATTGAGGCTATTCAGCTTAAAAAACCAGCCAGATTGAGGTGAGATTGCTGATAGTTGTGTGTGTTTGCCTTATACAGCTTGCAGCGATGTGAAGTTCTGCGGTGGGGATCGGGAGCGCACGGCTCACACGACCGGACTCCACAAATTATATAGTACATGAAACACACACACACACACACACACACACACACACACACACACTATATGGATTATTACACGCCCAAATTTTTGATACATATACACAACAATTTTAATTGTTGGCCGTCCTGTACTCGGACGCCATTTTATTATATTTTAATTAATTAATTAATTAATTAATTAATTAATTTAAGAAATTTGTTAAAGAAAATTCTCTACTTCTTGTTTATTTGTTGATATTTTATTTATGATTTGCAGTGGTTTTATTTATGTTTTAGCTTCAGTCTTTTAAAAATTAAAGAATATAAGTTTTCGGTTTTAAATACCACAGGAGAGGTAAACGTATGTCCTGCAGCGTCGATCTCGCTGATACTCCTCGTCGGAAGTGCCCCTCCTGAAATCTCTAAAATGTTTATTTCGATACGAAGATCGTTCGGGCACAACTAGGTGCTATGTTGTATGATGCGTATGGATTGATGTGTCCAACTTTTTTATCAACGAAAGGTTTATCGCTTCTGAGACATTCTCTCGAAGAATATTGACCGTGAAAAGATGCAGGCTCCCACTATCATTCCACACTGCACCTCCGATCGACCTGCGTCCCGTGATATCTGAAGAATGTTTGTCCAATCTTTTATAAATTGATAAATACAGTGGGGTCAGGGATTTTCTCTGCCACGTGATGACTGGGTGTTGTGTGATGTCCTTAGGTTAGTTAGGTTTAAGTAGTTCTAAGTTCTAGGGGACTGATGACCATAGATGTTAATTCCCATAGTGCTCAGAGCCATTTCAACCATTTGATAAATACACACCTTGATTGCGTATTATTTTCTCGGATTTGTTTATTGTGCCCGCGACTAACTAAACATTCAGCATAGAGCTTAATAGCGTAGCACAACAATAGCAAAATCTCTCCAACATAAAACACGTCCGATCTCTGTAATCCCTTCACGCAGACTCTTCAAATATTGTTTACTTATTCCAGAGACATGCGTCAGTAGCACGGAACGTCCAACTCTCGCAGGCACTTTATACTACTCTCGGCCTTAATTTCTCCTCACGTATGTCGAAGATGTGTGATGATTTATAATTTATTGGTGTGATGATGGAGTTCCGTACTCCTTGCGTGTAAATGTTGGTAACCGTACAATAAGTGATAACGTTAAGTGAATTTACGTCTCAATGTTTGACAAGACAACATATTCCACTTATATTCGCATTGTGCAGTCATGGGCTGGTGTGTAGAGCTCCGTGATGTCGAACGTCACCCACGTAATAAATCCATCAGGGACGCTTCAACCCTTCGAAGGCTGCTCAAGTCGATTGTGACTGATGTGACTGTAAAGCAGAAACGTGAAGGTACAGCTCCCTTGGAGCCGAGACCTGACCGACCTAATGTACTGACTACCTGGACAGGGACCATCGAGCATTGCGGACGGTTATAAAAGTCGCATGAAATCAGTTCGAAAGAATCACTCGTGAGTTATAAAGTGCTACTAGCAGTCCAACTGGCACGATGAATGCGCGTGGAGAGTTAAAAAGAAAGGAACACAGTGGTCGAGCAGCCTCTCATAACTCACGCATTTCTGTAGTCAATGCTAAGCGACTTCTGGAGAGTGGATGGGTGGAAACTACTGATTTGTAGTGAAGTATTACGCTACGACCTGTGGCAGTCAAATGGAAAGTGTTCGGCTTTGGCGAATGCTGGCAGAACGTTACCTGCCATCATATGTAGTGTCAATAGTGGGAAGACAGTGTAGAGTATTTTTCGTGATTAGGTTGTGGTCCACTTATTGCGATTAGGAAACACTAAATGTTAAATTTTATAACAATGTATACTGCGTACAGGAAGCTGTTCTCCGCGCGGGGTTAGCCGAGCGGTCTTAGGCGCAGCAGTCATGGACTGGTCCCGGCGGAGGTTCGAGTCCTCCCTTGGGCATGGGTGTGTGTGTTTGTCCTTAGGATAACCTAGGTTAAGTAGTGTGTAAGCTTAGGGACTGATGACCTTAGCAGTTAAGTCCCATAAGATTTCACACACATTTGAACATTTTTTTAAAATCTGTTCAGAGATGATGATTGATTGTAGCAAGTTGACAGTACACCCTCTCATACAGCAGTATCTGTGAGGGAATGGTTTGTGGACAGTAACATTCTTGATATGGTCTATCCTGCCGAGAGTCACGGCCTGAATCGCATGGAATACTTTTGAGATGCGTTAGAATGCCGCCTTTGCTCCAGATCCCTGTGTCCAACATCGATACCTTCTCTTGAAGGAGAATGGGTTACTATCCCTCCTCAGACATTCGACACGTCACCGCGCGTGGTAGCCGCGTGGTCTTAGGCGCCTTGTCACGGTTCGCGCTGCTCCTCCGTCGCAGGTTCGAGTCCTGCCTTGGACATGGGTGTGTGTGTTGTCCACAGCGTAAATCATATTAAGTAGTGTGTAAGGGAAGGGACCGATGACCTCAGCAGTTTGGTCCCATAGTACCTTACCACAAATTTACAAATTTTTGCATTCGACACCTCACTGAAACTTCCCGCATCAGAGTTCAAGCTGACATAAGGACGAGGGTAGATGTATTGCACATTAATGTCCACTAACAGCTGTCTGGATACTAGGCCTATTTTTCAGGTGGTATACAGAGTACCAACATGTACTATCGAAGGAAATTGACGGAGATTCGCCCGGGCTCAGCAGCTGTTGTGGCTCAGCACCTGAAGAATAATTTGGAAAATATTTCGAGTAGATTTACCCACCATGTTATAGTTCTGGGTGGAGATTTTAATTTGCCGGATATAGACTGGGAGACTCAGACGTTCATAACGGGTGGCAGGGACAAAGAATCTAGTGAAATATTTTTAAGTGCTTTATCTGAAAACTACCTTGAGCAGTTAAACAGAAAACCGACTCGTGGCGATAACATATTAGACCTTCTGGTGACAAACAGACCCGAACTATTTGAATCAGTTAATGCAGAACAGGGAATCAGCTATCATAAAGCGGTTACTGCATCGATGATTTCAGCCGTAAATAGAAATATTAAAAAAGGTAGGAAGATTTTTCTGTTTAGCAAAAGAGACAAAAAGCAGATTTCAGAGTACTTGGTGGCTCAACACAAAAGTTTTGTCTCAAGTACAGACAGTGTTGGTGATCAGTGGACAAAGTTCAAAACCATGGTACAATATGCGTTAGATGAGTATGTGCCAAGCAAGATCGTAAGAGATGGAAAAGAGCCTCCGTGGTACAACAACCGAGTTAGAAAACTGCTGCGGAAGCAAAGGGAACTTCACAGCAAACATAAACATAGCCAAAGCCTTGCAGACAAACAAAAATTACGCGAAGCGAAATGCAGTGTGAGGAGGGCTATGCGAGAGGCTTTCAATGAATTCGAAAGTAAAGTTCTATGTACTGACTTGGCAGAAAATCCTAAGAAATTTTGGTCCTATGTCAAAGCGGTAGGTGGATCAAAACAAAATGTCCAGACACTCTGTGACCAAAATGGTACTGAAACAGAGGATGACAGACTAAAGGCCGAATTACTAAATGTCTTCTTCCAAAGCTGTTTCACAGAGGAAGACTGCACTGTAGTTCCTTCTCTAGATTGTCGCACAGTTGACAAAATGGTAGATATCGAAATAGACGACAGAGGGATAGAGAAACAATTAAAATCGCTCAAAAGAGGAAAGGCCGCTGGTCCTGATGGAATACCAGTTCGATTTTACACAGAGTACGCCAAGGAACTTGCCTCCCTTCTTGCAGCGGTGTACCGTAGGTCTCTAGAAGAGCTAAGCGTTCCAAAGGATTGGAAAAGGGCACAGGTCATCCCCGTTTTCAAGAAGGGACGTCAAACAGATGTGCAGAACTATAGACCTATATCTCTAACGTCGATCAGTTGTAGAATTTTGGAACACGTATTATGTTCGAGTATAATGTCTTTTCTGGAGACTAGAAATCTACTCTGTAGGAATCAGCATGGGTTTCGAAAAAGACGGTCGTGTGAAACCCAGCTCTCGCTATTCGTCCACGAGACTCAGAGGGCCTTAGACACGGGTTCACAGGTAGATGCCGTGTTTCTTGACTTCCGCAAGGCGTTTGACACAGTTCCCCACAGTCGTTTAATGAACAAAGTAAGAGCATACGGACTATCAGATCAATTGTGTGATTGGATTGAGGAGTTCCTAGATAACAGAACGCAGCATGTCATTCTCAATGGAGAGAAGTCTTCCGAAGTAAGAGTGATTTCAGGTGTGCCGCAGGGGAGTGTCATAGGACCGTTGCTATTCACAATATACATAAATGACCTGGTGGATGACATCGGAAGTTCACTGAGGCTTTTTTCAGATGATGCTGTGGTGTATCGAGAGGTTGCAACAATGGAAAATTGTACTGAAATGCAGGAGGATCTGCAGCGAATTGACGCATAGTGCACGGAATGGCAATTGAATCTCAATGTAGAGAAGTGTAATGTGATGCGAATACATAGAAAGATAGGTCCCTTATCATTTAGCTACAAAATAGCAGGTCAGCAACTGGAAGTAGTTAATTCCATAAATTATCTGGGAGTACTCATTAGGAGTGATTTAAAATGGAATGATCATATAAAGTTGATCGTCGGTAAAGCAGATGCCAGACTGAGATTCATTGGAAGAATCCTAAGGAAATGCAATCCGACAACAAAGGAAGTAGGTTACAGTACGCTTGTTCGCCCAATGCTTGAATACTGCTCAGCAGTGTGGGATCCGCACCAGGTAGGGTTGATAGAAGAGATAGAGAAGATCCAACGGAGAGCAGCGAGCTTCGTTACAGGATCATTTAGTAATTGCGAAAGCGTTACGGAGATGATAGATAAACTCCAGTGGAAGACTCTGCAGGAGAGACGCTCAGTAGCTCGGTACGGGCTTTTGTTAAAGTTTCGAGAACATACCTTCACCGAAGAGTCAAGCAGTATATTGCTCCCTCCTACGTATATCTCGCGAAGAGACCATGAGGATAAAATCAGAGAGATTAGAGCCCACACAGAAGCATACCGACAATCCTTCTTTCCACGTACAATACGAGACTGGAATAGAAGGGAGAACCGATAGAGGTACTCAGGGTACCCTCCACCACACACCGTCAGGTGGCTTGCGGAGTATGGATGTAGATGTAGATGTAGATGTAGATGTGACAGCCTGATTTGATAAAAGGAAACCAAGTTCTCAAAGCACTTACTGAACGAAATTGAAAGAAAAACCAGAAGGTTGCGGAATTCATTATAGGCAACGCATACTAAAATGAACGCTGCAGTGATTCCAGTGTTAAGAAAGAACTGGGTTTTCATAAGAGAATGGAAATGATGGACTTAAAAGCGGAGGAAAGGGGGAGGGGGGGGGGGCGAGGCGGGGTTAAGTGGCCACTCTAAGGGAAATTGGGTCTAACTAAGCTATTATTATTGCTAGAAGCTCACCATTTACTTATTCTGAATGTATACACGTAAGATATCGCATTAAATACTTACAATTAAAAATGTATAATGAATAGGACCTATATGCCTTTTTTTGAAGCTTCACATAGTAGCCACTTTTCCCAACCCAACTCGATAAAGTGTCCAATGTGGACAAGCAGGGTGACAACTATTGAAGTATATGAAAAAAACGTAAATTAGTTAGAAATTACGGCATTCACACACTTTGTTCAACATGTAAACGTCACTACAAATATTCGGATTTAGGTTATGATATATTCGATATGCCTGCCATCATCGGCGAAGAGGTGACAGAGACGAACAGCAAAATTTTGCTTGACACGCCCAAAAGTGGTGGAATATCGAAGCTGTCTATGACCTCCTGAATGGTTGCCTACTGCTCAGTAATGGTTTTAGAGTTGTTGCTGTATATCTTTAATATAGCCCCACAACAAGGAGTCGCATGTGTTCAGATCCGGAGAATATGGCGGCCAATCGAGGCCCATGCCAGTGGCGTCTGTTCACGCCAGAGCCAGATGGCGGTCCCCAGAGTGCTCGCCCAGGACATCAGACTCCTGCTGCGATGGGGTCGAGCTCCGTCTTGCATGAACCACGTCTTGTCGAAATCAGGGTCACCTTGTATAATGGGGACGAAACCACCTTCCAAAACCTTCTCGTATCGTTAGGAAGTCCCGTGCCGTCAAGGAATATCGCATCGATTATTCCGTGACTGAACACTGCATACCACACAGTCACCTGCTGAGGGCGAAGAGACTTCTCGATCACGACATGCGGGTTCCCAGTCCCCCAGTTGCGCTAAGGCACGTAGGTCCATGACATATTCACGTAAAAACTGCCGCCAATAACAAGGCGCTTGCGCATGCGCATACTAATTCACATCACGCCCTGCGGACAATCGTGCAGCTTGAACGTCCTATCGCAAACTACTCAAAATATATGACCATTTTATTTCAAATAGTTCAGTAATTGTCATACTCCGAAAGGAGAAAAGAAGTAACCGTATCCGGCTTGTCGCCTTTCTTTATGTGCGAAAACTTTGCTATTATTGAAATGCACTTTCAATGTTTCTGGCATGTTATAAGTATGAAATGGAAACGAAATTATTGTCCTAAGAGCGTCGAAGTAGGCTTCCTAAAAGGTAATATTAAGATGCTGTTATTTCCTGCCATCTCCGACTCATATTTTAAACGATGCGATATTTTGTTCCGAGCTGCCAACTAGAATGATAATCTCCATACATCGTCCACAGTAAATCTGTAAAACTGGTTTTTCGTTTCAAGGACATAACTAAGCACTTCTTGCTCTTTCTGGAACATGCTCCCTCAACTTCCCATAATCTTGTAACCACTACTGCATCAAAAATTTTTTATTAGAGCTCTTCTTTTCAGTATTATAAGTAATGAGAAATTGTTTTTCTGTTGTAACAGAAAATATGCCCTACTATCTGCAATACACCAAATGGCTATAGCAGATCGTTTTAAATCGAATTTTTGTGTTAGATCAAGTATAAAAGAACATAGATGGTTTTAAATAACCTTAATAGATTAATTAATTTAAAATCGGAAGTAGGGATTAGAATGATGCATAGTAACTATGTATATAAAAGGATATAGAAGTCAACCTGTAGTATTATGTGCGATATATGGAAAAAACTAACTTTTATTGAGCTAATCAGATTAAAATTGAACTGTTGGGGAAAGTGACCACATTTGCCACATTCCCCGACGACTGGGGAAGGCACTTTTACCGATGGGACGCAATGTTAGCAATAGTGGTTCACTGATGAAGTTGTCAAGGCGAAAGACACAATAAGTAACTACGCTTTTAAGCAAAAAGATGTTGTTTAGACATTGTTATTACAAATAAGTATTACTCTTCGTTTAAGTGAGTTGACAAGAACTATATTACTGACCTATCTTAGATTATACTACTGAAAATTGCAGACGTTTTGTTAAAAGATAACGAAACAATCTTCCTCTGTCAAACGCATTGAAAACCAGACTCACTGACAAAACTGTTGGTGTATTTCTCGGCAGGCAGCAGCACTGGACAGGGCAAAAAGTATGCCGTGACCACTTCCCCACCCTCACCTCCACCCCTGGCCACTCAACCCACTTCCCTCCCCCTATAAAAAAATTGACAATTCCGAAATCATGGCAGTTGTTACAGAACAAACAGTGAGCAGTGAGCGGAGTCATCATTTTCTGGGATTCACAGATACTAAGATGATTTTTGGTTAGTTTAAACAAAATTTGTTCTATTAGTTTTCGGGAACAAGGCCGTATATATAATACCTACCTCGATGCTACATATTTTATTATATTTTATCAGAATAGTTACAAATCCAGAACTGAAAGAGGGCTCTGCCAAGGAGGTAGTGTATCCCCCAAAGTACCTACAGCAACCTTAGAGAGAATTTACAGACCCTTAAAATGAGAATGTTAAGAGTGACAGCGCGTTAATAAAACGTATCTTAAGCAACGTACTATTTGGATTCAGCTTCGAACTTCAGCTTAACGTAGGTAATCTAACGGTAGGCATGAGACCCTAAAGTAATGTGTAACCAATATATCGAAACAGAAGAGCAACTGCTTGGAGTACTTTTTGATAATGTAAAGAGGTTCCTAAAACCAAAATTTCCAGCGTACCTGAAATATGCTTATTTTAAAGTCAGTGTGAGTGACCGGTTTTGGCTGATCGTAATTTGTAGATCCTTCCCACGAGACGCAACCTTATTGAAGGAACCTTCAGTTTTGGCCTGAAGGCTCTGCGTGCCCCAGAGAAGCCGAGGGCTATGCCGGCAGTAGTATAGCTGCCGGCATCTTCACCCAAGCCAGACAGGCCTCGACAGAGGAGCCAGACGGATTTTGTTTCACACAGAGTGGGCGGTGCTCTACAGGCGAAGGGAAGATAACCTCATTAGGGGAATAAACCCCAAGGGAAAATCCTGGTCCTCCACGCTGGGGGTTGGGCGTGAGGCTAAAACCACCACTTCGTAAAATGGTATCGTTGTGGATACCACAAACCAGCCTCGGAAGAAAATGAAGAAAACGATTTACAGGATGATGACACACAACAGAAAAACGTTATCGTGAAGGAAAATGGATTTCTCGATAGCCACCTGGAACGTAAGGACATTTAAGAGACCTAGCATATTGCAAGAAATTAGAGAGGAAATGGATAACCAGTGAGTCAAAAGAGTTGTACTGCAAGAACCACGCGGGAAAGGAAAGGTAATTATTGCATCTGGGAAAGATATGTTTGTTTACAGTGGAGTGGATATAGGTCGTCACGGTACTGACTTTCTTATACAAGGCTGAATGAAGGCCAATGTAATAAGTTTCAAATAAGTTTCCTCTACAGAGGAATCAGTTCAAGATGAGGAGGTCGCATTTTACTCCAGAATGGAGGAGGAAACGAGCAAAGCTCAAAGACATGATAATTGAGGATCTGAATGCAAAAATATGAAAAGAAGAAACGCGTAGAAGCATAATAGGAAAAGATAGCCTGCTTGGAGTGAGTAATAATAACGAACTAAGGCTGACATAGTTCGCTATTGATAAGGAGTTGCTAATAAAAATCTCACGGTATCCAGTGGCGGATAGTAAGTAGTGCACAGGGCATCGCCAGACTGCATTACAAGAAACCAGACAGACCATGTAATTACAGGCAAACACAACGCAACGGACACTGTCGAAGGCAGTAGCTGTAGAGAGACAGATGGAGACACAGATAATTACTCTGTGCGGTTCGTATGCAGGCAGAAGACAGATATAGTAAGAAACAAAAAGAGTATGGGAAAAGTGAAATACAATATACAAAGTCTCCACATAAAAGAAAATCAGAACAATGCAAGAAGAAATTAGAAGAAATTATTGCGGCAAGAAAGAGCACATCGTAGTACGAGGATGTGAAAACAAAATAGGGTATACTTAAAACAGCCATCAATGTAGCCACAAAGGGAATACTGTGGAGGACAGAATACCAAAGATCAGTGAAGAGGTTTGACGAGGAATGCTCATGGGTAATCCAAGAGAGAAAAGAAGCGAGACAAATAATGCTACAAAGGAAAACAAGAAACGTGGTGGAAGACCTTAAGGGGAAGAGGAACAGAGCAGGTAAGTTATGTACTGCGAAGAAAAGGCAGTATGTAAGGAGGAAGGTAGAAGAGCCGGACGAAATGAAGTATAATTACGAGATAAGAAAGTTCTATGAAGGGTCTAGAGACACGAGGATTCCAGCTGAGGGCAGTATTCTACAAGGACGAAGATGGTAACCTAATGGAGGTAAAAGCAAAGCTTTGAGAAGACATCAGGAGTATTTTACTGAGTTAATCTATGGAAAGGGGGGAGGGAACATAGGGGTAACGTTGAATGAAGAAGGGGGAGGAACTGGAATTAGGATCAGAAGGAGAGGAGAAGGAAGTCGAACCAACAGATTTAGAGGAAGCTAAGAACGTAATAAAAACAATGATAAAGCAGCGAGAGAAGACGGCAAAGAGGCCGAATTGTTAAAGTTTGGTGGAAAGGAGGAGACAGCTGTTAATGAATTAAAAAAGAAAATGTTGATAAAGGAGATATGCCTGAGGACTGGAGCAAGGGAATAATCTGCCCGTTACATAAGAGAGGGGATAAGACAGTGTGCAGCAATTACGGTGGCATTACTTTCTTAGATACAGGGTATAATTTGTTTAGTAAGATTTTAGCCTCGCGGCTAGAATACCGGGTGAAATAGCATTGGGGGGGGGGGGGGGGTGGATTATGATGCTGCAATTAGGAGAAATAGATCCACAATAGACCCTATTCTTTTTATTGAGACAAGTGCAAGATAAATTTTATGAATATTACAAGCAACTGCATCAATTGTGTATTGATTTGAAAGAAGCCTACGATAGCCGACACACGCTGAAATTAGTGACGTTAACCGAAATGACCACGAAAGCAAAAGTTGGCAAAGTCAGAATAGAGCAAAAGTTGTCAGGAGAGCTCCATGTGGGTACGGGCTGATGGAGGGAGGTGTGATCTCTGTGCTACTCTTTAACTTAGCTCTAGAGGAGGTAATTCGGGAAATTCCAAAAGAAACAGGAGGTCCAGGTACTAGTATACGCTGATGACGCAGCATTAATTGCAAGGAATATCAGAGTGTTGAAGAATAATTATGCTGCATTGGAAGGAGCGGCGTAGGAATGAGGACGCGAAATTAAATACAGGCAAAACAAAGTTATGATGATGGAAGTTCATGGTGGGGACAGAGGACTTCAATAAAAATAAACGGGAAAGAGTGCTAAAGTGTGGAAACGTTTAAACCGCTAAGCTTGATATTAACAGAAGATAATATAGTAGAACAGCAGCAGCAATACAAGAAAGGAGAGAATTTGGAACCGATGTTATTATTTCTTGCTGAATGTGTTTAAGTCCTGACATGTTAGTTGTTGTTGTTGTTGTTGTCTTCAGTCCTGAGACTGGTTTGATGCAGCTCTCCCTGCTACTCTATCCTGTGCAAGCTGCTTCATCTCCCAGTACCTACTGCAACCTACATCCTTCTGAATCTGCTTAGTGTACTCATCTCTCGGTCTCCCTCTACGATTTTTACCCTCCACGCTGCCCTCCAATGCTAAATTTGTGATCCCTTGATGCCTCAAAACATGTCCTACCAACCGATCCCTTCTTCTAGTCAAGTTGTGCCACAAACTTCTCTTCTCCCCAATCCTATTCAATACCTCCTCATTAGTTACGTGATCTATCCACCTTATCTTCAGTATTCTTCTGTAGCACCACATTTCGAAAGCTTCTATTCTCTTCTTGTCCAAACTAGTAATCGTCCATGTTTCACTTCCATACATGGCTACACTCCAAACAAATACTTTCAGAATCGACTTCCTGATACATAAATCTATATTCGATGTTAACAAATTTCTCTTCTTCAGAAACGCTTTCCTTGCCATTGCCAGTCTACATTTTATATCCTCTCTACTTCGACAATCATCAGTTATTTTACTTCCTAAATAGCAAAACTCCTTTACTACTTTAAGTGTCTCATTTCCTAATCTAATTCCCTCAGCATCACCCGATTTAATTTGACTACATTCCATTATCCTCGTTTTGCTTTTGTTAATGTTCATCTTATATCCTCCTTTCAAGACACTGTCCATTTCGTTCAACTGCTCTTCCAAGTCCTTTGCCGTCTCTGACAGAATTACAATGTCATCGGCGAACCTCAAAGTTTTTACTTCGTCTCCATGAATTTTAATACCTACTCCAAATTTTTCTTTTGTTTCCTTTACTGCTTGCTCAATATACAGATTGAATAACATCGGGGAGAGGCTACAACCCTGTCTCACTCCTTTCCCAACCACTGCTTCCCTTTCATGCCCCTCGACTCTTATTACTGCCATCTGGTTTCTGTACAAATTATAAATAGCCTTTCGCTCCCTGTATTTTACCCCTGCCACCTTTAGAATTTGAAAAAGAGTATTCCAGTCAACATTGTCAAAAGCTTTCTCTAAGTCTACAAATGCTAGAAACGTAGGTTTGCCTTTTCTTAATCTTTCTTCTAAGATAAGTCGTAAGGTCAGTATTGCCTCACGTGTTCCAACATTTCGACGGAATCCAAACTGGTCCTCCCCGAGGTCTGCATCTACCAGTTTTTCCATTCGTCTGTAAAGAATTCGCGTTAGTATTTTGCAGCCGTGGCTTATTAAACTGATAGTTCGGTAATTTTCACATCTGTCAGCACCTGCTTTCTTTGGGATTGGAATTATTATATTCTTCTTGAAGTGTGAGGGTATTTCGCCTGTCTCTTACATCTTGCTCACCAGCTGGTAGTGTTTTGTCATGACTGGCTCTCCCAAGGCCGTCAGTAGTTCTAATGGAATGTTGTCTACTCCGGGGGCCTTGTTTCGACTCAGGTCTTTCAGTGCTCTGTCAAACTCTTCAGGCAGTATCGTATCTCCCATTTCGTCTTCATCTACATCCTCTTCTATTTCCATAATATTTTCCTCAAGTACATCGCCCTTGTATAAACCTTCTATATACTCCTTCCACCTTTCTGCCTTCCCTTCTTTGCTTAGAACTGGGCTGCCATCTGAGTTCTTGATATTCATACACGTGGTTATCTTCTCTCCAAAGGTCTCTTTAATTTTCCTGTAGGCAGTATCTATCTTACCCCTAGTGAGATAAGCTTCTACATCCTTACATTTGTCCTCTAGCCATCCCTGTTTAGCCATTTTGCACTTCCTGTCGATCTCATTTTTGAGACGTTTGTATTCCTTTTTGCCTGCTTCATTTACTGCATTTTTATATTTTCTCCTTTCATCAATTAGATTCAATATTTCTTCTGTTACCCAAGGATTTCTAGCAGCCCTCGTCTTTGTACCTACTTTATCCTCTGCTGCCTTCACTACTACATCCCTCAGAGCTACCCATTCTTCTTCTACTGTATTTCTTTCCCCTATTCCTGTCAATTGTTCCCTTATGCTCTCTCTGAAACTCTGTACAACCTCTGGTTCTTTCAGTTTATCCAGGTCCCATCTCCTTAATTTCTCAAATTTTTGCAGTTTCTTCAGTTTTAATCTACAGGTCATAACCAATAGATTGTGGTCAGAGTCCACATCTGCCCCTGGAAATGTCTTACAACTTAAAACCTGGTTCCTAAATCTCTGTCTTACCATTATATAATCTATCTGATACCTTTTAGTATCTACAGGGTTCTTCCACGTATACAACCTTCTTTCATGATACTTAAACCAAGTGTTAGCTATGATTAAGTTGTGCTCTGTGCAAAATTCTACTAGGCGGCTTCCTCTTTCATTTCTTAGCCCCAATCCATATTCACCTACTATGTTTCCTTCTCTCCCTTTTCCTACACTTGAATTCCAGTCACCCATTACTATTAAATTTTCGTCTTCCTGTTAGTAAGAATACAAAAATCCGTATATATTTGACTATACTAACACCTATAGTAACGTTTGGAGCGGAAGGATGGGTGATGACGACAAAGGAGGAAGGCTGGTTGTTGAGATGGGAAAAGCAGAATCTGAGAAAGATGTCTGGAGTGGTGAGAGAAGAAGGAAGCTGGAGAATGAAGACAAACGCAGAACTACAGACGCTTTATGGATGGATGAATATTGTAGAGGTGATCAAGGAAAGAAGAATATGACGGCTGGAAATTACGGAGAATGCCAGAGTGTTAAGGAAGTGTTTATAGGAATGCCCGAAGGAAGAAGGAGAAGAGGAAGCTCTAGGGAAAGGTGCATTGATGATATGGAGGAGGATCTTAAAGCAATGGGAGTCAGGAAACGGAGAAAGAAAGCGATGGGCAGAAAAGAATGGAGGCAGATGAGAAAGCAGGCCAAGGTTCTACAAGAACTGTAGCACCGACCAGTAAGTAGGTAAGTAATTTGTAGATCATTAATCCATAAATAAAAAGAAACTGTGAAATGTTTGGCCACCTCTGTGGTCTGACGTTCAGCACTGTTTCCCACCTAAGCGGAAGTGTAGGGCTCAATTCCTGGTGATCACCTCCGAGTCTTGCGTGATGGAAAGGTCTGGTTCGGCGTCCATTCAGCCTTGTGGGGACAAATGAGAAACTGGTTGATAAGCAAGTCGCCGAAGACTTGTCAAATCGTTAGGTTTGTAGCAGGCTGAGAGTCAACCGTCATTTCATCCGTTTTCTCAAGCAGTTAAACAAATGGGTTTGAAGATTGAAGCTCTTCTTCACAGCTAGAGATATTAAACTGCCTGGTACAGGTCTGCTGCAAAACGGTGTGTACACAAAACTGAAGTGGTAGTTGCGATATTGGTATGATCCTCTTAAGCTGTATCTGCTGTGAAGACTGAAGATGATTACCAAAAGGTTTCTAAAATATAATCACAGTAGATAATTTAACCGATTTCTGTCGAAGCCAAACTAGTGATCCGTCTTTGAAGTAGCAGGTTTAGACGGCATATTAATCAACTAATAAGTTACAGATAAACTGAGAACATTCTAAGAAACGTGCGACTTAAAAATAAAAGATACGTATATAATTACATATCATCCAATAAAGAAGCGTTGAAAATTTTATCGTTTATTTTGTCTCTCAGTTGCTCGTTTTATTTTGTGGTGTCACTAGTTTGCATTAGATGTATGTAGTTGAGTTAGCAACTGGCCGTGCTACTGAGACGGCAAAATAAACAATAAAATTTATTAAATATCGAAACGATTGCTGAATCTCTCCCGATGAATACCTCGGCAACAGAAAAATGAGGGTCCTATGATCATTTCTATTTATAATTCTATCCCAAGAACCTCCATAAAAAAGGCATTTACGTTTTTCTACATAAACCACACAGTTAGGCTATGACAGAGTAGCACTGCGCTTTTATAATGGTGACATTTTTTTCGTACAAATGAACAGCATCTCATAGGTACAGTATTATTTTTTAACCAGAAGATTGACAAATTTGTTGATGTCATTGCACAACGTAAGATGACAAAATGTATACATGCGACGACGGATTACCTCTGTTAAGATGTCAATTGTCTCACTGTGAGACACACGCAGTGACACACTCCAGAACGAATGTCATCCGTTTCCATTCGAGACGAAGCACTACCTCGAACGCTGTGACAATACACGGTATTGATAGCACGCTATGATTGATGTCCGACACTACAACAATGGGTTGAAAAACGAAGCAGACTGCAGGTTCTTCCAGCGATCGATGAAGTGGCGGCCATCAATGCTTGTCTGGAGCCCGCTTCTGCGGACATTCATTACACACCGGCCCTCTCCGAAGAACAGAAAGGCCGTCCTCGACACTACAGAATTGTGGCCTCATGTGCTGACACGTTTTCCGCTTATTACACCTTTTATTAAGCACACGTCTCTATATCAGGGAACTCTGAAAACGTTTGGGCTACGGCAGAAGCTGTTTGGAGAGAAGTTTATCAGCTGGGGTAATGGAAGCAATCAGCAAGATGAAAGAGCTCTGACAATATAGTGGAGTACAATGGCCTGCTAGGTGCTGTTTACGAAGAATGCTCCATCTGATCGCCCGTCGCTATTGTCAAATGCAGGACAGGAGGTTAATACAACCCTGTACAGTGGACAGCGTTTCTAAGCTCATGGCCTCATCCGCGGCCCGCTTTGAACTGCTGCGATCGGAAGACCGAATGGCTTCTAAACCGATAAGTAAAGTTTCCCCGATGTATCTGTCCAAACTTAGCATTATGCAAGCTGCACTGAGATGTAATTATCGTATGACTATAATGTCAGTATAAAACTAGGAATTAGGGTCAAACAATTCAAATTCATGATTAAAATTGTTATGCGAGGTAAACGTAGGAGTTTTACAAGTAAAATAGGATTAGTAAGATACCGCCATGAAATGAAATATTCAAATAATTGTAAATAGCCATGTTTATTGATCTTTCCAACATGCGTTTCGCAAGATTTGTTACGAAACTCGCAGTTAACTAATAAATCTTCTACTAGAAATACGTAAAATGTTTGTCGAAAAGATATTTCAGATAAGGCAAAATTGGAGACGATGAGAAACCCGTTTCTTTAGCATTGCAGTAAACAAGCCCCTGAATGTCTCCAGCTTGCTGCTCCGCTGGCGGATTCAGCATTGTATTCTACTAATACAGTGTGTATGCAACAGAATCACCCGATTTTAAAAAAAATCATAATATTATGTTATTTGAGATATGTGCGTGAACAACAGACTGTTAGAAAGAGAAAACTCTCGAGTTTTAACATGGCTCCCGCTTGGTAGCAGGACCCACTTCAGTTCTTGTAAAAATGATGTCGGGACAACAGAAAGCGTTTTGTGCTCTACGTTTTACGCAGTGCGGGTCGGTAATAACTGTTCAGGATGACTTTCTTACTAGGTGTAGTGTTAATCCTCCTACAGCACAGAGCATTAGGCGATGACATCAACAATTCCGAGAATCAGGTTGAGTAAAGGAAAATCGCCGGCCCATCCCCGGGTGTCTGACACAGACGTTGAATGCATCCACAATAGTTTCACAAGGAGTCCGCAGAAATCCGTTCGCCGTGCAGCTCAACAGCTCCACAAGTCCCGATGTCCGTCTGGCGTATGTTGAAACATGAAATCATACAAAATTCAGCTTCTGCAAGCTCTTCATGGAGGTGACATCAACAACGTGTGGAGTTCTGAAATTTCGTTCTTGGCAAGGAGGGGGATTACAGTTTTAAAAAATGGTTCAAATGGCTCTGAGCACTATGGGACTTAACTGCTGAGGTCATCAGTCCCCTAGAACTTAGAACTAGCCGACGCGCGGTTCCAGACTGTAGCGCCTAGAACCGCTCGGCCACTCCGGCGATGGCAGTTGTCTTCTACCCTTAGTGTTCAGTGACGAGGCAACATTCCCTTCAAATGGAAAGGTGAACCGCCATAATGTGAGAATATGGGGTACGGAACAACCGTATGAAGTTGTACAACATGAGAGGAACTCTCCAAAATATAATGTGTTTTATGCAGTTTCGCAGGAAAAGGTGTATGGTCCATTCTTCTTTGCAGAGAACATTGTTACAGGAAGCACATATCTCGATATTCTTTAGAACTTTCTTTTGCCACAGCTGGAGACTGATTCGAACGACTTCATTTACCAACAGGATGGGGCACCGCCCCACTGGCATCTGGAAGTGCGGGAATTTTTAAATCAAAAGATTACTGGAAGATGGATCGGTCACACTGGACCAAATGATTCCGCCTTACATTACTGGCCTCCAAGATCAGCGGTCCTGACTGTATGTGATTGTTTCTTGTTGGGGTTTATAAAAGACTCTGTTTCTGTGTCTCCGTTACCAACAACAATGAGTGAAGTGAGGCATCGCGCAACGGAAACAGTAACTCAAGAAAAGCTCGCTGCAGTGTGGGAACAGTTTGAATACAGCACTGAAATATGCCATGCATCTCAAGGAGGTCACAGGTCACATTGAACACCTGTGAAAGGGTGTGAAATTTTTTTTTTGAGTTTTCCATTCATCAAAAAAGAAAATTCATTGTATATAGATGTGCCAAATCGGATGATTCTTTTTCATACACCATATACTTCGCGTGGATACTAGAATCGCTTGGCATATTTGAATATACATGGGAAGAGTGACGTGACAGTGGTCTCACTCTTGGCCAATTTTCTGCAGCACGTTGTTGAGTTGCATTTGCACCGGAACCCGGATTAGCGCCCAGCTCTTTATTAATTGTAATTATCTCCGATACTATGGAGCATCGTGAGCCCATAGCAGAATTTCCAAGAGGCGAAGTCTTTTATGAGTGGTTACACGACATTCCAGGAAGTATGGATTGTGAGCGGTATGTATCTTCTGTTACCTAAACTAGCTTGTTTCGACTGTATTCGAGCTTATTTCCTTTTCAGATTGTGGATTGCATGCTGGGTGTGTTGCATCGTTCCCGAACTCAGGTGGCTGAGTTTAAATGCGGTAATTTCTTCCGAGTTCGCAGGCGGCCCCTCCAGTTTGGTAGTGGCTGTTACTGACATAATTAGCTAGGCACCTGGGTCTGTGTTAATGAACTCATTACCATTGTGGGTGTTGGACGGTGATGTTGTACGGCCCAGTGCAAGAAGTGGTATGTTGACATACGTTTTACGCTGGTGCTTGCTGTTATTAAACTGATTTAATATTCTCTGCCGCCCTGATGACCAGAGAGCGTCACGTAAAAATTTTTGTATTGTATTTTATGTAGTTAGTTGCTCGATCTTAGCCGGACGCGGTGGTCTCCCGGTTCTAGGCGCGCAGTCCGGAACCGTGCGACTGCTACGGTCGCAGGTTCGAATCCTGCCTCAGGCATGGATGTGTGTGATGTCCTTAGGTTAGTTAGGTTTAAGTAGTTCTAAGTTCTAGGGGACTGATGACCACAGCAGTTGAGTTCCATAGTGCTCAGAGCCATTTGAACCATTTTTTTGCTCGATCTTACATATTACGTTATATCTACCAACTTGTCTTGGGTTTTTAGAATGAAACGGGACTCCTCATGGTATTAATGTAATGATTTTTTATTTTAAGTTATTTTGTTGATATACTTATTAAATGCCGACCCATGATCAGAGTGAGTTCTGTATATAACAACTCTTTTACAGAGTGTGGTTTGTGGATTTGTCAATGTACTCCGAGAAATTTAACTTCGAGTGAAACTGGTTTATATTACAACATCCGAGACGTTGCTGGAAGGAAGTTAACAGCCACAGGCGCAAGTTAGTTCGACAAGAATTGTAACCATATGTCTTAGCAATTGCTAATGTTGTTTGTTTTTCAGATTAACGAAATCATATTCTTAGTAACCCTTAATTCCTTCGCCAGTATTGGCGCTCCATTCATCCAAGTAGCTATCAGTGCCACTCACTGTGTTAACTCTGTCTGTGTGAACTGTCCTGCTCTATACCATGATATCTAAGTTTTGGTTTTTGAAAAAAAACTACTAACTATCTGCATGCTGGCTGTGAGTAATTAACATTTTTTTTTGTTCCAGTAATGCTACACCTTCTTGTACCGAAGTTAATCAAGCGGATTAAAGAATCGAGGAACAAACAGTACATGAATTAGGATACAACAATGAGAACGTATGCTAAAGCAGCAAATATTTATTACATTTCTTATTTACAACTTACATCCATAAGTCATATGTAAACAGAGAGATGGTTTAAAAGAAGCTAGAACTATTTGTAGCGAGAACGTCTTTTAGTAGCCAGAATGTTTGCTGCAAACCACTAAGTTGATGAAGTCGGCGTGGTGGTGTCCCATGTCGATGAACGGTATATAGCAGATCAGATGTGATAAAGTCCGTACTCGATATTGTGAACGGTGTTCTACATTTGAAAGCCACCAGATCAGGACACGATAAGAAATGTTTGTGGCGTTCTCATACTTTATAATCGAGACTCCTTAAGGCGAGGAACTAATGTGCTCGGCGCTGGTTGTGAACTTCACCAAAGGTTTGTTTGCCTCGTGATCCACTTTATTCCATTACAAACTTAGATTTTAGCCCGAGTATCATATCAAAACAGAAAACAGTTCATGAAACACGTAGTTCACGTCACTGTACGTATACGCTGTATGCCTAATCAGTTTCAGCAGCGACTGGCGATATATGAACAGCCCACGCAACACATATTAGTGTCTCAATCACAGTTCGTAATACGACGAAAAATTTCGCTTCAAAACGTCTTTTAATTTACAGAGCATATGTGCAATTGTGCACATTTTGATTCAACTGCGAGCAGCCACATAAACTGTGTACGAAACACCGTGCGAAAGCCTAGATCCTAGTCTACAACACCACAGTTAGCAACTTATTTTTAACGTTTTCCATACTATACATGGAATTCCGTATGCCAGTTCAGTGGAAATCTATGAATTAGTAACCAAAGTAAAAGTTACGAGCAAATGTGCCAACCGCCAGTCAGCTGAATTGCGGAAAATTCATCTCGAAGTCTGATCACAGTGCTTGACATAAAAATTCAAGAAGTATTAGCACATGGCGATGAACGCTTAAATACAGTAATCCACTTAATAATCCAGTGGTCGGAAAGGCTGCTGTAGTGAAACGAAGTAGACGTGGCCGGTGTTACGACTACGAGCAAGCAGCACTCTGGGAATGGGCGACAGTACGCAGAAGCGAAACAGAGAATGAGGTGTTGGCGATTTTAAAGTAAGATGTAGACTTCCAACTACATTTTTATTTTGTTCTTATTTTATGACTATTTCGTGGATTTTAAGGACGCTTGTATGAAGGTTTGATCGCAAACTGCCGAGTGTTGGGAGCTTCACTCCCGAAACGTGTAATGGGTATCATTCCAAATATTTGTGTCCGTACTCTAGATAAGAGTAATGATTTCTCCACAACCACTATCTCCAATCCTAAGGATGGATAATATGAACAATATAAATGTAACTACCTTCATGTACACTGTCTATAATTCAGAGTTCCATTCTTACTTTTCAGATAAAGCACCTACATGACTGTGAACTATGTAACAAAGTAGTTCTGAGGTGTGGGGTTGATCTGTTATTCTGCGCAACGGATTAATCTGAGATGTACCCTTTACCCTGTGGCTCCTGCAAGATGCAATTTCCACCCCCACACTACTACAGAAGTCAGACAAATGCTCCTAACATTCTAAAGAGAAATGCCTGAAAAATTTTCATCAATAAATGTCTTCTGGAGTCGTCTGCTGTAAGAAAATGACACAAAATTTCACAAAAATTTTTACGTAACTAGTGGGATAC
This sequence comes from Schistocerca gregaria, assembly GCF_023897955.1. Taxonomy (NCBI): domain Eukaryota; kingdom Metazoa; phylum Arthropoda; class Insecta; order Orthoptera; family Acrididae; genus Schistocerca; species Schistocerca gregaria. Next base: position 372,950,284 of record NC_064924.1, read on the forward strand.
TTGGGTGCTGGAGTACTGCTAGTTACTGTAAGAAAAACATGAAACAAACGAAAATTATTATTTATTTTGCAGAAATTCTGAGAAATCAGAATGACACTTCTAAATATGAATTGAACAAGTCATATCCTGGTTCTTTTCGGAATGTGAAGTTACCTTTCAAGGATAGGATTCACTAATAAAATTTCTATACAAAGTTTAAGATTGTTATTGACTTGGCAGAATGACTGAGAGCTGCGCCTACTCAACTTGAATAATTATCCCTTAGAATGTTGCTAGGTACGGTCGACGCTGTCGCGTGTGAAATGCAGTGAAGTCTACTGTTGTGGAGGAAATATGGGGCTCGCAATAGCTGTAGCGCACAATGCCGTTAAGTTGCGATGACTGCTGTCTGCTGCGCTCGCTGCTGACAAATAAGATAACTCTCGTTCTATCTGGATTGATCTTCGCCTTGATGAAGTCAAGGATTCCTATTCGCCCCTAGTCTAACTATTGGCGTGGTACATCGGTCAGATAACTAGTCCACCGCGACGCCACTCAAAATGCGCTCGCAGGCGTTGAACTATAACTCTGTCCGTTCATATCGCACAATAAGTGTGTCGGCCAACAAAGAACAACACTTAATCGCAAGGACTCAATATAGAGTCGCCCGTTGATTCGCTCTCGACAGAGGTGTTCTCCCAGTGAAGTACCGAGGAGAGACTTGTTCCTCGCTCTTTGGAGTACACGTACGAGTGCGCACGCTCTCGTTACGTGTTCTCGCTCCAAGAGCGTCAACGGAACGGCGCCTCTCCACGCTAGAGGTGAAGGGGCATATCTTTCGGTCTCTTCCATTATTCCTTCAGCTCAAGGCGTCAGAAATATCGTCTGCCAATCAGCATTGCTCTTCTAAAACGGGAAAATGACGTTTCGTTTAAGGTGACCAATCCGGAAACTTGTCGCTTTGGCGTTTGGCGTTTGCTGCCTCCCTGTGAAAATCTCTGAAACTGCTTGCTATGTGTAAAGAATGCGTAGGCTGGGCGCTCCCACACAATGTAGCGGAATTTGCTTTTAAGCCGAACACGGGGTCGTTCCCCCTTTTCACTCGGGCCCACGCTGTCCGCTATGGGCGATCACCGGCCGACATGGGCTGGGTCGTCCTCTGAAGGGCCTGGCATCCCGCTGTGTGGCCTGTCTCCCGAACTAAAAGCCTGTGCGACGGTCGTGTCTGGAATGTATGTGTGCACGCCAGCCTCGAGTATTTCAACCACGCTGCGCTCAGTTGTCAATGCATATCGTTTACATGAATTCATACAACATTGACTTTATCTTATCGAGTTTGGGTTCGAATGAAGTGTCTTGATGCGCGGAACATGATTGTGAGGGCGGAGCATGTAAGCAATGAAGGTCAGGAGACCACGACGTCTTACATAGTATATGTCTGTAATTTAAATAAATCCACCTGACGATGAAAGTATAACCTTCCAAAACGCATAGTGAAGAGATCAATAAATGAGAGCGATTACAATTATTTAAACAGTTAAACTGATAGTCTTATTAGTCACGATTAGGCCTATTCCAGAACTTTAGAATTAGAAATGTTTTGTCGTATATCTCTGTTTGGCCTTAATTTATACGTAATTATTTTGCTAACTTTGGTTAGAAAAGGTTGCCGTCCTTACGTAAGACGAAAGCCTTACGAATAAACGATCTTAGGAATGAAGTCATATTGCGAGTGAATTTCCTTCGGGGCAAAATCATGAACTACGTAAAAAGTTCCGTCAGATCTAAAACTTACATGCTAATCTGCCTATTCTATTCCCTGGAATGTTTTCTTTTGTCTAATTGGCTGTGGAAAACATCTTAACAACTTTAGTACTAGATCTTACTTCAAGAAAAAGTATTTGCATCTGGAGGTTTCTAGCTTCTGACGTCCTGAAAAAACAGTGTATGTTTTATTATACAAATATACTGCACAGTGGGTTTCATTCAACATGCAAAAATTTTGGCTGTGGATGCCGGTACAATAAACCCAATAAACTGTTACGTTCAAGGCAAACATACATCTGAAAGGATTGAGGACTTTGATATAATGCTATTTAAAGTAACTTGGAGGTAGTTAATTATGCTTGTGTTGTCAGTGTAAACAATAAATTTGAAAATAAAATTATTTGCTGCCTTTAAATACGAGTAGATCAAAGTCTGTACCCGATGTCTCTAATGTACGCCTGTGCGGTGGCACTTTACTCGCAGGTAAGCGGATTCGAATCCTGATCGTGGATGAAATTTTCACTGCTAGTATTTGGCCGGCAATGGGAGGAGAGGTGGTAGCGTAAACTTCCTGATCACCAGTCTTTGTGCAAATTTCCTGGAATAATTCCAAACCTCTCCACATTGTCTCATCAAGCGACGGCACGTGATGCTGTTGATGGTGATCCGTTAAGCTCAGCGGCCCCCTTGGTGCTATTCAAGAGATGTAGGCTATGTGCCGGCAACAGGTTTTACCCTCCCGCATGGAACTATTACACTCACTTACACTCTCCAAATACATAACCGACACAATTCTCATAGATTCGTAACGAAAGGGGCCAATGTGCGGGACTGGACCCACCCGTGATATATACACTGGAGCTCCAAAGAAACTGGTATAGTTACACTCACCTACACTCTCCAAATACATAACCGACACAATTGTCGTAGATTCGTAAACACTGGAGCGCCAAAGAAACTGGTATAGACATGTGTATTCAAATACAGAGATATGTAAACAGGCAGAATAAGGTGCTGCGGTCGGCAACGCCTATACACACGCAAAAGCCAAAGAAACTGGTACTCATGTCTATTACATGTAGGCCCCCCGCGAGCGCACACAAGTGACGCAATACGACGTGGCATGAACTTGACTAATTTCTGAAGTAGTGCTGGAGGGAACTGACACCATGAATCCTGCAAGGCTGTCCATAAATCCGTAACAATACGACAGGGTGGAGACCTCTTGTGAACAGCACGTTACAAGGCATCCCAGATTTGCTCAATAATGTTCATGTCTGGGGAATTTCGTGGCCAGCAGCAATATTTAAACTCAGAAGAGTGTTCCTGGAGCCACTGTGTAGAAATTCTGGACGTGTGGGGTCTCGCGTTGTCCTGCTAGAATTGCCGAAGTCCGTCGGAATGCACAATGGACATGAATGGATGCATCTTCGTTGATCCATTATGAATCGTCGTACGACGGCTCGCATGAACTTCTTCAGGCAATAATTTATCCACAGCCGTATGTATTGTAGAAATTTATTTTATTTTATGAACTTCTCTGTGCTACCAATTTATGAATTACATTGATGCCATCTTCAGGCCCCACTCGTCACAGTCGTAAAATCGCTATACACGGAAGGAGCCATATAACTGGAGCCTAGAATCAAATCGTCCTGAAACAGCTCTTGGTGGCCAGGTGACACAAATGAATGGATGCACGTGATCAGACAGGATGCTTACGTACATGTCACCTATCAGAGTCGTATCTAGACGTATCAGGGGTCCCATATCACTCAAGCTGCACACATTCTACACCATTACATAGCCTCCGTCAGCTTGAATAGTCCCCAGCTGACATGCAGGATCCATGTATTCATGAGGTTGCTGACATACAGGATCCATGCATTCATGAAGTTGTCTCCATACCCGTACACGTTCATATGCTCGATGCAATTTGAAACGTGACTCCTTCCACAGGAAAAATGTTTCCAGTCATCAACAGTCCAATCTCGCTGTTGACGGTCCCAGGCGAGGAGTAAAGCTTTTTGTCGTGTTTCAATTCACGATGACAGCTGACACTTGTATACCAGCTGTCAATCTCATTATTACTTTGTAAATACACTTGTCTGAGGAAGTATAACAGCGAAATGACATCGTGAGAGAGTCATTGGGCAGTACAAAGGGATCAGCTGCAGTGAGGTGGTCACATGTTTCGAATGCCAAGCCGGTTAATAAAGCAAATACTATCAACTAAATTCATCGATGGAACCGAACAAGCTGCAGGTCAAAGAGTAAAATTCACCTCTGTCACAACGTCAACTCTGAAAATTGAGACGTCACTACTTACCACAGAGGAAAGAATCTAGCACTAGATCGCTTGTTTGAAGAAAATGAAACACTTGCAGTGAAATGTGAAACAAACTGGGAACTGTAGGGCATACAGGCGCGCAGTGCACTAGATATGAATTGTTGTTCTTCCAACAGCTAGTTAAATGTGAGGAGTTTATGGGCGAATATGAGGCACTTACATTAGATTATCCTGTCAGCTAAGAATATAAAGAAAATCAGAAAAATTACTTTTGACGTGATTGATCATATTGCACAGATACAATTATTCAAAGTAATCAAGGCAGCGACACATTTCAAAGCAAAAAGCAAAAGACGTAGAAACATCATTTCACTAGTATGCAAGCATTTAAAGCCTGTCTTGAAGGCCAAGGGTAAATTACGCAAGAAGTCTACAGATAAATTATTTTTCTACGAAGATGGATCACTTCTTTCGACAACTCTTTCCGATTAAAAGTCAGAGGTAAATAAACATTAATAATAGCCTACGAGTTTGGATAATCAATGGGATTATAATAACATATAGGAGGAAACGGGAGCTTTATAATAGTGTGAAGTCACAGGGAAATTACAGAATTTCACTAACTATGGGACTAAAAAGTACTGAATAATATAAGACAGACTAAAACAATTCATTACACTAAGAGAATATTAAACTTTCATTGCAAAATTAAAACTAGGATTTCACTTGCGAAAGAGTTATCAGGGACGAATTTGGGTGCTCAACAGATTACGCCTCTCTTGTGCGGGAATGAAACTGTTGGTATTGTAACAGAGTTGTGCCTATTCTTTTGTAGTCATATCCTGTCAATAACCAGCAAGTTAAATCAAAATTTTTTGCTATAAATGAATATTCAACATTCGTAAAAGCTAATGTTCTTAAAAAATTACATCAAATGCGGCTACAAGAAACGAAATAAGTTGAAACTAAACCAGTTATAAATCAATAAGAGTAAATACTCACATGGACGCGATACAAATAAAGGACAGTTATGAAATGGTTCAAATGGCTCTAAGCACTATGGGACTCAACTGCTGTGGTCATTAGTCCCCTAGAACTTAGAACTACTTAAACCTAACTAACCTAAGGACATCACACACATCCATGCCCGAGGCAGGATTCGAACCTGCGACCGTAGCAGTCGCACGGTTCCGGACTGCGCTCCTAGAACCGCGAGACCACCGCGGCCGGCACAGTTATGAAAGAAATAACACCAGATACTGGTTCTGTACTGAGTCACCTGTACAACGTGTCTTCAAAGTGAGGTCGGTTTCCTGAGAGATTAAAATATTCGTGTGTAAAACCATTTTTTAAAAACGGAGAAAGATGTAATGTAGAAAAATACCAACCAATTTTTTTGCCATTTCTGTATTCGTAAGTTTTTCCGAAAGTATATATGAGTACTGGCATATTTAAGCACTCATATTTTTTATCAGACTCGTAGCTTTGCTTCAAGAAAAAAGTGTTTACAGAAAATATCATTTACTTTTCTATGTGTACGGCGCTAATAGAGCAGAGCTACAAATTGAGGGCAGTAGACTTGATTTAATAAAAGCATCTGACTGTGTGAACTATGCACTACTGTAAGCTGTAAAGTAGAAAACAGAAGGTTACCCTTCAGTGCACATAAACAGGGAAGAGATTTGAGTCTGACTGGGGCCATGTACCGGTTTCTTTTTTTGATATATAAGATCTCCACTAAACATGAAAGCAATTCAAAACATTCATCTTTGGAGATGAAATACTTGACATTATGAAACACGTGGAGCAAAACGTAAGCGATCGGGCTAATAGGGTGATCGGTAATATTCCCACGTGGCTTTTACAGAACAGACCAAAGCATGACTACAATAAAACTGAATGTATACAATTTCTAAGATAGAAACTCTGCGAAAGTAAACTTTAATTCTCCAAAAGTGGTCATACAGTCAGTGAAGTCGACCACTTTAAATGCTATGACTGCGCTTAATATCCGCTTGAGTGATAGCGGGTAGGCAAGGAAAGTTTATTATTTAAGTACGTATTTTGCATATGATGTGTGCACATTCTCTTTTTTTTGTGTGTGTGTGTGTGTGTTTGCTTCATATCGCACGGGGAAGATACTGGTGGTGCTCTACCTGTGGAGCAATCAGCTCGGCAAACCACTAAACAAAAGGATGCCGACAGTTCATGCCATCATTGCCAAATCTTCTCTGAGCATTCTTATTAAATGTATGCTTGAAACTATTTTATGTACAAGAGATCTTGAACAAGTAAGGATCATTGAAATGAAATGAAATGATCGTATGGCATTGTTGGCCGGGAGGCCCCATGCGGAGGAGTGCGGCCGCCGTATTGCAAGTCCTTTTTAGATGACGCCACATCGGTGACTTGAGCGTCAATGATGATGAAAATGATGATGAAGAACATACAACACCCAGTCCCCTGCCGGGAATCGAATCCGGGCCCCCTGCGTGTTAGGCGGTAACGCTACCTCTACACTACGGAACTGGACAATGATCGCTGTATATCATACACTGAAGAGCTAAAGAAATTGGTACTCCTGCCTAATAGCATGTAGGATACTAGCGAGCACGCGTTAGTGCAGCTACACGACGTGGCATCGACTCGACTAATGTCTGAAGTAGTGCTGGAGTGAATTAACACCATGAATCCTGCAGAGCTACCCAAAAACCCGTAAGAGCACGGCGGGGTTGACATCTCTTCTCAACAGCACGTTGGAAGGCATCCCAGATATGCTCAGTAATGTTCATGTCTGGGGAGTTTGATGGCTAGCGGAAGCATTTAAACTCAAAAGCATGTTTCTGGGACCACATTGTAGCAATTCTGTACGTGTGGGGTGTCGCATTGTCCTACTGGAATTGCCTAAGTCCGTCGGTATGCACAATGAACATGAACGGATGAACGTGATCAGACAGGAGGCTTATATACGTGTCCCCTTCAGAGTCGAATCTAGACGAATCAGAGGCTTCATATCACTCCAACTGCAGACGCTCCACACCATTACAGCGACCCCATCAGCTTGAACAGTCCCTTGCTGACATGCAGGACCCATGGATTCATGAGATTGTCTCCATACCCGTACACGTTCATCCGCTCGATACAATTTCAAACGAGACTTGTCCGACCAGGCAACATGTTTCCATTCATCAACAGTCCAATATCAGTGTTAACGAGCCCAGGCGAGGCATAAAGTTTTGTGCGTGCAGTGATCAAGAGTACACGAGTGGGCCTTCAGCTCCTAAAGCCCATATCGATAATGTTTCGTCGAATGATTGGCACGCGGCCACTTGTTGAAAGCCCAGCACTGAAATCTGCAGCAGTTTGCGGAAGGTTTGCACGTGTGTCACGTTGAACATTTCTCTTCAGTTGGTCCCGTTCTTGCAGGATCTTTTTCCGGCCGCAGCGAAGTCGGAAATTTGATGTTTTACCGGATTCCTGACATTCACGGTATATTCGTGAAATGGTCGTAAGGAAGAATCCCCACTTCATCTCTACCTCGGAGATGCTGAGTCCCTTCGCTCGTATGCCAACTGTAACACCACGTTCAAATCCACTTAAATTGTAACAGCACTAACCGATCTAACAACTGCGCCAGATAAATGTCTTAATATAGGGGTTGCCGACCTCTGCGCCGTATTCTGCATGTTTACATATCTCTGCCTGTACCAGTTTGTTTGGCGCTTCAGTGTATAAACGTGTTATTAATAATCATCGCGTTAATTTAAATGTGTGTCGATTATGTATGTTGAATAGCTTAATTCCGTGGGACACCGAAGAAAGAAAAACATATAAATATCTATAAATGCCAAGTAACAGACTATGCAGGCGCGGTGCGCTTCATCGCGGCTTATATCGGGACGAGATGCTTCATTGTTGTGACTGTGACAAGACATCGCTAGGAGAGGAGAGGACTGTAAATTATTGAATGGTTGGTCGTCGTGGGAATATTTAGTTCGCAGGAAAGTCTATGGAGGGCAACAAGTCTCTCGCTTCCGCAGGAAACTTAAATTATCCACGTTCTATTATCTGTCTATGTACGGGGTGCACAGGCTAGCATCTACGAGTACATCAGCGTGGACAATATGTGACTTCGAGTCATCACACTATCAGTCTTCAGCAGGAGTCGCGGGCACAGGCGACCACGAGACAACACCTTCAGTGGCCCATCTAGAGGGTACCAGCTGCGGTAGATCGGAGGCAGTAGTGGAGCAGTCGTCGGCACTACTGAACCAGCTCACCAGCAACAGCGACATACGGTGTTGAGTCGCTTTCAAAACGGCTATGACTTTTATGTAGATACTTTACCTAGTGATGTACACAGGGTGTTCCTTGCAAAAATTTGTGTGGTACCAGTAATTACTGTAGACACTCGAGAACGACATTTTTGCAGTGACTAGTGTACAGTACGGCACATTAACTGAAAATGGGGTCTGATATAGCTCAACTGTTCAAAGTAACAAGGCAGCAGCTAGAGAAGGAGCAGAGAGAAATGCGAAAAGAGAGTATAGATTTGAAAAGGAACAACTCACCAGCTCTCTAAGCAAATGTCTAGTAATAACCAGGCTCTTACTGAGCAGATGTCTAATAATGATCAAGCTCTTACTGAGCGGATTAGTGCTCATAATTAGATTCTGAAAGTATAGGTAGATGAGTAACTAACTATTCATATTTAAGGGCAAATGACTAAAAATAATTTAGCTTTTAAGTTAGAGATCTCTGAACGAATATCCGAAGTTAGAACTCAACTCTGCACTTGTATTGATTAATCTTGACCTGAGAAGGACGGGATGTCGAAAAGCATGAAGAAGATATTTGTAAAGAAAGGATAAAGACGATGGGTGTAAAGAAGTAAATACACATATAGAGCAAATATAGAATTAGTAGAATCTATAAACGTAACAAAACTCACTTGAGACAAGAATAAGAAGAAGGCTTATCTAATTTAAAGAAATAGATCGGGCAGGAATGACTGGAACTAGATTACGTAAAGAGACTGGGAGAAATAGAGCCTAGACAAATTCCTGGGTTAAAACAAGACCACTGCATCTAGATACGACCTGGACGGGGATAACTATGATAGAAGCATTTCAAATTGACCTGAATTGCAAATACGAGCTGTTACGATACAGCCTGAGTCCTCACCCGACTCCCTCATCTGCACCACAATCAAAGTTTTTGTTGGGGGATATGCTAACGCTGTCAACCATACTAACAGTCAGGGCAGTAAAACCAGTGACTTGGTACGTGTGTGAGAGACTCTTCCAGTAGCCAAAGAGCAACTCTGATTAGGAAGTAGCACTACCAGACATTTTTCCCACGTGAAATCTGAAGGTACAGAACACACCATTACTTTTCTGAAGACCTCTGACGAAGCAATACTGTCCTCATGAGACAGTAACAAGAAAGAAAATTTTACCACAGGACATTTGGAAAGTGAGGCTACAGAATACGGCGTAATGCTTGCTAAATAATCCCAAAATTTGGAAGATTTTAGGACGCAGTTTAAAGATGAATATTTGGCAGAGGGCAAGCAGCAGAAACTAACTTTGCAACTGCTTGATCCTAATCCATATAACAGAAGTTAGAAGGTATTTAGAATGTACAGGGTGTCCCAAAAAGAATGATCCGGTTTTTAATAGAATTATTTATTAGGAAGAAGGGATTAACACCAACAAATTTCATACTAAACTGCTCAGAAAAGACAGAAGTTTATAAAAATCCATCATAAATGTTCAATATGTCCTCCATTGGCTGCACGGACGACATCTAGCCGATAGCCGAATTCATCCCAAACTGAGCGCAAGGTGTCTTCTGTCACTGAAGCTACAACAGCTAATATTCTGGTTTTTAGTTCATCAGTGTCACGAGATAAGAGAGGAACGTAAACACATTGTTTAACGTATCCCCAGAGGAAGAAATCACATGGTGTTAAGTTTGGGTGTCGATTTCATTTTCATTGAAAAAGGGGACATTTAAAATAAGAGAAAAACCTGGGACAATGAAGAAAAAGAACGGGACATATATATTGTATTGGCTAAATTTAATACACATACAAGTCTACCATTACAACGTGCACTCAGATGAACCCAAATCACTTTTTACAATTATTCTGCCACACTATCACCGTACTTTTCACTTTTATGTACTTTACCAAGAAGCGCAGTTCCGTTTGAAATTGTATCATAAAAGTCAGTACACGATACACCATTAAAGTGTGTTTTGACAATGAGCAAGTCCCACACTATTTCAGCTTTCATTCTGTTTCTTTCATCTGACCACAAAGAGTTCACTAACGAAAACACACGTCCCACAGAAGCATTTGACCCAGGAATTGCCAGACAATACTCCACCAAATGAATCATGTTTTCCATGTTAATGTTTTTACTTTTGAAATAAGCAAATATTTTACGCCACGTTACACTAACACTTCCTTTGTTTCCTCTTCATGCTCCTTAACCCAGTCAAATACTTTAAAAGGTGTGAGAAATGGTAAACACCATTCCTTAATATACTCAATGCAAGAGTCATAGAAGATGTCACAATAAATATGAAATTGTTCTACAATAATTTCGCTCTCTTCTTCCAACTTAGATTCTCATGTGCAAAGGATCTGAGAAATCTTTCAGATTTTCTACATTGTAATTCCTCCCCATGAACCATAGACATTGCGTGCCTCAACGATACAGCTAGCCATGCCGTAGGTGCAACCACAAAGGGAGTGGTATCTGTTGAGAGGCCAAACAAACGTGTGGTTCCTGAAGAGGGGCAGCAGCCTTTTCAGTAGTTGCAGGGGCAACAGTCTTGATGATTGACTGATCTGGCTTTGTAATACTAACCAAAATAGCCTTGCTGTTCTGGTAGTACGAACGGCTGAAAGCAAGGGGAAACTACAGCCGTAATTTTTCCCGAGGGCATGCTGCTTTACTGTATGATTAAATGATGATGGCGTCCTCTTGGGTAAAATATTCCGGGGGTAAAATAGTCACCCATTCGGATCTCCGGGCGGGGACTACTCAGGAGGACGTTGTTATCAGGAGACAGAAAACTGGCGTTCTACGGATCGGAGCGTGGAATGTCAGATCCCTAAATCGGGCAGATAGGTTAGAAAATTTAAAAAGGGAAATGGATAGGTTAAAGTTAGATATAGTGCGAATTAGTGAAGTTCGGTGGCAGGAGGAACAAGACTTTTGGTCAGGTGAATACAGAGTTATAAATACAAAATCAAATAGGGGTAATGCTGGAGTAGGTTTAACAATGAGTAAAAAAAATAGGAATATGGGTAAGCTACTACCAACACCATAGTGAACGCATTATTGTGGCCAAGATAGACACGAAGCCCACGCTTACTACAGTAGTACAAGTTTATATGCCAACTAGCTCTGCAGATGACGAAGAAATTGATGAAATATATGATGAGATAAAAGAAATTACTCAGGTAGTGAAGGGAGACAGTGGAGCAACAGAGAGATGAGCAGTTTACTGCTCTCGACTTCCCGCCTTTACCCTTGCAGCACAGTCCTTAAATTGTTGTTGTCATGCAGGCAGTGACAGCAGTGCAACGTCGTACCCTGGATGGTGAGGATTCAGACACGTCTTATCCTCACACACTTGTCCCTGAAGTAACTTCGTCGGTTAATGTATCTTTTAGGGCTGAGACCAACATTCCTGATTAGGTCGATGGTACGAAAACAGCTGCTGATGTCGGTGATAAAAACTGCTGAGGTCTCTAGTGTTTCTCCTTGTGTTCCTCCCGTGGTTGAGGTGACTCCTCCGGAACCACCCAAGGGTGGGAATGTGAGCCTTCTCTTGTTCCAATGATTCGACAACAGCAAATTGTGGCACCTCTAAAATTACTTTTTCCCTTGATCTTACCCATTCAAGTGACGTCGAAAAGATCACCTGTTGTTACTCCAGCGGAGGTGATTCGTGATCATGAAATCTTACCTGTCAACTTAGATGTTGAGATGCCTGATCCCTCTCTTGTGTATCGAGCAGAATAGCAAGTATCTCATTCTGCGAACTGGCCTCTGCGGCCCTTTGTTTGTCATCCACTTTGGTTAATGTTCAAGAACTGTCATATCCCTTACTGCCGATTCTGTATTGCCTCGTCGTCGTCGTAGACAACGCGTTTAGCCCGAACGTGTGATGGCTCGTAAAGAAAAGAGACATAAAGATTCCAGAGGTGGGTTACAAGCCCCCCACCCTCCGACTCGTCAGTGGACTCACAATCAGCAATGGATCTTGACACACACTGATGACGTAATTCATTTAGTCAGCAGACCGAATGCCATGTCTTGCTGTTAAGATATACAAGCTTATACGTTTCTTTCCTTGAATGTTTTCGCTGTGTCAATTTTTTCTATGATTTTTTTTTTACCTGACCTTGATTCTCCTTCATTCACCGTCCGGTACCGGACGCACTTCGTACCGTTCCCGGGTTTATAAGGAAGAGGTGGCTTAGTTGTTACGAAAAAGTCTGTAGAGTATTTCACTAGATAGTAATATTAACTGTGTGTTGCGTCCGATAGATCAGCTTCCCAATTTTAATTACTGCCAGGAATCGCAAGATTTACTTCGTTACTCGAAACTGCAAGGTGTTTGGGTCTGTAAATACCTGACTCTTAACAAATTTCCCTATTGTAGGCTTGACATATTTTATTTATCTGACAGACTGTGTGACAGAAATTTAGCTGTCGATGTCGTCCTCACCAGCTTCACTGACCACTATGCAGTGACTGTTACTTTAAATCACATGTGACTGTCGGTGAAATTGTTGTTCCGATGGCTTTGGATGCTGAAAGTGGCCCATTTGGAGGATCCCTCTCTCGATGAGGTGATCCGGGCAGTGTGGGACCGTAGTCTCCGTTCAACTCGGAGATACGCCTCTGTTTTGGAATGGTGGGTTCAACTGGAAATGTCAAATGACTCAACAATTTTACAACTCTTTCTTACGTGACATTTATGAAAGTGGTCATCGGGCTCGACTACGAATTGCAGATGTCACGCACATTTGTTAATATCGAAGCAGTGTTAAATCAAAGAGTTAACGAAGCGATTCGAACTACGTTCCGTGGAGCAGCTGAAGTGAGTTCTTTATATCATCTGATTCGACATCAGATCGTCACCGAAGTGTATATATCACGTCGCTTAAAGCAGAGGACTGCAATATTGTAACGAGACAGAAGAACATATTGTACATTCTACATCAATTCTATGCTGGATGTTATGAGGTACCCGTCCCTGCCGATAAGTCATCGGATTTGTTTCCTCGGGGTCTGGATTGTAGAATTACATCTGCCTCTAATGCTGCGTTTTTACAAGCTTTTCAATGTGAGAGTGCCTATGACATATTGTCTCATCGCTTTCTCATAAGACGCTGGGGTTGGATGGTGTGCCTAAGGAGTTTTATGTGCGTTTTTGGCCACTGCCGGGTAACAAATGGTTCAAATGGTACTAAGCACTATGGGACTTAACATCTGAGGTCGTCCGTCCCCTAGACGTACTACTACTTAAACGTAACTAACCTAAGGACATCACACACATCCATGCCCGAGGCAGGATTCGAACTGCGAACGTAGCAGCAGCGCGGTTCCAGACTGAAGCGCCTACAACCACTCGGCCACAGATTCCGACTGTCGGGTAACACTTTTACACTGCTTTTGAACGAACTGTTGAGAGGAGGGGTTGCTCCCGACTCATTTGAAGTTGGCAAAATTGTGTTAGTTCTTTGAAGTTACGATAAATTTCGTCCTATTACCTCATTAAAATTTGATGACAAGATTGTGGCTAAGCAGTGAATAGCCTCCTGTCTGTGTTGCTGGAGGACAAAATCAAACACAACTGCATGGTTGTTAGGCCTCTATGTTCCTTATATTGTAGATGGAGAGGACGATACGGATCTTCTCTCCTTCCACCGATATTTGGCCACTGCATATGGGAAGCGTTTGCGCCTTCCGCGATACCTCGACTTGTTCGCTAATATACTGAACCTTATACTTCGTCTTCAAGGTATCGGTTGAGTTAATCGTCCCTTGTGGTATTCTCGTCATGGATCCTTTCCCAGTGTATTGTTACACAGTTCATTTCAGTTTTGTGGCGCTGTTGCTCATGGTTTTTCTTTTTAAATTAATATCAAAAACAAACAAAAATTTGTTGCATCCAACGACTGGAAAGGGAAAAAGATCCATTTAATGTTTTTTGTACGTGTTAAGCTGACGGTGCCATATAGGATTCACTCCGATTTTGTTATACTCTTCTTTGAGTTGCAAGTAGTAACGTTTCAAAAAAGGAAAGAAAACAACCAGTCGAGTACAATGTGAAGGCCCAGTGTGGTGACAGCCGGCGGGAGGAGGGCGGGAGGGAGGAGGTGAGGGCAAGGGGAGGGGGTGAAACGGTACCAGGTCTCGGGCCTCGGGATCCGACCCCTACTGACCTTGTCTCCACCCAGCCTGAAACTCGCTGTGCTGGTCCCTTTCTACCGGTACAAGCATTTTCTGACCACCTTTGAATAAAGGTCTTCAGCAACGGCGGCCAAAGACTTCGGTGATAAGAAGTCACCCTCGTTCTACCAACGGCCTTGTCAAAGAGGGCAGAGGGGCAGACAGAGGTTCAGGACACTCTCATGCCTTTGTAGTGGAAACTGCCCATAAAAGGCGGAAGAATCAACAATGATCAACGGCACGAGGGTGCAAAAGGCAATTGAAAATACTGCATTGGAGACACATAATGTGTATCCACAGGATATGTGACATGTGACTGAAACAGTATGACGATTATGTCTCCGTTGATAAAAGATTGTGGACTAGTCCTCCAATCGGATCTCCGGGAGGGTACTGTCAAAGGGGAAGTGACCATGAGAAAAAGATCAGGAGTTTGAACGTGGCAGGGAAGCTAAAATCCTCAAAACAGAAGTATAGAGGCTCGAACTACACTAGTCTGGTTCAGTGAAATGAAATGGAAAGAACACCAGGATTCCTGGTCAGAAGAGTATAGAATAGAGGAGATAAGGTAAATCCCAGTCATGCAGACAACGTCAGTCACTTGATATCGAAGCAAAAAATTTTCTCTGAAGTGTTCTGGTTGGTGCTGCCGTCAACGGAACAACAGCAAGAACTTAAACAGCAGTGTGAGTCATTGACTGTTGGTGTCGCTTAGAAGACACTAGCTGTGTGATTTAACCGAGGTAAGTGTAAGTATACTTGTGATTTACAACTTAGTTACATATTAGAAGTCAATGCGACTGCTTGATGTATAATCTGAACTGCGATGTTTCAACTAAATTGCAAGATGTGTAATGACTTTATGGTGCGGGCTATGGTGGACAACACGTCCGGCATTGCCTCCACGACCGACATTCCCTCACGTAATGACGATTTTGATTTTCCTCTCATTTAGATGGCGACAAATCATAAAAGAATTTCGAGAGTGGCCACGTGAACAAAATAGCAGCCACAAGATGCTATTAAAGCTCGCAAAGATGGGAAATCTACATGGTCAGTGGCAAAAGAAAAACGAATTACTTTAAGCACCCTCCAGGAGAGAATAAAGAAGGAAATGGAGAAGGGCACCTAGAATGGCTAGCAAATCGGTGTTCATTGTTCCGCAGGGAAAGAAACAGCAGGACATATTAAAAAGTTGAAAGACATACTTTATGACATCCGTCCACTGGATCTTAGAAGAGCTGCATATAAATTTACACAAATAAACAAAACAGTTAACAATTTCAACCCGCTTTGGTGCATGTCCGGTAGAGTTTGGTTAGAGAGTTTTCCGGAGAGGGATCTCGCCATTTCTGTAACGAAGAATCACTCAGCAAAGAATAGAGAAAGATACAAACGGCAGCACTTACTAATCCCATGTGAGTCCCCGATGAAGAAAATTCTGGAAGAAAAAACGGGAAAAGAAGGCGTGAGAGGTAAACAAAGATAAATCGGCTCTGCGGAAGAGGAATCCAATCCTTCAGAAGAAAGTTGTAGGTTCAGGGCGGATTCTAGCTGCTACATTTGATGATATTACATCGGGGAGTGACACTGAAACCTGTGCGATGATCGGACGATGACACTGAAATTGGCAGGGAAAAGTGTCTAGTCTGTGAACACTATGGAAAAGAAGGCGAAATATGATACAAGTGTACAATCTGTGGACAATGAGCACACTCATTCTGTTCAGCATGGGATGAACCAGACTACTTGAACTGTCATTTTTATATAAACACAAATGCAAACTAAGTAGAGAACATTCACTTATTCATATTTCGCCATGCTATCATTTTTGTGAAGCTCGTATTCCTTACAGCCCATAATATGGAGTTTAACTATGATTGTGCATGCATTCGTCGTGGTTTAAGAGATGGTTCCCTTCATTGTAATGTTATATTTGTGTTTTTTTTCATTTTCTAAATCATGTAATATTTTTCCTGAAACGTAATTCCTAAAGGTTTCTCTAATCGCTACTACTCCCTGCTGTCGGCGTTGTCGGTCGAAGCATTATTTTCATTTGATCCACTTTATACACCACAGCTAATACATAATAGTGCAGAACCACACTGTTCCTAAGTTTATATATTTCAAAGGATATAAAGATACCATTTAAGAAATAAGTACCCAAGTTTTTGATATTATGATTTTGACTCCTCGCCCATCCCCCCTAATATCAAAAGCAGCAGAAAACGGTGTAACGGGAGTAGGATTCTTTGTCCAAGGTAACAATGGGCAGAGAGTTAGTAACTGTGAACAGTTCAGTAATAGGGTTGTTGTCACCGGAATCGACAGCAAAGCCACACAACTGTAGTTTAGGCACACTTCCCGACGTTGCAAGCAGAAGATGTGGAGACAGAGAGGAAGTATAAGGATATTAAACGGTTCATTCAGAAAGTAAATGGAGATAAAAACCTAGTGGTTATGGGGAATGAAATGTGGTTGTAAGGAAAGGAGTAGAAGAAATGGTTTCGGGAGTATGGGGCTTGGTAGTAGGATCGAATGAGTGAATGAGGAGAAAGACTACTTGAGTTCTGCAATAAATTTCAGCTAGTAATAGCGAATACTCTGTTCAAGAATCACAAAAGGAGGAGATATGTTTGGAAAAGGCTGGGAGATGTGGGAAGATACCAACTTCACATCATGGTCAGGCAGAGATTCCGAAGTCAGATACTGAATTGTAAGGCGTACCAAGGAGATGATATAGACTCAGATTAAAATTTATATATGATGAAGAGTAGTTGATGTTTAAGAGACTAGTCGGGAAGAATCACTTTACAAAGAAATCCGATACGGAAGTACTCAGGAATGAAGAGATACGCTTGAATTTATCTGAGGCCATAGATACTGCAATACGGAATAGCTCAGTAGGCAATTCAGTTGAAGAGTAATGGACATCTCTAAAATGGGCAACCACAGAAGCTGAAAAGAGTAACATAGGAACAATGAGATTACAGCGAGGAAATCATGGCTAATGGAAGAAATACTTCTGTTGATAGACGAAAAAATATTCAGAAAAATTGAAGAATATAGAAATACAGCTCACTTAGGAATGAAACAAATAGTAAGTTCAGGGAAAAACTGGTTCAAATGGCTCTGAGCACTATGGGACTTAACTTCTGAGGTCCTCAGGCCCCTAGAATTTAGAACTAATTGAACCTAACTAACCTAACGACATCACACACATCCATGCCCGAGGCAGGATTCGAACCTGCGACCGAAGTGGTCACGCGGTTACAGACTGGAGCGCCTAGAACCGCTAGGCCACCCCGGCCGGCTGTGCAGGGAAAGTAAGGCGAAGTGGATGTATGAAAAACGTAAAGAAATAGAAAAAGAAATGAATGTCGGAAGGACTGATTCAGGATACAGAGAAGTCAAAACAACCTTCGGCCAAATTAAAAGCAAGGGGAATAAATTAACAGCACAGTGAAAATTCCATATTAAAATGCAGAGGAGAGAGTGGATGGGCGCAAAGTGTACACTGAAACCTCTATGTGGAGGAGGACTTGTCTGATGACGCGACAGAAGAAAAAAGAGGAGTCGACGGGGATGAACTAGGTGATCCAATTTAAGAATCAGAATTTAAAAGAGCTTTGAAAGACTTACTATCAAATAATGCAGAAGGGCTAGATAACAGTCCATCGGAATTTCTAAAGACGAATATTCACATTGGTTTGTAGGAAGTATGTGACCGGTGATATACCATCAGACTTTCGGAAAAACGTTAACTACACATATCCTAAGATAGCAAGAGCCGACAAGTGAGAGAACTATCGGACAACTAGCTTAACAACTCTTGCAGCCTAGAAGCTGACAAGAATAATGCACAGAAGAATGGAAAAGAAAATTGAGAATCTATTAGATGACGATCAGTTTGGCTTTAGGAAAGATAAAGTCACCAGAGAAGCAGCACTGACGTTGCGCTTGATGATGGAAACAAGACTGAAGAAAAATCAAGATGCGCTCATAGGATTGGAAAAAGCGTTCGACAATTTAAAATGGGCAAGATATTAGCAATCCTGAGATAAATAGGGGTAAGCTAAAGGGAAAGACACCAATTATACAATATGTGCAAGAACCAAGAGGGAACAATAAAACTCGAAGACAGGCAAGGATGTAGTCTTTCACCCCTGCTGTACAGTCTGAACGTCTAAGAAGCAATGACAGAAATTTAGAAAAAGGTTCAAGAGTGGTATCAAAACTCGTGGTGGAAGAGTATCAATAATAAAATTCACTGATGACATTGCTGTCCTCAATAAATGTGAAGAACTACGGACGTGTTGATTGGAATAAACAGTTTAATGAGTGCAGAATATGAATTTAGAGTAAATCTAAGGAAGATGAGGGTAATGAGAAATAGCAGAAATGAGAACACCGAGAGTTTTAACATAAAAACTAGAGATCACGAAATAGACGAAGATAAGGAATTCAGCTATCTAGGCAGTAAAATAGCACATGATAGACAGGTCAAGAAAGACATTAATTATCACTGCCAGGATAGGAACTCTTGGCTAAGATAAATCAACTGGTTGCAAATATAGGGCTTAATTTGGGAAAGAAATTTCCGAGAATGTAAGTCTGGAGCACGTGATTGTATGGTAAAGAAACGTGGACTGCCGGAAAACCGGAACAGGAGAGAGTGGAGATATTAATGATGTGGTGTTTTAGGGGAATAGGCTGATGAGGTAAGGAATGAGTAGATTCTCCGCAGAATCGGTGAGGAAATTATTATCTGGATAACACTAACAAGAGGAAAGGACAAGATGATAGGACATTTGTCAGGACATCAAGGAATAACTTCCATGGTAGCAGAGGGAGCTGCAGAAGGTAGAGGAAGACAGAGACTGGGATACATCCAGCAGGTAACTGAAGGCTTTGGTTGCAATTTTTAGTCTGAGAAGGAAAGGTTGGCGTAGGAGTGGAATTCGTGGCGGGCCGCATCAAACCTGCCAGAAGACAGATTATTGCAAAAAGAGGTACATAGCATTTCTGCGTCCTTCCGTGATCGTTCAAAAGCTGACGCTCTCCACGTTCCGTATGTAATCTACCAGGCCTCAACATGAACAACATTAATGCACACCGCGTCACATAAAATTGCAAAAGTAATTATTTTC